>NC_057862.1:662304571-663504571 GCF_019393635.1 Dromiciops gliroides
AGGAAAGTAGAAACACAATACAAATTGTCTTAAGTCTAAACTTAGTCTATATTCCGTATAAAACTCACCAAAACCGAAGGCCCCCTTTGGGGAGAGAGAGAGACCGTCTGTGCAGCGCAGTCAGACCAGCAGAGCAGGAAAAAGCCTCCACTTCCGTTCTCTCCTTGCCTTTTAAGCTCGCACCCCGGAAGTCGAGTGCGTAGCAGGCAGTCTGATGTGTGCAGCAGGCGGACTGGCGTGCGTAGCTCATGCCGTTGGTCTCCTCCACAAAAGGGTGGTCCTTCAAAAACTGGCGTCTTTCAGTTATCCTAACTGACTGTTAAAAAACTTTCATATTTTTTTTACCACAGATTCCTGTGGATTTTTTGCATGATTTTGCATAGTGAGATTCTTTGGGGAATATATATGTCATACTATAGTAGAACTGAGTGTATTTGCTTGTGAGTTGTCTCTCACATTAGATTGTGAGCTCCTTGACACCATGGAATGCTTTAAAAAATCCCCTGTATTTAGCACAGTGACTGACACAAGATAGCTACTTAATAAATGCTAGTTGATTGAATAATAGTTGGACAATTCTAAATATACAAAATTTTTTGTTACCTAAATGAATCCAATGCTGCAAAGATGGAAAGAGAAAGAATTAACTGAAGTAACATTCTTTGCAGTAATTTTCTCTTAAGATGCAGTTTTCAATATGCATAATATAGAAACGTAATTTTATAGAATAATAACCATACCAAAGGGTCAAAACAGGCAGTTCTCAAAGTAAGATATTTAAACTACCTGTAACCATCTTTTATAAAAAATGCTCCAACTTGAAAAAGACCTATTTGTACAAAAATATTTCTAGAAGCTCTTTTTGTGGTGGCTAAGAATTGGAAATCAAAGGAATGCCTATCAATTGGGGAATGGCTAAACAAGCTGTGGTATACGATGGTGATGGAATATTATTGGACTATAAGAAATGACAAGAAGGATGATTTTAGAAAGGCCCGGAAAGACTTGTGTGAACTGATATATAGCGAAGTGAGCAGGAAAAAAAAGTGAAGTGAGCAGAACCAAGAGAACACTGTGCACAGAAACAGCAATACAGTTTGATGAAGCACTGTGAATGACTTAACTATTCTCAACTATACAATGATCCAAGACAATTCCAAAGGACTATTAATGAAACATACTATCCACATCCAAAGAAAGAACTGATGTTGATGGAACAAAGACGGAAGCATGCTATTTTTCACTTTCTTTCATTTTTTCTCTTTTATTCAAGTTTTCATATACAAAATTACTAACATTGTAATGTTTACATAATCATACATGTATAACCTACATTTGATTGATTACCACCTCACAGAGAGGAAGAGGAGGGAGGAAAGGAGGTATAAAAATTGAAACCCAAAACTATAAATAAAAATGTTTCTTACTTTTAAAAAAGAAAGAAACATGCTCCAATAGGAGCATATATAGGTATAAGTAATATATAGGTATAGGTATAAGAAAAAAGTAAATTAAAAATAACTATAAAATTCCATCTCATGCCCATTAGACTGGCAGCATTGATAAAAAAGGAAAATGACAAGTGTTGGAAGGGTTAAAGGAAAATAGGCACCTGGATAAACTGTTGGTAGAGCTGTAAATTGGTCTAGTCATTCTGGAAAACTATTTGTAACTATACACCCAAAGTTATGAGGCTGTGCATAGTATTTGACCTCATGATACCATTCCAAGGCCTATACCCCAAAGAGATCAAAGGAAAAGGAAAAGGTACTATATATACAAAAATATATGTGTTATTTTTTATATTGGCAAAGAAATAGAAAATAAGGGAGTAGCTATCAATCGGATAAGGGCCAAACAAATTATGTTACAAGAATATAAAGGAATGAAATTGAGTTATTAATTATAATGATACATAGTATGATTATTATTGCATCTGTCATAAAAATATGAACACCTTTGGAGCATGAACTATTTTTACTTGTCCATTTCTCACCCAAGTACTTACCATTCTACTGTGGACATAGGTTAATAAGTGTATTTTTAAATGATGATTTCTGAAGGCAGAACAAAGCATACATTTTTATATTTTATTTTTCCTATTTTGTTCTTTATATCTGCTTTCACAATATGACTAATCTAGAAACATGTTTTGCCTGACTACATATATATAACATATAACAAGTTTTTGCCTTCTCAAAGAGGATGGGAGAGAAGAAAGCAGAAAATTTGTAATCCCAATTTTTTTTAAAGGTTAAAAATTGCTTTTAAATATAATTGGAAAAAAATGAATTATTTTCAAATAAGCAAAGGTGCTTTCTTTCTTCTTTCTTTCTTTCTTTTTGTGGAGCAAGGAGGGTTAAGTGACTTGCTCAGGATCACACAGCTAGTAAGTGTTAAGTGTCTGAGAACAGATTTGAAATCAGGTACTCCTGAATCCAGGGTTGGTGCTTTATCCAGTGCTCTACTTACTTGCCCCCAAAAGTGCTTTTTCATGTATTCATTCCCTGTTGATTGGTTGGAGAGAGGAAAGACTGAAGGCAGGAGTCTAAAACAGGGGGGTATTGCAGTCCCACAGGACAGAAGGGAATGACTGTAGCCTTCTTTGGTGTATCTCTGAGCCAGTGCCCCTTACCTTCATAGCCTCACACTGGGCAATGATTTACTAAGGTCCACATTTCAAGAAACAGTCACAGCCAGGACATGGGTTGGATCATAGGATTCATCCTCACCTTTAGTGAATGGCTAGAATGGGAAAATGGGGTGAAGGGTAGAGATCACATTGTCCTCCATGAGCTCAGAACAACTGCAGTAATCTTATGTAGTGAATGACAAAACCCATTCACTCAGGAATGAGGCTCTACTAAGCTTTCCCAGAGACTAAGGCTAAGCTCCCTTCAGTGTCAGCCAGCCCCATCTCTCTTCCTCCTTGAATTCACAACATCTCCAGCAGGGGGCGGGAGAGGAACGTGTGTATGAGCAGATGCCCTTGAGGTACCTCCAGAGCCTACAGGCTGTGAGCTCCTGCCATCTCTGCCCCCTCCCCAGGGCTGGGAGCTCTCTCCTGGTTATGGGGAAGCTAGTCCTGGGGCACAGAGAGAAGCCCCCCCTCATTCATCCACAACCAGCTCCAACCATTCCCACATCAGACACTAAACAGGAGCCTGTCTTTGCTCCTGAGGTCACACACTGAGGACAGAGAGGAGGGAGGCCCCTCCCCCAGAGTCAGGCTCAGCCAGGGTGACTCAGTGTGGCTCACAGGGTCCTGAGAGGAGGCTCAGAGCAGACCTGGGGCTCTTTTGCATAGGGAGCCCCAGGGGCCTGCAGGGAGCCCTGCTCAGGGTACAAAAGCTTCCTCCCTCCTTGCTGCCCCCTCAGGGCTCTGAGTGCTCTCTCTGCAGGTGTCTGAAGGCCAGGATGGTCTCCCCATGGCAGCTCCTCTGGCTGCTGGTGCTCTGGGCTCAGGGTAAGACCCAGCAGGGCAGGGAAGGGGTGAGGAAGTCACAGGTTTTCAGGGATTAAAGACCTGATGACCCCTGGATCCAGGGGGTGAGGGAGCTTAGGGACAACACAGGCAGATGGAGGCTGAGGAGCATGGCCATGTCTGAGATTACAAACCTTGTGAGGTCTGTGGGAAAGATGTTTTATGTCCCATGTTGACAATAAAAACAACTTCTTGTCTGTCATTTGGGATTTCAGGATCTCCACTGAATTTTCTTGTCTATACCCTTTAACTTGGACATTCACCCATTTCTGTCTTCCTCTCATTTCGTTGGTTTCCTAGATTCCCGAGGAGCCATTGTGCTGAACCAGTCTCCAACCTCCTTGTCTGGGTCTCCAGGAGAGAGAGTCACCATCAGCTGCAAGGCCAGTGAGAATGTATATAGCTACCTTCATTGGTACCAGCAGAAACCAGGCCAAGCCCCCAGGCTCCTCATCTATGATGCTAACAGCCTGGCATCTGGAGTGCCTGCCCGCTTCAGTGGCAGTGGGTCTGGGACAGATTACACTCTCACCATCAGCAGCTTGGAGCCTGAGGATGCTGGAGATTATTACTGTCAGCAGGGTTATAAATGGCCTCCCACAGTGCTTCAGGCCTGAACAAAAACCTCCCCAGGCTGCTCAGGGGATTCAGCTCAGAGCAGCAGCTGGTTCCTCTCTGGTCCCCAGGCCAGAGCAGCCCCTGCTCTCTGGGCAGGCTCACATCTCCCAGGCTTCCCCTTTCTGACCCCACAAGTCCCCTCCTTTCTCACAAAGCCTTGTCTGTCACATGCTCTGTCCCCAAGGCAGAGGGGAGGCAGCACAGCCCCCTGGGAAACCAGGGAGAAAATCAATAGAGGGGAAATACTGACATTCCAAGTCCATTTGGTAGCTTTGCCTCCACCTCAATTGTTTCTCTTCTTGGGAGCATAAGTTCACGTTGAGGGGTCTTTGCTCCAGTTGTTTGTAGCAATCATTTGTTTGTTTGTTTCCATGTTTGTTTCTGTGGTTTAGTTGCATCTGACCCTTCATGACCCCATTTGGGTTTCCTTAGCAAATGTCCTGGAGTGTTTTTCCATTTCCTTATGCAACTGGTTTTACAGATGAGGAAACTGAGGCAAATAGTCGTAAGTGACATGACCAGGGTCCCATAGCTAGTAAATTTCTAAGGTCAGATTTGAACTCAGGATCATGAGTCTTTTTCAATCCAGGTCCAGAGACACTGGGTCCATCAGACAGTACTGAGTGGGAGCAGGAAGTTCTGTAACTCCCCCCTTAGAGAAGATGACCACCAAGTGCAAGGGCCAGCCTAACTCCTGATCAGACTTGGCTGAAGACATGGACCTGGAGGAAATCATTTGCACAGGGCAGAGCTGAGGCAGAATGTCAAATTCCCCTTCCTGCAAAGTGCTTTGTGTTGTGATGTTTCATCCCACTACCTGAGGAGAGGGACCAGTGCATGTGTCACTGCTTCTCCTTGTTCAAGCCCCTTGTCTTGGGAATCTTTTGTGGTAAGCATCTCTGATAGGAAAGAACCAGTCGTTGTTTTGGACCTCATTGGCATGTGACCTTGAGTAGCTTTTCATTTTCCCTGAGGAGAAAGCACGAGGTGACCTTCCTGGGGTTTAGAAGGTCGGATTGGCTCTAGTTGGCAAGTCCCAGACGTGCTTTCTATAGATATAAGTTCTGGATGCCGGACTGACCTGTGAAACCCCAGAGAAGGTCACTCCTGGACACTAAAGTGACATGGCTTCTCCTCCCATGCCTTCTCCTCATGGCAGAGCTTCCCTGCAGTATCTCTCCAGAAGGGGACACCATTCTAATTTTCACCCAGTTATATCAGATTCTTTAATTTCTCGTAATGGTTTCAGGATAATTAGGCAGGTGATGCAAAAAGGGATGAAACAAAGATGAAAATTATATTCTTAATTGTCTTGTATTAAAGGTAACTTATGGGCTCCTTTGTGGGTGGCTTAGGAAAGTTTTTATGCATTTTGAAACACATCTCAAGTTCTTTTCAAGAAAGGTAAAGGAGGGTAACTTTTAGAATGTTGTGTGGAGATAACATCTGTCTGTAGAGCATACAAACCTGGTTTCTTTATTTGACATGTACTGTTTTAAAGTTAAATATTTAAATGTTCTACAATCGAAGTTGACTTTTATGTAAGTTCATTTGTGATCATTTTCTTATGAAAGTATTCTGCAATCTAAATTTTATGTGAGGATTATATTTTAACAATTGAGTAAGATCTTTCAAAGAATTGTTTTATATATATATATATATATATATATATGTAGTTTGGAGAGAATTAAGAGTTCTGCTTTCTGTGGTATTTTTTTTTCTTTTATGTTTTTTGTTGTTGAGGAAAATGGGATTAAGTGATTTGTCCAGGGTCACACAGGTAGTAAGTGTCAAGTGTCTGAGGCTGGATTTGAACTCAGGTCCTCCTGAATCCAGGGCCTGTGCTCTATCCACTGCACTACCTAGCTGCCCCTTTCTGTGGTATTCTGAGAGAAAGCCTGCAGGTATCAAGGTAACATAATCCTTGGGCCTGTTGTTAAAAATGCTTGTTAAAGAAAGAATTGGATAAAGCTTTAAACAATATGGGAGGGGCACTAGTGTTATAATTTTATTGAGCTTTCAATAGGAACTCTAAGAAAATGGATCTACGGGACGAGTGCCCTGGAGACAAGACATCTTCCAGAATGTCCCCAAGGAAAGTGGTTCCAGAGATCTGACAGCTACATGGGACATCTAAGATTCTCGATGAAACTGATAACTGAATGGACACTGGAGGACGGGAGGGGGGAGGGGGGAAGGGGGAGGGAGGGGGCTAATACTGAATTTACAAATATGATGCTGGAGTACCTAGGTGGCTCAGTGGATAAAGCAGCAGCCCTGGATTCAGGAGGACTTGAGTTGAAATCTGGCCTCAGACACTTAACACTTACTAGCTGTGTGACCCTGGGCAAGTCACATAACCCCAATTGCCTCACCAAAAAACGAGAAAAAAAGATCATGCTAGCAGAGGACTGAGGGAGACCCAATGGTCAAAAACAAGGAGGAGGGATTTGTGAGGAAAAAGTGGGCCCCCTCCTCATTAAAATTGAAACTGCCTGGGGACTTAAGTGTCTGAGAGGGAAGAATAAATAAAAAGAGGTGCTTGAGAAGCTGATGTCCACAGGTGGGGCTTAGTTTCTCAAAAAAGGTTCCCACTGGAAGAAGTGAACAATGCAGGGGGCGGCAGGGTGCTGCCTTGATGAAGTAGCCTGTGCCTACATATAAGATTGTAACCCTGCGGACTAGATTGCCCTTATAAAAACAGGCCTTCCAAGATGCACATTGCTCTGCCCACTTGGGGCTGAGCCCATTCTCAAGAGAATGTGAATAAAGTGTTTTTTTTTCTTTTTTAACATCCCAGTGCTGTGTCTCAGAAAATTTTTCCATATGTTTTTCACACCTAGGGACTCCTTGATTGCTTACTGAACAGTTTTAGAAATGAAGAAATCAAATGCCCCCTACTCATTGTCTTGCAGCTATTAACCTTGTAGTATTAGAAGGGTTAATTCACAACATAGAAAAGAAATCACATTCTCATTGCCAAATTCAAACTCTGCATAGTTCACATTGTAAAAACATCCTGCAGTCGATTCTGACCTTCCCAGCCTGGCCAGTGCATGGAAGGTGTGAGGGAAGAAGAATCCTCTTCTCAATAATTCTCAGGAACTCAGCAGTGAGGTAACAAAGGCTCTTTATTTCCTTCTTGTGAGGAGGCACCCGAGTGTGCAGCTAGTGGGTGCAAAGAAAGGCTTGCAGGCCCTGGTTTTTTTGTTTGTTTGTTTGTTTGTTTTTTGGTACAAGAGGAATTTTTAAAAAAGAAACCAAATCCTAATAAACCAATCCAAATCTTCAAGCAGACAAACTGTACAAAAAGACATGGAGACTCAGGAGCCAAGATGGCGAAGAGGAATCAGCAAGCTGCCTGAGCTCTCCTTCTGTTCCCTCAAAAAGAACACTGAATCAAGCCTCTGGACTGAAACTACAGAACCTGCAAAGAGACGGAGAGACACAGTCTTCCAACCAGAGATAATTTAGAAGACTTCAGGAAAAGGACGGTCTGACTTGGGCAAAAGGGAGGCCCAGTGCAGGGCAGCAGCCCAGCACCGAGGTGGGGGTCGGGGCAAGTCAGCAGGAAGCTGCGGGCCACAGCCGAACAACTGAGGCCCCTGGAACCTGGCTCAAAAATCTGGTGACCCAGCAGGACAGTGGAAAAACCTACCTGCACCAGCCAAGAGGGAAAGTTGCCAGCTGAAGGGCCTGGAACAAGACAGGCAGGACTAGGCCCACTGATCCTAGAGCACTTAGACAGGAAGTTGGGGGGGGGGGATTGCACACACTTCAAGCCCTCAGTGTAAAAAGCTGGTGAAACAGCACCTATACCCCTGCACAAGAAGCCCAAAACAGGGACCCTGGTGCCCCCAGAGCAGAACTCAATTTAAAAAATAAATAAATAAGCTGCAATAATGAGTAAGAAGCAAAAAAGAGCCCTCTCCATTGAGAGCTTCTGTATCAATAGGGAAGAAGCCAACACAAACTCAGATGAGGACAATACCCTCAAATTGCCTACATGTGAAGCCTCAGGAGGAAACGAGAATTGGTCTCAAAAACAAAAAGCCTTCCTGGAAGAGCTCAAAGAGGATTTTAAAAATCAATTGAAAGAGGTAGAAGAAAAATGGGGAGAGAAATGAAAGCAAAACAAGAAAAATATGAAAAAAGAATCAGTAGCTTGGAAAAGGAAGAACAAAGATTGACTGCAGAAAACAATTCCTTAAAAAATTCATCTGGCCAAATGGAAAAAAAGGTGCAGAATTTCACTGAAGCAATCAGTGCTTCAAAAATTCATCTGGCAAAATGGAAAAAAAGGTGCATAATCTCATTGAAGAGAACAATGCCTTAAAAATTAAAATTGGACAGTTGGAAGATAAGGAGAAGTTCAATTAATTACAAGAGGAATTAGACAGGAATACTATACCAGTGGGGGATCTGAATCTCCCCCTCTCAGAATTAGATAAATCTAGTGAAAAAATAAATAAGAAAAAAGTGAAAGAGGTGAATAGATTACTAGAAAAGTTAGACATGATAGATGTCTGGAGAAAATTGAATGGGGATAGAAAGGAATATACCTTTTTTTTCAGCAGTACATGGCGCATTTTCAAAAATTGACCATGTATTAGGGCACAAAAACACCATAGTCAAATGTAGAAAGTAAATATATAGTAAATGCATAGTTCTCAGATCATGATGCAGTAAAAAATTACATGTAAAAAAGAGCCAGGGGAAAGTAGAATGAAAATCAATTGGTAACTAAATAATTTCATTCTAAAGAATGAATGGGCCAAACAACATAACATAGAAACAATCAATAACTATATCCAAGAGAATGACAAGAATGAGACAACATACCAAAATCTGTGGGATGCAGCCAAAGCAGTGCTTAGGGGAAAATTTATAGCTCTAAATGCTTACATGAATAAAAAAGAGAAAGAGGAGATTAATGAATTGGGCATGCAACTTAAAAAGCTAGAAAAAGACAAATTAGATATCCCCAATTACATACTAAACTAGAGATCCTGAAAATTAAAGGAGAAATTAATAAGATTGAAAGCAAAAAAACTATAGAATTAATCAATAAAACTAAGAGCTGGGTTTATGAAAAAACAATAAAATAGATAAAATATTGGTTCATTTGATTAGAAAAAGAAAGAAAACGAAATTACCAGTATCAAAAATGAAAAAGGTGGATGTTACCACCAATGAAGGGGACATTAAATCAATAATTAGGAATTATTTTGCCCAACTGTATGCTAATAAATTTGACAATCTAATTGAAATGGATGAATATTTACAAAAATACAAACTGCCCAAGTTAACTGAAGAGGAAATAAAATCCTTAAATAAACCCATATTAGAAAAAGAAATTGAACAAGCCATTAATGAACTCCCTAAGAAAAAATCCCCAGGGCCAGATGGGTTTACAGGTGAATTTTACCAAACATTTAAAGAACAATTAATTCCAACAGTATACAAATTATTTGGAAAAATATGTGAAGGAGTTCTACCAAATTTGTTATATGACACAAATATGGTGGTGATACCAAAACCAGGCAAAGAAAAAAACAGAGAAAGAAAATTATAGACCAATTTCCCTAATGAATATTGATGCTAAAATCTTAAATAAGATATTAGCAAGGAGATTACAGCAAGTGATCACCAAGATAATACACTATGACCAGGTGGCATTTATACCAGGAATGCAGGGCTGGTTCAACATTAGGAAAACTATTAACATAATCAACCACATCAATAAGAAAACTAACCAAAATCATATGATTATCTCAATAGATACAGAGAAAGCTTTTGACAAAGTACAACACCCATTCCTAATAAAAACACTAGAGAGTTTAGGAATAGGTGGAGCTTTCCTTAAAATAATAAACAGTATCTACCTAAAACCATCAGCAAGCATTATATGCAATGGAGATAACTTAGAGGCCTTCCCAATAAGATCAGGGGTGAAACAGGGATGTCCATTATCACCCCTATTATTTAATGCTGTCCTAGAAATGTTAGCTTTAGCAATCAGAGAAGAAGGAATTAAAGGAATTAGAATAGGCAAGGAGGAAACAAAACTATCACTCTTTGCAGATGATATGATGGTATACTTAGAGAATCCTAGAGAATCAACTCAAAAATTACTTGAAACAATGAACAACTTTAGCAAAGTAGCAGGATATAAAATAAATCCACATAAATCATCAGCATTTCTATACATGACCAACAAAGTCCAGCAGCAAGAGATAGAAAAAAAAATTCCATTTAAAGTAACGGTAGATAATATAAAATACTTGGGAGTCTACTTGCCAAGACAAACCCAGGAACTCTATGAACACAACTACCAAACACTCTTCACACAAATCAAATCAGATCTAAATAATTGGAAAGCTATCAATTGCTCATGGATAGGCAGAGCTAATATAGTAAAAATGACAATACTGCCCACATTAATTTACTTATTCAGTGCCATACCAATCAGACTACCTAACAATTATTTTATACAGCTAGAAAAAATAATAACAAAATTTATCTGAAAAAACAAAAAAATCAAGAATATCCAGGGAAATAATGAAAAAAAATTCTCGGGAAGGTGGGTTAGCAGTACCAAACCTGGAGCTTTACTATAAATCAGCAGTCATCAAAACTATCTGGTACTGGGGCAGCTAGATGGCACAGTGGTAAAGCACTGGCCCTGGATTCAGGACTACCTGAATTCAAATCCAGCCTCAGACACTTGACACTTACTAGCTGTGTAACCCTGGGCAAGTCACTTAACCCTCATTGCCCTGCAAAAAAAAAACAAACAAAAACAAACAAACAAACTATCTGGTACTATTCAATGATCAGTTGTGAATGAGTTAACTACTCTCAGCAGTGCAATGATCCAAGACAATTCCAAGGAACTAATGAGGAAGCTTACTATGCACCTGTATAGAAAGAACTTATAAAAAGAACACTTGTGGGTTGTACATATATAACCTGATTGTGATCTTGTGGATGGGGGAGGAAAGGGAGGGAGGGAGAGGGAAAAACTTGGAACTCTAAAACTTATAAAAAAGAATGTTGAAAATGACCCTTACATGTAAATGGAAAATAAAATGTTTGTTGCTAAAGAAAAAAAAATTAAAAAAAAAAACTATCTGGTTCTGGCTAAGAAATAGAGTGGAGGATCAATGGAATAGGCTACCCACAGGAAACACAGTAGTAAATCTCACTAGTAATGTAGTGTTTGATAAACCCAAAGGCTCCAGCTTCTGGGATAGGAACTCAGTATTTGACAAAACCTGCTAGGAAAACTGGAAGATATTATGGCAGAAATTAGGCATAGACCAACATCTTACACCTTATACTAAAATAAGGTAAAAATGGATATATGATTTAGACATAAGAGGTATTACAAGAGGTAAATTAGGAGAGAAAGGAATAGTCTACCTTTCAGATCTTTGGAAATGAAAACAGTTTATGACCAAAAAAGAAATAGAGAATATTATAAAATGCAAAATGGATGATTTTGATTACATTAAATTTTAAAAGTTTCTGTACAAACAGAAGCAATGCATCCAAACTTAGAAGGGAGGCAGAAAGCTGGGAAACAATTTTTATGGCCAGTACTTCTGATAAAGGCCTCATTTCTTTTCTTTTTCTTTTTCTTTTTTTTTTTTTTTAGTGAGGCAATTGGGGTTAAGTGACTTGCCCAGGGTCACACAGCTAGTAAGTGTTAAGTGTCTGAGGCCAGATTTGAACTCAGGTACTCCTGACTCCAGGGCCGGTGCTCTATCCACTGTGCCACCTAGCTGCCCGAAAGGCCTTATTTCTAAAATATATAGGGAACTAAATCAAATTTATAAGAATCCAAGTCATTCCCCAATTGAGAAATGGTCAGGCAGGTTTCTGATGAAGAAATCAAAGCTATCTATAGCCATATGAAAAAATGCTCTAAATCTCTAATGATTAGAGAGATGTGAATTAAAACAACTCTGAGCTACCACCTGACAGCTATCAGATTGGTTAAAATGACAAAAAAGGAAAATAATAAATGTTGGAGAACCTGTGGAAAAATCGGAATACTAATGCATTGTTGGTGGAGCTGTGAACTGATCCAACCATTCTGGAGAACAATTTGGAATTATGCCCAAAGGGCGATAAAGCTGTGCACACCCTTTGACCCAGCAATACCACTTTTGGGTCTTTTCCCCAAAGAGATCATGGAAAGGTGAGAGGGACCCATGTGCACAAAAATATTTCTAGCTGCTCTTTATGTGGTGGCAAGGAATTGGAAGTTGAGGGGATGCCCATCAATTGGGGAATGGCTGGACAAGTTGTGGTATATGAATGTAATGGAATACTATTGTGCTGTAAGAAATGATGAGCAGGAGGAGTTCAGAGAAACCTGGAGGGTCTTTCCTGGGCTAATGATGAGTGAGATGAGCACAACCAAAAGAACATTGGACACAGTAACATCAACACTGTGTGTTGATCTACTGTGATGGACTATATTCTTCTCACCAATGCAATGGTACAGAAGAGTTCCAGGAAACTCATGATAGAACAGGATCTCCAAATCCAGGAAAAAAGAAAAAAAAAGAAAGAACTGGAGTATAGATGCTGAATGAACCATATTATTTCTTTTGCTTTTGGTGTTGTTGTTTTTCCATTTTGAGGTTTTTCGCCGTTGCTCTTATTTTTCTCTTATAACATGACTAATGCAGAAATATGTTTAATGTTATTATGTGTGTGTGCGTATATATATATATGTATATATGTATGTGTATAGATATATATACAGATATAGATATAGATATATCACCTGTATCAGATTACTTGCTGTCTAGGGAAGGGGGGAGGGAGGGAGAAAAATCTGAAATTGGAAAGCTTGTACAAACAAAAGTTGAGAACGATCTTTGCATGTAACATAAAAAAAATAAAATACTTTATTAAAAAAAAAAAGACATGGAGAGAAGGCTCCTTGGGAAGGGGGAAGCGGCTCCACCCGAGAAGCCAATAGGGCCCTAACCCTAACCCTTCCCACCCCTCATGAATCCACCTCATTTGTCCCCAGCCAGAGCTGGCCTGGCCTGCATTCTCCCCCAATTCCAGGGGAATGCTCCAAGGGAAGCTTGTCCTCCAGCCTCCAAGGCTGCTTCTGTTGGCAAGTTCAGTGTAGGAGAACAGAGCTCCGCGGGCCGGTCTGTCCTCCAATGGTCTTGTTATGGAGGCTACTGCTGCTGCTGGCCTGGGAGCTGTCCATACCGGGATGCTCTGGCCTGTGTTGATTCTTCTTCCTTCCTTTCTTCTTCCTTTTCCGCTCAGAATCTTCTTCCTTTTTCTTTTTCTTGTGATCTGAATCGGATGGAATTTCTGGGGGGACGGGGTCGTGGGTCCGACTCCGTTTGTGCTTGTGCTTATTCTTCTCCTTGGGGGGCTGGATATGCATCAGGCGGCATGGCTCTGGCAGCGGGCCAGCGTGCAGGCGGAAGCCTGCCAGCATGGTGCCCGTGATAGGGGTGAAGGAACCACCAAGGATGGGCGGCTTCTCCATGAGAGAACGGAGGCTGCTGTTGTCATGGGAGCCGGGCAGGTCGATCATCCCGGGCAGGTCGGGGAGGAAGTCACTCAGCTTCTCCTTCACCTTCTTCCCGCAGAATTTATTGTAGGCATGCTCCAAGTTGTAGTGAGTGATCAGATTGGTGCTGCCTGTCAGGTCCGTGCTGCCTGGGAGTTCCCGCATCAGGTAGAAGGGTCCGCACCCAGCTGCCGCCTTGTCAGCGCCTGGAGGAGCTGGGGTCGCAGCGGGCGGCGAGACCGTTCCGGGGCCCCCGCCTGCAGGAGGAGGTGGAGGGGGCGGCTTCCCCTGCCCAAAGCCCAGCATGGCTGGTGGAGGGGGCGGCTCAGTCTGTGCACCAAAAAGCGCTGTGAAGTTCTCCATAGCATGGACAACTCTGCCTCTGCTACAGGTGCTGCCTCCCTTGCAGGCCCTGTTATATACCTTAGTCCCTAATGTGAATGGACCCTCCCCTTTTTCCTCATTGGTCCGATTACTCCAGGGTTACAACCCCCAGGCAAAAACTAGCTAATTGGAACACAGTATTCCCACCCCTCTTCCTTGTATGGGCATAACTCAGAAGTGGACCTTATACATCCTTATATGGACACAACTCCAGAGAAGACCTTATTGAGACCAAAGCTCCTTGAACCATGTGATTTTGTTGGGGGTGGGGGAGGAGGGCATCTGAGACCTTTGTCCTACAAACAGGTCAGGGGGAATATGATTGATTGTTATATCCTCATTGAGAGGAGACAACTCCCCATTTTCTTACAGGAGGCAAGAAGATCTTAGAATTAGCTTTATCACTTAAAAGGAAAAAGAAAAACTTTCCTTGCAGGCAGACAAGTACAACACTTTACAGACACAGAACAGAATAAAACACACAAACAGACAAACACCTGTGTGACAGAGATTTCAATGTTTAGGTGAGTTTTTCCAGTCTACCTTACTAGAGCCCACTCTGGGTGTGAGAGGGGGCAGGGAGGAGGAGAAGAGGGAGTGAGGAGAGACTGAATTTACTACCAGCCAGTCCCACAGAAGAAATCCTCTGAAGGGGAGAGGCTTTTTTCTGTTGTTCTGCATGGTTCCCTCAACTCTGAGTTCAAACTTAAGCCAACAGAGCTAGTATATATGGGATCTCTGTGAAGTTTCCCTTGTGCCTGCAGAGTAAGTCCAATTGCAAAATTTAGGTCCCATTTCATGGCCCAAAATCTTGAGATTCTAACTGATATTATGCCAGGAAGTGCTTCTAAGGTCAAATGAAGCCTAATTGTTCAATCTGCATCTCAAAGGAGAGGGATCCTTTAGCATCCTGTCTCCCTGCCCAGGAGAAGTAGGGCTGTGTGAGCAGTTGAGCTGATATTTTCCCTGCTTCCAGGGAAATATCAAACACCAGTCCCACACTCCTCAGGGCATCCCCCAATTGTCTTGTGTGGACACAAGGCATGGTCCTTGCAAAGGAGACACCACTGCTTTGGCCCTATGACCGCCAGCCTCCCTTCCCTTGGGCGGCCACCCAATAAGGGGAGAGGGTTCAGGGCATGAGGGAGAAAATACACAAAAAGGCTCTTATCTCAGGGTGTTGTGGCAAGAAGAAAGAGGAAGGGTTTTCCTGGTCAGGGAACCAGTTATGTTACAGATAAATGGGTTCTTGAAAACATTCCCCTTTCAAAGAATTACTCACCCATACGATCCAATCAAAATTTAAGTAAAAGTTTTTATTGGTTGTCACACAGAGGCCTAGACTTCAATTCCCAGGGAGAAACAGGTTTATGGCATGTTCTTTAATCAGACGGTCATAGAGGTATAGCTGGGAGGAGAAGCCTAACTTCAATTCCCCAAACAAAAGAGAAGATGACAATGTTATAGAGGTGAGAAGGGGGTGGAGGGAGAGACCTAAGACTGAAAAGTTACAGCAGTTTTACAATGAGGATGTTAGCTATATGGATATAGGAATAATAAACATTCCACATTTCTAATTTGGGATTAATGTCACATAGCAAACATGACCGGCTCCCAACGAAGCTCATGTTGTAAATTCAGGGAGCCCAGCTTTCTGGGCGGCTGCTTTATTACCTGTTTGACCAAACACTACCTGCTTCATCAACTACTTTGCTTCTCCAAGGAAAGAGTCATCTCTACCTGACCCCAGCAAGCTGATCAACCGCATTTCTCCATGGTCATAGCGTCCCCCTCTGGGCCAGAGCTTCCGGAACTGGACCTAGGACTATCAGGCTGCTACTATAAGGACCTAAGAGTGAATCCTATTAGCAAAAGCTGCGTGGTCTATCCACTGCCATTAGTTGCAATGGTGCTTTGGTGTGCTGAGGAATCCTTTGGGATAAGGATGGCAATGGATGAAAGATAAACATTGATTTGTTTGGTGCAGACACATCTGTTATAAAAGGGATGATTTCAGCAACACTTTAATCAGTTCCATGCAATTCAAAATCATTTGGTGAGTACCTGCTGTATACTCAACACCTAAGACTCTGTTTTATCTTATCAACGAAACTAGCCTAAACTTGAAAAATTCCCTAAAGTGTTTGGTTATGGCTTGGGCATGTTCTTGGGAACCTGTACACAGGAATGGCCTCAGAAACCCATCAGGGGATTGAAAGAGCTTCCAAAATATCCCAATCACTGGTGGGCAGAGATCCCTTATTGGGGGGGGGGCCTCAAAGCCCCATCTGAATTCCAATCAGGTTTACCTCTGTAATGGGCCCCAGATGTCTGATTAAAAAGAAGTCCTAGCCACTAAAGCAGGCCTTGGTTATATCAACCCTGAGAATAAATGTACTTTTTGATTCTTTATTTTTCTTTGGGGTTTTTCTGTATATGTCTTCTTTCACAACATGACTAAAGTGGTGAGAGGAAAATGACTCCTGCTCGATAATTGCCTGGAACAACTCAGCAGTGGTCATGTGTCAAAGGCTCATTTATTGTCATTCTCTAGAGAATGGGCAACCCAGCGTGCAGCTGGTAGGTGCAGAAAATGGGGGCTCATAGGCCCTGTGTTTACCCCTAGTCCCTAAGGTGAATGGACACTCCCCTTTTTCATCACTGGTCTGATTACTCAAGGGTTACAACTGTTTGGGACAAACTGCCTCAGTTTGCCCAAATAACTCGAGGAGACCACCAAGTCAAGTAGAGACAGATTCATTTCATTCTCACAAGAACAGGGAAACTCAATGACAAATTTGAGTCTGCAATGATAGGCCCAAACTTTTAGGTTTTTATAGTAATTTTGAGGAAGTGGGAAACCTTCACATGCACAGAGTGAGCTCATGCTCTAACATCCAATCCTGTCTCACCCAGAGTGCGTGGTTAGCCCGTGATCCATATATGGAGACATGTATAGGAATGTCAAAGAAAAAGGGGAGGCAGGAATCACTCCCTTATCTAACTGCAATTGATTCATGACAGGGACTGGGGCTCTGACATGTGATGAATTCCAGATAGGCTGAAGACACAACTTTTATTACAGGCCATAAAACTAAGATGTAGCTGACAAGTGGAGAGACTGAGCAGAAGTAAAGTAAATAATGCAAATTGGTAGAACTTGACAAGCAATAAAACTTACTGGGGGGCTGGATATCTTCCAGACCCCATCCTCAGAGTTTACAAAACTGACCCAAGTCCATTATCTCATCAATAAAACTTAAAGGAGACAGTGAGAATTTAACAAGCCATTGACTTTTAGGCAAAGCAAGAGACTAACTATACTGGGGGGTAGGGGGCGGGCTGGGGGTATCTTTCAGACTCCATCCTCAGAGTTTAATCTGACTCAAATCCATAATTATCCCATACACAACCTACAGGCAAAAACTATCTAACTGGAACACAGTATGCCTAACCCTGATTTCCCTAATTATTCTTTGGATTCTTAGCCAAAATGGGAGGAGACACAGGAACATTTCCTCAATCTTCCCTTATATGGACACAACCCAGGAGAGGACCCAATTGAGACCAGCTCAGGACTCCTTGAACCAGGTGATCTTGTTTGCTGGAGGGGAAGGAAATGGACTAAGACCTTTTTCCTCAAACAGGTCCAGAGGAGTGTAATTTGAAGGGTGACTGTTATATCCTTGTTGAGAGGAGACCTATTTCCTCTAAAGTGGAAACATATTTTGTCTGTATAACATATTGCATTGTTTGCATTCACAAGGAGAAAGAAGGAGAAGGAAGGAGAAAATTTGGAATTCAAAATTAAAAAAAAACAACAGTTAAAATTGTTTTAAAAAGGAATTGTAAAGAAGCTTACTCATGTATTCATGTATTTTTGATCAACTGGAGAGAGGAGCATCTGGAGGCAGTGAAATCAAACAAAGGGATCTTGCAATTCAAAAGGAGAGAAGTGATTAGACAGAAGTGATTGACTCCAGTCTCCTTGTGTCTATTTTTGACACATTCCTACTCACCTCTATAGCCTCATATTGCTCATAGATTTGCTCAGATCCCCATTTCTAGAAACAGTCACAACTGGGATACTGGGTTGATCATAGTAAAGGTCCTCACTTTTAGTGCATGTCTGGAATGGGAAAATGGGGACTCGTAGAGACACGTTTTCTTTCCAATTACAGTAATCTCATCTAGTGACTGACAAAACCCCCAAGTGTCCAGGCTAAGTTCCTTCCAGTGTCAGGCAGCCCCTCCTCTCTGCCTCTTTGAATTCACACCTCCTGCAGCAGGGGGCAGGAGAGGGCCAGGTGCATGAGCAGAGGCAGGTGAGGCACCTCCAGAGCCTACAAGCTGTGAGCTCCTGCCATCTCTTCCCCCTCCCCAGGGCTGGGAGCTCTCTCCTGGTTATTGGGGATCTAGTCCTGGGGCACAGAGAGAAGCCTCCCCTCATTCACCCACAACCAGCTCCAACCATTCCCATATCAGACACTAAACAGGAGCCTGTCTTTGCTCCTGAGGTCACACACTGAGGACAGAGAGGAGGGAGGCCCCTCCCCCAGAGTCAGGCTCAGCCAGGGTGACTCAGGGTGACTCACAGGGTCCTGAGAGGAGGCTCAGAGCAGACCTGGGGCTCTTTTGCATATGGAGCCCCAGGGGCCTGCAGGGAGCCCTGCTCAGGGTAGAAAAGCTTCCTCCCTCCTTGCTGCCCCCTCAGGGCTCTGAGTGCTCTCTCTGCAGGTGTCTGAAGGCCAGGATGACCTCCCCATGGCAGCTCCTCTGGCTGCTGGTGCTCTGGGCTCAGGGTAAGACCCAGCAGGGCAGGGAAGGGGTGAGAAGGGAACAGGTTTTCAGGGATTAAAGACCTGATGACCCCTGGATCCAGGGGGTGAGGAAGCTTAGGGACAGCACAGGCAGATGGAGGCTGAGGAGCATGGCCAGGCCCCAGATTACAAACATTGTGAGGTTTGTGGGAAAGGTGGTGTCTGTGGTGACAGTAAATACATCCACTTGTCAGTCATTTGGGATCTCAGGGTCTCCACAGAATTTCCTTGTTCCTACACTTTAACTTGGACATTCACACATTTCTCATTTCCTCTCATTTCCTCTTATTTCCTCTCATTTCGTTGTTTCCTATATTCCCAAGGAGCTGTTGTGCTGACTCAGTCTCCAGCCTCCTTGTCTGTGTCTCCAGGAGAGAGAGTCACCCTCAGCTGCAAGACCAGTCAGAGTGTTATATATAGTGGTTATAACTACCTTCATTGGTATCAGCAGAAACCTGGCCAAGCCCCCAGCCTCCTCATCTACCTTGCTAACAGGCTGGCATCTGGAGTGCCCGCCCGCTTCAGTGGCAGTGGGTCTGGGACAGATTTCACTCTCACCATCAACAGCTTGGAGCCCAAGGATGCTGGAGATTATTACTGTCAGCAGAGTAATTACTGGCCTCCCACATTGCTTCAGGCCTGAACAAAAACCTCCCCAGGCTTCTCAGGGGATTCAGCTCAGAGCAGCAGCTGCTTCCTCTCTGGTCCCCAGGCAGAGCAGCCCCTGCCCTCTAGGCAGGCTCACATCTCTCAGGGCTTCCTCTTTGTGGTTCCTCAGGTCCCCTCCTTTCTCACAAGGCCTTGTCAATCACATGCCCTGTCCCCTAGGCAGGACTGGCCATATTTTAGCTTGGTGATATGGAACATTTGGTCCAGTGTGTTCTGGGGCAATAAGTGGTACTGAGTATGTGAAGACTGGAGTGGTGCCCCCTGATGGAAGGATGTTGCGGGCAGGGGGGTTGCCTTTGGAAGACATGTAACTTTAGTGTCTGGAAGCTGGCCAGCTAGCGTCCCAGAACTTGCATCTGTAGAGCCACCTGTTAGACTTGTCAATCAGAGCTACCATCCAATTAGCTTGGAGCTGTGTGTGTGGAGAGCCCTGTTTCCTGTTGGAGAGGAGGCTTCTGGGAGAAGGACGGGGTGAGGGAGCTCTCTTTTGTCTGGCACCTCAGTTTGAGTGGAGCTGAGATGCTGGCTCCCTGAGATAGGTCGATGAAGGAATCTTGGTCTCTTTCTCTCTGATCACTACATTCTAAGGCACCTTAATAAATGCTTAAAAGTCTAAAGTCTTTCTAAAGCTTCTAACATATGGCGACCACTCAGATTTTTAGGCAGTCTAGCTAGAATTTTAGCCCCTTACAAGAGGGAGGAAGGAAGAGGGAAGACAACCTTCCCCCCAACCTCCTCTTTCTCTGTAGGTTCACAAGCCTCATTCCCCAACAGCCTCATCAGGGAAGCTGGTCCCCTTCCTGAGCACCTGCTCCCTCTCCCTCAGAGCCCAGCTGGGGGATGCTCAGATGCAGCTCATCTGGGCCCATTTAGGGGAAGGATCTGAAGGAATCCCAGGGAGGGGCTGCCCTGCCCTTGGAATGCTCTCCTTCACTCCTACACTGGGGGGCAGGGCAAGGCCTGTAGCAGGGCTCTATAGGCCCCGTTTCCTCTTTCACTCCTCATTGGGGGAATAGAGTTTTCTGGAAGATCTGGATCCCTGCCATCCCTTAGGTGTCCCTTGTTCATCTCCCTCTAAAATCTCAGCCCCTCAGCAATAAGTCTGCTCATCCTTCCCTCTCCTTCAAAGGATGTTATTGGCACAAGGTGTGGGAGGAGGGAAACAGAAACATTAGAATGTCATTGCATGTTGGGAGGGCAGGATGTTTGAAGCCTCAAAGTCTAGTGTCTTTCCATTTGAATCTAACCTTGGGTAATCAGCTAATAATGCCTATGTTATACCAAGGCCCTCTTACTATATTAATACACAGGCTGTGCAACTATTCACTGGCATCCATGGACCCAAACGTGCCCCTCAGTTCTTTTGCCATCCATTCTCCCACTATCCAACCACCAGGCAATTAATCCCCTCTGGGGAGATAATCATTAGCTCTCAATTTGGGCTTTTACCCATCCCTCCCTTTTTAAAAAATAAATACATGCTGGTGGTTCTCTGAGCCCTGGGCAGTGAGCACTGGGAATTCTGGCCCACAAAGACAAAATATGAACTTTGAACTTTAATGCAGAAAGATAGGAAGCCCAAGCTCCTCCTAGAGGACAGACATTTGTCTCTCAGTCTTCCAAATTCCCAATATCCAATGGTTCCAGTTGTATTTCTTCTCCTACAGAGCCTATTA
The DNA here is from genome assembly GCF_019393635.1 of Dromiciops gliroides. Taxonomy (NCBI): domain Eukaryota; kingdom Metazoa; phylum Chordata; class Mammalia; order Microbiotheria; family Microbiotheriidae; genus Dromiciops; species Dromiciops gliroides. Next base: position 662,325,779 of record NC_057862.1, read on the forward strand.
ATTAAAAAGCCCTAAAAGGGCCTCTGAGGGTGGAGGAAAGGCAGTGAGCTCTTGAACTCATGACACAATCTCTCCAAAAAAGTCCAAATAATGCCATAGGACAATGCCGGGAGCAGCAAAATTCACAGAAGCATGTGCTGAATTCATCTTCCAACCAAGGACGGCTTAGAAGGTTGGAAGGAGGGAGCTGCTGTGATGAGGCAGGAGTGGATCACAACCCCACAGTCACCTCACACAGATTCAGTCCCAGGAAGGCCCCACCAGAGAAGGAGACCCCCAGAGTCTCTGAATCAGCTGCAGAGCCAGTGTCATCTGGAACTAAGCTCACAGTCTGGTAAGAGGGCTGAGTTCTTGGCAGGGGGGAGATTACAAGGGTCTCTGCTGGTGCTGAGGTGGAACTTGGGTTTTTCACCCCTGCTGGGAGCCAGGAGGTAGGCTTGAGTAGCAGTGGCCCAGGTTGGGAAGGGGCACGGGCTCATCAGAGCTGACAACCACAACACACAAAGCTGGTTGATTATCAAGTTGGTCTGGGGTCATCTACAGTCCAGGGAACAGGCCATGTGAGTGAAGAACCTGATCCTCCTTAAATCATACCACATGGGACCTTCTGAAGCTTGAGATAGTGCAGCCTGGAAACAGTGTAAAGCCAATTGATGTGATATTAATTTTCAAAATAATTTTTATCTTTGTTTCATCACTTTTTGCATCATATGCCCAATTATCCTCATGCCATTATGAGAAATTCAAGAATCTAATATAATTGGTAACAGGTATCAAGGCCAAATTCAACAGTGTATTTATCATGACCCCTGAGATAATTATGGGGATTACCAAAAAAGAACATAGAAATAATGGGATATGAGCATTCCCACACTTGAGCAATATATTTTGCTCATGCAGTATTCCAGGCTTAAAATAGGTAAATGGAATATACATCCATGCCCCTGAACATATTGGAGGAAACTGAGTCAGACTTAATCAGATGCATGCAATTGAGACGTCCATGGCATCTGGCATATAGGAGGGGGCATAGAAGCTAGATGTAGAATGAGATGGCTGGGATGAAAACTTCCAGCCATCTGTACAATATTGTGGGGAAAAATTAAACCAAGAGAAACCAACCTCAACGTTCATCAAAAGCCATTCCTTCGGGCCATTCCTTGAATTCATGCATGTCTCCCCTCATGTGAAAGTTCAATGTCTGCTCTTGCATGTATTCTTCTTGTGATCAGATGGCATCTTGGCAAACTGCTATCTGATAACTCCTAATGAAGGCAATTAATGTCTTAAATGATAAGTTCCCACAATCCAAGTCTCATATGGATTTAAAAATTGAGGATAATAATGATCGCAAAATACGTGAATGTACCTTGACTCAGAGTATAATATACAATTATGCGATAATTCCAAATAATACTTTTTTTTACTAAATATACAATTACTTTTGTGAAAAATCAGAACATATTTAAATACAAGTTAAAACACAAGACAATCTTGGGGGCAGCTAGGTGGCACAGTGAAAAGAGCACCACCCCTGGAGTCAAGAGGACCTGAGTTCAAATTCGGTCTCAGACACTTAACACTTACCAGCTGTGTGACCCTGGGCAAGACACTTAACCCGAATTGCCTCACCAAAAAAAAAAATCCCACAACACAATCTTAAAGAAAACTTTAAAAAAAAAAAAAGAAAACTTTTACAAATGTTCCCCTCTTTTATTTGAATATGCTTATCAAAATAATACTTCTAGAATCAATTTACACTTGCCATGGCAATCAGTTTGCCAGAGAAATGCTTTATAGAGTTCGATCAAATAATCAGTTGAGAAGAAAAAATAACAAAAACAAACTCAGAATATGGGAGCACAGTACTCCCAGAATTAACATTGTATTATGAAATCAAAACCATCTTGCACTGTTTTAAAATAGAGATAAACAAATACAACAAAATACACATGGAAGAATGAAAGACAATGAAATTCACACTAGGGAAATCTAAATGAATATGAACTTAACAGAGTATTACAAAATATAAACTTGATCACATGACTATAAAAAGCTTTTACAAATATTCTCCCCTTTTTTAAGCTAAGTATAAAACACAATCTTAAAAGCATGAAAATCTCTATGAAAATAAACCCATACCATTAATTTCAAAATGTAGATGTAATAGCATAGATATCTTTATGTAACCTCTGAACTGACATTATTATTCTGAGTGAATTTAGAACACTTTTGATTCTGATATCTAAAATCCCCAATACTCATATTAATACCTTGCTGCTTACTTCTACATTTCTGCAAAATATGTCTTCTTGAAATATGATGATGATTGTCATTTTTATTCAGCTTAAGTTTGTCTTCTTTAACCCCTCTACATTGTCTGTAGGTCCTTTCACAATACAAATGCTGTATAAGATTACTAATTAAAGTAAAAAACAGATTAACAAAATTATGAACAAAATGAGCATATCTAGAATTTAAAGGGTTTTCTAAGGATAGTTTGGGAGAACCACAGCAGATCAAGTCAGAATCACAGCTTAGCTGGGGTAGGGTCAAAGCTGTTTGCTCTTGTAACAGAGTAGAAGCTGGAAATGCAGGTAGAGAAAGGTATGCATGGGCAAGATCAGGACCTGAGAAAGATCGCTTGACTTCCCAGGCAGGAGGATCAAAGGGCATGGCCATGGGAGGAGTAGGAATTGGCACCAGAGGAGGGGGAGGGGTTGGGGTCCCAAGAGGAGGGGGAAGGACCAAATCTCCCATCTAGTGCACAACGGAGGAATCAGGCTTGGTTTCAAACTCAGGCCTGGTTTCCCCCTCCCCCACTGCTTCTAGATGTGGTTGGGGCATTGCCTCCAGACATGCAAAAGAAGAGAAACTCTTAGCTTTACAATTTGAAAAAAATGCAGGATTCAGAGGTTTCTCTGAAAAGGCATGGTTGGGAGAGGGGGTGATATTTATATTCCCTTGTGTGAGTACCTTGCTTGCTCTTCTAACAAAAATAAAAATAAAAATAGAAAATCCACAAAAACAAAGCATTAACATGATCTTATTCCCCCATTTGTCTGGTTACACAGACTAAAATCAGAAACAGGGTACTTAGAGAGTTGAAAAAGTCCTTTTGAAATTTAAATAGAAAACAGCCAGTACTTAGCAGTACTTTTGAGTTTAAAGGGATAGGGTAGGGGAAATTTCTTGCCCTCAGATGCCTTCTCCTCATGGCAATGGTTTCCTACAGTAACTCTCCAGCAGGTGGCGTCATTCCAATCATTACAAGTTACATTGCTGAAGATCTTGGAAACAGTGTGACAACAGCCAGTGCAGATGCCTGCTTTGGTGGGTAACTGAAGGAAACAATAACAATGATTCACAATAGGTATGGAATTAAACAAACAGTTCAGACTGAAATTTAGACCTCTAAGTGCTGCAAGATATTTACCACTAAACAGCCCCATCTGGAGTTGGTTGAACAACCTGTGATTACTGTAAATATGTATAATATTGGAATTAATTGTTCTTTAAATGTTTGATAGAATTCACTTATATATAAATTCATCTGGCCCTGGAGACTTTTTTTCTTAAGGAGTTCATTGGTGACTCGTTCAATTTCTTTTTCTAAAATGGGTTTATGTAAGGATTTTATTTCTTCTTCTGTTAATCTCAGTAAATTATATATTTGCAAATATTCGTCCTTTTCATTTAGATTGTCGAATTTACTGGCATAGAGTTGAGCAAAATAATTTCTAATTATTTCTTTAATGTCCTCTTCATTGGTGGTGAATTCACCATTTTCACTGTTGATACTGGTAATTTGGTTTTCTTCTTTCTTTTTTTAATCAGATTAACAATAAATTTATCTATTTATTGGTTGTTTTATAAAACTAGCTCCTAGTTTTCTTTATTAATTATATAGTTTTATTACTTTCAATTTTATTATACTGTCCTTTGATTTTCAAAATTTCTAATTTAGTATTTATTTGGGAATTTTAATTTGTTCTTTTGCTAGCATTTTTAGTTTCATTGTTTCCTCTTTCTCTATTTTATTCATGTAGGCATTTAGAGATATGAAATTGCCCCCTGAGAACCATTTTGGTTTCTATGCTGTCTCATTATTGTCATGCTCTTTGATGAAATTATTGTTTCTGTGATTTGTTGTTTGTACCATTCATTCTTTAGAATGAAATTATTTGGTTTCAAGTAAATTTTTGGTCTATCTTTCCATGGCTCTTTATTACACATATTTTTTTTGTTATATCTTGAGCCAAAATGGATGAATTTGCTATTTCTACCTTTCTGCATTTTACTGTGGGGTTTTTGTGCCATTGTACTGCTGAGAAAAAAAGGTATATTCTTTTCTATCCCTGCTCACTTTTCTCTCTAGGTCTATGACATTTAATTTTTCTAAAATTCTATTCACCCCCTTAACTTCTTTTTTAGTTATTTTGTAGTTAAATTTGGGTAGCTAAATGGTGGAGTGGATAGAGTACTGGGCCTGAAGTCAGGGAGACTCACATTCCTGAGTTCAAATCTGGCCTCAGACACTTATTAGCTATGTGACCCTAGGCAAGTCAACTAACTCTCTTATCTCAGCTTCCTCTTCTGTGAAATGAACTGGAGAAGGAAATGGCAAATAGCTCCAAAATCTTTGCCAAGAAAATCTCAAATAGGGTCAAAAAGAGTTGGACATGACTGAAAATGACAGAATAATAGAAAAAGTGATTTTATGGTTAACCAAATGACCAGTTTTCTGTACCCTACAAATGACTGAATTTTACCTGGATGCATTTCATCTTTCCATATTCCATATGATGCCAGTGAAGCTTGGGAGGAAAGAGTATAAAAACTGCTTGATTTCCTAATCCTGGTGTGTCACACCTCCTGGTTGTCCCAGTGAGTGTGGTGCACCTTTCTTTTGAAAGAAATAAAATCAATGCTTTGGCTTCCTTTCTCCTCGAGTCTCTATTACAGGGGTCAGTGGGTGTACTTCCCATCCCACTCAGTTCTGATATTTATCGGCTAAAGGAATACTAGAGTAATGATCATGAAGCCAATAAAACCTGAATTTTAATCCCATTCTCACCTGAAATTTACTAACCTTGTTGTCTGTTTGAGCCCTTGCTTCTTCCACCATCTAATGGGGCTCAAAAGAATACCCTGTGTGTGTGTGTGTGTGTGTGTGTGAGAGAGAGAGAGAGAGACAGAGAGAGAGAGAGAGAGAGAGAGAGAGAGAGACAGAGAGAGAGAGAGAGAGAGAGAGAGAGAGCTGTTGCTGAACTACTTTGCTCACTTTTTCTGGTTAGCTCATGTCCCCTGTAACAATGAATAGCTAGACCTTAATCCCCTCCTAGTTGATTTCTCAGTTCCCTAGTCTAGCTCTAACAATTCCTGCTGCTGGAACTTGGGGAAAAAGAAAAAGATGACCATGAAGAATGCTTCCTGTTCCTCCTCCAGGTAACCAGTAGAGGGAACTATTGCTGTTCTCCTAGTCACACAATAGTCAGCTCCTTGCTCCCACAGCTGGAGTTTCCTGCAGCCTTTGATGGCCTGATGGAATCCCTGAGCCCAGGGTCAGAGAGCCCCCTGGTGCTGCATGACCTAAGAGTGAATCCTATTAGCAAAAGCTCAGAGGAACATTCACAGCATTTAGTTGCCATGGAGTTTTGGTATGCTGAGCAATCCTGGGAATAAAGGTGGCAATGGAAAAAACTTAGACATTGCTTTGTTGGTGAGAACATCTGTTATAAAAAGGAGGATTGCAGCAAGATTCCAATAAGTTCCATGCAATTCAAAAGCATTTATTGAATACCAAATGTATACTGGACAATAGGCTAGATATCCTGAGACTCCATTTTATTGGACCAACCAAACTGAACTAAACCTGCCATGTTCAGGCTAAATTGGCTAAAATAAGCTAAAGGATCCCCAGCCCTCCCTCTTCTATGTCCTCATTTCCTCTCCCAGTATAGGTAGGTAGAGATATGAATGCTATAGATGATAAAGATGGATGACATAAATATAGTTATCCATGATTATAAATATATGTGATTTACATGACTCAACATGGAATGATGGACAGAAAGTTGACCTGAGAGTCAAGAAGCCCAGGACCAAGTCCTGATTCTGACCATGCTGCTTGAGTTCCTGGCCAACTACTTCACCTCCGAGTGTTGCAGACGACTCCCTGGGACTGTAAACTGTGGAGAAGATGCCAAGTCACATGGGGAAACGGTTTCTTTGAGAAGTTATCCCATAAAATCACTTTTGGATAAATTGATACCCCTAATGATAGATCCCAGACAAATGGGTAGTGTGGTGGACAGAGGCCAGGGTCTGGGTTCATGAAGACCTGAGTCCAAATCCTGCCTCAGGCATTTACTAGTGGTGAAAACCTGACCATGTTTGTTCATCTCTCACTGTCTCAGATTCCTCATCCATAAAATGGCAATAATATGCCCCATCAGTGCTGCTAGCTAATAGCACCTACCTCTTAGTGCAGTTAGAAAGGTAAAATGACATTTTTTTTTGCCCTTTTCAAGCTTGATGGCATTCAATAACTGCTAACTATATAATAAGAGTAGTAGTAGTACATATTTTATTATTGTCTACCTCATCATCATTATTTTGCATCATCCATTATAATATGGAGACTTCTAGAGCCAGGACTATATCTGTTTTTCCATTTTTCTTCCCAGCATTTAACATTCTATTTTCTTAATAGATTAATAATTGATGTTTCAATTAATGGTGTCTAAATGCAGAAGGATAAATGTTTTAATTCTTCCTTTTTTTCTTTTTTCTGTCTATATTATCTTTCACAACATGACTAAATCTAGAAAACAAAATTTCTTTAAAAATGAATTGAAGTTGTTTTTAAATGTAAGTATAAAAAATAAAATATCAGAAAGCATAAGTGCTTTTTCATGTATTCATTGATTGTTGATTGATTAGAGAGAGAGGAGACTGGAGGCAAGTAGATCCAACTGGGGGCACTTACAATCCCCCAGGACAGAAGGGATTAACCAGAAATGAATGACTCCAGTCTCCTTGTGTCAGTCTCTGAGCTAGTCTCCCTCACCTTCATAGCCTCACATTGGGCATAGATTTGCCCAGCCCCACATGTCTAGAAATCGTCATAGCCAGGATATGGGATGGATCATAGTATGGGGCCTCAACTTTAGTGCATGCCTGGAATGGGAAAATGGGGTGAAGTAGATATAACCTTTTCAACAAGGATTCTCAAAACAACTATATTAATCTCATGTAGTGACTGACAAAACCCAATAACCCACGAATGAGGCTCTATTAGGTTCTTCCCAGGAGTCCAGGCCAAGCTCTGTCCAATATCAGCCAGACCCCCCTCTCTGCCTCCTTGAATTCACACCTTCTCCAGCAGGGGGCAGGAGAGGGGGCAGGTACATGAGCAGATGCAGTTGAGGCACCTCCAGAGCCTACAGGCTGTGAGCTCCTGCCATCTCTGCCCCCTCCCCAGGGCTGGGAGCTCTCTCCTGGTTATTGGGGATCTAGTCCCGGGGCACACAGAGAAGCCCCCCCTCATTCATCCACAACCAGCTCCAACCTTTCCCATGTCAGACACTAAACAGGAGCCTGCCTTTGCTCCTGAGGTCACACACTGAGGACAGAGAGGAGGGAGGCCCCTCCCCCAGGGTCAGGCTCAGCCAGGGTGACTCAGGGTGACTCACAGGGTCCTGAGAGGAGGCTCAGAGCAGACCTGGGGCTCTTTTGCATATGGAGCCCCAGGGGCCTGCAGGGAGCCCTGCTCAGGGTAGAAAAGCTTCCTCCCTCCTTGCTGCCCCCTCAGGGCTCTGAGTGCTCTCTCTGCAGGTGTCTGAAGGCCAGGATGGTCTCCCCATGGCAGCTCCTCTGGCTGCTGGTGCTCTGGGCTCAGGGTAAGACCCAGCAGGGCAGGGAAGGGGTGAGGAGAGCACAGGTTTTCAGGGATTAAAGACTTGATAACCCCTTGATGTAGTGGGTGAGGAAGCTTAGACACAACACAGGCAGGTGGCACTGAGGAGCATGGACAGGCAACATGGACACATTATATTGTGAGGTCTGTGGGAAAGGTGGTTTATGTCCCATGTTGACAGGAAATACAAGTACTTGTCAGTATTTTGGGATATCAGGGTCTCCACAGAACTGTCTTATTCCTACACTTTGACTTGTACATTCACACATTTCTGTCTTCCTCTAATTTTGTTGCTTTCCTAGATTCCCGAGGAGCCATTGTGCTGACCCAGTCTCCAGCCTCCTTGTCTGGGTCTCCAGGAGAGAGAGTCACCATCAGCTGCAAGGCCAGTCAGAGTTTAACAACTAGTAGTGGTACTAGCTGGTTAAATTGGTACCAGCAGAAACCAGGCCAAGCCCCCAGGCTCCTCATCTCCTATGCTAACAGCCTGGCATCTGGAGTCCCTGCCCGCTTCAGTGGCAGTGGGTCTGGGACAGATTTCACTCTCACCATCAGCAGTTTGGAGCCTGAGGATGCTGGAGATTATTACTGTGGGCAGAGTAAATACTGGCCCGCCACAGTGCTTCAGGCCTGAACAAAAACCTCCCCAGGCTGCTCAGGGGATTCAGCTCAGAGCAGCAGCTGCTTCCTCTCTGGTCCCCAGGCAGAGCAGCCCCTGCTCTCTGGGCAGACTCACATCTCCCAGGGCTTCCCCTTTCTGGCCCCATAGGTCCCCTCCTTTCTCACAAAGCCTTGTCTATCACATGCCATGTCTCCCAGCAGAAGAGGGCAGCACAGCCCCCTAAGAAGCATAGGGGAAAATACAAATCGGGGAAATGCTAATATTTCAAGTCCATTTGATAGCTTTGCTTCCACATAAAGTGTTTCTCTTGTTGGGAGCATAAGTTCATGTTGAGGGGCCTTTGCTCCAGTTCTTTGTAGCAATCATTTGTTTGTTTGTTTCCATGTTTGTTTCTGTGGTTCACTTGCATCTGACACTTCATGACCACATTTGGGTTTCCTTAGCAAATATCCTCGAGTGTTTTGCCCTTTCCTTATCCACCTGGTTTTACAGATGAGGAAACAGGCAAATAGTGGTAAGTGACATGACCCACTAATAAATGTACTAACGTCAGATTTGAACTCATGAGCATGTGTGTTTTTGAATCCAGGTCCAGAGACACTGGGTCCATCAGACAGCGCTGAGTGGGAGCAGGGAGTTCTGTAACTCCCCACTTGGAGAAGATAACCACCAAGTGCAAGGGCCAGTCTAGCTCCTGGTCAGACTTGGCTGAAGAATGGACCTGAAGGAAATCGTTTGCACAGGGCAGAGCTGAGGCAGAACGTCAAATTCCCCTTCCTGCAAAGTGCTTTGTGCTGTGATGTTTCATCCCATTATCTGAGGAGAGGGACCAGTGCATGTGTCACTGCTTCTCCTTGTCATGGATACTTGGAAATCTTTTGTTTTAAGGACATCTCTGATAGGAAAGAAAGCAGTAGTTGTTTTGGACCTGATTGGCATGAGACCTTGATTAGTTTTGCATTTTCACTTTTGGGAAGACCCAAGACTTGAGTACATCCTAAGTTTTAAGTGGCTTAACCTCGGATTCTGGGTGTGTGTGTGTGTGTGTGTGTGTGTGTGTGTGTGCGCGCGCACACACACGAGCGCGCATGTGAGTAAAGAACCAGGGACTTGAAGAAAGAGTCCAATGCTTCTACTGAGGAGCCTGGCTCTCATGGGACTGAACCTGAGGCCAGGGCTGAGAGTGAACCTTGTTCTACAGAGGGGTAAACAACAGCCTTGCTGGTATAGTCACTCTCATCATAGTAGCCAGCCAGTCGATCATCAGTCAGTTAATCAAAATTTATTAAGGACTCCTAGAGATCAGTCACTGTGCTCAGGGCTGGGGTTACAAAGAATAGTGAATGAGAATTTCTGCCCCCAGGAGTTCACAGCCTATTTCTTTTCTTTTTTCTGATAAAAGTATTTTTTTCCAGTTACATGTAAAGATAGTTCTTAACATTTGTTTATACAAGCTTTCCAATTTCAGATTTTTCTCCCTCCTCCCTCCCCTAGACAGCAGGTAATCTGAAATAGGTTTTATATATTATACATATATATATAACATTATATATATACATATATATAACATTAAACATGTTTCTGCATTAGTCATTTTATAAAAGAAATCTCAGAGCAATGAGGAAAAACCTCAAAATAGAAAAAACAACAGCACCAAAAACAAAAGAAATAGTATGGTTCATTCAGCATCTGTACTCCACAGTTCTTTTCCTTTTTTTCCCTGGATTTGGAGATCCTCTTCTATCATGAGTTCCCTGGAACTCTTCTATACCATTGCATTGGTGAGAAGAATATAGTCCATCACAGTAGATCAACACTCAATGTTGATGATACTGTGTCCAATGTTCTTCTGGTTCTGCTCATCTCACTCATCATCAGCCCACGCAAGACCCTCCAGGTTTCTCTGAACTCCTCCTGCTCATCATTTCTTACAGCACAATAGTATTCCATTGTATTCATATACCACAACTTGTCTAGCCATTCCCCAATTGATGGGCACCCCCTCAACTTCCAATTCCTTGCCACCACATAAAGAGCAGCTATCAATTTTTTGTACATGTGGGTCGTTTTCCCCTTTCCATGGTCTCTTTGGGGAAAAGACACTAGTAATGTAGTGTTTGATCAATCCAAAGACTCCAGCTTCTGGGATAGGAACTCAGTATTTGACAAAAACTGCTGGGGAAACTGAAAGATAGTATGGCAGAAATTAGGCACAGACCAGCATCTTACACCTTGTACTAAAATAAGGTCAAAATGGATACATGATTTAGACATAAGAGGTGATACCATAGGTAAATTAGGAGAGGAAGGAATAGTCTACATTTCAGATCTTTGGAAAGGAGAACAGTTTATGACCAAACAAAAGAGAGAGAATATTATGAAATGCAAAATGGATGATTTTGATTACACTAAATTAAAACGTTTCTGTGCAAACAGAAGCAATGTATCCAAAATTAGAAGGGAGGCAGAAGGCTGGGAAACGATTTTTATGGCCAGTACTTCTGATAAAGGCCTCCTTTCTAAAATATGTAGGGAACTAAATCAAATTTATAACAATACAAGTCATTCCCCAATTGAGAAATGGTCAAAGGATATGAACAGGCAGGTTTCTGATGAAGAAATCAAAGCTATCTATTCCCATATGAAAAAATGCTCTAAATCACTATTGATTAGAGAGATGCAAATTAAAACAACTCTGAGGTACCACCTGACACCTGTCAGATTGGCTAAAATGACAAAAAAGGAAAATAATAAATGTTGGAAAAGCTGTGGAAAAATTGGAACACTAATGCATTGTTGGTGGAGCTGTGAACTGATCCAACCATTCTGGAGAGCAATCTGGAATTATGCCCAAAGGATTATAAAGCTTGTGCATACCCTTTGACCCAGCAATGGCACTTTTGTGTCTTTTCCCCAAAGAGTTTACAGCCTATTTCAAGAGCAAAGAGGCAAACATCTATGTTAAGACAAACTATATTCAGGGGAAATTGGACATAATCAGCAGAGGGCTTAGAAAAGGCTTCTTGTAGATGGTGAGGTTTTAGCTGAGCCTTGGAAGAAGCCAAGGCCGCCAAGAGGTATAGATGAGGAGAGAGATTGTTTTGTGCAATGTGGGAGAGCCAGAGACAGTGCCCAGAATTGGGAAAGAGGAAGAAAGGCAAGAAAGCCAGTGTTTGAATATTGTAAACCACATGGCCTTAGTACAGTCAGTGTGGAGAGAGAATGCTAGGGAGGGAGAGAGACTGGATTTTGTAGAGTTTGAGTCACACATAGAGGATTTACTCTTTGATACTGGAGGTGTTGTGGAGCTATTGAAGTTTATAGAATTGGAAGGGTGCCCCTTGGGGCAGCTAGGTGGCACAATAGATAGAGCACCAGCCCAGGAGTCAGGAGGACCTGAGTTCAAATCCAGCCTCAGACACTTGACACTTACTAGCTTTGTGACCCTGGGCAAGTCACTTAACCCCAATTGCCTCAAAAACAACAACAACAACAACAACAATAACAATGAAAGGGTGCCCTGGTCAGATTGCAATATTAGAAAAATCACTTTGATAATTGAGCGGACAATGAACTAGAAGGAGGGGAGACTAGTTGCAATAAGAAATACATGGTTACCAGTAAGAGGTTTCACATAACAACTCTCTCTGTAGCTGATACAATCGTTCACTAATTTTATACATTATAAGAAAATTTAGAAACATAATACCTTAAAACAATATTAGGAATACACACACACACACATATATATATGTATATACACATACATACATATTTCCTTCAGAATTTACTCCATTTCTCCAAATAGTCAGGGCTTCTGCCCATACCTTAGAAACTTATCAGATAAGGAGTCTAGTTAAGGTGTATCTCCTGTTTTCCCCAGCAGGTTTCCCAGGTTTTTGTGGGCCTGTAAGTCTTAATGTAGATAGGGTATGGACTGTTTTACCAGAATTAAGTAATTCAAAGCAAAAGGTTGTTCTTAAGCAGTGTGGTTCAATGGTTAGAGACTTTAAATAACCCTCTCTTTCTTTGAAACTTTTACACATTACAAATAATTCCAGATTTTAAACTATTCCACTACAAAAGATTTTGAGAGATCAAAATCTTAAGCACTAGATGCTTATTGATGGTTCTCCTCCCTCCCATAGAAGAAACTGACATGTAGAAAGGGGGGAGGGGGACTTTAGGACACATAGTGCAAAGATCAATCATTAAAGATTACTTCTCTATAATAATCGACTGTATAAATTCTGAGTAAGTTCATTCCTTATCTAGGAATTTCACAAGCTCTTTTTTGACAAATTTACAAATTAAGGGGACTCTAAATGATCTTTTTCTGTGGTTTTCTTCTTCTTTTCATACAATAATTTACCAGTTTTCCCCTTTATCTCCAAAATCAATCAACATAGTCTATAACAAAAATGGGTAGGAATCTCATATGATGTACAGGTTTTTTTTTTCCTATTTAACACACACACACCAATTAAAAAGTTACCTAACTTATAATTTGCAAGATTCCATAACCAACTAAACTCCCACTCAACTACTTTTAGGCTCACACAAACCTTTTCTCTTTTTTTAAGCCCCTTTTTTTCTTTTCTCTCTAAAGTTTCCAACTGTTTACTCTCATATTCTTGTTCACACTATCAATGCAAACAGGACACAACTTTCTTAACTCTTAATCGCAGTACTTCAGACCATGTTGGTCAGCAAACAGCTTCCTAACCCATCCATTCCTCCTTCTTGCTTAAAACAAAATCAAACATCCTCATACTTTTTCAACATACTTCAATCATCTGAAACTAGCAAAATGGCAGTTTGGCCAACATTTCAGTAAAAACCCCATTTTTTTTTCAAAATTAGACCCAGGGGATTCTCTTCATTAATCTGCCTATTACAAAATTCAGGTGTTCCCTAGTGTGAGGAAAAAGTGGGCCCCCTTCTCATTATAATTGAAACTGTCTGGGGACTTAAGTGTCTGAGAGGGAAGAATAGAAAGAGGTGCTTGAGAAGTTGATGTCCACAGGTTGGGGTTAATTTCTCAGAAAATGCTCCCACTCTAAGAACTAAACAATAGGGGGCCGGGGGGGGGGGGATAGGGTGCTGCCTTGATGGACTAGCCAGCGCCTACATATAAGACTGTAACCCTGGGGGCCAGATCACCATTATAAAAACAGCCCTTCCAGCCTGCACGTTGTTGCTCTGCCCGCTAGGGGCTGAGCCCATTCTCAAGAGAATATGAATAAAGTGGTTTTTTTTTTCATTTTTAACATCCCAGTGCTATGTCTCAGAAAATTTTTAAATATGTTTTTCACACCTAGGAACTTTTTGATTACTTACTGAACAGTTTTAGAAATGAAGGAATCAAATGCACCCTTCTCAGTGTCTTGCAGCTATTAACCTTGTAGTATTAGAAGGGTAAAATCAAAGCATTGTGGTAAAATATGAAAGTTTTTAACAGTCGGTTAGGATAACTGAAAGACGCCAGTTTTTCAAGGACCACCCTTTTGGGGAGGAGATGAACAGTCCGCCTGCTGTGCATGTCAGACTGCCTGCCGGGTTTTTTGACTTCCGGGGTGGAGAGAACGAGAGTGGCCTTTTTTGCCTGCTTGGCGGGACTCCTGGCGGCGCGGCACAGACGGTCTCCTGCACTCCAAAGGTGGCTTTTTTCGGTTTGGTGAGTTTTTATAAGGAATATAGACTAAGCCTAGATTTAAGACGATTTGTACTGTATTTCTATTTTCCTATCCTTCTAATCAACAACACCTTATATACAATAAAGGCTCTATCTAGAAAACCAGAAGCTTCTTCCATTTACTAGTCTGGGAGATAAATTAAGGGAAGGGTTAAGTAGGGGAGATTTATGATCTAATATCCAATTTTAAATCTCACAGTTTGGCGACCCCGAAGGGACCTTAAGGACCCTCCCACCCTCCCTAGTTTGGCCATAAGCCGGCTAATTCGGTGGATTTTCCAAATACCCCCCCCCACGGACTTTCCCTTTGTCTAATCTCCCTTAAAGACTTTAAGCCTCTAAAAGTCTTGCTTTAAACAGAAAAGCCAGCCCAGTTTAAAGGGCAAGATGCTCGAATATTCTACTATCCCTTTGATTTTTCTCATCGGAATGTATTGGGACAGCATAACATCCCGACTTAGAGGAATAGTTTACTCAATGGTCCTTCATAACATTATTGGTTTTTTCCTCATTCAGGCAGCAAAAAGTTTTTTGTATAATAGTATACGTGAGAATCTTTGGGAAAATACGTTTAATATAAGTAGAAATTTTATGCCTGCAATTGAAATACCTTTTAATACCACATCCATAGTTCATACGACTAAGGATTTTATTTTTTTTTGTTTTTTTTTGTTTTTGTTATTATCATTGTTTTTGTTATTATCATTGTTATGATATGGGGGAAACTCTCACATATGGAGAGAGACCTCAAAATGGCTGTTTCTACTAGAGATGATCCAAGTTCAGAATCAGATCAGCAGAAACTACTCCCTCTGCAGGAAGCTATAGAACATAGTAAGAAGGGAGTGCCAATTCAAGTCAGAAAATATAGCCCCTTTAGACCAAGTGACTTGAGCGCATGGAAATCAATCATCCCTAGTTTTGAGAAAAATCCAAACACTGTAATTTCACAGTTAAGGACTATATTTAATGCATATCAACCCAGTTGGGCTGATGTTACTTGCCTTTTGGAAACTTTACTGTCCCCAACTGAGATTACAGATATTATCTCAGCAGGAAATGCCCTTGTTGTGAAAGGTAAGGCCGATGTGGAATGGCCTCTAAAGGATCCAGAGTGGAATTATAATGATGATAGGGATTTCCAAAGATTAAAAGATGCTAGAGAAACACTTCTGAAGGGAATGGAATCTTGCTCTAGAAAACCGGAAAACTGGCAGAAATTTTTAAGCCTACCTCAGGAGGCTAATGAAAGACCAAACAGATTTTATGATAGACTTTGTGAGGCCGCTAGACAGTACACCAGATTGGATCCAGTAGATTTAAGAGATTCCTGTATCATTCTCAACACATTTGTTTATAATTCACTGCCAGAAATACGCAGATACTTTCTGAAACAATGTCCAGACTGGAGAAATCTCTCAGTAGATAGAATTAAGGAACTTGCAAATTATGTCTTTGACTCACGTGAGGAAGATCCAGATCACCCTAAACAGAGCATTCTGGCACCAGCGATTCCTAGTCAGCCATGTGGACACCGGAACAAGGACACTAAGGTGTGTTGTTACTGTCGTAAGGAGGGGCATGAATTGAGAGAATGTAGGACTTGGAGAAGAAATTCTAATTCTAATTACAGGCGAAATCAAAATAGAAATAGATCTTTTTGGAGGAATACAGAAAGGCAGTACCAGAATAATGGTAACCAAGACCCCCCTCAGAAGAGGACACAGGAATGATGGTGTCTTGGGGAGGAATGGAACATAGATAATGAAAGCCATATATTCCCAGATCCGGATTTTTTGAATGCACTTGTGCCAGTCCATTCACCTCCCCAGAGTAATGAACCACATGTCACCTTAAAAGTGGGGGAGACTTATTATGATTGTCTGCTAGACACAGGAGCCTCTAAATCAGTATTAGTAAGCAAACCAGATGCTGGGTGTAGACCTGTAGGATTTTTGAATGTAGTGGGAGTCTCAGGAAAGAGCCAGAGAGTGGCAAAATTGAATCCTCGCATGGTATCTATGGGGCCCTTAACAGTAGAACATTCATTTTTACTCATGCCTGATGCCCCTGTAAATTTATTAGGTCGTGATCTCCTTTGCAAGCTTAGAGCAACCATATCTTGTGCTCCAGATGGGGCTGTCTCCTTACAATTGCCAGAGGATACTGTTCATTTATTACCAATTTTACTTACAGAAGCTCAAGGAACAGCAGGGGAGGTATCCAAAATCCCCTCTGACATTCCTGAGTCTTTATGGGCCTCATCCCCTAATGAGGTGGGGCTCCTTAAGTCTGCCATGCCTGTTACCTTTAAAGTTAAGGGCGGACCACCCCCCTCCATTCCACAGTATCCATTGTCTAGGGAAGCAATAGAAGGGATCACCCCTATAATTGAGGCTTTGAAAAGCCAGGGTATTATTATTCCATGTCATCACTCTCCATGCAATACTCCCATTTTGCCAGTTAAAAAACCCAAGCCTGGGCCAGATGGTAAACCTGTTTATCGTTTTGTGCAAGATCTTAGAGCGATTAATAATTATGTTATTCCTAGACATTCCATAGTTCCAAACCCGGCTACGATAATTTCATCGATTCCCTATGAATCTACATGTTTCACAGTGGTAGACCTTTGCTCTGCCTTTTTCTCCATACCAGTACATGAGGACTTCCAATATTTATTTGCTTTTACCTGGAAAAATAGACAGTGGACCTGGACTAGACTCCCACAGGGATTTGTAGACAGTCCCACATTATTTTCCCAAATTTTACAGCAGGATCTGGCCTCTATTACCTTTAAGGGCTCCATACTAGTACAATATGTTGATGACTTACTTTTGGCCTCTCCTAATGCTGAAATTTGTCAGGAAGATAGCCGTCACTTACTGCTGGAGCTGCACAAGAGAGGACACAAGGTTTCCAAGACAAAGGTACAATGGTGTTTGCCCCAGGTAGAATATTTAGGATTTATTTTGGCTGCTGGAACTCGCTCTGTCTCTTCTAAGCGAGTCCAGGCCATTCAACAACTCTCTGCCCCCACTACTAAGAGGCAGTTGAGAGCCATTCTGGGAGCAGCTGGGTACTGTAGACAATGGATACCCTCTTTTGGTGAAATTACTAAACCTCTCATAGCTCTTACAAAAAGTTCTGTTCCAGACATTTTACAGTTGGATCCCCAGCATCTCTCAGCCATAAAAGAATTAAAACGGGCCTTGTTATCAGCACCTGCCCTAGGACTACCAGATTATAGTAAGCCTTTCACTCTCTTTGTGCATGAACAAATGGGGGTGGCTTCTGGAGTTCTGACTCAGTCACTGGGGCCTAACCAATGCCCTATAGCCTACTATTCAATTCAGCTGGACCCTGTAGCGGCTGGAGCGCCACCTTGCCTTAGAGCAGTGGCGGCCACAGCCCTTTTGGTAGAAAAAGCCTCTGATTTGGTCCTAGGTAACCCTCTAACTGTGCAATGCCCTCACGAAGTGGAGGCTCTCTTACTACGTCACAGGACACAAGCCTTTTCAGATCAAAGGCTGGCTAAGTATGAAATAACCCTGTTAGGTAATGAGAATATCACTTTAAAACGCTGCACAGTTCTTAATCCAGCAACACTACTCCCTAACTTACCATTCTCTGGGGAACCGTTGCATGACTGTGCTTCTTTAGTTGATATGGCTGAAAAACCCCGTGATGATCTTTTTGATACACCTTTAGAAAATCCTGATCTTGTCCTCTATACAGATGGTTCTTCATTTATGAGAGAGGGAACCCGTTTTACTGGAGCTGCTGTAGTTTCTGATTATGACACCCTCTGGGCAGCTTCTCTGCCTTGCCATTTTAGTGCACAGGCTGCTGAACTTGTGGCTCTTACACAGGCCTGTAATATAGCCAAAGATAAGAGTGCCACCATTTTTACTGACTCGAAATATGGCTTTGGCATATGTCACTTTATTGGTATGATTTCGCGTCAACGAGGCTTCCTAACATCCTCAGGCAAGGCTATTGCCAATGGGGACCTTATCAAGGACCTCTTAGATGCCCTGAAACTGCCTTCTTCCCTAGCCGTTGTACATTGCCCTGCCCACACAGGGAATAGTGATCCTGTTTCAAAGGGAAATGCACGAGCCGATTCTGCAGCCAAGCTTGCTGCATTAGAAGCTCCTGAACATATATTTAACCTTTCACTTTCTGAGGATATTCCTTCCAACCTAACCTATGACGATTCTGAAGTAAAAAAGTGGAAAAAGAAATTTAAGGCGAAACAGATCAATGACATCTGGTTGTCTCCGGAAGGTAAGCCATTTCTTCCCCGGAAATTCTACCACCAGGTATGCCTCTCTATTCACAGAAAAGGCCATTTTGGTACACAAGGCATCGTAGACTCTATTAAGAGAACCTGGATAGCACCAGGTGTGACTAATACAGCATCTTGAATCTGCTTGGGCTGTTCCACATGTCAGTCTTATAATCAGTATGCTTTTAAAACCAAAGCTTATGGAGGGCGTCCCCTAGCATATACACCTTTTGAGCACTTACAAATTGATTATATTACTATGCCAAAAGCAGGACATTATAAATTTTGCCTTGTTATAGTTGATCAGCTCACTCGGTGGGTGGAGGCCTTTCCCAGCCCCCAAGCCACAGCTGCTTTTGTTGCCAAAATTCTTCTTAAAGAGATAGTACCTCGTTTTGGACCACCAGCCCGCATTGATTCTGACAAAGGCACACATTTCACTGATTCAATTTTATCCCAAATCTACCCTTTCTTGGGAGTGACTCCAAAATTCCACACACCCTACCATCCACAAAGTTCAGGCCAAGTCGAATGTATGAATAAAGAGCTTAAGAGTATGATTGGCAAATTATGTACTGAAACCCATTTGAAATGGCCTGATGTTCTACCATTGGCATTATTCTATCTACGAAGTAGACCAAGGGGAGAACTTCATATATCTCCTTATGAAATGCTTTTTGGTCACCCTCCCATCCAAGCTAAAACTTTTTCCCCAGTTTATACATCACTGGTGGGAGGTGATACTTCTGTTGCCTCCTATATACAGGAATTACAGACCAGGCTACATGAACTCCATGAGGCAGGAGCTGTGGTCCAGGCAGGACCATTAGACTTTTCATTGCATAACTTCAACCCAGGAGATAAAATATATGTAAAGAATTTTCAGACAACCAGTGGAACCCAACCTGCCTGGGAAGGACCTTTTCAGGTATTATTGACAACTCCTACTGCCATTAAAATTGGTGAAAAAGACTCATGGATTCATTGCTCTCATGTAAAGCCTGCACCATTCATAGGTGAAGAGATTTCAGATAGACCTGAGGTAGACGCTAAAAAGCTAAAAACCCTAACGATAGCAACTGTTAAAGAGCAAAGAGAGTTCAGAGGAAACAGGCAGTTCCCATTTGATAATCCCACTGATCAATTAAATGCTTTGGGACTCAGTCTTCCTAAAGTATCAGGAGACAGAAATTGCCTTTTTAGGGCTTTAGCAGACCAGCTAGAAGGTCACTGTAGAAATCATCTCAGACACAGACAAGAAGCTGCTTCTTATATGATTAACCATAGACAAGAGTTTGAGTCTTTTAGAGTAAATGACTCCCCTTTTGAAGAATATGTTGACGAACTAAAGAAATTTGGAAAGTGGGGAGGAAATGATACAATTGTAGCATTTGCTAAGCAGCATCAGCTGAATGTGGTGGTTCATCAATTAAATCAGCCTCTATTGAAAATCAGTGGCACAGACAAAACTGATGCTAGAGAACTCCACATTTTCTACCATAAAGAACATTATGACAGCATTAGAAAGATCAATGACAATTCAGAAACCCCTGCCACTTTGGCATGCAGAGAATTGGGGAACCAGTTAAAACAATGTGGCATAACCCAAACTCTAGCAGCTTAAATACCTTAAAATTTAACAAGCATTTCCTTCTACAGGCAAAGCACTGAAGCACATGGCCTAGTTTTCTGGCCCACCTCAATTTCTCCCACCCTTTCCCTACCCTATACCTATTTCTTTTTAATCCTTTTTGTTTTTTGTTTTGTTTTGACTTTTGAAAGGCACTGAAAAGCCCTGGAATTCACCACACCTTTAAGTTCTTTAAGAGCACAAAAGGGTGCTTAGTGAATCTTTTGCTTTTGATTTTTGGTTTTTGGTTTTGCTTTGTTTTTTTTTTTTACTTTTGTTTCTTTTTCTTTAAAAACCCGATTTTGTAAACTAAGTGACTTTTCAAAGGCATTTTAAGTATATGCTATTGAATATTGAATCTTGCTAATTGAAGTCTTATTTTTTTTTTGATGAATTAATCACCACTTTAAGTATCTGCTACTGTTATACTAGAGAATTCATGTATAAGATGATGTGGTTTACTTACTAAAAGAAGATTATGTAATAATGTTTAATATAATCGGCTATTTACATTCGTTTATTATTTATATGTCATTATACTCTGGGTATGGTTTGGAATTATTGTATATATCACTAATATGTTCTCAGTTACGCAGCATAACACACATTTTTACCATCATACTGTCTTTGGTGAAATTAATGAGATTTCAGAAGTATGGAAACTTATCATTTCAGAGACTAACTTGCTGTGAACTCTGATGCAGGCCCTGGAAAGAATATATGTGCAACAAAAGGAGAGACAGGTATACGTAAGTCCATGGTTTGCTTATGATGGTGACTATGTAGAGCACAATTACTAGGCACAGTCCAGTATTCATCCTCTCTCCCTCCTAATTTAACCTAATTTAACTGAACTTATTTATCTTTTTATCTCACTCAGTTGAACTCACCTGTGGCCTAGCACAATCACTGGCTGTCTCAGAACCATGAGATATGGTATGATAACCTTTCCATAACTTTTTCAGGTGTCATGAACACATACTAAATTTGGCTTTCATCCAGACACATGGTGGTAAAAAGTGTTACACATTGCATAACTACCTCAACCCTCTATTACAAGTCTAACCATATAAAGGAGGAAATGTAATGGAATTTATTAATTTGATCATTGACAATGCTATGCTAAGGTTTAGTAAAAAAAAAAATACAGCAATTCAAACAGTTAAATAAGATAATCCAGCTTTCCAGACCAGAGTCCAGAGACCAGAATCCAGTTTCCTCCTGATGACATCTTACCACTTCAAGAAGACAAGAGAAATCAGAGACTCTATATGAACTGTTTTGTTTTATTAGCTTTTACTATCTCCTTTCTGTTATAATATACATCATCTGTAACATGTACCCTCTGCAGAGGCTCTCCCTTTGCAAGAGTAATGTCAAAGCGTCGGTTCATGAAAAAAAAAAAAATCGCCCCTCTGGACAAAACTTTCCTCTCTTCCTTTTCTATATTGTTGTTCACATTTTATTAGTTAGCAATAGTTATTATATGCTTTTTACTGTTCCATCAAGGAAACATTATGTTTCTTGAGGAAGCAAAGGGGGGAAATGTAGTAAAAAAATATGAAAGTTTTTTTAACAGTCGGTTAGGATAATTGAAAGACGCCAGTTTTTCTTTAAGGACCACCTTTTCTGGGAGGAGACCAATGGCATGAGCTACGCACGCCAGTGCGCCTGCTGCGCATGTCAGACTGCCTGCTGTGCACTCGACTTCCGGGGTGCGAGCTGAAAAGGCAAGGAGAGAACGGAAGTGAGGCTTTTTTTTTTTTTTTTGCTCCGCTGGTCTCCTGGCTGCGCTATATAGACAGACTCGGACTGGAGTTTGACTTGGCCTGGCTCTCGGTTAACAGCAGGCGCTTGACTCGGTCTCTCTCCCCAAAAGTGGCCTTCGGTTTTGGTGAGTTTTATA
This sequence comes from Dromiciops gliroides, assembly GCF_019393635.1. Lineage (NCBI taxonomy): Eukaryota > Metazoa > Chordata > Mammalia > Microbiotheria > Microbiotheriidae > Dromiciops > Dromiciops gliroides. Next base: position 662,347,841 of record NC_057862.1, read on the forward strand.
CAGAATATAGACTAAGCCTAGATTTAAGACGATTTGTATTCTATTTCTATTTTCCTATCCTTCTAATCAACATCACCTTGTGACTACCATATAATAAAGGCTCTATCTAGAAAACCAGAAGCTTCTTCCATTTACTAGTCTGGGAGATAAATTAAGGGAAAAGTTAAGTAGGGGAGATTTATGATCTAATATCCAATTTTAATCTCACAATGGGTTCTTGAAAACATTCCTCTTTCAAAGAATTTCTCACCCACACAAGCCAATTAAAATTTAAGTAAAAGTGTTTTATTATTTGGCACACAGAGGCATGGTTGGGAGAAGCCTAGACTTCAATTCCTGGGGAGGTACAGGTTTATGGTATGTTCCTTAATCAGACAGTCATGGAGGTATGGCTTGGTGAAGCCTGACTTCAACTCCCCGAACAAAAGAGAAGATGACAATATTATAGAGTCAAGAAGAGAGTGGAGGGAGAGACCTAAGTCTGAAAAGTTACAGCAATTTGAAAATGATGATGTTAGCTATTCGGTGTAAAGGGCTAAATTCTAGCTATGCTACCTAAAATGTAAGGTGGTTGCCAATAAATTATAAGCTTTAGCAAGAGCATTTAAGTGTTTAAGTATTTATTAAAGAGCATTAGGATCGGGGCAGCTATGTGGCACAGTGGATTCAGGAGTACTTGAGTTCAAATCTGGCCTCAGACACTTGACACTTACTAGCTGTGTGACCCTGGGCAAGTCACTTACCCCCATGGCCCCACAAAAAAAAAGCATTAGTATCAGAGAGAAAGGTAGAAATCTAACTATGTCTAAGAGACCCCATCATCCTACCCACCATGGCAAGATCAGGAACCAAAAGAAAAAGAACCTCTCCACCAGCATCCGCTTCCTACTTTGTGTCCTCCTCCCAGAAATGAGAGGATCCTCGAGTTGATTGGCTGGTAGCCTTCATAGACAGCACCCATGAGCAAACATGACTTCCTGATGCCAAGGACCTTGACCCCATGGCTTGCCCTCAGAGGCCTTCTCCTCAGGGCATAGCTTATCTACAGTAAATCTCCAGCAGGTGGCATCATTCCAATAGTTACAAAGGATATATGAATAATAAATATTCACATAGCAAACAGAACTGGCTCCCAACTAAATTCATGTTGTAAATTCAAGGAGCCCAGCTATCTGGGTGGCTGCTTTATTATCTGTTTGACCAAACACTACCTACTTCATCAATTACTTTGCTTCTCCAAGGAAAGAATAATCTCTGACTGACCCCAGCAAGCTGATCAGCCGCATTTCTCCATGGTCATAGTGTCCCCCTCAGGTCCACAGGATCCCTAACTGGACTCAGGATTTTTTTATTCTTTATTTTTCTTTGGGGTTTTTCTGTACATGTCTTCTTTCACAATAGGACTAAAGTGGTGAGAGGAAAACAACTCCTGCTCAATAATTCTCTGGAACTACTCAGCAGTGGTGATGTGTGGTGATGTGTCAAAAGCTCATTTACTATCATTTTCATGAGAATGGGCAACCCAGTGTGCAGCTGGTAGGTGCAAAGAGTGGGGGCTCATAGACCCTGTTTTAACCCCTAGTCCCTAACTTGAATAGACACTCCTCTTTTTCATCACTGGTCCTATTACTCAAGGGTTACAATCTACACGAAAAAACTAGCTAACTGGAACACAGTAACCCTAAGCATAATTTCCATAATTATTCTTTGGGTTCTTAGCCAATGGGGGAGAGGAACATTTCCTCAATGTTCCCTTATATGGACACAGCCCAGGAGAGGACCTAATTGAGACCAGCTCAGGACTCCTTGAACCATGTGATCTTGTTCGCTGGAGAGGAAGGGAATGGACTGAGACCTTTTTCCTCAAACAGGTACAGAGGAGGATAATTTAAAGGGTGACTTATATCCTTCTTGAGAGGAAATCATTACCTATTTCCTCACAAGTGGAAAAATATTTTATCTGTATAACATGTTGGATTGTTTGCATTCACAAGGAGGAAAAAAGAGAAGGAAGAAAAAAATTTGGAACTCAAAATTAAAAAGAAACAACAGTTAAAATTGTTTTAAAATGGAATTGTAAAGAAGCTCATTCATGTATTCATGCATTGTTGATTAATTGGAAAGAAAAGAGTTCTGGAGGAAGTTGGATCAAAGAAAGGGATCTTTCAGTCCCAAAGGAGAGAAGTGATTAGACAGAAGTGAATGACTCCAGTCTCCTTCTGTCTGTTTTTGACCCAGTCCTGCTCACCTAGATAGCCTCACATTGGGCATAGATTTGCCCAGATCCACATTTCTAGAAACAGTCACAACCAGGATACAGGGTTGATCGTAGCAATGGTCCCTACTGTTAGTGCATGTCTGGAATGGGAAAATCGAACACATATAGACGTGTTTTCTTCCCAATTACAGTAATCTCATCTAGTGACTGACAAAACCCCCAAGTGTCCAGGCTAAGCTCTGTCCAGTGTCAGCCAGCCCCTCCTCTCTGCCTCTTGGAATTCACACCTTCTCCAGCAGGGGGCGGGAGAGGGGCAGGTTCATGAGCAGATGCCTTTGAGGTACCTCCAGAGCCTACAGGCTGTGAGCTCCTGCCACCTCTGTCCCCTCCCCAGAGCTGGGAGCTCTCTCCTGGTTATGGGGGATCTAGTCCTGAGGCACAGAGAGAAGCCCCCCTCATTCATCCACAACCAGCTCCAACCATTCCCACATCAGACACCAAACGGGAGCCTGTCTTTGCTCTTGAGGTCACACATGGAGGACAGAGAGGAGGGAGACCCCTCCCACTCCCCCAGAGTCAGACTCAGCCAGGGTGACTCAGTGTGGCTCACAGGGTCCTGAAAGAAGGCTCAGCCCAGACCTGGGGCTCTTTTGCATATGGAGCCCCAGGGGCCTGCAGGGAGCCCTGCTCAGGGTAGAAAAGCTTCCTCCCTCCTCGCTGCCCCCTCAGGGCTCTGAGTGCTCTCTCCACAGTTGTCTGAAGGCCAGGATGGTCTCCCCATGGCAGCTCCTCTGGCTGCTGGTGCTCTGGGCTCAGGGTAAGGCCCAGCAGGGCAGGGAAGGGGTGAGGAGGTCACAGGTTTTCAGGGATTAAAGACCCGATGACCCCTGGATCCAGAGGGTGAGGAAGCTTAGACACAACACAGGCAGATGGGGGCTGAGGAGCATGACCAGGCCCCAGATTACAAACATTGTGAGGTCTGTGGGAAAGATGTTTTAGGTCCCATGTTGACAGTAAATACAAGTACTTGTCAGTCATTTGGGATTTCAGGGTCTCCACAGAACTGTCTTGTTTCTATATTTTGACCTGCACAGTCAGTCACACATTTCTTTCTGCCTCTGATTTTGTTGGTTTCCTAGATTCCCAAGGAGACATTGTGCTGACCCAGTCTCCAGCCTCCTTGTCTGGGTCTCCAGGAGAGAGAGTCACCATCAGCTGCAAGGCCAGTCAGAGTGTAGGTAGCTACCTTCACTGGTACCAGCAGAAACCAGGCCAAGCCCCCAGGCTCCTCATCTACCTTGCTAACAGGTTGGCATCTGGAGTCCCTGCCCGCTTCAGTGGCAGTGGCTCCATTCTAATTCTCACCCAGCTATATCAGATTCTTTAATTTCTCATAATCACCTGAGGATAATTAGGCAGATGATGCAAAAAGGGATGAAACAAAGATGAAAATTTTGTCTTGTGTTAAAGATAACTTATGGGCTCCTTTCCAGGTGGCTTAGGAAAGTTTTTCTGCATTTTGAAACACATCTCAAGTTTGTTTCAAGAAAAATAAAGGAGGGTAACTTTTAGAATGTTTTGTGGAGATAACACTTGTCTGTAGAGCATAAAAACCTGGTTTATATATTTGATATGTACTGTTTTGAAGTTAACTGTTTAAATTTTCTACAGTCAAAGTTTATTTTTATGTAAGTTCATTTGTGATCCTTTTCTTATGGAAGTATTCTGTAATCTAAATTTTGTGTGAGGATTATATCTTAACAATTGAGTAAGAACTTTTAAAGAATTGTTATATATGTGTGTGTGTGTGTGTATGTGTGTGTGTATGTGTGTGTGTGTGTGTGTGTGTGTGTGTGTGTGTAGTTTGGAGAGAATTAAGAGTTCTGCTCTCTGTGGTATTTTGAGAGATAGTTTGCAAGTATCAAGGTAACAAAGTCCTTGGGCCTGTTGTTAAAAATGTTTGTTAAAGAAAGAATTGGATAAAGCTGTAAACAATATGGGAGGGGCACTAGTGTTATAATTTTATTGAGCTTTCAATAGGAACTATAAGAAAATGGATCTACTGGAGGGGTGCCCTGGAGACAAGACATCTTCCAGACTGCCCCCAAGGAAAGTGGTTCTAGAGACCTGGCAGCTACATGGGACATCTAAGATTCATGATGAAATTGCTTACTGAATGGACACTGGGGGTTGGGGTGGGGGGTGTTACTGAACTTACAAATATGATGCTGGGACAGCTAGGTGGCTCAGTGGATAAAGCACCAGCCCTGGATTCAGGAGGACCTGAGTTCAAATCTGGCCTCAGACACTTGACACTTATTAGCTGTGTGACCCTGGGCAAGTCACTTAACCCCAATTGCCTTGGGGGGGAATATATATATGAAGCTAGAAGAGGACTGAGGGGAGCACAGTCCTGAAAAACAAAAAGGAGGGATTTGTGAGGAAAAAGTGGACCCCCTCCTCATTAAAATTGAAACTGTCTGAGAGGGAAGAATAGAAAGAGGTGCTTGAGAAGCTGATGTCCACAGGTGTGGGTTAATTTCTCAAAAAAGGTTCCCACTGGAAGAAGTGAACAATGGAAGGGCGGCCCTGCCTTGATGGACTAGCCAGCTCCTACCTGTAAGATTGTAACCCTGGGGGCCAGATCACCATTATAGAAACAGCCCTTACAGCCTGCATGTTCCTCTGCCCACTAGGGGCTGAGCCCATTCTCAAGAGAATGGGAATAAAGTTTTTTCTTTTTTAACATCCCAGCGCTGTGTCTAAGAAAATTTTTCAATATGTTTTTTACAGCTAAGAACTCCTCCATTTTTTACTGAACAGTTTTAGAAATTGAGAAATCAAATGCACCCTTCGCATTGTCTCCCAGCTATTAATGTTGTAGTATTAGAAGGCTTAATTCCCAGCATAGAAAAGAATCACATTCTAATTGCCAAATTCAAACTCAGTAGTTCACGATGTAAAAAGATCCTGCAGTCAGATTCTGACCTTCCCAGCCTGGCCAGAGCATGGGAGGCAAGAGGATGTTAGAATGAGCTTTATCAGTTAAAAGGAAAAAGAAAAACTCTCCTTGCAGACAAACAAGTTCAACACTTTACAGACACAGAAGACAATGAAACGCACAAACAAACAAACACCTGTGTGACACTGCTCTCAATGTTCAGGTGAGTTTTTCCAGTCGGCCTTACTAGAGCCCACTCTGTGTGTGAGAGGGGGAAGGGAGTATAACGATTGGAATGACACCACCTGCTGGAGACTTACTGTAGAAAAGCTCCACCATGAAGTGAAGGTCTTTGAGGGCAAGACCAGGGGTCTTTTCTTTGGCGTCAGAAAGTGACGTTTGCTTGTGGGAGGAAGAAGGGGGGAGCCTGGAGCTCTGACTAGAGCTTTTTTCCTGGGGATCCTGGTGGAGAGGGGAGCTAGAAATGCGTTCTCCCTTTACTAAATAGATGAATATAGGCCTTTCTTTCTCTCTTTACCAAATTCTTATTCTCCCTAATAAATGCTTAAAAGTCTAACTCTTGCTAAAGCTTATAATTTATTGGCGACCACTCCTTAGGTATTTTAGACAGTTTAGCTAGAATTTTGGCCCTTAACAGATGGTCGACCACGAAGAGGAAAGCTGAACCTCCCTCTATTGATCTTCCGGTTGGGTAAGAAATTTCCCCTACCCTGTCCCTTTAAACTGCTAAGTAATGATATATTGGCTGTTTTTTCCCTTTAAATTTTCAAATGGGTTTTTTCAACTCCCTAATTACCCTGTTTTTGATTTTAGTCTGTTTAACCAGACAAATGGGAGATAAGATCATGTTAATGCTTTGTTTTTGTGGATTTTTTATTTTTATTTTTGTTAGAAGAGTCAGCAAGGTGCTCACACAAGGGAATATCTCCCCCTCTCCCAGCCATGCTTATTCAGAGAAACCTCAGACTCCTACCTTTTTTTTCAAAATCTAATACTAAGAGATTCTCTAATTTGGCATGCCTGGAGGCTAGGACCCAACCTCTAGAAGCCTTTAAGCCCCTAGCAGTGGAGGAAGTGGGGGAAGAGGAACCCAGGCCTGAGTTCAAAATCAAGTCTGATTCAAATTGCCCTGGTCCATCCCCTCCTCTCCAGACCCCACCTTCTACTCCTCCCATGGCCAAGCCCATTGCTTCCCCTGCCAGGGAAGTCCAGAGATCTAATAGGCATGTGCAGCTTTCTCTAGCTACATTTGCAGCTTCAGGCTCAGTCCTTCCCCAGCCTGACTGTGCTGCTGAGACAACCTTAGAAAACCCTTTAAATTCCAGATATGCTCGTTTTGTTCATAATTTTGCTAATCTGCTTTTGTCTTTAATTAGTAACCTTCTAAAGCATTTGTATTATGAAAGGACTGACAGACAATATAGAGGGGTTAAAGAAGAAAAACTTAAGCTGAATAGTTCAAGACTCCGCTTCTTTTGCCATGGGAGGGTACAAATTTTACAGAAATGTAGAAGTAAGCAGCAAGGTATTGATATGAGTATTGGGGATTTTAGATATTGGAATCAAAAGTATTATAACTTTACTCAAAGTACTAATGTCAGTTCAGAGGTTACATAGGATTACTATGCTATTGCATCTTCATTTTGAAATTAACGGTATGGGTCTATTTTCATAGAGATTTTCATGCCTTTGAGATTGTGTTTTAAACTTAGCCTTTTCTTTAAAAAAAGAGAATATTTGTAAAAGCATTTTATAGTCATATGACCAAGTTTATGTTTTAAAATACTCTTATTAATATTAAGTTCATATTTATTTAGATTTCCCTAGTTTGAATTTCAATGTCTTTTATTGTTCCATGTGTATTTTCTTCTATTCATTCTTCTATCTAATTTTGAAATAATGCAAGATGGTTTTGATTTCATAATACAATGTTAATTCTAGGAGTATTGTGCTCCCATATTTTGAGTTGTTTGTTTTTGTTATTTTTTTCTCTCAACTGATTATTTGATCAAACTCTTTAAAGCATTTCCCTGGCAAATTGTTTGCCATGGAAAGTGTAAACTGATTCTAGAAGTATTATTTTTGATAAGCATATTCCAAAAAAAAAAGAGGGGAACATTTGTAAAAGTTTTCTTTTTTTCAAAAAAAAAGTTTTCTTTGACATTGTGTTGTGCTTTAATTTGTATTTAAATATGTTTCGATTGTTCACAAAAGTAATTGTATACTAAGTAAAAAAAAGGTTATTATTTGAAATTGTATATTATATGCTGAGTCAAGGTACATTCACATTTTTTGTGATCATTTATCATCCTCAATTTTTAAATCCATATGAGACTTGGATTATGGGAACTTATCATTTAAGATATTAATTGCCTTCATTCTGAGTTATCAGATGCCAGTTGGCCAAGATGCCATCCAATCACAAGAGGAATACATGCAAGAGCAGACATTGAACTGTCACGTGAGGGGAGACATGCATGAAGTCAAGGTATGGCCGAGGGAGCGACTTTTGACAAATGTTGAGGTTGGATTCTCTTGGTTTAATATTTGCTTTTCTTTTTCCCCTCAATACTGTACAGATGGCTGGAAGTTTTGATCTCACCCATCTCTTTCTTCACCTGGCTTCTATGCCCCCTCCTATATGCCTGATGCCATGGACATCTCAATCCCATGCATCTGATTCAGTCTGACTCAGTTTCCTCCAATATGTTCAGTGGCATGGACATATATTCCATCCACCTATTTTAAGCCTGGCATACTGCATGGGCAGTATATAGTGCTCAAGTGTGGGAATGCTCATATCCCATCATTTCTCTGTTCTTTTGTGGTAACCCCCATAATTATCTCAGGTGTCATGATAAATAACAGTGTTGGATTTGGCCTTGACATCTGTTACTAATTATATTAGATTTTTTAAATTTCTCATAATGGCATGAAGATAATTAGGCAAATGATGCAAAAAGTGATGAAATAAAGATAATAATTATTTTTAAAAATTAATATCACAGCAATTGTCTTCTCGATTACCCTCCATTATGGGGGACTATAGTAATATTAATTTTAAAGAATGTTTCAATTTTTGTTTTATTATATGTTTCACATGTAACAACTAAGATTCTGAATTCCCTTAGACATGTTTTTGAGAACTTTCATTGATTTGATTATTGACAAAGCTATTTTAAAGTTGTGTTAAGCTCAGTTTTGTAGGAAATTTTCCTGGCTGATTATCAGCATCCACATAGCAACCCCTGAAAAGACTTCCATTCCACGACTACACCTAGAGGACATCTGAGAAAAGACTTCCAGAGACTTTAACTGAACAGTTTTGTTTCTTTTTTTTTGTTTGCTTTTCCTTCTGTTATTATATACACCATCTGTTACATGTACTCTCTGCAGAGGCCCTCCCTTTGCAAGACCAATGTCAAAGCGTCGGTTCATGAGGACAAAAAATTGCCCCTCTAGACAAAACTTTCCTCTCTTCCTTTTCTATATTGTTATTAGCATGTTGTTAGTTAGCATAGGTTATTATAATCTGTTATATTTTACTGTTTCATCAAGGAAATGGCTGTTTCTTGAAGAAACAAAGTGGGGCCTGTAATGATTGGAATGACGCCACCTGCTGGAGACTTACTGTAGAAAAGCTCCACCATGAAGAGAAGGTCTTTGAGGGCAAGACCAGGAGTCTTTTCTTTGGCGTCAGGAAATGACATTTCTTTGTGGGAGGAAGAAGGGGGAGCCGGGCGCTCTGACTTGGGCTTTCTTTCCTGGGGACTCTGGTGGAGAGCAGAGCTAGGAATGCTCTTTCCCTTTAATAGATAGATGATTGTAGGCCTTTCTTTCTCTCTTTACCAAATTCTTATTCTCCTTAATAAATGCTTAAAAGTCTAACTCTTGCTAAAGTTTATAATTTATTGGCGGCCACTCATTAGATATTTTAGACAGTTTAGCTAGAATTTTAGCCTTTAACAGGAGGAGGAGAAGAGGGAGTGAGTAGAGATAGAATTTACTACCAGGCAGTCACACAGAAGAAATCCTCTGAAGGGGAGAGGCTTTTTTCTGTTTTTCTGTATGGTTCCCTCACCTCTGAGTTCAGACTTAAACCAGCAGAGCTTAAGTTATATGGAATCTCTGTGAATTTTCCCTTGTGCCTGCAGAGTAAGTCTAATTGCAAAATTTAGGTCCCATTTAATGGCCAAAAATCTTGAGATTCTAACTAATATTATGCCAGGCAGTGCTTCTAAGGTCCAATTAAGCCTAATTGTTCAATGTGCATCTCAAAGGAGAGGAATCCTTTAGTATCCTGTCTCCCTGCCCAGAAGAAATAGGGCTGTGTGAGCAGCCACCCAGATATTGTCCCTGCTTCTAGGGAAATATCAAGCACCAGTCCCACACTGGTCAGGGAATCCCCCTACTCTCTTGTGTGGACACAAGCCATGGTCCTTGCAAAGGAGACACCACCCCTTTGGCCCTATGAAGACCAGCCTCCCTTCCCTTGGGCGGCCACCCCATAAGGGGAGAGGGTTCAGAGCATGAGGGAGAAAATACACAAAAAGGATCTTACCTCAGGGTGTTGTGGCAAGAAGAAAGAGGAAGGGTTTTCCTGGTCAAGGAACCAGTTATATTACAGCTTAATGGGTTCTTGAAAACATTCCTCTTTCAAAGAATTACTCACCCACACAATACAATTAAAATTTAAGTAAAAGTTTTTATTATTTGGCACACAGAGGCATGGATGGGAGAAGAAGCCTAGACTTCAGCTCCTGGGGAGGTGCAGGGTTATGTCATATTCCTTAATCAGACAGTCATAAAAGTATGTCTGGGAGGAGAAGTTTAACTTCAACTCCCAAACAAAAGTAAAGATGACAATTTTATAGAGGTGGGGGGCGGGGAGCGGAGAAACCTAAGACTGAAAAGTTACAGCAGTTTTACAGTGACGATGTTAGCTATTTGGATATATGAATAATAAACATTCCACATTTCTAACTTGAGATTCCTGTCACTACTTGGTCCTAATCACACAGCAAACATGACCGGTTCCCAACTAAGCTCATGTTGTAAATTCAGGGAGCCCAGCTTTCTGGGTGGCTGCTTTATTACCTGCTTCATCAATTACTTTGCTTCTCTAAGGAAAGAGTCATCTCTACCTGACCCCAGCAAGGTAATCGATGGCATTTCTCCATGGTCATTGTGTCCCCCTCTGGGCCAGAGCATCCCTAACTGTGCCCAGGCCTATCAGCATACCACTAAAAGGACCTAAGATTGAATCCTATTAGCAAAATCTCCATGGTCTATCTGCAATCACTAGTTGCAATGGTGCTTTGGTGTGCTCAGGAACCCTTGGAAGAAGGTTGGCAATGGATGAAAGACAGACATTCACTTGTTTGGTGAAGACACATCTGTTATCAAAGGGATGATTGCAGCAAGATTTTAATCAGTTCCATGCAATTCAAAAGCATTTGGTGAGTACCTGCTGTAAACTCAACACCTAAGACTCTATTTTATCTTATCAGCCAAACTGGTCTAAACTTGACAATTTCCCTAGTGTTTGGTAATGGCTTGGGCATGTTCTTGGGAACCTGTACCCAGAAATGGCCTCAGAAACCCAGCAGGGGACTGAAAGAGCCTCCAAAATATCACAACCCCTGGTGGGGGTGGGGGGTGTCAAAGCCCCTTCTGAATTCCAATCATGTTTACCTCTTTAATGGGCCCCCAGATGTCTAATTAGAAGTCCTAGCCACTAAAGCAGGCTTTGGTTATATCAACCCTGAGGTTAAATGTACTTTTTGATTCTTTATTTTTCTCTGGGGTTTTTCTGTATGTCTTCTTTCACAACATGACTGAAGTGGTGAGAGGAAAACGACTCCTGCTCAGTAATTCTCTGGAACTACTCAGCAGTGATGATGAGTCAAAGGCTTATTTATCGTCATTCTCTGAGAATGGGCAACCCAGTGTGCAGCCAGTAGGTGCAAAGAGTGGGTTCTCATAGGCCCTGTGTTAACCCCTAGTCCCTAAGGTGAATGGACACTCCCCTTTTTCATCACTGGTCAGATTACTCAAAGGTTACAACTGTTTGGGACAATCTGCCTCAGTTTGCCCAAATAACTCGAGGAGAACACCAAGTCAAGGAGAGACAGATTTATTTCATTCTCACGAGAACGGCAAACTCAATGACAAATTTGAGTCTACAATGATAGGCCCAAACTTTTAAGTTTTTATACCAATTTTGAGAAGGGGGGAAACCTTCACATGCCCAGAGTGAGCTCACATTCTAACATCCAATCCTGTGTCACCCAGAGTGCGTGGTTAGCCCATGATCCATGTATGGAGACATGGAAATGAATGTTAAAGAAAAAGGGGAGGCAGGAATCACTCCCTTATCTAACTGCAATTGATTCATGACAGGAACTGGGGCTCTGACGTGTGATGGATTCCAGATAGGCTGAAGACACAACTTTTATTACAGGCCATAAAACTAAGATGTAGCTGACAAGTGGGGAGACTGAGCAGAAGTAAAGTAAATGATGCTAATTGCTAGAATTTGACAAGCAATAAAACTTACTGGGGGGCTGGATATCTTCCAGACCCCATCCTCAGTGTTTACAGAACTGACCAAAGTCCATTATCTCATCAATAAAACTTAAAGGAGACAGTGAGAATATAACAAGCAATTAACTCTTAGGCAAAGCAAGAGACTAACTATACTGTGGGTGTTTGTGGGGGGGCTGGGTTTCTTTCAGACTCCATCCTCAGAGTTTAATCTGACTCAAATCCATAATTATCCCATACACAACCTACAGGCAAAAGTTATCTAATTGGAACAGAGTATGCCAGCCCTAATTTCCATAATTACTCTTTGGATTCTTAGCCAATGGGGGAGGTGACACAGGAACATTTGCTCAATCTTCCCTTATATGGACACAGCCCAGGAGAGGACCCAATTGAGACCAGCTCAGGACTCTTTGAACCAGGTGATCTTGTTTGCTGGAGGGGAAGGAAATGGACTAAGACCTTTTTCCTCAAACAGGTCCAGAGGAGTATAATTTGAATGGTGACTGTTATATCCTTGTTGAGAGGAGACCATTACCTATTTCCTCACAAGCGGACATATATTTTTTCAGTATAACATATTGGATTGTTTGCATTCACAAGGAGAAAGAAGAAGGAAGAAGAAAATTTGGAACTCAAAATTAAAAAGAAACAACAGTTAAAATTGTTTTAAAATGGAATTGTAAAGAAGCTTACTCATGTATTCATACATTGTTGATCCACTGGAGAGAGGAGCATCTGGAAGCAGTTGGATCAAACAAAGGGATCTTGCAATGCCAAATGAGAGAAGTGATTAGACAGACTCTAGTCATTCACTTCTGTCTAATCTCCTTGTGTCTAATCTCCTTGTGTCTATTTTTGATGCAGTCCTACTCACCTCCATAGCCTCACATTGGGCATAGATTTGCCCAGATCCACATTTGTAGAAACATTCACAACCAGGATGCAGGGTGGATCATAGTAAAGGTCCTCACTTTTAGTGCATGTCTGGAATGGGAAAATGGGCACACGTATAGACATGTTGTTTTCTTCCATGATGCTCAGAACAATTACAGTGATCTCATCTAGTGACTGGCAAAACCCATTCACTCAGTACTGGGACTCTGTTAGGTTCTTCCCAGGGGTCCAAGCTAAGATTTTTCCAGTGTCAGCCAGCCCCTCCTCTCTGCCTCTTTGAATTCACACCTTCTCCAGCAGGGGGAAGCAGAGGACCAGGTGCATGAGCAGAGGCAGGTGAGGCTCCTCCAAGGCCTACAGGCTGTGAACTCCTGCCACCTCTGCCCCCTCCCCAGGGCTGGGAGCTCTCTCCTGGTTATGGGGGATCTAGGCCTGGGGCACAGAGAGAAGCCTCCCCTCATTCATCCACAACCAGCTCCAACCCTTCCCACATCAGACAGTAAACATGAGCTTGCCTTTGCTCTTGAGGTCACACACTGAGGACAGAGAGGAGGGAGGCCCCTCCCCCAGAGTCAGGCTCAGCCAGGGTGACTCAGGGTGGCTCACAGGGTCCTGAGAGGAGGCTCAGAGCAGACCTGGGGCTCTTTTGCATATGGAGCCCCAGGGGCCTGCAGGGAGCCCTGCTCAGGGTACAAAAGCTTCCTCCCTCCTTGCTGCCCCTCAGGGCTCTGACTGCTCTCTCTCTGCAGGTGTCTGAAGGCCAGGATGGTCTCCCCATGGCAGCTCCTCTGGCTGCTGGTGCTCTGGGCTCAGGGTAAGACCCAGCAGGGCAGGGAAGGGGTGAGGAGGGCACAGGCTTTCAGGGACTAAAGACCTGATGACCCCTGGATCCAGGGGGTGAGGAAGCTTAGGGACAACACAGGCAGATAGAGGCTGAGGAGCATGGCCAGGCCCCAGATTACAAACACTGTGAGATCTGTGGGAAAGGTGTTTTATGTCCCATATTGACAGGAAATACATCTACTTGTCAGTCATTTGAGATTTCAGTGGTTTCCATAAAAATGTCTTGTCTATATGCTTTGACTTAGACATTCACACATTTCTGTCTTCTTCTACTTTTATTGGTTTCCTAGATTCCCGAGGGGCCATTGTGCTGACCCAGTCTCCAGCCTCCTTGTCTGGGTCTCCAGGAGAGAGAGTCACCATCAGCTGCAAGGCCAGTCAGAGTGTAAGTGACTACCTTAATTGGTACCAGCAGAAACCTGGCCAAGCCCCCAGGCTCCTCATCTACGGGGCTAACACCCTAGAATCTGGAGTCCCTGCCCGCTTCAGTGGCAGTGGGTATGGGACAGATTTCACTCTCACCATCAGCAGCTTGGAGCCTGAGGATGCTGGAGATTATTACTGTCAGCAGGGTTATAAATGGCCTCCCACAGTGCTTCAGGCCTGAACAAAAACCTCCCCAGGCTGCTCAGGGGATTCAGCTCAGAGCAGCAGCTGCTTCCTCTCTGGTCCCCAGGCAGAGCAGCCCCTGCTCTCTGGGCAGGCTCACATCTCCCAGGGCTTCCCCTTTCTGGGCCCTCGGGTGCCCTCCTTCTTCACAAAGCCTTGTCTGTCACATGACTTAAGTGTCTGAGAGGGAAGAATAGAAAGAGGTGCTTGAGAAGTTGATGTCCACAGGTTGGGGTTAATCTCTCAGAAAACGTTCCCACTCTAAGAAGTGAACAATGCAGGGGCCGGGATGGGGGGCATAGTGCTGCCTTGATGGACTAGCCAGCGCCTATATATAAGACTGTAACCCTGGGGGCCAGATCACCATTATAAAAACAGCCCTTCCAGCCTGCACGTTGTTGCTCTGCCCGCTAGGGGCTGAGCCCATTCTCTCGAGAATGTGAATAAAGTTGTTTTTTTTTTTTTTCATTTTTAACATCCCAGTGCTATGTCTCAGAAAATTTTTAAATATGTTTTTCACACCTAGGAACTTTTTGATTACTTACTGAACAGTTTTAGAAATGAAGGAATCAAATGCACCCTTCTCAGTGTCTTGCAGCTATTAACCTTGTAGTATTAGAAGGGTAAAATCACAGCATAGAAAAGAAACCCCATTCTAATTTCCAAATTCAAACTCTGAGTAGTTCACAATGTAAAAGCGTCCTGCAGTCAGAATCTGACTGTATGAGGTGATTATGGATTTGAGTCAGATTAAACTCTGAGGATGAGGTCTGGAAGATACCCAGCCCAGCCCCGGTAGAGTTAGTATCTCTCTTTGCCTAAGAGTTTATTGCTTGTCAAATTCTTACTGTCTCCTTCAAGTTTTATTGCCAATTAACAGAATATTTACTTCTGCTCAGTCTCCCCACTTGTCAGCTACATCTTAGTTTTATGGCCTGTAATAAAAGTTGTGTCTTTGGCCTATCTGCAATCCATCCTATGTCAGAACCCCAGTCCCTGTTGAGTGGGTCAGGGAATTCGCCCACTGATTCAATACTCAGGACTCAAGAAGAAAGGACAAAGAATCACAAGGCTCAGCACAGGATGCGGCAATTAAGTTGAGACCAGATGTTAAGTGACATATTTCTTTTTCTCAGAGTAGAATCCCCTTGACCCTAGGGTCCCAACAATAGTGTATTCTTTTATCAAACTCTTGATTTCTTTTATTTCACCAACATAGCTGAAGATAAATTTTAAGCCTTTCATCCTTCTAAAATTAACATGACTACAAAACAATGCTGAAATACCTGAGTGACTCTTCCAGTTATTCAAGTTGAACATCTTTAAAGACAGGGGCCGGGAGAAGGGAGGGGAGGGGGGTGTTAGTGGGAACTGTGAGATCTGAAACATCTGATTCCTCTCAGTCACTCCTCCCTTCCTTCTTCCCTCGTTTTGACCTTGTTCCCCCTCCCCTTTTCCCCCTTGTTTCTGGAACTCCTATGCATGTCTCTGTATGTTGATCATGAGCTAAGCATACATACTGGGTGAGACAGGATTGGATGTTAGATTGTGAGCTCACCCTAGTGCACGTGGGGAATTCCCTTCCACCAAAATTATTACAAAAACTCAAGGTATGTATCAATTATTGCGGCTTAATCTCAGGATTGAGTTTGCCCATTCTTGTGAGAATGTAATAAATCTGTCTGTGCATGACTTCGTGTTCTCCTCAAGTTATTTGGGTAAACTGAGGCAGTTTGTCCCAAACATGACTTTCCCAGGCTGGCCAGAGCATGGGAGGCAAGAGGATCTTGGAATTAGATTTATCAGATGCAGAACACAATAAAACACACAAACAAACAAACACCTGTGTGACAGTACTCTCGATGTTTAGGTGAGTTTTTCCAGTGTAACTTACTAGAGCCCACTCTGGGTGTGAGAGGGGACAGGGATCAGGAGAAGAGGGAGTAAGGAGAAACAGAATTTACTACCAGCCAGTACCACAGAAGAAATCCTCTGAAGGGGAGAGGCCATTTTTCTGTTGTTCTGCATGGTTCCCTCAGCTCTGAGTTCAAACTAAAGCCAACAGAGCTAGTATATATGGGATCTCTGTGAAGTTTCCCTTGTGCCTGCAGAGCAAGTCCAATTGCAAACTTTAGGTCCCATTTAATGGCCAAAAGTCTTGAGATTCTAACTGATATGCCAGGCAGTGCTTGGAAGGTCAAATTAATCCTAACTGTTCCATTTGCATCTCAAATAAAAGGAATCCTTTAGCATCTTGTTGCCCTGCATAGGAGAAGTAGGGCTCTGTGAGCAGCTACCCAGATATTGTCCCTGCTTCCAGGGAAATATCAAACACCAGTCCCACATTGGTCAGGGCATCCCCCAACTCTCTTGTGTGGACACCAGGTGTGGTCCTTGCAAAGGAAACCCCACCCCTTTGGCCCTATGAAGACCAGCCTCCCTTCCCTTGGGCAGCCGCCCCACAAGGGGAGAAGGTTCAGGGCAAGGGGAAAGGGTTCAGAGCCTGAGGGAGAAAATACACAAAAAGGATCTTACCTTAGGGTGTTGTGGCAAGAAGAAAGAGGAAAGGTTTTCTTGGTCAGGGAATCAGTTATGTTACAGATAAATGGGTTCTTGAAAATGTCATGGGGATAATGGAGTACGGTGTTTGGGCTAGGGGTTGGGTCCTTAGGAATTCCTCTTTAAAGAATTACACCCTCTTGCACACAAAAGCAGTTAGAAGAAGATGGTAGTTTATTTAAGGGCAAGGGAAGGGAGGGGAAGGGAAACCATGAAAGAAATCCTTGGACTTCTCATGGGGAGAGGTATGGCACAAAGCATGTGGCTCTGAGGTACCAATCTCCTCAAGCAGGAGACTGGCAGGTAATTTTATAGAGGACTGATTGGGGGGAGGGTGACAATCTGACTGCTGAAAGTTCCTTTAGTGAGGGAGGACCATCCCACACTGGTAGTGACTGGAGGAATTGGGTGAGGGGTGGCTATGGATCTATCAAGCCATCTCTCTCTTCAGGACACAAAGGCAGCAGCCACACCCAAACTTATGTCCCCAGGAGTAAGGGAGAACAGAAGGAAGGGTGGAGGTCCGGAAGCTAGCTCAGTCCAATCTGGTTCCACTTATCTCTCTAGGCTTATCTGTCTTCTGGTTTAGTTTCTCCAGGAGAAGATTCCTTGATGTGCCCCAGAGAACTTCTGGGGTGCTCTGGGCCCACAACAAAAACATTCCTCTTTCAAGGAATTACTCACCGATACAGTCCAATTAAAATTTATGTAAAAGTTTTTATTATTTAGCACACAGAGGCATGGTTGGGAGAAGCCAAGACTTCAAGTCCTAGGACATGTTTATGGCGTGTTCCTTAATCAGTCATAAAGGTATGGCTGGGAGGAGAAGTCTAATTTCAACTCCCAGAACAAAAGGGAAGATGACAATGTTATAGAGGCGAGAAGGGGTGGGGGGAGAGACCTACGACTAAAAAGTTACAGAAGTTTGAAAATGATGATGTTAGCTATATGGACATATGAAATTCCACATTTCTAACTTGAGATTCCTGTCACTACTTGGCCCTAATCACACAGGAAACATGACCGGTTCCCAACGAAGCTCATGTTGTAAATTCAGGGAGCCCAGCTTTCTGGGTGGCTGCTTTATTATCTGTTTGAACAACCACTACCTGGTTATTCAACTACTTTGCTTCTCCAAGGAAAGAGTCATCTCTACCTGACCCCAGCAAGCTAATCAATGGCATTTCTCCATGGTCATAGCATCCCCCTCTGGGCCAGAGCATCCCTAACTGGACCCAGGACTATCAGGATAGTACTACAAGGACTTAAGAGTGAATCCTAGTGGGGTGGCTAGGTGGCGCAGTGGATAAAGCACCAGCCCTGGATTCAGGAGTTCCTGAGTTCAAATCCGGCTTCAGACACTTGACACTTACTAGCTGTGTGACCCTGGGCAAGTCTCTTAACCCCATTGCCCCGTTAAAAAAAAAAAAAAGAGTGAATCCTATTAGCAAAAGCTGCATGGTCTATCCACAGCCATTAGTTGCAATGGTGCTTTGGTGTGCTCAGGAATCCTTGGAAGAAGGGTGGCAATGGATGAAAGACAGACATTGATTTGTTTGGTGAAGACACATCTGTTATCAAAGGGATGATTGCAGCAACATTTTAATCAGTTCCCTGCAATTCAAAAGCATTTGTTGAGCACCTGCTGTATACTCAACACCTAAGACTGTTTTATCTTATCAACCAAACTGGTCTAAACTTGACAAATTCCCTAGTGTTTGGTAATGGCTTGGGCATGTTCTTGGGAACCTGTACCCAGAAATGGCCTCAGAAACCCATCAGGGGACTGAAAGAGCTTCCAAAATATCACAATCCCTGGTGGGCAGAGATCCCTCATGGGGGTGGGGGGGTGTCAAAGCCCCATCTGAATTCCAATCAGGTTTACCTCTTTAATGGGCCCCCAGATGTCTGATTAAAAAGAAGTCCTAGCCACTAAAGCAGGCCTTGGTTATATCAACCCTGAGTATAAATGTACTTTTTGATTCTTTATTTTTCTTTGGGGTTTTTCTGTATATGTCTTCTTTCACAACATGACTAAAGTGGTGAGAGGAAAACGACTCCTGCTCAATAATTCTCTGGAACTACTCAGCAGTGGTGATGCATCAAAAGCTCACTTACTGTCCTTCCCTCGAGAATGGGCAACCCAGTGTGCAGCTGGTAGATGCAAAGAATAGGGGCTCATAGGCCTTGTGTTAACCCCTAGTCCCTAAGGTGAATGGACCCTCTCCTTTTTCATCACTGGTCTGATTACTCAAGGGTTACAACTGTTTGGGACAAACTGCCTCAGTTTGCCCAAATAACTCGAGGAGACCACGAAGTCAAGTAGAGACAGATTCATTTCATTCTCACCAGATCGGGCAAACTTAATGACAAATTTGAGTCTGCAATGATAGGCCCAAACTTTTAGGTTTTTATAGTAATTTTGAGGAAGGGGGAAACCTTCACATGCACAGAGTGAGCTCATACTCTAACATCCAATCCTTTCTCACCCAGGGTGCGTGGTTAGCCCGTGATCCATATATGGAGACATGTATAGGAATGTCAAAGAAAAAGGGGAGGCAGGAATCACTCCCTTATCTGACTGCAACTGATTCATGACAGGGACTGGGGCTCTGACATGTGATGGATTCCAGATAGGCTGAAGAGACAACTTTTATTACAGGCCATAAAACTAAGATGTAGCTGACAAGTGGGGAGACTGAGCAGAAATAAATAATGCTAATTGATTGGTAGAACTTGACAAGCAATAAAACTTACTGGGGGGCTGGATATCTTCCAGACCCTGTTCTCAGAGTTTGCAGAACTAACCCAAGTCCATTATCTCATCAATAAAACTTAAAGGAGACAGTGAGAATTTAACAAGCAATTAACTTTTAGGCAAAGCAAGAGACTAACTATACTGCAGGGGTGAGGGGGGTGATGGGTATCTTTCAGACTCCATCCTTAGAGTTTAATCTGACTCAAATCCATAATTATCCCATACACAACCTACACACAAAAACTATCTAACTGGAACACAGTATGCCTAACCCTGATTTCCATAATTATTCTTTGGATTCTTAGCCAATGTGGGAGGTGACACAGGAACATTTCCTCAATCTTCCCTTACATGGACACAACCCAGGAGAGGACCTAATTGAGACCAGCTCAGGACTCCTTGAACCAGGTGATCTTGTTTGCTGGAGGGGAAGGAAATGGACTGAGACCTTTTTCCTCAGACAAGTCCAGAGGAGTGTAATTTGAAGGGTAACTGCTATATCCTTGTTGAGGGGAGACCTATTTCCTCTCAAGTGGAAATATATTTTGTCTGTATAACATATTAGATTGTTTGCATTCACAAGGAGAAAGAAGAAGAAGAAAGAAGAAAATTTGGAACTCAAAATCAAAAAGGAACAACAGTTAAAATTGTTTTAAAATGTAATTGTAAAGAAGCTTACTCATGTATTCATTCATTGTTGATCAACTGGAGAGAGGAGAATCTGCAGGCAGTGGCATCAAACAAAGGGATCTTGCAATCTCAAAGGAGAGAAGTGATTAGACAGAAGTGAATGACTCCAGTCTCCTTGTGTCTATTTTTGACACAGTCCCACTCACCTCTACAGCCTCACATTGGGCATAGATTTGCCCAGATCCCCATTTCTAGAAACAGTCACAAACAGGATACTGGGTTGATCATAGTAAAGGTCCTCACTTTTAGTGCATGTCTGGAATGGGAAAATGGGGACTCGTATAGACATGTTTTCTTCCCAATTACTGTAGTCTCATCTAGTGACTGACAAAACTCCCAAATGTCCAGGCTAAGCTCCTTCCAGTGTCAGCCTCCTCTCTGCCTCTTCTACTTCATACCTTGTCCAGCAGGGGGAAGGAGAGGACCAGGTGCATGAGCAGAGGCAGGTGAGGCATCTCCAGGGACTACAAGCTGTGAGGTTCTGCCATTTCTGCCCCCCCCCCCGACTGGGAGCTCTCTCCTGGTTATGGGGGATCTAGTCCTGGGGCACAGAGAGAAGCCTCCCCTCATTCACCCACAACCAGCTCCAACCTTTCCCATGTCAGACACTAAACAGGAGTTTGCCTTTGCTCCTGAGGTCACACACTGAGGACAGAGAGGAGGGAGACCCCTCCCCCAGAGTCAGGCTCAGCCAGGGAGACTCAGGGTGGCTCACAGGGTCCTGAGAGGAGGCTCAGAGCAGACCTGGGGCTCTTTTGCATATGGAGCCCCAGGGGCCTGCAGGGAGCCCTGCTCAGGGTAGAAAAGCTTCCTCCCTCCTTGCTGCCCCCTCAGGGCTCTGAGTGCTCTGTCTGCGGGTGTCTGAAGGCCAGGATGGTCTCCCCATGGCAGCTCCTCTGGCTGCTGGTGCTCTGGGCTCAGGGTAAGACCCAGCAGGGCAGGGAAGGGGTGAGGAGGGCACAGGTTTTCAGGGATTAAATACCTGATGACCCCTGGATCCAGGGGGTGAGGAAGCTTAGGGACAACACAGGTAGATGGGGCTGAGGAGCATGGACAGGCCTGAGACTATAAACATTGTGAGGTCTGTGGGAACGATGGTTTATGTCCCATGTTGATTGTAAATACAAGTACTTGTCAGTCATTTGGGGATTTCAGGGTCTCCACAGAATTGTCTTGTTCCTACACTTTGACTTGGACATTCACACATTTCTGTCTTCCCCTTATTTTGTTGATTTCCTAGATTCCCGAGGAGCCATTGTGCTGACCCAGTCTCCAGCCTCCTTGTCTGGGTCTCCAGGAGAGAGAGTCACCCTCAGCTGCAAGGCCAGTGAGAGTGTATATAGCTACCTTCATTGGTACCAGCAGAAACCAGGCCAAGCCCCCAGGCTCCTCATCTATGGGGCTAACAGCCTGGCATCTGGAGTGCCTGCCCGCTTCAGTGGCAGTGGGTCTGGGACAGATTACACTCTCACCATCAGCAGCTTGGAGCCCGAGGATGCTGGAGATTATTACTGTCAGCATGGTTATATCCCTCTCCCACAGTGCTTCAGGCCTGAACAAGAACCTCCCCAGGCTGCTCAGGGGATTCAGCTCAGAGCAGCAGCTGGTTCCTCTCTGGTCCCCAGGCAGAGCAGCCCCTGCTCTCTGGGCAGCCTCACACCTCCCAGGGCTTCCCCTTTCTGGTCCCTCAGGTCCCCTCCTTTCTCACAAAGCCTTGTCTATCACATACCCTGTCCCCAAGGCAGAGGGGAGGCAGCACAGCCCCCTGGGAAACCAGGGAGAAAATCAATAGAGGGGAAATACTGACATTTCAAGTCCATTTGATAGCTTTGCCTCCACCTCAAGTGTTTCTCTTGTTGGGAGCATAAGTTCACGTTGAGGGGCCTTTGCTCAAGTTCTTTGTAGCCATCATTTGTTTGTTTGTTTCCATGTTTGTTTCCATGTTTGTTTCTGTGGTTCAGTTGCATCTGACCCTTCATGACCACATTTGGGTTTCCTTAGCAAATGTCCTGGAGTGTTTGTCCATTTCCTTATGCAGCTGGTTTTACAAATGAGGAAACTGAAGCAAATAGCAGTAAGTGACATGACCAGGGTCCCATAGCTAGTAAATGTCCAAGGTCAGATTTGAACTCAGGATCATGAGTCTTTTTGAATCCAGGTCCAAAGACACTGGGTCCATCAGACAGCGCTGAGTGGGAGCAGGGAGTTCTGTAACTCCCCCCTTGGAGAAGATGACCACCAAGTGCAAGGGCCAGCCTAGCTCCTGGTCAGACTTGGCTGAAGTCATGGACCTGGAGGAAATCATTTGCACAGTGCAGAGCTGAGGCAGAACGTCAAATTCCCCTTCCTGCAAAGTTCTTTGTGTTGTGATGTTTCATCCCACTACCTGAGGAGAGGGACCAGTGCATGTGTCACTGCTTCTCCTTGTTCAAGCCCCTTGTCAAAGGATACTTGAAAATCTTTCATGGAAATCTTTTATGATTTTCATAAATCTCTGATATGAAGGGAACCAGTAGTTGCTTTGGACCTGATTGGCATGTGACCTTGATTACCTTTGCATTTTCCCTTTCAGGAAGACCCAAGACTTGAGTACAGCCTAAGTTTTAAGTGGTTTAACCTGGGGCCCTTGGGTGTGTGTGTGTGTGTGTGTGTGTGTGTGTGTGTGTGTGTGTGTGTGTGTACGTGTCTGTGTCTGTGTGTGAAGAACCAGAGACTTGAAGAAGAGCCCTCTGCTTCTATTAAGCAGCCTGGCTCTCATGGGACTGAACCTGTGGCCAGGGCTGGGATTGAACTTTGTTCTAGAGAGGGGTAAAGCCCACCTGGCTTCTCTGTCCCAATAGCAGGAGATGTTGTTCGACAAGGATACTCATGACCATGCAGATGTTTAAGGGCTTCCTCATAGATGGCTGTAGATGGACCATCCAACAGCCCTGTTGGTATAGTCACTCTCATCACAGCAGCCAATCAGTCAATCATCAGTCAGTCAATCACTATTTATTAAGGACTCCTATAGATCAGTCACTGTGCTCAGGGCTAGGGTTACAAAGAATAGTAAAAAAGAGTTTTTGCCCCCATGGAGTTCACAGCCTATTTGGAGAGAAAAGAGGCAAACATCTATGTAAAGACAAACTATATTCATGAGAAATTGGCCATAATCATCAGAGGGCTTAGAAAAGGCTTCTTGTAGGTGGTGGGGTTTTAGCTGAGCCTTGGAAGAAGCCAGGGAAGCCACGAGGTATAGATGAGGAGAGAGATTGTTCTGTGCAGTGTGGGAGAGCCAGAGACAGTGCCCAGAGTTGGGAAAGAGTGTGTCTTTTTGGAAGAAAAGCAAGAAAGCCAGTGTTTGAATATTGTAAACCCCATGGCCTTGGTACAGTCAGTGTGGAGAGAGAATGGAAGTAATGTCTACCACCTGTGGGTCATGTCAATCAATGGACAAGCCCATTAGCTTGCAGCTGTGTGTGTGGACTGTCTCTTCTGGTTCGACAGAGGGCTTCTGGTGGAACTGAGGGGACTCTTGCTCTTAGATAGCTAGGTGAAGGTGTTTTTTCCTCTCTCTCTCTCTCTTTGCTAACCCCTAATATACTTAAATAAATGCTTACTGCCCAAAGACTGGTGCTAAAGCTTCTAATTTAAGGTGACCACTCATTAGATTTTTAAACATCACAGAATTTTTAAGCTTCACAAAAGCCAAAGGCTGTTCCTAGGCAGTGCGGTTCAATGGTTAGAGACTTTTTAAAAACCCTATCTTTCTTTGAAACTTTTACACATTACAAATAATTCCTGATTTTAAACTATTCTACTACAAAAGATTGCGACAGATCAAAATCTTAGGCACTAGATGGTTATAAGATGGCTCTCCTCCTCCCCCCAGAAGCCCTCTGTCGAACCAGAAGAGACAGTCCACACACACAGCTCCAAGCTAATGGGCTTGGTATACTTAGAGAATCCTAGAGAATCTACTCAAAAATTACTTGAAACAATTAGCAACTTTAGCAAAGTAGCAGGATATAAAATAAATCCGCACAAATCATCAGCGTTTGTATACATGACCAACAAAGTCCAGCAGCAAGAGATAGAAAGATAAATTCCATTTAAAGTAATGGTAGATTATATAAAATACTTGGGAGTCTACTTGCCAAGACAAATCCAGGAACTCTATGAATACAACTACCAAACACTCTTCACACAAATCAAATCAGATCTAAATAATTGGAAAGATATCAATTGCTCATGGATAGGCAGAGCTAATATAGTAAAAATGACAATACTGCCCACATTAATTTACTTATTCAGTGCCATACCAATCAGACTACCTAAAAATTGTTTTATAGAGCTAGAAAAAAATAATAACAAAATTCATCTGGAAAAAAAATGATCAAGAATATCCAGGGAAATAATGAAAAAAATTCACAGGAAGGTGGATTAGCAGTACCAAACCTGGAGCTTTACTATAAAGCAGCAGTCATCAAAACTATCTGGTACTATTCAGTGAGCAATTGTGAATGACAACTCCTCTCAGCAGTGCAATGATCCAAGACAATCCCAAGGAACTAATGAGGAAGCTTACTATGCACCCCTATAGAAAGAACTGATGAAAAAAACTTGTGGATTGTATATATATATAACCTGATTGCAATCTTGTGGAGGGGGGAGGAAAGGGAGGGAGGGAGGGAGAAAAATTTGGAACTCTAAATCTTATGAAAATGAATGTTGAAAACTACCCTTACATGTAAATGGAAAATAAAATGTTTGTTGCTAAAGAAAAAAAATATTTAAAAAAACCTATCTGGTACTGGCTAAGAAATAGAGTGGAGGATCAATGGAATAGGCTAGGCACAGGAAACATAGTAGTAAATGACACTAGTAATGTAGTGTTTGATAAACTCCAGCTTCTGGGATAGGAACTCAGTATTTGACAAAACCTGCTGGGAAAACTAGAAGATAGTATGGCAGAAATTAGGCATAGACCAACACCTGACACCTTATACTAAAATAAGGTCAAAATGGATACATGATTTAGACATAAGAGGTGATATACCATAGGTAAATTAGGAGAGAAAGGAATAGTCTACCTTTCAGAGCTTTGGAAAGGAAAACAGTTTATGACCAAATAAGAGATAGAGAATATTATAAAATGCAAAATGGATGATTTTGATTACATTAAATTAAAAAGTTTCTGTACAAACAGAAGCAATGCATCCAAAATTAGAAGGGCGGCATAAAGCTGGGAAACAATTTTTATGGCCAGTACTTCTGATAAAGGCCTCATTTCTTTTTTTTTCTTTTTTTTTTAGTGAGGCAATTGGGGTTAAGTGACTTGCCCAGGGTCACACAGCTATTAAGTGCTAAGTGTCTGAGGCCAGATTTGAATGCAGGTACTCCTGACTCCAGGGCCAGTTCTCTATGCACTGTGCCACCTAGCTGCCCCAAAGGCCTCATTTCTAAAATATATAGGGAACTAAATCAAATTTATAAAAATCCAAGTCATTCCCCAATTGAGAAATGGTCAAAGGATATGAACAGGCAGTTTTCTGATGAAGAAATCAAAGCTATCTATTTCCATAATGAAAAAATGCTCTAAATCACTAATGATTAGAGAGATGCAAATTAAAACAACTCTGAGGTACCACCTGACACCTATCAGATTGGTTAAAATGACAAAAAAGAAAAATAATAAATGTTGGAGAACCTGTGGAAAAATTGGAACACTAATGCATTGTTGGTGCAGTGTGAACTGATCCAACCATTCTGAACAATTTGGAATTATGCCCAAAGGGCTATAAAGATGTGCATACCCTTTGACCCAGCAATACCACTTTGGGGTCTTTTTCCCAAAGAAATCATGGAAAGGGGAAAGGGACCCACATGTACAAAAATATTTATAGCTGCTCTTTACATGGTGGCAAGTAATTGGAAGTTGAGGGGGTGCCCATCCATTGGGGAATGGCTGGACAAGTTGTGGTATATGAATACAATGGAATACTATTGTGCTGTAAGAAATGATGAGCAGGAGGAGTTCAGAGAAACCTGGAGGGTCTTGCATGAGCTGATGATGAGTGAGATGAGCAGAGCCAGAAGAACATTGTACACAGTGTCATCAACACTGTGTGTTGATCTACTGTGATGGACTATATTCTTCTCACCAATGCAATGGTACAGAAGAGTTCCAGGGAACTCATGATAGAAGAGGATCTCCAAATGCAGGGGGGAAAAAAAAAAAGAACTGTGGAGTATAGATGCCGAATGAACCATATTTTTTCTTTTGTTTCTGGTGTTGTTTTTCTTTTTTGAGGTTTTTCATCATTGCTCTGATTTTTCTCTTATAACATGACTAATGCAGAAATATGTTTAATGTTATTATGTGTATGTGTGTGTGTGTGTGTGTGTGTGTGTATATATATATATATATATATATATATATATGAACCTATATCAGATTACCTGCTGTATAGGGAAGGGGGGAGGGAGAAAAATCTGAAATTGGAAAGCTTGTATAAACAAAAGTTGAGAACTATCTTTACACGTAACAGAAAAAAATACTTTAGGAAAAAAAAAAACACATGGAGAGAAGGCTCCTTGGGAAGGCGGAAGCGGCTCCACAGGAGAAGCCAGTTGGGCCCTGCCTTCCCAGGCACTGCCCTTCCCACCCCTAATGAATCCACCTCATTCGCCCCCAGCCAACGCTGGCCTGGCCTGCATTCTCCCCCAATTCCAGGGGAATGCTCCAAGGGCAGCGTGTCCTCCAGCCTCCAAGGTTGCTTCTGTTGGCAAGTTCAGTGTAGGAGAACAGAGCTCCCAGGGCAGGTCTGTCGTCCAGTGGTCTTGTTAACAGAGGCTATTGCTGCCTGTGTCCGTTCTTCTTCTTCCTTTTTTTCTTCTCCCTTTTCCGCTCAGGATCTTCTTCCTTTTTCTTTTTCTTGTGATCCGAATCAGATGGAGTTTCTGGGGGGACGGGGTCCTGGGTCCGACTCCGTTTGTGCTTGTGCTTATTCTTTTTCTTGGGGGGCTGGATATGCATCAGGCGGCATTGCTCTGGCAGCGGGCCGGCGTGCAGGCGGAAGCCTGCCAGCATGGTGCCCGTGATAGGGGTGAAAGAACCACCAAGGATGGGCGGCTTCTCCATGAGAGGACGGAGGCTGCTGTTGTCATGGGAGCCAGGCAGGTCGATCATCCCGGGCAGGTCGGGCAGGAAGTCGCTCAACTTCTCCTTAACCTTCTTCCCGCAGAATTTATTGTAGGCATGCTCCAAGTTGTAGTGAGTGATCAGATTAGTACTGCCTGTAAGGTCCTTGCTGCCTGGGAGTTCCCGCATCAGGTAGAAGGGTCCGCACCCAGCTGCCGCCTTGTCAGCGCCTGGAGGAGCTGGGGTCGCAGCGGGCGGCGGGACCGTTCCGGGGCCCCCGCCTGCAGGAGGAGGTGGAGGGGGCGGCTTCCCCTGCCCAAAGTCCAGCATGGCTGGTGGAGGGGGCGGCTCAGTCTGTGCACCAAAAAGCGCTGTGAAGTTCTCCATAGCATGGACAACTCTGCCTCTGCTATGGATGCTGCCTCCCTGGAAGGCCCTGATTTATACCTTAGTCCCTAACGTGAATGGACCCTCCCCTTTTTCATCATTGGTCTGATTACTCAAGGGTTACAATCCACAGGCAAAAACTAGGTAATTGGAACACAGTATTCCCACCCCTCTTCCTTGTATGGGCATAACCAGAAGTGGACCTTGTACATCCTTATATGGACACAACCCCAGAGAGGACCTTATTGAGACCAAGGCTCCTTGAACCATGTGATTTTGTTAGCCTGAGGGGAAGGAAGGGATCTGAGACCTTTGTCCTACAAACAGGTCAGGGGGAATATGATTAACTGTTATATCCTCATTGAGAGGAGACAACTACCCATTTTCTTACAGGACGCAAGAGGATCTTAGAATTAGCTTTATCACTTAAAAGGAAAAAGAAAAACTCTATTTGCAGACAGACAAGTACAACACTTTACAGACACAGAACAGAATAAAACGCACAAACAGACAAACACCTGTGTGACAGAGCTCTCAATGTTTAGGTGAGTTTTTCCAGTCTACCTTACTAGAGCCCACTCTGGGTGTGAGAGGGGGCAGGGAGGAGGAGAAGAGGGAGTGAGGAGAGACTGGATTTACTACCAGCCAGTCCCACAGAAGAAATCCTCTGAAGGGGAGAGGTTTTTTTTCTGTTGTTCTGCATGGTTCCCTCAACTCTGAGTTCAAACTTAAGCCAACAGAGCTAGTATATATGGGATCTCTGTGAAGTTTCCCTTATGCCTGCAGAGCAAGTCCAATTGCAAACTTTAGGTCCAATTTAATGGTCAAAAATCTTGGGATTCTAACGGATATTATGCCAGGAAGTGCTTCTAAAGTCAAATTAATCCTAATTGTTCAATCTGCATCTCAAATGAGAGGAATCCTTTAGCATCCTGTCTCCCTGCCCAGGAGAAATAGGGCTGTGTGAGCAATTGACATGATATTGTCCCTGCTTCCAGGGAAATATCAAGCACCAGTCCCACACTGGTCAGGGAATCCCCCAACTCTCTTGTGTGGACGCAAGGCATGGTCCTTGCAAAGGAGACACCATCCCTTTGGCCCTATGACCGCCAGCCTCCCTTCCCTTGGGTGGCCACCCAATAAGGGGAGAGGGTTCAGAGCATGAGGGAGAAAATACACAAAAAGGATCTTACCTCAGGGTGTTGTGGCAAGAAGAAAGAGGAAGGGTTTTCCTGGTCAGGGAACCAGGCATATTACAGCTAAATGGCTTCTTGAAAACATTCCCCTTTCAAAAAATTACTCACCCACACGATCCAATTAAAATTTAAGTAAAATTTTTTTTATCATTTGGCACACAGAGGCATGGTTGGGAGAAGAAGCCTAGACTTCAGCTCCTGGGGAGGTGCAGGGTTATGGCATGTTCCTTAATCAGACGGTCATAGAGGTATGGCTGGGAGGAGAAGTTTAACTTCAAATCCTCAAACAAAGGAGAAGATGACAATTTTATAGAGGGGAGAAGGTGATGGAGTGGAGAGACCTAAGTCTGAAAAGTTACAGCAGTTTTAAAATGACGATATTAGCTATTTGGATACAGAAATTCCACATTTCTAACTTGAGATTCCTGTCACTACTTGGCCATAATCACACAGCAAACATGACCGGTTCCCAACGAAGCTCATGTTGTAAATTCAAGAAGCTCAGCTCTCTGGGTGGCTGCTTTATTATCTGTTTGAACAACCACTACCAGCTTCATCAATTACTTTGCTTCTCTAAGGAAAGAGTCATCTCTACCTGACCCCAGCAAGCTGATTGATGGCATTTCTCCATGGTCATAGTGTCCCCCTCTGGGCCAGAGCATCCCTAGTTGTGCCTAGGCCTATCAGGCTACTACTACAAGGACCTAAGAGTGAATCGTATTAGCAAAAGCTGCGTGGTCTATCCACAGCCATTAGTTGCAATGGCGCTTTGGTGTGCTCAGGAATCCTTGGAAGAAGGGTGGCAATGGATGAAAGATAGACATTGATATGTTTGGTGAAGACACATCTGTTATAAAAAGGATGATTGCAGCAACATTTTAATCAGTTCCATGCAATTCAAAAGCATTTGGTGAGTACCTGCTGTATACTCAACAACTAGGACTCTATTTTATCTTATCAATGAAACTGGTCTAAACTTGACAATTTCCCTAGTGTTTGGTAATGGCTTGGGCATGTTCTTGGGAACCTGTACCCAGGAATGTCCTCAGAACCCCATCAGGGGACTGAAAGAGCTTCCAAAATATCACAACCCCTGGTGGGCAGAGATCCCTCATGGGGGTGGGGGGTGTCAAAACCCCATCTGAATTCCAATCAGGTTTACCTCTTTAATGGGCCCCCAGATGTCTGATTAAAAAGAAGTCCTAGCCACTAAAGCAGGCTTTGGTTATATCAATCCTGAGAATAAATGTACTTTTTTATTCTTTATTTTCCTTTGGGGTTTTTCTGTATATGTCTTCTTTCACAACATGACTAAAGTGGTGAGAGGAAAATGACTCCTGTTCAATATTTCTCTGGAACTGCTCAGCAGTGGTGATGAGTCAAAGGCTCATTTATTGTCATTCTCTAGAGAATGGACAACCCAGTGTGTAGCTGGTAGGTGCAAAGAATGGGGGCTCATAGACCCCGTTTTAACCCCTAGTCCCTAACATGAATGGACCCTCCCCTTTTCATCACTGGTCCGATTATTCAAGGGTTACAACCTACATGCAAAAACTATCTAACTGGAACACAGTATGCCTAACTCTAATTTCCATAATTATTCTTTGGATTCTTAGCCAATGGGGGAGATGACAGAGGAACATTTCCTCAATCTTCCCTCAATCAGCCTAGGAGAGGACCTAATTGAGACCAGCTCAGAACTCCTTGAACCATGTGATCTTGTTCGCTGGAGGGGAAGGAGGGGGAATGAGACCTTTTTCCTCAAACAGGTCCAGAGGAGTGTAATTTGAAGGGTGAGTGTTATATCCTTGGTGAGAGGAGACGTATTTCCTCAGAAGTGGAAATATATTTTATCTGTATAACATATTGGATTGTTTGCATTCACAAGGAGGGAGAAGGAGAAGAAAGAAGAAAATTTGGAATTCAAAATTAAAAAGAAACAACAGTTAAAATTGTTTTAAAATGGAATTGTAAAAAAGCTTACTCATGTATTCATTCATTGTTGATCAACTGGAGAAAGGAGCATCTGGAAGCAGTTGGATCAAACAAAGGGGTCTTGCAATGCCAAAGGAGAGAAGTGATTAGACAGAAGTGAATGACTCCATTCTCCTTGTGTCTATTTTTGACACAGTCCCACTAACGTCTAGAGCCTAGCATTGGGCATAGATTTGCCCAGTTCCACATTTCTAGAAACAGTCACAACCAGGATACTGGGTTGATCATAGTAAAGGTCCTCACTTTTAGTGCATGTCTGGAATGGGAAAATGGGGACACATATAGACATGTTTTCTTCAATGACTCTCAGAACAATTACAGTAATCTCATCTAGTGACTGACAAAACCCATTCACCCAGAAATGAGACTCTATTAGGTTCTTCCCAAGTGTCCAGGCTAAGCTCTGTCCAGTGTCAGCCAGCCCCTCCTCACTGCCTCCTGGAATTCACACCTTCTCCAGTAGGGGGGCAGGAGAGGGCCATTTGTATGAGCAGACACCCGTGAGGCATTTCCAGAGCCTACAAGCTGTGAGCTCCTGCCATCTCTGCCCCCTCCCCAGGGCTGGAAGCTCTCCCTGGTTATGGGGGATCTAGTCCTGGGGCACACAGAGAAGCCTCCCCTCATTCATCCACAACCAGCTCTAACCTTTCCCATGTCAGACACTAAACAGGAGCCTGTCTTTGCTCCTGAGGTCACACATTGAGGACAGAGAGGAGGGAGGCCCCTTCTACTCCCCCAGAGTCAGGCTCAGCCAGGGTGACTCAGTGTGACTCACAGGGTCCTGAGAGGAGGCTCAGAGCAGACCTGGGGCTCTTTTGCATATGGAGCCCCAGGGGCCTGCAGGGAGCCCTGCTCAGGGTAGAAAAGCTTCCTCCCTCCTTGCTGCCCCCTCAGGGCTCTGAGTGCTCTCTCTGCAGGTGTCTGAAGGCCAGGATGGTCTCCCCATGGCAGCTCCTCTGGCTGCTGGTGCTCTGGGCTCAGGGTAAGACCCAGCAGGGCAGGGAAGGGGTGAGGAGGTCACAGGTTTTCAGGGATTAAAGACCCGATGACCCCTTGATGTAGTGCATGAGGAAGCTTAGACACAACACAGGCAGATGGGGCATGAGGAGCATAGTTATATCCTTTAACTTGGACATTCACACATTTCCTTCTTCCTCTAATTTTGTTGGTTTCCTAGATTCCCAAGGAGCCGTTGTGCTGACCCAGTCTCCAACCTCCTTGTCTGGGTCTCCAGGAGAGAGAGTCACCCTCAGCTGCAAGGCCAGTCAGAGTGTAGGTAGCTATCTTCATTGGTATCAGCAGAAACCATCCCAAGCCCCCAGGCTCCTCATCTCCTATGCTAACAGCCTGGCATCTGGAGTCCCTGCCCGCTTCAGTGGCAGTGGGTCTGGGACAGATTTCACTCTCACCATCAGCAGCTTGGAGCCTGAGGATGCTGGAGATTATTACTGTCAGCAGAGTAATAACTGGCCTCCCACAGTGTTTCAGGCCTGAACAAAAACCTCCCCAGGCTGCTCAGGGGATTCAGCTCAGAGCAGCAGCTGGTTCCTCTCTGGTCCCCAGGCAGAGCAGCCCCTGCTCTCTGGGCAGGCTCACATCTCCCAGGGCTTCCCCTTCCTGGCCCCACAGGTGCCCTCCTTTCTCACAAAGCCTTGTCTGTCACATGCCCTGTCCCTAGGCAGAGGGGAGGCAGCACAGCCCCTTAAGAAGCATAGGGGAAAATACAAATCGGGGAAATGCTGACATTTGGAGTCTACTTGATGGCTGTGTCTCCACATAGTGTGTTTCTCTTGTTGGGAGCATACATTCATATTAAGGAGGCTTTGCTGTAGTTCTCTGTAGCAATAATTTGTCTGTTTCCATGTTTGTTACTGTTGTTCAGTCATGTCAGACTCTTCCTGACCACACTTGGGTTGCCTTGGCAGAGATCCTGGAGTGGTTTGCCATTTACTTACCCAGTTGGTTTTACAGATGAGGAAACTGAGGCAAACAGTAGTAAGTGACTTCCCCAGAGTCGAATAGCTAGTAAGTCCCTAAGGTCAGATTCGACCTCAGGAATATGGATCTTTTTGATTCCAGGCCCAGTGCTCTATCCACTGCACCATCTGGCTTTCATGATATAGACTAGATGCCTTTTTCTCCAGCCCTGGACACCCTGGTCTCACAGGGCTGTGTTTCTTGAGATCTGGGCCTGGCCTAGAGCCAAGGAGAATGCCTCCACTCACCTAGCCAGTCATCATTTCCAGTCATCATTTCCTGTATCTGGAAGGATCATGTCGTTATTGGCTGACTCAGGCTAATGGGTGTCCTTGTGTGGGCACATCCCACCAGGCATTAGGTGACTTCCTAGGAGAATAGGGTGCAGGGTCACACCCTTTCAATGGCCATCTCTGCTGTGTCTCTGACTCTATTCCCTGCTTGTATGTAGGTCCAAAGCCCTGTCCATTCCTTTTTGGACCAAAGGGACACAGATTTTTTCAGTACTACTCCAGGGCTCTCTGATTGACCTTTGTCCATGGAAAGAAGAGGGCACTGGCTCTTCTACTATATTCAGCTCAGTGGTGTCTTGGTTCCCTGTTCTCACCGTGCTCTCCTTCTCGGTCCTTCACACTCATGCACCCAGTTGCTTATATTGAATTTCTTTATTTGGATTTTCTTATATGAAAGAAAGGTCATAGAGTAGCAACAATAAGTCTATACAAATGTAATTTCAGTTGATTTGGAAAGTGAGGCGTGGGCAGCAGAGGGAATCAGATATCCCAGAAGAGAAGGTGCTTGAACTCAGCTTCTAAGAATGCTGGGGATTTTCAGAATCAGGCAGGGGGAAAGAGCATTTCAGGAATGGGGCACAGCCTGGGAAATGGCCTGGAGACTGAAGATGAGACATCATTTGTGATGGAGAGTAAGACAGTTAGATTATAGAATAAATGAAGGAGTATATTATGTAATGAATCTAGAGTGAGGAAGAGGGAAGGAAGAAGGAAGAACTGGGAAATAGGAATCTTAACTCTAATGGTACCAAAGAAAAAAGAGGCTGAACTAGGAGTAGAGGGCTGAGGCTCTAGCAACCAAACTTTTTTATCAGGTGAACATCCGCTCCCTGGTCCCAGCACCCCATGATTTATATCTAAACATCTCCTAGGCTGATGCTGCTTTACAGAACAAAGAAACATCTTTCCCTAAGAATGTGTTTGAGAGAGATTATGTGTATGAGTGTCCCCTATATCCACTGGGATTGACATCTCAGACATAGCCACAACATCCACAATGCAGGAAAGGGAATCCTTTCTTGCATTTTCTGTGTTTCTATATGATTCTTCACAAAAATTCCTTTTTTTCTTGTACTAGCTCTGTGATCTTGGGAAGCTATGATTGGCTTATTGATTTTGAGTTGACTCATCTGTAAAAATTAGCTGAAGTGATGCTGTAATTTTTAAGTCGAATCAATCTTCCCCTGACTCACTCTCTGCCCCAACCTGCCCAGTAAGTTCCTATTGAGCATCTCCTTGTAGGGGTGGGTGGAAGCTAAGGCCTTTATTCCATCCCAGAAGCATGAAAACTTTTAGTGTCTAACAGTCAAATACACATCCTGCCTGGGTATGTCTGAGTCTGGTTTTTTTTTCTTTTCTTTTCTGCATATAGATGATTGAGATCAATTTCTCCACCTTGGAGGCAGGATTGGGATTTGAGAAGTTCAGACATACTGATTGGGAGCAGGAGAGTTCTGTAACTCCTTCACTTGGAGAAGATAACTACCAAGCAGGAGGCCTAACCCAACCCCTGGTCAAGCTTGCCCAAAGATACAGACTTCAAGGAAATTGTTTACACAGAGCAGAGCTGAAGCCAAATGTCACATTCCTCTCCCTGCAAAGTGCTTCCTTTTCTGATGTTTCATTCCAAGTATCTTGGGAGGGTATACCAGGGGATATGTTAGTTTCTCCTTGTTCAAGTCTCTTGTCAATGGACACTTTGGAATCTTTCATTTTAAGCATGTCTTTAATGTAAAGAAAACCCATCACTGTCTTGGCACTGATTGACATAATATCTTGTGTAGCTTTCCACTTTCCCTTTTGGGAAGACCCTGGAAATGAGTCAAACCTAAGTCTTAAGTGGTTTTCCCCCAGGGCACTTGGTGGGTGTGTGAAGAACCAGAGACTTGAAGAGAGGCTTTCATGGGATTGAACTTGTGGCCAGGGCTGAGAATGACCCCTTGTTCTAGAGAGGGGTAAAGTCTGCCAGGCTTCTCAGTCATGGTAGCAGGAGTTATTGTTTGACAAGGATCCTCAAGACCATGCAGACATTCAGTAGTTTCCTCAGAGATGGCAGAAGATGGAATGGTCAACAACTGTTACTATAGTCACTCTCATCACAGCAGTCAGTCAGTCAATCATCAGTCAGTCAACATTTCTTAAGGACTCCTATGGATCAATAAGTGTGCTAATGGTTGGGGATTCAAAGAAGTGTAGAGACAGTTCCTGTCCTCAAGGAGTTCACAGTCTATTTGGAGAGACAAAAGGCAAACATCTATCTAAAGATAAACTATATACAGGAGGAATTAGACATAATCAGCAGAGGGCTTGGGAAAGGCTTCTAATAGATAGTGGGGTTTTAGCTGAAATTTGGAAAAAGTCAGGTAAGCCAGGAGCTATAAATGAGAAGAGAAATTGTTCTGTGCAATATGGGAGATCCAGAGAATATGCTCAGAGTTTGGAAAGAGTGTGTCTTTTTGGAAGAAAAGCTAGAAAGTCAGTGTCTACATATTGTAAACCACATGGGATCAGTGGGGTAAATGTGGGGCAAGAATGCTAGAAAGGGGGAGAGGGTAGATTTTGTAGAGCTTTGAACCCCAAATTGAGGATCTTTGATAGTGGAGGTGCTAGTATCAGGAAAATTTCTAAGTCCAATGGAGAAACAGAAACAACAAAGTTTCCAGGCTGTAGCAAATAGGTTTATTGAGAGAATTTTAGTCCCACAATAAAGCCGGTCATCCAGGGGTTGGGCCTGAAAGACCCAGAGTTACAAAATCCTTGGGTTTATATACCCTTCCAAAAGTTGCACTTATATAACATAGCATTAAACTTAACTAGTTGCACTTCTAAAATTAAAGCATATTCTTAAGAAATATGGGAAACTGCCTAGTGACCATAATGTCAGCATTTTCCAATACTCTTATCAAAGTGTTATGATGACAACAGTGTGGGTCATAGTCATGCTGCATGAGCCCCTCCTATTATTCAAGCATGCCACTGGTGAGCTGCATGAACTCCTTGAGTCAAGCATTTCACTCATGGTTTCTAAAATATAGTATTGCTGACTACTATATCTTGTGATACTAGTTAATGGTTGAATTTGGAAAGTTAGTCAGAAGAGAGACTTAACCTATTTATATAATTGTAATAAAATAATATCTAAATATAATAAATCACAATTTTAGTTAATATATTCATTATTATCTTAATTAAATCACTTATAACTATGGTAAATCTCATAACTAAAGGATGGGGAAAATCTCACTCATATTATAGAGCCATTGGAGTTTATAGAATTGAAAGGGTGCCCTGGTCTGACCAAAACATTAGAAAAATCACTTTGACAACTGAATGGACAATGAACTAAAAGGAATAGAGACTTGGGTCAGGTAGACCTAAAAGCAGTTTACTGCATCTTTTCTATTGTGAAGTAAGGAGGGAATTCTCTTCTCTGGTTAAATCTGAGGCTGGAAACAACTTTGGTGAAAACCTTTTCTATTGGCCCTACAAGAGCTCTGTATAAATAGACACTGATGGCTTTGCAATCAGTTGTATCTGCTGTCCTCCTGATGGCTACTAAGGAAGCCGAACCTTCTACAATGGTCTAGGTCCAAGGAGAAAGGGTCAAATTCCTCATTTTGTCATGGCCCCTGCAAAAGGCAGGAGAACACACTGAATGGAGGTAAGGACTTGAAGTTAGGCAGATCTGGGCTGGAAAGCTCACTTCATCATGGACTTATTCCCTTGATTTTAAGTATGTCACAGCATCACAGAATGTGAGAGTTGGAAGGGGTTTCCTCAGGCATTTAATCCAAGCCATACCTGAAAGAAATCCCCTTTTCAGCACACCTGAGAAAGGGTCATTCAGCCTCGACTACAAGACTTCAATTGAGGGGGAAGTCCCTGCCTCCCAAGGTAGCCCATCTATGTTTGGGACATGTTAAGATCTCCAGGGAGAGAAATAACAGGTACCTCCCACAGACCTGAGAAATCTCACCTTGTCCTGAGATGTATCTGGTCACACTACAGGGCCTAGAGGAGTGCAGGGGTATCAGTCTACCCTGTGAGCAATGCACTTTATTGGGAACTGAAAGGAAGAAAAAAGAAAAGGGGAGGATTTTTTCTCTTGAAATACTGATAATGTAGTACAAACGTTTATTTAATGACCAGAAGGTTTCAGTTCCTACATAGTGTTTCCTGACAGCCAGCCTGAATTGGCCTCCATGAAAGAGAAAAGGAGATCCTGGAGGAAGTTCTACTTAAACTGAGTCTTGAAGAAATCCTGGATTTCTATGATGTAGCATTAGGAATTGGAACATTACAAGGGATGGGAGAGAGTCCATGCACAGGCACAGAGAAGAAAGGGAAAGCCTTGTGTGTCTCCCTAGAATATTGCCCCTTCCTACCCAGGCAAGTATCAGGAGGAATAACAATTTAGTTGCCTTAAGAGACTTTAATCCAATGGTAATGAAGCCATTTTGCCAAGATCTGGATACACCTCTCCAAAACCAGATCTAATATTGTCAGTTAAAGGACTAATAAAGTAATGAGTTTTGTTAAAAGTCGAGACATAATTTCTGGATTATCATGAGTGATTTAATTTGTTATGACTAACAAATAATAAAAGAAAGGTGATTTGGCTTTCACAGATAAGAGATGAATCTTGATGGCCTTTGAATGCTTAAAAAGCCTTTGGAAAAGGGGTGTACTTGAGGGTAGAAATCGACTCTGAGTGGGTAACAATCCGTGATGGATTGCACATAGAAATGAGAATGAGGGCAAAAAGTCTTCAGTTCCCCCAGCAGAGAGTGTGACTCGTGACACTCAGATACCTACAGCAATCTGGGCAAAAGAATCCATCTCTACCCAGGCACCACTTGTTTGTTCTCCTCTTCATAAAGTAGGTGACCCTAAATTCTAATGGAAGGAAGCAAGGAGAGACAAGGGCTTACTTCCTAAAGCAAGATCTCATTTAGACTGGATTCTATTTGTAAGGTCTCCTAGCTGGGGTGACTGTCTACCCAACATTGAAAAGCATGTGCCTAGAGGATTGAGGCAATATCATTTATCAACAATGTCCTTCAGGTGCTAGCTGAATAACACACAAGGGAATGACTTGTGGATAAAGAAATCAGAAAGGGGAAATCTGAATCTCAATCAATAATTGATTATTAAAATAAAATCATTTCTCTCAGGGTGGAGTCTCAAAGATCTTTATTTGAATCTCATTCTCCCCTGAATCTTAACAAGCATATAACCCTTCTGAGCCTCCATTTCCTCTATCATCAAATGGGGCTCATAGGAGCACCTACCTTCCTAGGGTTGCTGCAAGGGTCAAAAGTCATAATTTGGAGTAGTTTGCAAATGATATATTTCTATACATTTGTGAGCTCTTGCTGTATTACTTTGCTCACCTTAGCTGGTGGGCACATATGCACCGTGGCAAAGAAAAGTTGGGCCTTATGCCCTTTCTAGGTGATTTCCCACGTCCCTATTCTAACTCTAGCAATCCTAGCTGTTGAAAGTAGTAAAAAGGATAAAGAACATGAAAAATACTTGCTGTCACTCCTCCCTCTGACCAGCAGAGGGCACCATTGTCCTGATCATGGTCACACACTAATCAGCTCCCTGGTCCCATGGCTGGAGTCCCAACAGCCTTTGGTGGATTGATAGAATCCCTGAGCCCACAGTCAGTGGGGCTCCTTGTGCTGCATGACCTAAGAGTGAATCATATCACCGCAAGGACCATGGACAGTTCACAACCTTCAGTTGCCATGGAGTTTTGGTGTGCTTAGCAATCATTGGAAGAAGGGCAGCAATGTTTGATGAGGACATCTGTTATAAAAGGGATGATTGCAGCAATATCCTAATAAATTCCATGCAATTCCAAAACATTTATTGAGTACCTGCTGTATACTTGATACCAGACTAGGTGTCCTATGACTCCATTTTATCTGATCAAACAAACTGAACTAAACGAGGAATTCTATCACTGATTGACAACAGCTTTGGCATGTTGTGGGGGATTCTGCACCCAGGGATGGCCTTGGACCCCTAACATGGGCCCTGAAAGCACTTCCAAATTCTCATAAGCACTGCCGGGCACAGATCCCTGCTGAGGAACGGCCTCAAAAACTCCTTCTGAATTCTAATCACTTTTACCTCTGGTGATGGGCCTCCAGTTGTCTGATTAGATGCTCTAGCCTCTAAAGCAGGCTTTAATTGTGCTGAGCCTGAAAGCAAATGTACTTTTTTATATTCTTTATTTTTCTTCATTTTTTTTTTGTATATGTCATCTTTCATAACAAGACTAAAGTGAAAATATGTTTTAACTGACAGCACATATATAACATATCAGATTGTGTGCATTCTCAAGGAGGGAGGAGAAAGAAAGGGGAGAAGAAAATTTGGACCTCAAAATTGAGAAGAAACAATGGTTAAAATTGTTTAAGAATGTAATCATAAGAAGAAAATGTTTTCAAAGAGTGTAAATGTTTTGTCATGTATTCATTCATTGTTGATTCATTAGAGAAAGGAGAGACTGAAAGGTGGATCAAATAGGGGGATTTTGCAATCCCCCAGAACATACATGATAAGCCAGAAGTGAATGACTCCACTATCCTTATGTCAGCCTCTGAGCCAGTCACGGTCACCTTCATAGCCTCATATTGGACGCATAGATTTACTGAGATCTCCATTTCTAGAAAGAGTCACAGCCAGGATATGGAATGGATCTGAGTGTGGGTGTTCAACTTTAGTGCATATCTGGAATGGGAAAATGAGGGCAAGAGTAGACATATTTTCCTTCTGCAATGCTCAGAATAACTACAGTAATCTCATCTAGTGATTGACAAACCCATTCCCCTAGGAATGAGGCTATACTAGGTTTTCCCAGGGAATCAGGCTAAGGTCTGTCCAGTGTCAGCCAGCTCCTCACTGCCTCTTGAATTCATACCTTCTCCAGAAGGGGGAAGAAGACGAAAAGGTACATGAGTGAGACACCTCCAAAGCCTACAAGCTGTGAACTCCTGCCATCTCTGCCCCTTCCCCAGGGCTGGGAGCTCTCTCCTGGTTATGGGGGATCTAGTCCTGGGGCACAGAGAGAAGCCTCCCCTCATTCATCCACAACCAGCTCTAACCTTTCCCATGTCAGACACTAAACATGAGCTTGCCTTTGCTCCTGAGGTCACACACTGAGGACAGAGAGGAGGGAGGCCCCTCCCCCAGAGTCAGGCTCAGCCAGGGTGACTCAGGGTGACTCACAGGGTCCTGAGAGGAGGCTCAGAGCAGACCTGGGGCTCTTTTGCATAGGGAGCCCCAGGGGCCTGCAGGGAGCCCTGCTCAGGGTAGAAAAGCTTCCTCCCTCCTTGCTGCCCCCTCAGGGCTCTGACTGCTCTCTCT
This sequence comes from Dromiciops gliroides, assembly GCF_019393635.1. NCBI lineage: Eukaryota > Metazoa > Chordata > Mammalia > Microbiotheria > Microbiotheriidae > Dromiciops > Dromiciops gliroides. The sequence goes on from NC_057862.1 coordinate 662,388,277, forward strand.
CTGCAGGTGTCTGAAGGCCAGGATGGTCTCCCCATGGCAGCTCCTCTGGCTGCTGGTGCTCTGGGGTCAGGGTAAGACCCAGCAGGGTAGGGAAGGGGTGAGGAGAGCACAGGTTTTCAGGGATTAAATACCTGATGACCTCTTGATGTAGTGGGTGAGGAAGTTTAGGGACAACACAGGCAGATGGGGCTGAGGAGCATGGCCAGGCCCTGGATTTCAAACACTGTGAGGTCTGTGGGAGAGACAGTTTATATCGCATATTGATCGTAAATACATACACTTGTCAGTCATTTGGGATTTCAAGGGCTCCAATGAATTGTCTTGTTCCAATAGTCTGACTTGGACATACACACATTTCTATCTTTCTCTAATTTTGTTGTTTTCCTAGATTCCCAAGGAGCCATTGTGCTGACCCAGTCTCCAGCCTCCTTGTCTGGGTCTCCAGGAGAGAGAGTCACCATCAGCTGCAAGGCCAGTCAGAGTGTAAGTAACTACCTTAATTGGTACCAGCAGAAACCTGGCCAAGCCCCCAGGCTCCTCATCTATGGGGCTAACAGCCTGGCATCTGGAGTGCCCGCCCGCTTCAGTGGCAGTGGGTATGGGACAGATTTCACTCTCACCATCAGCAGCTTGGAGCCTGAGGATGCTGGAGATTATTACTGTCAGCAAGATTATAACTGGCCTCCCACAGTGCTTCAGGCCTGAACAAAAACCTCCCCAGGCTGCTCAGGGGATTCAGCTCAGAGCAGCAGCTGCTTCCTCTGGTCCCCAGGGCAGAGCAGCCCCTGCTCTCTGGGCAGGCTCACACCTCCCAGGGCTTCCCCTTTCTGGCCCCACAGGTGCCCTCCTTCCTCACAAAGCCTTGTCTGTCACATGCCCTGTCCTGTCACTGGCTTTTGCTGCTAGTTGTCTCTGACTCTATTCTCTGCTTGAAAGGATTTCTTGATGGTATGAAGGCCCAAGGCCTTGTCCATTCCCTTTAGGGCCAAAGGCACATGGATCTTTTCACCCCTACTCCAGGGCTCTCTGATCAGGCTTTGTCCCTGAAAAGAAGAAGAAGCCACTGGCTCAGCTCCCAGGTTGAACTCATCGTTGTCATAAGTCTCTGTTCTCATCCTGCTCCCAGTCTCTGTCCTTCATGCTCATGCACCCCGTTGCTTACACTGAATTTCTTTACATGGATTTTCCTACATGAAATGAAGGTCATAGAGTAGGCACAGTAAAGTCTATACAAAGGTAATTTTTGGTTGACATGGAAAATGAGACATGGGCAGGCAGGGAAATCAGACATCCTGGAAAAAGAGGTGCTTGAACTGAGCTTTGAAGAATGCTGGGAATTCTCAGAGTCAGGAATGCGGAGAGGACATTTCAGGAATGGGGAACAGCCTGGGAAATGGCCTAGAGACTGGAAATGAAATACCATTTGGGGGGGGGGGTGAGGCAATTGGGGTTAAGTGACTTGCCCAGGGTCACACAGATAGTAAATGTCAAGTGTCTGAGGTCGTATTTGAACTCAGGTCCTCCTGAATCCAAGGCCGGTGCTTTATCCACTGCGCCACCTAGCTGTGTGGGGCAGCTACCCCCATGAAATACCATTTTTGATGGAGAGCAAGACAGCTGTTTAGTTTGGATTGTAGAATACATGAAGGCATGTACTGTGACTAATGTGGGAAGAGAGCCTGAGATAGATGGTAAAGGCTTCAAATGGCAGAGTGGTTTGTATTTTATCCTAAAGACAAAAAGAAGTCATTTGAGGGGCAGCTAGGTGGTGCAGTGGATAAAGCACTGGCATTGGATTCAGGAGGACCTGAGTTCAAATCCAGCCTCAGACACTTGACACTTAACTAGCTGTGTGACCCTTGGCAAGTCACTTAACCCTCATTGCCCTGCCCCCCCCCCAAAAAAAGAAGAAGAAGCAGAAGAAGCCATTTGAGTTTATTCAGTCAGTCTGTCAGTAAACATTTATATAAATACCTTCCATGTGCTGGGCATTGGGTAGGGGAGGTCCATGGTCAGATCTATGCTCCACTCAAAGGACCAGAAACCCTCAGGGCTTGACTCTATCATTTCAAACATAGATCCTTTCTCAGTCTGGGGGGTATAGGGTATAGGAGAAAAATGAAAGGATTTTCTAAATTAAGTAACAAGGAGGAAGGAATGAGGAAGAGGAAGGAAGGACAGGGAAGTAGGAACCCTAACTCCGATGGTAGCATCCCAGCGAGAGGCTGAAAAGGGGGTAAAAGCTGAAGCTCTAGCAGCCAAACGGGTTCTCATCTGGGAACCAGCCATTCCATGATCCCAGTAGCCCCTTATCAAGATCTGGACACCCCAGAGGGTGATACTGTTTTACAGAACAAAGAAGCTTCCTTCCCTAAGAATGTGTTTGAGGTGTGTGTGTGTGTGTGTGTGTGTGTGTGTGTGTGTGTGTGTGTGTATGAATGGTCCCTATATCCTTTGGGATTGACATCTCAGACCCACATTCAGGGGAAAGTGAATCCTTTCTTGTATTCTCTGTACCTGTATGTGATTCTTCACAGAAATTAAATTCATTTACTTTTCTGTCACTTCTCCACGTTAAGAATCCTGTGCAGAACCAGAACATTGTATACAGTAATAGCAACATTGTGTGATGATCAACTGTGATAGACTTGGCTCTCCTCTTGATCCAAAATAATTTCAAAGAATTCATGATAAAAAATGTTCTCCACATCCAGAAAAAAGGAACTGTGGATTCCGAAAGCAGATTGAACCATTCTGTTTCTACTTCTTGGCTGTTTTTTTTTTCTCTTTTATGAGGTTTGTCCCTTGTGTTCTGCTTCTTTCACAATATGACTAATGCAGAAATATACTTAATGTGATTGTACGTATATAACCTATATCAGATTGCTTTCTGTCTTGAGGAGGGGGGAGGGAAGGGAGGGTGGAAGAAAAATCTGGAACCAAAAATCCTATGAAAACCAATGTTGAAAACTATCTTTACATGTAACTGGAAAATAATAAAATACTTTTATGATTTATAAAAACTAATAAGAATCCTGTGCAGGCACTGTGCTGACCCAGTCTCCAGCCTCCCTGTCTGTGGCTCCTGGGCAGCAGGTCACCATTAGATGCAGGGCCAGTATCTCTTACCCAGGGATGGCCTCAGTGACCCAGCCTGGCACCAGCAGCCACCTGGACAGGCTGTCAAGCTCATAATCTCTCGGGCTTCCACCTGCACTCTGGGGTCCCTCCCTGCCCATGTTACTGGCAATGGGTCTGGGGCAGATGATCCTCTCACAATCAGAAGTGTAGACCCTGAAGACTTTGCACATTCTGACTGCCAAGATTATTCTGACTACCCCCCCCCCAGAGCTCCAGTCCCTTATACAAACCTGCCCAGGCTGTGGAGCCTTGTAATACAGGGCAACTGCTGCTTCCTCCAGAGCCCCAGAGGTGGAGCAGCCAATACACCATAGGGAGGATTGGCCCTAATTCAGTCTAATGGCTATAGCCTTGCTGAAAATAACCACATGCTTCCCAGCAGATCATCTTACACTGAATATGTCCTGGGATAGTGACTGGTGGAGAGTGGGAGGAAGACAAGAACCTTCCCTCCCACTTGCCCACTCTTGGAAGGTTCACAAGCCTCATTCCCCAAGCAGGATCATCAGGGAAGCTGGTCCCCTTCCTGAGCACCTGCTCCCCTGGGGGATGCTCAGATGCAGCTCAGCTGGGACCATTTAGGGGAAGGGTCTGAAGGAATCCCAGGGAGGGGCTGCCCTGCCCTTGGAATGCTCTTGTTTAGTCCTGCACTGATGGGGGCAGGACAAGACCTGTATCAGGGCTCTATTGGCCCCATTTCCTCTTTTCCTCCTCATTTTGAGAATAGAGTTTTCTGGAAACTCTGGATCCCTGCCATCCTTCAGGTGTCACTTGTCCATCTCCCTCAAAGCCCTAGAACCTCTGCAGTGAGTCTGCCCATCCTTCCCTCTCATTCAATGGATGTTATTGGCACAAGGTGGGGAATGAGGTAGACAGAAATATTAAGGACTTCCTTGGGGTTTGGGAGGGTGGGTGCTTGAAGCCTCAAAGTCTAGTGTCTTTGCATTAGAAGCTAACCTCTGGCAATCAACTAATTATGTCTATGTTGTTTGAAGTCCCTCTGCCTATGTCAACACACAGGCTGTGCATCTTTTTACTGACATCCATGGACCCAGATGTGCCCCTCAGTTCTTTTGCCCTCCATTCTCCCACTATCCAACCACCAAAGTATTAATCCCCTCTAGGAAGATTCTCATTAGCTCTCAGTAGGGGACTTTCCTCATCCCTCCATTTTTTAATAATAAACACATCCTGGTGGTTCTCTGAACCCTGGGCAGTGAGCACTGGGTATTCTGGTCCATAGAGACAAAATCTGGTCTTTGAGCATTGATGCAGGAAGAAAGGAAGCCCAGGCCCCTTCTAGAGGACAGATATTTGTCCTTCAGCCTTCTTTTTAAGCTAGCTAATCCCCAGCATGTAGGGATCCCAGTTGTATTTGTTCTCCTACAGAGCCTATTAATTAGAAAGACCTTCCAGGGACCCAAAGCTCTGGAGAGATCTACCTTGTACAGGGGGCAACACACATTGTCCTGTGCATTTCTAATCACAGGACCTGCTTACAGGAAAATGATGGCAATGGGACAGGCCAGACTGGGGAAGGCCAAAATGATGAGTTCATGTCAAAGGAGCTGAGGGCACAGGTGGGAATCAAGGCTATTCCCCATTGCTTCAGGATCCTCAGCTATCTCCACTGGGGTGTGGGGCAACATGATGGTCAAAGGGTTGGTAGTTATTTGACTTGCCTGGCACAGGCTGCCTCTTGTCTTCTCTGGGTGCCCTGCTGCCTCAGCCAGGGGAGCTTCCCTGTCCTATGAGTAAGGATTGGCTAGCTGTAGGTGGGGATGCAGGTCCCTCCTCCACAGGAGTTCCTTCTCCAATGACGACCATGAGTTCTGGGCTGAAAGAAAGAATGGGGGAGGGGAAGGTGTGCTGCCATTCCCAGGGCTCTGCTGTCTATCTGCCCATTGGCATTTCTCTCCAGCTAGTCCTGGTGGGCAACATGGTGCAGCATGCTTACAGCCTTGGGGCAGCCTTTAGGTTACCTGGGTGAGAAGTGATGCACTTGGGTTCCAAACAGTATTCATTGGTTTGAAATTATTCCACAGGGATAGTGGTTGTACTTCCAGTATCTTAGGCCTCAGACCTATAAGCTGCAGGTTGGAAGTTCACTTGCTTCATCAAAGGAAGCTACCTAGAGGTCTTCTACCCTTGTTTTTCCTTGTCACAGTGACCAAGCCCAGTTTGGTGGAGGGTAAATAACTCCATGGAAAGTCCCCCACCTTATTTTTGTGCCTCCAGACAACTACCTCTTGTCCAAGATGAGCAGATGGCCATCCTATCACCATCTCATAACCACTTAGTGGAGATATCCCCTCCTCTGCCCAATCTGAGATCCCCTGCTGACATGCCATTTCTAGCTGCTGCAGCATTTTTTGGCTCTCAAAGCAAGGTCTAACAACCAAAGGGATTCTGTCTTTTGTGAAGCCTTCTCGAGTGTTCAGAGTATCCAATCTGATATCAAGCCTTATGAAAATGAGGCTCTGAGAGAAGGAGGCATCTCATATCATGAGGAAGCCCTGGTGTCTACTTCATTAGAGGGGACCATAGACCCTTTTATAAAGTGTCATTGGATCAGAGCTCTACCTCAGTTTCTTTCATTGTAGCTTGGACAATTTTACATTCCATGCCTGTGGTTGTATCAGTGCAAACCTCACTCTAAGTAGCTGTTTAAACTGTTTGAAGCAAATTATCTCCTGCTAATTAACAACATATTTAACTTCCTTTTGAAAGCCTGGGGTTAGATAAGCACATGTAGGGGATGTTGAGAGGGGATTCTCATCATCTTGTGGATTGGAATACTTCCCTTTGTGATTCCCACCAGTCCTGAAAGTCTATAAATACTGTGGAGTTACCTGGTTCTCATAATAAAATGAGCAAGCATGAAAAGCTATAGACTGCTCAGATATAGCATTGGCCTATAAGAGATCTTTGTTAGTATTCTTTATCCCCAGTAATGTTTCCTATTTGATGGCTGAATACTCAATTGGAATTGTGGCAAGGCAGAGAGAAATAACGCCCACAATGAGAAGGTATGGAAAGGCTGTGTGAGGCTCTGGTGTAAAGAGTAACAACATCAGTGAAATCCCTTGGGTTAAATGGAGAAGGGGGAACTTTGTCTCCTTTTCTTCCAGCAGGGAATGGCCTGGTCCTTCCCCAGGAGAGAATAGAAAAGGTCATTTCATGTCCAGAAGGAAATTCAGGGCTTTAGAAGCCAAGGCCCTGAGGACACAGATCAAGGCTACTTCTGTTTACTGTCCACAAGGTCAATTAAAACACCCACATATTCCCTGGTGTCGGGGGCTTGTCTCTTCTCTGGAAGCCTCATTTTAGCTCAGAATAGGAATAGCTTTGAATTTTCTGTTTAACCTCTGATAGCTAAGCTACACCAAATCAGAGTCTGCTAATATATGCCTCCTATCTATCTATCTATCTATCTATCTATCTGTCTATATACATATTTATATATGTATATGTGTATACACACGCACACGCACACATATATATGTATATATGTATATGTGTGTGTATGTGTGTGTGTATATATATATATATATATATATATCACAAGTCCATGAGACATTTGTTGCAACAAGATTTATTACATGAGGAATGAACATGCATGTGGACCTCCAGGCAGAAGAGTTCACAATCAAAACAGAAGCTTGCATATTTATGAAATTGCAACAAAGGAAGGAGGAGCAGCAGCGATCTCCTCCTAAGGGGAGGGGCATGGCAGGAGGGAAAGGGCAGCAGGGGTGGGGAAAGAACTGATTCCTTCCCAAAGGGAAGAGAAATCATGAACAAATAGGGTGGCAAAAGCAGCCTTCATTTCCCTTGGGTCCAGGTGAACCATGAAGATAGAAGGGTCTGCTTCTCTATAGGGCTCCCAGCTGCACAAGCAGTTTCTCAGTCTGGTGTAGACCAACTGATGCTGTCTTGACTACCAAGGACACACAGGGAGGGCAGCTTGGGGTACAAATAACAAATTATGGCAGATGCAGCGTGGATGGTTCATCCTTAACCCATTTAGCCCTCCTGCATGCTCCTGCTCCAGTGTTTCTAGAAAATATGGCAACTCAAGAAGACAAGTTCAGGAGAACATCTAACATTTCCTAATTAGATAATATCAAAGGGACTATGGGTTTAGGGTTCTCTATTGTCTCAATTCCAAAGTTTTCTTAGGAAATATCTACATTTATGAGGTCGATGTTGTTTGGGACAAACTGCTTCAGTTTATCCAAATAACTCGAGGAGACCACCAAGTCAAGCAGAGACAGATTTATTACATCCTCATGAGGACGGGAAAAACCCAATTACACATTGAAGTCTTGCAAAGATATGCCCAATCCTCTAGGTTTTTATAGTAATCTTGAAAAGGACTGTCCCCATGTACACCTAGGGTGAATGAGCTCACAATCTAACATTCAATCCTGTCTCATCCAAGGTGCGTACCCAGCTCGTGATCCATGTATGGAGACATGTCCAAGAACAAAGGGGAAAAGGGGAAGAGGTACAAGTCTGAGGAATGTCCAAGAAAGAGGGAGGCAGAAATCACTCCCTTATCTGACTGCAATTTATCATGACAAGGACTGGGATTCTGACATGTGAGAGGGGAGTTTTTTTATTACAGGCCATAAACTAAGGTGTAGCTGGCATGTGGGAACTAAGCAAAAGTAAAGTAAATAGTGCTAATTGGTAGAACTGTGACAAGTAATAAAACTTACTGGGGGACAGGATATCTCCCAGACTCCATCCCCAAAGTTTACAGAACTGTCCCGAGTCCATTATCTCAACAATAAAACTTAAAGGAGACAGTGAGAATTTGACAAGCAATTAACTTTTAGGCAAAGCAAGAGGCTAGCTATTGGGGGGTGGGGGTGGGGTTAGGTATCCTTCATACTCCATCCTCAGAGTTTAATCTGACTCAAATCCATAATTGTCCCACACAATGTGGCCATAAAAGAGAAAGTTTGGATACTTTTAATTATGAATAAATCCTAACAATAAATTCATTCTCTCTCTCTCTCTCTCTCTCTCTCTCTCTCTCTCTCTCTCTCTCTCTCTTTACTCTGAATACCATATTCATTCATGCTTAGATTGCTTACCACCTCAGGGAGGGGCTAAAGGAAGGAGGGAAGTAGGAACTCAAAACTATAAATAAAAGTGTTCATTATTTTTCATGTAATTGTAAAAAATAAAATATTTTCAAAACACACAAGTGGCTTTTCAAATATTTTTCATTGTAGATTGAATAAAATCTTAGAGGTAAGTGTATCAAACAGTGGGGTCTTGCAATCCTCCAGGACCAAAGTAATTAGCCAGAAGTGAATGACTCCAGTCTCCTTGTGTCAGTCTCGCAGCCAGTCCCCCTCACCTTCATAGCCTAACATTGGGAAGAGATTTGCCCAAATCCACATTACTAGAAAAAGTCACAGCCAGGATACAGGGTTGATCATAGCAAAGGTCCTCACTTTTAGTGCATGTCTGGAATGTGAAAATGGGGACACATATAGACATGTTGTTTTCTTCCATGATGTTCAGAACAATTACAGTAATCTCATCTAGTGACTGACAAAACCACCCAGAAATGAGACTCCATTTGGTTTTTCCCAGGAGTCCAGGCTAAGATCTGTCCAGTGTCAGCCAGCCCCTCCTTTCTGCCTCCTTGAATTAACACCTTCTCCAGCAGGGGGGCAGTAGAGTGGCAGGTTCATGAGCTGAGGCAGGTGAGGCACCTCCAGAGCCTACAAGCTGTGAGCTCCTGCCATCTCTGCCCCCTCCCCAGGGCTGGGAGCTCTCTCCTGCTTATGGGAGATCTAGGCCTGGGGCACAAAGAGAAGCCTCCCCTCATTTATCCATAACCAGCTTCAACCATTCCCATGTCAGACACTAAACAGGAGCCTGTCTTTGCTCCTGAGGTCACGCATTGAGGACAGAGAGGAGGGAGGCCCCTCCCCCAGACTCAGGCTCAGCCAGGGTGACTCAGTGTGCCTCACAGGGTCCTGAGAGGAGGCTCAGAGCAGACCTGGGGCTCTTTTGCATATGGAGCCCCAGGGGCCTGCAGGGAGCCCTGCTCAGGGTACAAAAGCTTCCTCCCTCCTTGCTGCCCCCTCAGGGCTCTGAGTGCTCTGTCTGCAGGTGTCTGAAGGCCAGGATGGTCTCCCCATGGCAGCTCCTCTGGCTGCTGGTGCTCTGGGCTCAGGGTAAGACCCAGCAGGTCAGGGAAGGGGTGAGGAGGGCACAGGCTTTCAGGGATCAAAGACCTGATGACCCCTGGATCCAGGGGGTGAGGGAGCTTAGGGACAACACAGGCAGATGGGGGCTGAGGAGCATGGCCAGACCCCAGATTATAGACATTGTGAGGTCTGAGGGAAAGATGGTTTATGTCCCATGTGGACAGGAAATACATACACTTGTCAGTCATTTGGGATTTCAAGGTCTCCACAGAATTGTCTTGTCTATACTCTTTGACTTGGACATTCACACATTTCTATCTTTCTCTAATTTTGTTGGTTTCCTAGATTCCCGAGGAGCCATTGTGCTGATCCAGGCTCCAGCCTCCTTGTCTGGGTCTCCAGGAGAGAGAGTCACCCTCAGCTGCAAGGCCAGTGAAGGTGTAACATCTTATGGTGCTACCTGGTTAAACTGGTACCAAGAGAAACCTGGTCAAGCCCCAAGACTCCTCATCTACAGGGCTACCAGCCTGGCATCTGGAGTCCCTGCCCGCTTCAGTGGCAGTGGGTCTGGGACAGATTTCACTCTCACCATCAGCAGCTTGGAGCCTGAGGATGCTGGAAATTATTACTGTCAGCAGTATGAGAGTTACCCTTTCCCACAGTGCTTCAGGCCTGAACAAAAATCTCCCCAGGCTGTTCAGTGGATTCAGCTTAAAGCAGCAGCTGCTTCTTCTCTGGTCCCCAGGGCAGAGTAACCCCTTACTCTCTGGACAGGCTCACACCTCCCAGGGCTTCCCCTTTCGGGTCCCATAGTGAGGAAGGAACTGGGGCAAGGGGGATGAATTGAAGATACATAAAGGAGACTGTGGGAGTTAGATTATGGAAATGGCCAGAGAGTCTAAAGAATTGATGTGGGGGCAGCGAGGTGGCACAGTGGATAGAGCACCAGCCCTGGAGTCAGGAGGACCTGAGTTCAAATCCGGCCTCAGACACTTAACACTTACTAGCTGTGTGACCCTGGGCAAGTCACTTAACCCCAATTGCCTCACTAAAAAAAAAAAAAAGAATTGATGTCAATGAAGTTGGGCAGGTTAGCTTTGGCAAGAAGGACAGGCAGAGGAAAGGAAGAGTCAGGTGATTCATATAATGCCTACTATGTACCAAATGCTTTTTGTATAAATATTATTTCATTTTGATTCTCTCAACAACCACATGAATCAGTTGTTATTATCCTCATCTTACAGTTGAGGAAACTGAGGTTAAGTGACTTGCCCAGGGTCACAACGTTAATAAATGTCAGAGGTGAGATTCGAGTCCAGGACTTCTTGACTTCAGGCTCAACAACCTACCCACTGCACCAACTAGCTGCCTAGGAATAGGAGGAGTTAGAAGTTTAAACACCTAAAAAGACCAATAGTCTCATCAGTCTCAATGCAGAATAAAATCTCTTTCACGCCCCCCCCCCTGCCATGTTCCATTTATAGCCATGACCTTCCAGAAAGCCCACACAGAGTTTCACCCCAACACAATGAAAACTTCCCTCTGATTAATTTCTAGGGGCTACATCGGTAGGAATTGGACGGTGCCCCTAGGGACTCACATCCTTGCTATCTCTGTTTCTGATCACACATGTTCCTCATTGTGCATTTTACAATCTTTTTATCAGCCTGTATTTTCAGGTCATGTGCAACAGTATCCTTTGCTTTTGGATGAATTTTAGTTGAGTTGCATCAAATTAAGTAGTGAGGAAAGTAAAAGTCCTGACTCTAGGCAAGTATGGGAATCAGAATCACATCGTGTGCAGACAAAACTGTGCTCAGCAAAGCGGAGTGGAACCTTGAGATAGTTCTTCACAATGCCTCAATGTGTTGTTCCAGCTCCCTAAACCCATTTTTTAGTCAGTCCAGGATTCTTTTTCTGCTTTCCCAAGGTGGTTGTATCTTCCCTTATCTGCTCCGTGCCTGTCCCTCCAGCTGCCCTTAAAGGCTAGTTTTTCTCTCTTCTGAAACTAAATCCAAGTTCAACTCATTTCTCTTTTCTGATGGCCTTTTCTGCTACCTCCAGCCAGGCATCTGTCTCTCCACTTGATTATTTTTTTTTTCAAAACCAACTATGATCTAGTCTACCCAGAGAAAAGAGGTTTCTCTTGTTTATAACCACAATGAACCACTTGCAACAGCCTTACCACTGGACCCTCCAGGTGGGCTTGGCAGAGAAGGGAGGAGAGATCATGAGACCCATCAGGTCCCAATTTCCCAATCTGACCCCTAGATAATACCTGGCACCAACTCTGGGAGGAGGGACCTCATTCGGGGGGTTGTTTTGCAAACTGATATCCCAGCAGCCTTCCACAGTCTCTGCCTGAGACAAAAATATGACCCTGTCCCCATCGTCTCACTGTGGCCTCAGAGGTCTCAAGTCTACAAGAGAAACAATGATCTCCCCATCCCAGCTGCTCTGGTTCCTGGTGCTCTGGACCCAGGGTAAGATCAGTCATGGGGTTAACAAGTTAACAAGTGCTAACTTACATCAGGAGATTCCAAAACTTGGAAATTTAAGATGGGTTTGGGGAGGTGAGAGTGACAAGGGGCTGGTTCCTATAGTCATTTGACAGGATATCTCAAGTCAGCACACACTACTGGACATTCTTCTTGATTGAAATCTATTTCTTCTCATCTTCTGTTTTCCATCCAAGGGTCCTGTGTAGCCATTTTGCTGGCTCAGTCTCTAGTTTCTCTGTCTGTTGCTTCTAGAGAAAAAGTCACCATCAGCTGCAAAACCAGTCAGGGTATTGCCTATAATTTAGCCTGGTACCATCAGCCACCTGGACAGTCTCCCACACTCCTGATCTATAGTGCTTCAACTCTGCCCTTTGGGGTCCCTGCTCCCTTCAGTGACAGTGGGTCTGGGACAGACTACACTCTTACTATCTGCAGTGTGGAGGCTAAGGATGTTGGACATTACTACTGTCGGCAATATTATGAGGACCCTAACCTACAGTGATGCAGGCCTGAACAAAAAACCTCCTGGGCTGTTGAAACCTTTGGCTTGGGGGAACAGTTGTTTCCTCCAGAGCACCAGGGTCAGAGCAACTGCTAAACATAGAGGAGGACTGGACTGAATTCAGGCCAATAGTAAGGGCTACATAGCCTAGGCTTTCCTAGGGTAGGAGCAAGGGTAAGGAATGGGAGACAGGGAGAGGAACAAGAATCTTCTCCCAGGGGTTATTCTGACTAGACTTACAAACCGAGTGCCCCAGGCTGGATCATGGGGAAGTCTGCCCCTTTCCTCACTCCCTGTCATCCCCCATCTCTGAGCCCCTACCTGAAGGCTGCTCAGGTGAAGTTCATCTCCTCAGGGTAATCTAGGAGGCATGTTTGAAAGACTGTCAAGGGACTCTGGATTGGCACTTCTGGAAGGTCTTGATTAGTGTTATGCTTACCGGAAGGGCCAGGACAAGATCCTTAGCCTTGCTATGGAGGCCCCATTCGGTCTTTCCCTTGATATTCAGGGAATATAGTTCTCAGAAAAATTGGTATCCTTCTCCTGCCAGTCTTAAGTTGTCACCCAGGGGAAGACTGGGTGTAATTCACCTTTACTATGGAAGTCAGGCATCCCATTCAATGGTAGGAAGGGCTGCAGAGTCTGAAGAAGAGGATTCAGAGTCCTCAGCCCCCGCCCCTTATAGACTCACGACCTACCTTCCCTGCCCTCCAGGTAAGCTAGTCCACTTCCTTACTCCCCGTCCTCTCCTTCCTTAACCCCTTACTGTACAGGCTCCTTAAATGAAGCCTATTAGGGATCTTCCCATTTAGGGGAAGGATTCAAAGCACTCCTTCAAAGAGATGGCTTCACACTTCTAGGTGCTTTTCAATAGGCCTACACTGACAGGGAGGGCTGAGACAAGATCATTAGCAATGATCAGGAAGCCCCAATCTGGAGTCTCCCACTTAGGGAATATAATTCTCAGGAAATTCTATATCACTATACCTGTGATCCCTGAGAAGTCCCCAGTTCATCTCCCCAGAACTGTGGATCATCAGCAGTGGATCTGACCATCACTCACTCCCAGTAAAATGCTGGGGCAGTGGGGCAGCTAGGTGGTGCAGTGGATAGAGCACTGGCCCTGGATTCAGGAGGACCTGAGTTCAAATCCTGCCTCAGACACTTGACACTTACTAGCTGTGTGACCCTGGGCAAGTCACTTAGCCCCCATTGCCCCGCAAAAAAAAAACACAACAACAACAACAATAAAAAAAAATGCCGGGGTGGTGAGTAACATCCTGGGAAGCCTACTTTGAACTTCCCTTTCTGACTGTTCCCCCTCAGAATCTAAGCTCTGCTGCTCTTCTCAGATGGGGCTAGGGGGTATAAGTAATGTATGTTAGTATCAAGCCCATGTTCCTGCAGCAAAATGCATGGCACACAGTTACTGTCCACCAGTGGTGGCAAGGAATTGAAAATTGAGGGGATGCCCATCAATTGGGGAATGGGAAACAAGTTATGGTATATTAATATAATGGAATATTATTGTGTTCGAATTTCAGAAAAACCTGGAAAGACCTACACAAATTGATGCTGAGTGAAGTGAGCAGAACCAGGAGAACATTATACACAATAACAGCAACATTGTGTGATGATCAAGTGTAATAGACTTCGCTCTTCTCAGCAATATAATAATCCAAGACAATTCCAAAAGACTCATGATGGAAAATGCTCTCCACATCCAGATAAAGAACTATGTTGTCTGAATGCAGATTGAAGCATAGTATTTTCATTTTATTTGTTGGGGGTTGGGTTTTTTTGTTTCTTGTGGTTTTCCCCTTTTATTCTGATTCTTCTTTCACAACATGACTAATGTAGAAATATGCTTAACATGAGGGAGTGAGGGAGAAAACTTTGGAACTTAAAATCTTACAAACACATTACACATTACCTTTATTTGTAATTGGGGGAAAATAAAATAAAATAAAAAGGGCATCTTAAAGAACCCCTACCTTTCTGGTAAATAAAAAAGAGGCAGGTATAAGCCAAGATGCCTGAAAAGACCAGTAGAGCCAAGACAAGATATTGCCCAGGGGGTCTGTTCCTTGAAGGGACCCACTGGGGAAGTGTGTCCCAAGTATCATTGCTAGCCATTGTGTATTTGCAAGCAGAAAAGGGGGAGAGGGGCCAAGAATGTAGAGGGAGAAAATTCCAGAAGCAGCCAATAGAAAATGTCAATATATGCTTGAATCAGGGCCTTTGTGGTTGAGCACATAACAAAAAGGAAGAGAAAAAACACTAGAATGGTATAATCAGCCCTTGTCTGGAATCTTGGGACAGCTGTCTCATCTGGATGTTGGCTGCTTCTGGGTCTATACTAGATGAACCTTAAGGTCCATGGAGGGTTCTGCCATCCATTCAGGAACAAGGGCTTTCTTCAGATGACCCAGCAGTACACACACAAGTTTGGAATCTTTGGAATCAGTCAAAAGGACCTGGTAGGGGCCCTCAGAAACAATGTTTGTTGGACAATTGTAAGAAAACTTGGATCATCCTTTGGATCTCAGTTTCTGGTCAGCATAAGAGAGACGTTTGATTCAATTTCTAAATAGCACATGGAGATGATCCAGGTCCCATCCATGTAGGCTCAGCAGTAAATTAAATAACTTTTTGAACCATGTAGTATGTAAACTCAAGGATACTTGCTTCTACTCTGACATGGATGGGAGAAGATGGTCACCTCTATTACATGTACCTGGACACTGGCTCACCAAACCTCAGCATGGGTTAGTAACAGAGATCCTAAGAGGTTAGCAAAGGGAATACTGCAGGAGATGGGGGTATGTGTACATGCCACAGGTGACATCTTGTGAGAGTCCTTAGAAAGTTACCCCTTCACAACCAGACAAGAATCAGAAAGAATAGTGATGTAGATGTTATAACAGATCTTATTCCTATAGCTATGAGTCAACTGTGCCCAGATCTGGAGAGTCCATGTAGCACTGGAATAGTCTTTTCCAGAGTCATTTATAATATTTACCAGCTAAGGGACTAATAGTGTAATGGACCTGAATCATGAAGACCTGGATTTGAATCCTCCTGTCCCCTGAAACTTAATAACCACATAACCTTTCTGAGACTCCATTTTTCCATCAAATGGTGGTAATAGAGCACCTACCTTTCCAGGGTCATTATAAGGGTTAAGACCTAATGCAGAGTGGTTTGCAAATTATACGTTTCTCTACATATGTGGGCTCTTGATCTACTACTTTGCTCCATTTAGCTGACTAATTTATGTCCACCATGACAATGAATGCCTCGACCTTAACCCACTTCTGGGTGATTTCACATGTACTTCTTCTAGCTTTAAGAATCCCTGTTGCTGAAACTTGGAGAAAGAATGAGGAGCATGAAAAATGCCTCCTGTCACTCCTCCCTGTAACCAGCAGAATGCAACATTGCTCTTCTCATAGTCACACACTAACATAGTCAGCCCCCTACTTCCATATCTGGAGACTCCTGCAGCCTTAATGGACTGATGGAATCCCTGAGCCCACAGTCAGAGGATGCCCCTGTGCTGCATGACCTAAGAGTTAATCCTTTTAGAAAAAACACCATGGACAGTTCACAAGCTTAAGATGCTATGGAGTTTTGGTGTGCTCAGCAATCCTTGGAATAAGGGCGGGAATAGATGAAAGTTAGACATTGTTTTGTTTGGTTTTATCACCTATTATATGCAAAAATATGGGGATTCAAAGACTAAAGCAGAACAGTTCCTGCCTTTGTGGAATTTAACATTCAATTGGGAGAAGTCAACTGGTGTCTACAATGTAATTGCAAGAGGGAAAGAAGCCATATATGGGAAGAGAAGCAGAGGCCTCCCCAACTGGATGGAGCCTGAGCCATGCTTCAAAGAAGTTGGGGATCCTGCCTGGTGGAGGTGGGGGAGTCCCTGCCTGGCCCTCTGAGGGAGCCACCTGTGCAGGGCCTGGCAATACAGGAGGGAAGGCTATGTGCAGGAAAAGCCAGCATGCTGGTTATACGAGAACAAAGAGGACACAGAACTGGGTGATATGACATGAGCCTGGGAAGGGAGGAGGGAGCCACACTGTGGGGAATGTTAGATGGTTGGGGATTTTGTGTTTTATTCTAGAGTCAACAGAAAGGCCATAGGGATTTTTGAGTAAGAGAGTGGCACACACAGATTTAATGAATATCATTATGGCACCTGTGTGGAAGAGGGAAAATTACAACAATTTCACATGATCTGGTACTTTAGGGTAATAAAGCTTTTTTCTGTACTTTATTAGTTCTGATCCAAATTGAAATCCTATCGGTGGGGGCAACTAGGCAGCGCAGTAGATAGAGCACTGGCCCTGGATTCAGGAGGACCTGAGTTCAAATCCAGCCTCAGACACTTGACACTTGCTAGCTGTGTGACCCTGGGCAAGTCACTGAACCCTTATTGCCCTGCCCCCCCCCAAAGAAAAAAGAAAGAAAAGAAATCCTATTGGTTCAGTCATGCATTAGGGACAGGGTTAGATTTGATACCTTCAACAAGTCTTTCCAACTCAGCTTTCATCATTTTGCCAACTCAGAAAGGCTTAGTGTCTGATCAAAGTCACACAGCTAATAAGTGGCAGAAGTGACACTTAACCAGGACAAACTTTGAGCCTGACAGTATTTCCCCAAATATCCTTGGCAGGTTCAGGTTCATCTTTCCCAAAATAGGTGAAAGGATCCTCAGCCCTCCCTCTTCTCTCTCTGTCCTCATCTCTTCTCCCAATATAGGTAGGTATGGACATGGATGATATAGGGGATATAGATAGATGAAATAAACATAGTTGTCAATGATATAAACATATGTGATTTAGATGAGTCGACATGGAATAATGGACAGAGAAGTGGCCTGAGAGTCAAGAAACCCAGGACCAAGTCCTGGTTCTGACCCAGTTTGGCTGAGCTTCTGGGCAACTACTTAACCTCTGAATGCTGCTGACAACTCCCTGGGATTGTAAACTGTGGAGAAGATGCCAAGTTGCATGGGGAGATGGTTTTCCTTGAGAACTTATCCCACTAAAGCACATCTGGATAAATCAACACCTCTACTCATACATCCCAGAAAGCTGGGTCATATGGCAGACAGAGGTCAGAGTCTAAAATAAGGAAGACCTGAGTTCAAATTCTGACTCAGATCTTTCCTAGATGTAAAACCCTGATCATGTCACTTCACTTCTGACTTTCTCAGTTTTCTCATATGTAAAATAGGTATAGACCCTCCTGTCACTGCTATTAGCTAATAGCACCTATATCTCAGTGCAATTATAAAGGTAAAATGAGATAAAATTTTAATGTCCTTTGAAAATGAGGGCATTCAATAAATGCTAGATATCTGTTAATGATACTAGCTTATATTATCAATGTCATTATGATGTTATTTTTCATTATCCAGTAGAATATAAACACATCTTTGGACCCTAGACAATTTCTGCTTTTCCATTTCTCTCCCCAGCACTTACCATTCTCTTTTTTTCCTTAGTGTAGTATGTGATTTTTCTATTGATGGTGTCTGAACACCAATCAAAACATACTTTTTTTATTCTTTCTTTTTTCTGTCCTTCATTCATTCTTTCATTCAGTGTCATGTTTCACAACATGACTAACCTGCAAAAATGTTTTGTGTAATGATTGGAATGACACCACCCACTGGAGATTTACTGTAGAAAAACTCTGCCATGAGGTGAAGGTCTCTGAGGGCCAGACCATGTGTCTTTTCTTTGGCATCAGGAAGTGACATTTGCTTGTGGGAGGAAGAAGGGGGAGCCTAGCGCTCTGACTCTCTCTCTTTCCTGTGGACTCTGGCAGAGAGCAGAGATAGAAATGCGCTCTCCCTTTAATAGATAGATGAATGTAGGCCATTCTCTCTCTCTTTACCAAATTTTTATTCTCCTTAATAAATACTTAAAAGTCTAACTCTTGCTAAAGCTTATAATTTATTGGTGACCACTCATGAGATATTTAAGATGGACTAGCTAGAATTTTAGCCTTAACAGATGGCTGACCATGAAGAGGAAAGCTGAAACCTCCATCTTCTGATCTTCCAGTAGGGTAAGAAATTTCCCCTACCCTGTCCCTTTAAATCCGAAGTACTGATGAATTGCCGGGTGTTTTCCCTTTAAATTTTTTCAAATGGACCTTTTAAACTCCCTAATTACCCTATTTTTTATTTTAGTCTGTTTAACCAGACTAATGGGAGATAAGATTACGTTAATGCTTTGTTTTTGTGGATTTTCTATTTTTATTTTTATTTTTATTTTTGTTAGAAGAGCCAGCAAGGTACTCTCCCAGCCATGCTTTTTCAGAGAAAACTGTGATTTCTGCAGCTTGTACAAATTCTAACACTAATTGTTGCTCTAATTTTGCATGCCTGTAGGCTTCTCTAGAAGCTTTTAACCCTCTAGAAGCGGGGGAAGGGGAACCCAGGCCTGAGTTTGATTCCTGGGCTTTGCACCATGTGGGAGAGATGATTCCCTCCCCTTCTCTAGGGACCTCACCTCCTCCCCCTCCTCTCCTTGATTCTCCTGCCCAGGAGGTCGCCAGATCTAATCTACCCTCCTCAGATTCTGATCTTGCACATGCACAGCTTTCTCTACCTGCATTTGCAGCTTCAGGCTCAGCCCTTCCCCAGCCTGGCTGTGCTTCTGACTCGACCTTAGAAAACCCTTTAAATTCCAGATATGCGAATTTTGTTCATAATTTTGTTAATCTGCTTTTGTCTTTAATTAGTTACCTAAAGAATTTGTATTATGAAAGGACTGACAGACAATATAGAGGAGTTAAAGAAGAAAAACTTAAGCTGAATAGTTCAAGACTCCACTTCTTTTGCCATGGAAGGGTACATATTTTACAAAAATATAGAAGTAAGCATCAAGGTATTGATATGAGTATTGGGGATTTTAGATATCGGAATCAAAAGTGTTCTAAATTCACTCAGAGTAATAGTATTAGTTCAGAGGTTACATAGGATTTCTATTCTATTACATCTACATTTTGAAATTAATGGTATGAGTTTATTTTCAGAGATTTTCATGCTTTTGAGATTGTGTTTTATACTTAGTTTAAAACAAAGAGAATATTGGTAAAAGCATTTATAGTCATGTGATCAAGTTTATATTTTGTAATACTCTTATTAATATTAAGTTCATATTCATTTAGTTTTCCCTAGTTTGAATTTCATTGTCTATTCATTCATCTATCTAATTTTGAAACAATGCAAGATGGTTTTGATTTCATAATACAATGTTAATTCTAGGAGTATTGTGCTCCCATATTCTGAGTTGTTTTTGTTATTTTTTCTCCAATGATTATTTGATCAAACTCTTTAAAGAATTTCCCTGGCAAATTGGCTGCCATGGTAGGTGTAAATTGATTCTAGAAGTATTATTTTTGATAAGGATATTCAAAAAAAAGAGGGGAACATTTGTAAAAGTTTTCTTTTTAAAAAAAAGTTTTCTTTGAGATTGTCGTGTACTTTAACTTGTATTTAAATATGTTCTGATTTTTCACAAAAGTAATTGTATACTAAGTTAAAAAAGCGGGTATTATTTGAAATTGTTGCATAATTATATATTATATTCTGAGTCAAGATGTATTCACATTTTTTGCAATCATTTATTATCCTCAATTTTTAAATCCATATGAGATTTGGATTATGGGAACTTATCATTTAAGACAATAATTGCCTTTATTCTGAGTTATCAGATGCCAGTTGGCCAAGATGCCATCCAATCACAAGAGGAATATATGCAAGAGCAGACATTGAACTGTCACATGAGGGGAGACATGCATGAAGTCAAGGTATGGCCAAGGGAATGGCTTTTGACAAATGTTGAGGCTGGATTGTCTTGGTTTAATATTTTTATTTTCTTTTTCCCCACAATACTGTACAGATGACTGGAAGTTTTGATCCCATCCATCTCATTCTTCACCTGGCTTCTATGCCCCCTCCTATATGCCTGATGCCATGGACATCTCAATCCCATGCATCTGATTAAGTCTGACTCAGTTTCCTCAAATATGTTCGGCGGCATGGATATATATTCCATCCACCTATTTTAAGCCTGGCATACTGCATGGCTTGAGCAATAGCTCAAGTGTGGGAATGCTCATATCCCATCATTTCTCTGTTTTTTTTATGGTAACCCCCATGATTATCTCAGGTGTCATGATAAATACAATGTTGAATTTGGCATTGACATCTGTTACCAATTATATTAGATTTTTAATTTCTCATAATGGCATGAGGATAATTAGGCAAATTATGCAAAAAGTGATGAAACAAAGATAAAAACTATTTTTATAAATTAATATTGTAGCAATTGTCTTCTCAATTTACCTTCCATGGGGGGGACTATAGTAATATTAATTTCAAAGAATGTTTCAATTTTTGTTGGAAGGTAAATTGAGAGGACAATTTTTGTGTCTTTTCTTTGGCATCAGGAAGTGACGTTTGCTTGTGGGAGGAAGAAGGGGGGAGCCTGGCGCTCTGATTCTCACTCTTTCCTGTGGACTCTGGCAGAGAGCAGAGATAGAAATGCGCTCTCCCTTTAATAGATAGATGAATGTAGGCCTTTCTCTCTCTCTTTACCAAATTCTTATTCTCCTTAATAAATGCTTAAAAGTCTAACTCTTGCTAAAGCTTATAATTTATTGGCGACCACTCATTAGGTATTTTAGACAGTTTAGCTCGAATTTTAGCCTTAACATTTGCTTGATTGCACACGGATAATAGATATCAAATTTCATGCCATCTCAAAGAGGAAGTCCTCACCTTTAGTGCATATCTAGAATGGGAAAATGGGTCAAAGACAGACATAACATGATGGTAATCTCATCTAGTGACTGACAAAACCATTCATTCAGCAATGAGTCTCTGTTATGTTTTTTCAAGGGGCCCAGGCAAGGATGTGTCCTGTGTCAGCCAGCCCCTCCTCTCTGCCTCCTGGAATTCACACCTTCTCCAGCAGGGGGCGGGAGAGGGCCAGATGCATGAGCAGAGGCAGGTGAGGCACCTCCAGAGCCTACAGGCTGTGAGCTCCTGCCACCTCTGCCCCCTCCCCAGGGCTGGGAGCTCTCTCCTGGTTATGGGGGATCTAGTCCTGGGGCACAGAGAGAAGCCTCCCCTCATTCATCCACAACCAGCTCCAACCATTCCCACATCAGACACTGGACACGAGCTTGTCTTTGCTCCTGAGATCACACACTGAGGACAGAGAGGAGGGAGATCCCTCCCCCAGGGTCAGGCTCAGCCAGGATGTCTCAGTATGACTCACAGGGTCCTGAGAGGAGGCTCAGAGCAGACCTGGGGCTCTTTTGCATATGGAGCCCCAGGGGCCTGCAGGGAGCCCTGCTCAGGGTAGAAAAGCTTCCTCCCTCCTTGCTGCCCCCTCAGGGCTCTGACTGCTCTCTCCGCAGGTGTCTGAAGGCCAGGATGGTCTCCCCATGGCAGCTCCTCTGGCTGCTGGTGCTCTGGGCTCAGGGTAAGACCCAGCAGGGCAGGGAAGGGGTGAGGAGGTCACAGGTTTTCAGGGATTAAATACCTGATGACCCCTGGATCCAGGGGGTGAGGGAGCTTAGGTACAACACAGGCAGATGGGGGCTGAGGAGTATGGCCAGGGATAAGATTGCAAACATTGTGAAGTCTGTGGGAAAGGTGGTTTATGTCCCATGTTAACAGCAAATACAACTACTTGTCAGTCATTTAGGATTTCAGGGTCTCCACAGAATTATCTTCTCTTATCTGCTTTGACTTGGACATTCACACATTTGTCTTCTACTTTTATTGGTTTCCTAGATTCCCGAGGAGCCATTGTGCTGACCCAATCTCCAGTCTCATTGTCTGGAATCTCCAGGAGAGAGATTCACCATCAGCTACAAGGCCAGTCAGAGTGTTACAGATAAGGATGGTAATACCTAGTTTTATTGGTACCAGAAGAAACCTGGCCAAGCCACCAGGCTCCTCATCTACCCAGTTACCAGACTGGCATCTGGAGTGCCTACAAAGTTCAGTGTCAGTGGGTCTGGGACAGATTTCATTCTCCTTATCAGCATCTTAGAGCCTGAGGATGCTGGAAATTATTTCTGTTAGCAGTTTAAGACTTATCCTGTCCCACAGTGCTTCAGTCCTGAACAAAAACCTCCCCAGGCTGTTCAGGGGATTCAGCTCAAAGCAGCAACTACTTTCTCCCTAGTCCCCAGGTCAGAGCAGCCCCTGCTCTCTGGGCAGGCTCACATCTCCCAGAGCTTCCCCTTTCTGGCCCCACAGGTCCCCTCCTTTCTCACAAAGCCTTGTCAATCACATACCCTGTCCCCAAGGGAGAGGGGAATTATTAAAAGTCTCCTGGTAAACAATGGAGATAAATCCAAACTGGGGAAATATTAACATTTCACATCCTCTTGAAATCTACCTCCACATAACATTTCTCTTGTTGGGAGCATAAGTACATGTTGAGAAGGCTTTGCTCTAGTTTATGTAATAGTAATTTGTTTGTTTGTTTCCATGTTTATTGCTGTTGTTTAGTTGTGTCTGACACTTTATGACCCCATTTGGGTTTTCTTGGAAAAGACACTAGATTGGTTTGCCATTTCCTTATCTAGTTCATTTTACAGATGACGAAACAGATGAGCCAAACAGTGGTAAATGATTTTCCCAGGGTCACATAGCTAGTAAGTATCTAAGGTCAGATTTGAACTCAGAAACATGAATCTTTTTTTATTCCATGTCCAGCTCTCCATCAATTGTGCCACCTAGCCACCATGACAGAGACTAGATTTCTTTTTCTCCAGCCCTGAACATACTGGTCTCACACAGCTGAGTTTCTTGTCACTTGGGCTTGACCAAGAGCCAAGCTGAATGCTCCCACTCACCCAGCCACCACCCAGTCAGGGACTCATTATTTCCTGCATCTGGGAGGACCATGTCCTTATTGACTGGGGGAGTTCCTAGGAGAGTAGGTGACGAGGTCACATACATTCACTGGCCACCTCTCCTAGGTATCTCTGACTCTATTCTCTATCCCAAGAGATCTCTTGGTGGTATGATGGTTCAAGGACCCATCCATTCCCTTTAGCACCAAGGGCACACAAATGTTTTCACTACTATTTGAGGACTGGTCACTGTGTTAAGCAGTTGACAATCATATCATTTTGCTTTCACAACAACCTTAGGAGGTTGGTACCATTATTATTTTCCTCTTTACAGACCAGGAAATTGGTCCAGAGTAAGATAACTTGTCTAAGATTTCACAGCTAATAATTTTCTTCAACCAAAACATAATTTGTTTCCCTACATTTTTCCAGCATTTTTTCAACAAAGCAATTACAATCAGCTGTTGTAAAGGGCAAAGCTTTACCTATTTTTTTTCTTTCTTCACTCTGGGATTACTTCCAAACTAGCCGTTTTTCATCATTACCCTAGAATAATGAAGCTATCAATCTTCAGGGGAAGTGTCATCTACTTTTTTAACTTTTATAAAATATAATCCTTATTTTTCTTTAAAACAAATTCTATAGAATGGTACTGTCAAACTTACTAAGATACTTCAGAAGGGAATGAGTTCCTGGAATTATCCAAAGTCCCAGGAGTTCTCCCCTGCAATCTTTAAATGATTAATCTTCAATCTCCTTAATGATTGATATACAAACCTCCAGAATCTGCTAAGATGTTTTTAGTGGTTCTATAAACTTTAATTATCTGACTTTATTTCTGTAATTCCAACTTGGCCAATGTTGAAATGACAAAATACATGTTTTGCAGCTTTTTCCTCTTTTCTTATAACTTAATCTCCTGCAAACAGTCTAAAGTGGGAGTTAGTCCTACTTACCGAGATAATTGCTTCAAATATGAAAGTTCATTAATCTCTCCTAATGTCCTAAACTCTTTAGCTATAGCCCTTACAAGTTTTTTTTCCTGACTGACTGAATCTTAAATCTTTCAAGGTAACAAAATCTACAAACAGCAAAAATAGGACCCAAACATTTTACATTTACACAGACAAAAACGACAGGACAGATACAAACACAAAGCTTGACATTTCACACAAACACCACTTAAACAACAAACTCAGACAGAATTTCACAAAGACAAATTAGACCACAAATTCACAAAGCATACAATTACAATCTCAACTGAAGTTTAACTAGCTCAACAGAGACATACAGTTTGCAAATTTTAACCAAAGGCATACAGAAAAGAAAAAAACAGACACATACAGTTTGCAAATTTTACCAGATGTGTGCAGACATGCAGTTTGCAAATTTTAAAAAGAAGTGTTCAGGCACAAAGTTTGCAAATTTTAAACAGAGGTGTGCACAAGAGAGGGAAATAACACAGGCACACAGCTGTGAAAGGATATAATTCTTTGATCTGAAATGAATCATCAGAGAGGCCTGAGGGGTTTTCCTCACAAAGAAAGGTAGGCTTGATCAAAGGCAAGAGTTCTGGATGGATTGGAGCAGGAAGAGGCCTCAGAGACTCTCCAAACAAGGAGGAGCTAGACACCAGAGAAATCTCCACTGGTGACTAGTCCACTCCTACTGGTTCTGGAAAGTCTACTTAGCCCAGTCCCATGTTCAACTGCACTTCTGACAATAAAACGTCAACCAAACAAAACTGACCTCTAAGCTGTGAATATTCAGAGACATCTTGATGCTTTTCAAAAGGCCTACACTGACAGGTAGTGCCAGGACAAGATCATTAGCAATGATCAGGAAGCCCCATTCTGGGGCCTCCCACTTGGGGAACATAATTCACAGGAAAGTCTATATTCCCATCCCTGTAATCCCTGAGAAGTCCCCAGTTCTTTCTCTCCAGAACTAAGGACCATCAGCAGTGGGTCTTAGCATCACTCACTCCCAGTGAAAGGCTGGAGTGGGGGGGCAGCTAGGTGGCATGGTGGATAAAGCACTGGCCCTGGATTCAGGAGGACCTGAGTTCAAATCTGGCCTCAGACACTTAACACTTACTAGCTGTGTGACCCTGGGCAAGTCACTTAAACCCAATAAAAGGGAGGACAGATGGAGGGAGGCAGTGGTCAGAAGAAAACCACTGGTCAAGTGGAATAGGGGGAAAGAAGGGGAAAAAAGAATACAAAGGGGAAAAGAAGATGGAGGGAAATAAACAGTTAATAATTTTAACTGTGAATGTGAATGGGATGAACTCTCCCATAAAATGGAAGTGAATTGAAGAGTGGATTAAAAACCAGAATCCTACAATATGCTGTTTACAAGAAACACATTTGAAGCAGAGAGATACACACAGAGTAAAGGTAAAAGGCTGGAGCAGAATATATTATGCTTCAGATAAAGTAAAAAAAGCAGGGGTAGCAATCCTTATCTCAGACAAAGCACAGGCAAAAATAGATCTCATTAAAAGAGATAGGAAGGAAACTGCATCTTGCTAAAAGGTACTATAGATAATGAAGTAATATCCATATTAAACATGTATGGGCCAAGTGGTATAGCATCAAAATTCTTAGAGGAGCAGTTAAATGAGTTACAAGAAGAAATAGACAGTAACACTATACTAGTGGGGGATCTGAATCTCCCCCTCTCAGAATTAGATGAATCTAGCCTAAAAATAAATGAGAAAGACGTGAAAGAGGTGAATAGAATACTAGAAAAGTTAGACATGATAGATGTCTGGAGAAAAGTGAATGGAGATAGAAAGGAATATACCTTTTTCTCAGCAGTACATGGCACATTTTCAAAAATTGACCATGTATTAGGGCACACAAACATCATATTCAAATGTAGAAAGGCAGAAATAGTAAATGCATCTTTCTCATATCATGATGCAACAAAAATCACATGTAATAAAGAGCCATGGAAAGGTAGATGGAAAACCAATTAGAAACTAAATAATTTCATTCCAAAGAATGAGTGGGTCAAACAACAAATCATAGAAACAATCAATAACTTTATCCAAGAGAATGACAATAATGAGACAACATACCAAAATCTATGGGGTGCAGCCAAAGCGGTACTTAGGGGACATTTTATAGCTCTAACTGCTTACATGAATAAAAAAGAGAAAGAGGAGATTAATGAATTGGGCATGCAACTTAAAAAGCTAGAAAAAGAACAAATTAGAAATCCCCAATTAAATACCAAATTAGAAATCCTGAAAATTAAAGGAGAAATTAATAAAATTTAAAGCAAGAAAACTATAGAATTAATCAATAAAACAAAGGGCTGGTTTTATGAAAAACCAATAAAATAGATAAACCACTGGTTAATTTGATTTTTAAAAAAAAGAAAGGGGAGCCAAGATGGCAGAGAGGAATCAGCAAGCTGCCTGAGCTCTCCTTCTGTTCCCTCAAAAAGAATATTAAATCAAGCCTCTGGACAAATTCTGAAACTACAGAACCTGCAAAGAGACAGAGAGACACAGTCTTCCAACCAGAGATAATTTAGAAGACTTCAGGAAAAGGGGAAAAGATGGACATTCAATGACATTGGGGACTTTCAACATTTCCTGATGAAAAGACCAGAACTGAATAGAAAATTCGATCTTAACATACAAGACTCAAGAGAAGTTAAAAAAGGTAAACAGAGGGGAAAAAAGTTACTCAATTAGGTTAAATGCTTTACATCCCTACACGGGAAGATAATACTCATAACTCTTAAGAAGTATAAATGTATTTGGGCAGAGAGAGGGACTTTACACAGAAGGTATAAATAGAAATTGTCTTTGATGTGATGATACAAAGAAAATTAAGGGGTTAAAAAGGGAGTCTATGGGGACGAGAGGAAAGGGGAGGTGAAAGGGGGTGAATTACATCATATGAAGAGGTGAAAAAAAACTATTACAATAGAGGGAAAGAAAGGCGGGGTGAACATTGTTTCCACCCTACTCTCATTACATTTGATTCAAAGAGGGAATAATATATACATTCCTTGGGATAAAGAAACTAGCTCATTCTTTAGGGAAGCAAATGGGGAAGAGAAAGGGGGAACTGATAGAAGGGAGGACAAAAGCAAGGGAGAAAAGGGTAAAGAAAAGAGAGGGGGGGTGATAAAAAGGGAGGGCAGATTGGGGGAGGCAGGGATAAGAAGCAAAACATCGGTGAGGAGGAATAGGGTGAAAGAAAGGGGGGAAGTACAAAGGGGGTAAATAGAATGTAGGGGAATAGATAGTAATAACAACTGTGAATGTGAATGGGATGAACTCTGCTATAAAACGGAAGCGAATTGCAGAGTGGATTAAAAACCAGAATCCTACAATATGCTGTTTACAAGAAACACGTTTGAAGCAGAGAGATACACACAGAGTAAAGGTAAAAGGTTGGAGCAGAATATATTATGCTTCAGCTAAAGTGAAAAAAGCAGGGGTAGCAATCCTTATCTCAGACAAAGCACAGGCAAAAATAGATCTCATTAAAAGAGATAAGGAAGTGTATGAGATGATTATGGATTTGAGTCAGATTAAACTATGAGGATGGGGTCTGGAAGGTACCCAGCCCTGCCCCAGTATAGTTCGTTTAGAAGTTTATTACTTGTCAAATTCTCACTGTCTCCTTTAAGTTTTATTGCCAATTAACAGTATTTTTACTTCTGCTCAGTCTCCCCACTTGTCAGCTAAATATTAGTTTTGTCTGCAATCCATCATGTGTCAGAACCCCAGTCCCTGTTGAGTGGGTCAGGGAGTTTGCCCACCAATTCAATACTCGGGACTCAAGAAGAAAGGACAGGGCTCGGCACAGGATACAGCAATTAAGTTGAGACCAGATGTTAAGTGACATGTCTCTTTTTCTCAGAGCAGAATCCCCTTGGCCCTGGGGTCCCAACAATGGATTATTCTTTTCTTCCCAACATAGCCGAAGATAAATTTTAACCCTGTCGTCCTTCTAGAATTAACACGACTACAGAACAATGCTGAAGCACCCAAGTGACTCTTCCTGGGTGCTTATTACATGGGAATGTAATAAATCTGTTTCCGCTTGACTTGGTGGTCTCCTCGAGTTATTTGGGTAAACTGAGGCAGTTTGCCCCATACAGAAGGAAACTACAAAGGGCTGGTTTTATGAAAAAAACAATAAAATAGATAAAATATTGGTTAATTTGATTTAAAAAAAAGAATGAAGAAAACCAAATTACGGGTGCCATCTTTCATAAACGAAGAACCATCCATATAGAGGAATTGGGGAACCAGTTAAAAATGTGGTATACCCCAAATTCTAGCTTTATAAGCTCTTACCTTAAACAAGCTTTTCCAACTACAGGTGAAGAACTTCTCCACCAAAAGCACATGGCTCTGTCTTCTAGAAAGGGTTACTGAACCTTATTGCTTGATTTATGACAATTAATGAACATATTGAGTCTTGCTGATGTTTTATTTCCTTTTGATAAAATGTTTATCATTTCAAGTATCTGTTATTGTCATTGTACTAGATAGAGAATTCATGGACAAGATGATGTGGTTTATTTGCTTAATGAAGATTCTGCAATAATGTTTAATAATATCGCCATTTACATTCATTTATCATTTGTATGTCATTGTGACTATGTATACTCTGGGTATGGTTTGGGATTATATATATATATATTTCAAGTATATCCTAAGTTATGCAGTGTAGCACACATTTTTACCATCATATTGTCTTTGGTGAAATTAATACGAGATTTATGATTTATAGTTTGGGGTTCCAATTTTTATCCTTCCTTTCCTCCCTCCCTTTTCCCTTCCCTGAGGCTTTTGTAAAACATTACCATATTAGTCATTTTGTATAAAAAAACTTGAAATAAGATAGAAATGAAAGAAAGTGACAAATAGCATGCTTCAGTCTGTGTTCAATCAATATCAGTTCTTTCTTTGGAGGTGGATACTATGTTTCATCAATAATCCTTTGGATCATTGTATTGTTGAGAATAGTGAAGTCTTTCACAGTTCTTCATCAAACAATATTGCTGTCTCTGTGCACAATGTTCTCTTGGTTCTGCTCACTTCACTATACATCACTGAAATATTTTTAAATGTATGGAAGAGGACAGAAGGAAGTTTAGAAGGAAACACAGAGGAGCATACTTTTTTAAAAATCATGAATTTTGTTTGTTTGTTTTCTGTGGGGCAATGAGGGTTAAGTGACTTGCCCAGGGTCACATAGCTAGTAAATGTCAAGTGTCTGAGGTTGGATTTGAACTCAGGTCCTCCTGAATCCAGGGCCAGTGTTCTATCCACTGTGCAACCTAACTGCCCCCCAAAAATCATGAATTTATGATATACCTTTTTAAAAAGGCAATCTGTGTGAAATGGAGGTTCATGGTTTTACAGAATCTATTTTTTGTGACTGTGACTTAAATTATGAACTTCTTATTGTAAAAATCAGAATTGAAAAAAAGAGGGGAAATCATCAGACCATAGAGGTATAACCTAAATAATATCCATTATGAATATGAAGTGGAAGAGATAAATAGATTTAAGGAATTAGAACTGCAAGACAGAATGCCCAAAGAACTGTGTACACAGGTTTGCAATATTGAACAGGAGGCAGCAATGAAAACCCTCCAAAGAAAAAGGAGAGTAAGAAAGGAAAGGGGCTGTCTAATGAGGCATTGCAAATATCTGAGGAAAGAAGGAAAGTGAAAAGGAAAGGAGAAAGAAAAAGCTCTTTCCAACTAAATCAGAATTCCACAGAATAGCAAAGACCAGAAAGATATGTATTTTTTTAATGAGCAGTGGGGCAGCTTGCTGTTGAAATGGACAGAGTGCTGGCCCTGTAGTCAGAAGGACCTGAGTTGAAATCCAGTCTCAGATATTTACTAGCTGTGTGACTCTTGGCAAGTCACTTAACCTTTTTGCCTCAGTTCCTCATCTGTAAAATGAGCTAGAAAAGGAAATGACAAACCACTCTAGTATCTTTGCCAAGAAAACACCAAATGGGGTCAGAGTCAGGCATGACTGAAATGACATAAGAACAAAAAAAATGAGCAATGTTAAAAATAGAAGAAAACAATAGAATGGGAAAGACAAGACATCTCTCTAAGAAAATTGGAAACATCAAGGGAACGTTTCTTTTGTTCCTCAGTGCCCCCAGTCTCTCCATTTGATTGATTCTTCTTGATCTCAATTACTTTTCCATCCTGTCCCCACTCCAGACTTCTACTATGCCATTATTTAAAGATAACTTATTTTTTCAGGGAAGTAGGGGTTGGAAAGAAAGCTGGTTCCGTTAAGCCATACCAAGGAATAAAAACAAAATGGCAGGCCACACATTTTAGAATGCTCCATGATAAGCATGCAAAAGGATCATTAATTAGTGGGATATCAGGTCATGTGTTGGAGTCAATTGCAAGATACCAGTAGCTGTCAGATCCTTGCTGCTTTCAGGTCATGACCTCTTTCCACTAGACAATATTGCCTCTCATGCAATCCCTCTGACTTTTGGATCGAGAAAAGTGATTGATTAAAAAACAAAAATCTAAGGACAGGTAGGCTTAACAGGAGTACACATCACACAAGGGTCCCAGAAGCAGGGACATCTTCAAGGTACCAAGGTCTGAGGACCTTCACCTGAGCTGGAGTCAGTCACTTCTCCTAGAACCCCCCTCCCCCCACCCCTGACACACACATACACATACACTGCCAGCTGCTTTGCATAAAGAGAACCCCAAGGGGCGGGCCTGCAGACACAGGGACATAAGCTAGGGCTGGGAGCAGGGCAGCCACAGGGCAAGAGACACAGCACCATGGAGTCACTGTCCCAGCTTCTCTGTGGGCTCCTGATGCTCCTGGTCCCAGGTGAGAACAGGGGACAACACAATAGGCAGATGGGCAATTTTTCATGAGATGAGAGAATTCAAAGGAGCTTAGAGTCTCTGGGGACATGAGCCAGCACAGTGCCAGGGGGAACGTGGATTCCTCGGAGGTCAGTGGATTGGCAGAGCCAGGCTGTCTGGGGGCCAAGTATCCCAATGGAAGAAGAATGTTCTGTTTATTTCATGATGGTTGATCATTAATTCCTGCTTTTAGGTTCCAGGGGGCAAATTGTGCTGAGCCAGTCTCCAGCCTCAGTGTCTGTGACCCCAGGAGAGAGAGTCACCATCAGCTGCAAGGCCAGTCAGAGTGTCAAACACAGTAATGGAAACACTTATCTCAGTTGGGTGAAACAGAAACCTGGGCAGTCTCCTCGGGGCCTCATTTACAAGGTTTCCAACCTGCACTCAGGAGTCCCTGCCAGGTTCAGTGGCAGTGGGGCTGAGAAGGACTTCACCCTCACCATCAGCAGTGTGGAGGCTGAAGATGGGGCCTATTATTACTGTTATCAAGGAACTTCTTCTCCTCGCACAGTGCTACAGCCCCGAACAAAAACCTCCCCAGCCCAGGCTGGCTGCTCAGGGAGGTTCAGCTGCCTCTTCTGCTTCCTCTCCTGCAGCAGCTGCTGGGCTGCCTGCTCAGGTGCAGGGTCGTGGGGCTGACTGGGGGAAAGGGACTCAGGGCTCAGGGGAGAGGCCATGGACTGAGAGCTCTGTGTCCTGAGGGCTCTTGCTCCTCTTAGACATGAGCTGTGTGTAAAGAACCAGCATCTCTCAGACTGGGCCACCCTACTCTATTCTGGGCCTGAGGCACTCTCCCATTTGTATTTCCTCTGATTCCCCACTGAAGGAGAAATAAAGCAGAAACTAGAAGGCTCCTAGCAGAGGGGCATCATCTCTCCTTTCTTTCTAACTCTCTATTCCATAAGAAGTGCTGACTCGGGGGCAGCTAGATGGTGCAGTGGATAGAGCACCGGCCCTGGAGTCAGGAGTACCTGAGTTCAAATCCGGCCTCAGACACTTAACACTTACTAGCTGTGTGACCCTGGGCAAGTCACTTAACCCCAATTGCCTCACTAAAAAAAAAAAAAAAAAAAAAAAAAAAAAAAAAAAGAAGTGCTGACTCATGGACCCAAGAGCTCAAGGAGACCAGTCAGCAGCCTAGGGAAACCAGTCAATGCGCCAAGCTTCAATTTCACATCCTGTGCCTATTTTCTTTGACCACGTTTTTTAATTTTATTTTTATCTCTTTTATTGCTATTAATGCTGAGGTGCAGGGGCAGATCTCTCCAGAGTCTCTTCTGTGCACCCTCTTTCCAAAGGAGACTTGAGTTCACCCAAAGGAGGGAGAGAAGGGATTGGTGCAAGTCCAAGGTGAACTCCTGACTCTTATGGGGAAGGAGGGCCCCAAGCTCTCTGTCTCTGTCTCTCTGTCTCTGTCTCTGTCTCCCTCTCTCTCTCTCTGTCTCTGTCTCTCTGTCTGTCTGTGTCTCTTTCTCTCTGCACATACACAGATACATGATTATATGTGTATATATGTATATACATACGTGTGTATGTTTGTTTATTCAAGACTTTATTCCCTTCACACCAAATGTCAGTTACCCAGAGACCAGAGCATACATCAAATGGACCTTTCAATCTGATTGGATAGCAGACAGAAAACAAGGTAATGATACAGAAGAGAATATACCAGAGGATACACAGAGTGAATGCACTTTCCTGCTCAGAGAGAAGTATTTCCATTGGTCTAAGACATCACCCTGGATTTCACCCAAGAGAAAATACCCTGAAGTCTCTAGGTTAGGATGCTTGGGATAAAGATATAATCGAGATTGTGGCTCCTCCACATGTTGGCTCCTTCCCAGTGTCTCCCTCCCTTCATGGAAGGAAGGCTCCATGAGGAGAATCAGGAACCACACATCACGTGCCTCAAAGCTGGAAGCCAAAGACTAGGATCACAACCCTATCCCTCCCGCAGGCCTAGGAAATGGAGTATATTTGCTATGGGCTGGGGTACCCCATTTGACTGGGACTGGGCACCCCAGAAGTTTTCTGGGGCAAATCAAAAGAACCTCCTCCTTGAGAAACTAAACCAAAGGACAGACACACCTAACCATTCTCCCCCACCCTTCATGGAGATAAGATTAGGTGTGGCTGCTGCCTTTGAGGTGTGAGGGGGAGAGAGATGGCTTGAGAGATCTGGAGCTGCCCCTCACCCAACTTCCCCCAGCCACCACCAGTAGGGCATGGTCCTCCCCCAATAAGGATATTTTCCACAGACCATCACCTCATCCAACCACCATCAGATAATCTCATCGGACCACCATCGGTCCTCTATAAAACTATCTGCCTGTCTTCTGCTCGAGGAGAAAGGTATCTCAGAGCCATGCCCCTGTGCCATGCCTTCTCCCCATCAGAAGAAGTCCAAGGATTTCCCTCTTGGTTTCCTTTCCCTAGCACCCTAAATAAACTATTATTTTACTCTAATTGGATTTGTGTGCAAGAGGGTATAATTCTTTAAAGAGGAATTCCTAAGAACCCCTACCCCAAACCCCAGGGAATTTTTGCCATAACATATTGACATACAAATATCGACATAATTGGGCAGCTAGGTGGTGAAGTGGATAAAGCACTGGCCCTGGATTCAGGAGGACCTGAGTTCAAATGTGACCTCAGACACTTGACACTCACTAGCTGTGTGACCCTGGGCAAATCACTTAACCCTCATTGCCCCACACCAAAAAAAAAAAAAATCGACATAATTATGTAACATATATTGTATGCAATAATAGACAAACACTATGGTGAGTGTATCAACATGTCAATCCATTTTGAGTCTTATGAAACTGGGCTTGAGGCCATGGGAACAATGTCAGAAACACACTTGCTACTGTACAGACAGTGCAAGTGATTCCCGCCTGCCTGTTCTCAAGCGGGATTCCTGCAAGCCACACAGATACTCCTTGACAAGAAGGTGCCTAAACCCACCACTCAGCTATTTTACTATCTTGTCTCTCACTCTTCAATCTTTAGGCAATTACTTCTATGTAAGTAGATTCCAATTAATTCTAAATAGGAGAAACAACCCCAACAATACATCTTGATCATTCTAATCATGTCCTGGGCAGTTATTAATAAGTGGTGTGAGTGACACAGAGACAGAACCTGAGGTGGGGACCTTGAGACACCAGGATCTGGAGCTTATTCTCCTTCTCCGGGACAGAGACTTATTCCTCAAGCTTCTCTTTTCTAAACTGCCTATTCCCTCTCTGTCACCCTCCCTACCTGGGCACCAGGTATCTCTGTGATTCAATAAGCCTGTCAGGCAAACAACCCAAAATGAGACTTGGAATCTAGAGAGGACTGCCTCACACAGGGGCTATTAGGACTTGTCCGGGGATTATTAATCACAGAATCTGTTTCCAGGGGAAAGGAATGACTGGGGGGCTGCCAGACTGGGAAAGGTCAGAAAGAGCAGGTCAAGGCCAAGAAGCAGAACATGGATGAGAGGCCAACTCTTGGTCATCTCTGCAATTGGCACCTGCATTGTATCAAACCCCTCCTGTTGTGATGGACAGGCTTGAGTCACTCAATGAGCTATGATTTGTCCCATGCAGGGTTATCCAAGGCAGGCCACAGTGGAGAGCTCTGACAAAAGAAATACAAACCTCTCCAGCATCATTATGAAGAAAATCTCATGGATAGTTCCAAAATGTTCAAAGAGGTGACACCAGAGGATGAGCCCCTCAGGATGCTCCATGGAAAGGTGTGGGTGGCTGTCCAATTTCCTCATAACTCACTCTAGCTCTAGCTGCTAAAACCAAGTTTAGTTATAATTATCTTTTTTAATTGTGTTTCAGATATGAGGAAGAAAGTTCAATCTCGCTAGAGAATATGGACAAAACCTTCAGGCCAAGA
Organism: Dromiciops gliroides; assembly: GCF_019393635.1. Classification (NCBI taxonomy): domain Eukaryota; kingdom Metazoa; phylum Chordata; class Mammalia; order Microbiotheria; family Microbiotheriidae; genus Dromiciops; species Dromiciops gliroides. Next base: position 662,423,310 of record NC_057862.1, read on the forward strand.
ATGCAGCCAGAGTGAAGGAGAATGGAATCAACCCCAGAGAAGGCAGACTAAAAGCAGACCCCAGCTCCGTGCATCTGCTGGCAACATTCAATCCTCCTCCACTGGAGGATGTGGAGGTGGGCTCTGGTCTGGCTCTGGTCACATGATACTGATGTGGCATGGAATTTTGGGTCAAATTAATTGTGAGTCGTCCCAAAAGAATTAGAAGACTCAGTGACTCAGTTTCCCAAGTTTTATTCCAATGCTGTGGGTGACCACAGGGAGAGAACCAGAATATTGGAAATGAATCTCTCAAATAAGGAAAGGAAAGACAGTTATATTTAAATTGGTTATCAGTCTCATTATAATAATCTCCACCTTGGGGAGGTTCAGGGGAGGGCCCGTCCTTCTCATTATAATATTCTCCACCTAGGGGTGTGACAAGGGAAGGTTTACCCTAATTTGGAGTGCCTGGGGCTCTTAAGCCAACCCCTGAGGCGGGTACCTTTTTCAGTGATGGTGTGTTTTGGGGGTTTACATGTCATAAGGTGAGTCTGGGGACAAATTTGGTCTTTTCTGTGCATGTCTCTTTCTGATTTCCATGGCTGGTTTCAAAATATAATCATTTTTCATTAGAATTTCTGGGGGCAGCTAAGTGGCGCAGTGGATAAAGCACTGGCCTTGGATTCAGGAGGACCTGAGTTCAAATCCAGCCTCTGACACTTGACACTTACTAGATGTGTGACCCTGGGCAAGTCACTTAACCCCAATTGCCTCACCAAAAAAAAAAAAAAAGAAAGAATTTCTATAGGTTGTCTTTTTCCTTTATTGTTACTTTGACCTGACCCGCTCTGGTCCGTTATGGATGTTGATCACTATAGGTACAAGAACCTAGCATAAGTTATCCATTAAGTGAGATCTGACTCCCTTTTGGAGCTAATATCTGTATTAGAGATTGGGTCTTGGGTTTTTCTATTAACCCTTTTTTGCCTCCTACATCAATACCACTGAAACTCCTTGAACCCTGAGATTTCCTGGATCACAGAAGTTATAAGCCTGCTCAGGGAGAACTGTCTACCCTGACCCCTCTGCTCTCAGCTCATGACCAAGGCCTTGGGTGCTCTGCCTCCTAGCATACCACACTCCAAAAGGCCGAGTCCTCATCTAATCAGGAGCTGTAGTCATAGGTTAACATCCACATCAAATTAAAAGAAATTTTAACAAACATGAAGTACCTGTGAGGTGAAAAAAGCTGAGTATTCAAAGACCAAAGAAGAACAGTTCCTGCCCTTGTAAAATTTAACATTCGGGGTGGCTAGGTGGCTCAGTGGATAGAGCATTGGCCCTGGATTCAGGAGTACTTGAGTTCAGATCCAGCCTCAGACACTAGACACTTACTAGCTGTGTGACCCTGGGCAAGTCACTTAACCCCTATTGCCCTGAAAAACAAACAAACAAACAAAATTTAACATTCAATTGGGAGAAGCCAACTAGTGTCTTCAGTATAATTGCAAGAGGGAAAGAAGCCATATATGAGAGGAGAAACAGACACCTCCCCACTGGGATGGGACCTGAGCTGTGCTCCAAAGGAAGCTGGGGATCCTGCCTGGTGGGGGGGGGTGTGCCTGGCCCTCTGAGGGGGCCCCCTGTGCAGGGCCTGGCAATACATGAGGGAAGGCTGTGTGCAGGAAGAGCCAGCAGGCTGGTGTTACTAGAACAGAGAGGACACAGTGCTGGGTGATATGACATGAGCCTGGGAAGGGAGGAGGGAGCCACCCTGTGGAGAATGTGAGATGCCAGGTTGGGGACTTTGTGTTATATTCTAGGGTCATCAGAAAGGCAGTGGGGATTTTTGAGAGAGACATGTGATCAGATTGATTTAATTAATATCATTTTGGCACTTGTGTGAAAGAGGGAAAATTATAATAGTTTCTGGTAATCTGGTACTTTAGGGTAATAAAGCTTCTTTCTGAGCTTTATTAGTTCTTATCCACTTTGATTTTTTTTTTTGGTGAGGCAATTGGGGTTAAGTGACTTGCCCAGGGTCACACAGCTAGTAAGTGTCAAGTGTCTGAGGCCAGATTTGTACTCAGGTCCTACTGACTTCAGGGCTGGTGCTTTATCCACTGAGCCACCTAGCTGCCCCTCTTATCCACCCTGAAATCCTGTTGGCTCAGTCATGCATTAGGGGCAGGGTTAGATTAGAAACCTTCAACAAGTCCTGAAATATATAATATATATAATATATAATATATATAATATATAATATATTATATATATATTATATAAAATATATAACTTGGGAAACTGAGTCACTTTGACACTTACTAGCTGTGTGACCCTGGGCAAGTCACTTAACCCCCGTTGCCCCAACAAACAAAATAAAACAAAACAAAACAAAACAAAACAAACTAAATGTGTGGTCGCCTTAAATTAGAAGCTTTTAGCATCATTTTGCCCACTCAGAGAGGGTTAGTGTCTGATCAGAGTCACACAGCCAATAAGGGGCAGAAGTGACACTTAGCCAGAACAACTCCAAGCCTGACAGACTTTCTCCAAATATCCTTGGCAGCTTCAGGCCCATCTTTCCCAAAATAAGTGAAAGGGTCATCAGCCCTCCCTCTTCTTTCTCTGTCCTCATCTCTTCTCCCAGTATAAGTAGACAGGGACATGGGTGATATAGGGGATATAGATAGATGCTATGAACAGAGTTGTCAGTGAAATAAACATATGTGATTTAGATGAGTCGACATGGAATAATGGACAGAGAAGTGGCCTGAGAGTCAAGAAGCCCAGGACCAAGTCCTGGTTCTGACCCAGTTTGGCTGACTTCCTGGGCAAGGACTTAACCTCTGAGTGCTGCAGACAACTCCCTGGGATTGTAAACAGTAGATGCCAAGTTGCATGAGGAGATGGTTTTCACTGAGAACTTATCCCACCAAATCACATCTGGATACATCAACACCTCTACTGATACATCCCACATAACTGGGTCATGTGACAGACAGAAGCCAGGTCTACAATAAGGAAGAGACTTGAGTTCAAATCCTGCATCAGATATTTCTTGTTTTTTGTTCTTTTTTTCTTTATTTTTTTTCATCAGACATTTCTTTTTTTTTAATTTAATTTATTTTAGGCAATGGGGGTTAAGTGACTTGCCCACGGTCACACAGCTTGTAAATGTCAAGTGTCTGAGGCCGGATTTGAACTCAGGTACTCCTGAATCCAGAGCCGGTGCTTTAACATCAGATATTTCTTAACTGTGAAACCCTGACCTTGTCACTTTACCTCTATTTCCTCATCTGTAAAATTCTGTCAGTGCTAACAGGTAATAGCACTAACATCTTAGTGCAATTATAAAGGTAAAATGAGATAAAATTTTAATGTCCTTTGCAAACTTATGGGCACTTCATAAATGCTTGGTATATGTTAATAATAATAGCTTCTATTATCATTGTCATGACTATGCTATTTTGCATTATCCAGTAGAATATGAACACCTTTGCAGCCTGGACAATTTCTGCTTTTCCATTTATCTCCCTAGCACTTAGCATTCTGTTTTGTTTCATATCTTAATAAGTGCCTTTTCTTTTCTTTTCTTTTTTTGGTGAGGTAATTGGGGTTAAGTGACTTGCCCAGGGTCACACAGCTAGTAAGTGTTAAGTGTCTGAGGCTGGATTTGAACTCAGGTCCTCCTGAATCCAGGGTCCGTGCTCTATCTACTGTGCCACCTAGCTGCCCCAAGAAGTGCCTTTTCAACTGATGATGTCTGAATGCAGATAAAAGCCTACTTTTTCAAATTCTTTATTCATTCATTCATTTATTCATTAGGTCTAAGTCATCTTTTACAACATGACTAACCTAGACAACCTTGTAAACTAAATGTGTGGGGGGCAGCTAGTTGGTGCAGTGGATAAAGCACTGGCCCTGGATTCAGGAGGACCTGAGTTCAAATCTGGCCTCATACACTTTGACACTTACTAGCTGTGTGACCCTGGGCAAGTCACTTAACGCCCATTGCCCCAACAAACAAAACAAAACAAAACAAACTAAATGTGTGGTCACCTTAAATTAGAAGCTTTTAGCACCAGTCTTTGGGCATAAAGCATTTATTAAGCATAGTAAAAGTTAGTAAAGATAGAACATGTGGAGTAAAGAATGTTAAGAAGGAGCCTCTCTGCCCTAGGTTTCAGAATGGACTCCTTCCTTCAAAGGGCAGACCCAGGGAGCCAGCCTCACCTCCTACTTCCTATCCCCCTCCCCCACAAGGAGAGGTCCTTCAAGCTGATTGGTTGAGGGTGGTCTCTCCTGTTGATGTTGTAGTCCACAGCCTCTGAGAACAACAGCCCACTCAGGGCTGGCCAGGTGGGCTTCTCAGTCTATCAGCCAATGTCACCCAATTCAATCAATTCCAAATCAATCTTCAGTTGGGGCCCCTGGGCATCTGCCAAATCCCATTGTTTTCTCACACCTAGAGATATGTTTTGCCTGACTACACATGGAAAACATAGACTGTATGAGATAATGGACTCGGGTTAGTTTTATATGAGATGATTATGGATTTGAGTCAGATTAAACTCTGAGGATGAGGTCTGGAAGATACCCAGCCCCCCCACACCCCCGACCCCCAGTATAGTTAGCTTCTCTGTCTTTGCCTAAAAGTTTTATTTCTCAGTTCTCTGTCTCCTTTACCAATCAGAAGTATTTACTGCCTGTAATAAAAATCGTGTCTCCAGCCAGCCTGCCTCCTCCCCCTACATGTCAAACTGCAGTCCCTGTCATGGATTAATTGCAATGAGATAGGGGAATGATTTCTGCCTCCCCTCTTCTTTAAATCCCTCAGACTTGTTACCCCCCCCCCTTCCCTCTTCCTTTGGTTTGACCTTGTTCCCCCTGCCCTTTTCCCCCTTGATCCTGGAACTCATCTGCATGTCTCCATACATTGATCACAAGCTAAGCAAGCAACCTGGGTGAGATAGGATTGGATATTACATTGTGAGCTCACCCTAGTGCACATGGGGACTTTCCTCCCCAAAATTACTATAAAAACTCCAGGCTTGAATTGATTATTGAGGCTCAGTCTCAGGATTCAGTTTGCACATTCTCACAAGAATGTAATAAATCTGTCTGTGCTTGACATGGTGGTCTCCTCGAGTTATTTGGGTAAACTGAGGCAGTTTGTCCCAAACATATACCAAATTGCATGCCTTCTCAATGAGGGGTGTGAAAAGACAATTATTAACAATGAATTTCTTAGGGACCCAGAGACCAGTTTTAGTTGCTTTCTTGCCCTCACCCCAGAAAGTTGAACCTTTGCCCTGAACAAAGCCAGGTGAACAAAAGAAATGAAAATAGACTCTTTTGTCTACCTAAATTGAGTTGATGAGATTAAACTACCCCTAACACTGGACTTCACCCTTTGCCTGAGGGATATTCCCTGTGTGTGATTATCAGGCAGAGCTCATTTTATTTTGGACCACTCTCAAATCATGTCAAACAATGGAACTGAATGATGTTAACCAATTAGCTCTGATCAATGTATAATGACCCACCTCTATCAAAAGAGGACAAAAAGCCTTGACCCCTTCAGGGTCAACATTTTGGCTTGATCTTGGCTACACTCTTGGCTCAGAATGCTTGGTACCTGCTGTTTCTCTCAGGCCTTGAGACCACATGCTCTCTCTCAGAGACACAAAATGGGTCTGGGGCTCATCTCCCTATGCTAACTGCCATGTGGTCAAAACTTTACTGATATATAATATTAATTAATAATAAATGCTTACTGCCCAAACAGGTGCAAAAGCCATTAATATATAAGTAGCAAGAATTTATAAAAGTACAGAAAATATTTTCAAAATGCATGAGTGTTTTTTCCCATAACTATTCACTGTTGGTTGATGAAAGAGAAAAGCCTGGAGGCAGGTGGATCAAACAGGGGGATCTTGCAATCCCCCAGGACAGAAGTGAATGACTCCAGTCTCCTTGTGTCAGTCTCTCAGCCAGTCATCCTCAACTTCGTAGTCTCACAATGGACACAGATTCATGCAGATCCTTATTTCTAGAAATATTCACAGCCAGGAGATGGGATGGATCATAATGTGGGTCCTCAACCTTAGTGCATGTCTGGAAAGGGGAAATGGGGTGAACAGTAGACATAAGGTTTTCCTCCATGATGCTCAGAACAATACTGTATTCTCATCTAGTGATGGACAAAACCCATTCACCCAGGAATGAAGCACTACTAGGTTTTTCCCAGTGGTCCAGGCTTAGATCTGTCCAGTGTCAGCCAGCCCCTCCTCTCTGGCTCCAGGAATTCACACCTTCTTCAGCAGGGGGCGGGAGAGGGGCAGGTGCATGAGCAGAGGCAGGTGAGACACCTCCAGAGCCTACAAGCTGTGAGCTCCTGCCACCTCCGCCCCCTCTCCCCCTCCCCAGGACCATGAGCTCCCTCCTGGTTATGGGGGATCTAGTACTGGGGCACACAGAGAATCCCCACCCTCCCATTCATCCACAACCAGCTCCAACCATTCCCATGTCAGACACTAAACATGAGCTTGTCTTTGCTCCTGAGGTCACACACTGAGGACAGAGAGGAGGGAGGCCCCTCCCCCACATCAGGCTCAGCCAGGGTGACTCAGGGTGGCTCACAGGGTCCTGAGAGGAGGCTCAGAGCAGACCTGGGGCTCTTTTGCATAGGGAGCCCCAGGGGCCTGCAGGGAGCCCTGCTCAGGATAGAAAAGCTTCCTCCCTCCTTGCTGCCCCCTCAGGGCTCTGAGTGCTCTGTCTGCAGGTGTCTGAAGGCCAGGATGATCTCCCCATGGCAGCTCCTCTGGCTGCTGGTGCTCTGGGCTCAGGGTAAGACCCAGCAGGGCAGGGAAGGGGTGAGGAGGGCACAGGCTTTCAGGGATTAAAGACCTGATGACCCCTGGATCCAGGGGGTGAGGAACCTTAGACACAGCACAGGCAGATGGGGCTGAGGAACATGGCCAGGCCCTAGATGACAAACATTGTGAGGTCTGTGGGGAAGATGGTTTATGTCCCATATTGACAGCAAATATATCTACTTGTCAGTCATTTGGGATTTCAGTAGTTTCCATAAAACTGTCTTGTCTACATGCTTTGACTTAGACATTCACACAATTCTATCTTTCTCTAATTTTATTGGTTTCCTAGATTCCCGAGGAGCCATTGTGCTGACTCAGTCCCCAGCATCCTTGTCTGCATCTCCAGGAGAGAGAGTCACCATCAGGTGCAAGGCCAGTCAGAGTGTAACAGGTAGTACTGGTACTAGCTACCTACATTGGTACCAGCAGAAACCTGGCCAAGGCCCCAGGCTCCTCATCTACTGGGCTAACAGCCTGGCATCTGGAGTGCCTGCCCGCTTCAGTGGCAGTGGGTCTGGGACAGATTTCACTCTCACCATCAGCAGCTTGGAGCCTGAGGATGCTGGAGATTATTACTGTCAGCAAACTTGGAACTACCCATTCCCACAGTGCTTCAGGCCTGAACAAAAACCTCCCCAGGCTGTTCAGGGGATTCAGCTCAGAGCAGCAGCTGCTTCCTCTCTGGTCTCCAGGGTAGCCCCTGTTCTCTGGGCAGGCTCACACCTCCCAGGCTTCCTCTTTCTGGGCCCACAGGTCCCTTCCGTTCTTTTTATTTTGTTTTTTTTTTTAGTGAGGCAATTGGGGTTAAGTGACTTGCCCAGGGTCACACAGCTAGTAAGTGTCAAGTGTCTGAGGCCGGATTTGAACTCAGGTCCTCCTGACTCCAGGGCCGGTGCTTTATCCACTGTGCCACCTAACTGCCCCCTAGGTCCCTTCCTTTCTAACAAAGCCTTGTCAATCACATACCCTGTCCCCAAGGCAGAGTGCAGATAGCATAGGCCCCTGGGACACAAAAGAATTGGGCTGGATCCCTTCAACAAGTTCTTCCAATTCAGAGGTTCCTTGATTCTATGTGGGGTTTTTTCTCCACTCCAAGCCTGAGTTCAAATCCTAGTCAGCTTCGCAGGCTAGAACCCCAAAGTGCCCTGGTCCCTCCCCACCTAAGCCAACATGTTTGAATGTAAGTGCTGCAACTGTGCAGCAAGTGGGAGAGATGGTCCTGCCCCCTACTCTCAGGACCCCCTCCCTCCCCAGGCACCACCTCCTACTTCTGCCAAAGCCATGTCCCTTGATCCTCCTGCCAGGGAGGTCACAAGATACAATCCTACACTGGGAGCCACAGCGCCTAAGTCCTGTGGTTTAGACTTTTCCTGCAGTCCCTTTCCATTACCCCCAACCTTAGAGGAAAACCCTTAAAATTCCTGAAATGCTCATTTTGTTCTTAATTATTTTGTTAAGCTGCTTTTGCCTTTAATTAATAACCTTTTTTTTTTTTTAGGGCAATGAGGGTTAAGTGACTTGCCCAAGATCACACAGCTAGTATCAAGTGTTTGAGGCCAGATTTTAACTCAGGTCCTCCTGAATCCAGGGCCAGTGCTTTAGCCACTGCACCACTTAGCTGCCCCAATTAATAACCTTATAAAGCATTTGTATTATGAAAGGACCAACAGAAAAAATAAAGCGGTTGAAGAAAAACAAGAGAAACTTTATCATCATTTTGCAAGAATCTGCTTCTACTGCCATAGACAGGGACGTATTTTGCAGAAATGTAGAAGTAGACAGCAAGACATTAATATGAGAGCTGGGGATTTTAGATATCAGAATCAAAAATGTTCTTAATTCACTCAGAGAAATAATGTCAGTTCAAATGTTACATAAGGATTTCTTTGCTATTACATCTACATTTTGAAATCAATAGTATGAGTTTATTATTCATAGAGATTTTCATTCTTTTTAGATTGTGTTTTATGCCAATTTGAGTTTCATTGTTTTTTTTTTCTTCCATGTGTATTTTGTTCTTCTAAACGGTTTGTTTTTCCAACTGATTATTGATCAAATTATATAAAGTATTTCCTTGGTAAATTGAGAACCATGACAAGTGTAAATTAATTCTATAAATACTATTTTTACTTAAAAAAAAGAAATAAAAAAGAAAACAATTACTATTTGTAATTATTGCACATTGCAACTTATATTCTGAGTCAAAGCAAATTCACATTTTTTGCAATCATTATTATCCTCAATTTTTAAATCCATATGAGACTTGGATTATGGGAATTTACCATATAAGACATGAATTACCTTCACCCATGAGAGGAATACATACAAGAGCAAGCATTGGACTGCCACAGAAGGGGAGCCATGCACAAAGTTCAGGCAGTACACTGCCTTGGGAAAGGCCAAGAGAACAGTTGTTGGCAGGAGTCGAGGTTGGATGCTTTTGGTTTAATTTTCCCCCGCATGCCACTGGATGGCTGGGCTATGCCATCTCATTTGACACCTGACTTCAGTTCCCCCTTCTATATGCCTGATGTCATGGACATCTCAATCCTATGCATCTGATTAAGCCTGACTCAGTTATTTCTCTGTTCTTCTATGGTAACCCCCATAATTATCTCAGGTGTCATGATAAATACAATGTTGGATTTGGCCTTGACATCTGCTACCAAGTATATCAGATCCTTTAATTTCTCATAATGGCATGAGGACAATTGGGCAGATAATGTAAAAAGTGATGAAACAGAGAAAAAAATTATTTTCTTAATTAATATCACAATTTTCTTCTCAATTTATTCCACACAAGGGAAAATGTAGTCATATTAAATTTTAGAGAATGTTTCCAGTTTTGTTTTTATTATGTCTCATGTGTAACAACTAGAAAAATAATTATAAAATCTCTAAAAGATTCTGAATTTCTTTAGACATGTTTTTGATTTGATTATTGACAAGGCTTTTTAAAGTTGTGTTAAGCTCAATTTTGTAGGAAACTTTCCCAGCTGATTACCAGTGTCTGAAACACCTGAGGGACTTTACAACCACATCTGAAACTCTATAGCTGAGACTAGTTAGTTGATCTTCAGCATCCACACCTGAAAGACTTCTTTTCCCCAACAATACCCAGAGGACATCCCAAGAATCATCTGAGGAAAGACTTCAATGGATATTTTCCTGCTTTCCTTTTCCCCATTGTATACACTGTGTACAATGTCCACTATTTAAGGGGAATGCCCCCTTTTAGCCTTTGTTTGCTCAATTTCTTTTCTCTCTTTTCATTCCCTTTTCTTTGTTAGTCATAAGTATTTAATGTTATTGCTCCATTAAGGAAACAATTGTTTCTTAATGAAGAATAGGGGGGAATGCAAGAAAATATGGGATTTGGCAGCCTCCCAGGGGCCCTACCTGAAGACTGATTTAGAATTGATTGAATTGGGTGAGACTGAGAAAATGACTGAGAAAATGACAAGAACCTACTTAAGAATGGTTAAATTGAGACCATGCCTGACGAACCCTGAATTGGGTGTTGATCTCAGAGGCTGTGGACTGCTGACATCAGCAGGAGATGACCCTCAACCAATCAGCTTGAAGGACCTCCCTTTTTGGGGAGGGAGACAGGAAGTGGGAAGGTGAGGCTGGCTTGCTGGATCTTCCTCTTTTTGTCTGGAACTGGCTTGGTAGTGGCAGACTGAGAACAGGAGAGTCCCCCTTTTCATCCAGAACTGGCTTGGTGGTGGCAATTGGAGAAAAGGAGGGTCCCCCTTTTTGTCCAGGACTTTGGTGTGGTGGGGGGCTTCACATGGACTGCTAGGAAAAGCAAGGGTTTCTCTCTGGCTGTACCAGATAGATCTAAACTAGGGTTTTCTATTCTCTCTCTTCACTAACTTCTAATACACTTTAATAAATCCTTAAAAGTCTAAGCTCTTGCTGAATTTATGAGTAAATCTTAGCTAGTTTCCCACCATGTATTGTTATTATTTCAAGAACTTGGTAATTCTATATTATTTACACATTTTAGAGTTGGATGGAAGCAGAAAGAGGAAGGATTCCAATGCACAAGAAGATGAGAATGTTGCCTTCATCACCTACAAGTGGTCTTCCGACCTCAGGCCAAAACTGGGGCAGTGGGGGGGGGTGCAGGTTAGGACCCACAGTTAGATTTAAAACATCACAACTCCAAGGCTGACAGTCTTTTCCCAAAATGCCTTGGCAGGCTCAGGCCCATCTTCCCACAAGTAAACTAAGGGATCCTTAGCCCTCCTCTTCTCTACCAATACTCATTTCTTTTCCAGTATAGGTAGGCAATCTCTACTGGATCCTTCTCGCCTAGATGCCGTGTGTATATGGTCTCATAGGAGCCAAATCCAATGGCTTTTTCTCATTCTTCATTCTCCTCCACCTCTCTGCAGACTCTGACACTGTTGAGCAACCTCTCCTCCAGATATTCTTTCTCTGTAGGTTTTCAGGACATTCCTACCTATGAGACCACTTTTCAGTCTCCTTTGCTGGACCCTCATGCACATCAGGCCCTCTCGCCATACCTGTCCCAATTCCATAACTATTAATTAAGCACTTACTGTGTGGCAGGCACTGTGCTAAGCACTGGGGATACAAGAAGATACAAGAAAAAGAAAGACAGTCCCTGTCCTCAAGAAGCTTACAGTATAATGGGGGAAGGTGAAACCCAAAAGGAGGAGGTGGAGGGGAGGAGACACCAGGAGAGTAACTGGTACCACAGAGTGAAACCAGAGACGCAAAGTGGACTTGATCTAAAAAGTACATCCACTGAAACATGAGGATAAGCTGAGAATCCAGTTTCTGCCCTCTATAAGGGAAAACTTTGGGAAGAGTTTGGCATGTCAGCTCAGTCAGATGAAAAAAGACTGACAGAGGTGATGACCAGGCTGGAGTTAATAGCATGGTGTTGCTGAGAAGTGTTGAGCTTATCCTTTATGGGAATTGGGGAGGGGGGGTGTCTTATTTTCTGGTGTTGAAACCAGAGAAAACTGCAGATACAAAGTGAAGTGGCCCTACTGGGGTCACTGTGGACCTTTTCCTCTCTTCCCTCGATGTGATTTCACTTGATGATTGCATTGGCTCCCATGGATTTAATTATTATCCTGATTCTGAGGGTTCTCATATATACGCATATGATTCTCCTATCCCAACCTCTCTGCTGACCTCCAGTCTCCCAACTCCAACTGCCTTCAGACATGCTGAACTGGATATCCAGTAGACATCTAAAACTTATGTCCAAGGTAATGTCATTGTTTTCCCCCTAAACCTTTCCCCTTCCTACCTTCCCTATTACCATAAAGAGCAACACCATCCTCTCAGTCCCTCTGGTTCACAACCTAGAAGTCATCCTCAATTCCTCACACTCACTCTTTTTTTTTTTTTGCAGGGCAATGGGGGTTAAGTGACTTGTCCAGGGTCACACAGCTAGTAAGTATCAAGTATCTGAGGCTAGATTTGAACTCAGGTACTCCTGACTCCAGGGCTGGTGCTTTATCCACTGCACCACCTAGCCGCCCCCCCTCACACTCTCTCTTGCAAAGAAAGATGATCTCCAATTCATCCTCATAGATCTTGTTTGTCCAGAGATGCTCATATGCAGCTTACCCATTAGACCGGGAGCTTCAGGAAAGCAGTGACTGCTCTTTACCTTTCTTTGCCCCCTTCCCCCAGCACATAGCACAATGTCTGGTGTCATGCTTAAAAAATGCTGGTTGGGGGCAGCTAGGTGGCGCAGTGGATAAAGCACCAGCCTTGGATTCAGGAGGACCTGAGTTCAAATCTGATCTCAGACACTTGACACTTAACTAGCTGTGTGACCCTGGGCAAGTCACTTAACCCTCAATGCCCAGCAAAAAAGACAGAGAGAGAGAGAGAGAGAGAGAGAGAGAGAGAGAGAGAGAGAGAGAGAGAGACTGAATGAATGAAGCTGTCTTCAAAGGAAATGTTCAGAACTGATTGATTGTAGGATCACTGACCCTGAGCATAAATTGGGACAAGGCCTACATAGACAGTCTGCTGGAAAAAAAAATAGTGAGAGCTTTATCATTACTTTTATATATGTCAGTGAGGAGCCAGGACATAGACAGTAGACTTATTAGACAACCCCGGTTTTCTATCTGCCTCCTCAATGGAATGTTTATCTTTAGACATTCATTCTTGATGTCATTCCATCCCTCCAGTGCTGCCTTCTCACATAGAATTCCAGTCAATAGGGTCCTACCCAGTCATTCTCTAAATCCATTGAAATGTGGATGTTTGAAGATAGCGTCTGAGGGCACTGGGCTGGAGGCAAAGCTATTTCCAATTTCTTTGGGTTCAGAGTCTTCAGCTGTCTGGACTAGGGCCTGAGGTCACATGATGGTCAAGGGGGTAGTGGTGGTAGGACGTGCCCTGCACAGGCTGCCTCCAGTCTCCCCCTCAGGGTGCCCAGCTGCCCCACCTTGCTGGGCTGTCCTGCCCTGCCCTGGGTGTCTGAGGGTTTGTTGGCAGTTCGTGGGAACTGCTGGCACCTTCTCCAGCGGAGTTGCTTTCCTCAATGATGACCATGAGTTCTGAGTTGAAAGAAGGAATGTAGGGGTGAGAGAGTTGGGGAAGAAGGTGCCACTCCCAGGGCTCCTGAGTCTATCTTCCTGTTGGTATTTACCTCCAGCAAGTCACTGTTGGCAACATGTTCTATAGCATGCTTCCATCTGTGGTGCATCTTTTCATTGCCTTTGGTCACCTGACAGTGTAGTCAACCAAACCTCAGATCCAGAAGCCTGGTTAAAATCCATCTAGCAAATTGTGTCTCACTAATTAACCACACGATTCAACTTCCTCTCTTTGGCCTGAGGTTGGAAGACCACTTGTAGGTGAGGTTGAAGGAGGGGTTCTCATGCTCTTGTGCATTGGAATCCTTCCTCTTTCTGCTTCCATCCAACTCTAAAATTCTGTAAATACGATAGACTTACCAAGTTCTTGAAATAATAACAATACATGAAAATATGTAGGCTGCCCAAATACAGCCCTGACTTGCAATAAATGTGGGGTTTTTTTAATTCCAGGAGTGTTTCCTATTCAGTGGGTAAATTCTCCACCTAGAATCACGGCAAGGAATGGACAAATGTTGCCCACAATGAGAATACATAGAAGGGCTGTGTGCAGCACTGGTAGAAGTAACAACATCAGTGAGATCACTAGGGTTAAATGGAGAACAGGGGAGCTTTGTCTTCTTTTCTTCAAGCAGGGTCTGGTCCCTCCACAGTCTTGAGTAGAAAAGGGTTTTTCATGTCCAGAAAGGAATTCTAGAAGCCTCAGAAGCCATAACCCTAAGGACACAGAACAGAGACACTCCTGCCTGGTTGCCCTCAACTTCAATTAAAACAAACAAACAAATAAAACAACAATAACAACAAAACCATTCCCTAGTGACTGGGGCTTGCCTCTTCTTTGGAAGCCCCACTTTAGCTCAAAATGAGAACACTTTATAGCACCGTGTTTAATCTCTGGTAGCTAAACAATTTGTCATCACAGTCTCCTCTTATGTGCCTTCTTAACTATATCCTTTCCTGGGGGCTGAGGATCTAGGTCTGTCCATGGCCTCAATTCCAAAAATTTCATAGGAAATGTCTGCAGTTCTATGGTTAATGTGCCTAGAAAAGAAAAGGTTTGGGCACTTCTATTTATAAATAAATGTTAAGACTAAACTCTCAAGCAGCTAGGTGGCACAGAAGATAGAACAAAGACCATGGAGTCAGGAATACCTGAGTTCAAATCCGGCCTTAGACACTTGACACTTACTAGCTGTGTGATCCTGGGCAAGTCACTTAACCCCCATTGATACACACACACACACACACACACACACACACACACACACACACACAAAGACTAAACTCTCAGTGTGTCTCTCTGTCTCTGTATGTCTCTCTGTCTCTGTCTCTCTATCTCTGTCTTTCTCTGTCTCTGTGATTCTGTCTCTCTGTCTTTCTCTGTCTCTGTCTCTGTTTCTCTATGTCTCTATGTCTCTGTCTGTCTGTTTCTGTCTCTCTGTCTGTCTCTCCCTGTCTCTCAGTTTCTGTCTCTCTGTCTCTGTCTCTGTCTCTCTGTTTTACTCTGAATAAGTACCTCATTGATTCATAGTGAGGTTTCCGTTCCACTAACTTTCCTCTACCCCACATTCATTGTCATAATTATTGTTCATCCTCTGTTTGACCTTGAAAGTCCTTCAGAACCCAGACCCTTCTTGCCTTTTCAGTCGTGTCCTTTACTGTTTTCTAAGTGCTCCATGATACCAAGACACTGGCCTGGCTGTTCCTCAAACAGGACCCTTTATCTCTCAGTTCTGGGCCTTTATCCTGGCTGTCCCTCATGTGTGAGGCTCCCTCCCTCCCCTCCAGCTCTGTTCCCTGGAGAATTTTAAGGCTGAAATAAAAATCTTCTTTCTGTGACATAATTTTTCTGCACTTCCTGCCTTCCTAATTGCCTTCACATACACTGTCTCTACCTTGGAGGTCCCTGTTTGTGTACAAAATGTCTTTCCCATTAGAATGTTTGCTCCTTGAGGGCAGGGACTGTAGTTTTGTCTTTCTTCATATTCCCTGTGCATGGTATTTTGCCTGGCACATGATAATAGCTTAATAAATGCTTCAAGATGACTCACTGACTAACTACATATCCCTTCCCCTAGACTTCTGCAGCTCATTCTTTTTTTTTCCTCTTCAGTTAGGGAAATGCCTACGAAAACACATTTTATGACATTTGGCCCATTATCCCAGTCTTTAGATTCCACCCCTATCCTTCTGCATGTAAGACATTTCCCCAAGTAATTTCCCTGTGCTCTGTGCCCTGTGCCCTGAGCTTGACAGGACAACAATCCTTCAATATCACCCTCTGGCAAAATCACACAATTCACCAGGTGTTCTCTGAGCTGGGACAAGTACTGGGCAAACTCAGCAAGTCCTGCAATGAATCCAAGTTGTCTCATGCTTGCTTCTCCATCATTGTCAGGTCTACAGCTCACTGGGCAGCCACTAGAATAAGTATTGAGATCTCCCTGTACTGACTGGAGCCTCCCCACTAGGGGTGGGGCCCCAGCACCTGTGTTCTGGCTTGCAAGCCATTTTCCTCACTTTTTTTTTTTTTTTTTTTTTTTCATTTTACACTATTGCTGTTATTTTGTATACAGTGCATTTCACTCTGCTTCAGTTCATGTAGGTCTTTCCAGGTTGTTCTAATAGTATCCTGTTCATCATACCCTAAATAATGTACCTTAAACTTGACAAAGAATTTTCTTCGTATTAGCCCAGCAAAGTCATCATAACTATTTCCCTCCATCCTATTCCCTTCCCATGATATTTACTCTATTTTCCATCTTCTTTTAAACTATTCCTCCTCAAAAGTATTTTACTTCTGACTGTCCCCTCCCCTGCTCTACACTCCCTTTTTTTCCACCCTTCCTTCCTTATCCTCTTCCCCTCATACTTTCCTGTAAGGTTAAATAGATTACTCCTCCCAACTGGGTGTGAATGTTATTCCCTCCATGAGCCAACTCTGATGAGTTTAAGGTCTTTGAGCTAATTCTATGTTCCAAATTTTCTTCCTCCCTCTCTCCTCAACCCTCTCTATGAAATCAAGCAATTCAATATTTCATACTTGTGCCGTTATGCAGAACGTCTTCACCTTCCTTGAAAGTATTTTGCTTTTTACTACTCTCTCCCAGAATCTGCCCTTTCCTCCTTCCCCTCCCCCCCCTTATCTCCCTCCCCTCCCTCGGGGCAAAAATATATTACTATACCCACTTGAGTATGTATGTTAGTCCTTCTTTGAGTCAATTCTGATGATATTAAGGTTCAATCACTCCCCAATTCCTTCCCCCTCTTCCCCTCCCCTCCATAAGCTTTTTTCTTGTTTCCTTCATATGAATAACCTCTCCCCAGACCATCTCTCCCCTTCCCCCTCCCCCAGTCTATTTCTCCTACACCTCAACCCTATTTTAAGGATGTCATTATGGGTTAGTTAGGTGGCACAGTGGACAATGCACCAGCCCTGGACCCAGGAGGCCCCAAGCCCAAATCCGGCCCCATACATAAGACATCCCACAAAGAACAAAACATAACTTCCCTTCGTATTCAGTTCAGACCTGTGTCCTCTGTATTATCTTCCCATATAGGAATGTTAACAGTTTGATCTTTTAATATCCCTCATGAAGTCTTTTTCCTGTTTATCTTTTTATGCTTCTCCAGGGTCTTGTATTTGAAAGTCAAATTTTCTATTCAGTTCAGGTCTTTTCATAACAAATGCCTGAAAGTCTTCTTTCTCCTTGAAGTTCCATGTTTGCCTCTGAAAGAGGATGCTTAGTTTTGCTGGGTACGTGATTTTTGGCTGTAGTCCCAGTTCCTTTGCCCTCTGGAATATCATATTCCATGCCCTCCGGTCCTTTAATGTAGAAGCTGCTAGATCTTGCTTTATCCTTATTGGAGCTCCACAGTATTTAAATTCCTTTTTTCTAGCTGCTTGCAATATTTTCTCCTTGACCTGGGAGTTCTGGAATTTGGCTATAATATTCCTGGAGGTTTTCCTTTTGGGATCTCTTTCAGGAGGTGATCGGTGGATTCTTTCAATTTCTATTTTAGCTTCTGCTTCTAGAATATCAGGGCAATTTTCCCTCACAATCTCTTGGAGGATGGTGTCTAAACTCTTGTTTTGGTCATGGTTTTCAGGTAGTCCAATGATTTTCAAATTATCTCTCCTAGATTTATTTTCTAGGTCAGCTGTTTTTCCAAGGAGATATTTCACATTGCCTTCTATTTTTTCATTCAATTGGATTTGCTTTACTGTGTCTTGGTTTCTCATAAGCTCACTAGCTTCCATTTGTTCAATCCTAATTCTTAGGCAATTATTTTCAGCAGAAAGTTTTTTAATCTCCTTTTCCATTTGGCTTTTCAAACTGTTGACTTTTTTCTCATGACTCTCCTGCATTGCTCTCATTTCTCTTTCCATTCCTTCCTCTCTTTCTCTACATCTTCGTTCTATCTCTCCTACTTTCTCTTCAAAGTCCCTTTTGAGAGCTTCCATGGTCTGAGACCAGTTCATATTTTTCTTGGAAGCTTTGGATGTTGGAGCTTTGACCCTATTATTATCTTCTTCTTCTGAGGATGTATTGTGGTCTACCTTTCCCCCAAAGAAGTTTTCGATGGTCTTCTGCTTTCTCTGCCTACTCATCCTGGCTTACTGTTTCTTGGCTTTTTACTCCTTAAAGTGTAGCGCTGCTTCCCGGACACACCGTTGGTGCTACAGCGTGGCCCAGGGGGTGATTGGGCTTCTTCTCAGCCTGCCTGGCTTGTGAGTAATCACAGCCGCTTTCTCTTTGACCCGGAAACAGAAGTCTGATTGAACTCTGATTCTCTATGGTCGGAAGCTTGCCGTGCTTTTACCCCTCCCCCACTGGGCCACCACCACTCGATTCAGCCCACTGGTTCAGACCCAGGGCGCTTTGCCCCAACTCCAGCAGATACTGCCTCCACTTCACCCCGGCCTACCTCTGAACCCCCTCGCCAGTCCGTGATCGGAGCCTCAGAAGCTGCTGGTGCTGAAGACTCTGACGTGTTGGAGGCACTGTCCCTGGCTGGGTCCGGACTGCGCGCTGAGCTGTTCAGCCTGATCAATAGGTGATCAGAGTCGCCCTCTTTTGCGGAGAAAGTCTCACTCTGTTCTTATGTGCATTAGGCTGTTCTGGGTTTTGATTTTTACCGCATTATTTGGGCGTGAATGGACGGGTTTATCTGGAGCTTGTGGGAGTCACTGCCTCTCCTCCGCCATCTTGGCTCCGCCCCCCCATTTTCCTCACTTTGAAAATTAAATGTCTCTGATTCCTGACTCTCCAGTCTGTAACTTGTTCTGTTTGACTCCAGCCACTCCCAGGTTAGAGGTCATTCCTGGTCCTTTAACAGAGTCATAAGTAAAGAATGACTGAGGGGACAAAGGGTAGAAATTACCTTAAACTTCCCTGAGCTCTTTTTCTGGGGCCAGACTCCCACTACCCAGTTTCCCTTACCTTTGGCTGCCCGAATGCCTTCAGGCCAGTGTCCCCTCAGTCCTGTCTTTTCTCAGCCAGACCCTCCTGGATCTCAATCACTTTTCTCTTCTGCCCCTACCCCAGGCTTCCACAATGCAATTACTTGAGGATAGCAGAATCCTCCAAGGAAGTGGGGGTGGAAAGAAAGGTGTTTCCCCAAATCTTACCAAGGAATAAAAGAAAGGCAGGCTTTTAATTTGTGGAGTCTCCCTGTTAAGTCCAAAAAGGATTGTTAATTAGTGGGATACCAGGCCCTGACTGCTTTCCACTGGACAATAGACAATATTGCCCTTGGGTCTTTTGCAACGATTTCTGTCATTTTTCAGTCATGTCCACCTGTAGTAGTTGGTCATTTCCTTGTCCTAAATGAGTTTTTGTGCCTCACACAGCTAGCAATTATCCAAGGCAGGATTTGAAATCAGGATGATGAGTCCTCCTAGCCCCAGACCCAGCATTCTTTCCACTGCACCTCCTAGGTGCCCCATTAAACCATAAAACTGACTAAAACTAAAATAAACCAAGGACATACGGGTGTAGCAGGAGCACACAGCACAAGGGTCCCAAAAGCAGAGACATCTTCAGGGCACCAACGTCTCAGGGACTTTCCCTGAGCTGGAGTCAGGCACTTCTGCTCCAAGAGCCCCCACACCCCCAGCTGCTTTGCCTAAAGAGATCCCCAAGGGGCGGGCCTGCAGACACAGGGACATAAGCTAGGGCTGGGGGCAGAGCAGGCACAGGGCAGGAGACACTGTACCATGGAGTCCCTGTCCCAGCTTCTCTGCGGGCTCCTGATGCTCCTGGTCCCAGGTGAGAACAGGGGACAACACAACAGGCAGACGGGCAACTTTTCGTAGGATGAGAGAATTCAAAGGAGCTTAGAGTCTCTGGGCACATGAGCCAACACAGTCCGAGGGGTGATGTAGATTCCTCGGAGGTCAGTGGGGTTGGCAGGACCAGGCTGTCTGGGGGCCAAGTATCCAAATGGAAGGAGAATGTTCTGTTTATTTCCTGTTGGTTGATCCTTAATTCCTGCTTTTAGGTTCCAGGGGGCAAATTGTGCTGAGCCAGTCTCCAGCCTCAGTGTCTGTGACCCCAGGAGAGAGAGTCACCATCAGCTGCAAGGCCAGTCAGAGTGTCAAACACAGTAATGGAAACACTTATCTCAGTTGGGTGAAACAGAAACCTGGGCAGTCTCCTCGGGGCCTCATTTACAAGGTTTCCAACCTGCACTCAGGAGTCCCTGCCAGGTTCAGTGGCAGTGGGGCTGAGAAGGACTTCACCCTCACCATCAGCAGTGTGGAGGCTGAAGATGGGGCCTATTATTACTGTTTTCAGGCAACTTTTATTCCTCGCACAGTGCTACAGCCCCGAACAAAAACCTCCCCAGCCCAGGCTGGCTGCTCAGGGAGGTTCAGCTGCCTCTTCTGCTTCCTCTCCTGCAGCAGCTGCTGGGCTGCCTGCTCAGGTGCAGGGTCGTGGGGCTGACTGGGGGAAAGGGACTCAGGGCTCAGGGGAGAGGCCATGGACTGAGAGCTCTGTGTCCTGAGGGCTCTTGCTCCTCTTAGACATGAGCTGTGTGTAAAGAACCAGCATCTCTCAGACTGGGCCACCCTACTCTATTCTGGGCCTGAGGCACTCTCCCATTTGTATTTCCTCTGATTCCCCACTGAAGGAGAAATAAAGCAGAAACTAGAAGGCTCCTAGCAGAGGGGCATCATCTCTCCTTTCTTTCTAACTCTCTATTCCATAAGAAGTGCTGACTCGGGGGCAGCTAGATGGTGCAGTGGATAGAGCACCGGCCCTGGAGTCAGGAGTACCTGAGTTCAAATCCGGCCTCAGACACTTAACACTTACTAGCTGTGTGACCCTGGGCAAGTCACTTAACCCCAATTGCCTCACTAAAAAAAAAAAAAAAAAAAAAAAAAAAAAAAAAAGAAGTGCTGACTCATGGACCCAAGAGCTCAAGGAGACCAGTCAGCAGCCTAGGGAAACCAGTCAATGCGCCAAGCTTCAATTTCACATCCTGTGCCTATTTTCTTTGACCACGTTTTTTAATTTTATTTTTATCTCTTTTATTGCTATTAATGCTGAGGTGCAGGGGCAGATCTCTCCAGAGTCTCTTCTGTGCACCCTCTTTCCAAAGGAGACTTGAGTTCACCCAAAGGAGGGAGAGAAGGGATTGGTGCAAGTCCAAGGTGAACTCCTGACTCTTATGGGGAAGGAGGGCCCCAAGCTCTCTGTCTCTGTCTCTCTGTCTCTGTCTCTGTCTCCCTCTCTCTCTCTCTGTCTCTGTCTCTCTGTCTGTCTGTGTCTCTTTCTCTCTGCACATACACAGATACATGATTATATGTGTATATATGTATATACATACGTGTGTATGTTTGTTTATTCAAGACTTTATTCCCTTCACACCAAATGTCAGTTACCCAGAGACCAGAGCATACATCAAATGGACCTTTCAATCTGATTGGATAGCAGACAGAAAACAAGGTAATGATACAGAAGAGAATATACCAGAGGATACACAGAGTGAATGCACTTTCCTGCTCAGAGAGAAGTATTTCCATTGGTCTAAGACATCACCCTGGATTTCACCCAAGAGAAAATACCCTGAAGTCTCTAGGTTAGGATGCTTGGGATAAAGATATAATCGAGATTGTGGCTCCTCCACATGTTGGCTCCTTCCCAGTGTCTCCCTCCCTTCATGGAAGGAAGGCTCCATGAGGAGAATCAGGAACCACACATCACGTGCCTCAAAGCTGGAAGCCAAAGACTAGGATCACAACCCTATCCCTCCCGCAGGCCTAGGAAATGGAGTATATTTGCTATGGGCTGGGGTACCCCATTTGACTGGGACTGGGCACCCCAGAAGTTTTCTGGGGCAAATCAAAAGAACCTCCTCCTTGAGAAACTAAACCAAAGGACAGACACACCTAACCATTCTCCCCCACCCTTCATGGAGATAAGATTAGGTGTGGCTGCTGCCTTTGAGGTGTGAGGGGGAGAGAGATGGCTTGAGAGATCTGGAGCTGCCCCTCACCCAACTTCCCCCAGCCACCACCAGTAGGGCATGGTCCTCCCCCAATAAGGATATTTTCCACAGACCATCACCTCATCCAACCACCATCAGATAATCTCATCGGACCACCATCGGTCCTCTATAAAACTATCTGCCTGTCTTCTGCTCGAGGAGAAAGGTATCTCAGAGCCATGCCCCTGTGCCATGCCTTCTCCCCATCAGAAGAAGTCCAAGGATTTCCCTCTTGGTTTCCTTTCCCTAGCACCCTAAATAAACTATTATTTTACTCTAATTGGATTTGTGTGCAAGAGGGTATAATTCTTTAAAGAGGAATTCCTAAGAACCCCTACCCCAAACCCCAGGGAATTTTTGCCATAACATATTGACATACAAATATCGACATAATTGGGCAGCTAGGTGGTGAAGTGGATAAAGCACTGGCCCTGGATTCAGGAGGACCTGAGTTCAAATGTGACCTCAGACACTTGACACTCACTAGCTGTGTGACCCTGGGCAAATCACTTAACCCTCATTGCCCCACACCAAAAAAAAAAAATCGACATAATTATGTAACATATATTGTATGCAATAATAGACAAACACTATGGTGAGTGTATCAACATGTCAATCCATTTTGAGTCTTATGAAACTGGGCTTGAGGCCATGGGAACAATGTCAGAAACACACTTGCTACTGTACAGACAGTGCAAGTGATTCCCGCCTGCCTGTTCTCAAGCGGGATTCCTGCAAGCCACACAGATACTCCTTGACAAGAAGGTGCCTAAACCCACCACTCAGCTATTTTACTATCTTGTCTCTCACTCTTCAATCTTTAGGCAATTACTTCTATGTAAGTAGATTCCAATTAATTCTAAATAGGAGAAACAACCCCAACAATACATCTTGATCATTCTAATCATGTCCTGGGCAGTTATTAATAAGTGGTGTGAGTGACACAGAGACAGAACCTGAGGTGGGGACCTTGAGACACCAGGATCTGGAGCTTATTCTCCTTCTCCGGGACAGAGACTTATTCCTCAAGCTTCTCTTTTCTAAACTGCCTATTCCCTCTCTGTCACCCTCCCTACCTGGGCACCAGGTATCTCTGTGATTCAATAAGCCTGTCAGGCAAACAACCCAAAATGAGACTTGGAATCTAGAGAGGACTGCCTCACACAGGGGCCATTAGGACTTGTCCGGGGATTATTAATCACAGAATCTGTTTCCAGGGGAAAGGAATGACTGGGGGGCTGCCAGACTGGGAAAGGTCAGAAAGAGCAGGTCAAGGCCAAGAAGCAGAACATGGATGAGAGGCCAACTCTTGGTCATCTCTGCAATTGGCACCTGCATTGTATCAAACCCCTCCTGTTGTGATGGACAGGCTTGAGTCACTCAATGAGCTATGATTTGTCCCATGCAGGGTTATCCAAGGCAGGCCACAGTGGAGAGCTCTGACAAAAGAAATACAAACCTCTCCAGCATCATTATGAAGAAAATCTCATGGATAGTTCCAAAATGTTCAAAGAGGTGACACCAGAGGATGAGCCCCTCAGGATGCTCCATGGAAAGGTGTGGGTGGCTGTCCAATTTCCTGATAACTCACTCTAGCTCTAGCTGCTAAAGCCAAGTTTAGTTATAATTATCTTTTTTAATTGTGTTTCAGATATGAGGAAGAAAGTTCAATCTCGCTAGAGAATCTGTGGACAAAACCTTCAGGCCAAGAATGCAGCCAGAGTGAAGGAGAATGGAATCAACCCCAGAGAAGGCAGACTAAAAGCAGACCCCAGCTCCGTGCATCTGCTGGCAACATTCAATCCTCCTCCACTGGAGGATGTGGAGGTGGGCTCTGGTCTGGCTCTGGTCACATGATACTGATGTGGCATGGAATTTTGGGTCAAATTAATTGTGAGTCGTCCCAAAAGAATTAGAAGACTCAGTGACTCAGTTTCCCAAGTTTTATTCCAATGCTGTGAGTGACCACAGGGAGAGAACCAGAATATTGGAAATGTATCTCTCAAATAAGGAAAGGAAAGACAGTTATATTTAAATTGGTTATCAGTCTCATTATAATAATCTCCACCTTGGGGAGGTTCAGGGGAGGGCCCATCCTTCTCATTATAATATTCTCCCCCTAGGAGTGTGACAAGGGAAGGTTTACCCTAATTTGGAGTGCCTGGGGCTCTTAAGCCAACCCCTGAGGCGGGTACCTTTTTCAGTGATGGTGTGTTTTGGGGGTTTACATGTCATAAGGTGAGTCTGGGGACAAATTTGGTCTTTTCTGTGCATGTCCCTTTCTGATTTCCATGGCTGGTTTCAAAATATAATCATTTTTCATTAGAATTTCTGGGGGCAGCTAAGTGGCGCAGTGGATAAAGCACTGGCCTTGGATTCAGGAGGACCTGAGTTCAAATCCAGCCTCTGACACTTGACACTTACTAGATGTGTGACCCTGGGCAAGTCACTTAACCCCAATTGCCTCACCAAAAAAAAAAAAAAAGAAAGAATTTCTATAGGTTGTCTTTTTCCTTTATTGTTACTTTGACCTGACCCGCTCTGGTCCGTTATGGATGTTGATCACTATAGGTACAAGAACCTAGCATAAGTTATCCATTAAGTGAGATCTGACTCCCTTTTGGAGCTAATATCTGTATTAGAGATTGGGTCTTGGGTTTTTCTATTAACCCTTTTTTGCCTCCTACATCAATACCACTGAAACTCCTTGAACCCTGAGATTTCCTGGATCACAGAAGTTATAAGCCTGCTCAGGGAGAACTGTCTACCCTGAACCCTCTGCTCTCAGCTCATGACCAAGGCCTTGGGTGCTCTGCCTCCTAGCATACCACACTCCAAAAGGCCGAGTCCTCATCTAATCGGGAGCTGTAGTCATAGGTTAACATCCACATCAAATTAAAAGAAATTTTTAAAAACATGAAGTACCTGTGAGGTGAAAAAAGCTGAGTATTCAAAGACCAAAGAAGAACAGTTCCTGCCCTTGTAAAATTTAACATTCGGGGTGGCTAGGTGGCTCAGTGGATAGAGCATTGGCCCTGGATTCAGGAGTACTTGAGTTCAGATCCAGCCTCAGACACTAGACACTTACTAGCTGTGTGACCCTGGGCAAGTCACTTAACCCCTATTGCCCTGAAAAACAAACAAACAAACAAAATTTAACATTCAATTGGGAGAAGCCAACTAGTGTCTTCAGTATAATTGCAAGAGGGAAAGAAGCCATATATGAGAGGAGAAACAGACACCTCCCCACTGAGATGGGACCTGAGCTGTGCTCCAAAGGAAGCTGGGGATCCTGCCTGGTGGGGGGGGCGGTGTGCCTGGCCCTCTGAGGGGGCCCCCTGTGCAGGGCCTGGCAATACATGAGGGAAGGCTGTGTGCAGGAAGAGCCAGCAGGCTGGTGTTACTAGAACAGAGAGGACACAGTGCTGGGTGATATGGCATGAGCCTGGGAAGGGAGGAGGGAGCCACCCTGTGGAGAATGTGAGATGCCAGGTTGGGGACTTTGTGTTATATTCTAGGGTCATCAGAAAGGCAGTGGGGATTTTTGAGAGAGACATGTGATCAGATTGATTTAATTAATATCATTTTGGCACTTGTGTGAAAGAGGGAAAATTATAATAGTTTCTGGTGATCTGGTACTTTAGGGTAATAAAGCTTCTTTCTGAGCTTTATTAGTTCTTATCCACTTTGATTTTTTTTTTGGTGAGGCAATTGGGGTTAAGTGACTTGCCCAGGGTCACACAGCTAGTAAGTGTCAAGTGTCTGAGGCCAGATTTGTACTCAGGTCCTCCTGACTTCAGGGCTGGTGCTTTATCCACTGAGCCACCTAGCTGCCCCTCTTATCCACCCTGAAATCCTGTTGGCTCAGTCATGCATTAGGGGCAGGGTTAGATTATAAACCTTCAACAAGTCCTGAAATATATAATATATATATATAATATATAATATATATAATATATTATATATATATTATATAAAATATATAACTTGGGAAACTGAGTCACTTTGACACTTACTAGCTGTGTGACCCTGGGCAAGTCACTTAACCCCCGTTGCCCCAACAAACAAAATAAAACAAAACAAAACAAAACAAAACAAAACAAAACAAACTAAATGTGTGGTCGCCTTAAATTAGAAGCTTTTAGCATCATTTTGCCCACTCAGAGAGGGTTAGTGTCTGATCAGAGTCACACAGCCAATAAGGGGCAGAAGTGACACTTAGCCAGAACAACTCCAAGCCTGACAGTCTTTCTCCAAATATCCTTGGCAGCTTCAGGCCCATCTTTCCCAAAATAAGTGAAAGGGTCATCAGCCCTCCCTCTTCTTTCTCTGTCCTCATCTCTTCTCCCAGTATAAGTAGACAGGGACATGGGTGATATAGGGGATATAGATAGATGCTATGAACAGAGTTGTCAGTGAAATAAACATATGTGATTTAGATGAGTCGACATGGAATAATGGACAGAGAAGTGGCCTGAGAGTCAAGAAGCCCAGGACCAAGTCCTGGTTCTGACCCAGTTTGGCTGACTTCCTGGGCAAGGACTTAACCTCTGAGTGCTGCAGACAACTCCCTGGGATTGTAAACAGTAGATGCCAAGTTGCATGAGGAGATGGTTTTCACTGAGAACTTATCCCACCAAATCACATCTGGATACATCAACACCTCTACTGATACATCCCACATAACTGGGTCATGTGACAGACAGAAGCCAGGTCTACAATAAGGAAGAGACTTGAGTTCAAATCCTGCATCAGATATTTCTTGTTTTTTGTTCTTTTTTTCTTTATTTTTTTTCATCAGATATTTCTTTTTTTTTAATTTAATTTATTTTAGGCAATGGGGGTTAAGTGACTTGCCCACGGTCACACAGCTTGTAAATGTCAAGTGTCTGAGGCCGGATTTGAACTCAGGTACTCCTGAATCCAGAGCCGGTGCTTTAACATCAGATATTTCTTAACTGTGAAACCCTGACCTTGTCACTTTACCTCTATTTCCTCATCTGTAAAATTCTGTCAGTGCTAACAGGTAATAGCACTAACATCTTAGTGCAATTATAAAGGTAAAATGAGATAAAATTTTAATGTCCTTTGCAAACTTATGGGCACTTCATAAATGCTTGGTATATGTTAATAATAATAGCTTCTATTATCATTGTCATTACTATGCTATTTTGCATTATCCAGTAGAATATGAACACCTTTGCAGCCTGGACAATTTCTGCTTTTCCATTTATCTCCCTAGCACTTAGCATTGTTTTGTTTCATATCTTAATAAGTGCCTTTTCTTTCCTTTTCTTTTTTTGGTGAGGTAATTGGGGTTAAGTGACTTGCCCAGGGTCACACAGCTAGTAAGTGTTAAGTGTCTGAGGCTGGATTTGAACTCAGGTCCTCCTGAATCCAGGGTCCGTGCTCTATCTACTGTGCCACCTAGCTGCCCCAAGAAGTGCCTTTTCAACTGATGATGTCTGAATGCAGATAAAAGCCTACTTTTTCAAATTCTTTATTCATTCATTCATTTATTCATTAGGTCTAAGTCATCTTTTACAACATGACTAACCTAGACAACCTTGTAAACTAAATGTGTGGGGGGCAGCTAGTTGGTGCAGTGGATAAAGCACTGGCCCTGGATTCAGGAGGACCTGAGTTCAAATCTGGCCTCATACACTTTGACACTTACTAGCTGTGTGACCCTGGGCAAGTCACTTAACGCCCATTGCCCCAACAAACAAAACAAAACAAAACAAACTAAATGTGTGGTCACCTTAAATTAGAAGCTTTTAGCACCAGTCTTTGGGCATAAAGCATTTATTAAGCATAGTAAAAGTTAGTAAAGATAGAACATGTGGAGTAAAGAATGTTAAGAAGGAGCCTCTCTGCCCTAGGTTTCAGAATGGACTCCTTCCTTCAAAGGGCAGACCCAGGGAGCCAGCCTCACCTCCTACTTCCTATCCCCCTCCCCCACAAGGAGAGGTCCTTCAAGCTGATTGGTTGAGGGTGGTCTCTCCTGTTGATGTTGTAGTCCACAGCCTCTGAGAACAACAGCCCACTCAGGGCTGGCCAGGTGGGCTTCTCAGTCTATCAGCCAATGTCACCCAATTCAATCAATTCCAAATCAATCTTCAGTTGGGGCCCCTGGGCATCTGCCAAATACCATTGTTTTCTCACACCTAGAGATATGTTTTGCCTGACTACACATGGAAAACATAGACTGTATGAGATAATGGACTCGGGTTAGTTTTATATGAGATGATTATGGATTTGAGTCAGATTAAACTCTGAGGATGAGGTCTGGAAGATACCCAGCCCCCCCACACCCCCGACCCCCAGTATAGTTAGCTTCTCTGTCTTTGCCTAAAAGTTTTATTTCTCAGTTCTCTGTCTCCTTTACCAATCAGAAGTATTTACTGCCTGTAATAAAAATCGTGTCTCCAGTCAGCCTGCCTCCTCCCCCTACATGTCAAACCCCAGTCCCTGTCAAGGATTAATTGCAATGAGATAGGGGAATGATTTCTGCCTCCCCTCTTCTTTAAATTCCTCAGACTTGTTACCCCCCCCCTTCCCTCTTCCTTTGGTTTGACCTTGTTCCCCCTCCCCTTTTTCCCCTTGATCCTGGAACTCATATGCATGTCTCCATACATTGATCACAAGCTAAGCAAGCAACCTGGGTGAGATAGGATTGGATATTACATTGTGAGCTCACCCTAGTGCACATGGGGACTTTCCTCCCCAAAATTACTATAAAAACTCCAGGCTTGAATTGATTATTGAGGCTCAGTCTCAGGATTCAGTTTGCACATTCTCACAAGAATGTAATAAATCTGTCTGTGCTTGACATGGTGGTCTCCTCGAGTTATTTGGGTAAACTGAGGCAGTTTGTCCCAAACATATACCAAATTGCATGCCTTCTCAATGAGGGGTGTGAAAAGACAATTATTAACAATGAATTTCTTAGGGACCCAGAGACTAGTTTTAGTTGCTTTCTTCCCCTCACCCCAGAAAGTTGAACCTTTGCCCTGAACAAAGCCAGGTGAACAAAAGAAATGAAGATAGATTCTTTTGTCTACTTAAATTGAGTTGATGGGATTAAACTACCCCTAACACTGGACTTCACCCTTTGCCTGAGGGATATTCCCTGTGTGTGATTATCAGGCAGAGCTCATTTTATTTTGGACCACTCTCAAATCATGTCAAACAATGGAACTGAATGATGTTAACCAATTAGCTTTGTCAAAAGAAGATAAAAAGCCTTGACCACTTAAGGGTCACCATTTTGACTTGTTCTTGGCTACACTCTTGGTTCAGAATGCTTGGTACCTGCTGTTTCTCTCAGGCCTTGAGACCACATGCTCTCTCTCAGAGACACAAAATGGGTCTGGGGCTCTTCTCCCTATGCTAACTGCCATGTGATCAATACTTTACTAATATATAATATTAATTAATAATAAATGCTTACTGCCCAAACAGATGCAATAGCCATTAATATATAAGTAGCAAGAATTTATAAAAGTACAGAAAATATTTTCAAAATGCATGAATGGTTTTTTCACATAACTATTCACTGTTGATTGATGAAAGAGAAAAGCCTAGAGGTAGGTGGATCAAACAGGGGGATCTTGCAATCTCCCAGGACAGAAGTCTCCTTGTGTCAATGTCTCAGCAAGTCATCCTCAATTTCATAGTCTCACATTGGACACAGATTCATGCAGATCCTCATTTCTAGAAATAGTCACAGCCAGGAGATGGGATGGATCATAATGTGGGTCCTCACCTTTAGTGCATGTCTGGAAAGGGGAAATGGGGTGAAAAGTAGACATAAGGTTTTCCTCCATGATGCTCAGAACAATACAGTAATCTCATCTAGTGATGGACAAAACCTATTCACCCAGGAATGAAGCACTACTAGGTTTTTCCCAGTGGTCCAGGCTTAGATCTGTCCAGTGTCAGCCAGCCCCTCCTCTCTGCACCTGGAATTCACACCTTCTCCAGCAGGGGGCAGGAGTGGGGCAGGTGCATGAGCAGAGGGAGGTGAGGCACCTCCAGAGCCTACAAGCTGTGAGTCTCTGCCATCTCCGCCCCCTCCCCAGGGCTGGGAGCTCTCTCCTGGTTATGGGGGATCTAGGCCTGGGGCACACAGAGAAGCCTCCCCTCATTCACCCACAACCAGCTCCAACCAGTCCCATGTCAGACACTAAACAGGAGCCTGTCTTTGCTCCTGAGGTCACACATTGAGGACAGAGAGGAGGGAGACCCGTCCCCCAGGGTCAGGCTCAGCCAGGGTGACTCAGGGTGACTCACAGGGTCCTGAGAGGAGGCTCAGAGCAGACCTGGGGCTCTTTTGCATATGGAGCCCCAGGGGCCTGCAGGGAGCCCTGCTCAGGGTAGAAAAGCTTCCTCCCTCCTTGCTGCCCCCTCAGGGCTCTGAGTGCTCTGTCTGCAGGTGTCTGAAGGCCAGGATGGTCTCCCCATGGCAGCTCCTCTGGCTGCTGGTGCTCTGGGCTCAGGGTAAGACCCAGCAGGGCAGGGAAGGGGTGAGGAGGGCACAGGCTTTCAGGGATTAAATACCTGATGACCCCTGGATCCAGGGGGTGAGGAACCTTAGACACAGCACAGGCAGATGGGGCTGAGGAACATGGCCAGGCCCTAGATGACAAACATTGTGAGGGCTGTGGGGAAGATGGTTTATGTCCCATATTGACAGCAAATACAACTTCTTGTAAGTCATTTGGGATTTCAGTAGTTTCCATAAAACTGTCTTGTCTACATGCTTTGACTTGGACATTCACACATTTCTATCTTTCTCTAATTTTGTTGGTTTCCTAGATTCCCGAGGAGACATTGTGCTGACCCAGTCTCCAGCTTCCTTGTCTGCATCTCCAGGAGAGAGAGTCACCATCAGCTGCAAGGCCAGTCAGAGTGTAACAGGATAGTAAAACAGAGTGTAACAGGTAGTAGTGGTACTAGCTACCTTCACTGGTACCAGAAAAAACCTGGCCAAGCCCCCAGGCTCCTCATCTACAGGGCTAACAGCCTGGCATCTGGAGTGCCTGCC
The DNA here is from genome assembly GCF_019393635.1 of Dromiciops gliroides. Lineage (NCBI taxonomy): Eukaryota > Metazoa > Chordata > Mammalia > Microbiotheria > Microbiotheriidae > Dromiciops > Dromiciops gliroides. The sequence continues at coordinate 662,454,320 of NC_057862.1, forward strand.
CGGTTCAGTGGCAGTGGGTCTGGGACAGATTTCACTCTCACCATCAGCAGCTTGGAGCCCGAGGATACTGGAGATTATTACTGTCTGCAGAGTAAAGACTGGCCTCCCACAGTGCTTCAGGCCTGAACAAAAACCTCCCCAGGTTGTTCAGGGGATTCAGCTCAGACCAGCAGCTGCTTCCTCTCTGGGCAGGCTCACATCTCCCAGGCTTCCTCTTTATGGGCCCGCAGGTCCCCTCCTTTCTTTTTTTTTTTTTTTTGTTTTATGTTTTAGTGAGGCAATTGGGGTTAAGTGACTTGCCCAGGGTCACACAGCTAGTAAGTGTTAAGTGTCTGAGGCCCAATTTGAACTCAGGTCCTCCTGACTCCAGGGTGGGTGCTCTATCCACTGTGCCACCTAGCTGCCCCCTAGGTCCCTTCCTTTCTAACAAAGCCTTGTCAATCACATACCCTGTCCCCAAGGCAGAGTGCAGATAGCATAGGCCCCTGGGAAACAAAAGAATTGGGCTGGATCCCTTCAACAAGTTCTTCCAATTCAGAGGTTCCTTGATTCTGTGTGGGGTTTTTCTCCACTCCAAGCCTGAGTTCAAATCCTAGTCAGCTTCACAGGCTAGAACCCCAAAGTGCCCTGGTCCCTCCCCACCTAAGCCAACATGTTTGAATGTAAGTGCTGCAACTGTGCAGCAAGTGGGAGAGATGGTCCTGCCCCCTACTCTCAGGACCCCCTCCCTCCCCAGGCACCACCTCCTACTTCTGCCAAAGCCATGTCCCTTGATCCTCCTGCCAGGGAGGTCACAAGATACAATCCTACACTGGGAGCCACAGCGCCTAAGTCCTGTGGTTTAGACTTTTCCTGCAGTCCCTTTCCATTACCCCAAATCTTAGAGGAAAACCCTTAAAATTCCTGAAATGCTCATTTTGTTCTTAATTATTTTGTTAAGCTGCTTTTGCCTTTAATTAATAACCTTTTATTTTTTAGGGCAATGAGGGTTAAGTGACTTGCCCAAGGTCACACAGCTAGTATCAAGTGTCTGAGGCCAGATTTTAACTCAGGTCCTCCTGAATCCAGGGCCAGTGCTTTAGCCACTGCACCACTTAGCTGCCCCAATTAATAACCTTATAAAGCATTTGTATTATGAAAGGACCAACAGAAAAAATAAAGGGGTTGAAGAAAAACAAGAGAAACTTTATCATCATATTGCAAGAATCTGCTTCTACTGCCATAGACAGGGACGTATTTTGCAGAAATGTAGAAGTAGACAGCAAGACATTAATATGAGAGCTGGGGATTTTAGATATCAGAATCAAAAATGTTCTTAATTCACTCAGAGAAATAATGTCAGTTCAAATGTTACATAAGGATTTCTTTGCTATTACATCTACATTTTGAAATCAATAGTATGAGTTTATTATTCATAGAGATTTTCATTCTTTTTAGATTGTGTTTTATGCCAATTTGAGTTTCATTGTTTTTTTTTCTTCCATGTGTATTTTGTTCTTCTAAACGGTTTGTTTTTCCAACTGATTATTGATCAAATTATATAAAGTATTTCCTTGGTAAATTGAGAACCATGACAAGTGTAAATTAATTCTATAAATATTATTTTTACTTAAAAAAAAGAAATAAAAAAAGAAAACAATTATTATTTGGGATTATTGCACATTGCAACTTATATTCTGAGTCAAAGCAAATTCACATTTTTTGCAATCATTATTATCCTCAATTTTTAAATCCATATGAGACTTGGATTATGGGAATTTACCATATAAGACATGAATTACCTTCACCCATGAGAGGAATACATACAAGAGCAAGCATTGGACTGCCACAGAAGGGGAGCCATGCACAAAGTTCAGGCAGTACAATGCCTTGGAAAAGGCCAAGAGAACAGCTGTTGGCAGGAGTTGAGGTTGGATGCTTTTCGTTTAATTTTCCCCTGCATGCCACTGGATGGCTGGGCTATGCCATCTCATTTGACACCTGACTTCAGTTCCCCCTTCTATATGCCTGATGTCATGGACATCTCAATCCTATGCATCTGATTAAGCCTGACTCAGTTATTTCTCTGTTCTTCTATGGTAACCCGCATAATTATCTCAGGTGTCATGATAAATACAATGTTGGATTTGGCCTTGACATCTGCTACCAAGTATATTAGATCCTTTAATTTCTCATAATGGCATGAGGACAATTGGGCAGATGATGTAAAAAGTGATGAAACAAAGAAAAAATTATTTTCTTAATTAATATCACAATTTTCTTCTCAATTTATTCCCCACAGGGGAAAATGTAGTCATATTAAGTTTTAGAGAATGTTTCAGTTTTTGTTTTTATTATATGTTTCATGTGTAACAACTAGATAATAATTATAAAATCTCTAAAAGATTCTGAATTTCTTCAGACATGTTTTTGATTTGATTATTGACAAGGCTATTTAAAGTTGTGTTAAGCTCAATTTTGTAGGAAACTTTCCCAGCTGATTACCAGTGTCTGAAACACCTGAGGGACTTTACAACCACATGGGAAACTCTACAGCTGTGACTTGTTAGTTGCTCTTCAGCATCCACACCTGAAAGACTTCCTTTCCCCAACAACACCCAGAGGACATCCCAAGAATCATCTGAGGAAAAACTTCAATGGATATTTTTCTGTTTTCCTTTTCCCCATTGTATACACTGTGTACAATGTCCACTTATTTAAGGGGAATACCCCCTTTTAGCCTTTGTTTGCTCAATTTCTTTTCTCTCTTTTCATTCCCTTTACTTTGTTAGTCATAAGTATTTAATGTTATTGCTTCATTAAGGAAACAATTGTTTCTTAATGAAGAATGGGGGGAATGCAAGAAAATATGGGATTTGGCAGCCTCCCAGGGGCCCTACCTGAAGACTGATTTAGAATTGATTGAATTGGGTGAGACTGAGAAAATGACTGAGAACCTACTTAAGAATGGTTAAATTGAGACCATGCCTGGCCAACCCTGAGTGTGGTGTTGATCTCAGAGGCTGTGGACTACTGACATCAGCATCTTGAAGGACCTCCCTTTTTGGGGAGGGAGACAGGAAGTAGGAAGGTGAGGCTGGCTTGCTGGATCTTCCTCTTTTTGTCTGGAACTGGCTTGGTGGTGGCAGACTGAGAACAGGAGAGTCCCCCTTTTCATCCAGGATTTTTTGCTTGGTGGGGGGCTTCACATGGACTGCTAGGAAAAGCAAAGGTTTCTCTCTGGCTATACCAAATAGATCTAAACTAGGGTTTTCTATTCTCTCTCTTCACTAACTTCTAATACACTTTAATAAATCCTTAAAAGCCTAAACTCTTGCTGAATTTATGAGTAAATCTTAGCTACTTTCCCCCATGTATTGTTATTATTTCAAGAACTTGGTGAGTCTATATTATTTACAAATTTTAGAGTTGGATGGAAGCAGAAAGAGGAAGGATTCCTATCCAGAAGAAGATGAGAATCCTGCCTTCATCACCTACAAGTGGACTTCTGACCTCAGGCCAAAACTGGGGAGGGGTAGGTTAGGACCCACAGTTAGGTTCACCTCTGAAGAGGGGAACACACACACACACACACACACACACACACATGCACACACATCTGGGGCCATGTTTATAATTGGAATTCACAGCTACAGATTGGGTCCTCGGGAGAGTGAATATTCATTACTACGAGTAATATTGAGGGATTGTGCTCTGAACACTACAGTACCTGTAAGCTCCCTCTCAACAATTAGCCTCAGTGCATTAAAAGCCTTCATTCAGGGGGTACAATAAGAACAGTTATTATAAGACATCCCCAACAAAAGCCTGGAGCACCACCTCCCACATGTAAAAATAGAATCTATGGCATGAAAAATGGGCACAAAACTGAATCCAGTAGAATGGAGGCACTAAGTAGAGAACATATAGGGCACAACATCTGCCAGTGGGAGTCCTTTCTCCCTCTGTAGGCCCCTGTATGATTCTCCTTAGTTGTACCTCTCTGGAGCCCATAGCTATCACCTTCCTCCACCAGGAGGGGTCATGATGCCCGCAGCTATCTGTGCTCAGTGCATCTCTCTGCTCCCAAAGTAGACAATTCCTCTGCCCTCAGCTAAATGCCAGTAGATTTTTCTAAGACCACTGAAACCACAGACCTCTAGACTTCTCTTTTTTTTTTCTTTTTTTTTCTTGGAGGGGGGGCAGGGTACTGAGGGTTAAGTGACTTGCCCAGGATCACACAGCTAGTTAAGTGTCAAGTGTCTGAGGCTGGATTTGAACTCAGGTCCTCCTGAATCCAAGGCCAGTGCTTTATCCACTGTGCCACCTAGCTGCCCCCTAGACTTCTCAATAATCTTGCATCTTCAGTTATTCTTTGCCTTTGGATGAGAATAGAATAAACACAAGGAGAAAAAGGCAGCAATCCATGCCCAGCTCACATGGTCGAGAGGGAAATAAATAGGGAAACCCATGTTCCCCTATCTGGCTCCCCAACGGCAGCTAAAAGGTGCCTGGCCTTGCTCACACTTGAACTTTTTATGTGTACCAAGTTCTAATTTAATAGTCCCTAGGTCATTGGTTCTTTCAGTTAAGCAGGCAATTACATTTCCCCATCCCCCGGATAGCCTAAGCCTTCAGTCATACATGGCCAGAGAGAGACCCATAAAGTTCCATGTGGTAGACCAGAACCATGCAGAGAATCCTAAGAAGGGCAAAGCTGAGTGTGCCCCATGCCTGTTATACTAATGCAATGTCTAATAAACCTCTTACTTTTTTTTTTTTTGGTGAGCCACTTGGGATTAAGTGACTTGCCCAGGGTCACACAGCTAGGAAGTGTCAAGTGTCTGAGGCCAGATTTGAACTCAGGTCCTCCTGACTCCAGGGCCAGTGCTGTATCCACTGTGTCACCTAGCTGCCCCTAAACCTCTTACTTTTAAGGTATATGACTTATATCTCAGATATTGTCAAATTCTTTCCATTCTCCCTGCCTCTCCTCTCTTTCCCTTCCATTAAATTCTTATGGAAACCCCATTTCTGACATTTAAAGCCACATTCCTCCTCTTCCTCCCTTTACCTCCAGCACAGACCAGTATCATCTTGCCCCAATATTAACCCAGTTCATGCCCTGGATTTTCCTGCTCACTAATGGAATATTCCTTGGAGTAGAAGGCAATCTCTACTGGATCCCTCTCGCCTAGATGCCGTGTGTATATGGTCTCATAGGAGCCAAATCCAATGGCTTTTTCTCATTCTTCATTCTCCTCCACCTCTCTGCAGACTCTGACACTGTTGAGCAACCTCTCCTCCAGATATTCTTTCTCTGTAGGTTTTCAGGACATTCCTACCTATGAGACCACTTTTCAGTCTCCTTTGCTGGACCCTCATGCACATCAGGCCCTCTCGCCATACCTGGCCCAATTCCATAACTATTAATTAAGCACTTACTGTGTGGCAGGCACTGTGCTAAGCACTGGGGATACAAGAAGATACAAGAAAAAGAAAGACAGTCCCTGTCCTCAAGAAGCTTACAGTATAATGGGAGAAGGTGAAACCCAAAAGGAAGAGGTGGAGGGAAGGAGACACCAGGAGGTAACTGGTACCATGGAGTGAAACCAGAGACGCAAAGTGGACTTGATCTAAAGAGTACATCCACTGAAACACGAGGATAAGCTGAGAATCCAGTTTCTGCCCTCTATAAGGGAAAACTTTGGGAGGAGGTTGACATGTCAGCTCAATCAGACGAAAAAAGACTGACAGAGGTGGTGACCAGGCTTGAGATAGTAGCATGGTGTTGCTGAGAAGTGTTGAGCTTATCCTTTATGGGAATTGGTTGGGGGGGGGGGTGTCTTATTTTCTGGTGTTGAAACCAGAGAAAGCTGCATGCAGATCCAAAGTGAAGTGGCCCTACTGGGGTCACTGTGGACCTTTTCCTCTCTTCCCTCGATGTGATTTCACTTGATGATTGCATTAGCTCCCATGGATTTAATTAGCATCTTGATGCTGAATGTTCTCATATATATGCATATGATTCTCCTATCCCAACCTCTCTGCTGACCTCCAGTCTCCTGACTCCAACTGCTTTCAGACATGCTGAACTGGACGTCCAGTAGACATCTAAAACTTATCACGTCCAAGGTAATGTCATTGTTTTCCCCCTAAACCTTTCCCCTTCCTACCTTCCTTATTACCAGAAAGAGCAACACCATCCTCTCAGTCCCTCTGGTTCACAACCTAGAAGTCATCCTGGATTCCTCACTCTCTCTCTTGCAAAGAGAGATTATCTCCAATTCATCTTCATAGATCTTGTTTGTCCAGAGCTGCTCATATGCAGTTACCCATTAGACCGGGAGCTTCAGGAAAGCAGTGACTGCTCTTCACCTTTCTTTGCCCCCTTCCCCAGCACATAGCACAATGTCTGGTGTCATGCTTAAAAAATGCTGGTTGGGGGCAGCTGGGTGGTGCAGTGGATAAAGCACCAGCCTTGGATTCAGGAGGAACTGAGTTCAAATCTGGTCTCAGACACTTGATACATACTAGCTGTGTGACCCTGGGCAAGTCACTTAACCCTAAATGCCCAGCAAAAAAAAAAAAGAGAGAGAGAGAGAGAGAGAGAGACTGAATGAATGAAGCTGGCTTCAAAGGAAATGTTCAGAACTGATTGACTGTAGGATCACTGACCCTGAGCATAAATTGGGACAAGGCCTACATAGACAGTCTGCTGGAAAAAAAAAAACAACTAGTGAGAGCTTTATCATTACTTTTATATATGTCAGTGAGGAGCCAGGACATAGACAGTAGACTTATTAGACAACCCCGGTTTTCTATCTGCCTCCTCAATGGAATGTTTATCTTTAGACATTCATTCTTGATGTCATTCCATCCCTCCAGTGCTGCCTTCTCACAAAGAATTCCAGTCAATAGGGTCCTACCTAGTCATTCTCTAAATCCATTGAAATGTGGATGTTTGAAGATAGCGTCTGAGGGCACTGGGCTGGAGGCAAAGCTATTTCCAATTTCTTTGAGTTCAGTCTTCAGCTGTCTGGACTGGGGCCTGAGGTCACATGATAGTCAAGGGGGTAGTGGTGGTAGGACGTGCCCTGCACAGGCTGCCTCCAGTCTCCCCCTCAGGGTGGTGCCCAGCTGCCTCAGCTGGCTGGGCTAGCCTGCCCTGCCCTGTGTGTCTGAGGGTTTTTGGCAGTTGGTGAGAACTGCTGACACTTTCTCCAGGGGACTTGCTTTCCTCAATGATGACCATGAGTTCTGAGTTGAAAGAAGGAATGTAGGGGTGAGAGAGTTGGGGAAGAAGGTGCCACTCCCAGGGCTCCTGAGTCTATCTTCCTGTTGGTATTTACCTCCAGCAAGTCACTGTTGGCAACATGTTCTATAGCATGCTTCCATCTGTGGTGCATCTTTTCATTGCCTTTGGTCACCTGACAGTGTAGTCAACCAAACCTCAGATCCAGAAGCCTGGTTAAAATCCATCTAGCAAATTGTGTCTCACTAATTAACCACACGATTCAACTTCCTCTCTTTGGCCTGAGGTTGGAAGACCACTTGTAGGTGAGGTTGAAGGAGGGGTTCTCATGCTCTTGTGCATTGGAATCCTTCCTCTTTCTGCTTCCATCCAACTCTAAAATTCTGTAAATACGATAGACTTACCAAGTTCTTGAAATAATAACAATACATGAAAATATGTAGGCTGCCCAAATACAGCCCTGACTTGCAATAAATGTGGGGTTTTTTTAATTCCAGGAGTGTTTCCTATTCAATGGATAAATTCTCCACCTAGAATCACAGCAGGGAATGGACAAATGTTGCCCACAATGAGAATACATAGAAGGGCTGTGTGCAGCAATGATAGAAGTAACAACATCAGTGAGATCACTAGGGTTAAATGGAGAACAGGGGAGCTTTGTCTTCTTTTCTTCAAGCAGGGTCTGGTCCCTCCACAGTCTTGAGTAGAAAAGGGTTTTTCATGTCCAGAAAGGAATTCTAGAAGCCTCAGAAGCCATGACCCTAAGGACACAGAACAGAGACACTCCTGCCTGGTTGCCCTCAACTTCAATTAAAACAAACAAACAAATAAAACAACAATAACAACAACAAAACCATTCCCTAGTGACTGGGGCTTATCTCTTCTTTGGAAGCCCCACTTTAGCTCAAAATGAGAACACTTTATAGCACCGTGTTTAATCTCTGGTAGCTAAACAATTTGTCATCACAGTCTCCTCTTATGTGCCTTCTTAACTATATCCTTTCCTGGGGGCTGAGGATCTAGGATTCTCCATGACCTCAATTCCAAAAATTTCATAGGAAATGTCTGCAGTTCTATGGTTAATGTGGCTAGAAAAGAAAAGTTTGGGCACTTCTATTTATAAATAAATGTTAAGACTAAACTCTCAGGCAGCTTGGTGGCCCAGTAGATAGAGCACCGGCCCTGGAGTCCGGAGGACCTGAGTTCATATCTGGCCTTAGACACTTGACACTTACTAGCTGTGTGACCCTGGGCAAGTCACTTAACCCCCATTGCCTCAAACACACACACACAAAAAGACTAAACTCTGTGTGTCTCTCTGTCTCTGTCTCTCTGTCTCTGTCTGTCTCTGTTTCTGTCTCCCTCTCTGTCTCTCTCTCTGTCTCTCTCTTTCTGTCTCTCTATCTCTGCATGTCTCTCTGTCTCTCGGTCTTTCTCTGTCTCTGTGTCTCTGTCTTTTTCTGTCTGTCTGTCTGTCTGTTTCTCTCTGTCTCTCTGTCTCTGTGTGTCTCTCCGTCTTTCTGTGTTTCTGTCTTTCACTGTGTCCGTCTTTCTGTCTGTCTCTGTTTCTCTCTGTCTTTCTCCCTCTTTGTCTCTCTGTCTCTCTTTCTCTCTGTCTCTCTGCGTCTCTCTCTCTGTTTCTCTGTCTCTCTCTGTCTCTCTCTCTCTCCCTCTCTCTCAGTTTTACTCTGAATAAGTACCTTATTGATTAATAGTGAGGTTTCCATTCTACTCACTTTCCTCTATCCCACATTCATTATCATAATTATTGTTCATCCTCTGTTTGACCTTGAAAGTCCTTCAGAACCCAGACCCTTCTTGCCTTTTCAGTCGTGTCCTTTACTGTTTTCTAAGTGCTCCATACCAAGACACTGGCCTGGCTGTTCCTCAAATAGGACCTTTTATCTCTCAGTTCTGGGCCTTTATCCTGGCTGTCCCTCATGCATGAGGCTCCCTCCCTCGCCTCCAGCTCTGTTCCCTGGAGAATTTTAAGGCTGAAATAAAAATCTTCTTTCTGTGACATAATTTTTCTGCACTTCCTGCCTTCCTAATTGCCTTCACATACACTGTCTCTACCTTGTAGGTCCCTGTTTGTGGACAAAATGTCTCTCCCATTAGAATGTTTGCTCCTTGAGGGCAGGGACTGTAGTTTTGTCTTTCTTCATGTTCCCTATGCATGGTATTTTGCCTGGCACATGATAATAGCTTAATAAATGCTTCAGGATGACTCATTGACTAACCACATTTCCCTTCCCCAATCCCCAAACCTATACTTCTGCAGCTCATTCTTTTTTTTCCTCTTCAGTTAGGGAAATGCCTACGAAAACACATTTCATGAAATTTGGCCCATTATTACAGCCTTTAGATTTCATCCCCATCCTTCTGCATGTAAGACATTTCCCCAAATAATTACCCTGTGCCCTGTGCCCTGTGCCCTCCGGCAAAATCACACAATTCACCAGGTGTTCTCTGAGCTGGGACAAGCACTGGGCAAACTCAGCAAGTCCTGCAATGAATCCAAGTTGTCTCATGCTTGCTTCTCCCTCACTGTCAGGGCTACAGCTCACTGGGCAGCCACTAGAATAAGTATTGAGATCCCCAACACTGACTGGGGCCTCCCCACTAGGGGTGGGGCCCCAGCACATGTGCTCTTGCTTGCAAGCCATTTTCCTCACTTTGAAAATTAAATGTCTCTGATTCCTGACTCTCCAGGCTCTAGCTTGTTCTGTTTGACTCCAGCCACTCCCACGTTTGAGGCCATTTCTGTCCCATTAACAGAGTCATAAGTAAAGAATGACTGAGGGGATAAAGGGTAGAAATTACCTTAACCTTCCCTGAGCTCTTTTTCTGGGGCCAGACTCCTACTACCCAGCTTCCCTTACCTTTGAGCTGCCCAAATGCCTTCAGGCCAGTGTCCCCTCAGTCCTGTCTTTTCTCAGCCAGACCCTCCTGGATCTCAATCGCTTTTCCCTCCTCTCCCTACCCCAGGCTTCCACAATGCCATTACTTGAGGATAGCTGGTTCCTCCAAGGAAGTGGGGGTGGAAAAGAAAGGTGTTTCCCCAAATCTTACCAAGGAATAAAAGAAAGGCAGGCTTTAAATTTGTGGAATCTCCCTAAGTCCAAAAAGGATTGTTAATTAGTGGGATACCAGGCCCTGACTGCTTTCCCCTAGACAATAGACAATATTGCCCTCGGGCCTTTTGCAATAATTTCTGTCATTTTTCAGTCATGTCCAACTTTTGATGACCCCATTTGGTGTTTTCCTGGCAGATGCTGTCATAGTTGGTCATTTCCTTGTCCAGCTCATTTTATAGATAAGGTAACTATGGCAAACAGAGTTAAATGAGTTTTCCTGCCTCACACAGCTAGCAATTATCCAAGGCAGGATTTGAAATCAGGATGATGAGTCCTCCTAGCCCCAGACCCAGCATTCTTTCCACTGCACCTCCTAGGTGCCCCATTAAACCATAAAACTGACTAAAACTAAAATAAACCAAGGACATATGGGTGTAGCAGGAGCACACAGCACAAGGGTCCCAAAAGCAGAGACATCTTCAGGGCACTGTGGTAAAATATGAAAGTTTTTAACAGTCGGTTAGGATAACTGAAAGACGCCAGTTTTTCAAGGACCACCCTTTTGGGGAGGAGATGAACAGTCCGCCTGCTGCGCATGTCAGACTGCCTGCCGGGTTTTTGACTTCCGGGGTGGAGAGAACGAGAGTAGCCTTTTTGCCTGCTTGGCTGGACTCCTGGCGGCGTGGCACAGACGGTCTCCCTCTCTCCAAAGGTGGCCTTTTCGGTTTGGTGAATTTTTATAAGGAATATAGACTAAGCCTAGATTTAAGACGATTTGTACTGTATTTCTATTTTCCTATCCTTCTAATCAACAACACCTTATATACAATAAAGGCTCTATCTAGAAAACCAGAAGCTTCTTCCATTTACTAGTCTGGGAGATAAATTAAGGGAAAAGTTAAGTAGGGGAGATTTATGATCTAATATCCAATTTTAAATCTCACAGCACCAATGTCTCAGGGACTTCCCCTGAGCTGGAGTCAGGCACTTCTGCTCCAAGAGCCCCCACACCCCCAGCTGCTTTGCCTAAAGAGATCCCCAAGGGGCGGGCCTGCAGACACAGGGACATAAGCTAGGGCTGGGGGCAGAGCAGGCACAGGGCAGGAGACACTGCACCATGGAGTCCCTGTCCCTGCTTCTCTGCGGGCTCCTGATGCTCCTGGTCCCAGGTGAGAACAGGGGACAAGACAACATGTGGATGGGCCATTTTTCATAAGATGAGAGAATTCAAAGGAGCTTAGAGTCTCTGGGGACATGAGCCAGCACAGTCTGAGGGGGGATGTAGATTCCTAGGAGGTCAGTAGGGTTGGCAGGGCCAGGTTATCTGGGGGCCAAGTGTCCCAATGGAAGGAGACTCTGTTCTGTTTATTTCCTGTTGGTTGATTATTAATTCCTGCTTTTAGGTTCCAGGGGGCAAATTGTGCTGACCCAGTCACCAGCCTCAGTGTCTGTGACCCCAGGAGAGAGAGTCACCATCAGTTGCAGGGCCAGCCAGAGTCTCAAACACAGTGATGGAAACACTTATCTCAGCTGGTTCCAACAGAAACCTGGGCAGTCTCCTCGGGGCCTCATTTACACACTTTCCAACCTGTACCCAGGAGTCCCTGCCAGGTTCAGTGGCAGTGGGGCTGAGAAGGATTTCACCCTCACCATCAGCAGTGTGGAGGCTGAAGATGGGGCCTATTATTACTGTTTTCAGGCAACTTTTATTCCTCGCACAGTGCTACAGCCCCGAACAAAAACCTCCCCAGCCTAGACTGGCCACTCAGGGAGGCTCAGCTGCCTCCTCTGCTTCCTCTCCTGCAGCAGCTGCTGGGCTGCCTGCTCAGGTGCAGGGTCTCTGGGGCTGACCCAGGGAAAGAGACTCAGGGCTCAGTGGAGAGGCCATGGACTGAGAGCTCTGTGTCCTGAGTGCTCTTGCTCCTCTAAGGAAAGAACCAGCCCCTCCCAGCCTGGGCCACCCTACTGTATCCTGGGCCTGAGGCACTTCCCCATTTGTATTTCCTCTATCTCCCCACTGAAAGAGAAACAAAGAGGAAGCCAGAAACCCCTGGCCAGAGGTGCATCTGTGTTTTCTTCCTTGCTCTATATTCCATAGAAAGTACTCACTCATGGACCCAGGAATTCAAGAAGAACAGGCAGCAAGCAGCCTAAGGAAATCAGTCAATGGGCCAAGCTTCAACTTCACATCCTGCACCCATTTTCTTTGACCTGGTTTTTAAATCAGATTTTTTTAATCTAATTTTTTATCTAGTCATGCTAGGGGACATGGGGAGATCTCTCTGGATTCTCCTCTGCCCACCATCTTCTAAGACAGACTTCAGTTCCTACAAAGGAGGAGGATACGCGGGCAGCTAGGTGGTGAAGTGGATAGAGCACCAGCCCCTGGATTCAGGAGGACCTGAGTTCAAATCCAGCCTCAGACACTTGACACTTACTAGCTGTGTGACCTTGGGCAAGTCACTTAACCCTCATTGCCCTGAAAAAAAAGAGAGAGAGAGAGAGACAAAGGAGGAAGATAAGACAATAGTGCAAGGAGGCTGGCCACTCTTCTCTCATCATAGAGAGGGTGTCTAGTTAGGCTTATAATTATCTTCCCCATTTTAATAAAGTTAGTCTAAGAGAACTAATTTTTAAAAGTGCAACCTGAGTAAACAATCCTAGTTGGGTTCTCTTGGCTGGAGAAGAGCAGGAAAGGACCTTAGGTGTTACTGAGTCCAACCTCCCTCCCCCACCCCAATTTTACATATGAAGAAACTGAGGGGAAGAAAATGACTTGCCCACAGTCACACAACTGTTATGCATCCAAAGTGATATTTGAATCCTCCTGACTCCAAACCCTGTGTCCTATCCACTTGTCTACACAGAGGAAGGCAAGAGTCCCCTGAGCTTGATACCTCCTTCCTCTCTGGGGGCGGGGGGGGGGTGAGTCTTCTCTTGAGTAAGGCTTGGAGTGCCCTCATATCTACAGGGTTAGGGATTTACACATTTATCCGGCCTTGTAGTCCAGAGAAGCCAAGCCAAACCATCTCTGACCACTTCCAAGGCACCAGAGATTCATCCCCTGAGCTGGAGTAGAGAGGCTTCATTATCACCTGCCTCTCCCCAGCCCTCTGTTCACTCTATCCTGCCTAATGCAAGAATGGAAGGCTGTCCTGAGGAAGAGCTGGGTTGTGGGGACTGCTCTGGGAGGGGCCCTTTTCCATTGCAGGCTGATGGGCAGCTTTGGGGCAAGGGGGCATTCATCCAGACCCTTTCCTGTGCCAGATTCTCTCTTACTCTGGATGGAGGCAACCCTTCTGGACTGGGAGCAGGGAAAGGAGCTGGTATAAAGTTGGTGCAGGAGCTCAGATGCCCCCAGAAGAGGCCAGGCTCAGAGACAGGCTTCAGGGACATCCAAACCTTGACATCCCAGGGCCCTGAGAGGCCTGGAATGTGGCATTTTTCTTCAGGAATTGCCCTCCCTGTGTCCTGAGCTCACACTATTTTCCCCAAGGTCTAGAACTGTCCAGACCTTGTACAGTGAGGTGTTCTGGGCAGGTCCTTATTCCTCCCTTGAGACTGAGAACTAAAGCCAGGATTGCTTTGAACTCACAAGGCTGCCCTTCTCAAGGACCCAGAAACCAAACTTGGAAGGGGGAGGATGTACTGGGGGAAGGAATAAGCATTTATACAGGACCTATTCCACCTGATTTATCAATTGTGCAGGTACTATACGATGATCCCCCCCTTCCAACTGCATAAATACTCTTGTTCTCCAGATCTCAGTGGAATCTCTTGAAAGGTTTCCCAAGCAATGCCTGTAACCAGCTGCTGAAAAGAAATAAAAATGGGTGCTTGTCTTTATGTTTTTGTGGGGAACAGGTTTCTGGTTAATACTCCTTAAGTTCAAGGGAAGGGTTACTTGTATAATGATGGTTGTGGGCTGAGTCTCCTTAATAACACTTATTATACTGAATATGCCTGACCCTTTGAGATAATGATGCAGGGATATGATTCCTTTTGACCTTGATTTAAAATGATAGGGAAACAATGAGTGAGTTTTCCTGCCCACATAAGGCCACAATAATGGACACTGCAAATTGCAGACTAGATTAATGAATTTTTATTCTGAGGTCAAATCCAGATTTTATCATCAGAGTGATCTCAATTCTCCCAGGTTGGTTTACCTTTCTAGAAAGCAATAAGCAATTTAAACAAGACTCTTGGTTGTAATCAATCTTTTATCCTTAAGTTCCAAGGTTAGCATTAAACCACATACTATGATTCTATTTCAGATTAAGCGGAACAATATACATAATTTCAACCTATCTAGGTCTAAGGGTAATTAATTTACATCTTAGAAGAATATCCATGTTGGTACTTTCCATATTAAGCCTCATCCTTCCACAAGGGGAAAAACTATCATAGTCCATTTATCTACCATCTTTTATTAGACAAATTAGTAGTTTTAGTAAACATCCTTTCAAAAACACTTGTCCAGATAGTATATTAAATCCCGTATTGATAAAACAACCAATCAAAGTATTTATTAAATGTCCACCATTTTTCTGGCACTATATTGGACCCACAAAGAATAAAACAATCCCTACTCAAGTTTACATTGTCACCTCAACTGTCACTTAAGAATAGCTAGTGTCAGTACCAAGAGGAACATAAAAGAAGGTACAATTTATTTCCTTTTAATGCAACAATTTAGTTGATCACAAAATCTCACCTCTTGACTCTGGCATTTAACGAAGGATAAAATTTTAGAAAGAATTCTCCCAATTACTTGCAGTTATTCTCCAGCATAAAATCCGTTTAGTAAATTGTCTACACTTCAAAGGTGTTTTCCAGAGTAATTATAATCATGGGGTTTTTCTTCAGTATGAATTATTTGACGCTTCTTAAGGTTCTGAGGGCTTTTCCATGTTCATTACAACCTGCTATAGTGTACAGAGCACTGAAACTTGGAATCAAGAATGCCTGGGTTCCTATTATGAAGAAAATTCTCTGTCAAGTTTAAGGTACTATATACAGGTTATGATGAACAGGATACTATCAGAAAAACCTAGAAAGACCTATATGAACTGAAGCAGAGTGAAATGTACTGGTATACAAAATAACAGCAATAGTGTAAGATGATCTGCTGGGAAGCATGTGGTTATTTTCAGCAAGTCAATGATCCAATATAACCCTGAAGGACTTACGAAAATTGCAACCCATCTACAGAGAAAGAACTGATAGTATCTGAAAACAGATGGAAACACATCTTTTAATTTATTTTTTTCCTCTTTGACAATTCCTTAATCTGAAGTTTGGTTTTTTGGTTTTTATTTTACTGTTTTCTCTCACAACCTAGCTAATGTGGGAATATTTTCCATGACTACTCATGTATAACTTATTTTGAATTGCTTGAGTTCTTGTGGGTAGGGGGTGGGAATGGAGGGAGGAAGAGAAGTTGGAACACAAAGTTTTAAAAAATTGATGTTAAAATTTGTTTTTACATATATTTTGGAAAATAAAATTCTATTCAATAGGAAAAAAAAAAAAAGAATGCCTGGGTTTGAGTCCTACCTTAGACACTTACTGGTTGTAGTATAGTACCTTAACCTCTCTGATCTTGTTTCCTCCATTGTAAAATAAAGAGTTAGGACTCAATCTCTAGGTTCCTACTAGCATGATCTTAGGAAGTAAAAGATGTTTTGTAGATTGTTTTAGATCAAGGGTTTCCCAAATACTAAATCATATTCATAAAGTCTCTCTTCCATATATATGTTACGTCTATCAAAGGTTTATTTCAGACTGAAAGATTAACAATATTTATTATATTTAAAGAATTTTTCTCTAGTATGAACCAACTCTTAGTCTTTAATGTTGTTTTCATTTTTTTAAAGGTATTAATGTTTTGTTTTTATATTTACCACATTTGCAGATGACCCCTCTTATGACACCTCATGTAATACAGTAAAACAATTTTGGAAAATAAATGAGTGACCTCATCTCAAAGTGAATACAATATTCCACAACTATAGCACCACCCAAATCTCTATTTTTTTCAAATTGTCTTTCAAAATTAATAAATATATATTTTCTCTTTTCCACCTCCCATACACCCCAAAAGAAAAACAAATACCTTATAACAAACATTCATAATTAAGCAAAACAAATTCCCTCACTGTCTGATTACTAAAAAAAAATAGTCACATTTTGCACCCTAAACCCATCACCTTTCTGTCCGAAGGTTGACAGCATTTTTCATTATGCCTTCTGGATTCATGAATGATGAGGTAGCAATCATAGTTTTTACATCTTTTAAAATAGTTTATCTTTATGATGTGATAAACTTCTGCTTCCGTTCATTTCATTCTTCAGTTTATAAAAATATTCAAAATTGCTATTTTTAACATTGATGTTAAAGTATAAATAATTTTGGTTTTACTCACTTCACTCTGCATTAGTTCATGTAAGCCTTTCTATGTCTCTTTGAAATTCTTATAGCACAATAGCATTTCATCAAATTCATATCCACAGCTCATTTAGCCATTCACCAATTTATAGGCATCCCTTAGTTTACATGATTTTGCCATAGGCAAAAAAAGAGGTGCTATAAATACTTTTGTACATATAGGATTTTTTCCTTTTTAAAAAAACTTTTCTATATAGGGCTAACAATGGTATAACTATATAAAAAGGCACACACTATTTAGTAACATCTTGTGTATAAATTAAAATTTGCTTTCCAAGTACTTGTACCCATTCACAGTTTCAGAAACATTTTATCAATATTCCTGTTTTCTCAGAACCCTTCTACTATTTACCATTTCCCTTTTTTGTCATCTTCACTCCCCTAATGGGTGTGAGGTAGAATCTCAAAAGTGCTTTAACATGAATTTCTCTAATTAGTAATGATTTGGAGCATTTTTTTAAGTGGCAATAGTCTTTGGATGTCTTCCTTTGAGAAATGCCTCTTCATATCCTTAAACCATCTATCAACTGGGGAATAGCTCCAATGCCTATAAATTTGAGTCAGTTCCTTATATCTTGGAAATGAGACCTTTATTAGAGAAACAATGTATTTTTTCTCCACTTAAGTTTTTCTTTCACTTTCAATCTTAATTTTATTGGATCTGTTTGTGTAAACTTTTATGTAATCAGAAATTTCCATTTTATCTTCAGTGATTCTTTATTCTGTATTTGATAATTGTAACGATTGGAATAACGCCACCTGCTGGATACTTACTGTAGAGGAGTTCTGCCCATGAAGGGAAGGTCTTTGAGGGCAAGACCAGGAGTCAGGAAGTGACGCGGGCTAGTGGGAGGAGGAAGGAAGAGACTGGCGCTCAGTCTCGCTCTCTTTCCTGGGGACGCTGGCGGAGAAGGGAGCTAGAAATGTGCTCTCCCTTTAATAGATAGGAATCTAGGCCTTTCTCTCTCTTTACCAAATTCTTATTCTCCTTAATAAATGCTTAAAAGTCTAACTCTTGCTAAAGCTTATAATTTATTGGCGACCACTCATTAGATATTTTAGACAGACTAGCTAGAATTTTAGCCCTTAACAGATGGCTGACCACGAAGAGGAAAGCTAACCCTCAGTCTTCTTCTGATCTTCTGGTTGGGTAAGAAATTTCCCCTCCCTCTCCCTTTAACTGCTAAGTACTGGTGTACTGGCTGTGTTTTCCTTTAAATTTTTTCGAATGGACCTTTTAAACTCCCTAATTATCCTATTTTTGATTTTAGTCTGTTTAACCAGACAAATGGGAGATAAGATCATGTTAATGCTTTGTTTTTGTGGATTTTCTATTTTTCTTTTTATTTTTGTTAAAAGAGCCAGCAACTTACTCACACAAGGAAATATCTCTCCCTCTCCCAACCATGCTTTTTCAGAGAAACCTGAAGAGATTCCCGCAGCTTTTCCCAGTTCTAACAGTAATTGTTGCTTTAATTTTGCATGCCTGGAGGCAATGACCCACCCTCTAGAAGCTTTTAATCCCCTAGCACCTGGAGGCAAAGTGGGGGAAGAGGAATCCAGGCCTGAGTTCAAAATCAAGTCTGATTCAAATTGCTCTGGTCCCTCCCCTCCTCTCCAGACCCCACCCTCTACTCCTCCTATGGCCAAGCCCATAGCTTCCCCTGCCTGGGAAGTCCAGAGATCTGGTGCACATGCTCAACTTTTTCTACCTGCATTTGCAGCTTCAGGCTCAGCCCTTCCCCGGCCTGGCTGTGCTTTTGAGACAATCTTAGAAAACTCTTTAAATTCCAGATATGCTCGTTTTGTTCATAATTTTGCTAACCTGCTTTTGTCTTTCATTAGTAATCTTATAAAGCATTTGTATGGTGAAAAGACTGACAGACAATATAGAGGGGTTAAAGAAGAAAAACTTAAGCTGAATAAGAATGACAATCATCAACATAGTTCAAGACTCTGCTTTTGCCATGGAAGGGTATATATTTTACAGAAATGTAGAAGTAAGCAGCAAGGTATTGATATGAGTATTGGGGATTTTAGATATCGGAATCAAGAGTGTTCTGAATTCACTCAGATTATTAATGTCAGTTCAGAGGTTACATAGGATTTCTATGCTATTACATATACATTTTGGAATTAATGGTATAGGTTTATTTTCATAGAGATTTTAATGCTTTTGAGATTGTGTCTTATACTTAGTTTCTAAAACAAGGAGAATATTTGTAAAAGCTTTTTATAGTCATGCGATCAAGTTTATATTTTGTAATACTCTTATTAATATTAAGTTCATATTCATTTAGATTTCCCTAGTTTGAATTTCATTGTCTTTTATTATTCCACGTGTATTTTCTTCTATTCATTCATCTATCTAATTTTGAAACATGGTTTTGATTTCATAATACAATGTTAATTCTAGGAGTATTGTGCTCCCATATTCTGAGTTATTTGTTTTTGCTATTTTTTCTCAACTGATTATTTGATCAAACTCTTTAAAGCATTTCCCTGGCAAATTGTTTGCCATGGCAAGTGTAAATTGATTCTAGAAGTATTATTTTTGATAAGCATATTCCAAAAAAAAAAAAAAGAGAGGGGAACATTTGTAAAAGTTCTTTTTTCAAAAAAAAAAGTTTTCATTGAGATTGTGTTGTGCTTTAACTTCTATTTAAATATGTTCTGATTTTTCACAAAAGTAATAGCATACTAAGTAAAAAAAAGGGGTATTATTTGAAATTGTTGCATAATTATATATTATATTCTCAGTCAAGATGTATTCACATTTTTTGCAATCATTTATTATCCTCAATTTTAAATCCATATGAAACTTGGATTATGGGAACTTATCATTTAAGACATTAATTGCCTTTATTCTGAGTTATCAGATGCCAGTTGGCCAAGATGCCATCCAATCACAAGAGGAATACATGCAAAGAGCAGACACTGAACTGTTACATGAGGGGAGACATGCACGAAGTTAAGGTATGGCCGAGGGAACGGCTTTTGACAAATGTTGAGGTTGGATTCTCTTGGTTTAATATTTTATTTTATTTTTCCCCACAATATTGTACGGATGGCTGGAAGTATTGATCCCACCCATCTCACTTCTACACCTGGCTTCTATGCTCCCTCCTATATGCCTGATGCCATGGACATCTCAATCGTATGCATCTGATTAAGTCTGACTCAGTTTCCTCCAATATGTTCGGTGGCATGGACATATATTCCATCCACCTATTTTAAGCCTGGCATACTGTATGGGCAGTACATATTGCTCAAGTGTGGGAATGCTCATATCCCATCATTTCTCTGTTCTTTTATGGTAACCCCCATAATTATCTCAGGTGTCATGATAAATACAGTGTTGAATTTGGCCTTGACACCTGTTACCAATTATATTAGATTTTTTAATTTCTCATAATGGCATGAGGATAATTAGGCAGATGATGCAAAAAGTGATGAAACAAAGATAAAAAATTATTTTTAATAATTAATATCACAGCAATTGTCTTCTCAATTACCCTCCATAAGGGGGGGGGACTATAGTAATATTATAATTTTAAAGAATGGTTCAATTTTTGTTTTATTATATGTTTCATGTGTAACAACTAAGATTCTGAATTCCCTTAGACATGTTTTTGAGAACTTTCATTGTTTGATTTGATTATTGACAAAGCTATTTTAAAGTTGTGTTAAGCTCAATTTTGTAGGAAGTTTTCCTGGCTGATTACCAGCATCCACACCTCAACCCCTGAAAAGATTTCCATTCCACGACTACACCTAGAGGACATCTAAGAAAAGACTTTCAGAGACTTTAAATGAACAGTTTTGATTTGTTGTTTTTGGTTTTTTTTCTCTTTCTGTTATAATATACACCATCTGTAACATGTATTCTCTGCAGAGGCCCTCCCTTTGCAAGACTAATGTCAAAGCGTCGGTTCATGAGGACAAAAAAAAAATCGCCCCTCTGGACAAAACTTTCCTCTCTTCCTTTTCTATATTGTCGTTCACATATTATTAGTTAGCTTACTGTTCCGTCAAGGAAACATTTTGTTTCTTGAGGAACAACAGGGGGGACTGTAACGATTGGAATAACGCCACCTGCTGGATACTTACTGTAGAGGAGTTCTGCCCATGAAGGGAAGGTCTTTGAGGGCAAGACCAGGAGTCAGGAAGTGACGCGGGCTAGTGGGAGGAGGAAGGAAGAGACTGGCGCTCAGTCTCGCTCTCTTTCCTGGGGATGCTGGCGGAGAAGGGAGCTAGAAATGTGCTCTCCCTTTAATAGATAGGAATCTAGGCCTTTCTCTCTCTTTACCAAATTCTTATTCTCCTTAATAAATGCTTAAAAGTCTAACTCTTGCTAAAGCTTATAATTTATTGGCGACCACTCATTAGATATTTTAGACAGACTAGCTAGAATTTTAGCCCTTAACATAATGAACTTTTTTCCTATATATAGATCTGATAAGTAATTGTTTTTCATGTTTCTCTTGTTTTATGATGTGACCTTTTATACTGGACCATGTACCTATTTGAGGCTTATCTTTGTATAAATTGTGAGCTGTTGTTCTGAATTTAATTTCTTCCATACTACTATCCAATTCTCCCAGTAGTTTTTGTGAAATAGTGAGTCCCTTATCCCAGTAGCTGGGATCTTTGTGTTTATCAAATATGAGAGTACTAGATATACTTGTTTCTGTATGTTGTGTATGTAATCTGGTTCAGTGTTTGGTCTCTTTTTTAACCAGTACTAAATTATTAAGAACTATTACATTGTAGTATTTGAGATCTGACCTGCTAGACCTCCTTCATTCCCATTTCTTTTCATTTTTTATCCTGAAATTCTTGACTTTTTTTTGCCTCTATATGAATTTTATTATTTTTTTCTAGTTAGTCCTATAGAATAATCATTTGTTTGTTTGATTAGTATGGCACTGAATACTCAGATTAATTGATAAATAAAACCTCTTATGACACCTCAAACTACTACTTCACTTGACAATATTCCCACAGTCATTATCCTGAAAAGCTTTCTCTTTAGTATGGATCCTCTATTTCCTTAGTGGTGAGCTGTACCGGAATGTTCCCACACATTCTTGATACTCAATGGTTTTCTCTACCATGAATTATGCGCAATAAAGTTTGGACTTAAGGATCTTCCACCTTCATTATATTCAAGTTTATCAACTCCCTAATATTGCATAAAGTTTCAACTCCATTTGAAAGCTTCCTCACACTGATTATACTGAAAAGGATTCTCTTCAGAAGGAAATATCCTATATTCATTAAACAATCCCCTCTAGCTTAAAGCTTTCTCACATGTATTATGCTGAAAGTGTTTCTCTTGAGCACAAATTATCTGAGGTCATTAGGTTTGGATTATTGGCAAACACTATCCTCATATTTATTAAATTCAAAGGGCAAACCACTTGTATGAATTCTCTTATGTGTTTTAAGATTTCCCTTCTGGCTGAAGGCTTTTCCACATTCATTACATTTAAAGGGTTTCTCTCCAGTGTGAATTCTCTTATGTGCAGTAAGGCCTCCCCTCTGTCTGAAGGTTTTTCCACATTCATTACATGTATATGGTTTCTCTCTGGTGTGAATTCTTTTATGTGTATAAAGTCCTCCCCTCTGGCTGAAAGCTTTTTCACATTCATTACATTTATAAGGTTTCTCTCCAGTATGAATTCTATTATGTTTATTAAGATCTCCTTTCATGCTGAAGGCTTTTCCACATTCACTGCACTTAAAGAGTTTCTCACTATGATGAATTGTTTGATGTGTCCTAAGGCGTCTCTTCTGGCTGAAGGTTTTCCCACAGTCATTGCACCTATAGGGTGTCTCATCAGTATGAACTCTTTGATGTTCTACCAGGAATACATGGTACTTGAATCTTTTGCCACATTCCTTACATGCAAAGGGTTTCTCTCCAGTATGAGTTATTTTACTTCTATTTAGGTTTCCCTTTCTGTTGAAGACTTTCCCACATTCATTCTTTTCAAAGAGTGTCTCACCCATATGAATTCTCTTATGTGTTTTAAGGTTTCCCTTCTGGCTGAAAGCTTTTCCACATTCATTACATTTAAAAGGTTTCTCTCCAGTATGAATTCTTTTATGTGCACTAAGACCTCCCCCTTGCCTGAAGGCTTTTCCACATTCATTACATTTATAGGGTTTCTCTCCAGTGTGAATTCTCTTATGTGCTCTAAGACATCCCCTCAGGCTGAAGGTTTTTTCACATTCACCACATTTATAGGGTTTCTCTCCAGTATGAATTCTCATATGTTTAATAAGATCTCCCTTCGGGATAAAGGCTTTTCTACATTCACTGCATTTAAACGGTTTCTCACCAGGATGACTTATTTCATGTAATTTAAGGCTTTGTCTCTGGCTGAAGGTTTTCCCACATTCATTGCATTTATAGGGTGTCTCACCAGTATGAATTCGCTGATGTTGCACAAGAAATGATCTATACCTGAAGCCTTCTCCACATTCATTGCATTCAAAATGTTTCTCTCCAGTATGAGTCATTTTATGTCTACTTAGGCTTCCTTTCCGGTTAAATGCTTTTCCACACTGATTACATATATAGGGTTTCTCTCCAGTATGGATTATTTGATGCTGTACAAGATACGAATGATATCTGAACCCTCTTCCACATGCATTGCATTCAAAGTGTTTCTCTCCAGTAGGAGTTACTTTATGAGCATTAAGTTTTCCTTTCCGACTGAAGTTTTCACCACATTCATTACACCTATATGGTTTTTCTCTAGTATGATTGCTTTGATGTATCGTAAAACATGAAATATTCCTGAAAGTTCTGCCAGATTCATTATGCTTATTATTATTATGAGTATTTGTTCTATGGTAATGACTAAGGTTTGCCTGATAACTGAAAGGTTTCCTGTATTTACTAATCTTACAAAGTTTTTTCCCTAAGGCAGTTCTATTATGTTTAATTAGGTCTGAAAACTGTTTGAAACCCTTTCTAATTGTATCAGATTTAGGGAGACTGGCTCTTGTAGGAATTCCCTGGTTCTCAATGAGGACTGCCCCCCAAACAAGTTGCCTCCCAAATATATTGCATTTATGATTTGTTGCTACCCTCCTAGATTGTCTCTCTTGTTTTCCCCTTTGCCTCTCTATCCAGACATCATGATCCCATGCTTCTCCCAACCTGGTTTCCCATAGGGCATCCTTTGTAAATTTCTCTTTAGAAGATCTTTCTATATATATAACCTGCTTTCGAGTTGATGTCTTGGTTTCATATCTTGTCTTCTGAGTAAGGGAATCTGAAATTGGCCAAAAAAAAAGTATTATTATCTATTGTTTCCTGTGTTAGGAGAAATAAAAGTGATTTATTCTGGGGCAGCTAGGTGGCGCAGTGGATAAAGCACTGGCCTTGGATTCAGGAGGACCTGAGTTCAAATCCAGCCTCAGACACTTGACACTTAACTAGCTGTGTGACCCTGGGCAAGTCACTTAACCCCAATTGCCCTGCAAAAAACAAAACAAAACCAAAAAAACAAAAAAAGTGATTTATTCTAAATTCTGCCTTCTTTTTCAAAGAGGACAGTGATCTGAAAAAGGTAATTGTTAAGAGGAATTTGAAGATTAACATAGGTAAATAAAGAGTAACACAATTAGCTGTTCAGTGTGATTCAATGAATTACATTTCATGGTATTTAAAACATTTGTAGATATCATCAGAGTAGCAATTCTCAGGCAATTCTTGGGAAAAGGTCACAATGACCAAAAAGGAGAAACAGATTGATCCTAGAAATTATAGCATGAAAAACTTGAAGATAAGATCTAGCAAAATTCATGAACATACAGATAAATTGCAAGTACTTAGAAAACAAAGTATTGATCTCTAAAACCCAGTATTGATTCCTTAAAAAAAAAAAAGAGGTCATATAAAACCACTCTCATTTCCTTTATTTGTAAGGTTTCTGAACTGGTGGATAAGGGGATGCTACAGACTTAGATATCTAGGTTTTGGCGGGGAGGTATGGGTTTTTTTTTTGCGGAGCGATGAGGGTTAAGTGACTTGCCTAGGGTCATACAGCTAGTAAGTGTCAAGTGTTAAAAGGTCAGATTTGAACTCAGGTCCTCCTGAATCCAGTGTCGGTGCTTTATCCACTGCACCACCTAGCTGCCCCCAGATAATCTAGTTTTTAATAAGCTGTTTGGCAAAGACTCTTACATTGTCTTTGTCAATAAGATGAAGAAATTAAAATTGGAGAGTATATGTCAGTGGATTTAGAAAAGGTTAAGGAACTTTAACCCAAAAAAGTGCTGAATAAGGCATCGTTATCAACCTAGAGAATATTCTCTAGTTTCATATCATTAAGCTCTGCATTTGGCCCTATACTATTCAAAGTGTTTATAACAATTTTGATGAAATCAGAGAGGGCACTCTTCCCAGTACTGCTGATGACACAGAACTATGTGAGATAACTAATATATTGGATGAACAAATCAGAATATTTTTTTAAAAATAGAATGGGCAGGAATAAACAACATGTAATTTAATAAGTATAAATGTAAGTCTTGCAATTAGGACATCAGCTGTCCTATTATGGGGCTAGCTAAACTTGGCTGAGTAATAGGTTATGTTTATAGACCTGGGGATTTTAGTTGACCACAATTTTAATTTAGACAAACACTAAGAAGTGGCCCTGCTACTCTCGTGCCATCTGTGTAGATAAGGAGAGTTACTGATTAAACGATAGTACAGTAAGGTAGACTTGGAATTGGCTAAATGACTGGACCCAAAGAGAAGTCATTAATATCTTAATATCAACTTGGAGAGTATTTTCTAATGGACTGTCCTAGGATCTATCCTTGGTCCTTTGTTGCTTAACATTTTAATCAATGCTAAGGGTGAAAGCCTAAATGACATGTTTATCAAATATAGAGATGAGGCAGCTAGGTGGAGCAGTGGATAAAGCACTGGCCCTGGAGTCAGGAGGACCTGAGTTCAAATTTGGCCTCAAACACTTGACACTTACTAGCTGTGTGACCCTGGGCAAGTCACTTAACCCTCACTGCTCTGCAAATATATATGTGTGTGTGTGTGTGTGTGTGTGTGTGTGTGTGTGTGTGTGTGTGTGTATGTAAATATACACACACACACACACACACACACACACACATATATAAGAGGGAGAGAGAGAGAGAGAAAACATGAAGAAGTACATAACATGATGGATTACACTTAGGATCCAAAAAGGTCTGGACAGGATGGGACTCTGAGCTCAACTTAGGGAGCTTAAATTCATTAGAGATAAATGTCACACGCTGGTTTCAAACAACACTCAACCATAAAGTGACTCCAGAGAATGTCACTGAAAAAAACCTATGGGTTTTGATGGATTCAGTAGGAGTCAACAGTGTTATGACAGAATGTGATTTTAGGATGCTCAGATTATTTCAAGTAACACCACCCTGCCCAAACCATACCCAGAACATTGCTGGGAAGACTAATGAGCTGATACTAAGTGAAGTGAGTAAAACAAGGAGAACAATTTACTCAGCTATAGCAATATTGTAAAGATAATCAACTGTGAAACATTTATTAACTTTGATCAATACAATGACCACAATACAAGGATACAAGTTCAAAGGACTCATGACGAAAAATGCTGTCTACCATCAGATGGAGAACTGATCGACTCAGAATGCAGAATAAAGCATTTTTTTCTATTTCTTTATCTTCTTTTTCTTTTTGGAAATAGGGCTAATGCAGAAATTTGTTTTGCATGACAATACATATTTATAACAGGTTTTAGACTTCTTGCCTTCTCAATGGGTGTGGAGGAGAGAGAGAATTGGGAATTGAAAATCAATTTTTTTTTTTAAGTGAGGCAATTGGGGTTAAGTGACTTGCCCAGCGTCACAGAGCTAGTAAGTGTCAAGTGTCTGAGGCCGGATTTGAACTCCGGTCCTCCTGATTCCAAGGCCAGTGCTCTATCTACTGTGCCACCTAGCTGCCCCCCCCCCTTTTTTAAATATATTTTTTTACAGGGCAATGAGGGTTAAATGACTTGCCCAGGGTCACACTGCTAGTAACTGTCCAGTGTCTGAGGCCGGATTTGAACTCAGGTCCTCCTGAATCCAGGGCTGGTGCTTTATCCACTGCGCCACCTAGCTGGGGGGGAGAGCAGCTAGATGTGTGTGTGTGTGTGTGTGTGTGTGTGTGTGTGTGTGTGTAGATTGTGAGATAAAAAGTTATTCATCTTGGAATAACTTTGAAATTGGGTAAATTGCTATTATTTGACTAACATAAGTTTTATATCTTGGAAATGGGATTGCTAAAAGAGTAAAAATTGTTTAAAAACTTAAGCATTCAGTGGGTTATATTTTATTTTTTGCTTGTTTGTTTTGTGGGACAATGAGGGTTAAGTGACTTGCCCAGGGTCACACAGCTAGTAAGTGTCAAATGTCTGAGGCCTGATTTGAACTCAGGTCCTCCTGAATCCAGGGCTGGTGCTTTATCCACTGCGCCACCTAGCTGCCTCTAAATGGGTTATATTTTAATAATAATATTGTCACTGTTAATGATAAAATCGTAAGATTATATCAACTCCGCCCCCCACCTTGAATAAATTCTGATGACCTGCAGTTTAAGGAACTGGGACCTCTCCCAGTCAATGTGTGGAAAATTGCAACAGAGAACATGAGAAAAATAAAATTATATCTTTTCATGATAAGGAATTATTACAGTTGTAACTTGGTAACAATCAAAACTGTATTTAAAACTTACAAAAGCCAACAATTTTCTTCAGGTTTTAAGGAGGTCTCAGTCTAGTCCCTATAACGTCTACCTTCAACTTACTCATTTGATTAAGCTTTCATTGACAAGCTTTACCTACCCTGAAGCCCACCTAAAGTAGCTAAATATACTTCCCCTTCGGAGAATTTGGTTTTTTCCAATGACTTCCTACATCTGAGAACTTAAAAGCAGTCTGAAAGACCTTCATGGTGCAGAGGCTGAAGGACAAATTGGACTTTTGGACTTTGACATTAAAGAACTTTCGAAGGACCAGCAGATTTTAAACTACCTGAGAAGGCCTCTTTTGTTGCTGACCACATCATCCAGCATTGAAGAAAGGACTTCTGAACTGTTCATGATGCTGGATTCCATTTGTCTAACGATTGTAATATATGTTTTAACTTGTTAAAAAAAAAAAAAGAATTGTAGTGAGGGAGAATCTGCCAATTTTCAAGGCAGACAATTGCGCAGATATCAGTAGACGATGACTGTAATGAACAGGCTTGGTAAGTCTTGAGATATTCTAACCCACATTCAGGTTAAATGACTCAGGAAGACAGTAATCTCTAGATTCTTTATAGGTCTACACTTAGAAGTCAAACAAAAGGAGTTCAATCCTACTTTTCACATAACAGGCCTCCAAACACTTGGTCAGCTGTGTGTATTCTTTTCTCCAAGCTAGACATTGCCATTTCCTTCAAGGAACCCTTGTATCATATTTTGGCAGTCCAAAATTCTGGCAGAGTTTGTTTGTTTTGTCGGGGGAGTGGGAGGGAAAGAATGGGGAAGGTTTTCTTGCAACAGGTTCTTTGCTCTCTAGCTATGCCCCCTTCCTCGTGCCTGGCAGTCTCTCCCTTTTCTAAATTGATCAACATCTGGAATCTTCCATGTTGGAATCCATTCATGACATGAGAAGTCAATTCTGTTGTACCTGAACAAGAGCCCACCTCTCCCTATAAAACCCCTTGGCTCTCATTTGCACCACTGAGCTGCCCTAATGTATAAGAATGGATCTCAGACAGTCCCACAATGAAAGGGGAGTGGACAGAGCCTGGTATATCCTGGGAGTGCAAAGAATGCAGGGAAGCCTGTCACAGAATTATGAATGCCATCCCTTTCCCAACTGCAGTCTTAAAAGCATTGCAATCAAGTCCCAGTGCCAACCCTCCGCTGAGTTGCTCTGTTGAGCATCCTTTGTTCTCTGTGACTATGATCCTTATATATCCTGCCCCTTCCACCGGGACAGGGTCAGATGTATCATCTGCCTTGAACCCTCTTCACATGCCTCTTTCAAGCCCAACCCCCACCCAATACCCCGGATATTTCCAGGTAGGCCTTATGACTTCTCTTGTGCACACTACGACGCACTCATTATAAAAGTCTATTGTTTTCAGAATTACTGGCCTATCTGCCCCTTCTATGAAGACCTCTAAAGGGCTGCAATACATTGAGACGAGCATGGTCTCCTATCCTTCCATGTCTGATTTCCTGGTTTCCTTCCTCTGACTATGCTCCACCTTGTCAATGGCTTTCCTAAAATGAGGTGTCCAGAACTGAGCTCAATATTCCAGTTGTGGCCTGACCGAGGCAGAGTCCAGCGAGGCTCTCACAGAATCCCAGAGCCTCCCAGGGCCATCAGCAGCCATCAAGTCCGACCTAAGCCAGACTGAGAATCCCATCTGAGGCTTCCCCAAGAAGGGTCACAAAGTGAAATGCTGCAGAGGGGGGACCAGATGAAGGTGGGAGAGAAAGCCTTTGGAAGACAGAAGAGGAGAAGCAGGAAAAGCCATGGACTTGAGAGAGCTTCCATCTGAAGCCTCAGTATGATTCTAGCAGCCGGGTGACCACGGACAAGACAAAAGCCCCTGAGCCTCGGCCTCGTCTGCTGTAAAATGGAAATGTCAATGCGTGATTCACCTTACAAGGTGGAAGAGCACAGTGTAAGCTAGAAAGTTCTCTCTATGTACACAAACTAGCACTAGCATCATGGAACTCCACAGCAGCCACAAGACCATTTTCCATAGAGCAGTGGCAGATTATAACACTAAGTAGGGAAAGGGATCAGAGGAAATGAAGATACAGTGTACATGACATTTTTAGGGGTAGAGATTGAGGTTTGGCATAGAAAGGAATTAGAGAGAAGAAATTTCAAGTTAAATAAGACAGGAAACAAGATGAAGGAATGGGTCTTTGTTGTTGTTGTTATTTTAACTATAGGGTCAAGTTACCCAAATCTGAGAGCAGTAAGAAAGGGAGATTAAGGATGTGAGAAGAAGAGAAAATAAACAAAGGAAGAGGTAGGAAAGGATGTGATCTGAAGCATAGGGAGAGGCATGAGCATCAGACCAAAGAAAGGCCTCTCTTTCTCTCTGAGATTGGAGGAAAATATGAAGAGAGGGAGATTAGGAAGCTTTTATTCAAGGAAAAGTAGAGATTTCTGGACAGGACTCATGTGGGTCAGCCCAAACACTTCTGCAGAGATCCTTTTAGGAGGGTTACCACACTGACCGGCTAAGTTGCTGCTCCAGAGTAATCCCTATCTCTCTGTTCTTCACTCACTCACCTTCAAAGAAAAGAGCAGCTTCTTCCTCTGATATCCATGGGCTTTCTCTCCTTTCCAGTTGGGAGATCATACTGGGTTTGGAAACTGGAAGTCCTGCTAATGGGGGAAAAAAAAATGGGAAAATGCTGAATTCAGAGAGGTATCTCATCAACTTTATTTATACCTGCTTTCTTTTTTTTTTAGGAAACAGAGTTCATGCTGGCAAGATGCAGATGGTGGTAGAAAGGATATCTAAGGGATGAAACCAAAGATCAGTTCATCTTAACCCATCCTCTGCTAAAAGGACGGAGACCTTTCTTATCTTCTTTCAGTTACCTACAGTGTGTGTCTTTAGAGAAAAACCTTTGACTGAATGAACAAACACGGCACAGGCTTGGGGCAACACAATAAAGACGCTGATTTCAAATTGTGCAAAACAAAGTTCTCTCAGCTTAGAAGAGAGAGCACAAACATTGTGTCTCTGGGAGTCAAGAAATTTAGGAATCTTTCCACATTATCTGTATTTGGGAGGCTTTCCCTGCACAAGTCAAAAAGGAGCCAAGAGAATGAAGGATGAGAGGGGCGGAGCCAAGATGGCAGAGGAAAGACATTAAACGCACAGAGCTCCTGATACAATTACCCCAAAAACAGCAATAAAAGAACCCCTGGAGCAGAAAAACCCACAAAAATATGGGCTGAGATTATTTTCTAGCCATAGACAGATTAAAGGGGGCTGTGCTGGGCTGAGAGTAAAGTCCAACCCCACGATCTCACTGACAGAGACCCCAGGCATGCCACACCAGAGGAACTTAATCCCCAAGCCTCCGAATCAGCTGCAGCACCAGCGTCTTCTGGAACTGAGCTTGAGGTCAGTTGAAAGGGCTGAACGGCTGGCTGGCCTGGGGGGAAAGTGCAGGGGTGTCAGAGGGACCTAGGGAGGAATTTGGCTGTCCCACCCTAGCAGGGAGCCAGGAAGAAAACCTGAGCAGCGGGAGGTCAAGGTGGGGGAGGGGATCGGGCTCATAGAAGCAAGGAACCATACCACAGAAAGCTTTGCTGGTTGGTTATTTAGTAAGTTGGCTTGAGGTTATCTTCAGACTAGAGAACAGGCCAGGTGAGAGAAAAACCTGCCCTCCCTCAAAACAAAACACCTGGGACCCTCTGAAGCTGGGGACAGTAGGGTCGCCTAGAAGCAGGGCCCCCAGTGGGGAGGTAAAAGTCAAGTAAAAGACAGCAAGATGAGCAAGCAAAGAAAGTAGAGAACTACAGAAAGTTTCTTCAGTGACAAGATCGAGGTACACCCTCAGAGGAGGATAACAACCTCAGGGCACCTACATCCAAAGCTTCCAAGAAAAATATGAACTGGTCTCAGGCCATGGAAGCTCTTAAAAGGGACTTTGAAGAGAAAGTAGGAGAGAGAGAAGGAAGATTTAGAGAGAGGGAGGAAAGAATAGAAAGAGAAATGAGAGCCATGCAGGAAAGTCATGAGAGAAAAGTCAACAGTTTGAAAAGTCAAATGGAAAAGGAGATAAAAAAGCTGTCTGAAGAAAATAATTGCCTAAGAATTAGGACTGAAGAAATGGAAGCTAGTGACCTTATGAGAAATCAAGACACAGTAAAGCAAATCCAATTGAATGAAAAAAATAGAGGGCAATGTGAAATACCTCCTTGGAAAAACAGCTGACCTGGAAAATAAATCCAGGAGAGATCATTTGAAAATCATTGGACTACCTGAAAACCATGACCAAAACAAGAGCTTAGACACCATCCTCCAAGAGATTGTGAGGGAAAATTGCCAGGATATTCTAGAAGCAGAAGGTAAAATAGAAATTGAAAGAATCCACCGATCACCTCCTGAAGGAGATCCCAAAAGGAAAACCTCCAGGAACATTAGAGCCACATTCCAGAGCTCCCAGGTCAAGGAGAAAATATTGTAAGCAGCTAGAAAAAAGGAATTCAAATACTGTGGAGCTCCAATAAGGATAAAACAAGATCTAGCAGCATCTACATTAAAGGACCGGAGGGCATGGAATATGATATTCTGGAAGGCAAAGGAACTAGGACTACAGCCAAGAATCACCTACCCAGCAAAACTGCGTATAATCTTTTCAGAGGAAAAAATGGGATTTCAATTAAAAAGAGGACTTTCAGGCATTTGTGATGAAAAGACCTAAAATGAATAGAAAATTTGACTTTCAAATACAAGAGCCTGGAGAAGCATAAAAAGGTAAACAGAAAAAAGAAATCATGAGGGACATTAAAAGGTTAAACTGTTGGGGCAGCTAGGTGGCGCAGTGAATAGAGCACTGGCCCTGGAGTCAGAAGGACTTGAGTTCAAATCCGACCTCAGAGACTTGACACTTACTAGCTGTGTGACCTTGGGCAAGTCACTTAACCCCAATTGCCTCAGCAAAAAAAGAAAAAAAAGTAAACTGTTTACATTCTTAGATGAGAAGATAATATCTCCAACTCATAAGAACTTTCTCAGTAAGGAATACCCAGAGGACACAGGTCTGAACTGAATATGGAGGGATGATATCTGTAAAGCATTCATTTTTTTGTTTATCCTTGTTCTTTGTGAGGCAAACAGGGTGGGGTATCTTATGTCTGGGGCGGGATTTGGGCTCTGGGCCCAGGGCTGGTGGTTTGTCCACTGTGGCACCTGGCTAACCCATGATGACATCTTTAAAATAGGGTTGAGGGATAGGAGGAATAGACTGGGGGAGGGGGAAGGGGAGAGATGGACTGGGGAGAGATAGCTCACATGAAGGAAACAAGAAAAAAGCTTATGGAGGGGAGGGGAAGAGGGGGAAGGAGTGGGGGAGTGAGTGAACCTTACTATCATCACAATTGGCTCAAAGAGGGAATAACATACATGCTCAAGTGGGTATGGTAATATATTTTTGCCCTGTGGAAAAGTAGGTGGGGAAGGACTTAAGGGGGGAGTGGGAGAAGAGGGGAAGGAGGGAAGGGAAGTTTGGGGGAGGGAGCTGTAAAAAGCAAAACACTCTTGAGGAAGGTGAAGATGTTCTGCATAACAGCACATGTATGACATATATTGAATTGCTTGATTTCATAGGGAGAGTTGAGGAGGGAGGGAGAAAGAAAAATTTACGAAAACAGAATTAGTTCAAAGGCCTTTACCTTTTCAGAGTGGGCTCAAGGAGGGAATAACATATACACCCAATTGGTAGAAGTAATCTATTTAACCCTAAAGGAAAGTAGGAGGGGAAGAGGATAAGGAGGGAGGGGTGAATGAAGGGAGAGTAAAGCGAGGGAGGGGGTAGTCAGTAGCAAAACACTTTTGAGGAGGAATAGGGCAAAATGAGATAGAAAATAGAGTAAATATCATTGGAAGGGAATAGGATGGAGGGAAATAGTTATGATGATTGACTACAATGACAAAACATATGGTAACTACTCTGCTACTGTGAAGAAAATTCTTTGTCAAGTTCAAGGTACTATATAAAAGTTATGATGAACAGGATACTATCAGAAAAACCTGGAAAGACCCACATGAACTGAGGCAGAGTGAAATATACTGTATAGAAAATAACAGCAATAGTGTAAGATGATCTGCTGGGAAGCACGTGGTTATTTTCAGCAAGGCAATGATCCAATTTAACTCTGAAGGACTTATGAAAATTGCAATACACCTACAGAGAAAGAACTGATGGTATCTGAAAACAGACTGAAATACATTTTTTTTGACAACTCCTTAATCTGAAGTCTTGTTTTTATCTGCTTTCTCTCACAACCCAACTAATATAGAGATGTTTTCCAGGACTACACATGTATAACTTACATTGAATTGCTTGAGTTCTTGGGGTTGGGGGTGGGAAGGGAGGGAGAAAGAGAAGTTGGAACACAAAGTTTTAAAAAAAATTTGATAGGGAGGGGGCAGCTAGATGGCACAGTGGTAAAGCACCGGCCCTAGATTCAGGAGTACCTGAGTTCAAATCCAGCCTCAGACACTTGACACTTACTAGCTGTGTGACCCTGGGCAAGTCACTTAACCCCATCTGCCTCACTAAAAAAAAAAAAATTGATGTCAAAATTTGCTTTTACATGTAATTTGGAAAATGAAATTCTAAACAATGGGGAAAAAATCAGCCATGCACCTCAGGAATCCCCCAGCCAAGAGAAGATGAGAATATAAAGACAACCTAGCAGAAGATGATAAGCCATCCTTACCCAGGAAGGCAAAATTCTCATAGTTCTCCAGCATCACTTTCCTGAAAAGGTCCTTCTGAGCAGGGCCCAACAACCTCCACTCCTCCCAGGTGAAGTCCACAGTCACATCCTGGAAGGTCAACATCTAAAACATCAAAACATGTTCCTGCTTACCTTGGGACCAACTCTCAATTGAAATATAAAGAAGACATAAAGATGTCAAAAGGGGAAGGGGAAAGTTCTCGAAGCTCTAAAAGTTCTGAGTATCCTTGTCAAATATTTCTCGAGGACTTCCTGCATACCATCCGTCATACTAGGTGGGGGGTACCACAGAGAACTTACTTTACTGCTCAATTGACCTAACAAATCACCTCCCACTCTAAGAGAACAGTGAATCATGAACTTCCCTCATGTAGAAGACTTGGGTTTTCTATTTTTCCTTCCCCAGCCAGTGACTAAATACATGGTAAGTACCCACCACGTGCCAGGCATTGTGCTAAGTGCTGGGAATACGAAAAGAGGCAAAAGACAATCTCTACCCTCAAGAAGTTCACAACCTAATGAGGGACACAACAAGCAAACAAATATATACAATCTGTAGACAGGATAAAAATAGGAAATAAGAGAGGGAAGGCACTGGGATTAAGTCAATGTAAACACACTGCTCTATTGAATTGATCAATTAAAGGTATAAACTAGGAAGGAACAAGTTCTTAATTTGAGAGGAATGAAAGTGCTTTGATTAGCCCATGAAAGCAGGATGACTCCAGACAAGAAATATGTCATGACTGAGTAAAGAGAATTCATCATTCCCCGTGGGGCTATGGATAATACAACATGAGTCAAGGACTTTGGTCTATCCATCAGTGAAGTAGTAAATTGTCAGGTTCAGGATGACTTTGAGGCAGATCCTTGCACCTGCACCAGAGGGCAGTAAGGAAGGGGGAGTGTTCCCAGAAGTATGACATTACCTTCCCCCCCCTCCCCAAGCCATATCACTGGAGAAGCTGCTTATACTCTGCCTCCCTTAAACATAGCTTTCAGGTGGGAACATTAAAAGAATTTAGCAGCCGTGTCTTTTTAGCATTTTACTTTTCACCTAAGACCCAGCTAGTTGTTCCCATGTTAAATACACTTCATTTAGTTGTATAAATTGTACATGGTTGGATTTTTTTTTTATTCTTCTGGAGTGGTAGAAAACTTAATACATAAACAACCAGTTAGAGAGCATTTACTACTAAGTGATGGAGAAGGGACAAGAGATGTTTTCTGTCTTCCCCTCTTTTAAACCTCCTGTTTTAATCTGGAACTCAAAATTGGGGGGAGGGAGAAAGAATGTTAAAATTATTTTTACATGTAATTGGGGAAAAAATTTAATATTAAATTTAAACTGCCTCCTTTTACTTGATCTAATCTTTCCCCTATTTTTATTCTCTTCAGTGACATTTCCATCAATTATATAAGCTCATCCTGGACGGTAATGATGAGAGTCCAAGTGTAGGGATTCCAGTACCCTTGATGGTGAAAAATGTTTGTTATAAACATTTTTGCAAAGCTTTTCCATTTCTCATCTCATTTGTCCTCTTTCCAGTTTAATCTTTAAATGATCCCCAAATGACTTTGCTTAGCAAGGATTTCTTGTTAAGCTTTTTAAAACTTTTTCCCCTACTACTGTTTCATAAAGCAATCCTGCTCTGTGATTGCTTACAATTAAGTTTATATTCTAGAAAATTAGGTGGCACAATGAAAAACAGAGTGCTAGATTTGTAGTCAAGGTCTGAGTTCAAATCCTATCTCAGCCTTTTACTAGTTATATGACCCTGAAACCCCCACTCATCCAGGAAAGACTTAAAAAACAAATTGATACCAAATTAAATAACCAGAACCAGCAAAAAAATATGCAAAATGTCTACCACAATTGAAAGAGAAGGAATAATGGTAACAATAAACAGAGCTGATTCCTAGTTTTCACTTAGGCAACCCAGATTAAACTCCAGGTATGGGAAGATTTTGATTTTTTCTAGACAGTGAGGTATCATCTAGGAGGCCAGGACAAAAAACTAGACTTGGGAATCAGGAAGACCTGAGTTTGAATACCACCTCAGATGGTTATTAGACAGGTCCTCTCTGAACCTCAGTGTCCTCATCTCTGAAAGGAGGAGGTTGGCCCTGATGACTTCTAAGGTTCCTTCCACTTCTAAATCTATAATCCTATGATCTTAAGAATGCTGTGCAATAATTACCAAACTTGGTGCCACAGAAGATAGATTCAATTCGTTTCAATTCAATAACATTTATCATGCACCTATCACGTGCCAGACACTGTGCTAAACACTAAGGATACAAATATGAAAGAGAGATAGTCCTTGCTTTCAAGGAGCTTACAATCTAATAGAGAAGCTGAAAATCAGGGGTGAGGAGGGGGGTAACCACGGGGTACGTTGTTCTGTTAGAGTGAAAACCAAGCAGTTGCTGATGGAGAATGGACGTACCAAAAGGTTATGGGTCTTCTATAAAGGAGGGCTTTGGGTGGAGTTTAGCGTTCCGCCCTCCAAGCTTCCAATCAGAGGGTGAGTGGAGAAGGTACAGAGATGGGTAAATGCATCCTACCCTCATCTTTGTGAGAGACTATGGGTACGAAACACTGTACTCTCTTCCAGACTCAGCTGATCTGTTGGCTGGATTTCCTTAAATGTTTTTTTCTTCTTTTTTAATTCTTTGTCACAAGGGATAGTTCTCTGAGTAGGAAAGGAGAAAGGGGCCTGTTTGGAAATGAAGGTGATATATTTGCAAAATGTCAATAAATTTTAAAAGAAAAGATAAAACAGAAACTGGATAAAAATTAATCAGAGAAAATTCCTCTTCTTTTGGCTCTGAGCAAAATGATTTTTAAACAACCATTTAGGTAAAAATAGAATCCGAGGATTTGTGTTTGGTGTGGGCAGGCGGAGGGGGCAATTTAATTTAACACACATGTATTAAATGCTTACCATGAGTAAGGCACTGTTCCAGTCTCCAGAATATGAAGACAAAACCAAATAGCCCCTCAAGGAGTCTCCATTTTACTGAAAAAATCCTATATACAGAAAGTTTAAGCAAAAGAAGTAATTTTGAGACAGAGTGAGAACTACCAATTCAGGAGATCAGGAAAGGAAAGTTACAAATTATAAATGACAACTTCTTAAAAGTAGTAAGCAATATTTGGAATGAATTTAAGTGTTCTATGAGACAGAGGTGAAGCATTCTGGACATGAGGTACCACTAATACAAAGGCAGAAATGATGGATGAAATAACAGATACAGGCTGCACAAGGTCAGTATGACAGGAAAGGAGTAGGTATAAAGGGGAACTTTATGAAATGAGACTATGAAGTAGAATGGAGCCAACTGTGAAGCAATTTAAGTGCCAGGCTGGGTATTTTTATATTTTATGTTAAGAGCAAAGGCGAACAACAGGGAGCCACTAAAGATTTTTTGAGTCAAGAAGTGACACAGTTAGATACGTCATTAAGACAGTAAGACTAATTTTATCTGTATTGGGGGGAGGGGGAGGGTGGCTGTGTATTATGACAAGGAATAAAACTATTCCATTACAAACAAAATAAGTAATTACTAATGTCCTGATTTTTATCAGATAAGGAAGAATATACTTGGAAACAAAATTTTGGGAAAACTGAATTGCTAAATTACATGGAGACTTCTGAATAGGAATCATAAGAAACATATTTGTTTCTCAAGCTCTTGTGGGACCCGTACAAAAACTGACCATGTCCAATATAATAAAGAACTAATAACAAATACAAATAGGCAGAGACTTGAAGCGTACCCTTTATAGACCATAGGGGAACAAAATTGTAATCAGTGAAGGAAATGTGACCAAAAAAATGCAGACTTAAATGGAGACTGAAAAGGTATCACCCTAAATAATTAGTGGGTCAAAGACTTAAGTCACAGAAACAAGAAAAAAAGTAAAGGGAATAATAGCAAAACAACATATCAAAATATCAAAAAGAGGAAATTTATAATCCTGAATATTTACATTAACAAAAGAGAAAACTAATGAACCTAATGTGAAGTTTTAAAAACTAGAAAACTGACAAATTAATAATTTCAAAACAATCACAAAAGATGATACTTTGAAATCATGAGGCAACAAGTACAGATCTGAAAAAAACTTCCCTAGTAAACATAACCAAGAAGTGTTTCTAAAAAAACTTATCAAAACTGAATAACCATATAATAACAGTTGTTAATAATGACTAATAAATTATCATTGTTATAGATGACCTTTATCTGGTGCTTTACAAGTTAACAAAATCAAAAGTGAAAAGAGAGAATTTGTAACAAATTAAAAGGTAAAAAGAAAATCATCAGAAACTGTCATACTTATACAGAAAAATACTGAAAACAATGAATAGGAAAATATAAATAAAATTTTTATTTATTTATTTTTTTATTTTTTGCGGGGCAATGGGAATTAAGTGACTTGCCCAGGGTCACATAGCTAGTAAGTGTCAAGTGTCTGAGGCCGGATTTGAACTCAGGTACTCCTGAATCCAGGGCTGGTGCTTTATCCGCTGCACCACCTAGCCACCCCCAATACAATTTTTAAAAACCAGGAAACAGACAACCTAAATAAATCACTCAGATTGGAGAAACTGAACAGTAAGAAATGAACTCCCAGAGGAAAAAGAAAAAGCTTCCAGATCCGCATGATGAATAAATAATCATCCCTATTCTAAATAAACATCATTATGGGCATCATAACAAATTCTATGTAGCAAATACAGTCCTGATTCCTAAATAAAGAAGGGAGGGGGAGGGAGAGGGAGAGAGAGGAAGGTAGAGGAATTCCTCACTCACCTGGGATCTGGCTGTTAAGGTTTTAGAAGTCATTTCCTCTTTTTTTTTTTTTTTTTTGATCAGGACAATGAGGGTTAAGTTACTTGCCCGGGGTCACACAGCTAGTGTCGTCTGAGGCTGAATTTGAACTCAAGTCCCTCCTGAATTCAGGGCCCGTGCTTTATCCACTGCGCCACCTAGCTGCTCCCCATTTCCTCTTTCTCCTTCTTTCTTGGGGGAGAGCGGAATCTTGAGAACTGAAGGACAAGAAAGGAGTCAGGAGGGAGATTAATTCTGCCTTCTAGTTCCCAAACCCACTAGGACAGAATTTCCCACACACGATTGGGGTATGATCCCCAGAATCTTTACAGAAAGGTCAAAGGGAAGCCAGGGTGAGACCTACCTTCTGTTAGTATGAAAGGGAAAAGCAATGGACATGAGTTTTTAAGGTCAGGACAAAAATTACATCCATGTAAAGTTAGAAAATAGTAAAAGAATGCCTAGCTGTTTTGGTGAGATAAAATCCCATGGTCTAGAGAAACTGCATCCTTTTGGTACAGGAGGATTAAATCAGAGACTTAAGCTATTAACAAACCTTAGCATTTTTTTCCTTTAAATGGGTTCTCACCTGTGCAGTCAAGAGTTTCTCAGAAGTCTGGTCAAGACCATTAAGAATAGGTTCTCAACACCATATGAAATAGTCTAAGCAGCCATGAAGACAGGCCTGGACTGTCTTTCTTTTTCTTATTTGAATCTCTAGCCCGGTGTCTAGCATGTAGTGGCATTTAATAAATGTTTGTTGACTAACTAAATGGATCTTTCTATAAAATGATAAACAGTATCTTTATAAAACCAAGGGTCAGCATTATTTGTAATGGGAATAAACTAGAAGCCTTTCCAGTAATATCAGGGGTAAAGCAAGGATGTCCATTGTCGCCATTATTCTGCAATATAGTGCTAGAAATGCTAGCTATAGTGATGTGATTTTTTAAAAATAAATTGAGGGAATAAACATAGGCAAGAGTAAATAAAACAATACACTTGTTGCAGGTGATATGATAGTTTACTTAGAGAACCCTAGAAAATTAACTTTTGTTTTTGTTTTGTTTTTGTTTTTGTTTTTTAGTGAGGCAATTGGGGTTAAGTGACTTGCCCAGGGTCACACAGCTAGTAAGTGTTAAGTGTCTGAGGCTAGATTTGAACTCAGGTTCTCCTGACTCCAGGGCCGCTCTATCCGCTGCGCCGCCTAGCTACCCGAAAATTAACTTTTAAAAATTGAAACAACTTCACCAACATTTTAGGTTATAGAATCAATTCACCTATATCATCAGCATTACTTCAGTGTATTACCAACAAAATCTACCAAGAAATAATAAAAAGAGAGATTTCATTAAAAGCAACTACAGAAAGTATTAAATACTTGGTAAACTATTTGTCTGATAGAAATTATATGAATGCAACTTCAAAACAATCTTTATAAAAATAGAGATCAAAATAATTGGAGAAATATTAGTTCTCATGGGTGGCAATATAATAAAAATGACAATTTTACTTAAATTAATTTACTTATTCAGTGTCATATGAATCACATTGCCAAAGTATTACTTTATACAGTTATGAAAAATAATAGCAAAACTCATCTGGAGAAACAAGAGGTCTAGAATCTCAAAGAAAATAATGAGGGGGAAAGTGGGAAAGAGGGGGCCCTAGCAGGACCAGATCTCAAACAATACTACAAAGCAGTAATCATCAAAATGTACTACTGGTTAAGAAACAAAGAGGTCAATCAATGAAACAGTTTAGGTATATGAGGAACAGAAGCAAACAAACACAGTAGCCTAGTGTTTTGCAAAACAAAAGATCCAGTTATTAAGGTAAGAGCTCAATATTCAAGAAAAGCTGTTGGGAAAACTGGAAAGCAGCCAGGAAAAAAACTAGGTATAGACCAACATCTAACAAAATTTCACCAAGAAAAGCTCCAAATAGACACATGACAAATATAAAAGATGACATTATAAACAAATTAAAGGAGCAAAAGAAAAATAATATCTTTTAGATTTATGGATTATGGAAGAGTTCATGATGAAACTAGAAACAGAATCACAGGAAGTAAAATATATGATTTTGATTAATTTTTTAAAAGGCTTTTGCACAAACAAAACCAATGCAGTCATAAATTAAAAGAGAAGGTAGACGGGGAGGTGGGGAACTTTGAAGCAAATTTCTCTGATAAAGATCTAATTTCTAAGATATATAGGGAACTGATTCAAATTTATAAAATTAAGAGCCATTTCCCAATAAGTACAAAGTCAAAGGATATGAATAGGCTGTTTTTCAGAGGAAGAAATACAAACTAACAGTCATAGAAAAAATGCTTTAACTCACTAATAATTAGAAAAATGCAAATTAAAACAACTCTAAAGTTCCACCTCATGACCATCAGACTGGCAGTTGACAAAAAAGGAAAATGACAAATGCTGGAGGTACATTAATGCATTGTTGGTGTTATTGTGTACTGGTACAGCCATTCTGAAAGCAATTTAGAACATGCCAAAAAATTATTTACCTGTGCATAACCTTTGCCACAACAATGTCAATATCAGTTCCATGCCTAAAAATACTGGTTCTACATCTAAAGAGACCCAAAAAATTTTTAAATTAAAAATAAAATAGAAACCAAATAAAGTGGAAAAGGATTCCTATAAACAAAAAAATTTTAATCTTTTTTTTTGGGGGGGGGGTAGTTCTATTTATGGAGTTAGGCTCAGGGCCATTTTTTCTCCAAATTTCCCACCAGTTACACTGTTTTTGAACTTCTTTGGTATTCTCCATCAAGCAAGGTACTCTTTCTCCCCCTCTTCCCTCTTCAGCTTCCTTTTCTATGTAGTCTTCCTATTAGAATGTAACCTCCCTGAAGGCAAGGGCTGTCTGGTTTTATTTGTTATCTGTATCCCCAGAGCTTGGCCCAGAGTGGGCGCTTCATAAATGTTCGCTGGCTGATTGTGGCATTCAAGGCCTGGAAGGGGAGGGGGTGCCCATCAATTGGGCAGATTGTGCGGGGTGGGCAGAACCTGGGGTCCAGTGGCAGCATGGCCACGAAGCAAAGCCAAAGCCCAACCACACTATGCATGGCCTCAGGAGCACAGGATCCAATGGGATGATCTCAGGCCTTTTTAGGGTATGTCCAAGAGGAGAATTCGGGTTGTTTGGGGTTTGTTTTGTTTTGTTTTATCTGTTGTAACAGTTTTGTTTTTCTTTCAGAAAGTGATGGGAAAGCGAAGGAAGCCCAGGTAGGGAGGGATAAGGGAGGAAGGGGAAGTAGGGTTTTCGTTGATTAAAAAATAAAATAAAAATTTAATTTAGAAAAGAAAAAACAAAAGAAGGAAAGGGGCTCAGAGGCTCCCGAGGTCAACCCCCATCACTTTAAAGAAGACCCCAGAAAGGTCTTGGGCAAAGTGACAGAGCTAGGAAACAAGGGAGGGAGGATTTGAACCCACTCTACCTTGCCAGTGGTTTTACATCATATGTCAATATTGTCCCTGCCCCTTTTCCTTTCATCTCCCTCCCCATCCACAGACCTAGGGGTCTGCAGTGCGGTAAAGCCCCCTCACACAATTACACACACTTACGTTCACACTCACCTAGACCACTAGGGACTCAGCAAGAATGAAAAGCGGAAACCCTTAGGCTGCACGCCAAGGACTGCGCTTGCGCAGATAAAAGGCTGAACTACGACTCCCAGAATCCAGCGGGCTCGGGACAATCCTGACCTGTGAACTAAACAAGGAAGGCCGCAGCACGTGCCTAGAGTGTTTACCTCAGGGCTGGGAAAGATTGTTGTCCCTCGGTCACATGGGAAATGTAGTCCAGGGGCTACTTCTGCGCAGGTGCACTACCCAGTTCCTTCAGCAATGGCTTGAGAGGCCTTTATTCTTTGCCTGCTGGGTACCTAGCCCAGCCCAGGGGTTTCCGGGCCTGGGCTGCCCCGGGCGGGGAGTGAGCCGTGCTAGCCTCCGCAGCCGCTTCCACCTTCCCAAGGCCTCC
This sequence comes from Dromiciops gliroides, assembly GCF_019393635.1. Classification (NCBI taxonomy): domain Eukaryota; kingdom Metazoa; phylum Chordata; class Mammalia; order Microbiotheria; family Microbiotheriidae; genus Dromiciops; species Dromiciops gliroides. The sequence continues at coordinate 662,497,457 of NC_057862.1, forward strand.
ACCATCCTCTTTGCCGAGATGCGCGGGAGGGGTTCTCGGGCTTTCCCGCTCCCACCCACTTCCCCAGGGGTGCCTCCGGCAGTGGCTTAGCTCTGGGAGGTCGCAGCGCCAGAGCTCAGAAGGGGCTGAGGCTGCAGAGGAACCAAGACAACGGAAAGACTAGGGGTGCTTGTTACCCTCTAATAGGGAAAACAATCCGAGTGTGAGCAGGACCACTGCCCAGGGCGGGGAGCTGAGTGCCAGGGGATGATGCCAGAAGGCAGAGCTGCTCGGATCTTCCTTTGTCCCTGTTCCTCCGCCCGGGGGAAGTCAGAACAAAAATGGCCAATAGGAGATTCACACCCGCGGTGAATAGAAAGAAGAGCACGGAGCTGCTCTCATTGAGTTCTGGTCACCAAGCTCAGATGCATGGCCTGGTCCGCTCCTGAATCACCACTGGCAGCCTGGGATGGCGGAACCATGGTTAGTGGTTCGGAAAGATCACGAGAACAGGCATTTCTGCAGCCCAGATTAGCTTCCTGGCCCCTCTTTACCTTAAAAACTTCATTCAATCCTTCCGCATTCCTTACCAAGTAAATTTTTTTTTTTTTTTGCGGGGCACTGAGGGTTAAGTGACTTGCCCAGGGTCACACAGCTAGTGTCAAGTGTCTGAAGTCGAATTTGAACTCAGGTTCTGAATCCAGGGCCAGTGCTTTATCCACTGCGCCACCTAGCTGCCCCCAAGTAAAATTTAAACTCATTAAATTGGCATTCTATAGGAGCTTCATAATCTGGTTCCAATCCACCCTTCCAGCTCTATCTCACACTGTTCTTCATTTTCCCTGGACACTAGTCAAACTGACTCCCCCCACCCCCCACCCCGCCTTCTTTTATTGGTCCTTCTGCCTGGGGATTTCTTCTCAAGTTTCCTTTGCCAGAGAGTCCTTCTGCTCCCATAGGCCAAGTGTGGGCATCTGCCAAAGTTCTACCCTAGGTCCCACTCTCTTCTTGCTCTCCACTCTCTCCCTATGCTTATCTCAGTTGATCTCTTTTGTTCGATTATCATCCCTATGCAGATGGCTTCCAGACTGATAGATCTAGCGCTAATCTACTAAAATCTAGACCCTTGTTACCAAGGGTCTGCTGGGCATCGCCCATAAACATCTCAAACTCAGCATGTCCAAAATGCAACTCACTATGTTTTCTTCCAATCCTTTCCCACCTCCAAACTCATTTCTGTTGAAGGCACCACCATCCTTCTTATCACTAAAGTTCCCAATAAATTATCCTTTACCTATTTGCCTATGTCTGCCTCCTCTGGAATAATGAAATCTACCTAAAGGCAAGGGCCATTTTGTTTTTGGCCCTGTGACCTCAGTCCCCAGCACAGCAACTAGCATCCCTAACATTTAGGAAGTGCTTACTGAGTTGGTTTGATTGTAAGGAACAGTGGATTCTACCTCCACAAAATCTCACCTCTGTTCTATTCTTTTACTCACAAAGCCTCTATTCCGGTTTGTCACCTCTTGCCTGGATAGCAGTAGTCTCTTAGTGGTCTCCCTGCTATCATTCCCCACACCCCCACCTCTGTATTCCACATTGCTGCCAAACTGATATTCTTTAAAAAAAAAAAACAGATATGAATTAAAAGAATACCATGGCCCTATAAAGTCTAAGATGAACTAAGACCCATTGCAATAATTTTTCTTTGTGTGTGTGTGTGTGTGTGTGTGTGTGTGAGTCAATTGGGGTTAAATGACTTGCCCAGGGTCACACGGATAGTGTCAAGTGTCTGAGGCAGGATTTGAACTCAGGTCCTCCTGAATCCAGGGCTGGTACTCTATCCACTGCACCACCTAGCTGCCCCTGTTATGTTTTGGTTTGGTTTTGGTTTTGGTTTTGGTTTGGTTTTTTTGCAATAAATTTTAAAGACAACAACAAAAAATCTCTATTGATCTTCATGGTGAAAAATAGACTAGGTCTAGATACTGTCCACTATCAACGAAAATGAACAACATGGTAGTTAGTCACAATAATAATAGTTAACATTTATACCAGAGCCTACTATACGCCAGGCACTATATTAAGTGATTTAGAAATATTTCTTTTTTAAAGCCTTTATATTTTTAATGATATAATTTGTTTTTATGTCATCTTTGTTTCCAAATATATACTACCCTTTCCACTATCCATTAAGCCATCCCTTTCAAGAAAAAATAAAAAAGGAAAACAAGTTCAGAAAAATCAACACAAAAACTAAGTCTGACAGTATATGTAATATTTCATACCACAAATCTGCCACCAATGCAAGATAAGGAAGAAATCAAATTTTCTTCTCTCTTCTCCTGGGAATATTATTATATACTAAGGAAATATGGACATAAAGAACTGAGAAACATAGGAAGTTATTGTAGGCGCTTTTGGGAAAGGGACTGTCTTTTTCCCCTTTTTGTATCCTTAACACTTAGCACAGTGACTGGTGCTCAGTAAATGTTTACTGATTGATTAAAGTTATAGAATAGAAAAAAATTAAATAATGATGACAATATAAATGAAGAAAATGTCAAAAAGCAACAAAACTAAGGTTATAAGGTACAATGCTGGTCCTGAATTATCAACACTAAAGTACATATCCTTCTTTCTGTTAAACAGAAAGACGCAGAAAGTGGGTATTGCCTGTACAGTCACTTCCAATCATTGTATTTCATGCTTTTATTTAACCATAAAGGGTTTTTTTGTTGTTGTTTTGGTAATGGCCTATGGGAATAGGAGGGAAGGGAGTTCTCTTTTGGAAGTAGCTGGTGTCAAAACAAAATCTTCAGTGGCACCTGCTACCTCTGGAACAAAATGCAAAATTCTTAGCTTGTGTTTTAGAGCACTTCACGGTCTGGCTCTTGCCTTCCTTTCTATAATTTATTTCATATTAACCCTCTTTAATTCAGTCTGTATTCCAACCAAACTCACCAACTGGCTGTTCTCTGAACCCCATGTGGTCTCTGTTCTCCATGCCTTTGGGCAAGTTGTCCCTCATGGCTGGAATGCCCTCCTTATTTCCACTTTCTGAAATCCATGGTTTGCTTCAAAACCTAGCTCAATTGGCAGAAAAGGTTTTAACCTTAGCTCAATTGTCCTATGGGACAATCTTCTGCAATCTTTTTCCTGTCTTGCCCCATATTTGTTAGTGTCATCTCCCTGTATCTACCAGTAAAATATTGGCTCCTTGAGGAAGACTTACTCAGAAAGCACCAAGATTCACTAGGCACTGCAGTAAGTGTTAGGAGTGCCAAGAAAGGCAAAACCCATCTAAATAGTGCACATCTCCAAGGAGCTACCATTCTGAGATGGAAACAATAGGTGCATCAAAGATACATACAGATGTGATGGAAGGCAATCTTAAGAAGACAAGGCTTTAGAAGCTAGGAGGACAACAAAAAACTTCCTGCAGGAGGAACCATTTGAGCTGCTTCTTGAAGGAAGCCAGAGAAGGCTAGGGCTGAGGAAGAAGACTATTTCAGGTACAGGTGTCTAATGCAAAGACAATGATTTGAAGTGAATGTCACCCATGAGAAATGGCAAGTAGTCCAGTATAGATGGATTGTATAGTTCATGGAGAAATGTAAAGTATAAGAAAACTGGAAAAGATTAGGATGGTTGTAAAGAGCTTTCAACAACAGATTGTTTTGTGACAGTGCTCTGGCACAAGGAAATCTCTCCCAAGAGGACATACGAGTCCCCTGTTGATCCTCGATTTCTACATTGTTATATGATTAGACCTGCTGATCTTGAGACCACCATAAGTCACCCCTTAGGGGAAGCTGTAGCTTAGAGAAGCTAGTAATGAAGATTAGTGCACCTGTGTATGCAAAAAATAACATCTTACCAACTTCTGGACTGTTTCTCAATTCTATGTGACTCAAATGGGAACATGCAAATGGCCAGCTCTAGGTCCAGGCTGTAAGTATTCCACCCTCAAAAGGGCATAGAGGACCATACGTACCTGCTGGATCTCTCCTTTCCAAGTAAATGGATGTCTCTCTGTGTTCCCCAATTCAGTGTTGCCCTTAGATGAGTTATACTCTATGTTAGTATGTGTCCATGAGTTGTATATTGGATCCTTTTCTCCTTTTCACTCTTTCCATTTGCTGGCCAATTCCCTGCCAAGGAAAATTTGCCTTGAATTGACTCCATTGTTTTACATATAATTCTTGGCACCTGAACTCATCAAGGGGTTTAGTTTCCTGACATCTCAGGCTGACCCACTGGCCTTTTCTTAGGCATAAACCAGGCACAGGGACAAGGACCTATCCTGTTGACAGCTGCACCTATTCTGGGGAAGTATGATACAGTGAGCCCAGTTATAGAAAGCAAGGATCAATGGGAAACCTATGGCCTCTCAGGAGGAATTCCCTTATGTCAGGGGACTCTCACAAAACACACACCAAGGACTTTATATTTGTTCTATAGGCAATAGGGAGTTACTCAAGTTGCTTGAGCACACAGGTAATGGTCAGACATGTGCTTTAGGAGAATCACTTTGGTACTTGGTTGGTAGATCAAAGGGAGTGGGGAAGTCTTGAGATAGGGAGACTAATTAGCTTACTGCAATAAACTGAGAGATGGTATGGGCCTCAAATATGGTGGTGGCTATGAAAGTAGAGAGGAGACATATTGAGACATGCTGAGAAGGTAGAAACAAGCTTGGGCAAGAGACTGGATATATGGAGTGATTAGCACAGAAGGATTAAGGATGGCATTGAGGTTGTGAACTTGAGCAACTAGGACAGTGGTGGTGTCCTCAAGAGTAATAAGGAAGTTCAGAAGAGAGGAAGACTTACGGACAGGGGTGGAGATAAATGTTTTACTTTTTTTCTTTTTATTTCCAGTGATAAACAAAATGCATAAAGGTGCTTAATGTTTGTTGGGTTGAAATAATGCACCAAGTTTTTAAAAATGTAATTATGTGTGGATGATGTGATAAAAGAAAACTAAGGTGAATCAGGCTGGACTAGATGACCACTAGAGACTCTTCCAGACCTTGCCACAAGTTCAAATAGCCCTTACCCACTGGGCTGGACCACTACTGTTTCTTAGTGCTAGACTTATACACCAGACATTCTAAGGTCTCCATGGCAAAGATGAGGGAAATATGCCCTAACTGGAAAATTTCAAAGGCCAGGTTACCATTTGGCAATATTGTAGAAGGAATTTCTTTCCAAGTATATTTTGGATTACATGAGCTCCTAAGATTCCTTACAATCCTAGAATTCTGTGTACTTTTCTGAAACTTTTATCCAAAAACTACAACTGCACAAAAAATCTGCAATATGTAGTCTTTGATGAGCTCCAAAGTACATTAATAACATTTTTTTTTTGGTGTGGGGCAATGAGGGTTAAGTGACTTGCCCAAGGCCACACAGCTAGTAAGTATTAAGTGTCTGAGGTCAAATTTGAACTCAGGTCCTCCTGAATCCAAGGCCAGTGCTCTATCCACTGCACCACCTAGCTGCCCCAACATTAGTAACATTTAAGGAGATACTTAGTAGTATCCTGTAAGAGAATCCCTCTAGGCTTTCCCAAATATACTAAATATTAACGATCAAAATAAAATAAACACATTTTCTACTCTAAGAATTTTCTTATGTGTAATAAAGATTTGTCTAAGCCTGAAAGTATTCTCGCATTCATTACATTCAAGAAGGGCTTCTCCCAAGAATGCAATCTCTTAGGGTCTTTTATCTTTCTATCTTATTTGAAAGATTGCCCATTCACTGCTTTGAACATATTTCCCTTCAACATGAAAATTCTTTTTTTCCTAAAGGCTATACCAAATTTTTTACATCAAAAAGTTTCTTTCCAGCATGAATTCTAATATTCCTTAAAGCTTCCACACCATTTGGAAGTTTTCTCACGTTCATTACACTAGAAATATTTTTCTCAAGTAAAAGTTTTTGGTAAGGTTTCCCTTTTGGCTAAAGGCCAAGCCACATTCTTGAGGTTTCCCTTTAATGTGAATTCCATGATCTCTTGCAATGCAAATTTTCCTCAAGTTGCATATATTTAATGGGTATTTATGTCCTGTGAATTCTATTATGTGCAATAATTTGGTCTTTGTCTAGGCTGTTCCACTTTCATTACATTCAAAGTGTTTTTTTCCAGTATACATTTTCTTATGTGCATTAAAGTTTCCTTTATGCCTAAAGGCTTTCCCACATTCACTACATATGTATGGCTTCTCCCCAGTATGGATTCTCCCATGTATTTCAAGGTTTCCCTTCCGACTAAAGGCTTTCCCACATCCATCACATTTATAGGGTTTCTCTTCACTGTGGATTATCTCATGTTGCATAAGAAATGAGCTCCTCTTGAAGACTTTCCCGCATTCATTACATTTATAAGGTTTCTCTTCACTATGAGCCCTTTGATGTCGTATAAGGCCTGATCTGTATCTGAAGCCATTCCCACATTCACTACATATGTATGGTTTCTCCCCAGTATGGATTCTCCTGTGTATTTCAAGGTTTCCCTTCCGACTAAAGGCTTTTCCACATCCATCACATTTATAGGGTTTCTCTCCAGTGTGAATTATCTCATGTTGCATAAGAGATGAGCTCCGCTTGAAGACTTTCCCACATTCATTACATTTATAGGGTTTCTCTTCAGTATGAGTCCTTTGATGTCTTATAAGGCCCGATCTGTATCTAAAGCCTTTCCCACATTCATTGCATTCAAAATGTTTCTCGCCAGGGTGAACTAGCTTATGTGTTTGAAGGCGAGCAATTGTGCTGAAGGCTTTTCCACATTCATTACATTTATAAGGTTTCTCTCCAGTGTGAATTGTTTGATGTTGAGTTAGGTAGTGATTACTGCTAAAGGCTTTCCCACATTCATTACATTTATAAGGCTTCTCTCCAGTATGAATTGTTTGATGTTGATTTAGGTGGTGATTACTGCTGAAGGCTTTCCCACATTCATTACATCCAAAGGGCTTCTCTCCTGTATGAATTATCTTATGTGTTTCCAGATGTGCCTTCCGCCTGAAGGCTCTCCCACACTCATTACATTTGTAGGGTTTCTCTCCAGTATGAATTACTTGATGTGTATTAAGGTATACCTTGTTCCTGAAGGCTTTACCACATTCATTACATTTAAAGGGCTTCTCTCCGTTATGAATTCTCTTATGAATTTCAAGGTGTGCCTTTTGTCTGAAGGCTCTCTCACATTCATCACATTTATGGGGTTTCTCCCCTGTATGGATTTTTTGATGCTGCATAAGGGAAGAGTAGTGCCTAAATGCTTTCCCACATTCATTACATTCAAAAGGCTTCTCTCCAGTATGAATTACCTTATGTCTAATAAGATATACCTTCTTGCTGAAGGCTTTCCCACATTCCTTACATTCAAAGGGCTTCTCTCCAGTATGGACCCTCTTATGTACATAAAGGCTGGCATGCCAGCTGAAAGCTTTTTCACACTCATTACATTTATAAGGTTTCTCTCCTGTATGAGCTGTTTGATGTTCAATTAGGTACCGTTTGCTACTGAAAGCTTTACCACATTCATTACATTTAAATGGTTTTTTTCCAGTATGAACTATTTGATGTTGAGACAGGCTGTGATTATTGCTAAAGGCTTTTCCACATTCTTTACATCCAAAAGATTTCTCTCCAATATGAATTATCTTGTGTGTTTTTAGGTATTTCTTCTGCTTAAAGCCTTTCCCACATTCATTACACTTGTAAGGGGTTTCTCCTGTATTTGTTTTTTGATGTACAGTAGGGCATGAGGAGTTGATGCTGACACCTTTGCTACTTTGATTATACTTAGGGTCTTTTCCTCGTGTATGTAATCTATGGTAATGAATAAGGTTTGAATGGTAAATAAAAGGTTTCCTGCAATTATTATACTTAGGAAGTTTCTTCCCCAGGGAAATACTATTATGCTTAATTAAGTCTGAATACTGTTTGACATTGTTTCCAAGTATATCATATTTATGCAGACATTTTCCTGTAGTAACTTTCTGTTGTGAGATGAGGTTTGACCCTATATTGACCTTTTTTTCATCTGTAGTATATTCATTAGTATTTAATCTATTAAAAATATTCTTGTGAATGACTCTTAATTGTCTGGATGGTTTCTCTTGGTGGTTGTTCTGCCTCTCTAACCTGACATCAAAATCCCAAGCTTCTTCCAACTTAGAATTGCAGGGACCATCTTTTTTGAGTCTTTCCTTGGATGGTTTTCCCATAGAAATATGCTGCATTGGAGTTGACTCTGTGCTTTCACAATTTGGCTTCTGTACAAGGAAACCTGAAAATAACAGCAGAAGTGGTATCAACATCTATTGTTCTCCAAGGGCAAGTAATCAAAGATGAATCAAAAGAATACCATGGACCTCTAAGAACTGTGTCAAGAACAAAAAAGCCCAAGATGAACTAAGGCTCATTGCAATGAATTTTAAAGACAACAACAAAAAATCTCTATTGATCTCCATGTAGAAATATAGACTAGGTCTAGATACTGTCTACTTTATCAATGAAAATGATGATCAATATGGGATAGTTAATCACAATAAAAAGAGGTGACATTTATACAGAGCCTGCTATATGCCAGGCACTATGTTAAGTGCTTTAGAAATAAAATGAGATATTTCTTTTTTAAAACCCTTATATTTTTAATTATATAATTTGCTTTTATATCATCTTTGTTTCCAAATATATCCTACCCATTTCGCTATCCAATAAGCCATCCCCTGAAACAAAGTATAAAAAGGAAAACAAGTTCAGAAAAATAAACACATAAACTGAATCTGACAATATATGCAATATTTCACACCACACATCTGCCACCAATGTAAGAAAAGGAAGAAATCAAATTTTCTTCTCTCTATTCTTGGGCTGAGCCTGGTCACTATAATTATACATCATACAGCAAATATTTTTAACAAGCAAGTAAAGCCCAAGCTAAATAAAGAGAAAGTAAGAAAGCAACTAGTTGCTAAGACTTCATACATGTCTGAATTTTTATAGAGGGAAACAAGTTATTTTGAGGAAACTATAGGCTTCAAAAGCCTAAGCCAAGGGGCAGCTAGGTGGCACAGTAGATAAAGCACCAGTCCTGGATTCAGGAAGACTTAAGTTCAAATCCAGCCTCAGACATTTGACACTAGCTGTGTGACCCTGGGCAAGTCACTTAACCCTCATTTCCCCTCCAAAAAAAAAAGATCCTATTAGTAAATATTTACTTTCTGTCCACTTGGGGTGAAAAAGAGTTAATCCATATGAGGGGCAAAGACAGGAAGTAGGGTGAGAAGATGATGTTGTTAAAAGGTGATAAAAGTGGGGCAGCTAGGTGGCGCAGTGGATAGAGCACCGGCCCTGGAGTCAGGAGTACCTGAGTTCAAATCTGGCCTCAGACACTTAACACTTACTAGCTGTGTGACCCTGGGCAAGTCACTTAACCCCAATTGCCTCACTAAAAAAAAAAAAAAAAAAAAAAAAAAAAGGTGATAAAAGTATAAAGGCCTATAAAGTGAGTTCCCAACATCCTCACTGCCTAGCTCAGCTGCTGCTTTCAATGCCTCCATCTGCATGTTATTAATTTGCTCACCTGAGTAGGTACTTCCCAGGACTCCTCCTGTTGGTAGCCATGGTGTTTCTCTTTTCTCCAAATGGAAGAGCAGAGTTGGTTTAGGAACTGGAAGGCCTACCCATGGGGAAGTGAATGGAAGTGTTGAGGTCAGAAAGATGTCTCAGAATTCAATCGTAGCCTCTTTCTTTTTAGGAACTAGAGGGTATACTAGGAAGGGCCTCTGAAAAATGTTCTATTTTGCATTTCTAGGAAATATGGGGAATGGATAATAGGGTTTGATGTGGGCTCAAATGAGCTCATTTTAATGCATTTCCTGCTAAGTGGATAGAAACTGTTCATGTCTTTTAGACTTTAGTGGAGAACCTCTGACCTGGATGAAAAGAATAGTCTTGGTGACATCATAATAAAACTTCTCATTTCAAATTGTTCAAAAAACAAAGAACTTTTTTCCATGTGGAAAGAGGGAGCAACAACACTGTGTGTTTCTCTATACCAAAGGATTTAGGAATCTTTGCACATTATATTGTGAGAAATAATCATTAATAATCAATATCTTGGGGGACTCAGCTCACCCTCCCCTTCCAATCAAAAGGCCAGCTCTCCTTGAGAGAGTCTATCAAATCATATCTAGGTTAAACCCACTCCAAACCTAAGCTAACAGAAGGACCCTTAGGTGGAGATAGATTCTTCTGTCTAAATAAGCCAAAGGACTTTACTGATGAGATTTGGCCTGCATGAACCAGTTCTAGGTGGGAACCAATTTGTCAGTTTGGGTGGAGGTCTCTACATTTCTCCCTGATATCATCTTTCCTTGAGTCACGTATCTCCCAACTTTTTAATATAACCCACCTCCAAATGATGCTAACCAATTAGATTTGATTGCTGTGTAATGGTGCTCCTACAGTGGGAAAGATACATGATTCAGACCCAATCTTGAGAAAGGGGTCTTTGGTCTGAGAGAGATGGCCATAGACCTCATTTTATTAATAACCTGCCGGCCATATTAATAAAGTGATTAAATTACTGAGATACCATGTCTCTCAAATTTTCAGTCATCACAATATGCATTCCCTGTTCACCAAGTCAGAACTCAGCAAAGCACTTCAGGTAGCCCACAGCCCTGAAGATGGGAGAACAAAAACATATCCTAATGGACAGATGGTGATTTGTATGACAAAAGGCATCCTTACCAAGGGAGACAAAGTTCTCATAGTTCTCCAGCATCACATCCCTGTGCATGTCCTTCTGAGCAGGGTCCAGCAGCCCCCACTCCTCCTGGGTGAACTCCACAGCCACATCTTGGAAGGTCAGTGCTTTCTGAAATAGCAAAAGATGGTCCTGCTCATCAGGGGACCTTCTCCAATGGAGCATCATGGATACAGAAAGATGGCAGCAGGAGAGGGAGTGGCTTTCATGATATTAACTTACCCATTTCTTGAGCACCTTACTGTGTATCTCATCTTACATTCTGTATCACATTAATAATTTCATTTTACTGCCCAAAGTCAACTTTACCAATCCTCACCTACATTGAGCCCCCAGGAAGCAAGCACTTTACTCTTAAACAGCACATAATATTTTAGCTTTCGTATTCCCCAAACCTAGCACACTAATGGGCAAATAGTAGGAAATTGTAAAACATATTAAATTTATTTTACGAAATAAAACAAGAATGTCCATAACAGAGTAGAATTTATAAAATTAGATGATTGCATATTAAACTGCAAATCTATTGCATATAGCTTTTTACTTTAAAATAAATAATAAAGGTATCATATAACTCTTTTCTTCTTTCTCCTCCAACCCCCAACCCAGAGATGGCTACCATTAAAAACAAATATGTATATAGAGATACATATTTGCATATATACATATATTTGTAAAATCATTCTATATGTACTATTTATCAGTTCTTTCACTGAATGCAGATAGTGCCTTCCTTCACAGGTAGTTTGTAGTTAATTTAGGTATTTATAATAGACAAAATGACTTAGTTGCTCAGAGTTGTTCTTAAAACAATATTACGTTATTATCTACAATATTCTCTTGGTTCGGCTTGTTTCATTCTTAATTATTTCATGCAGGTCTATTCATGTTTTTCTAAAATAAATTATCTCATATTTCTTATAATACAGTAGTATTCCATCATGATCACATACCACAACTTGTAGGAACTTATTAAATGTATGTTGATTATTTTGTTCAGTTTTCTTTTTTTTATTATTCTGAATTTGACAAACAGAATTCAAAGAACAGAAAAGGGAGACTATATGTGAGGCCATGAATCTCTATTATATATACCTTGTTTTTCTAAAGTAGGTGTCAAATTTGACACAGCTATTCCAACACTGACCTGCTTGTCTGTGCCTTTTTCTGAATTTCTTTCTGCTCTCTTCTGTATTTTCAATGTTTTGCCAATTTCCTTTTCTTTTATCCTTTTTTGGGGTTATGATTATCATTACGTGACACTCTCCTTCATAGACTCTCCCATCCCAAACTCTCCCCACCAATCTGATTTGATTGCTGTCTATCAGGACCACCATGATCCATCTTCAACCTACAAGAGATGGCCAAATGACCATCCTTTATTAATTATTATTATTATTATTATTTTATTATATGGTTTCTTAATTTATTAACTACTTGCTAGCTATAATTAATAAAATTATTAATTACCCAGAAATTATGTCTCTCACACTTTTTCTATATCACAGGATACATGCAAAGAGGCATGGTTTAAAAAGAGATGGTAGGGGGCAGCTAGATGGCGCAGTGGATAGAGCACCGGGCCTGGATTCAGGAGTACCTGAGTTCAAATTTGGCCTCAGACACTTAACACTAACTAGCTGTGTGACTCTGGGCAAGTCACTTAACCCCAATTGCCCCGAAAAAAAAAAAAAAGAGAGAGAGATGGTAAGTGATATGAAGGTCTGGTTCCAGGCAAGATAAGGCAAAGTTCATCTACCAGGGCCCAGAGTCCTAGTTAAGTAAGACACATCCACACACTGGCCTTGTCTCAAGATGTACATTCTGCGTCTCTGGTCCCTTACAGCTTTCCCAAGATGTAGAAAATTTGATACATCTTCAGTCTTCTGGAGCTATGATTGGTCATTGCACTGAAAAGAATATTTAAGACTTTCACATTTACTTGATACTGGTATAGTCCTTGCCTAAGTAGCTCTCTGGTTATCAATATTTTTGCACATGTATCTCTTTATTTGGTCCCCTTTAGGGATATAATTAATAGTGGTATTGCTGAGTCAAAGACCCAGTTCACTGAGTCTTTTAAATTCAGGTACTTGAAGAATAGTTCCAGATTGCTTTCTGGAATGGCTAGACCATTTAGCAGTGCTATAAAAAAAGTCCAGCCCCTCTCACTGTCATTTCTCTTTTATATCACCTTTCCTAATCTGATGGATGGAAAGTGGAACCTCACAGTTGTTTCAATTTACATTTCTCTTATTAATAGTAATTTGGAGAATTTTTTTTCATGTCTGTTGATGATTTGGCTTTTTCTTTTGAGAACTGCCTATGGACATCCTGTAACCATTGATCTACTAGGGAATAGCTCTTGTTCCTTGATATTTGAATCAATTCATTAAATATCAATCCTTTATTGGTCACAAACAAATATATGAAATATAATTTCTTCTTTACTTCTCTATTTTATTTATGCTATTACCCTTTAGGTCTAAGTCAAGTATACATTTAGAGCTTATCTTGGTAAAAGGTGTGAAATGTTGGTCTAAACCTAGTTTCTGCCAGACTTCTTTCTAATTTTTGTCAAATAGTGAGTCCTTGCCCAATAACTAGAGTCTTTGGGCTTATCAAATTCTATGCTACAATATTCATTTGCTTCAAGAGCATTTTTCCCTAGGGTTTATTTATGAGAAAAAAACCACATGAATTCAAAACTACATCACTGAAAGGTTAATTAAAGGAAAAACACCTTGATCCAGACTTCTGGGCCTAAAGAGAATCATGATGGACCCTAATGGAAAGAGGAGTGGTTCAGGTGCCAAGGCTTCTGGTTCTAGTCTAGTCTCTGCAGCTGATGAGCTTGAGTAAGATTCCAGGATACCAGACTTAGAGGCAGACACCTTAGAAGTCATCTAGACCAACTCCCTCATTTTACAGAAGAAGAAACTGAGGACAAGAATTTACCCAAGGGCATGCAGGGAATAAATGACAGGGACAGGATTCAAGTCCAGGTCCTCTGACACCAAATTCCTCAAACTTTCCACTGTACCACATTCACCCTTTTTGACTTTACATTGTTCATGTATCAAATTAGGGAACTGGATCATGATTCCTGAAACTTTTTCCAGATGGAATAATCTATGGACTCTAGGAACCCCCCATAGCACCCATACCATCAGTCCAATCTTCTGAGAGAGAACAATAGATCTTCTAGTTCTTGGCTATGACTGGCTTGAACATAAAAATGGAAGGAAAGGGAAAGAAATGTGTCCACACTTTGAGTAATGAATTAGCATATCATGAGGGAAAAGAAATGCTGGCTCACCTGGGCAGTGGCTATCAGAAGCCCAGAAGTCATTTTCTCCTTCTGCTCCTTGATTCTCCTTTGGCAGGGAAGACAAGAGTCTTGAGAAGCCAGAACTGAGGAAGAAAAAATAAGTTATTAAAGAATGCAGCTCTGCCTTGTCACTCATAAACTCACCAGGATGAAATTGATTACACATTATCTGGGTGGAATTCCATGGTCCTTTATAGAGAGAGCAACAACCTGACATCATCCTAGAATAGAGAGAAGGACTGTGCATATTGCTCACTAAGACACCGATTCTATCATGCAACAAATTCCAAAGGCCAGAGTTTCCTTAGGGGAATTAAGAGACATGGGTTAAATACTTAGCACTTTCCACTATGTGCTATATGATAATGGGGATGAGATTCAGTTACACCCATGTTTAAGGGAGAAAAATATTACCAGTCCCCTATTTGGCTTGCTGCATATGTGAGACATCAATCTGCCAAATTATTTGGGGTTAAGCTTGATGAATGGACAGGAATAATGGTTAATAGCAAGTTGAAACTAAAGAGGAGATAGTAAGAAAACACCTAATTAGCTGCCTTAGCTAAGTTCAAGTCACAAGACCCTTAAAAACTACCCAGGCCAACCACTGATTGCTAATAATCTCCAAAAGATCCTAAAGAATGAGAGTACCAACAAAGGGCAAAGATTGGCCTGATTAAAAAAATAAATAAATAAAAGTGGGAAGAATCAAGAATAGCCTGCAAACGACAGGCCAATGAGCTCTACCTTGATACTTGGCAAAATTCTAGAATATCATTGAAGGGATGAAAAGAGAGCAGTGACAGCTTTTAAAAGAAATAAAATGCATTTTACTGTGTCAATTTTACTGAACTGTCTTTTAAAATTCTTAGTTACATGGAAGAGCTTTATGGCTGGGAGAGAGAAGGATTTATTGGGAAATGTGGGTTCTCAAACAAATATTTATGTAAAATGAAGTACAGGCTATCAACAACATAAGACAATAAAACAAATCACTAATAAGACATGAAAACACCTACAGTTTCATCTTACACTCCGTAAAGCACCAAAGAAAAGTTACAGATAAGCAGCATCAACCCCAACCCAGAACACGCTGTGGGGAGAGATATTAGGTTTTCATCTTTTTGTCCCCAGAGCCTAACACAGACCTGGGACCATAGGAGATGCTTAATCAATGTTAAATGAATGAAATGAAATGAATGAATGCCAGAGATGTGAGAAAACAGAAATAATAATGCCCTGGTGCTGTTGCTGTAACTTCAGCCACGTGTTCTAACCAAGAGTTTGGAATCATATGAGAAAAGTAAAGGAATTGTTCATACCCTTTGAGCCACCAATATGACACTTGGGAATATAAACCAAGGAAGACAGAATCAAGTTCCTAGAGCTACCAGAAAACCAATTAAGTGTATTACTTGTAGTAGCCAAACAGTGGAGAGAAAAATGGATGTCTTTCCATCATCCTGAAAATGGCCAAGCAAATTTTGGCAGAATATTGTCAAAGAACATGAAGAATTTGAGAAACGCAAGATGCATATGAGCAGATGCAGGAAAAAAAACCAATGACTATAATAATGTCAAGAAAACACCTTTAAAACACAACTGATCTATAATTAGATTCAATGACCAATCTTGGTCCTGAAGAACAGATCATGAAGCATCCTTCCCAGTTCTTTTATTAGAGATCTGAGAGACTTATTATTTCGTAACCTGGCAGGAGCGGTTGCTGTACTACCTAATTTTGCTTAACTGTTTTCCCTTGTTACAGGGAAAGGTTCTGTGGAAGCTCCAAGATTGGGGGGGAAGGGGAAGGGGAATCGATTTGGAAGGTCTCCAGTGGGATGCCCTAGGAAGTTAGCTTTTGGCCACCTAACATTTTCATCAATAACTTAAAGACATAGATAGATGGCTTATTTAATATTCGGGTGGCACAAGTCTGAGAGGGATTGCTAAGGCTTTGGATGATAGGCTCATGATGCAAAAAGACCCTGACAGATTGAATACTGGGCTGATTTTAAAAAGATTAAATGTAATAGGGATTAGAATAAAATTTTATGCTTGGGTTCAAATATCAAATTTGGAAGTATAACAAATGTTAATTATAGCTAGACAGCAATTACAAAAAAATTGGCAATTTTAGTGCACCACAAGCTCCTTAGGGGTCAACTGTGTGGCATGGCTGGCACCCCATGCCCCAAATAATTGAAGCTCAGGTTGGCCATACTACCCAGAATGAGGGAAGCAAAAGTCCTGCTGTATTCTGCCCTTAGATAAGTATATTTAAGTTAGAGTATCAGCTTCAATTCTGGACACCATGTTAGGAACAATATCAATGAGTTGGAGACTATCCAAAGGAGATCACTTCCTTTTAGATAACAGGTTGTATGAGGAGGTTGCTGAGGCCCCTTAAAATCAGAGACTCTGATATGGCGAAGGGCCTCCAGATCACGCTACACAAGGATTTTTAAAAAAAGAGACTTCAGGCGGAAGGGGAGGAATGAACAGCTTTCTTTCAAGTATTCAAAGGCCTGTCACATAGAACAGACTGGACTTTCCTTGCTGGTCTCCAAAGGCAAAACCAGGAACAAGTCAGTGATGCAAAGAGGAAGATTAAATTGGATACACTAGATGAGACAATGTGTAGACTCAAAAGATTTAGGCAGCCTACAACACAAGGCCAAATCGAGGGAAATGAAATTATATAGAAATAAATGTAAATCTCTCCTTTAGGGTTCAAAAATACAACTATGTAAGTTGGGGAAGAATGACAAGTTCAAAGTAAAAAAAAAAAACCCTTTTCGTTTCAGGGGATGGCTAATAGGTTAAGAACTGTGAATGGTCAACTTAAAAGTTTCTCTGTCCACTTCTGTATTTGGGAGTATATGCATTTTTATTTTTATGCTTCTCTTTCTTGGTAAAAATTCTTGAAACAAAATCCACACCACCATCCTGGACATTGGAGAGCGGCTTTTTCTCTATCATGGGCAGTGCCCCTTTAGTCCAGGATGGTGGTAACTAGGGGACTGAGTAGAGTAGAGCCCAGAAGGTGGAATGGGACCAGAGAAGGGGGGAGGGTGCTTGGGGCAGGCCATGGCACTATGGGGCATCAGGCCATTCTCTCACAAACCCTCCCTGAGCCACAGTTCTCTTTCCCCCACTGACTCCTCCCACCCAAACCTTCTCATCTCTAAGGTCTCTCTGAAAGCTTCAGTTCCAAACACTGGAGAGCACTCCATTGTCCATGTTCTCCTTGATGTTCTCACAAAAGTCAGAAGGCTGATATACTCAGCAAGGACCAGAAAATTGCCTTAAAACCAGGAAGACATTCTCTCTGGTCTCTGCACTGAAGCTCTGGGATAAGTAAGCTCTCAGGCAAGGTCCCTTTCTTTGATCTTAATTCAGTTGAGCATTTCAGTGGCTACCATGTCTGGGGGCTCTTGTTCTCTAGGGTTGTCCCCTAATGCCTTCACCTCCCTGAAGAGTTGGTGCCCAGGTGCCCCAAGGTGGGGCTGCCTAGACTGCTGGAGGCAGAGACTAGACTGGGCCACTCAGTCAGTGATGATGGCCAGACTCCCTGGAGCTTAGGAATGGGCATCTGTGTTGTTTCACTGACCCCACATGGTGATATGAGGACTTCCCTTCTAGGGTGAGGATCAGCAAATAGCTGCTCCAGAGGGACACATGCTTCCCTGTCACAGTAAACTCCCCTGGGGTTCAGCACACATCTTGGGGTTGTTTCTGTGAGTCCCTGAACACCAGCCAGCCCAATCTGGTCCATGTTGGACTTATCTTCAGCCTGCTAGGATGTTCCAGAACTGGTGCCCAATTAGCACAATCTTCAAGAGCCCACAAGAAGACACTGGGACAGGACCCAGGCAGGAGATATTAGAAACCAAAGAGTGCCTTTTGACATGTGAATAACAGATGGAGAGGCAGTGCAGCATGGTGGATGGTGAGCCAGTATCAGGCAAGAAGCTCTGCTCTTGCCTCAAACACATCCTGTCTGAGTGACCCTGGGCAAGTCAATTAACTTCACACTGCCACAAGCAACTCTCAAAGATTGTTAAGTTTTGGAGCAGGGGTACCCCAGCCTCCACACACAAAGGACACAGGGGATAAATAAGTTGCCAATGGTCATATGGCTTGTATTTGTGAGAAGCAGACATAGTTAGGTCTTTCTGACTCCATGGCCAGCATCTATCCACTATAACACACACACACACACACACACACACGCACGCGCGCGGGATGTGGCCAACCTCATCTTCAAGGACCTGAAGGAGAAAGACAAAAAGAGAGAATGTTAGTTGGAGAAAGAGGCAGAAAGTTGCACAGGTGGATAAAAAAAGAGTGTGGTCTGAGACCAAATGGGACGGAAAGGAGAAATGGTCTTATCTGACCCTGTTATTTTAGAACTAGGGCAATGTAATCCAGAAAAGGAAATGACTAGTTCCAGATCACACAAGGATTCAAAGGCCAAGGAAATAATAAGAAGCAGAACCGATTCCGAATCCAAGGCTTGCTCTGCTAGACGATGGTGAAGAGCATAAAGATTAAAATAACTAGGAGGAATAAGGGTCTGAGTCACAGAAACCTTTCTCAGGATCACGGGTGACATTTAAACAGTATGTGAAGGTGGTAGGTGTGAAATGGATAAAGCTCAGGCCCTGTATTCAGGAGGACCTGTATTCAAATCAGGCCTCAGACACTTGACACTTACTAGCTGTGTGACCTTGGGCAAGCCACTTAACCCTCACTGCATTGCAAAAATAAATAGATAAATAAAATAAACAGTACCTGAAGCTCTTCAGGGAACTTTACACACTTCATCCAATTTAAGAGGCAAGGTGGTGCAGTGGATAGAACAGGCCTCCAGGCCTGCCTGGGTTCAAGTCCAGCCTCTGACACATACTCTCTAAGTGCCCCAGGCAATTCTCTAAGACTATTTAAGTTGTGAAACAATGGCTGATCCCTATCAGTAGACTTTCCTCACTAACCTATTAAATCACTTCAATGCAGACAAAAATCTCCTTTGATCTAACAACCCTGTAAGCTACTTGGTCCTAATAGATAATGAGAATTCATATTATTGAGAATTTTCCCACAAGGATGAAAGATATCACAGGTCTGGTCCAAGTATTTATGGAGTATTTTCAAGTTTGCAAAATGCTTCCCTTTCAGGACCTGGTGAGGGCAGGTGGTGCCCCTATGATTATTCCCATGTTAGAGATCAAAGAAAATGAAGCTCAGAGAGAAGGGGCTTAACTATAATCATTTAGCTAGTTGAGTCTGAGCTGGGATTTGAAGTTGCTGGCAAGGCCTTCACTTTTTTCAACAGACCACTTTCTCAGCATAAGATCCTGAGAGGCCAAAGATGGCAAACAAGGCTCTGGTGACAGTCCCACCCAAGTGGGCTGGGGGTTGGGTGGCTGGAGGGACATCTGCCTGCAGGAAGGGTAATTAGTGCTCCCTGTCCCATTCTCCCTTCCACTCTGACCCCAGAGCCCTGTCCTTGCCCCTCCATCAGAACCCACCCTCTCTGCCTTCTGTCCTACCTTTTGCTGGGAGCCTTTCTTTCCCCAGATGCTGAGGAGCATCTGCCCTCTGCTCTGTCTATAGCTTGTATGTCCCTAGTCATTGACACCTTTGCCTCCTCCATTGGAATGGAAACTCCTGGAGGGCGGGGACCATTTAAAAAACAAACAAACAACTTTCTTTGTTTCGCCCCCTCCCCTCCTCCTTTTAGTACAAAGTTTAGGGGCAGCTAGGTGGCACAGTGCATAGAGCACTGGCCCTGAAGTTGGGAGGATCTGAGGTCAAAACTGACCTCAGACACTTACTAGTTATGTGACCCTGGGCAAGTCACTTAACCCCAATTGCCTTCAACATCTGGGGCCATCTGCAGTCGTCCTGATATATGTTTTTTTTTGTTTTTTTTAAGTGAGGCAATTGGGGTTAAGCGACTTGCCCAGGGTCACATAATTAGTAAGTGTTAAGTGTCTGAGGCCGGATTTGAACTCAGGTACTCCTGACTCCAGGGCCGGTGCTCTATCCACTGCGCCACCTAGCTGCCCCCCTGATATATGTTTTAATACTGGACCAGATGGCTCTGGAGGAGAATGTGATCCTGGTGATTTTGCACAGCCCTCCCTCCCTTAAAGCTAATTCATTGCAAATCCTGATATATGTCACAGTTCTCTTCCAGAATGAACAACAATGCCTAGCACATGGCAGGTGCTTAATAAGCGGCGGTTGCCTGGCTCACAGTATACCCCTCCTGTACCCTGTACACCTAAGAGGGCACTGCGGGTCCCTTTCCTCTTTGGAGGCCCAGCTGAATGCCCCACCCATTGACCCCAGGGTATTCCTTAGGTGCAGACGCTGCCAGGGTCCTGCTATCCCAGGATCAAAGAGCCCTTGATTATCATCTCGTCCAACCCGCTCACTTTATGCCTTCTTTTACAGAGCAGGAAACTGAGGCATAGGGGCACAGAGCTAGGAAACAGAATGCGAGGGATTCAAACCCACAGCCACTACATCCGGGCTCTGAGGTCAGGCCCCCCGCCCCCACCCAGCAGGAAGTGAAGGAACAGAGGAATCCCTCCCCCACGCATTCACCCTCAACCGCACTCACCTGCTGCCCGCCCAACCCAGATCTACGCACTAGGAGGAAGGAGAAATCCCGCCCCACCTGGGACCACGCATGCGCAGTATCTCTTAACTACGATACCCAGAATGCTTTGGGAATTCGGCGAAGCACGCCAGCACCAATTTAATTGGATGCAGGCTGTGCCTTTGACTTGCTGATGGATTCTGGGAAAGAAGTCACAGAGAAGCACAAGGTCCGTCACCCTTAGGATTCTGGGACATGTAGTCTGAGGTTTCACTGCGCAAGTGCACTAAACAATTAATCAAGTCAGTACACTACCATTATTAAGCTTCCACTAAGGGGACCTAAGGAGAAACGTCCCTTAAAGTCCCTCCCCCTCCTCATACAGAAGGGGACAACTGAGGCCTAGAGAGGGCAAATCACTTGCTCTGGTCGCATCCCCTAAGAGGCAGAGCTGGATTCGATCTAGGGACCGGACACCGCCCCCGGTCCAGAGGCCAGGGCGGGCTGAGACCCCGAGAGGAAACTCTATGACTAGGGCAGGACTCGTCTACCTTCCCCCCACCCCCCGCCCTTCCTTCCTCCATCTCCTCTCCTCCTCTTTCCCTCTCTGTCTCTTCTCTTTGTCCTTTCTCCCTCCCCCCCCCCCCGTCTCTCTCTCTCCTCCCTCTCCCTCTTTCTCTCCCTCTTTCCCTGTCTTTTCTCTCTTTGTCCTTTCTCCCCCTCCTCCCCTCTCCCTCTTTCCCTCTGTCTCTTCTCCCTTTGTCCTTTCTCCCTCTCTCTCTCCCTCCTCCCTTTCCCCAGGGGTTTGTAGGAAAGGTTCAGAACTCCTCAGGAGCCTTGGTCTCTCCTGTAGGGAGGATATGGGCAGAGAAGTAACACAGGTGGGCTGTTCTCTTCTCCTCAGGTGACACGTCCCATTCAAAGACGTGGGTCCTGTCGAGTCCAGCGACTCCGGAATGGGTGCTCACCACCAACTTGGTCTTGATGCCAATTTCTCCTCCGTGGTTCATGCATCCTCACTGATGTCAAAGTCCTCTGATTTTTATTATCCATTTAGTTTCTCCTGGTGTTTAGTGTGCATCAGGGAGCCACATAATCCTGAGGAAGACTGATCTTGGAGCCCTAGAAAGGGTGAGGAGACTGAAGGTGGGGGGGGGGGAGGGAGGGAGGGAGAATGGTAATCAAATGGATATTTAAGGAGAGACAATGTAGAAGGTGTTTGCAAGAAAAAATCCCAAAAGCAAAGCAAACTTTTTTTAAACGAATCAGCATTTCTTAGGTGCCTATAGTGTTCAAAGAACTACAGACACATAGAGGAGTAAAACAGGTTACTAAATGGATGGATTATGGAAATGCTATAATAATTATGATAAACATATAACTAATAAACTCACATTTAGTATAATAGAGGGTTGCATGTTTGCCTCCATCATAGACTATCTGGCATGTATCCAACCCCTGTAATACTAGTAAAGCATTTAATAGTTTTTGCTCTGACCTGCACTAGATGGTTGTGGAAGGGGCTTCTGTTTCAGAGGTCCTCTGAACACCCTCCCCTTGTGGATCCTACTACTCTTTTTTTTTTTTCCTGGTAACATATTGTTTGCTCTTCTACCCCTTCAACCACTCCCATTTTTATATGTCTTTGCCCTCTTATGAACCTGTAAGTTAGATATTTCCTGGGACATCTTCCCTCCTCTCTACATTTGACAATCTGGATTGTCCTGATAGCTTTAGCTCTCACTTCAATATGGATGACTCATGATCTTTATTTCTAGCCTTTCCCTCTTCCCAGAACTTAGGCCAACATCTCCAAATACTTGTAGTCCAGGACTATTAGGAGTGACCCTCTGACACTTCATTCCACAGGTCCCCAATTAGGTTTATCCACTTTCTTTCCAAAGTTGCTCTTCCTGACTTCATTTGTCTCACCAACTACACTATCATTTATTCACTTATTCTCCCATTTTCAGATGTTTTGGTTTCATTGATTTTTTCCACGTTTTCTTCTACCCCTTGTGATTATTATTGATCACTTCTTCATGTTGTTTGAACCTCACTTTTGATATGGGGGGGGAAACCGATAGGAGAAAGCACGTGGGTCCTTAGGATTCCTCTCTAAAGAATTACACTCTCACACAAGACCTAATTAGGAATAAGAGAACAGGTTTATTGGGGTACAAGAGAAACCGGCCGGGAGGAAGGTTTTGCCAGAACAAAACGATTTCCCACCCCCCCCACCCCACCCCACCCCCCGGCTAACTTGTGGGGTGCCATTTTATAGGGTTTAGATGGGGGTGGGTAAGAGTCTCTTATTGCATGAAGGGCTGGTGGTTGGTGGTCTTCCCGCGTTGCGCTGGGGTTGGAAGAATCCCTCGTGAGAGATCTGGTGGTGGGTGTCACCTTTGTCCTGATGGGTCTAAGCAGTCTGCTGATGGGCGGTTCCAGGTGGTCTTCTCCTGGATTACTTCATCCAGATGCTTAGAATGACTGGAATGTAGGGTGATGGTCCTGGAGCATGCTCAGTTCGATCTGTGCCGCTTATCTCCGTTAGGTGAGTGTGTGAGTCCTTGATTATGTTCAAGGAGAGGCCTACTTGATTTCAAGGGAAAATCCCTGAGGTTTCAAGGAAAAAGTTCCTTGAACCCCCCCAGAGAATTGTTGGAGTGATCGGGGCCCATAATCCTCCCATGACACTTTGTAATTAGAGATTGCTGGAATCCTGAATGTCACCTTGGCTTCAGTAACTCTCCAGGAAGGCTAGAGATGGCTACAAGGTATTTTGGGCACCTCCGGGTCTTTGATCTACTCAAAACATTCTCGTTTGGGGTTCCTTTGTGTTTGGCTTTGAAGTTGCACTATCAGCAAAAGTGCTTAACTGTGAATGTAGGGTTTGTCTTTTGGGAGCCTTGTCTAAATCCTATACAATATAAACCTCCCAGAGCCTTTAGGAGGGAGCCACCCCTTCTTTCCTGTTCCCTCTCCTCTACCAAATCACCCAGTAAATTTCCTTTTCTTTTTGTGGGGCAATTGGGGTTAAGTGACTTGCCCAGTGTCACACAGTAAGTGTCAAGTGTCTGCGGCTGGATTTGAACTCAATTCCTCCTGACTCCAGGGCGGGTGCTCTATCCACTTCGCCACCTAGCTGCCCCACCCAATAAATTTCTTTCTAAAAGCTCATTCAGATTTGGGGATTTTTTTCTTGCAAACACCTTCTACATTGTCTCTCCTTAAATATCCATTTGATTACCATTCTCCCTCCCTCCCTCCCCCCCCCCCCCACCTTCAGTCTCTCTCCTCACCCTTTCTAGGGCTCCAAGATCAGTCTTCCTCTGGATTATGTGGCTCCCTGATGCACACTAAACACCAGGAGAAACTAAATGGATAATAAAAATCAGAGGACTTTGACATCAGTGAGGATGCATGAACCACGGAGGAGAAATTGGCATCAAGACCAAGTTGGTGGTGAGCACCCATTCCGGAGTCGCTGGACTCGACAGGACCCACGTCTTTGAATGGGACGTGTCACCTGAGGAGAAGAGAACAGCCCACCTGTGTTACTTCTCTGCCCATAAGGGAGGAGGGAGAGAGAGAGGGAGAAAGGACAGAGGGAGAAGAGACAGAGGGAAAGAGGGAGAGGGGAGGAGGGAGAGAAAGAGGGAGGAGAGAGAGACAGAGAGGCAGACAGAGACAGAGACACAGAGACAGGGAGGGAAAGGGAGAAGGGAGGAGAAAAAGAAAGAAGGGAGAAAGGACAAAGAGAAGAGACAGAGAGGGAGAGGGAAGAGGAAAGAGGGAGCGAGGAGAAAAAAGAAAAAGGAGACAGGGAGAGCGAGATGGGGAGAGCGAGATGGATAAAGAGAGATAAGGGGGAGAGATACAGAGGGCAGGAAAGGGAGGGAGGAAGGGAGTGACAGAGTGGGAAAGAGGAGGGGAGGAGATGGAGGAAGGAAGGGGGTGGGGGGAGGTGAGGCAGGAGAGTCCCGCCCTAGTCATAGAGTTTCCTCCCCGGGTCTCAGCCTGCCCTGGCTCTGGGCCGGGGGCGGTGTCCGGTCCCTAGATCGAATCCAGCTCTGCCTCTTAGGGGATGTGACCAGAGCAAGTGATTCGCCCTCTCTAGGCCTCAGTTGCCCCCTTCTGTATGAGGAGGGGGAAGGACTTTAAGGGCCATTTCTCTTTACTTATGAACTGTCCCCATTAGGCACTTAGTGAAACCTTAATAATGGTAGTCTACTCACTTGAGTAACTGTTTAGTGCACCTGCGCAGTGAAACCTCAGACTACATGTCCCAGAATCCTAAGGGTGACGGACCTTGTGCTTCTCTGTGACTTCATTTCCCAGAGTCATCAGCAAGTCAAGGACATCATGTGTAAGGGCTCTGTCCAATCAAATTAGGGCTGGCGTGCTTCTCCGAATTCCGGAAGGATTCCTGGAATCCTAGTTCAGAGCTTTTGCACTGGTGTGTCACCACGTGGAGCGGGGTTTCTCCCTCCTAGTGCATAGATCTGCTTTGGGGGGGCAGCAGGTGAACGCAGGTGAGGGTGAATGCGTGGGGGAGGGATTCCTCTGTTCCTTCACTTCCTGCTGGGTGGGGGCGGGGAGCCTGACCTCAGAGCCCGGATGTAGTGACTATGGGTTCGAATCCCTCCCTTTCTGTTTCCTAGCTCTGTGCCCCTATGACTCAGTTTCCTGCTCTGTAAAAGAAGGCATAAAGTGAGCAAGGGCTCTTTGATCCTGGGATAGCAGGACCCTGGCAGCGTCTGCACCTAAGAA
This sequence comes from Dromiciops gliroides, assembly GCF_019393635.1. Taxonomy (NCBI): domain Eukaryota; kingdom Metazoa; phylum Chordata; class Mammalia; order Microbiotheria; family Microbiotheriidae; genus Dromiciops; species Dromiciops gliroides. Next base: position 662,522,947 of record NC_057862.1, read on the forward strand.
ATACACTGGGGTCAGTGGGTGGGGCATTCAGCTGGGCCTCCAAAGAGGAAAGGGACCCGCAGTGCCCTCTTAGGTGTACAGGGTACAGGAGGGGTATACTGTGAGCCAGGCAACCGCCACTTATTAAGCACGTGCTATGTGCTAGGCATTGTTGTTCATTCTGGAAGAGAACTGTGACATATATCAGGATTTGCAATGAATTAGATTTAAGGGAGGGAGGGCTGTGCAAAATCACCAGGCTCACATTCTCCTCCAGAGCCATCTGGTCCAGTATTAAAACATATATCAGGACGACTGCAGATGGCCCCAGAAGTCGAAGGCAATTGGGGTTAAGTGACTTGCCCAGGGTCACACAGCTAGTAAGTGTCTGAGGTCAGTTTTGACCTCAGGTCCTCCCAACTTCAGGGCCAGTGCTCTATGCACTGTGCCACCTAGCTGCCCTTAAACTTTGTACTAAAAGGAGGAGGGGAGGGGGCGAAACAAAGAAAGTTGTTTGTTTTTTAAATGGTCCCCACCCTCCAGGAGTTTCCATTCTAATGGAGGAGGCAAAGGTGTCAATGACTAGGGACCTACAAGCTATAGACAGAGCAGAGGGCAGGTGCTCCTCAGCATCTGGGGAAAGAAAGGCTCCCTGCAAAAGGTAGGACAGAAGGCAGAGAGGGTGGGTTCTGGGGAGAAACAGTGGGGACGAGATGGGTGAAGATCAGGGTAGAGGATGGAGGGGCAAGGACAGGGCTCTGGGGTCAGAGTGGAAGGGAGAATGGGACAAGGAGCACTAATTACCCTTCCTGCAGGCAGATGTCCCTCCAGCCACCCAACCCCCAGCCCACTTGGGTGGGACCGTCACCAGAGCCTTGTTTGCCATCTTTGGCCTCTCAGGATCTTATGCTGAGAAAGTGGTCTGTTGAAAAAAGTGAAGGCCTTGCCAGCAACTTCAAATCCCAGCTCAGACTCAACTAGCTAAATGATTATAGTTAAGCCCCTTCTCTCTGAGCTTCATTTTCTTTGATCTCTAACATGGGAATAATCATAGGGGCACCACCTGCCCTCACCAGGTCCTGAAAGGGAAGCATTTTGCAAACTTGAAAATACTCCATAAATACTTGGACCAGACCTGTGATATCTTTCATCCTTGTGGGAAAATTCTCAATAATATGAATTCTTATTATCTATTAGGACCAACTAGCTTACAGGGTTGTTAGATCAAAGGAGATTTTTGTCTGCATTGAAGTGATTTAATAGGTTGGTGAGGAAAGTCTACTGATAGGGATCAACCATTGTTTCACAACTTAAATAGTCTTAGAGAATTGCCTGGGGCACTTAGAGAGTATGTGTCAGAGGCTGGACTTGAACCCAGGCAGGCCTGGAGGCCTGTTCTATCCACTGCACCACCTTGCCTCTTAAATTGGATGAAGTGTGTAAAGTTCCCTGAAGAGCTTCAGGTACTGTTTATTTTATTTATTTATTTATTTTTGCAATTCAGTGAGGGTTAAGTGGCTTGCCCAAGGTCACACAGCTAGTAAGTGTCAAGTGTCTGAGGCCTGATTTGAATACAGGTCCTCCTGAATACAGGGCCTGAGCTTTATCCATTTCACACCTACCACCTTCACATACTGTTTAAATGTCACCCATGATCCTGAGAAAGGTTTCTGTAACTCAGACCCTTCTTCCTCCTAATTATTCTAGTCTTTTCACTCTTCACCATGGTCCAGCAGAGCAAACCCTGGATTCGTGAATCAGTTCTGCTTCTTATTATTTGTTGGTCTTTGAATCCATTGTGTGTTTTGGAACTAGTCATTTCCTTTTCTGGATCACGTTTTCCTCATCTCCAAAATAAGAGTCAGATAAGACCATTTCTCCTTTCCTTTTCATCCTATTTGTTCTCAGATCAAGCTCTTTTCTCCACCTCTGACTCGTTCTGCCTCTTTCTCCAACTAAGTCTCTCTTTTTTGTCTTTCTCCTTCAGGTTCCTAAAAATGAGGTTGACTGCATTTTGTGTGTGTATGTGTTATCGTGGTTAGATGCTGGCCATGGAGTCAGGAAGACCTAACTATGTCTGCTTCTCACAAATACAAGCCATATGACCATTGGCAACTTATTTATCCCCTGTGTCCTTTGTGTGTGGAGGCTGGGGTACCCCTGCTCCAAAACTTAACAATCTTTGAGAGTTGCCTGTGGCAGTGTGAAGTTAATTGACTTGCCCAGGGTCACTCAGACAGGATGTGTTTGAGGCAAGAGCAGAGCTTCTTGCCTGATACTGGCTCACCATCCACCATGCTGCACTGCCTCTCCATCTGTTATTCACATGTCAAAAGGCACTCTTTGGTTTCTAATATCTCCTGCCTGGGTCCTGTCCCAGTGTCTTCTTATGGGCTCTTGAAGATTGTGCTAATTGGGCACCAGTTCTGGAACATCCTAGCAGGCTGAAGATAAGTCCAACATGGACCAGATTGGGCTGGCTGGTGTTCAGGGACTCACAGAAACAACCCCAAGATGTGTGCTGAACCCCAGGGGAGTTTACTGTGACAGGGAAGCATGTGTCCCTCTGGAGCAGCTATTTGCTGATCCTCACCCTAGAAGGGAAGTCCTCATATCACCATGTGGGGTCAGTGAAACAACACAGATGCCCATTCCTAAGCTCCAGGGAGTCTGGCCATCATCACTGACTGAGTGGCTCAGTCTAGTCTCTGCCTCCAGCAGTCTAGGCAGCCCCACCTTGGGGCACCCTGGGCACCAACTCTTCAGGGAGGTGAAGGCATTAGGGGACAACCTAGAGAACAAGAGCCCCCAGACATGGTAGCCACTGAAATGCTCAACTGAATTAAGATCAAAGAAAGGGACCTTGCCTGAGAGCTTACTTATCCCAGAGCTTCAGTGCAGAGACCAGAGAGAATGTCTTCCTGGTTTTAAGGCAATTTCTGGTCCTTGCTGAGTATATCAGCCTTCTGACTTTTGTGAGAACATCAAGGAGAACATGGACAATGGAGTGCTCTCCAGTGTTTGGAACTGAAGCTTTCAGAGAGACCTTAGAGATGAGAAGGTTTGGGTGGGAGGAGTCAGTGGGGGAAAGAGAACTGTGGCTCAGGGAGGGTTTGTGAGAGAATGGCCTGATGCCCCATAGTGCCATGGCCTGCCCCAAGCACCCTCCCCCCTTCTCTGGTCCCATTCCACCTTCTGGGCTCTACTCTACTCAGTCCCCTAGCTACCACCATCCTGGACTAAAGGGGCACTGCCCATGATAGAGAAAAAGCCCCTCTCCAATGTCCAGGATGGTGGTGTGGATTTTGTTTGTTTCAAGCATTTTTACCAAGAAAGAGGAGCATAAAAATAAAAATGCATATACTCCCAAATACAGAAGTGGACAGAGAAACTTTTAAGTTGACCATTCACAGTTCTTAACCTATTAGCCATCCCCTGAAACGAAAAGGGTTTTTTTTTTTACTTTGAACTTGTCATTCTTCCCCAACTTACATAGTTGTATTTTTGAACCCTAAAGGAGAGATTTGCATTTATTTCTATATAATTTCATTTCCCTCGATTTGGCCTTGTGTTGTAGGCTGCCTAAATCTTTTGAGTCTACACATTGTCTCATCTAGTGTATCCAATTTAATCTTCTCTTTGCATCACTGACTTGTTCCTGGTTTTGTCTTTGGAGACCAGCAAGGAAAGTCCAGTCTGTTCCATGTGATAGGCCTTTGAATACTTGAAAGAAAGCTGTTCATTCCTCCCCTTCCCCCTGAAGTCTCTTTTAAAAAAATCCTTGTGTAGTGTGATCTGGAGGCCCTTCGCCATATCAAAGTCTCTGATTTTAAGGGGCCTCAGCAACCTCCTCATACAACCTGTTATCTAAAAGGAAGTGATCTCCTTTGGATAGTCTCCAACTCATTGATATTGTTCCTAACATGGTGTCCAGAATTGAAGCTGATACTCTAATTTAAATATACTTATCTAAGGGTAGAATACAGCAGGGACTTTTGCTTCCCTCAATTCTGGGTAGTATGGCCAACCTGAGCTTCAATTATTTGGGGCATGGGGTGCAGCCATGCCACACAGTTGACCCTTAAGGAGCTTGTGGCTCACTAAAATACCCATTTTTTTTTTATATATCTGCTGTCTAGCTATACTTACTATTTGTTACACTTTTTTTTTTTTGGCAGGGTAATGAGGGTTAAGTGACTTGCCCAGGGTCACACATCTAGTAAAGTGTCAAGTGTCTGAGGACAGATTTGAACTCGAGTCTTCCTGAATCCAGGGCCAGTGCTTTATCCACTGCACCACCTAGCTGCCCTTTATTTGTTACACTTCTAAATTTGATATTTGAACCCAAGCATAAAATTTTATTCTAATCCCTATTACATTTAATCTTTTTAAAATCAGCCCAGTATTCAATCTGTCAGGGTCTTTTTGCATCATGATCCTATCATCCAAAGCCTTAGCAATCCCTCTCAGACTTGTGCCACCCGAATATTAAATAAGCCATCTATCTGTGTCTTTAAGTTATTGATGAAAATGTTAGGTGGCCAAAAGCTAACTTCCTAGGGCATCCCACTGGAGACCTTCCAAATCGATTCCCCCTCCCCTTCCCCCCCAATCTTGGAGCTTCCACAGAACCTTTCCCAGGTAACAAGGGAAAACAGTTAAGCAAATTAGGTAGTACAGCAACCGCTCCTGCCAGGTTACGAAATAATAAGTCTCTCAGATCTCTAATAAAAGAACTGGGAAGGATGCTTCATGATCTGTTCTTCAGGACCAAGATTGGTCATTGAATCTAATTATAGATCAGTTGTGTTTTAAAGGTGTTTTCTTGACATTGTTATAGTCATTGGTTTTTTTTCTGCATCTGCTCATATGCATCTTGCCTTTCTCAAATTCTTCATGTTCTTCATTGTTCTTTGACAATATTCTGCCAAAATTTGCTTGGCCATTTTCAGGATGATGGAAAGACATCCATTTTTCTCTCCACTGTTTGTCTACCACAAGTAATACACTGAATTGATATTCTTGTATCTATTAATTTGATTCTGTCTTCGTTGGTTTATATTCCCAAGTGTCATTTTAGTGGCTCAAAGGGTATGAACAGTTCCCTTACTTTTCTCACATGATTCCAAACTCTTGGTTAGAACATGTGGCTGAAGTTACAGCAACAGCACCAGGGCATTATTATTCCTGTTTTCTCACATCTCTGGCATTCATTCATTTCATTTCATTCATTTAACATTGATTAAGCATCTCCTATGGTCCCAGGTCTGTGTTAGGCTCTGGGAACAAAAAGATGAAAATCCAGTATCCCTCCCCCCAGCCTGTTCTGGGTTGGGGCTGATGCTGCTTATCTGTAACTTTTCTTTGGTGCTTTACTGAGTGTAAAATGAAACTGTAGGTGTTTTCATGTCTTATTAGTGATTTGTTTTATTGTCTTATGTTGTTGGTAGTTTGTACTTCTTTTTACATAAATGTTTGTTTGAGAACCCACATTTCCCAATATACCCTTCTCTCTCCCAGCCATAAAGCTCTCCCCTGTAACAAAGAATTTTAAAAGAGAGTATTTTCATTCTTTTAAAAGCTGTCACTGCTCCCTTTTTCTCTCCTCAATGAAGTTCTAGAATCTGGTATCAAGGTAGAGCTCATTGGCTTATAGTTTGCAGGGTGTTGTTGACACCTCCCACTTAAAAAAAACTTTTTTTTCAAATTTTTTGCCATTCTCTCATACTGGGGACCTTCCTATTCTTCAGGGTCTTTCAGAGATTAATAGCAATCAGTTATTGGCCTGGGTAGTTTTTATGGGCCTTGTCTCTTGAGCTAATTAGGTATTTTCTTACTATCTCCTTACTTCTCTTCAGTTTCAACTTGCTATTAACCATTATTCTGTCCATTCATCAAGCTTACCCCAAATAATTTGGCATATTGATATCTCACATAAGCAGCAAGCCAAGTAGAGGACTTAAACTATTTTTCTCCCTTAAATGTTAGAAACAGATAAACTGAGGTATGACTCCCCATCTAATACAAAAAAGGAAGGCCATTTTATTATAATCTTGCAAAAAAGGGCACACACTCTTGAGGATTGGCATGCTTTGCCACAGCAAACTTCCCTTTCTATCCTAGATTTAATTCAAAGTCCCTCTCCTGTTTAACCATTGGCTTGCTACTCAGCATTCACACTCTTCGAACCACTCCTATTTCATATTAACTCCTAAACATGTACCTCCCACCCTGATGCATATCTAATTATAATGTTAGGTCTCCACCCAGGGGTGTGTTAGATTATATGCATGAGGCTTATTAAACAAGCACAGTGTGATTTGGGGTTAATTGGGGGGCACAGAGGGACTGGTTTGGTTTAGAATCCTAATCTCCCTGATTCTGAGGAGAAATCATCATTGTGGAACAACTTCTGATTGGATGAGGATTTTATAGCTTTCTTATTATCTGCCCTAGGCAACTGTAACTGCTAGCTCAGCAAAGAAAGGAAGGGAATGCAGATCAGGGGAGAAGAAGCTCCCAGGACTTGGATAATGTAACCTGCCTACTGAGTCACATTCTCCATTATCATACAGCACATAGTAGGAAGGACTAAGTATTCAACCCACTTCTCTTAATTCTCCTAAGGAAGATCTTGCCTTTGGAACTTCCTTCTTAAGAGATAGAATCAGTGGGGCAGCTAGGTGTCGCAGTAGATAGAGCACCAGCCCTGGAGTCAGGAGGACCTGAGTTCAAATCCAGTCTCTGACACTTAACACTTACTAGCTGTGTGACCCTGGGCAAGTCACTTAACCCCAATTGCCTCACTAAAAAAAAAAAAAGATAGAATCAGTGTCTTAGTGAGTAATATGTATAGTTCTCTCTATTCTAGGATGATATCAGATTGTTGCTCTCTCTATAAAGGACCATGGAATTCCACCCAGATAATGTGTAATCAATTTCATCCTGGTGAGTTTATGAGTGACAAGGCAGAGCTGCATTCTTTAAAAACTTATTTTTTCTTCCTCAGTTCTGGCTTCTCAAGACTCTTGTCTTCTCTGCCAAAGGAGAGTCAAGGAGAAGAAGGAGAAAATGACTTCTGGGCTTCTGATAGCCACTGCCCAGGTGAGCCAGCATTTCTTTTTCCTCCTGATATACTAATTCATTACTCAAAGCATGGACACATTTCTTTCCCAAGCTAGTCATAGCCAAGAACTAGAAGATCTATTGTTCCTCTCCTGAAGATTGGACTGATGGTATGGGTGCTATGGGGGGGTTCCTAGAGTCCATAGATTATTCCATCTGGAAAAAGTTTCAGGAATCATGATCCAGTCCCCTAATTTGATACATGAACAATGTCAAGTCAAAAAGGGTGAATGTGGTACAGTGGAAAGTTTGAGGAATTTGGTGTCAGAGGACCTGGACTTGAATCTTGTCCCTGTCATTTATTCCCTGCATGCCCTTGGGTAAATTCTTGTCCTCAGTTTCTTCTTCAGTAAAATGAGGGAGTTGGTCTAGATGACTCTAAGGTGTCTGCCTCTAAGTCTGGTATCCTGGAATCTTACTCAAGCTCATCAGCTGCCGGGCCTGGACTCTAGTCCAGAAGCCAGAAGCCTTGGCACCTGAACCACTCCTCTTTCCATTAGGGTCCATCATAATTCTCTTTAGGCCCAGAAGTCTGGATCAAGGTGTTTTTCCTTTAATTAACCTTTCAGTTATGTAGTTTTGAATTCATGTGTTTTTTTCTCATAAATAAACCCTAGGGAAAAATGCTCTTGAAGCAAATGAATATTGTAGCATAGAATTTGATAAGCCCAAAGACTCTAGTTATTGGGCAAGGACTCACTATTTAACAAAAATTAGAAAGAAGTCTGGCAGAAACTCGGTTTAGACCAACATTTCACACCTTTTACCAAGATAAGCTCTAAATGTATACTTGACTTAGACCTAAAGGGTAATAGCATAAATAAATTAGAGAAGTAAGGAAGAAATTATATTTCATATATTTGTTTGTGACCAATAAAGGATTGATATTTAATGAATTGATTCAAATATCAAGGAACGAGCTGTTTCCTAGTAGATCAATGGTTACAGGATGTGCATAGGCAATTCTCAAAAGAAAAGGTTTTGCAGTTTAATGTGCAATCATCTAATTTTATCAATTCTACTCTTATGAAAATGCTTGTTTTATTTCATAAAATAAACTTAATATGTTTTAAAAGTTCCTACTATTTGCCAGTTAGTGTGCTAGGTTCTGGGATTACAAAAGCCAAAACATTATGTGATGTTGAAGAGTAAAGTGCTTGGGGCAGCTAGGTGGCACAGTGACACTTAACACTTACTAGCTGTGTGATCCTGGGCAAGTCACTTAACCCCAATTGCCTCAACCAAAAAAAAAAAAAAAGAGTAAAAGTGCTTGCTTTCTGGGGGCTCAATGTAGGTGAGGATTGCTCATGTTGACCTTGGACAGTAAAATGAAATTATTAATGTGATACAGAATCTAAGATGAGATACAGACTGAGGTGCTCAAGAAATGGGTAAATTAATATTATGAGAGCCACTCCCCCTTGTAAAGAATTAATTTTGATGTAGAAGCCCCAGCGCATGTGCCAGCCAGGGCTCAGGCATTGAGCCTCTCTGAAGTCACAGTGTTCCACCCACCTCGCGCCAGCGCCAATGTGGGCCTGGCCAAATTATACTGATGGGAAGCCTGGTGAGGGCAGTCAGGCGACCTTTCATGTGTGGAAGCTGGGAGGCTGGCTGTTCTATAAGCATCTGTTAATTCTGTCAATCAGGGCTGCCAGCCAATTAGCTTCAGGCTCTTTGTGTGTGTCCGCCCTGTTTCATGGGAGAGAGAGGGCTGCTGGTAAGGAGAAGGGAGGAGATTCGCCATTCTGGCATTTGAGCTGGAAAGAAACAGGATGCAGCTATATGTTCTGCTGAGCCCCAGGCGGTGGTGTAATTCAGGGTGTATTATTTTCCTTCCCCCATTCCCTTTTTTCCCTTTCCCCCAGTTCTACTAATCTTACTTGTTTTTTTAAGTTCGTTCTTGTTAATAAACTCTGTTCTGTTTTTGAAAGAGTCTGTCAATCTCCTTCCTTGCCCCAATACTGTGGCAAGCCGCCTAACTAACACTCCTCAATTAAAATTTGGCCCCTATGCTCTCCTGCTGCCATCTTCACGTATGCCTGCTGCTCCATTGGAAAACATCCCCTGATAAGCAGGACCATCTTTTGCTATTTCAGAAAGCACTGACCTTCCAAGATGTGGCTGTGGAGTTCACCCAGGAGGAGTGGGGGCTGCTGGACCCTGCTCAGAAGGACATGCACAGGAACGTGATGCTGGAGAACTATGAGAACTTTGTCTCCCTTGGTAAGGATGTCTTTTGTCATACAAATCACCATCTGTCCATTAGGATATGTTTTTGTTCTCCCATCTTCAGGGCTGTGGGCTACCTGAAGTGCTTTGCTGAGTTCTGACTTGGTGAGCAGGGAATGCATATTGTGATGACTGAAAATTTGAGAGACATGGTATCTCAGTAATTTAATCACTTTATTAATATGGCCGGCAGGTTATTAATAAAATGAGGTCTATGGCCATCTCTCTCAGACCAAAGACCCCTTTCTCAAGATTGGGTCTGAGTCATATATCTTTCCCACTGTAGGAGCACCATTACACAGCAATCAAATCTAATTGGTTAGCATCATTTGGAGGTGGGTTATATTAAAAAGTTGGGGGATACATGACTCAAGGAAAGATGATATCAGGGAAAAATGTAGAGACCTCCACCCAAACTGACAAATTGGTTCCCACCTAGAACTGGTTCATGCAGGCCAAATCTCATCAGTAAAGTCCTTTGGCTTATTTAGACAGAAGAATCTATCTCCACCTAAGGCTCCTTCTGTTAGCTTAGGATTGGAGTGGGTTTGACCTATATATGATTTGATAGACTCTCTCAAGGAGAGCTGGCCTTTTGATTGGAGGGGGAGGGTGAGCTGAGTCCCCCAAGATATTGATTATTAATGATTATTTCTCACAATATAATGTGCAAAGTTTCCTAAATCCTTTGGTATAGAGAAACACACAGTGTTGTTGCTTCTTCTTTCCACAACACGTTCTTTTTTTTTTTTTGAACAATTTGAAATGAGAAGTTTTATTATGATGTCACCAAGATTATTCTACTCATCCAGGTCAGAGATTCTCCACTAAAGTCTAAAAGATATGAATTATTTCTATCCACTTAGCAGGAAATGAATTAAAATGAGCTCATTTGAACCCACATCAAACCCTATTATCCATTCCCCATATTTCCTAGAAACACAAAATAGAACATTTTTCAGAGGTCCTTCCTAGTATACCTTCTAGTTCCTAAAAGAAAGAGACTATGATTGAATTCTGAGACATCTTTCTGACCTCAACACTTCCATTCACTTCCCCATGGGTAGGCCTTCCAGTTCCTAAACCAGCTCTGCTTTTCCATTTGGAGAGAAGAGAAACACCATGGCTACCAACAGGAGTCCTGGGAAGTACCTACTCAGGTGAGCAAATTAATAACATGCAGATGGAGGCATTGAAAGCAGCAGCTGAGCTGGGCAGTGAGGATGTTGGAAACTCACCTTATAGGCCTTTATACTTTTATCACCTTTTAAACAACATTATCTCCTCACCCTACTTCCTGTCTTTACCCCTCATATGGATCAACTCTTTTTCACCCCAAGTGGACAGAAAGTAAATATTTATTAATAGGATCTTTTTTTTTTGGAGGGGAAGTGAGGGTTAAGTGACTTGCTCAGGGTCACACAGCTAGTAAGTGTCAAATGTCTGAGGCTGGATTTGAACTTAAGTCTTCCTGAATCCAGGACTGGTGCTTTATCCACTGTGCCACCTAGCTGCCCCTTGGCTTAGGCTTTTGAAGCCTATAGTTTCCAAAATTAACTTGTTTCCCTCTATAAAAATTCAGACATGTATGAAGTCTTAGCAACTAGTTGCTTTCTTACTTTCTCTTTATTTAGCTTGGGCTTTACTTGCTTGTTAAAAATATTTGCTGTATGATGTATAATTATAGTGACCAGGCTCAGCCCAAGAATAGAGAGAAGAAAATTTGATTTCTTCCTTTTCTTACATTGGTGGCAGATGTGTGGTGTGAAATATTGCATATACTGTCAGATTCAGTTTATGTGTTTATTTTTCTGAACTTGTTTTCCTTTTTACACTTTGTTGCAGGGGATGGCTTATTGGATAGTGAAAGGGGTAGGATATATTTGGAAACAAAGATGATATAAAAGCAAATTATATAATTAAAAATATAAGGGTTTTAAAAAAGAAATATCTCATTTTATTTCTAAAGCACTTAACATAGTGCCTGGCATATAGCAGGCTCTGTATAAATGTCACCTCTTTTTATTGTGATTAACTATCCCATATTGATCATCATTTTCATTGATAAAGTAGACAGTATCTATACCTAGTCTATATTTCTACATGGAGATCAATAGAGATTTTTTGTTGTTGTCTTTAAAATTCATTGCAATGAGCCTTAGTTCATCTTGGGCTTTTTTGTTCTTGACACAGTTCTTAGAGGTCCATGGTATTCTTTTGATTCATCTTTGATTACTTGCCCTTGGAGAACAATAGATGTTGATACCACTTCTGCTGTTATTTTCAGGTTTCCTTGTACAGAAGCCAAATTGTGAAAGCACAGAGTCAACTCCAATGCAGCATATTTCTATGGGAAAACCATCCAAGGAAAGACTCAAAAAAGATGGTCCCTGCAATTCTAAGTTGGAAGAAGCTTGGGATTTTGATGTCAGGTTAGAGAGGCAGAACAACCACCAAGAAAAACCATCCAGACAATTAAGAGTCATTCACAAGAATATTTTTAATAGATTAAATACTAATGAATATACAACAGATGAAAAAAAGGTCAATCTAGGGTCAAATCTCATCTCACAACAGAAAGTTACTACAGGAAAATGTCTGCATAAATATGATATACTTGGAAACAGTGTCAAACAGTATTCAGACTTAATTAAGCATAATAGGATTTCCCTGGGGAAGAAACTTCCTAAGTATAATAATGACAGGAAACCTTTTATTTACCATTCAAACCTTATTCATTACCATAGATTACATACACGAGGAAAAGACCCTAAGTATAATCAAAGTGGCAAAGATATCAGCATCAACTCCTCATGCCCTACTGTACATCAAAAAACAAATACAGGAGAAACCCCTTACAAGTGTAATGAATGTGGGAAAGGCTTTAAGCAAAAGAAATACCTAAAAACACACAAGATAATTCATATTAGAGAGAAATCCTTTGGTTGTAAAGAATGTGGGAAGGCCTTTAGCAATAATTACAGCCTGTCTCAACATCAAATAGTTCATACTGGAAAAAAACCATTTAAATGTAATGAATGTGGTAAAGCTTTCAGTAGCAAACGGTACCTAATTGAACATCAAACAGCTCATACAGGAGAGAAATCTTATGAATGTAATGAGTGTGAAAAAGCTTTCAGCTGGCATGCCAGCCTTTATGTACATAAGAGGGTCCATACTGGAGAGAAGCCCTTTGAATGTAAGGAATGTGGGAAAGCCTTCAGCAAGAAGATATATCTTATTAGACATAAGGTAATTCATACTGGAGAGAAGCCTTTTGAATGTAATGAATGTGGGAAAGCATTTAGGTACTACTCTTCCCTTATGAAGCATCAAAAAATCCACACAGGGGAGAAACCCCATAAATGTAATGAATGTGAGAGAGCCTTCAGACAAAAGGTACACCTTGAAGTTCATAAGAGAATTCATAACGGAGAGAAGCCCTTTAAATGTAATGAATGTGGTAAAGCCTTCAGGCGGGGCTCATCTCTTATGCAACATGAGATAATTCACACTGGAGAGAAGCCCTATAAATGTGATGGATGTGGGAAAGCCTTTAGCCACAAGGCCTACCTTGAAATACACAAGAGAATCCATACTGGGGAGGAACCAGACATATGTAGTGAATGTGGGAAAGGCTTCAGATACAGTTCAGACCTTATACGACATCAAAGGACTCATACTGAAGAAAAACCCTATAAATGTAATGAATGTGGGAAAGTCTTCAAGTGGAGCTCAATTCTTATGCAACATGAGATAATTCACACTGGAGAGAAGCCCTATAAATGTGATGGATGTGGGAAAGCATTTAACCGGAAGGGAAACCTTGAAATACACAGGAGAATCCATACTGGGATGAAACCATACATATGTAGTGAATGTGGGAAAGGCTTCCGATACAGATCAGGCCTTATACAACATCAAAGTACTCATACTGAAGAGAAACCCTATAAATGTAATGAATGTGGGAAAGTCTTCAAGCGGAGCTCATCTCTTAAGCAACATGAGATTGTTCACACAGGAGAGAAGCCCTATAAATGTGATGGATGTGGGAAAGCCTTTACCTGGAAGGGACCCTTTGAAATACACAGGAGACTCCATACTGGGGAGAAACCATACATATGTAGTGAATGTGGAAACGGCTTCAGATACAGATCAGCCCTTATAAGACATCAAAGGGCTCATAGTGAAGAGAAACCTTATAAATGTAATGAATGTGGGAAAGTCTTCAAGAGGAGCTCATTTCTTATGCAACATGAGATAATCCACAGTGAAGAGAAACCCTATAAATGTGATGGATGTGGGAAAGCCTTTAGTCGGAAGGGAAACCTTGAAATACATGGGAGAATCCATACTGGGGAGAAGCCATACATATGTAGTGAATGTGGGAAAGCCTTTAGGCATAAAGGAAACTTTAATGCACATAAGAAAATGTATACTGGAAAAAAAACACTTTGAATATAATGAAAGTGGAACAGCGTAGACAAAGACCAGATTGCTGCACATAATAGAATTCACAGGACATAAATACCCATTAAATATATGCAACTTGAGGAAAATTTGCATTGTAAGAGATCATGGAATTCACATTAAAGGGAAACCTCAAGAATGTGGCTTGGCCTTTAGCTCCAAGGGAAACCTTACTGTAAGGAATTAATTGTGATTTGGGTTTTTCATAACCCTATCTTTGCTTTACTATGGTCAGACTGAAAAAGAATGTGGGCTTGAAAAGTCTAAAAGAAGCTTGGGTGTGTACTTTGGGAGATAATTGAACAAACAAGAGGAACTCTGACCACAGGGAACATTTATTGAGCCTGTAACTAAGCCTCCTCCCCCATGCCCACGTGGGTCTGGCTAGATTATAATGGGGACAGCCCATGTGGGTGTGCTTAGCCAATCTGAATCAGCATGGCTAAGAATTGACCCTCCCCTTCCTGTGGAAAAGTCAGTTGAGATTCGGTTAGGGGGAGGGAGAAGAAGTTAAAAGGCAGTTAGAGAGGGTTCTGAGGGAAACAGGGAAGAAAGGCATACATTTTAGAGGAGCTATGGGTGTTTGCCCTTCAGACAAAAACAGAAGAGACTGCACAGTTTATTCTCCTTAGAACTACAGATTTGGGGTGTGGTGAGTTTGGGTTTTTTTAGGCAAAGCTCTTTGGAGCTAGCTGGGCAGGAGGCAGGTTCTGGTGACTGGGGCCTTTTTACTACAGAGATTTACACATTGTTTCTAGTTATATTAATCTCACTTGTGTGATTCAGTTATAGTGTTTTAAACTTGTTCCTATTAATAAACCTGTTTTTTTTTAAAGAGGCTGTTTCTTTTCTTACCCCAATATTAAGGCAAGCCACCCAATTAACTCTTCCATTATTAAGTTTGGCCCTTACATTACTAAAAACTTACTTGAGAGAAATATTTCTAGTGTAATGAATGTGAGAAAGCTTCCAAATGGTGTAGAAACTTTAAGGAAATTTGGAATTCATGCTGGAAAGAAACTTTTTGATGTAAGAAATTTGGAATAGCCTTTAAGAAAAAGAAAAAGTTTCATGTTGAAGGGAAACACGTTCAAAGTAGTGAATGGGCAATCTTTCAAATAAAATAGAAAGATAAAAGACCCTAAGAGATTGCATTCTAGAGAGAAGCCCATCTTGAATGTAATGAATGTGAGAACACTTTCAGGCTTAGACAAATCTTTATTACACATAAAAAAATTCTTAGAGTAGAAAATGTTTATTTTATTTTGACTGTTGTGATTTAGTATGTTTGGGAAACCCTTCTAGAGGGAACCTCTTACAGGATACTACTAAGTATCTCCATAAATGTTATTAATGTACTTTGTAGTTTTTGGTTAAAAGTTTCAGAAAATTTCACCGAATTCCAGGATTTTAAGGAATCTTAGGAGCTCATGTAATCCAAACTATACTTGGAAAGAAATTCCTTCTACAATATTGCCAAATGGTAACCTGGCCTTTGAAACTTTCCAGTTAGGGCATATTTCCCTCATCTTTGCCATGGAGACCTTAGAATATGTGTTGTACAATTCTAGCATTAAGAAACACTAGTGATCCAGCCCAGTGGTTGAGGGCTATTTGAACTTATGGCAAGGTCTGGAAGAGACTTTAGTGGTCATCTAGTCTGGCCTGATTCACCTTAGTTTTCTTTTATCACATCATCCACACATAATTACATTTTTAAAAACTTGGTGCATTATTTCAACCCAACAAACATTAAGCACCTTTATGCATTTTGTTTATCACTGGAAATAAAAAGAAAAAAAGTAAAACATTTATCTCCACCTCTGTCCGTAAGTCTTTCTCTCTTCTGTTAAGGGCTAAAATTCTAGCTAAACTGTCTAAAATATCTAATGAGTTGTTGCCAATAAATTATAAGCTTTAGCAAGAGTTAGACTTTTAAGCATTTATTAAGGAGAATAAGAATTTGGTAAAGAGAGAGAGAAAGGCCTAGATTCCTATCTATTAAAGGGAGAGCACTTTTCTAGCTCCGCTCTCCACCAGAGTCCAGAGGAAAGAGAGTGAGACTGAGTGCCAGTCTCTTCCTTCCTCCTCCCACTAGCCCTTGTCACTTCCTGATGCCTAAGAAAAGACTCCTGGTCTTGCCCTCAAAGACCTTCACTTCATGGGCGGAACTCTTCTACAGTAAGTCTCCAGCAGGTGGCGTCATTCCAATCGTTACACTTCTGAACTTCCTTATTACTGTTGAGGACACCATGACTGTCCTAGTTGCTCAAGTTCACAACCTCAATGCCATCCTTAATCCTTCTGTGCTAATCACTCCATATATCCAGTTTCTTGCCCAAGCTTATTTCTACCTTCTCAGCATGTCTCAATATGTCTCCTCTCTACTTTCATAGCCACCACCATATTTGAGGCCCATACCATCTCTCAGTTTATTGCAGTAAGCTAATTAGTCTCCCTATCTCAAGACTTCCCCACTCCCTTTGATCTACCAACCAAGTACCAAAGTGATTCTCCTAAAGCACATGTCTGACCATTACCTGTGTGCTCAAGCAACTGGAGTAACTCCCTATTGCCTATAGAACAAATATAAAGTCCTTGGTGTGTGTTTTGTGAGAGTCCCCTGACATAAGGGAATTCCTCCTGAGAGGCCATAGGTTTCCCATTGATCCTTGCTTTCTATAACTGGGCTCACTGTATCATACTTCCCCAGAATAGGTGCAGCTGTCAACAGGATAGGTCCTTGTCCCTGTGCCTGGTTTATGCCTAAGAAAAGGCCAGTGGGTCAGCCTGAGATGTCAGGAAACTAAACCCCTTGATGAGTTCAGGTGCCAAGAATTATATGTAAAACAATGGAGTCAATTCAAGGCAAATTTTCCTTGGCAGGGAATTGGCCAGCAAATGGAAAGAGTGAAAAGGAGAAAAGGATCCAATATACAACTCATGGACACATACTAACATAGAGTATAACTCATCTAAGGGCAACACTGAATTGGGGAACACAGAGAGACATCCATTTACTTGGAAAGGAGAGATCCAGCAGGTACGTATGGTCCTCTATGCCCTTCTGAGGGTGGAATACTTACAGCCTGGACCTAGAGCTGGCCATTTGCATGTTCCCATTTGAGTCACATAGAATTGAGAAACAGTCCAGAAGTTGGTAAGATGTTATTTTTTGCATACACAGGTGCACTAATCTTCATTACTAGCTTCTCTAAGCTACAGCTTCCCCTAAGGGGTGACTTATGGTGGTCTCAAGATCAGCAGGTCTAATCATATAACAATGTAGAAATCGAGGATCAACAGGGGACTCGTATGTCCTCTTGGGAGAGATTTCCTTGTGCCAGAGCACTGTCACAAAACAATCTGTTGTTGAAAGCTCTTTACAACCATCCTAATCTTTTCCAGTTTTCTTATACTTTACATTTCTCCATGAACTATACAATCCATCTATACTGGACTACTTGCCATTTCTCATGGGTGACATTCACTTCAAATCATTGTCTTTGCATTAGACACCTGTACCTGAAATAGTCTTCTTCCTCAGCCCTAGCCTTCTCTGGCTTCCTTCAAGAAGCAGCTCAAATGGTTCCTCCTGCAGGAAGTTTTTTGTTGTCCTCCTAGCTTCTGAAGCCTTGTCTTCTTAAGATTGCCTTCCATCACATCTGTATGTATCTTTGATGCACCTATTGTTTCCATCTCAGAATGGTAGCTCCTTGGAGATGTGCACTATTTAGATGGGCTTTGCCTTTCTTGGCACTCCTGACAGTGCTGTGCCTAGTAAATCTTGGTGCTTTCTGAGTAAGTCTCCCTCAAGGAGCCAACATTTTACTGGTAGATACAGGGAGATGACACTAACAAATATGGGGCAAGACAGGAAAAAGATTGCAGAAGATTGTCCCATAGGACAATTGAGCTAAGGTTAAAACCTTTTCTGCCAATTGAGCTAAGTTTTGAAGGAAACCATGGATTTTAGAAAGTGGAAATAGGGGCAGCTAGGTGCGCAGTGGATAGAGCACTGGCCCTGGAGTCAGGAGGACCTGAGTTTAAATCCGGTCTCGGACACTTGACACTTACTAGCTGTGTGACCCTGGGCAAGTCACTTAACCCCAATTGCCTCACTAAAACAACAAAAAAAGGTGGAAATAAGGAGGGCATTCCAGCCATGAGGGAAAACTTGCCCAAAGGCATGGAGAACAGAGACCACATGGGGTTCAGAGAACAGCCAGTTGGTGAGTTTGGTTGGAATACAGACTGAATTAAAGAGGGTTGATATGAAATAAATTCTAGAAAGGTAGGCGAGAGCCAAATTGTGAAGTGCTCTAAAACATAGGCTAAGAAGTTTGCATTTTGTTTCAGACGTAGCAGGTGCCACGGAAGATTTTGTTTTGAAATCAGCTACTTCCAAAAGAAAACTCCCCCTTCCCTCTACTCCCATAGGCCATTACGAAAACAACAGAAAAAAAAATCACCCTTTATGGTTAAATAAAAGCATGAAATACAATGATTGGAAGTGATTTTACAGGCAAAACCCACTTTCTGCATCTTTCTGTTTAACAGAAAGTAGGATAAGTAACCTAGTGTTGATAATTCAAGACCAGCATTGTACCTTATGACTTTAGTTTTTGTTGCTTTTTTACATTGTCTTCATTTATACTGTAGTCATGATTGCATTCTTTTGGTTTTTTCCACTCTATAATTTTAATCAATCAGTAAACACTTACTGAGCACCAAGTGCTAAGGATACAAAAAGGGACAAAAGACATTCCCTGCCCCAAAAGCACTCATGATAACTTCCCATGTTTCTCAGTCCTTCATGTCCATATTTCCTTATTATACAATAATATTCCTCTACATTCATATAGTGCAGCTTATTTCAGACAATCCCGAATCATTAGGCCCATTAGGTCTCCTCAGCTTTTGGTTACTAAAATGATTAATTCCCATATAGATGTTTTTTAGATATAGATGTATTGGGTATCCCAGAAGCTTTAATGCAATTTTAAGTTAATAAACAAAAAAACTTATAAGCTTAAAACTACATTAAGACTTTTTCAATATAAATATTTTATTATTTTCCAGTTACATGTAGAGATAGTTTACCACATTTGTTTTTATAAGATTTCTTGTTTCAAATTTTTCTTCCTCCCTCCCCCTCCCCAAGACAGCTCGTAATCTCATATAGGTTATATATGTACGATCACATTAAATATATTTTTTCATTAGTCATGCAATGAGAGATGAATTAGAGCAAAAAGGAAAAACCTCAAAAAAGAAAAACAACAACAAACACAATAGAAATAATATAGTTCGATCTGCATCCAGATTCAAGAGTTCTTTTTTTCTGGATTTGGAGAGCATTTTCCATCATGAGTCCTTTGGAACCATCTTGGACCATTGTATTGCTGAGAAGAATCAAGTCTATCAGTTGATCAACACACAATGTTGTTGATACTGTGTACAGTGTTCTCCTGGTTCTGCTCATCTCACACATCATCAGTTCATGCAAGTCTTTCCAGGTATCTCTGAAATCCACCTGCTCATCATTTCTTATAGCAACAATAGTATTCCATTACATTCATATACCACAACTTGTTCAGCCATTCCCCAATTGATGGGCATCCCCTCAATTTCCAATTCCTTGCCACCATAAAAAGAGCAGCTATATAGACTTTGGCACACATAGGATTCTTCTTTCCATTTTTGACTTTGTCAGGCCAGCAGCTCAATAGTGGGGTCAGGTGGATAGAAAGATATGAACAATTTCCTAACTTTTCTTGCACCATTCCACATTGATTTTCCAAAATGATTGAACCAATCCCTAACACAAGTGATTTAGTTTGTCTGGCTTCCTATGGTTCCTCCAAAACTGATTTTTTCAATAATTTAAATTTTTTTTGAAAACTATTAGTTCATACCTTTTGACTACTTTTCTCATGGGAAATGGTTCATAATTACAAAAATTTTGTGTCAATTTCCTACAAATTTTGGATATCCAACTTGTATCAGATATTTGGTTCAAAGGTTTTATCATAGTCTGTTCCTTGTCTCCTTTTGATTTTATTTATGCAAAAAGCTTTAAAAATTTGTAGGATAACAATTATCTGTCTCCAACTTTAGGACTTGGGTAGGATAATATAGTGGACTTGAGTCAGTTCAGACTCTGAGGCTGTGGTCAAGAAAGTACCCAGCCCCCAGGCCCTGTTATTGCTAGACCATTGTTAGGGCCAAATTCAGTATGGGGAGAGTTAATTGGGTGGCTTGCCGTAATATTGGGGTTCAGAAAATAATCGGAGACCTCTAGGTCCAGAGTTTCCTCTTGTCCAAACTGCCTCTTTTTCAGTTATGTCTCCCAGACTAATAAGAAAGGAGATTACGAGCCTCTTTTTCATAAACAAATCAGGTTTTATTAATGGTAACAAAATTTACAACAAAAACTCATCACCACCTAGAATCTGTAGTTCTAAGTAGAATCAGCTTTGCAGTCTCTCCTAGTTAGGTCCCAAGATCAAACACCACCAGTTCCTCTCTCTCTCACAATCTTCCTTCCCTGTCCCTCTCTGAGAGTACTCCCGCCCCCCTCCCCCTTCCTGCGTCTCTCACAGGAAGGGTGGTTGTATAGCCAGGCTGAGTGTCCAGTTGATTTAACATACCCCCTGGGCTGTCCCCATTATAATTTGGACAGGCCCATGTGGGTGTAGGGGAACTCCTAGGTGGGGGTTAGGTACTTTAGTTTCATACTTTGACTCAATAGATGTTCTTTGTGTTGTTTGTTCTATAATCTCTTAAAGTACACACCCATCTTCTCTTAGGCTTTTAAGCTTGCATCTTTTCAGTCTGACCATGATGAATCAAAGATGGGGTTATAATAACTCCAAATCACAATTAATTCCTTACACCATTCTGTCCATATTCCATCCCATTGCTAAAACACACCTTCCCCCCTTTGTTCTGTGGCCAAGCAGGAGAGCTGTCTCCTGTCAGCACAACCCCACACTGGTACCATCCCTCCTTTCTTGCATTCCTAAGCCCCAGCTCCTGGTACCACCCCACCACCTCTCCCTTCTTCCCCCTTCCCCCCTCCTTACATGGGTGAAATGGTTTCACCCTTTCCCCCTCCCCTTCCCCCAGCTCTAGGACCTAGCTGAGCATGTATCCATACCCTGATCACGAGCTCAACACATGCATCAATGTGCATCAGGTGGGACAGGATGGGATGTTAGATTGTGAGCCTACTCCGTGCACAAGGGGACTGCCCCCTCAAATTTCTATAAAAACCCAACTCATGAGCTCATTGGCACACTCCTAACCCCTTGCATGAACTTGCCCCTTCTCATGAGAATGAAATAAATCTGTCTCTGCTTGACTTGGTGGTCTCTTTAGAGTATTTGTGTAAATTGAGACAATTGCCCAATACAGCACTCAAGTTCATTGGGGGCAAAAATTAACTTGGCTTTTATATTTATGTTTAGCATATGCTTAGCATAGTGCTCACCTCTTAGTAAGAACTTAAAAAACACTTTTTCATTCACTTACTCTTTTTTCTGTCCTGTATCTGATTGGTTTCCTATCCACAGTTGGGAATAATATAATTAATCTTCTAATCTCTTCTGTTTTATGGTTTGATATCTTCTACTTGGGTCATTTATTTATTTGAAATTTATTGTGATATGTGGTATAAAGATATCAGGATCTCAGAGTGGGAAAGCACTTCAGAAGCCATATCATCCAAAAGATATCTGAAAAAGATAATGTATAGCATTACTTTGTTGAAAATTAAATATAGTTTAATCCACCTGTCTCCTACAAAAACTTAATAAACAGGTCAGAGAAATTAATCTTATATCTCCTACAATTTGTTTCCATACCTGTCCTCCAAAAAACCAAACCAAACCAAACAAACAAACAAAAACAGATCAGAGAACATGTCTTCTACCAAAAGACCAGATCAGAGAACATGGTTAAAAACCAGATCAGAGAACATAACATCTCCTACAGGATAAACCAGATCAAATACAGACAAGAAAACAACACCAATTTAATCTTGTCCCAAGAAGAAATATAACATGATCATGCTGGAGACTCCTTCCAAGGGAGCTCAAAGACTCCCTCTTTCTAAGGGTTTTTAAGGTTTCTTTGCTCACAGTTTACAGAATAACTTCCTTAGCATGATACAAATCAACCCAAAGGAAATACTACAAATGTAAATCAGTTAAACAATACACATCAGTTTAACAGCTCAATTTAAAGCAGATGCTATGGTCAAATTATGTGGAAACCGGAAGGATATTATTAAAGACAAGGAGGTCTAGAACAATAAGATCTATTTACTTTCTTGGGAATGAAGATAGTGAATAAAGATTTCGAAGGGGCATTTAAATTTGTTTATTCTCTTGGGGAAAGTAAATAGGGATTATCTGGCTTCATTTTGAAGTCTTTGAGCAAAAGGTATTTTGCTACTATTAATCCAGGGTCTCATAAAATCCATTTGATAATAAGGTAGCTCCATCAAATCTAGGTGATCTATACATTCATTTTAACACCTTCATGATGTATTTCACCTGTGGAAGATCCTAGTTAAAACCTTTTATGCCAATTCTGTCCTGGATATTGAAGTATATAGATACAAAGCCTTGCTCGCACTCAATTGATCTAATCATAAGATTTCTAGAAACTATATCAAATTAAAAAGTGGACAGAATTTATAGAGCATGCATGTGATTAAACTTTTCAGCATGCTGGGTCTTGGTATTTTTTCTATTTTTATTTATTCAGCCATTTCCCAATTGATGGGCATCTCCAAAATTTGAATTCTTTGCACCCAAAAAGGGCTGCCATAAATCTTTTGTACATATAGGCTCTTTAAATTTTGGTTTTTGTTATGGGGTTGGGAATTTGGGACTATTAAAGTTTAAACTGGCCCCTAAACTAAAGAACACCAGTCTGGGGTAACTCTCCTTGAGAAGCTAAACTGAAGGACAAAGACACCTTGAGAAGCAAGAGAGATAAGCCCATTAGGCATGGCTACTGCCTGAGTGGAGCCAAGGGGACAGAGATAGCTCCAGAAATCAGAATGGCCTCTCACCTGACTTCTCCCAACCCACCTCCAATAAGGGCTCAGGTGATCACCCCCTCCCCCCACCCATACCATCTATAAAAGCTATGGCCTTTCTCTTGATCAAGGAGATAGTTATTGAGAGAAGTTTGACTTCTCTCTTGGTCTTTCTCTAAGGCCTAAAGAAAAGATTATTTTATTCTAATTGGGTGTGTGCAAGAGGGTGTGATTATTTTATTTATTTACTTATTTAGCCTGTGGCAATGGGGGTTAAGTGCCTAGCCCAGGGTCACACAGCTAAGTATCAAGTGTGAGAAGGGATTTGAACTCAGGTCTTCCTGAATCCAGGGCTACTGCTTTATCCACTGTGCCACCGAGCTGCCCCGGTGTAATTCTTTAAAGAGGAATACCTAAGGACCCCCACCAACCAATTTCCCTGGTGATTTTTTTATCTCTTTTTGGATACTGACCTAATAGTGGTATTGCCAGTTCAAAGAGTATGCATGAGTCTATAGCCTTTTGACCATAGTTCCAAATTGCTCTACAGAATGTTTAAATTAGTTTTTGTTTCTTTTTTTAAGAGGTGAACCAGTATCTGCAATGGTCCCAGGTCAGGTGGGCAAGACCAAACTTACCAGTTATGTCTGGCTACTCAATTCACAATGAGATTTCAATGTATGTTCCAGATTCTGCTCTCCTTTGGAATAATGTGATGTCCATTCAGTAAAATTTCTTGTCATGAATTAATATCTCTATTTCATATTCTTTATTATTCATATTTTTATTGGTATAAAAACATCTTGTGTTGCTCAGGTGTCACTACGCTTTTACAGAGATGGGACTGACTCATTCCAGAAATAGTGCTATGGATGTGTATGCATTATTTAAAAGGAAAATAAGAGATAAAATGTGCACTATAGTAGCATGAGAAGATGAACATGCCTAAGGAAGTGCTTGAAATGGCAAAGGAGTGAATGCTAGAAAACCTTGGGGTGAAGGTGATGAGAAGAAAATTTAGGAAATTCGACAAACCATGCTAAGAAGCATACTATGTAGAAATGGTGAATTCTGATCCACCGGGAACCTCCTGGGTATTCCCTTTGAGAGACAGACAGACAGACAGAGAGGCAAAGACGAGAAGAGGGACAGAGACAGGGAGGCGGGGGCAGAGACAGAATAGGGGATAGGGACACGGGGAGCCTCTCCTCGGTCTCGATCCCTCGGCAGCCTCAGCCCCCTCTGAGCGCCCGGACCTCCCGGAATGAAGCCGCTGCCACAGGGATCCCACCGCCCCTCGTTCGGGCATCCTACAGGGTCCTGCGGGCACCGACTGCGGAGGTGGCTCGGACACACACGGAAGCCTCATTCGCTCCGGTCCAAGATTCCCGACACCCTCTTTTCTTCCTGGGCAGGGACACCCCCACCCCCGCCCTGGGGGAGAGGGAGGGGGCGGAAAGCCCAAGACCCTGCAGTGGCGGCAGGAAGGATGCGGGGAAGACTCGCTCGCCCTGCGCCCGGACATCTCGGCAAGAAGACCGATGGAGACCTCGGAGAGTTGACGCAATTGCGGAGGCCAGCAGGACACACTCTCGGCGGGGGTAAGCCCGGGCCCAGAGACCTCCAGGGTCCGGGAATCCAACAGGCAAAGAATAAAAGCCTCTAGACCGGTTGCTGGAGGGATTGGGTAGCGCGCCTGCGCAGCAGCATCCCGCCGACTACATTTCCCACGATGTCAGGCTGCAATGCGTCTGTTTCCCAGAATCCATGCCGAGGTAACTTCTCTAAGCACGCATGTGCTGACTGTTCCAATTTGGCTTCTCCTCGCCCCAGTGATTTCTGGGAATCGTAGTTCTGGGCTCAGTCTACGCAGGCGCAGTTTAGAAGGTGAGTGGGCGGGGCAGGGCTTTCCGCCCTTACTTCTTCGCCCGAGCTCAGTGCAGGTGAGCTGGTGAGTGGGGTGAATGTGGTGGTGCGCGCCCGTACGTGTGCGAGAGGATGAAAACAGGCGTGTGAATGTGAGTGCGGTCGAGTCCGGGCGGAGCCGGCCCAGGAGGGGGTTGGGCGTGGGGGAGGTGTGGGGGAGGGGCGCTAGGCGGGGCACTGAGTGTGTGAGCCGTTGGGGGGAGGGGCGGGGCAGGGGCTCAGCCCAGTCCGTGTCCTGGGGGGAGGGGGGGCGCGGTGAGGTTGGAGGAGGGAAGAGGATGTCCCCGAAGGGGAATTTGGGGGGGGTCATATTGTCGGAGTAGAACCCGCAGAGACGCCTTTTGTGACCTTCCAGACCCGCACCCCTTCCTCCTCCTTCGTCCTTTCTCCCCCGATCCTCCTTCTTCCCCTTCACCCATTCTTTTCTTTTCTCCCTTCGTCCCTTCACCCATTCTCCCCCGTCTCCCCCTTCTCCTTCGATCCACTCCCACTCGCGCCGCTCTTCCCCCCCATCCCCTCTACCCCCTGATCCCCTTCGTTTTTCCTCCACTTTCCCCCCCTTCTTCTGACCCTTCTCTTCTTCCCTTGGCCTCATCTCCCCCTTTGTCCGTCCCTTCTCCTCGTCTCCCTCCTTCCCCCCTTCTCGTCACCCCCTTTGTCCTTTCTTCCCCCTTCACTCCTTCACCCCTTCTTCTCTTCTCCCCCTTGGCCCCTTCTCTTCCCCTTCTTCCCTTCTCCCTCTCAGATGTAAATTCTGGTTTTCTTGCCTAATCTGTTCTTTACTGTTTGTGGAACAACCGAGTGAGCTTAAACCATCTGATCATCATCTATTAAGCATCTACCATGTGCCACGGACTGTGCGGCAGGGGGTGCAGAGATGAAAATTAAACAGTCCCTGCCCCTGAGGTGGCATTCTGTCATGTACCTGGAGAGATGGCAGGGCCCTCAGTAGGACAGTCTAGCTCCCCCACCCCCACCTCCATTACAAGAATCACCAGACATCACCTACACATCTCCTGCCTCTGCTGGAGGATCTTCCAGGAGTAGCCTCCCATTCCTCATAAGGCAGCTCATTCCAGTTCCCTTTGTTAGGAAGTTCTTCCAGCCTACGTTTGCTTTGCTTCTTTCCACCTTTATTTTATTTTATTTTTTTGGTGAGGCAATTGTGGTGAAGTGACTTGCCCAGGGTCAGCAGCTAGTAAGTGTCAAGTGTCTGAGGCCGGATTTGAACTCAGGTACTCCTGAATCCAGGGCCAGTTCTCTATCTACTGCGCCACCTAGCTGCCCCCTTCTTTCCATCTTTAACAGGTCCTTCTTGATTCCCACCTCCCAGGGAAAACAGAAGAAGTCCTTTTATGTGTGACAGACTTTCAGATAATTGAAGATGGTAGCTGTTGTTCCCCTCCTAGCCTTCCATTCTCCAAACTCAGTATGCCCAAGTCTTTAAGCCTCCAGCCATTCTGGTTGCCCCTCCTCTGGGCAGTCTAGTTTATCAGTATCCTTAAACCCTCTGATACCCAGACAGAACAGTACTACAGATGAAGGCAGAGTATGAAGGAATTGTCATCTGAAAGTTAGTCCTTTCTTAGTGCAGCCCAAGGTTGCATGAGCTTTTTTGGCTACCATTTAACTATATTGTCATTGAACCTGCACCCCACAACCCCCCCCCCACTCCCGTTCCTTTCAGTCTTGATGCCTGACTTGTTTTCAGATAAACTGCTATCTTCTTGTGAAGTTAGTTTTTTTTAACTCAAGTATAAATCTTTACATTTATTCTTACTAAATTTGATTTTGTTTCATTCAGTCCAATGCTCTAGCCCACTATACAAAATAAATCCTTTGTTATTTGTATTTAATAATACAGCCTCCCTGGTCACCCTTTCCAAGCATTGATTGCATTTTCATTCATTTCCCCCAGTAAAGGCTGGGGGATTCGGAATATTCTGCTCTCCATTGCTCTCCTACTACCATCATTCAGTAACATCTTCTTTGAAGTTCATTCAGTCAATATTTATCACCCAATCGAGATTCTGTTAGCAGACCCCTTCCGACATGCTTTTCATTTGTGCCTGACTCAGTTTTTCTCTCCTCCCCAACTCCTGCCCTCGTAACATACTAATATTCTTCAAGCACTATAACCTCCTATTTCCTTAGTGACCTACTCTTCCACCCCGACCGTAGCCATACACAAAGATGGTCACACTCTTGATTTTGCCATAGCCTGCAAAGTGACTACCTCCATGTTCACAAACTCTGAAATTGCTTTCCCTGATCACACCTTTCACTCTGCTCTGCAGCATCCAGATCTAGTCTTTTTCCTCACTGTGACCTCTGGTCTCATGACCCTGTAGTTCTTTCCCATGCGGTTACTCCTACCCTGTCTTGACCCCTTGTCAAACCAGTACAAACCCTATACTTTGTCTAAACTGTTTTGCTCCTTTATCCTGTCATCCATCGCTCTTGCCTTGCCACCCCTTAGCCTTGGATTATTTCCCACTGTCCATGCTGCCTTCATTCCTTATATGTGCTGGAGAATGAAGCTTGAAAAGATCATGACAACATGGTGTCAGGGCCCACTACAAATTTATATCACATAATCTCACCTGGGCTACAATGCAGACCTTTTAGCCCTCCCTAATTGAGTCACTTTCCTACTCATCATAGCTACTCTTCCAACACCCTTTATCCCAGACCTCCCATTGCTTCCCCATTCTCCACCCTCTCAACTGAGAACCTTGTCTCATACTTGGCTGAAAAAAGTGAAGACCATTTACCAAGAGCTCCCTTTTCTCCCCCTGTCCTCATCTCACATCACTGTCACCTTCTGCCACTTTCTCACGTGAAAAGGTGGTCTTTCTCCTCCTAAGGCTAGCCCCTCCACATGCACCAAATGATTCCATAGTTTCCTGTCTTCTCCAGCAGATTTCTCACTCCACCCTGCCCACTCATACTAGTCTTCAGTCTGTCCACTGGCTGCTTCCCTCCTGCCTACAAACATGCCTATGTCTCCCCTATCAGAAACCCTTGCTTTATCCAATCCATCCCTGCTAGCCAGCATCCTATATTTTTTCTCCCTTTCCTGGCTAAACTTCTCGAGAAGGCTGTTCACAATCAGTGCCTCCGCTTCCTTTCCTCTCACCCTCTTCTTAACTCTTTGCAGTCTGGCTTATTTATGACCTTATTACTCAACTGAAACTGCTCACTCTGAAGTTGCTATTGCTTTCTTAATTGTCGATTATAATGGCCTCTTGGTCCTCATCCTTCTTGACTTTTTTGTGGCCTGCAGCACTGGCCACTTCCCTTTTTCTTCTGGAGACTCTCATCTCTTCAGGTTTCTGTGATGCTCTTCTTCCTATCAGACTGTTCCTTCTCAGTCTCCTTGCTACATCTGCCACAGTATTTCCTCAAACAGCAAGTGTGGCTCCCAAGCTATTTGGTGGCTTTCCCCTCCTCCCATGGTTTCCGTGATCACCTCTATACAGATGGTTTTCAGATTTGTCCAGCCCTAATCTTTCCTGACCTCTAGTCCTCACATTTACAACTGCTTATTGGACATTTCAACAGGATGTCTCATAGACTTCTTCAACAAGGATCTCTAAAACTGAACTCCTTCTCTTCCTCTGCCCCCATCCTGCCCTCTTCTCAAGTTCCCTATTCTGTTGAGGGTCCCACCATTCACCCCTTCACCCAGGCTCACAAGCTAGCTGTCATCCTCAGCTTCTCACTGTCTCACTCCTCATAAGCCTCAGTTGCCCAGTCCTGTTGCTTCTTCCTTCCTAACATCCCTCATATATGTGGCCTACTCTCCTTTGATACTGACACCACCTCGCAGAAGCCTGCGGATTGATCTCCCTCCACACACCAGTCCCTCCTCCACTCAGCTATCAAATTGATCTTCCTAAAGCACAGGATTAGCCCCATCACCCCTCTTTATTCACTCATCTCCAGTATCAAATACAAAATCCTCTTTGATGTTCAATTCCATTTATAACTTGCCCCCCCCCCCCCACCTTTCCAGTCTTCCTTCACCTTAAACACTCCCCACATACGCAATCCAGAGGCCAGTGACACTCCCCTCCTGGCTGTTCCTCAGCCGAGATATGCTATCTTCTGAATCCATGCATTTTCTTTTCTTTCTTTCTTTTTGTCCCCCCAAGAGCAATGAGGGTTAAGTGACATGCCCCAAGGTCACACAGTAACTCTCATGTCTGAGGCCTGGATTTTGTTAAGGGGCTAAAATTCTAGCTAAACTGTCTAAAATATCTAATGAGTGGTCGCCAATAAATTATAAGCTTTAGCAAGAGTTAGACTTTTAAGCATTTATTAAGGAGAATAAGAATTTGGTAAAGAGAGAGAGAAAGGCCTAGATTCCTATCTATTAAAGGAGAGCACATTTTCTAGCTCCCTCTCTGCCAGCGTCCCCAGGAAAGAGCCTGAGACTGAGCGCCAGTCTCTTCTTCCTTTCCTCCTCCCACTAGCCCGCGTCCCTTCCTGACTCCTGGTCTTGCCCTCAAGACCTTCCTTCATGGCAGAACTCTTCTACAGTAAGTATCCAGCAGGTGGCGTTATTCCAATCGTTACAATTTGAACTCAGGTCCTCCTGAATCCAGGGCCGGTGCTTTATCTACTGTGCCACCCAGCTGCCCCCTGAATCCATGCATTTTCATGTATTTTCTCTCAGCTGGGATTCTTTCCTCATCTCTGTCTGTTTGCTTGCCTGTTTTCCTGCACGTCTCAGCCAAAGTCTGCAGGAAGCCTTTCCTGATCCCCCCTCAGCGCTTGTGCCCTCCCTTTATTGGTCATCTACAATTCATCCTGTATAGAGCTTGTCCATAAATTGTTTATTTTTCCTTGTTTTTTCCTCTGTTAGGCTGTGAGCTCCTTGAGAGCAGGGACTGCTGGCATTGTTTGTATCCCCAGCTCTTAGCACAGTCCCTGGCACATAGTAGGTACTTAATAAATTGGGGGTGGAGGCCACTAATTCCTGGGGAGGTCGGGAACGGGCAAAGCTATCTGGTATTGATTTGAAAGGAAATGAGATTCTACAAGGAAGACTTGAGGAGGGAGTTCATTCTAGCATAAAGATGAGAAATGGAGGATTCTGTGGAGAAATGTACAGTAAGTCTGGAAAGGTAGGTTGGGGCCAGTTGGTGAAAGCCTTCAGTGCCAAACCAAAGAATGGATATTTGATCTTAGAAGTGATAAGGAATCGCCGGAGTTTATTGAACAGAGGAGTGAGTTGTTAGACCTGCCTTTTAAGACCATTTTGCTACTTTGTGAAAGATGGATTGAAGGGGGAGGCTGTGTGGGGCAGTGCAGGTTGTGAAGTGATGAGGGCCCCAAATCCAAAGGTGGCCTTTAATAGAAGAGCAGTAGAGGAGGTACCAACTCTGACTTCTAGTCTGGAGACTACTCTCTTCCCTTGTTATAAAAAATTAAGATAATTAATTTTTGTGGGACCTCTCACACCCATCATTTTTCACAGTTTAATGAGAGCAGCTCAACAGTTAGGTCTCTTGGGTCTTTTGTTGCCTTGGTGAATCGGGGCCATTCATTAGTGTTGTCTGTTCAATTCCAAGTTTGAATGAGACCTATTTGTGTGAGCTCCAGAAGTTTTAAAATGAGACGGTGGGCCTAATCAGTATCTTCAGTCTCTTTCAAATCTTACATTTGGCAGGATTGTGGGTGGCGGGATCTTCCTGATGATCCTGTTCATAGGTGACAACGGTGCTAGTTGCCTCAAGTTTCAGAATGTTTCAGAGCCTCCTGAAAGAGATCTGTGACCGCTTGTTAGAGATTGGCCTGACTGTCCAAATGGGAGCGACCAAGGGATAGATAATGTCCATTGCTTGTGTAACAACATATATTGGTGGGCAACTTATAGAGCTTGCTAACAGTATATGTGTGTGTATATAGAATATACCCCTACATTTACCACTATAATATATAATTACATATATATGTGTATACAGTATATATGTGTGGTGTGTATATTACATACTTAGTGTGTGTATATATGCATATGACATATATGTATGTATATATATAGAGAGAGAGAGAGGGAGAGAGGGGAAGAGAATAAGAGATGTATCAGCATTCTATCAGAATTCTTTTATGGAAGAGAGATTTGGAATATGAATCTCTGAAAAATTTAAAATGAATATTACATAGAGAGCAATGGGACAGGAACCTGGTGGTTATGGAAGGCTGAAATATATATCAGAGGAAGAATTTTGAAGAACAGGAAGAAAAGGAAAGTATGGGGGGGCAGGGCAGGGCAGGGCAGGGATGGCTGGTCCTGTGCAAAAGGATGACATGGTGGGCAGCTAAGAGTGCTTCACTGACCCTGCTGTGGTGCCACGAGAAATCAAGGAAGGCCTTACGCTCTGGGGAGATACCATTCTACAGTCTTATAAAAGGATATGGACAGGAATCACATGGGGTAGACTGACTTGGAAGGGTCGGGGTTTGCATCATTACAATGAGCTTCCAAAGTAGTGGGGTCCCAGATCCATTGGATAGTTCAGGTTAATATTTGGCAACAGAAGCTTTTCAAATTAATGACGGAGTGGTAAGCGGGCATCTGCACCAGGAAGGAAAACAGGAGAAAACCCCCATGCACAAGGCTGATTTATCCGATTAGAAGTGTTTTAATGTATTTATTTACGTTCCAAATTAGATGTTATTTTCTGCCAGCTGGGAGTGGGAGGTTGCTGCAGTTTTCTAAGGCTTGTCCAGATTAGGGTGATGTGGCAGCTCTGAAGGTCGATTCCCAGCTCTCCCCTTTTGTACAGAAAAAGCCCTGTGTTAGGATGTTTCTACCTGTTGGGCTCCAGAGTGGTGACTGGTACGGAACAAGGTTTTATCGTTACCTTGCTTCCAGATCTGTGTTTTCAGACTTTTAGCATGGTAATTGGTGAGGAAAGACGCTGCCTCATCTCTGGACTGACTTTGGATCTATTCTCCCTCATGAAGATAAGAGTCTGTTCTTCATGGCCACGACTGGACATGCACGGGTAGTCCTGTGAGCCCATACAAGGAACAAAGTGCTAAAGTTTGCTTACGGCCTGGTTTTCTGATTTAACTTTTAACTTTCCTCTACAGATCTCTGGTCTCTAAAGCATACTGATGGTAGGTACAGGGAACAGTTTGGAATTTACTTAGGGCATCTTGTTTAGTATTTCACTAATAGCGCGGTCTCCAGGAGTTTGCAAGCAGATATTTAATCCTCAGGCTAGAATAGGGGTGGAGTTCATTGAAGGTAGCCGGTGCTCTCTATTATTTCTCTACTTTTCCTGGATTTCAGGTTTGATCTCTCCTCAGGAAATCAGTCCATGGCCTTTCCCTCGATTTTAGTAAAAGATGTGTCAGTTCTTAGTTTCCTTTTGACCTCTTCCCTCTGTAAGGACCATGGGGATCGCACCCAAAGGATAGGTGGTAAATTCTGTCCCCAGTGGGGCTTGTGAGCAACAAGACAGGGCTTGATCTCCTTCTTGATTTCTTTCTTGTCCTTCAGTTCTGGCTTCTCAAGATTCTGCCCTTGCCAAAGAAAGGAAAATGAAGGAGGAGATGGAAATGACTTCTGATCTCCTACCAGCCAGATCCCAGGTGAGTTAGGAGGTCCTCTTTCTTGAAATACCATTCCTTTTCTCAGAGTGTGGAGCCATCTTTCTATCCCTTGTCCCCCATTTTCTTTGTAGTTGCATTCAGGCCCTTGAACATCAGTTTTTCCTACTTCAGAATACTGGTGCTTCTGACAGATGATTATTAGAGATTATCATTGAGGAAATGCTAAAAATCACCCCTAATCCAATTTGTGAGGAAATCGAAGCCTAAAGAAGGTGGCATCATACTCAAATCTACCCTGAGCTAGAACCTGAGGCTTAACATATGCTCCAGGCCTACTGCTCTGGCCCTCTGTGTGGAATGTTTCCCACTTGCCATTTATCTTTACTCTGACCTCCCTCCTTTTGAAAATTCATTTGTTCTTAGTACTGAGGCAAAGAAGTATAAGGCCTGCTGCCTGTCTTTAAAGTTTTGTTAAGACAGAAAGATATGCTCACCAGAATTAATTTTTAAAATAACTGTATTGATAAATTTTGTCTTGATGCATCATAGATACCCATGAGTTACTCCCAGTTGAATCCCCTACAGTGTGTAGTTTTGGAAAAAAGGTAAGTAAAACAACGTAAATGAGTGATTGTGACCAACTACATGCAGCCTTAGTCCTTTACTGGTTAAAAGAAGAGATAGATTAAAAATTATTACTAATGTTATCCAGTGTTCATAGACGTAGAATTGTAATATACCTAATGGATCATCTGGTCCTATTGCCTTAAAAGGCAACAGACCCAAAGAGGTTAAGTAATTTGCTCAGGGTCCCAGAGGTATTAAATGATACAGCCAGAATTGAACTTAGGTCCTCAAACCCCCCAAACCAATATTCTTTCCTCTAATAAATGCCGTTCTTGTTTGTTTGCCATTTAAATTTGTTTTCATATGCAAGTTAAAGTAATTGTGTATGTTGTTCTTTTAATATTGCCTTGTTTACTTTTATGCTTTTCATATAGATCATACCATATTTCTTTGAAACCCTCATATTTATCATTATAGCACAGTAATATTCAGTCTTTGAGATCACAATTTGTTTTCACTTTTTTTCCTATTTCAAATAGTATTGCTATCAATATTTTTATACAGATATTTTCTTGTTGGCAATAACCTTCTTTGGGTATAAATAACTGGATCAGAGCACACGAACAGTTTTGTAAATTTTCTTGCTTAATTGCAAAGTATTTTGGTCAGACCAATGCATAACTACATAAGCAGTGTATACCTCCTGTTGTCTCACATCCCACAAATATCTGAATTTTTTCCATCTTTAGGAATTTGATCTATGTGAGATGAAAAAGCTCAAACTGGTTTTAATTTGAATCTCTCTGATTACTAGCAATGTTGAGCTGCTGGTTGATAGTTTGCATTTCATATTTTGAGAATTATTAGTTCATATCTCTTCTAAATTTTCTTTTTTTTTCAAGTAAGCATTTTCTCTCCATCACACCCACCTTTCTCCCCTCATGAAAAAAAAGAAGAGCAGAAACCTTATAACAAATATGGATTGTCATGCAAGGCAGACTCCCACATTGCCCAAACCTACCAACGTATAGTTCATTCTGCATTGCCTCTCTGTTAAAACATCTATACCGTGCTTCATCAACTCTGTGCTAGAATCATGGTTGGTTACAAATTGACGCCACCCTGAATCTCTTGTTTTTATTTGAACTGTGTGTGTGTGTGTGTATGTGTATTATATATACATATATATAATACACATACACACACACACATATATATACACATGTATATACATACACACATATATAGTGTATGTAATATATATACACATGTATACATACACACACACACATATAGTGTGTGTGAGAGAGTGAGTGAGTGAGGGTAAGGGTGCAGAAACTTTCTATTTTGATAGAATTGAAATAAACTATTTTATCTTTTGTGATACTGCCTTCTTTGAATCTGAGTTTGTTCCCATGCTCTTTCATTCATTGACCTCCAAGGAATTCAAAGACAGAATATTTTAGAATATGGACATTCTAAAATATTCATAGCAGCCCTCTTTGTTTTAGTGAAGAACTGGAAACAAATTGGGTTTCTATCATTTGGGGAATGGCTAAGTAATTTGTGTCATATAAATGTATAAAAAACAAGTGTAAGGGTGTCAGAGAAACACAGGAAGACTTGGATGAATTGATGCAGAATCAAGAAGGCAGAATCAGAAAAAATATGCACAATGACTAAAACACTGAGGAGAATTTAAAAAAAACAACAACAAAAGAACCGAGTTTAGATTAAATGCAATGACGACTCTTAGTTCTAAAGGACAAAGAGTAGAACATAGCTTCCTCTTCTTAGTAAAGAGATCAAGGACTGTGGTTGCAGGATGTCTCATACTTTGTCAGATTTGGTTGCTGCTTTGGTTTTGCTTTATCGTTTATTATTTTTACAGGGACAAGTAAGTTGGGAGGGAAGTATATTAAGAAATGCCTATGGTGTAAAAAACAAAAGGCATCAATAAAAAGTTTTCAATTATAAGCTATCTATAGTTGTGGGGAAAACTTTCATTATTTTCTCAGAGTTTAATTTGCATAGGATTTATCTCTACAGTTTATTATGACATAGCCAAAAGGTGCTGGTATATTTTCTGCTAAACTGCTCTCCAATATTCTCAGTAGTTTGTGAATAAAGAGTTCTGTCTCAAGTACATCGTGTTCTTAAATTTATTAAATATTAGATTGCTGCACACATTTCCTTTTTTTGTTTGTTTTGTTTTGTTTTTTGGTGGGGCAATGGGGGTTAAGTGACTTGCCCAGGGTCACACAGCTAGTAATTGTCAAGTGTCTGAGGCCGGATTTGAACTCAGGTACTCCTGAATCCAGGGCCGGTGCTTATCCACTGCGCCACCTAGCCGCCCCCACACATTTCCTTTTAACCTTACTTAGCCAGTCTTTTTCACGGGTCACTTTTTTTTTCAGGACCAGATAGAGTTGCTGATTATTGCTATATAGTGTAAATTAAAATTTGGTAGTACTACCTCTCATCTTAACATTCTTAGAGTTGGTTTTCTTTTTCATTGTCTCTCAAAGAATTCTTGACCTTTTGATTTGTGGAATGATTTTTATTATTATTTTGTTTAGTTCCATAAACTATCTCCTTGGTAATTTGAATACTATGGCTTTAAATTTTTAGATAAATTTGGGTAGTGCTTCTTTTTTCCCCTCTATTTTATTGCAACTTAGCTTTCAAAATTGAATTTTCTTCACTTATTTATGATTTTTTTTTTCACCCAGACCTGTAATTTCATTTGTATAGTGAACTTTTGATGAGGAAATGCTCTCCGCCAATGCAGACTGGCACCTTCTCTACAACTTATTCCCTTAGAACACTGCTTGGGGTCCTGAGAGGTAAATCTCCCTGCTCACAGTCACATAGTCATGATGTGTTGGACTTGAGCCCAGATTTTTCTGGCTCTGAGACTAGCTCTCTGTCCATTAGGCTAGTCTGCCTTTGGTTTTTATTTTTATGACCATTGTTTCTAGATGTGTGTGTGTACACACACATACACACATGTGTATATACACATGTACACATATAACATATACACAACACGTTATATACCTTTTTATGTGTATGTATATGTGTGTGTTTATAAATATATATGTATAAATGGTGGTCTCTTGTCAGTATTTTTTTCCTTTCAAGAAAGGCTTCTGGCAGAAGTGTTCCCCAAGAGTCTTTGTCTCCAGCATAAATGAAAGACAAGGATGACAGAAAATTAAATGAACCCAGACACAGAGGGAGCTGCCTAACTAGGGCTTGTAAGAGCTAAAGCTTACCAGCCCTGCCTCTGGTTCTTACCTCCAAAATGACAAGGGGGTCCAATTCAGATTATCACTGAATGAGTGTACTTCCCACCCTTGGAGGATAATACCAGGTGATAGTTAAAGCAGATCTTGGCTGAACCTCCCAAACTGACAAAGAACCAGACCAAGACGAGTCACAAAAGGCGAGAGAGATTTTCCTTGTTAACAAAGGGAGACAGATTTGGATTGCTCTGAGCAATCCATGCAAAGCATAGATGTACACTTTTATTCTCAGTGAATGTACTGCATCAAGAAGGAAAATAACAGCCAGAACATTTTGTGAGTTTAGGACCTGCCCTGGAACATTTTTCTTCATGTATAATTTCTGCAGCTAAAGTTACTAAACTAGATTAATTTGCTAATACTGATTTTTGTTCCATATAGTTACTTATTCTCCCTTCTCACTATTTTCCATCAAAAACAACTGA
Organism: Dromiciops gliroides; assembly: GCF_019393635.1. Taxonomy (NCBI): domain Eukaryota; kingdom Metazoa; phylum Chordata; class Mammalia; order Microbiotheria; family Microbiotheriidae; genus Dromiciops; species Dromiciops gliroides. The sequence goes on from NC_057862.1 coordinate 662,559,600, forward strand.
CCTGAAACATTGTTTGAAGAGAGATAATTGAAGAATTGTCAGATTTCCTGAAAACCCCAACCAAACAAAAAATGTAGATGTGATATCCTAAGAAACCATGAAATAAAACTACTTATACCTATTAGAACAAGAAGGTAAAGTGAAAAAACAGAAAGAATCTCCAGTAATCTTCTAAAGAAATCCCCAACTCAAAACATTCAGAAATGTCATAGCTACTTGGTAGAATTTCTAAATTAAAGGAAAAATACTGCAAGGAGTCAGAAAGAGTCCAATGACCAAGGAACCACAGTCAGAATCACACAAGACTATGCTATAGGTATAACAAAGGATAGAAAATCTTGGGATACAACATTCTAAAAGGCAAAAGATAATGAGTTATGACCAGGAGTAACTTACCCTGCAAAACTTGAATATAATCCTGTAGGGGATAAACTAGGGGACTTTAAAGTAGTCCTAAAGATTAGAGCTGAGTATAGACTTTCAAATACAAACACAAGAATCAAAAGAAACCTATAAAGGTAATACATTTGAGCAGTTTGGAAGGGGTCAAAGAATGATGAAGTATTTATATTCTACTAAGCAGGGAGGAAAGGAATAACCTTTTAGAGGTAATTTTTTTTTTTTGGTTTTAAGAAGAAAAGAAAAAGGAGGGGAAATACACTAGGGAAAATAATGAAAATGGGGAAGGAATTTACTATTTAATATAAATGGGGGTGCTCAAGAAGAGTATACAAATATGGACAAAAGGATAGAGGAACCTGCTTCTCATGACCTTGTTCTTACCTGAGCCAGAGAGAAGGGCAAGCACAAACATCCAATAACTTTAGTATAAAAATACATTAAATTCAACAAGAATACCAGCAAGAAAAGGGAATGGAGAGAGAAGAGCATAGAAGGGAGATAAATCCGGAAGGGAATATTCACAAGCAAAATAAACTTCACCTTTGGAGAGCTGATCATAAAGGAAGGCTAGATTAAAGTGTAGAAATGGAAGAACCAGAGATCAGGGCGTGGGGAGCAGAGGAGCTGAATCAGACCACTTCTTTATCCCTTTTTTAGTAAAGAGAGGGAAAAGAGGACAGAAGAGGACGTGACGGAAGGAAATAAAGAGTTAAGGCATAACTATGACATGAACTCATCCTTAAAATAGAAAGGGGAAGCAGAAATACACTTGAAATAAAGGCTCTCAGTTCAATTGAGGTGCTGGAGGAGAACTTAGTAGTGATTCAGGTGAATTTTAAAAAGCAAGGGTAACATTCGTGTTCTCAGGCAAGGCAACTAAACAGAGCGAAACAGTAAAAATAAAGAGGGCTAAAAGGGCTAAATAGGGAAATAACATTCTCCTCAATGGTACTAGAACTAATGAGATAATATTTATTTGACATATGTACCAGATCACATGATATCTTGAAGAAGTTGAATTATAGAGACAAGTAGAGAGTACAACTATAAGAGTTGGAGGCCTCAATGTGTCCCTTTTGGATTTAGAAAAAAAAAGAAGAAAGGAAATATATAATTTTTTAAAAGTTAGATGTTATTGATGCTTGTCTATTACTAAATTTGTAACAAAAAGTCATTTGCTTATTTCTCAACTGGGTTGGTACCTTTAAAAATTTGATCATGTACTAGGACATAGAAGCCTCATAAACAAATTTCCACCATATGCCTACCTTTACCCTCCCCTTCCAGTTCCCTTTCCCCCCATTAAGTCCTTTGAGGGCAGGAACTGTTTTATATGCATGTACTTGCATGCCCATTCCTTGGCACTGTTCCTGACATATCATAAACAATGAGTGCATTATCAGGAAATTTATTTTAAATAATGAAAGAGATGATGTATAGGAGTGCACTTGAGAAGGGAAAGTGCTTTTAATAGATTTGTGAGGGACTAGAAAATAAAGGAATGAATAAAGGAATATCTTAGAGAGCTAATCAGAAGCAACACAGGTTACACTTAGGGCTTTTTATTTCCTTATCTACTGCAGTAGACTAGTCATAAAGATATTAATTGTATTATATTACTTTAATGAAAGCTAGATTTTATATAAAATTAAATTTATAACTCACAAATATGAGTCTTCACTGTAACACTTTGATGCATGAAATAAAGTACTAACAAGAAGTATATTTATGGGCACATTCTGTATTTTTAAATGGTAAGCAAAGGTAAGGAACTGTGGGTGTGGAATCTTACATATATTACCATGTCTGGTTGGCCCCAGTCCCAACCATGTTGTGCCAGAGGCTTCAGACTAGTCTCTTAGCTCACACCTTGGGGCATCCTTTTTTGATTGGTTAGAGTTCACAGTGTCTTAAGTGATGACAGGCCCAACCATAAGCTTTCTGTTCAGCTGTCTGTCATGGCATCCAGAGGTGCTGCCTCCACCTCTGACCTAGCCCTCTAGCTGTTGACCTTGGCACTGTACTCCTGGAGGGCAGGGCCTGCCTTACTTTTTATACCAATTTCTCCTCCTCTTCTTCCCCCTCCTCCTCCTCTTCTCTTCCTCCTCTCTTCCTTTTCTTCCTCTCTTTCTCCTCCTTCTCCAATCTGAACTCAGTCCCTGCCCCCTAGAGCTTGGTTTGATAAGTGAACCTTGGCCTTATTTTGCTTAGAACCCAAGTCACCACAATCTTCCTATTCATTTTTTTTTTTTTTTTTAGTGAGGCAATTGGGGTTAAGTGACTTGCCCAGGGTCACACAGCTAGTAAGTGTTAAGTGTCTGAGGCCGGATTTGAACTCAGGTATTCCTGACTCCTAGGCCGGTGCTCTATCCACTGCACCACCTAGCTGCCCCCCCCCAAATTTTTTTTTTTTTTACAGGGCAATGGGGTTAAGTGACTTGCCCAGGGTCACACAGCTAGTAAGTGTCAAGTGTCTGAGGCCAGATTTGAACTCAGGAACTCCTGAATCCAGGGTCGGTGCTTTATCCACTGCGCCACCTAGCTGCCCCCTTCCTATTCATTTCTAAACAGCCACCAACCTGCTTTATTCTCTGTCTTTCTAATGCTGTATGTTGTCTTCCCTAAGTTCAGTGCGAGTTCCTTGCAGGCAAGGACTGCTTTTTTTTTTCTCGTTTTTGTATCATGTCTTTAGTACGGTGCCTGGCACGTAGTAAATGATAAATAAATAATCATTCATTCATTCATGTCAAATGCTTAGAAAGAAATCACAGGTGCTATTCTTTTTTAAATGTGATTGGTAGGAGGTAACATAGGCACTGGATTTGAAGTAAAGAACCTGGGACCAAATCCTAGCCCTGCTACTCACTACCTGTGTGACTTTGGGCAAGCCATTTAAACTTTCCCTTCCAGCTGTAACTTGATCCTGTGATTCTAGTCATTACTAATCCAGATTGCCCATTGTCACCTCATATATGAGAATCCTTGATAAAAATATGAGTATGGAAGGGTCAGGCTTTTACAAATTCCTTTCTACAGTAGAACACCATATTCACATTCACACAATTTATCACAAGGAACAGAGATGGCAAGATCCTGCTGCTTATTTTTTGCTGCTTATTTTTACAAGCATTTGACTCATACATAGAAAAATGCAATCTAAGAAGCTTTTCTCTAATAATATATGTCTAATACATGTTAATATTTTGTAAGATTCCTTGAGCTCAGTGGATAAAGCACCTGCCCTGGAGTCTGAAGGACCTGAGTTCAAATCCATACTCAGACACTAGCTGTGTGACTCTGGGCAAGTCACTTAATTCTGATGGCCTCAAAAAAAAAAAAAAAAGATTCCACAAAAGGTACAACCATATTCAAGGCATTAAACAGGAAGATTATTCCAACATTAAGTTGTTTAATACTGATATAGGACATATTCTGTGCAGAATCCAAATGAGAAAAGGGTTCTCTTTAAATGATAAGGACTTTTGAATATTCTGTTGTGCATGTTGTGCTAAAATTAAAGCCCAGATTACTACAGATGTTTACTGATCTATGCATGGCCATTCAAGAGAATAGCTGACTAGTCTCTACAGGAGAAAAACCAAACAGTTAAGAATGACTGCTGTCCAAAATATATTGACTTATATGAGCGGTCCTTCAAAATAGTACATCAGTATATATATCATGGATATTTCTGATAGTGAACTAAATACTGAAACTGAATACAAGAGGGTAGGAGAGGGTGTTTGCTAGCATTTAGAAAGTTATATAATACTTTCAGTGACCCTAAAGGGCTCTTAATTAGAAAACATCTCATTTTTTAAACACCAATATTCTCTCCTGGCATTCACCCCAAAGCAAAGGCCCATCTTTTTAATATAAATATTTAGTCAGTGAGTCCATAAACACAATTGTTTGTTGGTAAATGCTTAGCAACCATATCTCTGGGGGAAAAATGTGTTCACCGCACACTTTTAGGTTTACTCTACGTTAACCTTTTCCTTAAGTCTACACCAGACAATCAACAAAACAATAAATCAAGCCCTGATTTGTAACTTTTGCCAATTTCCAAGGTGTGAATGCTCACACTGAACATTTGTGAGTGCTCTTAGGAGTTGACTCTAGCATACTCTGCATATCCCTCAACTCCTGCCCGAGAGCTAAGCCATAGTGATAACTGAGCATACCTAGGCCCCATGTCTACACAGCCCTGGATCGCACACCACACTGTGCTTCACATACCATCTAATTACCCACCTTGGCCATCTTGCCCTATGCCTGCTGCTGCATGGGAGTGTACCACTTGTTCATCCCTTCACTCTCCATCCTTTGTCCTGGGTATAGGAATCAATCAGTAGTACCATTGCTTGAGGAAAGGGTTTGTCACTTAACTGCCCTAAGGATCCAATCCAGTCACCATGCCCGAGACTCTCCAGACCACAGCCCTGTTTCCCAGTCCTCCGCATCCTTCCCTATATACGTTATCTCCCCCAATTAGAATGTAAGCTCCTTGGAGATGAAGACAGTCTCCCTTTTAGTATATATGTTTACACTTCTTTTAGTACAGTGGCTGGCAGTGTCGAATAAATGATTATTTAATAAATTGTTAATTCCTTGACTATAATATATATGATGTATATATATAACATATATAAATAGCATATAATTATTAATAAATGGTTTTTCATTGATTTATTTGTAATAGATTTGGTGCTTATGATTTTCAAAATCAAACGCTTTGGCCTGGCATTGTATATGTTTTGGCATCTTACCTTCTATTCCCTTCTAAACTAGACTATTTACTAACCCTTGCGAATCCCTCACACAGTCTTGCCTACATTTCTTTGTTCATTTTATTATACCTTTAATACTGTTCTCATCTCCATCTCTGCCTACTGACATTATGACCCTCCTTTATAATTTAGTACAAATGTCATCCCCATCCAGAAATAGGAGAACATAAATATGTTTCTGATGTCAATGATTTTTGACATGTTAGGTTTTTTCTTTTCAAAAGAGATGGCTCTTTGGGAGGGGGCAAATGAAGATGATTTAAAAAATATATAGATATATGTGTATATATGTATTTATACACTTATATGTATATGTCTTTAAAATGTATTTCCATGAACATTCCCTAATTGTTTTACCCTTCTCAAATTCCCCTTGTTTGGAGGAAAGAATTTTATGTATATGCACTTTGCACATGGTAGTGATTTAGAAGAGATCAGGGTTATATTATTTGTAGATGAAAAGAGAGGAGAGAATTTATACTCTGAGATATGATTTGAGGCCTACCTTCCAAGTAATTCTGCCCAAAATGTCATGATCAATAATGTAAAATAATTGATAGATGTACCTGGTTAGAAAATAGTATGGTCAGAGGCAGCTAGGTGGTACAATGGATAAAGCACTAGCCCTGGATTCAGGAGGACCTGAGTTCAAATCCAGCCTCACTTACTAGCTATGTGACCCTGGGCAAGTCACTTAACCCTCATTGCCTCGAAAAAAGAAAGAAAGAAAGAAAGTAGTATGGTCACCATGTTTAATTTATCAATTTGGGGTTTTGGAGTTTCTTAGTGTAGCCTAAGTGTGACCACAGTTCCAGCCACTTGGGCAGCATAACCTGGAGGGTGGTGCCTGATGTGGCTTCTATTCTGTGAGAATCAGAGCACTACCAACCTGCTGAGAAAGATATTGCAGGCAAGCTCCGCCATGAGGAGAAAGCGTGGGGTGACCTCTGAAGGTTTCAAAGGTCAGATTGATGTCAGGAAGTGATGTCTGCCGCCTGTGGGTCATGTCAGTGAGAGCTACCAGCCAATTAGCTTGGAGCTGTGTGTGTGGACAGCCCTGTTTCCTGTTTCACAGGAGGCTTCTGGGAGAAGCTGGGGAGAAGCAAGGATTTTTCCATTTCCAGGCTTCAGCGTGGAGGCAAGAGAGGCAGAATAGGGAGAGCAGACAAATCTCATTCTTTATCCACGTGTTTCTTTTTACTAACCCATAATATACTTTAATAAATACTTAATGCCCAAAGATTGGTGCTATACATTTCTTTTTTTTTTTTTTTTTGCGGGGCAATGAGGGTTAAGTGACTTGCCCAGGGTCACACAGCTAGTAAGCGTCAAGTGTCTGAGGCCGGATTTGAACTCAGGTACACCTGAATCCAGGGCCGGTGCTTTATCCACTGTGCCACCTAGCTGCCCCAGTGCTATACATTTCTAATTTAAGGTGACTACTCATTAGATTTTAGACATCACAGCTAGAATTTTAGACCTTACAGTTCCCGTATCCCTCTCTCTGGCCTAGTTTATACATCTCCACCTGCCTTCATACTAGCAGGTCTGGGAATTTTTCCCAGAGATGGTAACCACTTGGTCATAGCCATGACCACATGACTGCTATTCAAATTCTCTTGAACATTAATAGGGATAACCCTGCTTTGAGGGGTGGGGGGGGGAGTACACTCCTACTACTTGCCAGTGTTGCTTCTGAATACTCCCTGATATGTCCCATTGATTGGTACAAAATCAATCACAATAATACCATTGACACTTAAATACTTCCTAATTTCCTAATTACCTAAACATTTCCTAAATAATAAGGCAAAAAGGGGAAGATAATAACATTTGGTCAATAGAAGGTTAGAACAGTAATATTCATTAACAGTCTATCCATTAACCATTGAACATAGTATTTGTTAGGGAGAATTGGTACACACATACAGAAATTTAGCAAGGAGGCAGGCACATGAGTAGGGAAAACCATGTGGCCAGGTCAACTTAGACAATGGATGGCAGGCTTTAATGTCCTTGGTCTCTTTAGAGAATAGTCAGAGTCATGTGTCACTTATTGGGTAAAAATCTCTTCTTTCCTATGTGCTCTCTTTCTGGTCCTCACATCTCATTAAAGTGGATAGAACCACTTCTGTGCTACTCTAGAGATGAAGGAGCGAAATTCTTTTAGCACATAGCCACTGTTGACAAGGTGCTGAGAAAATGTTACACTCTTTCCATGACAAGCTATTCCCTTAAACTAGAGAACTGTCAGACTCCTCCGATAAGATCTGGGTGCTTGAGGAGTTTCTCCTAAAGCTCTATAGAGTAATAAAGCCATACAGCCTTTCCCTCATCCAGCTCTTCAAGTAGCAGGGGATTTTGTTTTATCCAGTTAGCCCTTAGAGAAATCCAAGCCTCTTATCACAGCAGCGCAGATACCAGGCCTGTCTTTCCCCTGCTGTTTGTCCCCCTTGAGCCAGAGAAGGCAGTAGAAGGTCACACAAATGCCCCTGAGAGATTTCCTCTTTCTGGCTATAGATGTTGCTAGAGAACTCAGAGAATTCTCTCTAGTGGGATTCAGCCATTTTAAAGGCTTCCAGGTGCTGCAGAGATTATGATACTCTCGCATTTGACTCAATCCCTGTGAGCTTGCTCTATTTTTTCATCTGTTAGCAGCCTTTCCCATTTCCTCCTGTGCCTTCTGTCCCTGACTCCTGCATTCAGCTTTCTCTCTTCTTATCTTCATCTGGTCATTTTCTCCTCCCTCTAATGCCTTAAAACAGTGCTGCCTCATGAGCAGTGACCCATCTCCAGCTTGTGAGCTGAAGCACAAAAGACCAACCTTTCTTTCAAGTATGACGCCAGCAGTCCACATAGAATCTTCCTCTAGATTCCAGTCTTGCTTGGTTTGTAATTTCTCACTAGATAAAACATTTTAAGCACTGGAAACAGTCACAGTCACATGAGTTTATGTACTACAATGCCCTGAAGCCAGTACCGTCATCAAACAGGTCCTCTCAGTACATTTATTTAAGTGGTAGTTCTCCCTCTGGTCCCCCAAACAGTCTATCTTTCTCAGTGTTTTGATGAAGATGCAGTATCTCTTCTTAAGATGAATTTGTGGGGGCAGCTAGGTGGCACAGTGGATAAAAGCACCGGCCCTGGATTCAGGAGGACCTGCGTTCAAATCTGGCCTCAGACACTTGGCACTTACTAGCTGTGTGACCTTGGGCAAGTCACTTAACCCTCATCGCCCCACAAAAAAACAAAAACAAAAAGAAAAAAGATGAATTTGTTAGTTTTTCTTATGTAAACATTCTTTTTCTGCTCCCATGAGCAACCAAAGTATTCATATAGAGAAGGAGCAGTGCCTAAGATGAGTAAAATCCATAATGTGCTTGGGGCCCAATTTGGGAGATCATTTTAAGGTTGACCTTGAGTACTAAAGCAGAGTTTCCTGTATGCTTCAGAGTCTGATAAAAAAAAATAGTGAGGCATTCAAATGAAGTGAGAATACTACAAACCCTTATCCTGAGAGATTGTCTCCCATTACATTCTGCTGCCTTCACATCCTCTTTGTTTTCCCTGTGAGGAGTGGTCCCTGGGTGAGCAAGAATATGATTTGGCATTTCAGGTATCACTCACCTTCCAGGATGTGACTGTGGACTTTTCCCAGGAGGAATGGGACCGCTTGGAGCCTGCTCAGAAAGATATGTACAGGGATGTGATGCTGGAGAACTATGAGAATTTTGTCTTCCTTGGTAAGGATGGCTTTTCCATCATGAATCATTATCTCTGCCTTCCCATTTCCTAATAGCTGTGGGATGTCTGCAATGTTTCACTGAGCATTGACTTTATATGCAGGGATGTTCTCATGAATACATGTAATGTGGGGGTTCCTAAATCCACCGATGTACAACAGTAATAATCACAGCCAGCAATTACGTAGTGCTTTAAGGTTTGCAAAGCAATTTACAGATATCTCATTTGATCTTCACAATAACCCTGGGAGGTGGGTGCTCTTACTATCCTCATTATATAGATGAGAAAACCAAGGCAGAGAGAGATGTTAAGTGGTTTACCCAGGGTCACACAGCTAGTGAGTGTTGGAGGCAATGGAATCTATCTGTGCCTTGCCCATCTTATATTTGTGGAGTTGGGTCATTTTCTTCCTAAGTGTAAGACTCCATTTATCCTTGTTGACTTTGCACTTATTAGATTCAGCCCAGTGCTATAGCTTGTCAGCATTCTTTTAGATCCCAGCTGTCATCTAGGATATTAGCTGTTCCTTCCAACTTGGTGTCTTCTGTTGATTGAATGAACATTCCATATATACCTTAAATGAGTGTGCTTTCTTGGAGACCAGATCATCCCCATTACCTACCCCCCACTGATTCCTGGGAACACAATATAGAGCTCCTTTGTCCCATCTTCTGGGCCTTCTTAGCATGCCCCTCTGCTCCCTAAAGGGAGAAGGTAAGACTGAATTTTGTGATGTCTCTTTTCTAAGCACTTTAACATTTACCTATCCCTCTGAGCAGGGCTTCCAGTTTCCAAACCTGATGTAATCTCCCATCTGGAAAGAAGAGAAACACCGTGGATGACAGAGAGTGAAGTCCTGATAAGCACTTATCTAGGTGAGTGAAAGCCAAACATGTGGAATCATTTAAAGGAACAATTTAAGGGTGTTAGGATATTTTCCCTAAAGTCTCCCTGGCCTCTGGAGAAGAGGTGTGGCTGGCCAGCCCGAGTTCTCTCCTGTAACCTCCTCTTTGACTCTGGTCAATCAGCTGCTCTCTCACTCTGCCCATATCCTCCAGTCTCAAAGAGAGATGTCTGTCTTCTTTCTAATGGTAACACCTCCACCTACACACCTTTCCTTTACTGCCTCCTGCCATGATTGTTTTCTCCTTTCATCTCCAAAGTTTCCTTTCCCTCTGCTTTCAGATATAACTGTATTCAACCTCTATTTAAAACCGACACAAAACAAATCCCTTCCTTGGTCTTGTTGTATCTTGTTTTTACTTTACATTTTTCCTCATTTCTTTCAAGCCCCAAACCCCCGTCTGTACTCTTTCCGATTCCTTTGGTCTCTTTCGCTTGTGAATTGCTAAAATCTGCCTTCTCTCCAGCTGTTCCAGAGACCAGGATCTTTAAGGCTGCTGTGGAGTTCCATGATGCTAGTGCTAGTTTGTGTACATAGAGAGAACTTTCTAGCTTACACTATGCTCTTCCACCTTGTAAGGTGAATCACGCATCAACATTTCCATTTTACAGCAGACGAGGCCAAGGCTCAGGGGCTTTTGTCTTGTCCGTGGTCACCTGGCTGCTAGAATCATACTGAGGCTTCAGATGGAAGCTCTCTCGAGTCCATGGCTTTTCCTGCTTCTCCTCTTCTGTCTTCCAAAGGCTTTCTCTCCCACCTTCATCTGGTCCCCCCTCTGCAGCATTTCACTTTGTGACCCTTCTTGGGGAAGCCTCAGATGGGATTCTCAGTCTGGCTTAGGTCAGACTTGATGGCTGCTGATGGCCCTGGGAGGCTCTGGGATTCTGTGAGAGCCTCGCTGGACTCTGCCTCGGTCAGGCCACAACTGGAATATTGAGCTCAGTTCTGGACACCTCATTTTAGGAAAGCCATTGACAAGGTGGAGCATAGTCAGAGGAAGGAAACCAGGAAATCAGACATGGAAGGATAGGAGACCATGCTCGTCTCAATGTATTGCAGCCCTTTAGAGGTCTTCATAGAAGGGGCAGATAGGCCAGTAATTCTGAAAACATTAGCCTTTTATAATGAGTGCGTCGTAGTGTGCACAAGAGAAATCATAAGGCCTACCTGGAAATATCCGGGGTATTGGGTGGGGGTTGGGCTAGAAAGAGGCAAGTGAAGAGGAGTTCAGAGCAAAGATCTGGATTAGGGTGAAGAGAGACAAGGCAGAAAGGAGATTTATCTTAGTTGCGATCTCTTGCCACAGAAAGATGCTGTCTTGTCTCACAGAGCATAGATGTGTCATTGTGCCCTGGTGAAGGTGATCTTAAGGCCACAGTAGCAGGAGGAATGGCGTTGATAATGCTGTGACCCAGCGTGCCTAGATTGTCTTATGCTCTATTCCTTGTTCATTGTGGGGAGATCTAGAATCTATCCCTAATTTTATTCTTGGCGTTTAGCAGTCATCATTCCTCAGGCCCCCCACCATTGTCACATTCCTAGGCACAATTCTTTTTTTTCAATCTTAATAGTATTTTTTCCAGTTAGGTGTAAAGATATTTTTCAACATTTGTTTTCATAAGATTTTTAGTTCCAAATTATTCTCCCTCCCCACCCTTCTCTCCCTGTTCCCCAAGACAGAAAGAGATCTAATATAGGTTATATATGTCCTGGTCAAAATTCTCCTGCCACTTGCCCTTTCCCAGAAATGTGCCTTAGGGGAATTGCCCAACCTTGTATTACCTCTGTTGTAGAAGAGGTCAGATATATAACTGGCAGCAGCATCTGACTCTTTCAGCACCTGGCTTTGGGACAGAGGGCAGAGTGGCCACACCTAGGCTGCCAGGATGAATCGGATCATTGAAGCAGTATGCATGGAAGACATTTACTAGCATTGTAAGACAAAGAAAGCTTGACTACTAATTGCCAGCAGATTGGAAGTTTTCCTTCTCAATGAAGGTTTTTAGGCAAGATTAAAAGTTCACTTGCTGGGGATGTTGTGAAGGTGATTCATGGGCTAGATGGTCTCACTGAGATCCTGCATTCCTTGTTGCCTTCTCTGTCCATACTAAACTGCTTCACCTTCAGACATCTTAATGATCTGTCCTTTAACTACTTAGCTACACGTACTTCCCAAGATTCCTTGCCATGTACTCATCTTCTGTGTCCATAGAAACAGAGATGATTGAGTGTTGTCGGTGTCCAGCTTGACCAGCCCCCTCTTCTTTCCATTAAGGAAATGGAATCCAGGGAGATTCAATGACTTGCCCATAGTCACTCAGGCAGTAAGTGGCAGAGCCAGGATTCAAACCCAGGTCCTCTGACTCTCTCCACTGTACCATAATTCCTCCTTATTGGGGATTCATCTCTGTAGATGTGGAAGTTAAACTTGAGGGAGTAAATGAAAGTGTCCAGAGATAGTGTATTAGTAGAAAAGAAGAGTCAATGACCAGACCTTTAAAAAGACCCACAAGGAGGTCAGCTAGGTGGCGCAGTGGATAGAGCACCAGCCCTGAATTCAGGAGAACTTGAGTTCAAATCTGGCCTCAGACCCTTGACACTTACCAGCTGTGTGACCCTGGGCAAGTCACTTAACCCCAATTGCCTCACCAAAAAAAAAAAAAAAAAAAGACCCACAAGGGATCAGAAAAAAGGATGAGCCCACAAGGAAACGAAGCAGGAAAAGGTGGTGTATGTGAAGCCATGGGAGGAGAGAGTGTCCAGGAGGAGGGAGAGCAGCCAACAGTGACCAAAACTGTGTTGAGGCCTTGAGAAATAAGACTTGAGAAAAGACCCAGAGATAGGGATTTAGGAGTCATTTGTATTCCAGAATTATGGCAGAAGCTCACTTGTAAGGGATTGGGGCAAAAGTAGGTATTGAAGAAGTGAGACATCAGACCTATACACATTTTAGAAATTTAGCAGTGAAAGAGAGGAGCAAGGTAGTGAGCAATGTGGGCCAGAAAAATCAAGAGAAGGTGTTAGTGTTTGGTTTTTTTAATTTTAAGACTCAAGAGGGACAGCTAGGTGGCGCAGTGGATAAAGCACTAGCCCTGGAGTCAGGAGGATCTGAGTTCAAATCTGGCCTCAGACACTTGACACTGACTAGCTGTGTGACCCTGGGCAAGTCACTTAACCCCAATTGCCTCACCAAACAAAACAAAAAAAAGAAGACTCAAGAGACCTGAGTGTATTTTCAGGCCAATGAATGAAAGAAGCACTGGTAAGATGAGAAATTGAAATTCCTAAGGAGAAAATATGTAATTGAAAACTTTTGGAAGAAGTGGGCAGGGAGTGAAATTAAGTTATATACACATGTATATGTGTATATACATGTATATGTATATATAACTTAATATGCATGCAGAATCACATTAATGACTAGTAAGAATGTTGTTTTCTTTTACTAGACTTTTAGCTCCTTAAAGTGGGGCACTATTTCTAGGCTGCAGTATCCCAAGCTTAAGAAGTCCCAGGTGGTATGATTTAAGGAGAATCAGGTTCTTCACTCCCCGGCCTGTTCCCTGGTCCGTACATGATCCCAGACCAACTTGCTAATCAACCAGCTTTGTGTGTTGTGGTTGTTAGCTCCGCGAGCCTGTGCCGCCCCGAGAGCCTGTGCCCCTCCCTGGCCACCTGGGCCACTGCTACTCGAGCCTACCTCCTGGTTCTCAGCAGGGGTATAAAATCCAAGTTCTGTCTTAGCACCAGCATAGACCCCTGTAGTCTCCCCCCTGCCCAGGGCTCAGCCCACTCACCAGACTGTGAGCTTACTTCCAGACAACACTGGTGCTTCAGCTGATTCAGAGGCTCTGGGGGTCTCCTTCTCTAGTGAGGCCTTTCTGGGACTGGATCTGTGTCAGGGTGACTGTGGGGTTGGGCCCAACTCCTGTATCAGCTCAGCAGCTGCCTCCTTCTGACCTTCCAAGCCGTTCTTGGCTAGAAGATGATTTCAGCACATTCTCCTGTGGGTTTTGCTGCTCTGGGCATTTTCCTATGGCCTTATTTGGATGTTTTTTGGAGTGATCGTGTCATGAGTTTGGGAGCTCACTGCCTTTCCTCTGCCATCTTCAAGAATATCATTTCTGTGATTAGCAAAAAGAGCAAGGATGATGATGTTGAGAAAATTTGGGGAATAGAATGGGGGCTAGTGTCAGATGGTTTCATTCTTCTCAGTGAAGTAGGAGCCTAGGTCATCTGCAGTAAGTATGGTGGTTGGGGAGCCTAGGGTGGTTTGAAGAAGACATGGAATAGTCTTTGCAGAATTAGATGTAGAAAAGTGGAATAGGGTTGTTGTGCAGAACATAAGAACTGTAGTGGGATTGTTGAGTGGGAGCAGAGCGGGAGCTAAGGTTATATACCCTGAATTGGGGTGTTTAGTTTACTCAATTTTATTGTTTTTCCAATGATATTCTATATCAACCCTAGAGTTGGCGCACACAAATCAAATAGTAGGAAGTTAGCTAGAATTAGATATAATATGAGTCTCTACCTGGGGTGCCCTTTAATGTGATCACCTACATAATGTGGCGCTATATAATCCCTCTCATGGGCCATGTCAACAGCCATTCATTCTTCTGGGTGGGCTCACTCACTCCAACTTGTCCTTATCCTGGTAGGTAAAGATTCCCACAGATAGACCCCTGTTACATGTTTAGCCTCAAGCTCTCCCAAAGACCTATGAGTAACTCTTTTGAGGGGAAATATACTTCCCTTAATCACCAGCCTAGCTCTTGAGCCTCCACTGAATTCGTTCTCTAGCTATACAACCATCACTCACAATGATACTTTTAGATATTAAATCTGGCCATTCATTTAACAAAAAGACAAAAGAAAATGTAATTTGCATCATAGCTACTAATAAAACCAATGCACATATGAAAACAGTCACAATACACATAAATCTGGATCACATTCTTCCACTAATCTTTAGTAAAGGGCAAGTATACCCTTATAAAACTTAGCAGGTAACTTAAAACTCTGGACTATATATAAGCTTTGATATTTCCGGTCCATTTAGGGATGTTTGCATCCCAGGAAATTTGCTTCTCACCTCACTGCTTGACTGTTGGTCCTTACCATTCTTCAGCTGGGAAGATCCACTCTTCTCTACTCGAACATAGCTTTTCCACACTCTTTCAATTTATATTTACTATTAACAGGGTGCTTAGAGAATGTTACTTTTTGTAAAAAGCATTTATTTATTTTGATCTGCATTTTAAATCAGTCTCTCCTACTACTCTATTGAACATTTTTTTAAAACCCCAAACAAAACCCCCATTGTAACTACACAGTACAGCAAAACCAATTCCAATATTGGCTATACCCCCAAATCTATATATTTATCTTCATTTAAAATTCATCGCTTCTCTGGCAGGAGGTGAGTGGCGTGTTTCATTTTAAATTTTCTGGATTCGTATTTATTCATTGCATTGATCAGAATTCTAAAGTCTTTCAAAGTTTTTCTCAGTATTACTGTAAATTTTTCATTGTTCTAGTTCTGCTCACTTTGCTCTGCATGATTTTATAGAGGTCTTCCCATTGAATAATAGTTTTCTTTAAGCCAGAGAACCACAAAGATCATGAAACTAACTATCTCTGAGATACACAGACCAGCCCAATTATTCATCCACCTGGATGCTGCCTTGTCAGAGAGCGCTTGTGGTAACAGAGCACAAGGTGGTTCTTTGGAGCTAAATATATAAACCTAGCTAGCTCACCAGAATACCAGAGCAGATACAAAAAACCTTTCTGCTTTCCTTTTTCAAGCTATAGATGGCATAAAAGATCAGCAGCCTCCCACCCCCATCACTTCTTCTTAGGCTCCTATGCCAGGTTCTTTTCAGGTTCCCATACCCTATTCTTAAATATTTTGGTGGCTAAAATGAGAACCTCCTGATTTTCAGTGACTCACCTTCCTTTTAAAAACTCAGAAACTCCCCAAATTCTCCCTATAAGATCTATAGTTCATTTTGAATCACACCTCACTGTTGAAATGTTTGTATGCCTTTAAAAAAAAAGATTTATCATCTATGTCATAAAACGTGTATTTATGTGAGCTGAGATACTATTATCCCTTGCAACTATAACTTCTCCATTGTGGTGCATTATCTCTTTGGTTTCATTATCTCTATTATACTTGAAGCAGTGTTTCTTTACATTCATATGTCTCTAGTTTCCAATGAATAAAAGATCTTTGTCTGCCTCTTTATAACATCAAAATTTTCCCAGACAAGTGAGGTATCAGTCTATGTTGTTCATAAGGGTATTTGTGCTTATAAATCATCTTTTTCAAAGTAGGTTCTTGAATTTTGATGGAGATTTTCTTCAAGCTTTTTTTATTTCTCCGAATTAATGTTTCCTCTTCCTGAATATTGACACATTTTTCCAAGAATTCCCATTATTGGTACTCTGATGAAATCTATAAAATTTTCCCATGTAATTAATGATTGTAATTCATTAAGTTCTGGATGGCTAGGTGCTTTTTTACTCTCTCCTTCCCTTTGCTGTCCTTCACTTCCCTCAATGTTCTACTTTTTCCAGACTAATATTCATTCACTTTGAATAAGAAAGCAAAAGTCTAGAACTTAGTATAAATAAATTTTCTTTCTCCCAACACAGGCAATGGTGAATATTAAAACTTTTCTATTCCTTGCAGATTCCCTTATTCAGAAGACAAGATATGAAATCGAGGAATCAATTCCAAAGCAGTATATTTCTATTGGAGACTCATCCAATGAGAGACTCACAAAGGAGGGTCCCTGGAATTCCATTTTGGGAGAAGCTTGGGATCATGATGTCAGGTTAGAGAGACAGAAGGGAAACCAAGAGAGACAGCCAAGGCAGGTACCAGTAACTCACCACTATAATGTATTTGGGAGAAAGCTCATTCTAGGGTCTTTCCTCATTCCACAACTGAGTTTTCCTAGAGGAGAAAGTCTCCATAAATATGATACACTTGGAGAGAGTTTCAAACAATTTTCAGACCTAATTAAATATAATAGGATTGAATTAGGGAAGAAACTTTGTAAATATAGTAAGTATAGGAAACCCTTCAATTATCAGTCAAACCTTATTCATTACTATAGAACACATACTAGAGGAAAACCTCTTAAATGTAGTGAATGTGGCAGAACTTTCAGTAGCATCTTAAACCTCACCTTACATCAGAGAAGTCATGCTGGAGGAAAACTTTTTATATGTGATGAATGTGGGAAAGCCTTCAGCCAGAAAGAAAACCTTGATACACATAAGATGTTTCATACTGAAGACAAACTTTTTCCATGTAATGCATGTGAGAAAGCCTTCAGTAACAATTCACGCCTTATTGTGCATCAAAGAATTCATACTGGAGAGAAACCCTACATATGTAATGAATGTGGGAAAGCCTTCAGCCAGAAGGGAAACCTTAAAACACATAAGAGAATTCATACAGGTGAGAAGCCTTTTGAATGTAATGAATGTGGGAAAGTCTTCAGCAGTAACAGACACCTAACTCGACATCAACGAATTCATTCTCAAGAGAAACCATTTGTATTGAATACATTTGGTAAAGCCTTTAGCAACACCTCTTACCTTAGTAAACGTAGGGTAGTTAATAATAATAATAATAATAATACTGGAGAGAAACCTTTTAAATGTTATGAATGTGGAAAAGGCTTTAGGTACAGTTCTTCTCTTATGCAACATCAGAGAATTCATACTGGTGAGAAGCCCTTTATATGTAATGAATGTGGAAAAGCTTTCAACCAGAAGGGAATCCTTAATACACATAAAATAACTCATACTGGAGAGAAGCGCTTTCAATGTAATGCATGTGGGAGAGCCTTCAGACACCGTTCATCCCTTATGCGACATCAGAGAATTCATACTGGAGAGAAACCCTATAAATGTAATCTATGTGATAAAGCCTTTAGTCAGAAGGGAGGCCTTAATGCACATAAGATTGCTCATACTGGAGAGAAACATTTTGAATGTAGTGAATGTGGAAAAGGCTTCCGATACTGCTCATTCCTTGTGCAACATCAGAGAATTCATACTGGTGAGAAGCCCTATATATGCAGTGATTGTGGGAAAGCCTTTGGCCGGAAGGGAAGCCTTAACACCCATAAGAGAATTCATACAGGTGAAACTCCTTTTGGATGTAATGAATGTGAGAAAGCTTTCACCAATAACCAGAGCTTAGCTCGACATCAAATATTCTCTCATATTCGAGAGAAACCCTTTCATTGTAATGAATGTCAGAAATCTTTCAGCCAGAGAGGAGATCTTAATAAACATAAGAGAATTCATACTGGAGAGAAACCTTTTCAGTGTGAGGAGTGTGGGAAAGCTTTTACCCGTAGTGAAAACCTCAAAGGGCATAAGAAAATTCATACTGAAGAGAAGCCGTTTCAGTGTGATGAATGTGAGAAAGCTTTCAAATGGAGTGGAAACCTTAAAGAACACAAAAAAACTCATGCTGGGATGAAGCTCTTTGAATGGAATGAAGGAGGAAGTGTTTATAGTCCAAACTTTGTTGCATATGATAAGATTCATAATAGAGAGACCCCCTTTGAATATAAATAGATATGAGAAAACTTTCAGAAACAGCTCATTGCTGAAAAGAAGTTGAGAATTTCTACTATAGATCATTTCAATATAAGGAAATTGGGAAAGCCTTCAGCAAGAAAAAAAAAACAACCTTATTGCACATCAGAGAATTCATACTGGAGAGAAAAGTTTTCGTGATTAAAAATTGTGAGAAAATTTTCAATTTGAGTAGAAAACTTAAGGATATAAGTGGATTCATTCATCATTATAACCAGGATTCAAGACTTCAACAGTGTGGGAACTCCCATCGACCAATGTAGATCACAGCCTATCCATAACATTGTCTTAGAGAGTTTCCTGACACTCAGAAATGTTAAGTGACTTGCCCCAATAGCATCAGGCTAGGGCTCCTTGACTCTTCAGTTTTATGTTCTGTCCAGTAATACCAACTAATAACCTCTCAAAGATATTCATACTGGAGAAAAACTCTTTGAATGTAATAAATTTCATAAGGTCCTTAGCAATAGTGCAACCTGTATTAGTCATCAAAGAATTCATACCGAAGAGAAGCCCTTTCAGTGACATAAATAAATGTAGGAATGCTTTCACCTAGAGTAGAAACCTGAAGCACCAGAAGTTGATTCATGCTGGAGAGATTCTTTGAATGTGATGAATGTTGTACATCTTTCAGGCTGATATAAAAGCTTTGATATACATATAAGAAAATTCATACTGGCTAGAAATCTTTTGATTATAATGTTTTTGGGAAAGCTTTCAATCTAGAAAACCTTGTAGAACATTGGATAATTCATACCGGTGAGGATGTTCATAAATATAATAAATGTGGAAATCTCCTCAGAATGAGCTCATCCCTTGCGAAGCAGAATGACCCTGGTAAAAATCTTTGGAGTCCATTCTTCATCAGAATTCTCATACTGGAGATTAACCATGCATATAAATGAAGGAATGCTTCATAAAGTTTTATCATCTATTAAATATTGGAGAGTCAAGATGTCAAGTTTTGTCATCAATTAAATTGTTTATTGCTTTGAGAGGAAAAAAGAGACCCATCCTCCTTTATGTCCCTCTTTTTTGTTAGCTACCAATCAGGTGGCAGTTCAGTTGCAAAAGTGCAAACTTTGAAGTACTGCCTATAAAATACATGTCTTTGATGTTTTTGAAAGTAGTTTTAGTAAATATAACAAAATATTAATTAGCAAAATAGTTAAATTTTTTCTAACTTCTTAGAACCAAGGAATAAAAGATGGTATATAAATGTCCTAGGATGATTCCCCCACCTCCAGGGGATGTTTAATATGGGAACTACCTCTTTGGAAGTTTTTATGAAATGTAAACTAATTGGGGCAGCTAGGTGGCGCAATGGATAAAGCATCGGCCCTGGATTCAGGAGGACCTGAGTTCAAATTTGGCTTCAGACACTTGATACTTACCAGCTGTGTGACCCTGGGCAAGTCACTGAACCCCCATTGCGCCCCCCCACCCCAAAAGGAGTGAAATGTAAACTAATTACCCTTATACCCTTGGGCTTATCTGGATCAGATTTATACACACTGTACTTCCCAGTCTGGAGTAGCATTATAAAAAGGAAGGGACTTTAAAAATTACCTGGTTCAACTGTTATTTTGGAACTTAAGGATGCAAAGTAGAGAAAATAACAAATGGACTTTAAGAAAAAATTTGCTTCCTGATCCAAGGGGAAAATGTAGCAACTCAAAGAACTCCAGATCACTCAAGGAGTTCTGGATTTGATCTTAGTATCCATCTTAGTTCATTGATTCTGGTTCTTGAATGAAGCCATGGAAATCCTGGCTTATTGTTTCCTCAACAATTTTAAAATCAGCATCTCGAGGAAATCTACACCTTATCAGGATCCTAAAGGGCAGTACAGTAGGCATCCTAATGGTGACTCAGTCCACGGTCAAACAGTAAGACTCATGTTGTACAAGAAAGGTAACATGGTTTAGTAAATGGAGTGCTGGATTTGGAGTAAAGAAGACCCAGGTTTGGATCCTACCTTAGATACTAGCTGTATCTGTATCTCAGATACATAGCCAATCACTTTACCTCTCTGGGCCTCAGTTTTCTCATCTTTAAAATGGGGTAGTTGATCAAAACTTTCTTTTAAAACTCAGTGTTAACAAGTATGTTTACATGTACTTGGGGGAGGGGAAACAAAACATTATTTATTTTTTAATGGGGTAGTTGGACCTTTAAGGTCCTTTCCAACTCTTAAATCTATGATCCTATGGTAAGTCTACTGGGGCTGGGAATTGGATTAGGCTGGATTGGATTGGATTGAGATTGACTGGGAATTGACCCTTGGTAGGGAATGGTGTTAAAGGACTCAATTACCCCCTTCCTTCTCAAAGGTTCAAAATTTTTGCTCTGCAACTGTGGCCCAGAAGAGTATGTGTGGAATTCCTCAGCCTCATTTTTAGTTCCAGGATAAGATTATCTGCCCTTCCTACAGGATATCTTGAGCGTTACAGCTTCTACCAGTGGAAAAGGTGATCCCATAGTTTGATAGGAGAAGGTCAAAGTCTTACCTTAAATTTTGAGACTGAAAGTTTTGGACCAACAAAAACTGCCTCCTGCTTCATTGGGAACAAAGGCCACCCTAACTGGTCAAGGTCCCTCCAAAATCTAAAAGGTTCTGTAAATGGGGTGGAGACCTGCAGCTAGGAAAGTTTCTATAAAAATAGCAAGAGTGAGAGATTTACATATCAGCATGACTCCTACCCACCTCCCCATTACAGAAATGCCTCAAAAAGCAATTTAGTTACCAGAAGAAGAGTGAAAAAGAAACTTTCCCACAAGGTAAAAGGCTTCTAAAATGACATCAGAAGATTGATGGACCCACTTCCCCTGGATGTACGCAGTCCCTCTTGCTCTCAGGGTGATCATTTCATTAAGCCTGAATTTCCAGTGTTGGGTATGGTGGCATTTACCCTGTTCTCAGTAAGGTCTCTTAGAACTCATCCAGCCTCAATGACAGAGAAATTGGGTTACTCTAGGTGGTGGAGAGACTGAGAAATACAAAGCCAAGCAGAGGGGAAGGGGCTTGTGTGGTGAGTAAAAAGGGGTGTATAAGCTCAACTGTAGTCATCTCTCTATGGAGTTTCTTCAAGACATATCCACCTGGATTCTAAACCCTAGCACTTAAGTTGGTTATTAAAGTTGCTCAATTTGGTTATGAAGATAGACAAAAGCAAGGGGCACTGTGTGGAGGAAGGAATCAAACAAAGAAATGGGTCCTGATTAAAAATATGTTTGGAACCATTGAAAAGGGATGGTGAGCAGGAAGGCTAGGTGAGAAAGGTTGGGTATAAGGCCAGCCTCCAGGCAGATAAACATTCAATGCATTGAAACAAATAAGGGAAAGGGGGCAAACAATCTAGAAAATAATAGGATCACATATATAAATATATAATGAAAGATTGACACTCAAATAATTTCATCAAGAGAAAACTGAGGCGGGCAGTGGGGGGGGGGCTAAGTGGCACAGTGGATAAAGCACCAATCCTGGATTCAGGAGGACCTGAGTTCAAAAGCGTCTGGCCTCAGACACTTGACACTTACTAGATGTGTGACCCTGGGCAAGTCACTTAACCCCCATTGCCCCCCCCCAACAAAAAGCCAAAAACAACAACAAAAGAAAACTGAGGAAGGTGAATAAACACAGATAACAGAAAGTAAGCAACAAAATCAATGTTCAGTGGCTTCTAAGGAAAGATAAGGCTGTTTTAAAATTTCATCTTAGTTGAGGGTTAAGGAGAAAACAAATCTTGAAGCACAAGGATCTAAGAGGCTAATGAACAAAGGGATTAAGGAATTAGGAAGAGTAAAGGAGGAAAAAATTATATTGTTTGGACTAAAACCCACTTTCCTTCATAAATAAATCAGAGGAGAGCAGTTTAGGTTTAATGATGAAGTTAGAAACCAATCTAAAGATTTAAGAAGAGAGTGAGATATCCTATGAAAAGGAATATATAGGGGCAGCTAGATGGCGCAGTGGATAGAGCACTGGCTCTGGAGTCAGGAGTACCTGAGTTCAAATCCGACCTCAGACACTTAACACTTACTAGCTGTGTGACCCTGGGCAAGTCACTTAACCCCAATTGCCTCACTAAAAAAACAAAAGGAATATAGAACAACTTCTACCATACCACAAAGCTGCCTTCATAAAGCAACATTTCTGGGCATCAGACTTTGCAAAGCAATGCTTTGCAGAAAAACAAAATAGATGAAAAAAGAAATGGAGCACAGAGTGGCCAAAATCTACACTAGCTCTAATAGATGAATTGGACTAAAGTGGGAGCACGGTTTTTGTTTTTCAGAAGCCTTATCTCTTATGAGAGTTGATTATAGAGCCCATACATGAAAGATTCCCTTTCAGAAGAGCCTAGAATAAATAATCATAGAGTAAGACTATACAAATGTCTTAGCATCGCATGCTCTTTTTATAAAAATTGAGTATGGGTTAGGACATGAAGAAATCATAAATAAATGGGAAAAAGCAAATATTAAACAGATCCCTTATTAGATTATACTAATAAAAAAAACTGGTATGAAGAACACATGAAATAAATATATACTTAAATATAGACTAAATAATGGTATCCTGAATAATGATTGTGTCAAGAAACAAATCACAGAAAATATATATTTAAGAGAATGAGAAGTACTTGGAAGATTACTGAGTGGGAGTTAACCAAAGATGTAGCTCTCTCATCCCACCTCAAATAACCAGAAAGTGCTCCCAAATGCCGCAAAATGCAATGACAGAAGAAAATGAAAAAATAAGCCACAAGGCAATCCTTTAAAAAAAAATAATAATGATTGGGGGCAGCTAGGTGGCACAGTGGATAAAGCACCAAGCCTGGATTCAGGAGGACCTGAGTTCAAATCCCGCCTCAGACACTTGACACTTACTTGACCCTGGGCAAGTCACCTAGCCCTCATTGCCTCACCAAAATAATAATAATGATGATTGAAGATAAATGGGCCAGCTCATCCACTCTCATGAGCATTATCTTCTACATATAGTCCACAATCACATTGGTCCTTGGTGCCTCATGTAGGCTGTAACTTTAGGCATCAATTTGTTTTAAATTAAAATTTTTTGGGGGGTGGGGCAGGGCAATGAGGGTTAAGTGACTTGCCCAGGGTTACACAGCTACTAAATGTCAAGTGTCTGAGACCAGATTTGAACTCAGGTCCTCCTAAATCCAGGACCAGTGCTTTATCCACTGTGCCACCTAGCTGCCTTGGCATCAATTTTTATAGTTAACTCTTTTTCAGTGTTACAGGGAAGACCCTGCTCCCTAATTGGTTTAAGATTTGTGAATCAAGCCCCAAAGCCTGAAAAGAAAGGAAGAGTATGATGGTGGAAGACTTGGGGAAATAGGGGCCCAGAAAGAGGGTATTGGTTACAACAATTTAATATTATACAAGGACAGCCAAGAAAAATAAGATGAATTGCAAAAAAAAATACATCATCATCGTTCAGTTCCTCAGCAAAAAGGGAATCCTTGGTCATCATTATGATGTTAACCAACAGGTGGAAGGGAGTAAGACAAGGGTATTGCAACAAACTACCATGGGGTAGGGGGAAGGAGTAAACATTTAGAGAATACAACTTCTCTAACAGCAGACATGTGTTTCAGTACTCTAACTCCCATGGGGGTGGGGTATGAGGGAATGGTTAGAACCTCAGGAGGAGCATGTCTGAGCAAAGGTGTAAAGTCTCAAAAGGAGGATAGCATGGTATAAAGAGGACTAGGCAATGGTTGGAAAAGAACAGGATCTAGCAGCCTAGATACAGGTCATAGATTATTTCCCATTGAATTCAGTGTTTTATCAAGAATTAGCATGTCTAGGAATTAGTTATAATTTCATCCCAGAACAGATAGAAACAAGAACAGCATTTGAATGAAAGCCACATTTCCCAATGGAGCAAGGTGAAATGGATGGAGAATAATAACCATCATCTGTAGCAAATATTATGGGAATCTTCCACAATCACTTGTAGGTCATCAGCCTGCTAATTGACTCAGCATTCACTTCTACACCAGCTCACCCAAGGGATATTCATTGTGGGTAGAGGGGCAAGTTCAGAGGTAGAACCTATTGGCCTTAGAATGGGCAAGTGGAGTGGTCTAGACAAGCAGACTGAGAATCATCTCCATAGAGACCATTGAACTCAGGGGACCTGATGAGTTCATTAACTGAAGTAGCATCAGGGAAGAAGAGGACCTAGAAGAGAGCCTTGGAGCCCCCACCCCCACCCTGCTCCCCACCCCACCCCCATTTAGTGGCCATGCCCTGGTGAAGATCCAATGCTTCATTTTATTATCCTGAGCCCTAAAGCAGTCCAGTGCTATGATTGCATGGTGTCTTATTAATTAACAAAATTGCATCTTTCTCAGCCCAAGGAGCCACCTCAGTTCATATAAACTGGAAAAACCTTTCACAATAATTAACAAATCAAGTAAGTAATAAAATGAAGATATAGATAACTTAATATTTCATCTTTGATAAAGTTCACAGCCACTTACCTCTAACCCTCAATATCTACTTCTCAGCAAGCTCTAAATCTTGCTTTCTCCACTCTGGCCATTATACCTAATACCTCCACACTGGAACCTTTGACTCAACCCCTAAAACTACCCTGGGCTCTGATAGGTGAGCTTTAGACTTATCTTATACTTGGCCTCCGTAGCACTTTATTTTCCTCTAATGGCTGCTTTAGTTAAATCCTATAAATTTTGGTATGTTTCTTTGTTATCATATTCAATAAATAAGCATTAATTGACTACTCTGTATTAGGGAGCTAAGCCTGTGAGATAAAAAAAAAATCTTTGAAAACTATTAGGTATATAAAGATAAGATCAGTGAACTGAGGTGTAACTTAACAAAGAATGGAAAATGTTATCAACTCTCAAAGTATACAAGAAGTCTAAAATTAAGAGAAAAATAGAGAAACTATAATGATAACAGAATTTATCAAACTCGAGCTGGTTTGATTTAAGAAACTACTACACACAATTTCTATTCCAGCAAAACTGAGGAATCAAAGGAGATGGACGAGTGGTTACAAAAATATAAAATGCCAAAATTAGCAAAGCAAGAAATCAAGAGTTAAACACCCAATCTTGGAAAAAATAAGAATGAGCAAGCCAAATGGGGGTGGAAATCTGGAACAAATGGATTTACAAATGAATTCAACAAATATTTAAAAGTAATCCATACCTATGCTATAAGAATTATTCTCCAAAATAGACACAGAAGGCATTCTATTAAAGTTCATTTCTGAGACAAAAATGACCTTGATTCCAAACCAGGAAGAGGCAGAGCAGAGAAGAACTACTGGCCAATCTCACTAAGGAATAATGATTCAATAAAATTTCCTTTTTAGATGATAGCTTTTTATTCTAAGTCTATTTTTTCTTTCAAATAAATTTTATTGATGTATTTTGTCTTCACGTTGCCCAAATTTCTCCCAGTCTTCCTCTCTCTCCCTCCCACCAGCCATTCTGTGTAACTAAGAATATTTTTAAAGAAAGGAAAAAGAGGAAGAAGAGGGGGCAAGAAGCAAAAGCAATCAATATATTGAGAAAATCTAAAAATATATGTATTGTTCCACATACATGGATTTCCCACTTTTGCAAAGGAGTTGGAAGGGTGTGCCTTTTCATACCTCTTCATTGGGGCAGTACTTGTTTGTAATTGTGTAACATTCATTTTTGATTATTTTGTGGTTCTTTCCATTTTACATTGTTGTAGTTGTGTATATTGGTTTTGGTTTTGGTTTTAAATAAGTTTTTATTGATGTCTTTAGGGGTTTTTGTATCACCATAATTTGCTCCAGTATCCCTTCCCATTTCCCTCTCAGAATGTGTCTCATATAACAATGACAATAGCAACAAAAATAATATTTTGAAGGCAAAAAAAGGAAAAATAGGGAAAATATCAGCATAATTGATCAATAAATTGAAAAAATCTAAAAATATGTGTAATATATCAGCTAGATGACTCAGTGGATGGAACATGGGACTTAGAGCTGGGAAGTCATGAGTTCAGATCCTTGGACACTTCCTAACTATGTGACCCTGAGGAATTCACTTACCCACTGTCTGCCCCAGTTTCCTCAGCTGTAAAATGGGAATAATAACAGCACCTACCTCCCAGGGTTGTTGTGAGGATCAAATAAACTCACATAGGTAAAATACTTAGCACAGTGCCTGGAGCATGTTGTTATTGTTTTTCCTTCCTTCATTCTTTTTTTTTTTTTTAAGTGAGGCAATTGGGGTTAAGTGACTTGCCCAGGGTCACACAGCTAGTAAGTGTTAAGTGTCTGAGACCAGATTTGAACTCAGGTATTCCTGAATCCAGGGCTGGTGCTCTATCCACTGAGCCACCTAGCTGCCCCATTTTTCCTTCATTCTTGAAGAGGACCATGACATGGGGAGGTGATGTCATGATTTGGAATGAATTAGATTTAAGTGAGGAAGGGCTATGCAAAGTCACCAGCCTCACTCTTTCCTCCAGAGCCATCACCTAGCACATTATAGGCACAAATAAATGCTGCTTCTCTTGTTCTTCCCACATCTTCAAAAGAGTGAACAGGGATTGTCTTCTCATAAATATTTTAAGCTATCCTTATTTAGGCTTATTATGAAGGTGTTGTAATGATCAAATTAAATATTTGTAAAAACACTTGGCACAATGCCTGGCACATAGCAGACACTATATAAATGTTTGTTCCCTTTCCTTCCCTTCTTTATAATTTTGCAGCAGTCACTTTTGATTTGTGTGTGTGTGTGTGTGTATGTGTATGCATGTATGTATGTGCCCACAGTGGATAGTGTGCTGAGCCTGAAGAAAGGAAAATTTATCTTCCTAAATTCAAACCTGGTCTCAGACATTTATTAAATGTGTGACCAAGTCATATTATTATTAAGTGTGGGCAAGTTACTTAACCCTTTTTGCCTCAGTTTCTTCATCTGTAAAATGAGCTGGAGAAATGGCAAACCACTCTAGTATCTTTGCTAAGAAAACTCCAAATGGGATCACCAAGAGTCAGACATGACTAAAAACAATGACAACAACAACAGTTATTGTATATCATGTTAGGGCAGTGAGGTGGGGGGAGGAGGGGTCATAAGAAATGTAAGCTTGGACATAGGCAGGGATAGTAGATGGTCTAATTTCCCTTAGCCATAGTTATTATTAAAATACATTTTCTGAGTCTTTGTATGAATTGTTCTAATGCATATATTGTGGGGAAAAAACAACCCTCATCATAAAAGGATACTTCCAACCCAATCAACCTTATCTAGGACTCTAACCAAATCACTCATCTCCAATTTCTATACCCATTTCATCTGGGGTAGTTAGAGAGACAGGTAGTTCATTTCCATGTCCGAAACATATATCTGAGGGGCAGCTAGGTGGCGCAGTGGATAGAGCACCGGCCCTAGATTCAGGAGTACCTAGTTCAAATCCAGCCTCAGACACTTAACACTTACTAGCTGTGTGACCCTGGGCAAGTCACTTAACCCCAATTGCCTCACTAAAACAACAACAATAACAACAACAACAAAAACATATATCTGGTATTTTTTATTAGCACCCATATTATACTTTCTCAGTGTCTTGACGTACTACATACTTATCACTGGATACAATGTCTGTGGGCAGACAGAGCAGATTCGGACATCTTCCCTACTTGACCCCTTGTAAATGTGAGGTTGTAACCATGTTTGAAAAGACAGTTTCTTCCCATCTGAAAGAGAGGAGAGATCTGAAATCTCAAGAGATAGGAGGTGGGCAGTGTGCTCAAGGAAGGATGGAATTTGTCCAAGTTGTAAAGGATTGAAAGAAACAGGAGAACCTCTAGGCATTCAGGCAGCCATTACTGTTGTTGCTGCCATGATTGGGGTGTAATATGTGCTGAATCCCCATAGAACTGATCCCTAAAAGATTGTAACTGACTGGTGTCTTTTCCTGTCTCTCCTCTCTCCTCTCCTTTGTTAGGGTCAGTGACTATTCCAAAGCTTATCTCACTTTTCTTAAGTTTATATTACATATAATATAAAATTAATAGTAGATTAATATTATATATCATACTGAATATTATATATTATATTGTTTATAGTAAGTTTGTATTTCTTTAAGTTTATATTACATTACTATTCACCTAGTTCCTATAAATCCATATTAAGATAAAATTGGTTAACCCAATATATGTATAGAATTTGCTCAAGGGCAGTTTTAAGGGAAATTATAGTCAGCTACACAGAGCTTGAAGGAGACTTTCTAAATTGCTATAGTATCTCCAGGTAGGAGCTAGAAATGAGTCAGAGATTTTATTGATAAGCATTATTATAACTCCTCATAATCAGGGAAAAGATTAAGTCAAATTAGTCTAAGCCATAATAAGAGATATTGTCACAGTGGATAAATTACAAGACATAGAAGGCCCAAGTTCAAATCCTGCCTCAGACATATACTAGCTGTGTGAGTGTTGCAAGTCTCTTAACCTGTCTGCTTTAATTTCCTCATCTGTAAAGTTAACATAATAGCACCTCCCAAGAATGTTGTGAGGATAAATTGAAATGATATTTTCAAAGTGCTTTTCAAATCTTAAAGTGCAGCTATTATTATAATGGATTATATTATAAATAGGAACTATTATCATTATATTGGATTTCTCTGGGCACAATTGACCTAAACTGTAGTATTAGAGCAAAATAGGCTTAGTAAGGAGAAGCTTTCTTTGTAAGCTTCTCAGAGTAAATTGGGCATGGGTTACTCCCCTCCTGTTTTTTTTTCCTCCTGCGGCAGATTCAAAGGGCCTTATCTATCCCTAAGGACAGGAATAAAGGTGTTGACAAAGGAAAAATCATGCCAGTGAGGATGACCTGCAAGGAAGAGGTGGGAAAGAGTAGTTTCTCCAACAAGAGGGTGGGAGCCATCAGAGAGGGAGCAGTTAACCTTCCTGTTGAACCAAGCAATTCCAAACCCTAGCCGTCTTGTGGACTGCCCAAACCCACATATATTCTCTACCCACTCAGGCTCCTACACACCATGGCCCCAGACTCTCAAAATGGGGCCCTAGGCTTGAAAGGTACATTATGAGAGTCTCAACCTGAGCACTCCCAAGCATACCTTGATAGCTAGGATCAGAAAGAATTCCTAAACTATTTAAACTGTCAAGCCATGAATAAAGTCATTATATAATCCCTGAAGCTGGTCATTCAAGAAATTGTGGGGGCAGCTAGGTGGTGCACTGGATAGAGTGCCAGCCCTGGATTCAGGAGGACCTGAGTTCAAATCTGGCCTCAGATACTTGACCCTGGGCAAGTCACTTAACCCCAATTGCATCAAAAGAAGAAAGAAAGAAAGAAAGGAAGGAAGGAAGGAAGGAAGGAAGGAAGGAAGGAAGGAAGGAAGGAAGGAAGAAAGAAAGAAAGAAAGAAAGAAATTGTGGCCTTCAGAGCATTCTCTGTCTCATGGGAGTGTCTTGGTTTATTTTTATAATTTCACTTACTAATGAGGAGAAGATCTTTGTGTGATTACTTAATGAAAAAAAAAAGATGAACTCTCCCAAACCCACCTGGAACTGATTCTTTTAGGTTCCTAATCATAAGGACAAGGGTTTATTCTAATTTTCTGAACCAATCAACTATTTCTTTATATTCTCAACTGAGACTGCAGTGTTGTCCCCATCCCAGATATTTCCAATTAAATCTCACCTTTCCCAGACAATAAGGGTTCCCTATGCACTAGTAAGAGTTCTGAATTTTACCAGTTGGATAGCTGTTTCTCAAGGTGTTGGGAAGCAACATCAAAAATTGTTAATGAAGGGGTACATTTTATAACTTCTAGCATAACATTTACAGCCATCTACTTTTTTCTAATTCATTTTTAGATTCTACAATAAGATAGCAAAATGGTCCCACTGCTCAGTGGATAAGTAGCAGGAACCATGACCATTTCAATTCCCTTACCAATGTAGCAATATTATTATAAAGGACAGTATGATCAACACACACACGGCAATCATTATAGATCTGTTTGAATGGCGATATGTTTTCCTATTAAATCTGAAAAACACATTTCTGGTGCTTTATGAGATAGGTGAGTGGGATGGTCTGAACCACTCTTTTGAGCTGAAAATGATCCTCTTTAGGGAGAGGAGGAGATGTTGAGAGAATAGTGGTTGTGAGATTGCTGACTGCAGCTCACTGGACAGCCTCTTGGTACTCTTTATCTGATAGCCACTCAAGTAGAGAATAGCAGGCAGAAGGTTGTTAATTATAAGGCAGCTCCAAAGTCTAGACAGTGATAAATTCCATGTTCCCAGCTAAGTCTTTTGTGATTTACTCTATAAGGGCACTCAATAGGACTTGAGCATAAGGGCTTAATATAAAGCCTAGTAGTGGTTGTGGTGGTGGCAGTAGTAGTAGCTGCAGCAGCAGCTTTTTTCATTATTAATTTGTCCATAAAAAAGATGGTTACCCCAGTCACCCTGCTCTCTTATTTCAAATTCGATGAGAGAAGAAATTCACTTAGTATGTGATTCAGGAACTTGGGGCTGAGGACCTTGGTTTCTGGAAGCAATATTGGGAATTAACAGTACTTGGTTACAAAATCTTTCAAAATTTTCTTTGGAGGCATTTTTAGCAGTAAGGTAGAATTTAACCCATTCTGAAAACACACATATTACAGCAAGAATATATTCATTGTTACAACAATCAGACAAATGATAAAATGTACCTATATATTAACAAATGGACTTTATAAAGGGGATTGTGTTATTTTATTTTGATTACTTTCTCAAAACAAAGGCCTAGCCAGTGAGGCAGCTATGGCAAGATTATTGGGTTATCAAAGGAAAACTGGGGATGCACCCAACAATTTGGGCTACAGGAACTCTCCTTGATTTGCTGAAGTTCACTGTGCTCCAAATTACACAATCAAGGTAAGAAAGGATCACCAAGGTTGAATCAATGGCCTGGTCTTCTAGATTGGCTAATGATGGCAAGGGAGAAGAGAAAATAATAATGATTCTTTCTGAAAAGTGACACAGTTGCAGTCTTGTCTATGGAATCAACCAAAATATTTTCAAGAAATCACCTGAATAGAGTGCATCAGTAGGGTTCATATTTTCACTAAATTCATCACTTAAATACTTAATTCTCTTTGAAAACCTTCATCCTCCTCCTGACTATGCTTCTGACATTCTGGAGCTCAACACCATGCCCAGGGCTTCTGTATGCCAGCCTTCTGCCTCCATTGGTGAGTTCCTCCCAGGGTCTCACTGTCTTTATTCACCTCCCAGCTGTACTTCTAACTTTATGTACTTCAACACTAGTTACCCCTCCTCTCTTTTATGTGTTGTCTTGCCCCATTGGAACTTAAACTACATGATGTTAGGGGCTATCTTCCTTTTTGCTTGTATTCACATCCCCAATGTTTAGCACAGTGCCTGGCACATAAATGCTACTAAGTGCTTAATACATGTAGTTGCCTTTTCTTGCATAGACAGGCTATGCCACATTTTTTTTGCGTTCTGAATTGTCTCAGTCATTATGAACTTCATTGTTTTCAAGCTAGGCTCTGATAGGATTTCTCAGCTTCCCAAGATCAGCTCTTGACCAAATCAACTCTTGACATACTAGAGTATATACATCTAAATCTTTAGACTATCATTGACCTGAGAGCTCCATTTCTCCCCTTCTTTTCCTAGCATTGGATGAGGCAACAATTTCTGCCTAGCAGGTCTCCTCATGCCATTCTGAGGGCCCACCCCTCAGAAAACCACACAGTCTTCAACCTGTCTCCAACAGGCAAATTAACCTTTCCCTCTCAGGTCAAGGGATTAGCCTTTGACAATCAAAAGCTTTGCGACCATGGCCCTATTAGGGTAGTTGTCTTACCTCCCAGAAACCAAATATGAAATGAATCAATGGCATCCTGCAAAGGGGGATGATCCTCTAGTCCAGAGACTTCTCTGACCCAGCCTCTAGGAAGACTTGGTAAGGATGTACTGTTGTTGGCATGCTTACAGTTGACACTTTCTCAGTCAGTCAGTTAATAAGCAATCATTGAGCACCTAATGAAAAGGAGCACCATTTTTCCTGGTTTACCAGTGGCTCTACCCACTACAAGAAAGCCACTGAACTTTCATAGCCATTAATCTAATTATAAGGTACTCTGAGGTTGAGGTGGTGGGAAGGGGAATCCTAACATCTTTTTGATACCAGTATTCTCCTGGTGGCTCAAAAGGAGAGAGCAGGCGTCTCCCCTAACCTCACCCTCCATCCCTGCCTATTCTATGTGAGTCTTTTCATGTCCTTACTTTTAAAAAATTCACTTCTAGGGGCCTACCCAACATGGTAGAAACCTTGCTTCTTTTTTTCCAATTGATATTGCAAGTATTTCAGTGGAACACCCAGGCTCTCTATCCATTTTCTTGGTTATTCCTAACTTGATACATGACTAGCCCATTAATTTTTCAATCATACTTTTCTTTGATATCCTTGGTCTTCTTCCTCTTCCTGCCCCTTGTTTATAATGTGTAGCATTCCACTCACTCCTACCATGTACCTCTCCATTTCCCTTTGAATGATATTCTTAATCCTTCAGATACTATTATCCTAAAATTTGTATTCATGTATACAACCATGATTTTTCTCCACAACTTCACCAACAAGCTTCTTCTTGAAGACCTCCACTGAGCCAAAACCACCATCTTGTACAGTTCATTCTTCTTGTGGAGAGCTCTACTTATATCAAGCTCAAGATTTCTCCTCTGCAACTTTTCACTCACTATTTCTAATCCTGCCTTCTGGAGCCAAATAGAACAAGCGTAATTTATCTTTCATACAACAGATAACCTTTCACATACTTGAAGTCAATGATCGTGGTCCCTTCAAACATGACCTGGGAATGAATTATAGCACCCCTCAGTCCCACTCGGCAGTCATAATCCATGATGAAATGTGATGATGAAATCTGCTGCAGATTTAGCAATCCTTGTGTCCTCAGCAGCCACAGCTACTGAAAAATGGAAAATCAAGGTTCTTGACACCAAAGTCCTTGGAACTATCAAATGATTCAGTATAAGAAATTGTTATGCTAATGAAAATGGAACTAAAGAAGATTCAGTGTTCCCCTCTTTCTATTCTTCTTACACTTTAATCCCCTTTACTTACTCCACAATTCAGCTACATTAGTCTCTGTGCTTTCCCTTGTGCACAACACTCTAGTTACAAACTTCTTGCCTTTCATTGGCTGTTCCCCATACCTGGGATCCTCTTCCTCCTCATTTTTACTTCTTAGTTTCCTTGGTTCCCTTTAGGATTCAGTTCAAATTCCATGTCCTGGAGGAAGCCTTTCCATGTCCTCTCTTACTGCCAATGCCTTCCCTCTAAGATTAATTTTTCATTTACATTGTATATATCTTTATGTACATATTGTTTGCATGTTGACTATCCCATTACACTGTGGGTTCCTTGAAAGTAGAGACTATTTTTTCCTTTCTTTGAATCCCAATGATTAGCACAGGCCCAGCATATAATTAACACTTAAATGCTTATTGATCAAATGCTTTGCCAATGCACCCTATGGACCACTGGGTATTTCCATTTCTCTTGCAGCCAAAACCTCCTGTTATGTACTGTCTTTCTCTATCAGAATGCTAGCTCCTTTGAGATGAGGGACTAATTGAACTTTTCTGTTTGTATCTCCAGCACTTAGCACAGTGCTTTGCACATAGTCAATTCTCAATAAATACTTTTTCATTCATTCTTTTCCAAGTCTTCTCTTTGTTGAGGCTCAACATACCAAGTTCCTTCATTTAACCTTGGATATCAATTCTCTCATTGTCTTTATAATCCTGTTGTGATGTTGCTCTATATTGTCTATTCCTTTCCAAAATTGTGCCACACAGAACTTCACGCAGTACAACAGATATAGCCTGATCATGGCAGAGTTCAGGTCAACACTACTGAAAATCAGATTGGAAAGGACCTCAGAAATCTTCTAATCCAAATAATGTCCAAGTCATAATTTCTTCTATAAATGTCTAAGTAGTGCCATAAATAGTGAATATTGTGAAAGATTGCAAAGAGGTGAAAGAAGGTAAAGGTTTGAGAAAACAACCTTTAATTAATTTGGTTAGAAGAAAGAAACATCAGGGGGCAGCTAGGTGGCTCAGTGGATAAAGCACTGGCCCTGGATTCAGGAAGACCTGAGTTCAAATCCAGCCTCAGACACTTGACACTTACTAGCTGTGTGACCCTGGGCAAGTCACTTAACCCTCATTGCCCTGCCAGAAACAAAACCAAAAAATGTAACTGGAAAGTATTTAACCAAATTAATAAAATTATAATAAAACATAGATAATATCACATTTCTAAAAAAGAAGAAACATCATACAGTAAGTGCTGGACTCCAGATGGAAAGCATAAATTTGAGTCACTGTACATCCTATTGCTACTAGCCATGCTACTATCATAGAGAGATCAAAACTTCTGGGCAGCTAGGTGGTGCAGTGGATAGAGTACCAGCCCTGAAGTCAGGAGTACCTGAGTTCAAATCCAGCCTCAGACACTTAACACTTACTAGCTGTGTGACCCTGAGCAAGTCACTTAACCCCAATTGCCTCACTAAAAAAACAAACAACAAACTTCATTGAGCATTACTCAGATCCTGTCTATAAAATTGGAATAACACTATTTTTACTCTTCATCCTAGAGATAGGAAAAGCAGGTTGTAAATGATTAAGTACCATTTGTATGTAAGCTACTGCTCATATCATGGAAATCAGTGACAACTTCAAAGATCATTTTCTATAGAGAAGCAGGACTAGGAAACTGATCTCAGTATTTCAAGAAGGATGAGACCAGATAAAATGGAGATAAAAGGTGTAGATCACATGTTTGTAGAGTTTGGTGGTAAAAGGATTGATGTGAATTAGAATTTAGATGATTAGGCTTTGTTCTTTTAAAACATAGATCAGACTTATTTATATCTGAAAGAAGAAAAGGGATATTTTAAGCAAGAGAGATTAATGATGAAAGAAGAGGAGAAAACAATTGAAAGAAAAGGAAGGAAAATAATGGGATCTGGAGAACAGTGGGAAGATGGGAACTACTAAAAACATCTTTTCCTCTAAGGCTAGAGGGAAATATGAAGGAAGAAAGATCAGGAGTGTGATTTGCTGAAATGAAAGATAAGTTTATATGAAGTGAAGAGACAGACAGACACACAGATACACAGACACAGAGACAAAGAGAGAACTCTTCTCCATGATCTTGGAAGTCTTTAGGGAGAGCTCCCTATCTAACACCTTTACTGACCAGCCAAGCTGATGCATGCAATGATTTGCACCTGCCCGGTTTTAATCCACTTACCCAGGTAAATTGTCAGGATTTTGCCTGCTGACAACTATGCTTCTCTTCTCTCCAAATGGAAGATCAGGGCTGGTTTGGGAACTAAACGTCCATGGGGAAATGAATGGAAAAGTGCTGAGAACAGAGAGACATTTCAGAATTCAATCTTAGCCTCCTTCTCTTCAGGTTGTAGAAGGAATACTAGAAATGACCTGTGAAGGATGTTATGTATTGTGTTTTCAGGAAATATGGGAGATGGATAACAGTATGAATTACTACCTGGCAAGGGAAGACAACTCAGAATGTTTCCATTTTTATTATTACCCTCATCTCAGACACAGCACCTCTTTTAAATGTTGACTTATGTTAAGATGGGAGTCCACTAAAATCTCTAGATTGTTTTCAGACCAATGACTGACCAGCTCTGCCATCCTTAGCTTATACTTGTGAACATAAGAAACAGACCCAATTCTAAGGCTCTATACTTGTCTTTATTTCATCTTTGATTGGATCTCAAATTCTAGCCTGTCAAGGACTTCTCAAATCATGCCTCTGACAATACAGCATATTGGCCCCCTCTTCCAGCTCTGTATCACTTCTAAATTATGTCACTGACATCTTTATTCAAGTTCTTGATAAAACTGTTATATACCACGAGGCCACACACAGATTCCTGGGTTACTACACTGGAGATCTTTAAAGTTAACAATGCACCCTTTGGGTTTGGTAATTCAACTAGTTCCAACTCCATTTAAGTGTACTATCTTCTCTCCATGTAGTTCACACAAAGAGCATGAAAAACTTTATCAAGTGTTTTGCTAAAATATAAGTAAACTATGTGCAATAGTCTTCTGGTTTACCCATTTAATAACTCTGAATAAAGTAACTAAGGTTAGTCTGACATGATCTGTTCTTAATGAATCCATGCAGGTCATTTGTCACTGATGCTTTCTTTTCTGGCTATCCAATAAGCATCTAATAATACATTCTAGAATTTTTCCAGGAATAAAAATAGAGCTCATTGGGCCCTATAATCTGCAGAATCAATTCTCTTTCAATTTTTAAAGTAGAAAAACGTTTGCTCCCTTTCCAATTTTACAATACTTTTCCCTTTCTTCATGACCCTTTAAAAGGCACTTTCTGTGTGCAAAGATATAACTCTTCAGAGCCCTAGGATTTAAATAAGTGCAGCTAGGTGCTTTCTTTCTTACTTCTCTGAGATGTCAACTTTCTATTGACCATTTTTTCTTGGTCTTTTCAAGTTCGAAGTCTCTTCTCCTTGGTGTGAAAATTTTAAAAAGTGAAAAAATAATTAGGCATTCTTTGTTTTTCTTGTCAATTATCATTGTCCCATATGCCACAAGCAAGGGCCTTATCCCTTCCTTAAACTATCATTCTTCCCCATTATTGCTTTAAAATAAAACCCAACCCTTAGATACCTTTAGTTTTCCTGACTAGTTTATTCTAAGTTTCAACACTGCAGATACTGTCCTTTATGATAGATAGATAGAGATATTGATATTTTCCAGTAATGCAATGTCATTCTATGTCACAGAATATAAAAGTCTCTGAAAAACTAAAGTACCTGAGTTGCCTGGTGGGAATGAGTGGACTGCAGGAAAATAACAAAACTTGCTTAATAGAACTGATGTGATGGGTATGTTCAGAGATGTATGTGATTGGAAAAGAATTTTCTTTGAGGCTGGGTCTTTAGTAAAAGGGATAAGCAATGGATTATCTAAATATTCCACTGGTATCAATGCAATTTCAAGACATATAGAGGGGAAGATCCTCAGAACACTGAGTGAACCTCCACTGGAAGATTAATGGGAGGACACATACAAGACATACAGAATAAGAGGGTGAGAAGAGGGTGCCACAGATGTCTATAGTGGCATTGGATCTAGTACCTCAGCAGAGTGTGACACAGAAACACCTAAGTATCAATAAATATATGCTAATGCATTCATGTGTTTATTTCATATATATGTATACACAATAAACACATGGATGCTTTAGAGAGTGCAAAGAAAGAATGGGTATCTATATAATCTATATAGATACATATGGATTTAGATACCTGTTCTCTCTGTTTTTCTCTCTGTCTCTTTCACTCACTCTCTCTCACACACACACACACAAAATACCGTGTGATCTCATTGTTTTAGATGATTTTCTGTCAACATTGCTAATTGCAGTCCATCTATGCTTGCCTGTTTTGTGTAGCTCTTGTCCATGTTGTCTCAAAAGTTTGCTACCAACAAGGCAAACTATGTCTATATAATAAAACAGTAAAAAATGAATTCTTTTATTTCCCCTAAAGATAGAAAGGAAATCATGTCTTCTACTACTTTGATAATATAGAATTTGTCAGGAATGAGGTTAATGGATACAAAATTAATTGTTGACACAATGAAAGGTAATAAATATAATACAAACAAATAAATGAATGGTAAAAATAATTCCTAACAAATATGATGCCTAACAATTTCATTAAAAAACTTCGAGAAATTTGACCAAAAAGCACAAAAGGTTACCATAAGAAGACAAAGAACAAGCACTTTGAAAATCAATCAGCAAAAAAAAAAGAAAAAGAAAATCAATCAGCACCACCGATAGTCAAAAGATAAAAAGTAAACACATGAGGTACCACCTCATTCTCATTAAAGAAGGAAAAAGAAATTAATAAGATAAA
The DNA here is from genome assembly GCF_019393635.1 of Dromiciops gliroides. Classification (NCBI taxonomy): domain Eukaryota; kingdom Metazoa; phylum Chordata; class Mammalia; order Microbiotheria; family Microbiotheriidae; genus Dromiciops; species Dromiciops gliroides. The sequence goes on from NC_057862.1 coordinate 662,598,132, forward strand.
ATCTGATGCTGACAGGGCTTGTGGGGAAACAAATCTACACCTATATGGTGGGATGCAATATTTCTGGAGGACAATCTGGCATTGAGACTCTTGCCCTTCCTTGGTTGAGAGGGCAGCAGTATCCACTGTGGGATGGGCTTAATCACCCATTTTGGTTCTTCCATTGCCACTAAATCTGAGTACCCAGTTCTAGAATCTACTTTCCTTCTTTATATTCTTACCTTTCTCACATACTCTAGTCCACAAGAGTATATTTTCCAGAATATATTTACAAGGGAAACAAGAACATACAAATTCAGAAATAAATCTACAGTGAAAGGCTCATTAAAATACATACGGTTTGTCTCAGACATCTAGGACTAAAGACAATCATGATGGGCTGAGCAATGCCTTTGTAAGTTAGAGAATCCAGGTCTAGTACCAGGTCATAAAAGGGGGATGGGCCATAAAGGATCACACATGACTGATTCCTGAAACCAGAGAGCAAGGAAGGTCAAAAGTAACAGTGCTATACAGTCTTATGTTTTATTTATTGTTATCTTTTTCTTCACCCCTGTTACTATTTACAGTCACCCCTCTCCCTGCCCCCAAAACTTCCTTTTAAACAAATAAGCATGATCAAGAAAAAACTATTGGACACAATGGGCATGTTTAAGAATGTATTTCTGATTTTATATGTCCAGTCCATCTCTAACAAGAAATGAGTTCAAAGGTTTATTTTCTATCTTCTGAAGTGTTAATTGGTCACTGCTTCAATCAGAGATCTTTCAATCAGAATCTCATTTTTCTTTGCATTATAGAGGACACTGGGGAATTTGTTCTCCTGTTTCTGCTCATTTTACTATATCAGTTAAATAAGTCTTTTTAAGTTTCTCTGAAGTCATCATATTTGGCAATATATATTTATGTATTTATGTTATTTACATTTCCAACAATATTGTATTATATTCATATGCAAAAATGTATTCAGCTATTCCCTAGTTAATGGGCATGTGTGTTTGCGTGTATCCTATTCAGTTTGGTGACTTTTGGGTTATAGTTCCAAATTGCTTCTAAGAATAATTGGACCCTTTAATGTACTATATAAATGTAGTTTACTATAAAAAAAAATGATGGGCAGGATGCTATCAGAAAAACCTGGAAAGACCTACATGAGCTGATGCAGTGTGAAATGTACTGTATACAAAATAATAGCAGGTGATCTGCTGTGAATGACTTGGTTATTTTCAGCAATGCAGTGATCCAAGACAATCTTGAAGGTCTTATGAAAAATGTACAGAAAAAGAACTGATGGTATCTGAATACAGATTGAAGCATAATCTTTTTTGTTAGTTCCTTTATCTGAAGTTTTGTTTTTGTCTGATTTCTTTCACAACCTGGTTAATGTGGAAATGTTTTGCATGACTGCTTATGTATAACATATATTGAATTGCTTGAGTTCTTGGCAGGGGGAGGAAGAGAATTTGGAACACAAAATTTTTAAAAATTGATGTCAAAATTTATAATTTACATGTAACTTGGGAAAATAAAATTGTAAATATTGAAAAAAATAAAATCCTTTTCAGTTCACTTATCCAAACAAAAATAAAATAAAGAATAAAAAAAGAATAATCAGACCAATTCACAAATCCAAAGACAGTGTATTAGTGTGCCTGTGTTTTCATAATCCTAGTCTTGATTATTCCCATCTTTTGTCATCTTTGCCAACTTGATAGATATAAGGCAAAACTTTAGAATTGTTCTGAGTTGGAGTAGTCTTTTCTTGATAATTAATAGTTAATTATTTTTAAAATTAGCTGTTCATCTCTTGATCACTTATCAATTAGGGAATAACACTTGGTCTAATGTATATATTTGTCATATATATCATACTTGTACATATATATTTGCATTAGTTCTTCATGTAACTTGTAAACAGGTTTATTAAAGATATTTGATGCAAACTTATTCCTAATTACATTGATTTTTGTTGATGTAAAAGGCTATTTTATGTTCAATAATCTTTTGTAATTACTTTTATCCCTTTTTGGTGAAGAATTTTCCTCCTAGGGGCAGAGCCAAGAGGGTGGAGAGAAGCTAGGAAGTTGCCTGAGCTTTCCTATATTTCCCTCAAAAACAACATTAAACCAAGCCTCTAAACAGGTTCTGGAACTACAGAGCCTACAAAAAGACAGACACAATCCTCCTACTTGAGATAATTTAGAAGACTTCAGGAAAGGTCTGTTTCACCTGGGTGAAAGGAGAGGGTGGCTCAGCACTACTTGACTCAGCTGGCAGCTCAGCTCAGCACAGCTAGACTCAGTGGGCAGCTCAGCTCAGCACAGGTCAGCTGAGTGGGCAGCTCTACACTCCTGCAATTCAACACAGCTGAGAGTGGGGCAGCTGAAAGCTGTAACAGTGAACCCTGTGCCCCAGGAGCAGACTTCAACTTTATAAGTTTAAAAATAGGCTACTGGGGCAGCTAGGTGGCGCAGTGGATAGAGCACCAGCCCTGGAGTCAGGAGTACTTGAGTTCAAATCCAGCCTCAGACACTTAACACTTACTAGCTGTGTGACCCTGGGCAAGTCACTTAACCCCAATTGCCTCACTAAAAGAAAAAAATAGGCTACAACATGAGCAGGAAACAAAAAAGGCCCCTTACCATTGTAACGATTGGAATAACGCCACCTGCTGGAGACTTACTGTAGAAGAGTTCTGCCCATGAAGGTCTTTGAGGGCAAGACCAGGAGTCTTTTCTTTGGCATCAGGAAGTGACGCGGACTAGTGGGAGGAGGAAGGAAGAGACTGGCGCTCACTCTCGCGCTCTTTCCTGAGGACTCTGGCGGAGAAGGGAGCTAGAAATGTGCTCTCCCTTTAATAGATAGGAATCTAGGCCTTTCTCTCTCTTTACCAAATTCTTATTCTCCTTAATAAATGCTTAAAAGTCTAACTCTTGCTAAAGCTTATAATTTATTGGCGACCACTCATTAGATATTTTAGACAGTTTAGCTAGAATTTTAACCCTTAACACCATTGACAGTTTCTATGGTGAAAGGGAAGACCAAAACTCAAACTCAGATGAGTTTGTCAAAATGCCTACAAGTGAAGACTCAAGTGGGAAGATGATTTTGTCTCAAGACCAAAAAGCCTTCTTTGAAGAGCTCAAAAAGGCTTTAAAAAAACCAAATAAGAGAAGTAGAAGAAAAAATGGAAAAAGAAACAAGAGAAATGAGAGTTATACTGCAGAAAGAAGCACAAAAATTTACTGAGGAAAACAATTCCTTAAAAAATACAATTGGCCAAATGGGAGAAAAAATGACCAAATGGAACAATCTTTGTTTTTTGTTTTTTTGTGAGGCAGTGAGGGTTAAGTGACTTTCCCAGGGTCACACAGCTAGTAAGTATCAAGTGTTGGAGACTGGTTTTGAACTCAGGTCCCCCTGAATCCAGGGCCAGTGCTTTATCCACTGTGCCACCTAGCTGACCCAAAAACGGCCAAATGGAAAAAGAGGTGCAAAAGCTTACTGAAGAAAATAAGGCCTTAAAAATTAAAATTGGGCAGATGGAAGCTGATAACTCCATGAAACACCAAGAATTTGTCAAGCAGAATCAAAAGACTGAAAAAATAGAAGAAAATGTGAAATACCTCATTGGAAAAACAACTGACCTGGAAAATAGAACCAGGAGAGATAATCTGAGAATTATTGGACCACCTGAAAGCCAATTATTGGACTACCAAGAAAAGAGTCTAGACACCATATTCCAGGAAATTATCAAGGAGAACTGCCCTGAAATTGTAGAATCAGGATAAAATCATCATTGAAAGAATCCACAGATCACCTCCTGAAAGAGAACCGAAAAGGAAAACTTCAAGGAATATAGTAGCCAAACTCCAGAATTATCAGGTGAGGGAGAAAATACTCCAAGCAGCCAGAAAGAAACCATTTAAAAATCATGGAGCCACAGTAAGGATTTCACAGGACCTGGCAGCTTCAACATTAAAGGATTGCAGGGCTTGGAATATGATATTCAGGTAGGCAAAAGAGCTTGGATTACAATCCATAACCAACTACCCAGCAAAACTGAGGATTCTCTTTCAGAGAGGAAAAGATGGACATTAAATGAAATAGGGGACTTCCAAGGCTTCCTGAGAAAAAAACAAAACTAAACAGAAAATTTGATCTTCAAATACAAGACTCTAGAGAAATATAAAGAGGTAAACAAGGGCGGGGGGAGGGGGGGCAGATTGTTCAATGATGTTAAATTGCTTGCATCCATATGAGGGAAGATAATACTTTTAATTCTTGGGATCTGTATCTCTGTTGAGGTATTGTTGTTAAATTGACTTTGATGTGATGATATAAAGAAACTTAAGAGGCAGAATAAAAGGAGACTAGGGGGAGGAGAGGAAGGGTGAGGTGCAATGGGGTTAATCATATCATATTTATCTGCAGCTATCCCCAATCTCTTTGTGGTTGAAACAAAATTCAGGTTATTAGAAAACTTTGGGTGAAGAGTCAAGGAGTGTTACAGTGTCAGTTAATGGACAGGAACTGGAAGGGGAAATTTAAGAAACAGAAAAAAAACTTTTATTGGATCCTCCCTCTGTCCTTGAAGGTAAAACCAGCAGCTTCAGCTGGAGTCTTCTGCTCAGAAATACTTGTAAGGCTGATGACCCTCCTCATTCTCCCTTCTTTGCCATTGCTCAATCCTACTTCAGTTTTCTCCTTTTTCTGCTGCCCCTTCCCACTTCACTAAGCTCTGAGAGGGACTCCATTCTTACTGTTGCTTCTCAGCTCTGGAGATTCTTATAGTACTTAGCCTCTCTTCTGCAGATTATGTGTCCCTTTAAAGACTCTGGGGTGTAACTATATTCTACCTTCAAATTCAAAGACTGTGATAGTCTCAAATCACTCCTTAGGCCTGAGAGGAGAATGTTTGTTTCTATGAAGTCCAAATCCCCAAGATGCCAGTCAGTTCTCCAACCTGTGTCTGTAAGCTAAGAATTGCTTATTGGAAACTGGGGCTAGCAAGTATTAGATCTTGGGGTGGAAGTAGTTCTATGTAGTGCAAATGTCCAGGCTACAGATTTATAAAGTCAGATATGACATTGGTTTTGATTTGGAATCAACAAGAGTGATAGCTGGGACAAGATGGAGAAACAAAATATGAAGTTGGTGCTGGTCATCTAAGAAAGTAGAAGTTGCTTTCAGGAGGTGATAGGTAGATTAGAACCACACGTGACAACAATTGATTAAAGGCTTTTTGTATAAGTTCAAGGAATTTTTAAATGAGGTTTGATCAATTTCTTCTACCCATTTCAATTCCTATTTCGTAGCAAATATATTATCAAATGAATTGTGATGGACCAGCATCTGCACTGGAGAGAAAAAGAAGAAAGTCCACACATAATATCCAAAAGAGATATTACAGGGTCTTTTGAATAGCCACCTGGAGAGCCAGGATGGTGGTGTTGTCCTCCAAATGTGCATCCAGGTTGGAATGATGTTGTGTTGTTGAACATCTCTTTGAAAATTGATTTTGTGGATGTCTCTTTTGTATAGAAGTCTCATCTCTAATATGTTAGAGGAGCTCCCTCCTCTTCCATGGTTCATGGATGAAGATTGATTCTAGCAAGAAGTTATATGCTCCTCCTGCATCCAGATCTAAGATCTTTGGGTGATGTAAATGGTTAAGGAAGGGGATGGTGGTGAGGGTGTAAGACTGAAATGATTCCTGATTTACTCAAGGCTGGCTAACAAGGAGGCAGTGCAGGGGTGTTGGCAGGTTAGGAGGTAGATGATATTACCTATGATTCCAGGGACTGTGGGATTGTTTGGAAACAAATAGAAACTTATGAAGTTATAATTGAAAAAGTAGGGGGAGCGTTTCTCAGCAATTTTCAGGAATGAAAGCAATCAGTAATTAGAATGACATAGGTAGCCAGTTAATAGGGGCATGAGGCCTTCCTTTTAAATTGCCTATATAGTCCCAGAATGCACTTGGGCTGTTCTCTTAGAGGGAGATTCAAAGGTCTTTTGGAGATGCTCATGGTTTTCTTCCTTGGGATTCTCTATAGGAAAGGCAACTAGGATTCTTATAAAGGAGAAAAAAACCTTCCAATACACGAAGACCTTAACAAGGGGAGAAAAGCCCTTTATATTAATGAAGCCATGTACAAATGTGCTCACGTGTGTATATATTTTACAACAAGCAATATTAATCCATTTACATTTCCCAGAGTGGGGAATCACAGCACTTGTGGAAGTAAACATATACTTATATACATCATAAGAAAGGGTCAGACACCACAAAGCAGCCACCATGAGATGAATTGGAGCTTTCATTGTTCAACAGATCCTACAAATGCAGGCAAAGCCAAAGATTTGCAAAGGAGTGCAGAGAAATGTTCTTAGAATGAAGAGAATTAGTGAGAGGGTGGTAGAACCCAGCTCTGGTAGCATAATGAAAGCCATGGAGTCAGAGGGCCAGCCTGGGATAAAATCCTGCCTCCAACATTTACTATCAGTGAGAATTTGGGCAAGGTCCATCATTTCCCTGGGCTTTAGTCTCCTCCAATGTAAAATAACTTGGAGGCTTCTTTGATCCCTTTTAGTTCTATCGCCCTAAGTGACATTTGGAAGCAAAGACAGAGCAGAGCAAGACAGCCCCATGTGACTTAAAAGATTTTTTCAAAGTAGAAGGAACATGAGACAAAGGTTCAAAATAAAGAGCCATTTGTCCCTAATGGTTTGTAGTTTCCAAGGTGTACAGTGGTAGTAGAGTAAGGCAGAAGGGAGGGTGGGTGTGCACTGGTGTGTGGCTATTTCTATTACCAACACTAATGTAGGCCCCCAATACCACCAATTTGGATTGTGGCAATAAATTCTTAACTAGTTCTTCTTTTTCTAGTGCCTTCTACAGTCCATCATAAAAGAGGCCAATTGATAGCATAGGCATAGAAGACCCAAGTTCAAATTCAATCCCAGACACTTACTGTGTGTCTTTCAGCAAGTCATTTAACTTTTCAGTCTGTTTCCTTATTTGTAAAATGGAGATAATAATAGCACCTACCTTACAGGTTGTATCAAATGAAGCTATACATACATATATACAGATATATATATTTATACATACAAATAAGGCTATATATGTGTTTGTATATACATATATAGACTTATTTACATATATAACTTTGAATGACTTCAAGTGCTCCATAAATATTAGTTATTAACATATTCATCTTGCTTATGCTTAAATCTAATCACATCCCTTCCTCTGCTCAACACCTTTTAGTGACTTTCAATTGCCTATCAAAAAAAGTTCAAGCTTTTTAGCCATGGCAGTTAGAGCTCCCCTAAATTGGTATTGCCATACCTTTTCATCTCGTCATACGGATAGGATCATCATTGAATTGTTAAAGGATTTTTATTAAGTGCTTATTAAATGCAAAGCACTGTGCTATGTGCTGGGCATTAAAAATTGAATGTAAAATGTCATCTTCATGGAAAGAGCTGGAAGGAACATTGCGCTAAATGTGAAACTTTATTGGTTTGGGGGAAACTCTCAGTGTAGAAACTCTTTCCACTGATGAAGACTGGTGAACAATCTATAATTTTAGACCTTAGAGAGTCACCTGAGGGATTAAGGGATTTGCCCAGGGTCAAACAACCAGTATGTGTCAGGGACAAGATGTCCAGGCTGTCCTGACTCCAACACCATTACACCATGCTGTCTCTCGGCAATGACCCTAGATGTTATATGTTATGGGGTTAGGGCTATTAAAGTTTAATAGCCCACTAACTGAAGGACAGACACACCTTGAGAAGAGAGATAAGCCCATTAGGTGCAGCTGCTGCCTGAGGGGCACCAACAAGACAGAGACAGCTCCAAAAATCAGAACCGCCCCTCACCCAACTTCTCCAAACCCACCCCAATAAGGGACATTCCACCCTCAGGTGATCACCCCCATCTACCTTATATTAAGGCTTTTGTCTTTCTCCTGTTCAAGGAGATATCTCAGAAAATCATGTCTGTGCCATCTCCCCTCAAGAGAAGTTTTTGACTTCTCTCTAAATTCCTCTTCTCTAGAATCTAAATAAAAGATTATTTTATTCTAATTAGATTTGTGTGCTAGAGGGTATAATTCTTTTGGGGGGGTTGTTTTGTTTTGTTTTTCAGGGCAGTGAGGGTTAAGTGACTTGCCCAAGGTCACACAGCTAGTAAGTGTCAAGGGTCTGAGGTCAAATTTGAACTCAGGTCCTCCTGAATCCAAGGCTGGTGCTTTATCCACTGTGCCACCTAGCTACCCTCTGGGGTATAATTCTTTAAAGAGGAATACTTAAGAACCCCCATACCACCAATTTCCCTGTGACATTTTCTAATTTTCATTTTAACTGAGAAAGGTTAAATGACTTGCCCAAAGTCACATGGATAGATAGTAAATAGTAGGTCTAGGATTGGAGCCCAGTACCTGACACCAGGTTTAGTGTTGTCTTCTACATTCTAATTGCTTTTCATACATGTGCTATTTTCCAGCCAAACTAGATTATTCACTAAGTTTCTCCATGGCACCATTCTGTCCAGCCTCCAAAAATTTGCCCATGGTTTCTCTAAGCCTATAATATCCTTCCCATTGCCATCTATGTCTAATAAAATCCTACTGTTTTTTTTAAAGTTTGGATATCTTAATGTATTGTTATTGAATCTGAATTTCCTGACAAATCCTCTAATTCACATTATCTCCCATTCAGCGGTTTGTCTCCACTGTTTCTTTATATCACTGTATCAAATAGCCTCTCCTCCATGAAAACTTCTTTGATTTTCCCTACCCCTATCCCTTACTAGATATTATCTTTCCCTGCTTGGAATTCACAAACTTCTTACTATATATCTCATACAACATTCTCATATAAACCTCGTACATTGTTTTGTTGTAATTATGTGTCAGATTTTTTCCTTCCTTTTGACCCCATGTGATATGTCAAGGACCATCTTTGATTTAATCTCAAGTCCATAATACAATGTAACTTCAATTGTACCAAATTATATTTAATAGATATAAACAAGAGGAATAGAAAGGATAGTGTCATTTTCCACTCTCAAAGAAACAATAATGATGTAGTTGGTGGAAAAAAACCTAACACCTTGACTATTCAGTATTTAATAAATGATGAATTTATGACATCTCCCCATTATACCAACCCCACAATTCACCTCTAACATGAAGTCTCTGATGAAGAATGAACTATATTCATGACATTTATGGAGATTCTCCTCAGAAACAGTTATTTGATGATCTACAAGGTATTCCTCTGAAAGCTTTCCCAAACACATTATATTCAAAGGGTTTCTCTCCAGTACAAATTGTATTATGGTCAGCAAGGAATGCAGGTCATTTAAAAGCTATCCCACATTCATTACACTGGAAAGGTTTCTCTCCAGTATGAATTCTGTTATGTGCATTAAGGTTTCCCTTCCGGCTGAAGGATTTCCCACATTCATTACATTTATAGGGTTTTACTCCAGTATGAGTCTTCTCATGTGTATTAAGGTTTCCCTTCCATCTGAAGGCTTTCCCACACTCTTTACACTTATATGGTTTCTCTCCAGTATGAATTCTTTGATGTATATTAAGGCTTCCCTTCTGGTTAAAGGCTTTCCCACATTCATTGCATTCAAATGGTTTCTCTCCAGTATGAATTATTTTATGTGTTTTAAGATGTTCCTTTCGGTTGAAAGAGTTTCCACATTCATTACACTTATAAGGTTTTTCTCCATTATGAATTCTTTGATGTTGCATGAGGGATGAAGTCTTCCTCAAACCTTTCCCACATTGGTTACATTCAAGGTGTTTCTCACCTGTATGAATTTTCTTATGTTCCTTCAGGTATCTACGCCATTTGAAAGATATTCCACATTCATTACACTGAAAAGGTTTTTCTCCAGTATGAATTCTGGTATGAGCAATAAGGCTCCCCTTCCTGCTAAAGACTTTCCCACATTCATTGCATATATAGGGTTTCTCTCCAGTATGAATTTTCTTGTGTGTATTCAGGTTTCCCATCCAGTTGAAGGCTTGCCCACATTCTTTACATTTATAGGGTTTCTCTCCAGTGTGAATTCTCTGGTGTGCATTAAGGCTTCCCTTCTGGCTGAAGGCTTTCCCACATTCATTGCATTCAAATGGTTTCTCTCCAGTATGAATTCTTTGATGTTGTATAAGGGATGAGCTTTTCCTGAAGCCTTTCCCACACTCATTACATTCAAAGTATTTCTCTGCAGTATGATTTGTTTGCTGTTGAATTAGGTACTGGTTATTCCTGAAGGCTTTTCCATATTCCAATGGTTTCTCTCTGGTATGAATAAGCTTATGTATTTTAAGGTTTCCCTTTCGACTGAAGGCTTTCCCACATTCTTTACATTTGTAGGGTTTCTCTGCAATGTGAATTCTTTGGCTTGCACTAAGGCATGAGTTAATGTTGGAGGCTTTGCCACATTCGTTACATTTACATGCTTTCCCTTGAGTATGTATTCTATGGTAATAAATAAGGTTTGAGTGGTAGCTGAAGGGCTTTCTGCATTTATTATACTTAGACATTTTCTTGCCCAAGGAGATTCTATTATGTTTAATTAGGTCTGAAAATTGTTTAAAGTTCTTTCCAAGCATATCATATTTATAGGGACATTTTCCTACAGAAACCCTCTGTTGTGTATCAAAAATGGACCCGACACTGAGCTTTCTCCACCAAGTATTACCTTCATGAATACTTGGTTCATTTGAAGCTTTTCTGTGAGTGACTGTTACTTGCCTGCACTGTCTCTTTTGGTTGCCTTTCTGCCTCTCTAACCTGATACCATAATTCCAAATTTCTGCCAATTTAGAATCCTGGGGACCATTCTTTATAAGTCTCTTGCTGGATGACTCTCCTGTAGAAATACACTGCTTTAAAGCTGACTCAGTGATTCTGCATCTCATCTTCTGAGCAAGAGAACCTGAAAGAAACAAAGAGATGTCAATATACATTGCCTTCTGTTTTTGAAAAAAAAGGAAGTGGTTTGTACCAAATTCTAGATTTTGTCTCCTCATTCAAGGGCAATCAATCACTAATCTGGAATAGTCAAAGCATTCTTAGGGAAGATCTGCAGTCCTTAGTAAGTAAGGTTAAGACGCCTAGCCATCCAATTGCCATAATTTTAAAAAAATGGGAAATATGTTAATTCTGGCAACTAAAGACAGCTAAACCTGAAGCCAATTTAGGAATTTCTTATAAAACAGATGTCTTGTATGTCCTGAGGAAAAAAAAAAAGTATGGATCCATAATACTCAGGAATTTTTTTTTAAATAAGTTTTACTGATACCTTATATTTCAAATAATACAGACCTTTCTGGAAATGTACCCTGCCCCTTCGCAATTACCACACACAGATTGCATCCTCCTTCATAACAAAGAAAAACAGTGAAGCAAAATGAACTGACACAGTGACCAAATATGAAAGTGTATGCAATATGTCCCCTGCTTTTTTTTTTTGGTGGGGCAATGAGGGTTAAGTGACTTGCCCAGGGTCACACAGCTAATAAGTGTCAAGTATCTGAGGTTGGATTTGAACTCAGGTCCTCCTGAATCCAGGGCTGGTGCTTTATCTACTGCACCACCTAGCTTCCTCCCCTGCTTTTTTACTGAGAGCCAGAAGGTAGGATTCCTTATCTATTCTCTGGAACCAAAATTGGTTATTACAATTACTCTGAGTCTGGCTTCCAGTTAGTGTTCTTTTCATTTACATTATTACAGACAGTGTGTTTATTGCTTTCTTGGTTCTGCTTACTTCATGATGTGTCAGTTTGGGTGTCTTACCATATTTCTCTGAATTCCTCCTCTTTGCCATATCTTACAGCACAAAGATAATATTCCTCTATACTCATAGAACACAATTTCTTCTACCTTTCCCTGACTGAAATGTACCCACTTTTAGTTTTTTGGTAAAACATCACAAAAACTAATGCTATGGATATTTTAGCATATATAGGGTCTTTTTTTTCTTTGACCTCCATGGGATCTTAGGATCGATTTTATAGGAAGAGATGATGCAGAACCAAGTTCGTTTCTTTTTAGCTGGCAAATAAGAGATGCAGATATCAAATTACTTAGGTCAAAGGATTTCAAAAATTTTCAAATAAAGAAATCCATGCTATCAATAGTCATTACAAATGTTCAGAATCACTAGTGATCAGAGAAGTGAAAATCAAAGCAAAATAAAAAATGATCATTGTAGGAGGGACTGACGGAAAGCAGGCATACTAATATACAGCTAGTGGAGTTGTGAACTGGACAAGTCCCTCTGGCAAGGAATTTGGAATGATGCCATAAAAGGGATTAAATTGTGCATTTCCTCTGAACCAGCAACACAGCTCCTAAACTATAGCCCAAAGAAATTAAAGAAAGATGAAAAGGACGCATATGTACCACAATTCTTCCAGCATCTCTTTTTGTAGTGCCAAGGAAGTAGTAATTAAAGAGTGTCCATCAATTGGTGAATAGCTGAACAAATCACTGTCAATGCCGTGCAGTACCACTGTGCTGTAGGAAATGTTGAAGGGGATGGTTTCAGGGAAACCTATGAAGGGTTGTATGAACCGATGCAGAGTTAAGAGTAAAGTGAACAGAACCAAGAGAACAATTTATACCACAATAACAGTGTAAAGTGAACAATTTTGAAAGACATTAGGAACTTTGAGCAACACAATAATCAAACATGACTCCAGAGAAGCAATGATAAAAATAATATATAACACTTGCTTCCTAATAGAGGTGATAGACTTAGTGTGGAATGACACAAATTGTTTTTGGACGTGCCAATATGGGAATTTGTTTTATTTGATTATGCATATTTGTTTGAAGGTTTGTTTTTGCTTTTTTCCCCAATGACAACGGGGTGGGACAGAAGTAGAAAGGAGAGAAAACAGAACGTAGCTAATTGAAAAAAATTTTTTTTTAATTAAAAAAAGGAAATCTAGGATTTGCGCATTTTCTTTCTTTCTTTCTTTCTTTCTTTCTTTCTTTCTTTCTTTCTTTCTTTCTTTCTTTCTTTCTTTCTTTTTTTTTTTTTTGCGGGGCAATGAGGGTTAAGTGACTTGCCCAGGGTCACACAGCTAGTAAGCGTCAAGTGCCTGAGGTCGGATTTGAATTCAAGTCTTCCTGAATCCAGGGCCAGTGCTTTATCCACTGCACCACCTAGCTGCCCCCAAGGATTTGCTTTTTACTGGGCCATTTAACAAAATCTCAACATCTCTTTGTGGACCTTGAAGAATAAATATAGGTTGGCAGACAGCATAGCCCAATGGATTTGCAGCCAGTTAAATAAACATTTATTATTTGTTAATTTTTTAATGAATTAATCATTGAGGGATTTGGATGATTTGTATCAAATTCTCTAATTTAATTTTTAGACATCTATAGCTGGACCTGTTCTATTCAGTATTTTTATCAATACTTTTTTTTTTTTTGTGGGGCAATGGGGGTTAAGTGACTTGCCCAGGGTCACACAGCTAGTAAGTGTCAAGTGTCTGAGGCCGGATTTGAACTCAGGTACTCCTGAATCCAGGGCCGGTGCTTATCCACTGCGCCACCTAGCCACCCCCTTATCAATACATTTTATGAAAGTACAAAACTTGTCAATTCTGCTGCCGATATAAACGTATGTGTGATACTTACTCTATAATAATAATTAGTGTTACTGAAGACAGCCTAGAAGGCTGGCCTCAGACGTTAGAAAACCAGGGTTCAAGTCCTACCTCTGATATATGCTAGCTGTGTTAGGCCAGGCAAGTTAATTAAGCTTTCAGTGTCCCAGGCAATTCTCGGAGACCATGAGTTGCAGGGACTGTTGTTCATTTTGACTAACAGAAGGCATTACTTCACCAGGAAACTCCCTTGACTGATTAAATGGAAGGTCTGGACCAAAAAGGAATGTTGTTACTATTACTTGTAACAGAATGGGGAATGTTTAGTGTTTTTAAGTTATTGTAACGTTTGTAAAGCACTTGACACATTTTCACTTTACTTAACATTAATAGTAATGTATCAATATTAATATATTCGATGATAGATCAAGACTTCTTAACAACTCTTGCCAAGTAGGAAGAATGAGCCAAAACAGAGTAATATTTTACAAGAATAAACGTAATGTTCTGCACTTAAGTTCAAAACGTCAGCTCTCCAACGACAGGACTAGGGTTTGGAAGAAGGTTTTAGACCTGGGGATTTCAGACACCCTCAAGCTGTATGACCCCACGGGATTTTGTGGTCACTATGGCAGCAACTGGGTTGCATATTGTGTAAAGCACTTGGATGAACTGAGTTCAAATCTGACTTCAGACACATACTAGCTGTGTGACCCTGGCCAAGTCACCAAACCTGTCTCAGACTCAGTTTCCTCATCTATAGAATGGAGATAACACCTCATGGGTTGTTATGAGGATCAAATGAGATCACTTAGGAAAACCTCAAGGCACGAATACATGCCAGAGATAATGATCTGTAACCTACTCTATACTAGTAGTTCTGTTTGATCCAGGACATGATCACTGAAGGGAAATTTTGACAAACTGCAAGTACAAAGAAATAGGCACTGGGCTCTTGCAGGAGTAGCTAAATGCTATTCAAAGAGAAAACATGAACATTGATATAAAGAAAGCCTTGTCTAGAAGTCCCAGGAAGGTGGGACCAAGAGGCAATCTGTCCCCACAGTCTGCTGCAGCAGCTGGAGACAAGAACTCCAAGCGTGACAGAGTAAGGACTCGTGATGTCATTCCAGCTGGAGAAAAGCAACAAGCATTCTGCTGCGATTTTCCTAGAGTGTCTACTGTGCTCAAGGGAAAGCTCCTCACCCTACTGGAAGATAAGGAAAAGAGGAGAAAGGGGCCCTCCGAGTGAATGGACTGGGTGAAGGAGGTATTCCTCAAAAAGATGGAAGAAAAGCTTTAGGTTGTTTTGTTTTTAAAGGAAAAGGATATGAAGATCCAAACCAAAACCCTTGCCTGTGTCAGGAGGCTGAAAGACAGTAGACTATAAAAAAACCACAAGGAAAGGACCACTAAACAAAGAGAGAGTGTTGAAGATACTGCTAAACCATGAGGAGTTCTGGGCAAGAAATCAAAGCCCTTGGGGGGCAGGGGTGATGTCTCCACTAGGGCAGCCAATGGATGGCAAGAGATTCAAGAGAAAGAGGCCGACTGGGGAGATGGAAAGCTGGTTAAGAAGATGGGCAGAGGGGCAGCTAGGTGGCACAGTGAGCACCGGCCCTGGAGTCAGGAGTACCTGAGTTCAAATCTGGCCTCAGACACTTAACACTTACTAGCTGTGTGACCCTGGGCAAGTCACTTAACCCCAATTGCCTCACCAAAAAAAAAAAAAGAAGAAGAAGATTGGCAGAGGCTGTTTTTGCTTTTTCTCTAGTGCTTGGTACTATCCCTGGTGCGAAGTAAGGATTTAATAAGTGGTTGTTGTTGGGGGCTGCTAGGTGGCACAGTGGATAAAGCACTGGCCCTGGATTCAGGAGGACCTGAGTTCAAATCCAGCCTCAGACACTTGACACTTACTACCTGTGTGACTCTGGGGAAGTCACTTAACCCTCATTGCCCCTCACAAAAGAAAAAGTGGTTTTTGATTGACTTCTTGCATCTCAGATTAAAATAGAGTCACCAAAGGCTCTTTGCCTAGGAAGGAGTGTACTTAACACAAGGTCTGGTTAGAAGGTATTTGCCCTGGGTCTTTAGACTCTAAGGAAGGAGGCCAGGAGCAAACACTGCCTATGCGTAGCTAAAACCTGCATGCCTTTTAGGAGAATAGCTACTATACTGGAAAAAAAGCAGTGTTCCAAAATAATTCACAGTAGATAAACAACCAAAGCAGAAGCCAGCAGATCTTTATATGCAAGTATTCAAGGTACAAGTAATAAACAGGTGACCTAGAGATAAATTTGATATTACATCTATCACTGAGAGTTGGTGGGGTGCAAAATGGCTTTGGATTGCAAGAAAACATCAGGAGTGTATGGTGGACATGAGGCATGGCTGAGGCCTTCATGACATGCTGGGTCATGGGTGCTCACTGACTCATCAGGACAACTTGGGCATGGGGAGAATACAAAGTTGAATGGTATAAAGTCTAAGAGCATGGTCCCTGAAAGTCTCCAAGTAGAGACTGGGTGTCCACTGGTCAAGCACATTATAATAGAGATCCCTTTCAGGAAAGGGATGGATTGGAGAGCAGCTGAAGCCCCTTTCAACTGTAAAAAAACATTATGCATAGACATAAAAGGTGATACCATAGGTAAATTAGGAGAGGAAGGAATAGTTTACCTCTCAGATTTATGGAAAGAACAATTTATGGCCAAACAAGAGAGAGAGAATATTATGAAATGGATGATTTTGATTACATTAAATTAAAAAGGTTTTGTACAAATAGAAGCAATACATTCAAAATTAGAAGGGAGACAGAAAACTGGGAAACAATTTTTATAGCCAGTACTTTTGATAAAGGCCTCATTTCTAAAATATATAGGGAACTAAATCAAATTTATAAGAAGAAAAGTCATTCCCCAATTGAGAAATGGTCAAAGGATATGAACAGGCAATTTTCTGATGAAGAAATCAAAGCTATCTATTGCCATATGAAAAAATGCTCTAAATCACTATTGATTAGAGAAATGCAAATTAAAACAACTCTGAGGTACCACCTCATACCTATCAGATTGGCTAATATGACAAAAAAGGAAAATAATAAATGTTGGAGAAGCTGTGGAAAAATTGGAACACTAATGCATTATTGGTGAAATTGTGAACTGATCCAACCATTCTGGAGAGCAATTTGAAACTATGACCAAAGGGCTATAAAGCTGTGCATACCCTTTGACCCCACTATTAGGGCTTTTCCCCAAACAGATCATAAAAAAGGAAAAAGGAACCACATGTACAAAAATAATTATAGCTGCTCTTTTTGTGGTGGCAAAGAATTGGAAATTGAGGGGATACCCATCAATTGGGGAATGTCTGAACAAGTTGTGGTATATGAATGGAGTGGAATTCTATTGTGCTGTAAGAAACCAATGAGCAGGCGAATTTCAGAGAAACCTGGAAGGACTTAACATAAACTGATGCTGAGTGAGGTGAGCAGAATCAGGAGAACATTGTACACAGTATTAACAACATTGTATGTTGATCAATTGTGATAGACTTGATTCTTCTCAGCAATACAATGGTCCAAGATAGTTCCAAAGGACTCATGATGGAAAATGCTCTCCAAATCCAGAAAAAAGAACTATGGATACAGATCAAACCATACT
Organism: Dromiciops gliroides; assembly: GCF_019393635.1. Classification (NCBI taxonomy): domain Eukaryota; kingdom Metazoa; phylum Chordata; class Mammalia; order Microbiotheria; family Microbiotheriidae; genus Dromiciops; species Dromiciops gliroides. The sequence goes on from NC_057862.1 coordinate 662,615,455, forward strand.
ATTTCTACTTTTTGTTTTTTTGTTTTGTTTTGTTTTTTTGCAGGCAATGGGGGTTAAGTGACTTGCCCAGGGTCACACAGCTAGTAAGTGTCAAGTGTCTGAGGCTGGATCTGAACTCAGGTACTCCCGAATTCAGGGCCGGTGCTTTAACCACTGCGCCATCTAGCTGCCCCTACTTTTTTGTTTTTCTTTTTTGAGGTTTTTCCTTTTTGTTCTGATTCTTTTTTTACAGCATGACTAATGCAGAAATGTTTAATGTGATTGTACATATATAGCCTATATTGGATTGCTTGCTGTCTTGGGGAGGGCGAAAATTTGGAACTAGAATTCTTATAAAAATAAATGTCAAAAACAAACTCTACATATAACTAGAAAATAATAAAATACTTTTATGATTCAAAAAACCCCACCATTCTGCAGTGTTTCTGAGAGGAGAAATACAATGAAGATCGGTTCATTTAGACAGAAGAGAAGCAGCATGAGACAATGGTAAAAGCACTTGGAGAGCAGAAACCCTGGATTTGAGCATCAAAGTCATAACGCTTAGTAGCCAAAGACAAATCAAAGTCTCACTGAGTCACATACATGTCATCTAAAAAAATGGGGAGAACACATTCGCTACTGGCCTCTTCTATGGAAGGTGCAGATCTCAAAGGAGGTAAGCTATTGTTATGGTCATGGAAGTCAGCAGCATCATGATGATGAGAATACTAATTTTAAAATAAAGTATTGGGGGAAAAACAGATTAGAGCATCTTAAGAAAGAAAGGGGCTAAGAGGAAATGGAGAAAATGTAGCTGACAGCTTATGGGATTTGGCAGTGAAAAGACAGCTGCCATTTATACAGCACCAACTGTATGCCAAATGCTGTGATAGTGCTTTACAGGGGTGGCTAGGTGGCGCAGTGGATTAAGTACCGGCCCTGGATTCAGGAGTACCTGAGTTCAAATCTGGCCTCAGACACTTGACACTTACTAGCTGTGTGACCCTGGGCAAGTCACTTAACCCCCATTGCCCCGCAAAAAAAAAAAAAATAGTGCTTTACAAATATTATCTCCTTTAACCATCCCAACAACTACGGGATGTAGAGATGCTATTTATATATGTGTGTGTGTGTGTGTGTGTGTGTGTGTATGTATGTGTGTGTGTATATATATATATATATATATATATATATATATTTTGCAGGGCAATGAGGGTTAAGTGACTTGCCCAGGGTCACACAACTTGTAAGTGTCAAGTGTCTGAGGTTAGTTTTGAACTCAGGTCCTCCTGAATCCAGGGCTGGTTTTTTATCCACTGTGCCACCTAGCTGCCCCCCCGAGGCAGGATTTGAAAATAGTAAAGGTCAGACTTACTCTTACATGAAAGCACAAGGAAGGGCACATGTGAAGAAGCAGGTGTTACAGATGGAGGAAGAGGAGAAAAGGAAAAGGAGGAGACCCAGAGTTCTCCTGAGGCAAGAGGGAAAGATGAGGGTGTCTGTACCAGAAAAGCCATCTGATGAAAGGAAGGACAGGAGGTGGCTCGAGGAAGGAGCCCAGGCCTAATCCCCAGGCCAGAGGGCCTTGAAGAAGAGCCTCCATCCAGCATTTCACAGGGAGTGAGCACACCATCTCTATCTGCTGTGGGGCTTTTATTTACTTACCCAGGTAAGTGCTCGGTGGGACTTTTCCCTCCACAGTCCATGGTGCTTCTTTCCTCTCTAACTGGGAGATTGTGTTGGGTTTGGAAACGGGAAGACCTGCTCGATGGAAAATAAATGGGAATATGCTGAGGATTTAACATTAGCCTTTTTTTTTTCTTTGGGCAAATGAGCCTCCATCACATGGAACCAGAGTGTGGTATCAAGCACCTCAAAAGGCTGTACTGTGTAATACTCCCTGGAAATATCAAGGTCAGGGTTGTTTTCAGTTTGGGCCCAGAAAATCCATTCTCTTCTAAGGAGATGGGAAGCTCTCCTTTTGTGCCTTCAGGGACTACCTGGGGACTCTAATGGAGAATATCTGACCTGGATGAAAAGGCAGGAAGGAAGACATAGCTTTAGGGGCAGCACCATAAAGCTGTATGGAGCTTCACGGGGGAAGGGGGAACAGAAAGACTCTTGGGCATCAAAAAGGATTTAGGAATTTCACCATGTTATGTGGATTCATGGGAATATTTATTTACATCCAGGCAAAACTCAGCTGAGCAGTTTAGACATCACCCAGCCTTTCAGAGCAAAAAAAAAAAAGCAATGACATATGCAATGGATATATGACGATTCATGAGAGAGAAGGCATCCATACCAAGGGAGACGAAGTTCTCATAGTTCTCCAGCATCACATCCCTGTACATGTCCTTCTGAGCTGGCTCCAACAGCCCCCATTCCTCCTGGGAGAAGTTCACGGCCACGTCTTGGAACGTCAATGACACCTGAAATAGTGAAACACTGTTCACCCAAGCACCTGACAGAGAAACACGAAGCCGGCAGGATGTGGAAGGGGGCTCTCACAGCAACTTTCATGTCAAATATCTCCTGAGGGCCCAAGTACTCTGACCATCGCTTTGAACTACATTCTATACTGTACAAACAATTTTACCCCAGTAAATTCAGGAGTAAAGACAATTGTGATGGATAGCTGATAGAATTTATAGGGAATCAATACACATGCATAAAAGCAGTAGCTACTCTCTAGGAGACAAACAGGCAGAGGCTAAGCCTGGCTCACAGGAGACAGCAAATAGTAAATCAGCGCTCTGAAAATTGTCCGGCATCACCAGTCATACCCATACCATTACAGGTATGGTGATGCCATTGATCCCATTGATGCAGAAAGCACCTCTCCCACAATGCACATCACACCCCATCCAGGCTGCCTGGTCTGTGTCTCTTCTTCAAGCTCTCCCCAAAGCTCTCCCAACATGCTGACAGCCTTTCTCCATCTCTCCCACCATGTTCCAAGGGTACCAAAGAGCATTCTGGCTGTCCACCTGCTCCTCGCAGGGTTCAAGTTCACATTAGAAGCACTGAAAGCAGGAAGCATAGTCTAATCCCACAGGAGAGCCAAGTGACATAGCCTATATAAATTCCAGGTAGGGCCCTCACTGCCCCATACAAAACCAATCCCCAATGTATAGATGACTGCTGAAGGACTTTAAGGCACTCATAGGTCTATTCATCTATAGGGATCAGAAGGTCTGCCTCACAGCCAACAGCCCCACCATGCTGTCTAACTGGGCATTGAGACCCACATAATGGGGCTCTCAGTGGGAGAATGCCCTTCAGCCCTCCCGGAAGGGTCTGCCACAGATGCTGCTGCTGCCGCCGACACCATCAGGGCCACAGACACAGACACTGACCTGAACCTCCCACGGCCAAGGAGCTCATCCGCCCTGGACCTGGGCTCCTCGGCCTCCTGCCTTGTAACACAAGAGACCCCAAAGAGACGCCCCTGCAGCCTGCCCCACATGCTGCACTCACGCCTCCCCAGAGGACGCGTGGGAGCAGGAGATGCCCCTCTCTTCCTGCCTGCCCTGTCTATGCTCCCTCCGGTGAGGGCTGTGATCTCCACTCTCAGATGGGTGTGTGGTCGGGCTGGCACAAGAAACACAAGTCCTGTTCCAGCGCTGTGCTCGTGCCCCGTGTTTCCAGGCCCCTCTGTCTCCTCCTAGTTGTGGCTTTCTGCACCACTGGGAGTCCCTCTTACTGTAAGCATGGCCCAGGGTAAGACCTTCTGGGCCCCTGGGATCTGGCCCCAAACCCTTTCCTTGTTCTCTTGTGCCAAAGACTCTCAGATTTGTAGAATATGTCACAGAACCATAGGTCTGGAGCTAGAGGGGCCCACAGAGACCCTTGAATCCAGAGCTGTCATTTTATAGATCAGGAAGCTGGGGCACAGGGTCACATAACTCCTAAGAGCCTGAGGTAGGATTTGACCTCAGGGCCTATGACTCCAAGTCCTACACTCTACCCCCTGCACCACATTGCCTCCAAGTGGGAACTCTCATCCTCTGCCCACTTTGAGCCTCACGAAGAATTTGAATTCTTAAGCTTTGGCATGACCCCATCCTGGCTGGACCCTGGCTACAAATGGAAGAAGGAATGAGCAAGGGGCTGTTTTCCCTCCTAGCCGATTCACAAAAGGCCTGTGACTCAAAAAAATCACTGACCCCCTTTGACTCTTGCGGATGTGCCGATCTCCTTCCTCTCGGACAACTAGGGACGTCTCTTCTGGGACACCCATGAACCCCCAGCCCCACCATCTTGTCCCCTAGCAAGGAACTTCTAAGTCCTCAGTGGGGCAAGAGCACCGGGGTGTCAGAGGATGCTCCCAGGGGGACCCTGGGTCAGGGGGTGATGCAAGTTGTACAAAAACTGTCCCCATGGCTCCTCGTGCATCCAAGGCCCTGCCCGGGGAAGTGCACCATCTGTGCCCTTGGATGCATGTGCTCGGCCTCTCCTGTCCAACACCCACACTCCAGCTTCCCAGCACCAACTGCTTGTCGGGCACCTCCTTGTAGACATAAAGATTTCTTCAAACCTGCACAGGTAGTTACCCCAGCACTTGGCACAGTGCCTAGGACACAGCCAGTGTTTAATAAATACCCACTGACCAACTGCATGAATGCCACCCCAGATGTCCCACAGGCCATTCACAGAGAACTCCCCACCATCGTACAGAACATGCAGAGCCAGACGGCCCTGCCCTGAGCTGTGGCCACTGAAGTCAGAGGAGGATGTGCTCTGGCCGTCCAGGTCCATCGCCCTCTCCTCCCTGTCTCCCAGGGGAACCACACGGGAAGCCTCAACCTCACGAAACTTCCACAGAATGAGGGGATCCGGGTGGGTGGCGTTACTACAAAGGTTTAACTACCAGCTCAGCCTTGGAGATGCGAGGGCTGAAGCCCAAGCAGCCTCTCCACCCTCCATTCTTTTGTCCTCTTTCTCCTCCTAGGGATCCTGAGAAATCACTGCTGTCTGACCTACTCCTGTGGGGCAGTTGCACGAGGTCCTGCCCCTTGGGCTGAGGCCCCCCCACAAAGCAAGACTAATCCCAAAGGGGCAACAGCGAGCCTAACAGGCAGCGTGGAAGAGCATGCTGGAATTAAGGTCAGTGAAGTGTGAGGCCACAGGGAGACCCAAAGGAGGGGGGGTGGACAGTCTGTGTGTGAAGGTCTCGAAGCTTTCAGCTGCTTTGTGATCCTCAGCGTGCATTGTCCCTTTTGGTCTTGGCATTAGTGTCCCCACCCTTAGCACAGAAAGACCAGCTTGTATACCAGAAAGAACACGGGATTGGGGGGGGGGGGGCTAAGGCTGAATCTGAGCTCTATCATTGTCCGCTGTGTGATCCTAGGAATGTCACGTGGCCTTGCTGGGACTCTGCTTTCTCTGAAAGCCGAGAACATTAGAACTGATGACTCTAAGGTGCCCTCTAAAGCTAGTCCTGTGGTCCCCGTCCATAAGAGACAGGCTATTCGGTGGGAGGACAGACTGAGGTTTTGGTCCATTGATGCGAGCAGAGGGAAGAAAGAAGATGAGGGAAAAGGGAGAGATGCACCCACACCTTGAGAGATTGAGATGGAATCCCAGGAAAGACAGGAAAGCCTAACTCACCTGGGACTTGGCCATCAGGGACCTGGAAGCCATTCCTTCTTCCTCTGTAATTCTTTCTTGGGGAAGGGCAGAGTCTTGAGAAGACAGAACTGAGGAAGGAGAGAGAAGTTACAAGGGGGACAGCCTTGCCTTGCTGCTGCCCACCCCAATGTCAAGGAAGTGAGTTGCGTAGGGCCAGTGTGGCTCCTTTTGGAGAGGGTTACTCGACCGGTGGGTTAGGAGAATGCCAGGGATACAGTTTAGTTCATGCTGTTCTTGTGGACAGGATGGAGATCTGGGCTGGGTAATAACAGGTGGATTACAAAATGATTCAGGGGCAGCTAGGTGGCGCAGTGGACAGAGTGCCAGCCCTGGAGTCAGGAGGACCTGAGTTCAAATCCAGCCTCAGACCTTGACACTTACTAGCTGTGTGACCCTGGGCAAGTCACTTAACCCCAATTGGCTCACACACACAAAAAATGGTTCAGTGGCTATACACAAAGAAATCATTCAGAACATCAACCGCAGGATTTTCAGTCACCTGTAGTCACACAGTGAAGAAGGGTGTCTTGTGTACACACACACACAAGCACAATGAGTGTGGACATGAGATACGCATATGTATTCCAGGCAGCCATCCAAGAAGGGAGAGTTACACGGCAAGCTCATTAGGTATAATTTATTCCTGAAGCTTCTTTTTAATCCACATTTCCCACTAACAGATTTAAAGTGCTGCATAAATGTTTGCTATCATTAAGGGAAGCACACTACCCAGAATGAGGGAGGTGGGCGTCCTCTGTTCTGATCAAACCCCCTCTGTCCTATCGAGTTCCCTTCCAAGCAGAGACACCGGCGAGGATGGTGATCAGAAAACGTGGATCAGGTGTCCACAGGAGGGAGGCTGGGAATCCTGGTAGGGTGGAGGTTAGACAAACTGACTCCGAGGTCCCTTTGGATTCTGAGATGCTCAGATAATGCAGAGCCTCGAAACTGAGCTACATGAGGACTACTTCAGGGAACAAGGGATAGTTAACCTGGGAAAGAGAAGGGTGTGCAGGACAGCGCCTGTCTTAAGTATCTAAGGAGCGATCACACCAAAGGCAGATCATACTATTGTTGCTTCACTGTGTGAGAAAATAATGGGGTTTTGGTACTCCCAGAGTCCGTCTCCCCACCCCCACCCCCCACCCCCGCCCCCTGCCCCATGAGAAAGCCTGGCCTGACCTTTCTTAAGGCCAGCCCAGAGTCAGCAAGTTACCTCACTCCAAACCACACCCACCTGAAAGCCTTGTTCTCACCAGAGGATCTGTTCTCTGGGCTCTGACATCCGCACAACTGTGCCGAAACACCCTCAAATCCGGTGAACCAATAGATTTGAACGATGCTAGCCAATGAGCTTTGGGCAGGCTCTGCCCCTTCCCTCAGAGAGCTTACACTCGCTGATTGCACTGTTTGGCCTGGGAACTTGATGAGAGCAGACACAGTCCATTAGGGTTCCCCATTTTCTCTCTCTCTCTCTTCTATTTCCTAGCTAGGCTTTTCTATCTTTCAGAGCCATGTGCACTTTCTTTACTAATACTTAATATGCTTCAATAAATGCTTAATGCCCCACACTGGTGTAGTAACCTCTAATTTCTAAGTAACAAACATAATAAACCCCAGCTAATTTTCCCTACACTTGGGACAGAAATAGGGTGACCACATATAGTTTTGCTCACCACAACTGCAAGGGCAGACCCAAACCAATGGGTGAACCTCACAGCTAGCACAGGGATGGGACCTCAGAGACCATTGACTCCAACAACCTCAGTTTACTGATGAAGGAACAGGCTCAACTAGGGAGATGAGCTGCTCCAGGTCACACGGGGAGGGAGTGTCAGAAGTGAGATGACACACCTTCCTCCCCTTGTGTGGGCTGGACCAAATGACCTCCCTGGATTCTGTGATGTCATGTCAAAGCCACGTCACCTTGTGTTTGATAAAGCTACTAGACTTATAATGGGGAGGACATGGGATCCTTGTCTTACAGCAAAAAACTGAAAAATTCTCTCAAGGATAAGAACCATTCAAAAGAAAGGTGGCCCCTTCCCACAATCAGCTGGTTCCTCCAAGAACCTCCCTTTGAAGGAAAATGCCCAGGCCAGCCATGCCTTTATCCCCTTCCCAAGTGGGCTCCCAAGTCTCTGGCCTTTGTCTCCCATGCTCCCTGTGCCTGTGCCTCCCTGCGCCCTCCCTGCTTTTTACCTCCCTTTATGTGTTGTTCTCACCCACTAGAATGCAAGCTCCTTTCTGCTTATGTCTGTAATCCCCTGATTAGCTCAGTGTGTGGCACATACTTAGGTAGAAGCTCCTTAGGGCAGAGCAGAGCAGAGCATGACCTCTCACCTCCTCTACCTCTTTCAAGGTAGTCCAAGCTCATGTTAGCTCGTTGGGGTGCCACGTAACAGTGAAGACTCATCATGAGTTTGCCATCCAATAAAACCCTAGATTTGTGAGGAAAATTGCTAGCCAAGCTTCCGCCATCTTGTACTGGTGAAACTGACTTTACGTTTATCCTTGCTGAATGTAATCCTCTTAGGTTCAGGCCAATGCTCCAACCTCTTGAAATCTTTGTGGATCCTGCCTCTGCCCTCCGGTATGCTGACTGTCCCTCCCAGTTTGAGGAACATGGTATCTATGCCTTTACCTGAGCCTCTGATAAGAATGTTCAACAGCACAGGGCCAAGCACAGATAGGTCCATGGGGTGAAGTCCCCTGAAGACCTCCTGACAAACCAGCATTGAACCCTGAATGGCAACTCCTTGAGTCTGGCCATCTGACCAGTCCAGAATCCCTCCAACTGTATCATAATTTAGTCAGCATCTTCCCAAATGACATGTATTACTGTACCAAATATTTCACTAAAACCCTGGCAAACTAGATCTGAGGAATTTCCCTCATTTACCAGTTTATTATCCCTATCAAAAAAAGAAATAAGGTTAGAGTGGCATGGCTGTTCCTGATGAAGGCCTGCCGGCTTTCTAAATGTCCACTAACCATTCTTTTTTCTTTCTTTCTTTCTTTTTTTTTTTGGTGAGACAATTGGGGTTAAGTCACTTGCCCAGGGTCACACAGCTAGTAAGTGTTAAGTGTATGAGGTCAGATTTGAACTCGGGTCCTCCTGACTCCAGGGCCGGTGCCTTATCCACAGTGCCACCTAGCTGCCCCCCACTAGTCATTCTTTAATGAGCAAGGATGTTTAACAGGACTCAAAGTGAAACCTTCTGGCCCATATTTTACTGACTCTGTTCTCTTCCCATTTTGGACAATTGGGACCAACTCTCCAATCCTGTGGGACCTCTCCTGTTTGTAGGTATGTGTGCTTGGGGGAGGGGGAGGAAGGAGATGAGCTCTGGGGTTGGCTCTTCTCTTTCAACCCCTTCTTTGCATACCCTCTCCTCAGAAATTTCCTCCCCCCTCTTTCTCTCTCCCACATTGGGCTGCTGTACTTCTCACCTCTCTCCTGAAGCACAAGGCCCAAGCTCTCCATAGTTGGAACCTCCCAGATGAGTTTTCCCAAGTTGGGCGTCCTCAGCCCGAGTGGCTGAACTACTGAGGCCTCAGCAGCTCCTTCTCATCTGTCTCTGCACAGAAGCTCCGGTGGAAGGTCTGTTTCATCCTAGGATGGACTCTTGCATCCTCAAGCTTGTCCCCCAACACCTTTACCTTCCTACAAAGCAGGGGCTCAGGGGCTCCAGACTGGGCATCTGTGGACTCCATCAAGGGCTGCTGGGACCAAAGACAAGGAAGAATCAGCAGAAGGAAAGCAGCACCACTCATCCCAACTCAAGGCCTTGTCCATACATATGGCCAGAATAGGTTTACGATCCACTGCATTGATTAGACACTGAACCAATGTTGAGTGGATGTAATTCTCAATCTTGGCCATGGAAGAGAGGTGACAGAAACACTTCCTCTCCATAAGGAAGTGGATGAGAGGGAAGAAAGGCCTCATGAAGAAGGGGTGGGTTCATTGAACTGGTTAACTAGGCTTAACTAACTAAGCTAAGTTAATTAAGTAGCAGAGTGAGGCCTGAGCAGGGGTAATGATCTGAGAGAGAAGAGTGGGCTGGAGTGAGCAGAGGGAGTGGTGGAGACAGAACGGGCCGAGGAGGAGTAAAGCATAAAGAGATGGAAGGATGGGTGGTTGGGTCCACTTAGAAGGTTCTAGAGAGTTCTAGATCATGGAGGTAACGGTGATGGTGAGGCCTCACCAGTGTGGGCAGGTGGAGTGAAGGTGTGGTCCAAGTTGAAGAATCTGATAAAGTTGGAGGATGGGGTGGGGGGAGTTGAGGGGACAACAACTAGACTGATACCAGGGAATAAAAAGCAGAGACTGGGGTAGAACAAAAAGAGACCATGAGCCATGTGCTACACTCCTAGAGAGAGGAGAAATAACACAGGGGTCCCACAGAGGCAGAGGGAGCAGCCAGGAGTGATGAGGAGGGCCAAGGATTATACCTGCTCCTCCTGGGTCTGGGCTTTAGGGCAGAGGAGAGGGGCAAGTCCTGGGGAGGGGGATGGCTTTCTGGGAGTACAAAGAGGTGGAAAGAAGGAGGGGGCAGAGGTCACCATGACAGAGTGGAGATTCCAGAGGACACCATGACAGGGGATGCTAAAGCAGCATCAAACATCGGGAGGGCTGAGGTGTGTTAGCAAAGGAAACGGGCATCCTCCTGGGCAGCTGGTGACTCTGCCTCCTAGAGATGTGGAGAGAAAGGGTGGACAGAACCCAAGACGAGGCATGGTACCACGAGGCTGACACTCTCACTGGTCAAACAGGATAGCTGAGGGCAGTGAAAAGCCTCAAGGGGAAGGAGAAGGGAATGAGCATTTGTAGAGTGCACAGAGTGCCAGGCCTGGAGTCAGGAAGACTCATCTTCAAATTTGACCTCAGACACTTCATAGCTGTGTGACCCTGGGCAAGTCACTTAACCCTGTTTTCCTCAGTTTCTTTATCTATAAAAAAAGTTGGAGAAGGGAATGGCAAACCACTCTAGTATCTTTGTCAAGAAAACCCCAAATGGGGTGAGGAAAAGTCAGATACAAGTGAACAACAACAAATGTATATGCTAAACATCACTTAAAACAAACCACTTCATTGGATCCTCACAACAACCCCTAGAGGTACATACAGTTAAGGAAAGTAAAGCAGAGGTGAAGTGACTTGCCCAGGGTCACACAGCTAGTAGGTGTCTAGGGCCAGAACTGAATTCAGGTCTTCCTGACTCTAGGCCCAGTACTCTTATCCACTGCACCATAGCTGCCTCCATTTCCTTATTTATAAAATGGAGATAAAGTTGTCAAAGAAGATGGGATGTTATAAAGCACTCTGCAGACCTTGTACAAGTGCTATGTCCGAAGGGACCTCATTGAGAAGGAAAGGAGTAAAAATGAAAGTTTATTATCAATGATTATTTTTACTGTTTTGTTTGGGTTTTTTTAGGTCAGCTGGATGATAAAGTTCCTAAAGGGAAGTAAAATGTCATTAGCCTGGAGAGGAATTCAGAAAAAGGCGTGTCTACTTGATCCCCTGGGTAATAGGGAGCCAGTGGAGTTTATGGAGCAGGGGAGTGTTCTGGTTGGAAGTGGGAGCGGTAGCATCCCTGAGCTGGGGCTGGAGGGAGCCTTGTCAGTTACATCCCTTGAATCCTTTTTGCTGAGAAGAGATGTCAAGTGCCTTGCCCAAGGTCACATGGGTAATAAGTGGCAGAGGGGAATTCGAACCCATAGCCTGTGATAGCTGAGACTGAAAGAAAAGGGACCCTTGGTCAACACCCCCTGCCCTGCCCCGCCCCGCCCCCTCGAAACACACACCCCTCGCCACCCCGCCCTCACCGCTGTCCAGAGCCGAAAATACGCACACGCACTCACACGCACACGCACACACGCACGCACACACACTCACTCACCTACTCGCCCTCCAATGTCCAGCTCCCTCCGAGTTACTCTGAAAACAAAGGGATGAAAGCAAGACCCACCGAGAAGTGCGCCTGCGCTAGCTGAGTTCTGAACTACGATTCCCAGAATCCCTCGGTGCCGCAAGCAGCGGGAGGGGCCGCGCATGTGTCATACGTGTTGGGTTTCTGGGAATTGGAGTCTTCCTAGTAGGCAACTTTGAGGGCCGTTTGGTCTCTACTCGCGCTCCCCCCTCGCCCCACCCCATTCCAACATCTGCGTTCCATGAGCTTGAAAGAATAGATGTGGACGGTGAAGAGCGCACACTTAGAATTTTTTTTTTTTAATTTTGGGATAATGAGGGTTAAGTGACTTGCCCAGGGTCACACAGCTAGGCACACTTAGATTTCTACTTTGCTAAACAAGTCGAGGTAAGGGACGTGATTGTGGCCTAGGATCGGGAAACCTCCGTCCTCCGGTTAGACGAAACCTCGCGAGAATGTGGGTTATCTTCGATGGCATCACCAGCATCCTTCTGAGAAGAGACTGTATATTTGCTGTGGCCTTTGTTTGGAGACCTTGGAACCCTATGACAGACTGTTCCCCTTTTGGTTCTGTTTTAAAATACTTAAAAAAATTTTTTAAATGAATTTTACCACCATCAAAAACCACAAACATTGCCTGATGCAGAGAAAGAAAAGAATAAATTCATGCTTTACGAACTTGGGATTCTGTAAAATGTGGCCGTTGGCTCCAGGCCAATAGAAACAAGTGGTGCGAATTTAGATAATATGATAGGGGTGGGGTCATTCCCTCCATTTTTCGGGGTCTGATTGCGTGGCAAACAACCCGGGTCACACAGGTTTTCAAAAGTCCATGAAGTTGTGTCAGGCAAGAAGCAGTTATTAAGCGAGCTACCCAAAATGGCCAACCCAGTTCCTACCCTCAGGGAGCTTACATTCTAATGGGGAAGACCTGTCCATATCGCTGGGGACATGCCACGTGAATAGAGATTCGGTGGGAGAGAGCCCCAGAGGGAGGGTCCTAGAGGCTGAGGGGATTAGGAAGGGCCCTCCCGAGGGGGGTGAGGGTGATCACTGCAGAAATGGGGAAGAAAGGCAAGTATAAATGGCAAAGAGACCCTCATGGCTGGATCAGAGAGCCTTTGGGGGGGGGGGTGACGTGTGAAAAGTCTGGAGGGGCCCAGGTTGTGAAACAGAATTAAATGCCAGAGGGGTTTATTGTTTATCCTAGAGGTTATAGCGAGCTCTGGGAGTTTTCATTAGTAGAGGTGACAGAGGGGATGATCAAATTACTCTAAAATGATGCAAAGTCAGGTGAGCAGAGCAGAGATAAGGAAACCATTTATACAGTGTTAATATTATAGAGAAGAACAATTTTGAAAGACTTTAGAACTCTCATCAAGGCAATGATAAACCACAAGTCCGAGAAAATAAAAATGAAATATGCCTCTTCCTGACAAAGAGAGGGTAAACTTGAAAGTCCTGAAAGATCCCATATGGAGTTTTGACCCACAGTTTAAGAAGCTTTGGTTTATGTGACTGCACATATATTAATTATATCAGATAGTTTGCTCTCTTGGGGAGGGTGGAGGGGAAGGAGGGAGAAAGGAAAATTTGGAACTCAAAATCTTTCAAAATACGAATGTTGAAAATCGTCTTTACATGTAATTGGAAAAAATTAAATGATACTATTAAAATTGAAAAAAATTAAAGGATGCCAGATTACTTTGATGCATATATATGTGTGTGTGTGTATATATGTATATGTATATGTATATGTATGTGTATGTGTATGTGTATGTGTGTATATATATATAATGTCAGTTATAAGGAGGCAGCTGGGTGGCGCTCACCGGCCCTGGAGTCAGGAGGACCTGAGTTCAAGTCCAGCCTCAGACACTTGACACTTATTAGCTGTGTGACCCTGGGCAAGCCACTTAATCCCCATTGACGTGGGAAGAAAAAAAAAGTCAGTTATAGTCAAACGGTGTCTACATCTTCTTTGCCAAAGCCCTTTGGCTTTTATTTGAGTACAGATTAATACATGTGAAGTTTTAAAAACATTTTCAGTTTAAAAGTAACATTAATAGTGAAAATTGAGCCCTCTGAACCTTCCAGTTCCTATGCCAACATACCATTATGGTATGAGAACCATTTCCTGTTCATTTTTCTTCTGCTTGTAATCTTTTGATTTTCCTTGTTGAATGTGCTTCCGGTGACTGTGTTTAGTTGGATATCCTACCAAGCTTTGTTTGAGCTCTTTTTGTTCTTCACTGCTTCTTTACATTTTATGATATAGTACTGCTCATAATTACTTATCTTCCTTAATGCGATTTTGCCAACAAGTATAAATTCTAACCCACTTCTCACTCCTTTCTCTTACAATCTGGCTTCCAATCTTATCATTGCACAAAAATTTCTCTCTCCAAAGTTACTAATTATATTTTAGTTGCCAAATCCAATGGCCTTTTCCCAATCCTCAGTCTCCTTGACTTCACTGTTGCCTTAGACACTGCTGATCACTTGAGCAAAACCCACAGAAGAAATCATCTTCTAACCAAGCACTGAAATCATCTTCTAACCAAGGACAGCTTGGAAGATTCTGTGCTGAGACAGGAGTGGAGCCCAACCCCACAGTCACCCTGACACAGATCCAGTCCCAGGAAGGCCTCTCCAGAGAAAGAGCCCCCCGCCCAGAGCCTCTTAATCAGCTGCAACGCCAGGGTCATCTGGAACTAAGCTCACAGTCTGGTGAGAAGGCTGAGCCCTGGGCAGGGTACTACAGGGGTCTATGCTGGTGCTAAGGCAAAACTTGGGTTTTTCACCCCTGCTGGGCACCAGAAGGTACGCTTGAGTAGCAGTGGTCCAGGTGGTAGGGGCACAGGCTCATCAGAACTGACCACCATAACACACAAAGCTGGTTGATTAGCAACTTGGTCTGGGCTCATCTATGGACCAGGGAACAGGCCAGGTAAGTGAAGAACTTGATCCTCCTTAAATCATACCACCTGGGACCTTCTGAAGCTTGGGATAGTGCAGCCTGGAAACAGTGCCCCACTTTAAGGAGCTTTTAAAAGTCAAGTAAAAGAAAGGCAAGATGAGCAGACAAAGAAAGGTGAGGACCATAGAAAGTTTCTTTAGTGACAAGGAAGATCAAGGTGCACCCTCAGAGGAAGATGTCAACTTCAGGGCCCCTATATCTAAAGCTTCCAAGAAAAATATGAATTGGTCTCAGGCCATAGAGGTGCTCAAAAAGGACTTTGAAGATAAAGTTAAAGAGGTAGAGGAAAAATGGAAAGAGAAATGAGGGTGATGCAGGAAAGACATGAGAAAAAAGTCAACAGCTTGAAAAGTCAAATTGGCCAAATAGAAAAGGAGGTACAAAAGCTCTCTGATGAAAATAATTGCCTAAGAATTAGGATTGAACAAATGGAAGCTAGTCACTTTATGAGAAATCAAGACACAATAAAGCAAATCCAAATGAATAAAAAATAGAGGACAATGTGAAATATCTTCTGGGAAAAACTGCTGACCTGGAAAATAGGTCCAGGAGAGATAATTTGAAAATTATTAGTCTACCTGAAAACTATGAACAAGGAAAGAGCTTAGACATCATCTTCCAAGAAATTGTCAGGGAAAATTGCCCTGATATTCTAGAAGCAGAAGCTAAAATAGAAATTGAAAGAATTCACCGATTGCCTCCAGAAAGAGATCCCAAAAGGAAAACTCCTAGGAATATTATAGCCAAATTCCAGAGCTCCCAGGTCAAGGAGAAAATAGTGCAAGCTGCCAAAAAGAAAGAATTCAAGTACTATGGAGCCCCAGTCAGTATAACACAGATCTAGCAGCATCTACATTAAAGGACCAGAGGGCATGGACTATGATATTACAGAGAGCAAAGGAATTGGGATTACAACCAAGAATCATAAATCCATCTTTCAGAGGAAAAAATGGGACTTCAATGAAAAAGAGGACTTTCAGGCATTCATGATGAAAAGACTCTGCTGATCACTTGATACTCTTTGATACATTCTTTCTAGGTTTTCAGGAGTTTTACTCCTACCTAACTGTTCCTTCTCTGTCTCCTTTGCTGGATCCTTCTTCAGATCATTGGTCCTTTACTGGGACCTCTTCTCTTTACCCTCTGTGCTATTTTACTTGGTGATCTCATCAGCTGCTATGGATTTAATTACCAACTTTGTGCTGATGATTCTCAAATCTAGTTGTTGTGCCCTGGTCTTTCTGCTAACCTCAAATCTTGCATCTCCAACTTGGATATACAGTAGACATCTTAAATTCAATATGTCTAAAAGAGATCTTATTATCTTTCCTCTTAAACTATCCCAGGAAGGAGGGTCTGGAGTGTCAGGCTTGGAGTCAGGGAGACTCATCTTCATGAATTCAAATCTGCCCTCAGATACTTACTAGCTGTGTGACCCTGGGTAAGTCACTAAATCTTGTTTTCCTCCATTCCTCATCTGTAAAATGATCTGGAGAAAGAAATGGTAAACTACTCTAATATCTTTACCAAGAAAACCCCAAATGCAATCACAAAGAGTCAGACACAACTGAAATGATTTAATAGCAACAAACTTTCCCCACACCTCCTACCTTCCCTATTACTGTAGAAGGCAGCACCATCTTCCCTACTCCAATCCATTTTCCATTCCCACTAAAGTGATTTTCCTAAAACACAGACCCAGTTATGTAACCCTCCTACTCAATGAACTCCAGTGGCTTCCCATTGTCTCTAGGATAAAATATCACCAGTCATCTTGACTCTGTTCCACTATTGGACTGAAATGACTCTGGAAGATAGACTGGGGCTGATGAATTCATGCAACTCTGCTTCACTTAAATCCAATTTATGCACAAGTCAAAAGATAACACCCATAGGGCCAAGACAACAATAGAGGGAGAGGTGGTGCATGATTGTTTTGTCCACAGATGACTGTACACTCAGTGCAAGCCTCTGAAGCTGAGATAAAACAATGTATGGATAGATTCACTGCTGCTCGTGCTAATTTTGGCCTAATAATGAACACCAAGAAAAAGCAGGTGCTCCACCAGCTAAGACCACACTATCCATATGTGGAACCATCAGCAAATGAAGAAATGCTGAATGCTGTGGGTAAGTTTACTTACCTTGGCAGTATACTTTGGGATATCCATATTGATAATGATGTTGCCAGAGCTAGCTCAGCATTTGGGAGATGCTGAAGGAAAGAGAGAAGTATTAGACTGCCTACCACACCAATGTTGTACAGAACTGTTGTGCCGACCACATTGTTGTGTGCTTGTGGCACCTGAACAGTATACCAATGGCATGCCAGGAAACTGAATTGCTTCATTCAAACTGTGTCAGGAAAATTCTGAGGATCATGGGGCAGAGTAAGGTACCAGACACCGAGATCCTTTTTTGAACTAAACTGTCAAGCATTCAAACTCTTACTGCAGAAAGCTCTGGTGGGCTAGAAGGATATTCTTTCTGGCAGAAGAGATACCATCCATGAAAGCAAAGTAAATAACATAGATGAAATTAAAGAGAGTACTCCTAACTACAAGCATAAACCAAACATGGACTTTGAGGAAAAGCCTTTGAATTTATCCAGTGGATCTGCCCAAGAATGTTCAACTGTTTTTCTCAGAAGAGGTTTATTAACAACAACCACCTGCCCATTTTATACTTACAGAACATTTTACCCAGAAGTTCTAAGGATGCATCAGAGGTTAATGCACAGATATAATCCTGACATTCATAAAAATGGTAGAAATAAGTCTTCTGTCAAAAGCAGGTGTACTGGATGCCCACCAGCTTTACTTGGAAAAGATGTGCCTCAGGGGCAGCTAGGTGGCACAGTAGATCAAAGCACCAACCCTGGATTCAGGAAGACCTGAGTTCAAATCCAGTCTCAGACACTTGACACTTACTAACTGTGTGACCCTGGGCAAGTCACTTAACCCTCATTGCTCTGCAAAAAAAATTAAAAATTTTAAAAAATAAGGACAATGAGAAATTTAAACGAAGTCAAAAGACATAAAAGATGTGCCTCCCTTATCTACCAATTCACATAAACCTAAGGTTTCTAATAACTCAGTCAAAGTCACTGCAGCCAGAGAGAAAGGTAAACGATGCCCACCCTTGCTGAGCAAAGTTCCACTTTCTTCAGGAATAGATTCCAGCACTTTAGCCCCAAGTAACCTGAAGTCTCATATATGACAGCAGAATATTGGAGTTAAAGCAGTTGTGATTAGACAACAGTCAGATGCATTTGAAAACCAGTGCTTCTCCAGTCCCTGACAGAATAAAAAGACCAGACACAAAATTAAAATCTCTGAGCATGTCTCCTCAACTTGGCATAGTAGGCAGTAATGTCAATGTTTCCTCTGTCTATCCTCTTAAAAGTGACTCTCTGTGGCCTAATAATCAAGGAAGAGAATATTTCTATAATCAAAATGTTTGCAATGTCAGTGTGGAATTTGGTGAACCATCTTCAAAAAGAATGAAAGCTAATATACTTGCTCTTGAACATGACTGCGACAATAGCCAATTCCAGAAGAGAATGTGATATAAACAGAAACGGTGTTGCAAACAGAATTGCAAATCTATTACCTCAGGATTGATATTGTCTACCTTGTCCTTTGTCCATCTGTGTTGCCAACCAAGCAAGGGCTCCTGAATTCAAATGAAGTTGATTCTCCAAATAGACTGATTGTCCTAAAGTCCTATGAGCCATTTGATCCTGGACCACTTTATAGTTCTTGTGGATAGAGTGGTAGTCTAGCATCAAGCTCTGCAATAAGAAGGAAAAAAAGGCTTATGTCTAATCAACAGTTATCAAATAGCATGCTGCAAAAAAGAAACTATGAGAGTCTTATTACTAACATACATTATTGACCTAATAACAAGAAAACTTGATTTTTGGGGGGGAGGAAAGGGTCTTAGAAGGACATAAGTACATATTCTCTATGGAGTTACCTTCAGTTCATCTTTTGAGAAAATGAACAGTGGAAATTACTGCAATAAGTTGTGATTGTACTGTACATATAAAGAACACTATGGTTTTGTAATGTTGGTTCTGTTTAAAATATGTACCAAATAGCAATAAAAATTGTAGTTGGAAAAGTTAGGTTATAAAAGTGGAGAATATGTATCTCTGGTTTTACCTTGAATAATTTTTTTTTAGAATTGACCAAATATTAAGTAGTTTTTTGAATACTTAAGCACTGCTGAAAAGTAACTGGGGGAGGGAGGGAGGGAGTCTACAATGCTTGCAGCTCAGATGAAATTTTGTAAATATCTATTGGAGGGGCAGCTAGGTGGCGCAGTGCATAGAGTACTGGCCCTGGATTCAGGAGGACCTGAGTTCAAATCCAGCCTCAGACACTTGACACTTACTAGCTACATGACCCTGGGGAAGTCACTTAATCCCAATTGCCTCACCAAAAACAAAACAAAACAAAACAAAAACAAACAAACAAAAATTATCTATTGGAAAACCTACCTGTTTAAATACTGTGGTTCAGGTGCCCCTCCCCCCCCATTCCTTCCTCCCGGGACTCCTTTCAAGGTAGCTCAACTTTTTGAGCAGTTTCTGATCTTGTGCTTTTTCAGTTAGGATAGGCTTTATTTTAAAACAAATTCCTAATGATCTGTATGATATCAAATCCTAGGCAATCTAACTTTGTCCTTATGCAAATTGATATGAATACACCTAATTAAAGTATTGACCCTCTCTACCAATTTGTGCTACATATAATAATAAGATGACTTCTGAATTTTCAGTTCCCTTTTACTGCAAATTATTTGAGAATGCTAGCTGAAAGAGATACATTACTTGTTACTAGCTGTTCCATGGCTTGTAAATTGTCTTGGAACCACCAGACTGTTTTATTTAGTGACTTTTTTTTTCTAATTAATGGTGTGTGGTGGTTATGTGGGATTTTTAAGTATGCCTCTACTGAGAACCGTTTGCTCAGAGCAGACAAATCTTTGCTAATAGAGAACAAAGTAATACATAGAATTTCTTTAAATTTGTTTTCTATCAAACTAAAATAATTTTTTTTTTAAATTGACATGTCATATATTTACTCAAACTGGTAAAATTCCAGTACAAAATTATAAATATCTTACAATATAGGAAAGGAATTTTAAAATAAAAAAACTTTTAGTGTATCTTATGTTTGTATTTAGAAATCTCTTTGTGTTTCTGGAATCTTAGTTAACTGAAGACATGTTGAAGTTAATTGTAGAAAAATTGATTCTGAATAAGAAATTGCCCACAGTCCATCACAACCCTACCTCTCTCTTTTTCTTGGTTGTTTGTTTGTTTTGAAATGACAATGTTTTTCTCATTTGTTCATTGCTCTTTCTCATTTTTCTCATTTCTCATTGCTTATTCAACTTGGGTTTTAAAAGGAGGGCAGCCACCAGTCAGCAGAGCTGATTGAATATTTTAACTTTTGCTCATAATTATGTCATGGGCCCGGGGTACCACAGAAGTTTTCTGGGGTAAATCAAAGAACCTTCTCCTTGAGAAACTAAACAAAAAGACAGACACACCTAAAGAGATAAGTGGCACAGGATCGGGACTGAGTTAACTCCAGGACCACCACCCTTCATTCCAGTCTTGTCCATCCCTTGGGGAGATAAGATTAGGTGTGACTGCTGCCTTTGTGGTGGCATGAGGGGGAGAGAGATGGTTTGAGAGATCCGGAGCCCCTCCTCTCCCAACTTTCCCAGCCACTACCAGTGGGGGATGGTCCTCCCCCAATAAGGGAATGTATGGGATAGGTGGACTTGAGTCAGTTCAGATTCTGAGGATGGGGTCTGGAAAGTACCCAGCCCCCAGTCCCTGTTATAGTTAGATCATTTTGTTCATGTTTAATTCCATTGCTTATAATAGAAATCATGCATTTTGCCTTATTGAAACTGATGTACCCTGGTACCCCTTCCCCCCACCTTTGCCTACATTCCAAACCCCAAGTTCTTGTTATGGGTTAGTTATGCTGTTGCTATGACCAGACAGGAAAGATGTCTCCTGTTAGTACAGATACTCCCAGATCTTACCTCTCCCTTTTTGCATTCCTAAATCCTAACTCCCCCCTGGTACCAGCTCCTGGTACCATCACTCCCTTCTTCCCCCTTGCCCCTCCTTACCGGGGTGGAGTGGTTTTACCCCTTCCGTGGTTTCACCCTTTCCCCCTCCCTTGGTTTGACCTTTTCTCCCTCCCCTTTGCCTCAGCTCTCAGACATAGCTGAGCATGCATCATACCCTGATCATAAGCTGAATGCGCACCCTGGGTGAGACATGATTGGATGTTAGATTGTGAGCTCACCCTGTGCACAAGGGGACCTCCCCCTCAAAATCTCTATAAAAAACCCAACTTATGATCCCATTACTGCACTCCTCAGCCCTTGCAATGGGGTCATGGGGTCACCCATTCTCATGAGAATGTAATAAATCTGCCTCTGCTTGAGTTGGTGGTCTCCTCAAGTTATTTGGGTAAACTGAGGCAAATTTTGTCCCAAACAAGAACTTTCCACAGTCCTCTATAAAAGTATCTGCCTGTCAGAGAACCACACCTCTATGCCATGCCTTCTCCTAATGAGAAGAAGTCTAAGGATTTCTCTCTTGGTTTCTTTTCCCTAGCACCTAAATAAACTATTATTTTATTCTCACTGGATTTGTGTGCAAGAGGGTATAATTCTTTAAAGTGGAATCTCTAAGAACCCCTACCCCAAACCCCCATCAATTTCCCCCACAACAGTTACCTCTATTTGTAGTCTATTGCTGATGATTTATTACTTCAGCATTTACAAGGCTTTGGCTTCCATGTTATATTTTAGTAAGAAACTGTTTGAAATTTTTTGCACTGCTAGGTAGTCTTTTTACCCAGCCCTTTTCTTCCACATAGAAAGTGTAAATGTCCTATAGTAGCAAAACCTAGAAATATTCTTGTTTTCATTATGCAACATCAGACATCCTTGATGTATGTCTTAACACCTGTGTTAAAGGGGACCTAATTGAGATCTGTCAACTGGCATTGTAATGAAGTGCTGTGTATTAGGAAATTATTCTATTTCCTTTTTTCTTTTCATAAGCTGAGCCACATGTACACAATCTAGATTTTGTTTTCATAGTTTTGCACTTTTTATGGCCTATTTTTCAAAATGAACACAATTGGAAGGTGGTTGGCCTCATATTTGCCTGATTCTGTCCCTTACAGAATGTACAACATAAGGATATTCAAATCTTAAGGGGGTGTGTGACAGAGGGCTGCGATTTTCAGGGGTTTTCAGATTTTCCCTTTTTTAATCATAAAAGTATTTTATTTTCTAGTTGTATGTAGAGATAGTTTTCAACATTTGTTTTTATAAGATTTCTAGTTCCAAATTTTTCTACCTCACTTCCCTACCTCCCCCCTCCCCAAGATAGCAAGCAATCTGATATAGGTTATATATGTACACAGATTTTTCCTTTCTAACCACATTCCTTAAATGCATAACAAATGTCAATAATTCCATAGCCCTGGACTTCAAAGTACTTTTTTGCCCATCATTATGAACTATTGGGATACTATTGGTTTTGTATTTTTTCCTTTAAGATAACAGTGTATTTACATAGAGGTACAATTTGTTGGAAATTTGTTTATATTTATTTCATTCCAGTTTGATTGATTTTAATTGTTAAAACTTAAGTTTGTCAAGCAGTAGACATTACTTGTTTAATTTATGATATATTTCAGTTTAGTCAAGGTATGTTATATGTGGATATAAATATAGATTTGGCATTTTACAAAAATAATCATAAATGAATAAATGTATTGATCTATTAAAATAAATTCATTATTATTAAAATAATTTCATTTGTTAAAATAAATTGATATATTTGTTCATGGAAAAATAAAAATGAACCAATTGATATATTTGTTCAAATAATTGATTTTAAAAAGGGCTATAACAATTTTTTAAAAGGGCAATAGTGTCTCCCCAATGGGTGCTGGAGGTCTTGAGACCCTGAATCTTATACAAGAAAGATTCTTTCAATGATAAGAGAAATAAATGAAAACAGAATGACTTCTCTACCCACTTTAGTGTATTTTGTGTACTTGGTATTATTTGTGTACATCAGGGTATTTTAAAACCCTAAGGTTTAGGTTATTCCAAGTCAAGACAAAAGAACAGAAGCCTGAGCGCTAAACTTTCCACTACTCTGTTCCTAGGAAGGTGACTAAATTAAAATTACATACCATTCTGAGCATGGTCAGTATGGCAAAGGCGGGTTTTTTTTAGCCAAGTCTTGTTTGTAATATGTTTGTCTTAGTTTGGCAAAGAAAAAGAAGGAGGAGGGAAAGAAGAAGAAGAAGGAGGAGGAGAAGGAGGAGGAGGAGGAGGAGAGGAGAAGGAGGACAAGGACAAGGAGAAAAAAAGAAGATTGGTTTGTTGATTGAAAAAAAACCAAATTAATCAATTTATCAGCATTTGTTCATTTAAAATTAGGAAAAAAACAGTTCTTTCCTTTGGTCAAATAAATGCTTGAAAAATGTGTAGCAGTGGTTTTCCTTGAGTCTTGGGGTCTCTATTCCCTGATCTTTAGCACCATGAAGGCTCTTTCTTTGCATCATTAGAGGAATACAAAAGGGTTTCTAGCTCCATTTAGAGCATGTTGTAACCCTAAGGTTTAGGTTTTTGAAAGTAAAGCCAAAAGGACCAATACTATTCTGGCCACTTGCCTTCTGCCTGTAAGGTAATTATTTTAAAACATAGTGCATTTCATATCACTTTGGGCATGGACAATATGCCAAGTTTTTCTAGTTCAGACTTGTTTGTAGTATGAGTTTGGCTTTTAGTTTGGTCAAAGTATTATGGAGCATTTTTCAGATTTTTGTTCAGTGGATTTGAGGGTGTTGGGAACAATCATTTTGGATATGTTGACCCCCCAAATTATTTGTAAATAAAAGAGTATAAATTAGTTTGCTGAAAAGTGAATAAATGTATCAATTTATGGAAATTAATAATTTATTTCATTAAAATAAGAAATGAACCATTGGTTCATTTGTTGAATTAATCAAGAGAAAAGGGGGCAGCAATGTTTTTGGCTTTGCTTTAAAGGGTCTTCAGATCCCAGTACTGCAGCACAAAAATGACCCTTTACATGATAGGAAGACTAGGGAAAAGTATTTCACCTTACTTTAGTCTGCTTTGTAACCCTAAGATCTAGGTTTTTGAAAGTCAAACTAAAGGAACAAGAGCCTAAATAATGCCCTTGCAAATTGCTTGCTACCAGGCAGGTGATCGATATAAAATTCAGTGCCTCATCTATCATTCTAGACATGGCCAATGTGGCAAAGACTTTTTCTTGCCCAGGTTTGTTTGTAATAGCAATTAGACCTTTAATTTGGGAAAAGCATCAGTATGTTTTTCAGATTTTTTTTTTTCATTCATGTTGGGTGCTAGGAAGGACCATGTGGGAAAAGGTGGCCAAGAAAATAGAGAAACGTGTTTCCATGTAAAAAGAGAAAAATAGATATGTTGACTGAAAATATGAGAAACTTATTGATTTATATTTAACTTAATTTGATAAATTTGTACATTTAAAATCAGAAATGAAACAATTGTTTCCTTTGGTCAAATAAACAATTGAATAATGTGCTGCAGTTATTTCCCCTGGGGAGGTGGAATCTTTATTCCTCAGGCCTGTAGCACAAGAATGATTAGAGGAATAATAAAATGTATCTCACCCACTACAGTCTATTTTGTAAGCCTAATGTCTAGCTTTTTGAAAGTCAAGCAAAAAACTGTTACAGGGTTAGGACTATTAAAGTTTAACCTGGTCAGCTGATGTGGGTCTTCTCCTTGAGATACACCTTGAAGCAAGAGAGATAAGCATGGCTGCTGCCTGAATAGCACTGGGGGATGGAGATGGCTCCAGAGATCAGAACTGCCTCTCCCCCAACTTCCCCCAGCCACCACCAGTGGGGGACTGTCCTCCCTCAGATGATCACCCCCAGTAAGGGAACTTTCTACAGTCAGATGATCACCCCATTAGATCCCTCCACCAGAAGTTCTCTACAGAAGTATTTGCCTTTGGGGGCAGCTGGGTGGCACAGTGGATAAAGCACCGACTCTGGATTCAGGAGGACCTGAGTTCAAGTCCGGCCTTAGACACTTGACACTTACTAGCTGTGTGACCCTGGGCAAGTCACTTAACCCTCATTGCCCTGCAAAAACAAAACAAAAAACAACAACAACAAAAAAAACCCAGAAGTATTTGCCTTTTTCTTGCTCAAGGAGATAGGTGTCTCAGAGAACCAAGTCTCTGTGCCATACCTTCTCCCCATGAGAAGAAGTCAAAAGACTTCTCTCTTGGTTTCCTTTCCCTAGTGTCTAAATAAAATAGTATTTTATTCTAACTGGATTTGTGTGCAAGTGGGTATAAGAATCTCTACCCCAATAACCCACCACCAATTTCAACTATAACAAAACCAAAATAAAACAAAAACAAAACCAGAGGCTTAAAGACTATTCTTGCCAAAACCTTGTTGCCATGAAGGTGATTAATTTATAATGCGTTGCATTCCATACCATTCTGAGCCTGTACAATATAATGAGGAATTTTTCTTGCCTAGACTTGTTTTTAATATAAGCTTGGCCAGGGCATTCGGGGTCATATTTCAGACTTTTGTTCAGCGGGGCCAGAATTGCTGGGAAGAACCGTTTTGGAAAAGTTGGAAAAAATGCAGAGATGTCATATTTTTTTTTGAAAATTAAGAGAATATAGATTTGTTTGCCAAAATGAAATGAATACACTTTTGATTTATGAAAATAAAATCAGAAAAGAAACAATTGGTTCTGTTGTTCAAATAATTGAATGAAAACGGGGCAGTAGTTTCTCCCCGCTTGGTTTTAGGGTTTGTCAGTCCCCCCGTCCTGGTGATAAGAGGACTAAAAATTGGTGCCTGACTCCATTTTAGTCTGTTTTATAAACCCAAGGTCTAGGCTTTTGAGAGCCATGACGAAAGTACAGAAGCCTGAGTGGTTGGTTGGTCAGTTGTTGTTCTTCACTCTCAGAGAACCAAAATGACATCACTGGGTTGGTGTCAAGGTACGGTGTGTCCAGTTGTGACTGATCAGACGGATAGGACCTCAAAAGGCTAATTCAGCACAGGTCGGGAAGAAATAATCCACATAAACTGAGCTATGGCAATTCTGCTTTGCTCATAGAGTACAGTGCCTTCTTTGAGGCTGGGAGGTCCTTTATCAGCATCTCTCATGTCGCGCAATCAATTCCAATGTTCTTCAGAGAGGCCTTGAGAGTGTCCTTATATGGCTTCTTCTGAGCACTCACCTTGTGTGAGTTCTCCAAAAAAATAGTCTTTTTTTTTTTTTGCAGGGCAATGGGGGTTAAGTGACTTGCCCAGGGTCACACAGCTAGTAAGTGTCAAGTGTCTGAGGCCGGATTTGAACTCAGGTCCTCCTGAATCCAGGGCCGGTGCTCTATCCACTGCGCCACCTAGCTGCCCCTAAAAAAAATAGTCTTATAGGCAAGCACACATTTGGCATCTGAACAATGTGGCTAGCCCATGGGAGTTGCACTCTCTATAGTAGTTTGAATGACTGGCAGTTTACTTTGAGAAAAAACCTTGATGTCCAGTACTTTATCTTACCAGGTGAGCTTCAGAATTTTGTTAAGACAATTCAAATGGAAGCAATTCAGCTTCCTGGCATGGCGCTGGTATACTGTCCAGGTTTCACAGGCATAATTAGGCAATGATGTCCACACAAAGGTTCTGTTAACCTTTAGTTTGATAGTCAGCCTAATGCCTTTTCTCTCCCACAGTTTCCTTAGGAGACTCCCACGTACAGAGCTAGCTCTGACAATGCGTATGTCAATCACATCATCCCTGTGTACATGCCTGGAAAGTATACTGCCAAGGTAAGTGTACTTATCCACAGAATTCAATATTTCTTCCTTCCTTCCTTCCTTCCTTCCTTCCTTCCTTCCTTCCTTCCTTCCTTCCTTCCTTCCTTCCTTCCTTCCTTCCTTCCTTCCTTCCTTCCTTCCTTTCTTTTGCGGGGCAATGAGGGTTAAGTGACTTGCCCAGGGCCACACAGCTAGAAAGTGTCGAGTGTCTGAGGCCCTATTTGAACTCAAGGTCCTCCTGAATTCAGGGCCGGTACTTTATCCACTGTGCCACCTAGGTACCCCAGCATTCGATATTTCTTCATTTGCTGTAATGGATGGTTCCAAGTATGGATGGTGTGGTGCTGCCTGGTGGAGCATCTGTGTCTTCTTGGTGTTAACTGTTAGGCCAAAATTAGCACAAGCAGCAGAGAATCTATCCATACTTTGTTGCATTTCAGCTTCAGTTGCATGGAGTGTACAGTCATCTGTGGGGGGAAAAAGGTGCATCAACACTCCCTCTGCTTTAGTGTTGGCTTAAAGCCTTTTCAAGTTCAATAATTTACCATCAGTGAGGTAGCTGACCTTGATGCTGTTTTCATCCCCATTGAAGGCATCTGACTATATTGCTGAAAATATCATGTTAAAGAGCATGGAAGGGGGCAGCTGGGTGGTGCTTTGGATAAGGCACCAGCCCTGGATTCAGGAGGACCTGAGTTCAAATCCAGCCTCAGACGCTTGACACTTACTAGCTGTGTGACCCTGGGCAAGTCACTTAACCTTCATTGCCCCCCTCCCCAAATAAAGAGCATGGGAGCAAGTACGCAGCCCTGAATTACTCCACTGGTGACTGGGAAAACATGAGAGCCCAGGCAAGCATGTCATAGTGAAATTGCCATACAATACTGTGACTTTTTTTTTTGGTGGGGCAATGAGGGTTAAGTGACTAGCCCAGGGTCACACAGCTAGTAAGTGTCAAGTGTCTGAGGCCGGATTTGAACTCAGGTCCTCCTGAATCCAGGGCAGGTGCTTTATCCACTGCGCCATCTAGCTGCCCTCGTCATACAATACTAATGAATTTCTCTGGGAAACCAAATTTTGTGATAATTTTCTGCAAGCCCTCATGACTGACAGTATCAAAGGCTTTGGTCATATTGATGAAAATTGTGTGGAGATCTCTGTTCTGTTCCTGGCATTTCTCCTGGAGTTATAAGGTAGCAAACATCATATCAACCATTTCTGAAGCCACACTTGCTCTCAGGTAGATAGATGGTTATCTTCCAGGCTAAAAATCAACCTATTAAGGAGGACTTTGGCAAGAGTCTAACAGACCTGTTAACGCCAAGAAGACACAGGTGCTCCACCAGGCAGCACCACACCATCCATACTTGGAACCATCCATTACAACTTCCATTACCGAGAGAGAGACCCCCTTTCCCCCACTGTGACTGTCATAGGACAATCTATTTCTATTACCTTTATGGAGATGGACAATGGAGGCATCCTTGATAACTTGGGTGGGGGGGATAATCTCTTGCCATATAACCTGGAAAATTTCAGTCAGTTTTTGTATGAGCAGTGGACCCCCTGTGTTCTAAATTTCAGCTGGAGTAGAATCAGCACCAGGCACGTTGCCATGCAAGAGGAGGCTAATGGCATTCCAAACCTCTTCTTCAGTTGGAAGTTCAGTTAGAGAGGGATTGACTTCAACCTGAGGTATACAGTCAATGGATTCGCTATTGATTGAGGATGGTCTGTTGAGAATACTTGGAAGTCTTCCGCCCATTTCCCAGGGATGTGTCCTTATCACTAATCAGTGGGGCTCCATCAGCTCTGAGTAGTTGAGATGCACCATAGGTCTTTGGCCCATAAATAGCCTTCAGGGCATCCTAAGAGCACTTTGGATTGTTACTATCAGCATAAAACTGAATTTCTTCTGCCTTCTTACTGAGCCAAGAACCATGTATCTCTAAGCTTCGCATGTACTTTTTCTTCTTTTCTTTTTCTTTTTTTTTGCGGGGTGACAGGGGTTAAGTGTACTTGCCCAGGGTCACACAGCTAGTAAGTGTCAAGTGCCTGAGGCCAGATTTGAACTCAGGACTTCCGGAATCCAGAGCCCGTGCTTTATCCACTGTGCCACCCAGCTGCCCCTGTACTTTATTTTTTGTTTTGTTTTGTTTTGTTTTTTTGCGGGGCAATGGGGGTTAAGTGACTTGCCCAGGGTCACACAGCTAGTAAGTGTCAAGTGTCCACTGTGCCACCCAGCTGCCCCCTGTACTTTATTTTTGATGGAGTTAAATGTTCCCTTCTTAGAGACAGATGAACTATCCTGCTGGCAAACCTTGTGGAGTTCTTGAAATTCATATCTGAATTTCCCCACCATTTTCATCAAACTAATCTTGATTTTTTTTTTTTAGTGAGGCAATTGGGGTTAAGTGACCTGCCCGGGGTCACACAGCTAGTAAGTGTTAAGTATCTGAGGCCGAATTTGAACTCAGGTTCTCCTGACTCCAGGGCTGGTACTCTATCCACTTCACCACCTAGCTGCCCCCAATCTTGATTTTTGTGAGTGTTTTGGCCAGATGAATAAATACAGGGCTGAGGAGTGGAGCTGAGATGGTAGAGAAGAGGCAGGAACTCTCCTGAGCTCTCCCAAATTCCTCTCCAAATATCTTTAAAAGAATGCCTCAAAACAAATTCTGGAGTGGCAAAACCCATAGAAGGTTGGCATGAAACAATTTTCCAACCCAAGACAACTTAGAAAGTTGATGAAGTTACTCTCCCTTCTCTATTCTTTCCCCTCCTGATTGTGCTCCCATTCACTCACACACCCCAAAATATAGAATCTTATACTTAGAGGGGAATATACATTTTAGTTCACAGAATTCCTCTTCTAACCCTAAGTCCTCTTCCAACCCTTAACTAGGCTCTTGAAGTTCACAATAAATCTTTTGCCCTTTAGATCCTTTGTCCCTTGATTCCTCTTTGTTCTTTCTTTTAAACCTTAATCAGGTTTCTTTATTTTAAGCAACAGCCCCAGGTTTCTTTTTGTCCTAGGAGCATGAAAATAATATTTCATTGTTTTGTCCTGATTTTATGTTTCTTGTGTTTCTCTTGTTCAGAATGTATACAGGCAGAATGTTCTGATTGCCTCTGGTTTCTTTTTGCAAGTGTCAATCAACAAATCTTTATTAAGCATTGACTTTGCCTCAAATTCCTATCTTTTGTTGAAGGGTCATAAGTTTTATTAATAGTCTGTTTTGGAAAATGTATTATAGGCATGACTCTGTGTGTGTATGTGTGTGTGTGTGTGTGTGGATGTATGTGTGTAGGGAACCTCATTTTTTTTTTTGGCTTTTAGAATAGCCTTTTCCATATTTCCTCTGCTTACTCTGACATATAATCTTGAATTTTTCAAGTTGAATTTCCTCTATAGCTGAAGGTCTTTCTTCTGAATACTTGAAACATTTGTTCCTTGTTATGGAAATCATGAAACTCAAGCACTGTATGACATGGTTTTAAGAAGTGAACTTTTCTTTGATAGAGATCTGTGGATGCTACTAATTATCATTTTGCCATGTTTTCAAAACTTCTGGGTAGTTTTCTTCTATTATTTCCTGCAGTATAGTATTCAGAATTTAAGTTCATCATTTTTTCCCTTTGGGAAACTGTCTCCAAGGTAGCTAACAGATGGGAGCTGTTGTAAATTCAGGTTTTTAGAACAGGAAAAATGGCCCAACAGAAAGAAGAAGAATAAAAGTAGGTCAACAGATTTCAAAGATATAGTTGCCATGCACAAATCAAGGAGACATGCTGATGTTGCTAGTGAGTTCTTGACCCTCTCTTGTCTTTCTGTCACTTGTGGAGACCTGCCCATAATTGTCTAGTCTGGTTGGGTAAAGAGTTAGGAACAAGTTTTCCCCACCCCTACCCCCCACTGGTACCTCAATCCATGGTTTCTGCCTCCAACACTTGGTGGCCACACAAAGGCACCAGCCTCAGCCCTGTCACCATTTCCTTCTCTTTGTTCACTCATGCACTGGCAGTAGGCTTCATCCCATATTCTGTCTGTGCTAAGCTTTGTCAAGTTCCCTGGTTTCAGGCTTTTAGGATTCCTGAGCATGGATTGAGTTGGCACCTGCTCTCTCTTCCTCCTTGCTCAGAGGCCTGCCAGAGCTAGCAGAGTCCTCTGCTGTGGTTCTGACCAACACTGGAGGTTGTACCTGCTTCATGCCTCCAGTGTTAGGGGTTCAGTGTGGGGTACACACTGTCTCCAGCCACCCACCTATCTCCACAAGCACTTACTTGTGTCTGGCCTTGTTCCCCACTGACCCCTGGCACCGTGAAGTCCCCTCTACACGTGCTACTTACCAGGACTTCTACATGCCTCTGACTATCCCTTAAGCAGTCCTGGACTAGAGGAAAGACCTATGCTTATTGTTTCCCTTTGCTTATGTTGCTCATTTCTTTATCTAGAGCTTTTAAAAAAGCCTTGTTTGTGGGCAATCTTATCCTGAGGAAGATAGGCTTTGTTGTCATCTTTTGACACTTCACCAAACCCTACTGAGAGGCAAGGCACTGGAGAATTGAAAATGACAGATAAACTAATTGGGTCATTTGTTCAAGTAAAATTTTTTTTAAAAGGGCAATGATTGTCCTTCAGATGTTGAGGGTCTAAAGTCCCTGAGCCTATGGCACAAGGCTCCTTCTTGGCATGATACAAAGACTAAGAAAAGGCACCTTGCCCCACTTCTGGTGTTTCTATAACCCTTAGGGTTAAACTAACTAGGGTTAGTCCAAAGCATAGGAGACTGAGCTGGCAGTCAGGCATGGGCAATGTGAGAAGGTATTTTTCTTGCCCAGGAAGATTTATAGTATGGATTTGGTTTATGGTTTTTTTAGGCTTTATTTTTCAGATTTTTTTTCAATGGGGTTGTGGCTGCTGGGGGGCACAGACCTGAAAAGAATGGACAGTCAATAAACATTTATTATGCCCCTACTATTTGCACACACTTTGCCAATCACTGGGAATACAAAGAAATGTAAAAGTCCCTGCTCTCAATGAGCTTACAGTCTAATCAGGACAAGCATATGCCAACAACTAAATACAAATAAGATGGTATACCTTGTTTGTGTGTGTGTGCATATATATATATATGCATGATATATATATCTATATATAATAAATTAGAGATAATGGAGGAAAAGCATTAATAGAATTAAGGGGGAGACTGAAGACTAGTGAGAAAGGGGATGAGAGAAGGGGCAATCTGCTGGAGAAGATGGGATGGAATGGAATCAATTGTGTATATAGAGGGTTTAGCCTTGGCAAGGAGAAGGGCCAGTTCTTCACATGAGAAAGAAGGAAGAGAGAGTAATGCTATGAGATGAGGAGGTGATAGGAGGGAATCTCTCTCTCTCTTTTTTTTTTTTTTTTAGTGAGGCAATTGGGGTTAAGTGGCTTGCCCAGGGTCACACAGCTAGTTAAGTGTTAAGTGTCTGAGGCCGGATTTGAACTCAGGTACTCCTGACTCCATGGCCGGTGCTCTATCCACTGCGCCACCTAGCTGCCCCAAGAGGGAATCTCTTGGTGAATGACTTCAAAGTTTTCAATGAAATATGAAGCAAGGTTCTCTGCTGAGAAGGAAAATAATAGTACCCATCTCCTAGGGTTGTTATGAAGGTAAATGGCATAATAATTGTAAAGTACCTAATAGGCGCTATCCTTTTGTTTTTGTTCAGTTATGTCTGACTCTCCATTCCCCCATTTTGGGGTTTTACTGATGTGTAATTTAAGATTCTAAATGTGGATTCTAATCTGTTCCCCCAGTTTGGGGGAAACTGACTAAAAATCACTGATAAAACGAGTTTAGGTTTTTAAGGGTTTATTGGAAAATAGAAAGAAAAAGATTGAGAACAGAATTCTAACAGCCTGGCATTCCTATCTTTCCTCAAATTTCCTGTGAAGTCCTCTGCCGCCACCACCATCAAGTCCGGAAGCCAAAAGGGCCAGCGCTCTCTGCGCAGGCTCCCTTTCCTCTTTCCTGTCTCCTCCCAGACCATAGGAGGCTCCTCAAGTTGATTGGCTGGTAGCCTTGATAGACAGCACCCATGAGCAAACGTCATTTCCTGATGCCAAGGAAAAGCCACAATGCCTCTGAGGCATTTTCCTCATGGTGGAGCTTTTCCACAGCAAGTCTCTAGTAGGTGGCGTCATTCCAATCATTACACTGACAAAGATACTGGAGTAGTTTGCCATTTCCTTCTCCAGCTCATTTTACAGATGAGGAACTGAGGCAAACAGTCAAGTGACTTGCCCAAGGTCATATTGGTAGTTAAGTGTCTGAGGCTGGATTTGAATTCAGCATTCTACCTGCTGTGCCACCTAGCTACCAAATATGCCATTACTGTGTATAATGTTCTTCTGGTTCTGCTTACTTTACTTTGCATCAGTTCATATAGGACTTCCCATGTTTTTCTGAAACCATCCCTCTCATCACTTCTTACAGCATGGTAGTATTCCATCACAATCATATACTACAACTTGTTTAGCCATTCCCCAATTGATGGATATCCCCTCAATTATCAATTCTTTGCCACCACAAAATGACAGCTACAAATATTTTTGTATATATAGGTCCTTTTCCTTTCTCTTTGATTTCTTTGATATATAGACCTAGTAATGGTATTGCTGGCTCAAAAGTTAGGAAGTTTTATAGCCTGTTGGACACAGATCCAAATTGTTCTCTAGAATGGTGAGTCCAGTTCACAACTCCATCAATAATGCATTAGTGTCCCAATTTTTCCACAGCCCCTCCAGCAATTGTCATTTCCTTTTCGGTCATGTTAACCGATCTGATAGTTGTGAGGTGGTATGTCTGAGTTGTTTTAATTTGTATTTCTCTAACCAATAGTGATTTAGAGAATTTTTATGATTGCTGATGGCTTTGATTTCTTTGTCTAGAAACTTCCTGTTCATATCATTTGACTATATGAACTGGGGAATGGCTCTTTTTTTGGGGGGGGCGGGACAATGGGGGTTAAGTGACTTGCCCAGGGTCACACAGCTGGTAAGTATCAAGTGTCTGAGGCTGGATTTGAACTCAGGTCCTCCTGAATCCAGGGTCTGCGCTTTATCCACTGTGCCACCTAGCTGCCCCTTTCCTATCAATTTTTGTTAAATAGTGAGTTCTTGCCCAAAAAGCTTGGATCTTTGGGTTTATCAGACTCTAGATAAATGGTCATTTACAATTGTGTGTTGTGTGCCTAATCTATTTCACTGATTCGCCATTCTATTTTTAGCCAGTACCAGATTGTTTTGATAATTACCACTTTGTAATGTGGTTTGAAATTTGGTACTGTTTGGTTGCCTTACCTCATTTTTTTCCATTGATTCCATTGATATTCTTCACCCTTGTTCTTCCAGATGAATTTTATTATTTTTTCTAGATCTATCAGATAATTATTTGGCCATTTGATTGGTATGGCACTGAATAAATAATTTAGGTAGAATTGTTATTTTTATTATATTGGCTCAGTCTACCCATGAGCAATTAATATTTCTCTGTTTGCTTAGATCTGTCTTTATTTATGTGAAAAGTATTATGTAATTGTATTCATATAGTCCCTAGTCTTGTCCTGGCAGTTAGACTCTCAAGTATTTTATATTGTCTACAATAATTTTAAATGGAATTGTTTCCTACCCCTTTTTTTCTCTGATTTTGCTCTCCTTGGTTTAAGCCATATTTGTTATATAAAAGGTATTCGGTAGCACTCCTTGATATATTTTTTCCAAATAGTTTGGATAGTATTGGACTTTATTATTCTTTAAGTGTTTGGTAGAATTCACTTGTAAATCTGTCTTATTCTGGAGATTTTTTCTTAGGGAGCTCATTTATTGCTTATTCAATTTCTTTTTCTATTGTGATAAAATAATGGAATTTGGCAGATGCCCAGGGGTCCCACCGGATTGATTTAGTATTGTTTGAGAAACCGACTAAGTACCTACTTGGGATGACTAGATGTAGGCCACGCTTGGCCTGCCCTGAGTGATGTATATTGCTGACATCAGCAGGGGGACCACTCTCTTAGCCATACAGCTTGAAGGACCTCCCTTTTGGGGGAGGGAGAGAAAAAGTAGAAAAGAGAACGCTGAGGCTGGGAGAGCTTTTTCCTGTTGGTGAGCTTCTGAGAGCGGACTGGAGAGGGGCTGTACAGCTGACTCCCATAGAAACTACAGACCCCAGGTGGTGAGTTAATAGAAACGAGGCCAGCTTTTCGAATTAGCTGAGCTGGAAGCAAGTTTAGGGATTGAATCAGTCTTTGCTAGAGCCAGGGAGCTTATCCATTTTTCTCTTCTCCTATTCCCTTGTCCCTGGCTTTATTAACTTCAACTTTGTTGTATATTTTATTCCCATTAATAAAACCTGATTTGTTTGTGGAAAAGAGGCTGTTAATCTCCTTTCTTATTAGCCTGGGAGAAATAACTAAAAAAGGCAGTTTGGAAGAGAGGAAACTTTGGACCTAGAGGTCCTTCATTATTTTCTGAACCCCAATATTATGGCAAGCCACCCAATTAACTCTCCCCATATTAAATTTGGCCCTTACACTATGATTCAAGTATTTTATTTCTTCTGCTAACATGGACAATTTATATTTTTGTAAATATGCATCCATTTTTCTTAGGTTACCAGTTTAGTTGGCATATAATCAGGCAAAATAGCTCCTGAAATTGCTTTAATTTCATCATCACTGGTGGTAGCATTCACTCTTTTCATTTTTGATACTGGTAATTTGGTTTTCTTCTTTCTTTTTTAAAGTAAAATTAACCAATAAGTTATCTATTTTATTCTTTCTTTCATAAATTCAACTCCCAGTTTCATTTCTTAGTTCAATGGTTGGTTTTCTTCTACTTTCAATTTTATTAATCTTTCTTTTGATTTTCAGGATTTCTATTTTGGTGTTTAATTGGGAATTTTAAATTTGTTTTTTTTTTCTAGTTTTTTTTTTTTAAAACTGCATTCTTGGGGCAGCTAGGTGGTGTAGTGGATAAAGCACTGGCCTTGGATTCAGGAGGACCTGAGTTCAAATCCGGCATAAGACACTTGACACTTACTAGCTGCGTGGCCCTGGGCAAGTCACTTAACCCTCATTGCCCCGAAAAAAAATAAAACAAAAACAAAAACAAACCACTACCACCAAAAAAAAAAAAAAACCCAAAAAACCCTGCATTCCTAATTCATTGATCTACTTTCTCTCTCTCTCTCTTTTTCTTTTTTAAGTAAGAGGTTAGATGTATAAAATTTCCCCTAAGGACTGCTTTATCTTCATCCCAGAAATTCTGATATGTTATCTCACTGTCATTATCTTTAATGAAGTTACTGTTTTTATGATTTGTTTTTTGACCCACTAATTCTTTAGGATTTGATTATTTAGTTTCTAATTAGTTTTTTTTGTGGGGGGGGGCAATGAGGGTTAAGTGACTTGCCCAGGGTCACACAGCTAGTAAGTGTCAAGTGTCTGAGACCGGATTTGAACTCAGGTACTCCTGAATTCAGGGCCGGTGCTTTAACCACTTCGCCATCTAGCTGCCCCTAATTAGTTTTTAATCATGTTTCCAATGTCCTTTATTAAAGGTAATTTTATTGCATCATGGTCTGAAAAGGGTACATTTAATCTTTGTTTTGCATTTAGCTGTGAGAGTTTTATGCACTAATACATGGTCAGTTTTTGTGAGGGTGCCATGTCCAGCTGAGATAAAGACATATCCTTTCTATTTCCATTCAATTTTATCCAAAGGGCTATCACATCTAACTTCTAAAATTCTATTCATTTCAGAAACCCCCCCCCCACTATTATAACTTTACTGTCTAATTTTCTTCTGTAACTCATTTAATTTTTCCTTTAAGAATTTGGATGCTCTGCCATTTGGTGCATATATATTTGGTATTGATATTACTTCACTGTCTATGGTGCCTTTTAGCTAAAGGTAGTTTCCCTGTTTAATTAGGTCTATTTTTGGTTTTGCTTTGTCTGAGAGTATGATTGCTACCTATGCCTTTTTTACCTTGGCTAAAGCATAATATACTTTGTTTCAACCCTTTATTTTAACCTAATTATGATTACTAATTGTATTTCCCTCCATCTTAATTTCTTTTCTCCTTCTCTCTCTCTCTCTCTCTCTCTCTCTCTCTCAATCTCTTTTACCCTATCCCTCATCAAAAGTCTATTTTCCTCCCGCCCCATGACCCCTTTACTCTACACTCCTTCTTATCACACACCCCCTTTCCCTTATTCCCTTCTCCTTCTACTTTTCAGTAGGGTAAGGTAGATTTCTATATCCAATTAAATATGTATATGGGCCCCTATGGGGAGCAGTGGATAGAGTGCCAAGCCTGGAGTCAGGAAGACTCATCTTCAAGAGTTCAAATATGGCTTCAGACACTCACTAGCTGTGTGATCCTGGATAAGTCACTTCACCCTGTTTGCCTCTGTTTCCTCACCTGTAAAATGAGCTGGAGAAGGAAATGGCAAACCACTCCAGTATTTCTGTCAAGAAAACTCCAAATGGAGCCATGAAGAATCAGACATGACTGAAACAACTGAAGAATAAGTGTGTTTATATAGTCTGCCCTTCTTGAACCAATTCTGATGAGTGAGGTTCAAGTGTTCCCTGCTAGTTCCCCATTTCCCCTCCACTGTAAAAGCTCTTCCTTGTAAAAGCTCTTACCTCTTTTACCTGTGATGATTTAGCCCATTCTATCTCTTCCTTCTCCCTTCTTCTCTCTCATCCCTCCGTTTTTTTAGATTGACTCACATCTGTGCCTTCTATGTTATCCTGTGTGTATCTTGTTTACACATAGTTGTTTCCACCATTGGACTGAGTTCTTTGAGAATAGGGACAGTTTTTGTCTTCTCCTTATCTCTAGCACTTAGCACAGTGTCCAAAACATTTGTCATGGGGGAAATATAGCCTTTAAGAGTTCATGTGGTAATTAACTGTTACAGAAATAGTTTTATTACAATAAAGAAATTATAGAGGTAAAACCTAAGTTTTATTATCCCCAACCACAGGTTCAGGGTTTAGAAAAAAAATTAACCTGAACAAGGTTAGGATTCTAAAGAGCTTTTTTTTTTAATATACAGGCAAAATTATGCTAAAGAAATAATTCATTTACACATTACAATCTCCTACATTCTTTGAGGCTATGACAGTTAAAAAAGACAAATTCATAATCCCATGTTTCTTTTAATATCTTAAAAGATGAACAAACTTAGTCAAGCAGAATCATAATCTCATAAATTTTCTAATCAAACAAACCTATTTAATTAGACTCTATAAGTAAACTAAGTCAGGCTACTGATTAAACTTTTTTTTTGGAGGGGGGCAGGGCAATGAGAGTTAAGTGACTGCCCAGAGTTACACAGCTAGTAAATGTCAAGTGTCTGAGGCCAGATTTGAAATCAGGTTCTCCTGAATCCAGAGCCCATGCTTTAATCACTTCGCCACCTAGCTGCCTCTATAGTTAGAGGATTCTCAATGGGCTGGTTGAGGGGGAAGGGATTTACATGTTTCCAAGATAACTGAGAAGTCAGAGACAGTTGGGATTCTTCTTCTTGGGGTTGTCAAAATAACCTTTGGTTTCTATTTTAGGATTTTCAGTCTCCCCTTAAAAGTGTTATTCCATCAGTCAGCTTTTGTTCAGCTGTGGTTAATATTAATGGAAGACTGGCTACAGGTTAGCCTAAAATTGCAAGAGGAATAGCCTTGAGCCCTGGATGATATAAATGAAGTAAAGAAAATTAGAAATAAAAAATTCCCATATTAGCATTAAACTAAACTTCTTGAAGATAGGAAAGGTTTTTGTCATTTCTGTATCCCTAACACTTAGCACAGTGTCCAGCACATGTAGATGATTAATAATATCTCTTGACATAAGTACTTAGACTTTATGCCAGTGGGTGCTTGTATTAAAGATTGGTATTATTTTATTGGGCAGCTAGGTAGCAGAGTGGATAGAATTCCAGGCTTAGAATCTGAAAGGCTCATCTTTCTGATTTCAAATCCATCCTCAGACATTTACTAGTTGTGTTACCCTGGGCAAGCCCCTTAACTCTGTTTGCCTTGGTTTCATCAACTGTAAAATGAACTGGAAAAGGACATGGCAACCACTCCAGTATCTTTGCCAAAAAAACCCAAATGGGTTCATGAAGAGTTGGACATGACTGATCGACAACGTTTCCCTGTTGTCTCTCTTTTTTTTTTTTTTTTGCGAGGCAATGGGGGTTAAGTGACTTTCCCAGGGTCACACAGCTAGTAAGTGTCAAGCGTCTGAGGCTGGATTTGAACTCAGGTACTCCTGAATCCAGGGCTGGTGCTTTATCCACTGCGCCACCTACCCCCCCCCTTGTCTCTTTAAAACATGTCCACTTTTACTGTGGCCTTGTCTGAGATCATGATTGCTACCCTGGATTTTTTTTGAGCTCATCTGATAAAAACGGGTCAGGACTGCACCTATGATTTTATCCCTATGGGAAGATACAAGATGAAGAGACTCTTTTCCAAAGCAGTTCAGCATGCTCAGCCAGGGATCGTTTTGCATATTGACCTGGAGAATTAAAGAGTTTAAGTGACATTCAAGGTAACACAGCCACTTTGTATCAGAGGCAGGATTTAAACCCAGATCTTCCTGGTTTCAAAAAGCTCTTTAATCATTAAAAGAGAAGTTGCATTTGAGCCAATTCACTAGTAGCAAAATACATTTTGCTGCTGCTCCTTATTTTAATTTTCTGTGGGTCTTTATGTTTAAATTGTTTTTAGTAAAAAAAAATTCCATTTAAAAAAATTTCAAGTATTTTCCTAAATTAAAATGTAAGCTCTTACACCTAATTATTTTGTGATCTCATCTGTAAAAAATGAGAGAGACAGAGACAGAGACAGAGAGACAGAGAGAATGTTGACACAGGTGCACATGACCTATGGTGGAGTCACCCTGGCACGGGAGGGGGTGAAGGGGGGGGGGGCGGAAGGAAGGTATTGGTCACCAAGAGACAAAATGACATTCTGCCTTAGCCTAGTGCGTGTTTGGGAGTAGCCTAATTCTATTGGCTGCGCCTCCGAAACAGTGCCCTGCATCTTTTGATCTACTGCTTACATGTAGATTTCATCTTTTTAGAATCACTCATAATCACATGACCCACTCCAAAAATTAAAAGAAACAAACAATCTTCCCTTATAACAAGTAAACACAAAGCTCCCCACTTCAGCAGAGATGTGGTCGGTCAGTCAAGACTTTCTGAACAAGCAGCGCCTGCGCAGAAGGCTCCCACAGGCAGCCATTTCCCCGCTTAGCTTCCAAGATAAAAGTTCCCCGCGGTCCAGCCTTTTCGAGCCCTGGTTGGATAGGTCCTAGTGAATTGTGGGAAATGTAGTTTAGGGTGAGCTCTGCGCATCCGCAGTTCTTGAAGGGAGGCCGAGGAAGGGTTTGATTATTCCGGCTTTTAGTTCTTGGCGGGCCTTTGTGCTGGTGGGTGAGTCAGGGAGTGTGTGTTTGTGCATGTGTGTATGTGTACGTGTGCGTTTGTGTATGTGTGTGCAGGGGTGTGTGTGCACGTATGTGTGTGTGCAGGATTGAGTAGGTGTGTGTGTGCATGTGTGTAGGGTGTGTGTGTGTGTATGCGTGCAGGTGTGCGCGTATGCGTGCGTGGTGTTGGGGAGCTCCCGGAGGCTCCCCCTGGGACCGGGGGAGGGGAAAGGGCGTGGAAAAAGGGAATGGGAGGGTGCCGTGCGCTACGAGTGTGGGGCAGGGAATTTGAACCCAAGACCTGTCACCCCAAATGGTGAAGGCTAGCCCTGGAGAGGAACTGGGGTCCTCCGGGACCCCAAGGGAGCGGATGAATTTGTCTTTTTGGATCTCTGGCCCTTAGCAAGGGCCCGGCACATAGTAGGAGCTTAATAAGTGTTTATTGGGTGATGGATTGATTCTCCAAGAGCCGGGGTAGATAGAGAAGGGAATTCATCCAAAACAGAGCCCTGGGGGATTGGATGGGGATGACAGTGGAGCAAAGGCGAACTTTGTAGCACGATCCACACATCTAGGAAACATTATATCAAAAGAAATGAGGTTAATCTAGTGTAACTTCTTGAAGAATCTGTGCTGATCCTTCATCTCCCCTGCCTCCCTTTCTAAAAACCTCTTAACTATCCGTTTAATAAGAACTTCTAGAATTTTGCCAAGAATAAGGTCAGGCGTGGGACCTAGAGTTTGTAGAGTCTGCTCTTTTAACCTTTTCTGAAACCCAGGATAACGTTTACCTGTGTCCAGTTTCCTGGCACCTCTCATATTCTCCCCCATCATTTTAATAATGGTTCCACAATGCCTTCAAGACTTCAACAGGCCATTGCTATATTAGTTTGAACGAGAGCTATTTATGTAAGTTCTAGAAGTTTTAAAAACAAATGATCAGTTTCCTCTCAGTTTATTAGCCATGTTTGGTGGCAAAGGCCTCTCCAGATGAGCAATTATGTGTTAAATCATTGTCCACTAAGGAGAGCAAAAGGAGAAAATCAGCATGTAACACTTACATGCCCAAAATAAGATATTTTTGACAGCTGGTTGGAGTAGGGAGGTTTCTGGGATTCTCTGGTTCTTTGTTCAGATTAAAGTGGGGATAAAACACTGCTAGAAATCCCTCCCAGCTTTCTCATTTTGCACAGGAAAAGTTCCATCCTTGACATCCCTCGTTTTTCAAGGGCCCAAGAGTAGTTGCTGTTAGGGAAGCAAGGTGTTACCTGTTACCTCTACTTCCAGATTTATCCTTTGGGGATTTTGATTATTGTAATTGGTTGATGGGCAAGAAAGGAGAGAAAAAGGAAACGGTGAGAGAATCTGATTGATGCCATGACTGACTTTGGGCCTGTTCTCAGAGATGCAACCCTTGTCTGGGCTTCTTAAACACCCCCTCTTGCTTAGGTTGTCATGGGCTTATAAAAAAAAAAAAAGAAAGAAAGAAATCAGTTTGTTCACAGCCTGAATTTCTGGTGTATTCTTAACCATCTGCTTGCTCTCTAAAGCATACAGCTGATGTAGTTGAGGTCTTCCCTCTGTAAGGATGATAGGTGTGTGTGTGTGTATGTATTGTGTGTGTGTGCATGTGAGTATGTGTGGGAGTGTGAGCATGGGTATGTGTTTGTGTGCATATGTGTGTGCATATGTGTGTGCATGTGTATGTATGTGTGTGTGTGCATGTGTGTGTGTATGTGAAATTGCATTCTCTTAGGTTGGGAACTACTAGGTAGAACTGGGTCTCCTTCCTGACTTCCTTCTTATCCTTCAGGTCTGGCTTCTCAGTACTCTGCTCTTCCCCAAGAAAGGTGAAACGAGGAGAAAAGGAGGGAATGACTTCAGTGCTCCTAACAACCAGGTCCCAGGTGACTTAAAAACTTACTCTTTCCTGAAATGCCATCCCTTTTCTCTTTCTCGTCCTCTCTCTTCTGCATCCAGGATCCTGAACTCATTTTTGTACCCTCAAAGACCTTAGAAGTTTTTTTTTCTTTCTGGTTTTTTTTTTTTTTGGTGGGGCAATGAGGGTTAAGTGACTTGCCCAGGGTCACACAGCTTGTAAGTGTCAAGTGTCTGAGGCCAGATTTGAACTCAGGTACTCCTGAATCCAGGGCCGGTGCTTTATCTACTGCACCACCTAGCTGCCCCAACCTTAGAAGTTTTAACAGACAAAACAGAGTTCATAAAATTTTTGAGCTAGAAGGAATGAAATCCAACCTCCTGATTTTGTAATTCATGAATCCTTACCCTTTGGTAGTTTTCTGCTAAAAGTAGGAGTGGGTTTACTTTGTGAGTTATTAGTGATATTGTCCAGTATTCATTGATTGATTTAAAACTAGATGGAACAGTATGAGTCAATTATCTAATCCATCTGCTTCACTTAATAGATGAAGAAACAGACTAAAAGAGGCTAAGATGACTTGCCAAAGGTCACACAGTAACTGGTGGAGCCAGAATTTGAACTCAAGTCTTCTAACCCCAAATCCAACACTCCTAGCCATGATTTATGTTGTCATTAAAAGTTATTTTTATTCCTGTCACTCTAGTAATTGTGTCGATTATGACTCTTCTCTGTTCACTTTATCTCCCTCTATTTCTCTGAAATCGTCATATTTGTCATTCCTTAGATCACAGTAACCAGTTAGTCCTTTGGAAATACTGTTGCCTTTTTTTTCTGTTGCAAATATCACTGCTACAATTTTTCTTGCATATAGGTTTTTTTCATTTTGTCAGAAACTCCTTAAGGGTAAAAGACAAATAAACAATTAACAAATTGTGGGACCAGTCAGCTGGGGCAGAGAGTGTGAAGAGCTTTGTAACTTTTTTTGTGGAATTCCAACGTGTTTTCTAAGATGGTTAGAACAACTTGCAGCTCTTGGACTAGGGAATGTTTGCCAGTGTTTTCATATCCCCACAAACACGGAATTATTGCATCTTGAGCAGCTTAGTAGGTGTGAAGGTAAAGGGCAGAGTTTGCATCTGTCTAATTATCAGCCCTGACAAGCTGGTACTTTTTTGGGTAGTTCTTGAATGTCTGTGTTTTTGCTGATATCCTTTCCCACTTCTATCCTAGATACAGGGGACTTGGATAAGTTCCTTGTTGACTTTAGATGTCAAGATTTTATCAATTACTTTGCAAAGAGATTTCTATGCCTGTATCTTTACTTAGGATTAGAGATCTTGAGCCAAAAGGTAATTCAGAAGCCATGTTGCCCAAGCCTCTCAATTTACAGTTGAGGATACTGAGGCCTAGGGAGAATAAGTGACTTGTTCAAGATCACACAGGTCTTATAAGCTTCAGAGGTAGAATTTGAACCCAGATCTTTTGACTCCAGAGCCAATAGTCTTTCCCCTATTTCACTGTACCTCTTAGTATATATATATATAAAATGTATATATGTATGTATATAGTATGTATATGTGTATGTACATATGTATGTATGTATGTATTTTATTTGAGCAAAAGCATTTTATTCTCATTGGATTGAAGTAATCTATTTTGCCTTTTGTGACATTGTCTTCCTTGTGTCTGGTTACAAACTCATGCTCTAACTCTTTGACCCAGTGCTCCTGTCTCTACATCTGTATCCTTAAGCAATTAAAGAAAGAAGGAAGATCCCTATCTGCCCAAATATTCATATTGCCTCTGCTCTCTTTGTGGTAGTGAAGAACTGGAAACCAGTTAGATTCTCATTAGTTGGGAAATTACTGAATAAATTGAGGTTTATAAAGGAATATCATCCCATAAGCCATGATGAGTATGAAGATTTTGGAGAAACATTAGAAGACTTATATGAATTGATGCAGACCAAAAAATAACAGAATTTGAGAATTGGAAGGGACCTAATTCGCCATGTAGTCTAACTCATACACCCCTTACACTGTGAGTTCCTAGAAAGTAGGGAATGTTTTTTGCCTTTGTGT
The DNA here is from genome assembly GCF_019393635.1 of Dromiciops gliroides. Taxonomy (NCBI): domain Eukaryota; kingdom Metazoa; phylum Chordata; class Mammalia; order Microbiotheria; family Microbiotheriidae; genus Dromiciops; species Dromiciops gliroides. The sequence goes on from NC_057862.1 coordinate 662,659,381, forward strand.
TCTGAATATTTAGCACAGTGGGCACATAAATGCTTGTTGACTGTACCCCACTATAACACTTATAACACAATCCCCACATATGAAATTGCAGGTGTTCACCCAGCTTCTATTGGAAGACTGCCAAAGCAGGAGCACCCACGACCTCTTTTTTTTTTTTTCAACGGGGCAATGGGGTTAAGTGGCTTGCCCAGGGTCACACAGCTAGTAAGTGTCAAGTGTCTGAGGCCGGATTTGAACTCAGGAACTCCTGAATCCAGGGCCAGTGCTTTATCCACTGCGCCACCTAGCTGCCCCATACCCACAACCTCTTGAGGCAGCTCATTCCATCTTTGTAGAGTTCCAGCTGTTAGAAGGTTTTTCTTGATGTCCCATTTTTGTCACTTCTTACTATTGTGTCCCTGGTTTTGTGCCAATCCATTTTCCAGGGGACAGGCCTTCAAATACTAGAAGATATCTATCATGTTACTCTTCAGTCTTCTTCAGTTTAGACATACCCACTTCTTTCATCTGATTCACATGACGTTGATTCAGGGTCCTTCACCATTAAGGTTGCTCTCCTCAGGACACCCTCCAGCTGATCCATGCCCTTCTCAAACTGGCTTCCCAAATGAAACTCTCTCTGCAGCAGGTCAGAATATAATAAGTTTATCCTTTCCCTATTCCTGGAAGCTATACCTTTCTTTCTTTTTTTTTTTTTTTGCAGGGCAATGAGGGTTAAGTGACTTGCCCAGGGTCACACAGCTAGTTAAGTGTCAAGTGTCTGAGGCTGGATTTGAACTCAGGTCTTCCTGAATCCAAGGCCAATGCTTTATCCACTGCGCCACCTAGCTGCCCCTATACCTTTCTTAATAAGCCTGAGAACTCATTAGATTTTCTGGCTGCTATATCCGATTGCCATCTCCTGTTGGCCACCTATCCAATAAAACTCCCAGATTCTTTAGAACTGACTATCTTACTCTGCCTCCCCACTCTTATACTTGTGTGTACATGGGTGTAGAACTTCAAGAACCTACCAGACAAACTATTTGTCTGGTAGCAAATGGGGTGGATTCTCTTCCCACTAAGTGAGGTCCTTTCCAAATCTCATATTCTGTGCTTTTGTGACTATATTCATCCTTATTGAATTTCATCTTTAATATTAGTTTTGGCCTTCCAAAGACTAGGAGGGAACATTGATGGATTGGAGGCTCAATATGAATCAGCAGGAGGACAGAACCATCAGAGATGATAATGGATCTTCAGCTGGGTTGTAAGAGCTATAACTTCCAGGAATAGGGAGTGATCATTCCAGTGTCCTCAGTGTGTAGAATGGACTGGAGTGAGGAGAGACTTGAGGTAGGGAGACTTAGTAGGGGGCCGTTGACAGTAAAATAGGCAAGAGGTAATAAAGAATTAATCTCATAGTCTTGTGAGTAGAGAGAAGAGGTAGTAATACTAATCTAATAGATGAATAAAGGGAATGTCCTAGATAGGGGTTACCTGAATTTCAGTCAATATTTTTTTAAATAAATTTATTTTGCTATCTTTTGTTTTTTACATAACCATAATTTCCCATAGTTTCCATTCCCCTCCCAAAGAGCCATCTCTGATAACAAATGGTACTTTTATTTTTTATTTTTTTGTGGGGCAATGAAGGTTACATGACTTGCCCAGGGTCACACACAGCTAGTAAGTGTCAAGTGTTTGAGGCCGGATTTGAACTCTGGTCCTCCTGAATCCAGGGCCAGTGCTTTATCTACTGCCCCCCCAATGGTATTTTTAAAGAAAAAGACAAGAAAGATGAAAAAATCAGCATAATTGATATATCAAGAAAGTCTGTAAGTATGTACAATGTCTAATATTTGTGGATCTCCTGCCTCTACAAAGGGACAGGGATGCCTTCTCATAGCTCTTCTTTCAAGCCATGGAAAAAATTTCTGTTTAGTTGTACAACATACATTTTTAAATTTTTTTGGTGGTTTTATCCATTTGTTATTGTATATATTGTTTATTGTGTATGTTATTGTAGTGCATATAGTGTGTATTGTTTTCTAGCCTGCACTTTACTGCATCAGTTCATGTAGATCTTTCCATGCTTCTTTGTATTCATCATGTTTTCCTTTCTTAGAGAGCAATAATATTCTATTATTTTTAATGTACCATAATTTTTTTAGCCATTCTCCAATCTATGGGCATCCTTTTTTTCTTTCAGGGCAATGAAGGTTAAGTGACTTTCCCAGTGTCACACAGATAGTAAATGTCAACTGTCTGAAGTCATATTTGAACTCAGGTCCTCCTGAATCCAGGACTGGTGATTTATCCCTCGCGACACCTAACTGCTCCATGGGAATCTATTTTATTTCCAAATCTTTGCAATCACAAAAGGTGTTGCTATAAATATTTTAGTCTATATGGGGACTTCTTATCAATGGCTTCCTTTGCACATAAGCCTAGTAATGGGATCCCTGGGTCAAAAGGCATGGATATTTTAGTCACTTTATTGGAATAATCCCAAATTTCTTTCCAAAATGGTTCTACCAATTCACAGTTCCACCAATAATGCACTAGTGTGTCTATCTTCCCCAGCCCCTCCAACACTGACTATTCCCAGTTGGCAGGGTGTGAGGTAAAACTTCACGATTGTTTTAATGTGCATTTCTTTTATTAGTTGTGATTTGGAGAGTTCTTTCATATACTTGTTAAATTTGCAATTTTTTGAGAACTGTTTATATCCTTTGACTACTTATCTATTAGTGAATAGCTTTTGGTCACACACATATACCTTTTTTTTTTTCAATCAGGACAACATTTGTCTTACCCTAATGGTTCCTCTCCCATTTTCTCTGATCTCTTAAATTGAATTTTTATTAGTCCTTTTTGTTTCCATATTGCTTAATATTTTCCCTTATAGCTCACCCAACCCTTCCCAGAGAGATATCCCTTATGATAAAGAATAAAAATTGGGGAGAAAGTTTAGTGAAATTAACTAGTTAATATAATTAATATTTGTTTTGGGGGTTTTTTGCAAGGCAATGGGGGTTAAGTGACTTGCCCAGGGTCACACAGCTAGTACATGTCAAGTGTCTGAGGCCAGATTTGAACTCAGGTACTCCTGAATCCAGGGCCGGTGCTTTATCCACTGCGCCACCTAGCTGCCCCATAATTAATATTAATAATACATTAATATATTAATTGGTAAAATAGAACAAGTCTTTATATTCTGTTCTTCCTATTTTGTGTGAACCAGGACAATATTACTATTATCTTAATGTGTGGTTCTTCTCCTATGTTTCGTAAATGTTCAGATATCATTGAAAATGACTCAGCAATCACACTTGCCAGTTCTCTCAGCACCCAAACAGGTAGTTTGTCCCGGCCAGATGATTTGAATTCACAAAGGCAACTTGAAGGCAGAACCAAGAGAACAGAATACACAATGCCTAATATCAGAGGGAACTGTATTGCCAGAAGCATTATGGACTTCTGGGAGTGATGTCAAAGCTAGCCCTCCCCCTGGATAAGTCACTTAACTCTCTGGGGGAACTTTCTAAGGTGATCATATCTACAGGAAAGGTACTAATCTGCATTGACAGAAAGAATTTCTTTGTCAGAGAGCTCCTCATAGGAGCAAAATCTCAGGCCAGTACTAATCCCTAGGCCTTGATCCTCACAACAAGATTATAAGGGAGGTATTATTTTAATGCTCATTTTATAAGTGAGGATGAGGAAGAGGTTGCAAGTTTATTAATTAATAGGAAAATATTAGTCCAGACCCCTAAATTGTGGCACTGAGGATGATTAGATGATAAAGTAGAATCAATTAGCTGGCTGGCACATAACTAACTAGTGTGTGGTCTGCATAGACCTGATTATACTTGTAACATTTACACATCTTGCAGCACAGTCTAAGGGAGTCAGTAATGTTAAGGCCCTCAATTGATTTCCTCAGTTGTGTGATTTGGAGTTTGCAAATAACATGGATGATTCACATTGGGTTCAGTATGGAAGCTCATTTGTAAGTTTGACTTTGAGTGGTAAACTTTTTTTAATAATGTTGAGTTAGTATAAAGTGAGGTAACCAGTAAGTAAGCTCCCCAGAAATAATTAAAATTGAGTATTTAAAACCCTTAATTCTTTGAGAAACAGTGCTTTTACATTCTGCCAACTTCCTCAGAGCTGTGAGGGCTGGTTCCTGAGTGAGCAGGTGTTTTATTTGCTATTTCAGATACCACTGACCTTCCAAGATGTGGCTGTGGACTTTACCTGGGAGGAATGGGGGCTCTTGGAACCTTCTCAGAAGGACATGTATTGGGATGTGATGCTGGAGAACTATGAGAATTTTCTCTCTCTTGGTAAGGTTGGCTCTCCCTGACACATTATCAGCTTCCCTGGGTTGTCTTTGCATTTCCATTTCCTCCTGGTTGACTGATGCCTTAAGTGCTTCCTTTCTTATGGAGGGATAATGTCCTGAATTCATGTTACAGAGTGCTTTCAGAGTTGTTTGGTACCCAAAGTCTGCTCTCTCTACTTAAGTGAAAGGTGTATATGTTATATGATGGGATATTAGTAGATTTATTGTGCTAAGACGGCACTTTCACTACTGACTATTCATTCAGGTCAGAGAGTCTCCCCCAGAGACCCAGTGTAGATGCTTGAAGACATGAAAGGTGTGTATATTTCTAGGAAAGAATGGGATGAAATCATTTCCTCTGAACCAGTGACCGCCCCCGAAGCATACTCTCAGTTCCTTAACGAGCAAGAGGCTAAGATTGAATTCTGGATTTTCTCTCTGCTCTAAGTATTTTATCATTTATTTTCCAATAAGGAGGCCTTCCTGTTTCCATACCAGATGTGATTTCCCAGATGGAAAGAATAGGAGCACCGTGGATGGCAGAGGGAGGAGTCCTGATTAGCACTTTTTTAGGTGAGTGCATGGAAAATAAACATATGGGAAACACAGTATACATCATCCCAGCCGGTGAGTAAAGGTGTTGGACTGGGAGCTTTCCTTAGGCCTTATGAGAAGGGCTGGATCATAGTGTGTGAGAAGAGTGAAGAGGGAAAGGAGATGTGTGATGGCCTCACAGAGCAGTCAGTTTTCTGTTAAAGTGAGATGTCGACAGCATTATTGACTAAGTGAGAGTTCTGGACCAAGATGGTGAGGGCTTTCAAAAGCAACAGGTTTTCTCAGAAAGTAATCTGAGTATATGCAATGTAGTATTACCACTAGTAGTACTTTGAGAGTTCGAAAGAATAGGTAATTAAGGATGAGTGATTTGGTAACACTTTATTAAGAACTAGGTAATTGTGCAGAGGATCCAGTTGAAATTTGATTAGGTAGAGAGGAAAGGGAAGAGGGATTCTTGGCTAGGGAAGCATCATGTGAAAGACAGATTAAACAAGAGTGAGATTTGTTTGACTGGAGCAGAAGACATTTTGTGGGGATCTTATGTGACTTCTTCAGGGAATTGAATTATCCTATACCTTAAGTGAATTGGGGTAATACAGCAGTTTTTAGCAAGGAAGTGGTATGAAATTAATGCTATGAGAAGGGTAACTTCACCCAGGAGGAATGGGGGCTCTTGGAACCTTCTCAAAAAGACATGTATTGAGATGTGATGCTAGAGAATATATGTGAAGTGCTGATTGGTAGAGGGAAATGCAGCAAATATTTTTGGCGGGGTAGTTACCTGTTTCCCTACGAATTGTAGCTGCATTTCGTTTGTTTGTGCAATATATATATATATATGATATATTATTATTATATATAATATATTATACATATATAATTAAAGTGGTCCATTTTATAGTCTATGATCCTCTTTTTAATCCCTTGTTTGGTCATGAAATCTTCCCCTAGCCATAGATAGGAAAAGTAATTTATTCTTGTCTCCTCAAATCTGTTTAAAATATGACCTCTTATATTTAATCCATTTGGAATTTATTTTGGTACAGAGTGTTATAAACCTAGTTTCTGCTCAGACTGCTTTCTAGTTTTTCTAGCATAGTATTTTTTCTCTCAAAATAGTGAGGTCCTCCTCTAGTCCTTGAAGTATTTGGATTTACTAGGTTCATTTGCTTCTGAATATTGTATATCTAATCTGTTTCACTGATTAACTTCTCTTTTTTGTAACCAGAACCAAATAGCTTTAATGATTTTTGTTTTGAAGTATAGTTGGAGAACTGTTTGATGTGGCTAAGATGTTGCTAGGTTGGTGTTGCTAGGCTCCCTTCCTTGGCACTTTAAAAAAATTTCCCTTTAGATTTTTGAGCTTTTGTTCCTCCAGATGAATTATATAATTATGTTTTCAAGTTCTTTAAAGTAATCTTTTGGTAGTTTGATTGGCATGGCAAACACTCTATTACTAAATGATTTGACAGTCTTTCCCCTGAATTTATCTGGAGATTACCTTGAAGCTTATCAGTCTTTAGTTTACAAATAAAAATCTGTTTCTTCTTTCTGAAGATGGAGACATTATCCCTAACTATTATTAATGAGGATATTCTGATGACATTTATAAATTCTTTCAGTACCCTGGAATGTAATTCATTAAATCCTGGGCAGCTAGTTGCTCTGATATAATTTTTTCTTAATTGTATTGGGCTTCAGTTTCCTGGCAACAATAAGTGTTCAACCTTTCCCCAGTTAATCATCATTGTCTTTGGAGGAAAAGACAACCTAGACTTAGTATATACCCTTTGCTTTCTTCCATCACAGAGAATAATGGCTATTTACATGTTTTGTTGCTTTCAGGTTCCCTTAGTCAGAAGACAAGATGTGAAATCAAGGAACCCACTCTAAATCAGGATATTTTTGTGAAAGAACAAGGAACATTTACAAAGGATGGCCCCAGGCAATCTACTTTGGAAGAAACTTGGGCTCATGATATTGAATTAGACAGGCAAAAGGAAAAGCAAGAGACAAAGCCTAGGGAGGAAAAAGTCATTCCTCAACAGAGAGTTCCTATGGGAGAAAGTTTCTATAAATGTGATACACTTAGAAAGAGCTTAAAACAGGTCTTAGATCCATTTAAACATAAGAGAATTTCCACCGGGAAGTCACTTTGTAAGGATAGTAAATGCAAAAAGCCCTTCAATTACCAATCAAATGTTATTCATTACCATAGAAAACATGCCCCAGGGAAACTCCATAAGTCTAATGAATGTAACATAAACTTCAGCAGCATTTCATGCTTTACTGTTCATCAAAAAAATCACAGTGGTCTGAAACCCTATCGGTGTGATGATTGTGGGAAAGCCTTCAGCAAGAAAGGAATCCTTAATAAACATAAGATAATTCATACTAAAGAGAAACAATTGAAATGCAATACATGTGGGAGAACCTTCAGATACTACTCATGTCTTATGAGACATCAGAGAATGCATGCTAATGAGAAACCCTATAAATGCAGTGAATGTGGGAAATGCTTTAGGCAGAGGGGAATCCTTAAGACACATCAAATAAGTCATACTAGAGAAAACCATTTGGAATGTAATTTATGTGGGAAAGGCTTCAGGTACCGTGCATCCCTTAGGGTACATAAAAAACTGCATAGTGGAGAAAAACCCTACATATGTAATGAATGTGGGAAGGCATTTAGCCTCAAGGGAAACCTTAAAAGTCATGAGAGAATCCATACAGGTGAGATGTCTTTTGAATGTAATGAATGTGGAAGGGCATTTATACTGAGGAGAGCTCTTAACAGACATAAGAGAGTTCACAGTGCAGAGAAACCCTATGTATGTAATGAATGTGGGAAAGCCTTCAGGTGGTGTACAAACCTTAAAACACATAAGAGGACTCATACTGGAGAGAAACCCTATAAATGTAATGAATGTGGGAAAGCATACACTGATCATCAAAGTTTAATTCGTCATCAACTATTTCATGCTGGAGATAAAACCTTTCAATGTGATGAATGTGGCAAAGTCTTTACCCACAAGGCAAATCTTAAACGACATAAGAGATCACATTCTGGAGAAAAACCCTATATATGTAATCAATGTGGGAAGGCTTTTATTGCAATGGAAAACCTTAAAAGACATACAAGAATCCATACTGGAGAGAAGCCCTATAAATGTAGTGAATGTGGGAAAGCTTTCACCAGTCACCAAAGCCTAAATAATCATCAGGTATTTCATACTGGAAAAAAAACCTTCCAGTGCAATGAATGTGATAAAGCCTTTACCACAAGAGCAAACCTTATTATCCATAAGAGAGTTCATACTGGAGAGAAACCTTATATATGTAATGAATGTGGGAAGTCATTCAGTGTGAAAAGATCCCTAACTCTGCATAAAATAACTCATACTGGAGAGAAACCCTTTGAATGTAATGAATGTGGGAAAGCCTTCCGCCAGAAGGGAAGCCTTAAGAGACATAAAAGAATTCATACTGGAGAGAAACCCTATAAATGTAATGATTGTGGGAAAGCCTTCACCAATCAGGAAAGCCTAACTTACCATCATAATCGGGAGAGACCCTTTCAGTGTAGTAAATGTGGGAAAGCCTTCATCCGTAAGGGAAAACTTAATAAAGATTCAATAACAGATACAGAAATGAAACTCAATATCTGTTATAAATGTGAAAGAGCTTTTAACCAGAAGGGAAACCTTAACACACATAAAATAACTATAGAGAAACATTCTGAACATAATTAACATCTTAATGAATCTTAGGAGGAAGATGAGCCTTAAAACCTCATCTTACCACATAACTCCAGTTGGAGCTTGGGAGCCATTATGTAAAATACACTTAAACAGGGACAGGCTAGCGATCAGGTTTCTAATGGAAGTTATAAGGAGTTTTCTAACCCCAAGTCATATAGTTAACTACCACCATAGACTTAAAATCTTTATACTCCAGGATTCAAAAGAAAAAAAACAAAATTTAAGTCTGGGGGAATTAAAATGGCTTTTGTTAGTTCTCCAGATGGTTGTGGTGTGTTACAATCCCAAGCTGGGCACTATAAGAGCATTAACCTGACCTTTCCAAGGAAAGGCTTCTGAATTCTATACTCCAGGAAATGGGAAGAGAATAGTAGGTAGCTCTTAGTGGCTGAAAGTCAGAGTGCACCTCACTAGCCATAAGATGTCAGACAATACAGCCCGGGCTTGAAATGATAAAATCAGTGGAGGTTGTGTGGTGCATGGTTAAGGGCAGACTTTACCCAACAGAAAACAGTTTGGTTTAAATTACCAGAGGATGTCAGCCATTTTATCACATTGGAGATGTGAGCTGCCCCAGCCTCATGTGTGCCATGTCCACATCAGTACTTCATGTGTTTCCCTTAACATGTTCCCTAGCCAAATATTTACTACATGTAGCTTTTATGTGTTTCCTTGGTCATATGTGTGGATAGAGTGCTGGGTCTGCCCTTAGGAAAACCTGAGTTCAAATCTGGCCTCAGACATTAATAGTGGTATGACCCTGGGCACCACTTAACCTCTGTCAGCCTCAGTTTTCTCATTTGTAAAATGCTGATAATAATTGCACCTATGTTCCAGGGTTGTTGTGAAGATAAAATGAAATAAAAATTGTAAAGTGTTTATATAGTAAGTCCTATATAAATATTAGTTATTATTATTATTTATTATATGTTCTCTGCTTGTGTATTTTTCCCAACTGCTACTGTGGTAACCTATGGGAAAATGTACCCCATGTGTATATGGGGGAGTATCTTATTGTATTATTTACCATGTTATTTGATTAAATATCTTTTTTTTAATGTGTCTTTGGACTTACTGGTACACATAAATAGTTTGGGGGCATATGAGCTATGTTTTTGAGTGAATACTGATCCACAGGATCCTTCAGACCTAGGATAAGATTTTGGGGGGCCCAAATTAGAGCAAGTAGGGGATATATTAGAGGAAATCATCCTGACACTAGAGTTGTTCAGAAGTGGATTAGATTGCCCCAGGAGCTTAGTGGGCTCCTCACCACTGTCTTATGTTATAGCAGGTATTCCTATTCAAGTATAAGTTGGACCTGGATAATCTCAAGGTCCTTCCTAACCTATCAAATGAGACACTTAGATCTTGAAATTCTTGTAACTTGGATTAAGTGAGAGAATATTTGTAAAAAAAAAAACAAAAAAACACACACAAACAAAACAGCATAGTGCCTGACACAAAGTAGGCGTTCACTTGGTTTGATCATTGATTAGTACACAGTAAGCAAAGTTGCTGCATTAATACCAATATTTAGATGCTGGTGACAGCTTTTCCCATGGCAACATTTCATACAAAAACCTAAGCTGGAAAAAAATTAGTCCTGTGAAGAAAACTAGACACTGGATGGTTGTGTGGATTATCTAATGTTCATGGTGCCAGCCTTTAAAAATAGAAATAGGAGCCAATGTGGAAAAGACAGACCTCTCAAATGCTTGAAATATTGCAGCAATGGGAGGTTCCTGAGATCATTCAGTATGATCACTGTAAGGCGATGGTGTCAAAGTCAAATGGAGATGGTATATTGGCTTAGAAAAACAAAAATTTAACATCCACTGTTGTATTTTTTTTTATTTTGTTAAACATTTCCCAATTATATTTTTCTCTGGTGCTGGGGAAGGGGTTGCCCTTTGACCCTTTTGCTCTGAGGTAAAGAAGAAAATGCTTCTTAGTGCCCTTTGTTCTGGTTTTGCTCTTGTATTCAAAGTAGTGTATACCATAGATACAATGTGGGGAAACAGTCTCTATTGGAGAACAGTGATAATAAGGCAAAATATACTGCAGCTCTTAGCAATTTGTAAAGTTAGTTTTAAATGATCTGGGTACCACTTAAAAGCAGATGGTAGTCAACAAAATACCAAATGTGAGAAGGGGGATGAATTTGACAAATTGGATTGAGCATGGAGTTCTAGCTTAACCCCCTGAGAAGGAACTGTTTAGGGAGGAAGGTAAGGAGATGCCTTAGCTTCAACCTTGGAAAAGCCTTCTTCACTTTCCCTTGGCCCCCACTCCCCTTGATGATACTGTGTAATTTAAAATTCTAAATGTGGGTTCTAATCTGTTCCCCCAGTTTTGGGGGAAACTGACTAAAATCACTGACAAAATGAGTTTAGGTTTTTAAGGGTTTATTGAGAGATAGAAAGAGAAAGATTGAGAACAGAATTCCTACAGCCTGGCAATCCTATCTTTCCTCAATCCCTCTGTATAGTCCTTTCCTCAACTCTTCTGTGTAGTCCTTTCCTCAATTCCTCTGTTTAGTCGTGTGCCGCCACCATGAAGTCAGGAACCAAAAGAGACAGAGCTCCCAGCGCAGGCTCTCCTTCCTCCTTCCTGTCCCCTCCCAGAAATGGGAGGTTCTTCAAGCTGGTTGGTTGACTGGGCCAGAAGTTCAAAGTTTTTTTAGCTTCTGAGAACCATGCTTTCTTAAGTACTCTCAAATACCAGCCAGATGTGCTTAGAATCTAGTCAACTAGTAACCAGTCAAATCAGTCAGTAATCCACTCAGGTGGGCTCCTGCCACCTGAGTATCTGCCAAATCTCATCTATCACATTTCATTATCTTGACAATACCATGTTATGCTGGAGATGCAGGCAGTCTGGAGATGGTTGTGTCCAATGAAATACATACTTATTACGGTTATCTTCCTCAAAGACTGATCCAAGATGTAGGAATAAAAGTAGCAAAAGAGGTTAGTTTCCTCATACATCCCACTAAAAACCACAAAGAAAAATAAAATGGTTGAAACCCATAAGAAATCCAGCCCAAATGCAATATGAGAAAAGCAAAGAAATAGAAGAAATACTATGGTCCTTTTAATAGGTCTAAGTATCAGAAGCAATAGAGATAGGAAAAGGTGGTTAATTGTGGGAATCGAATGAATCACACTGATTCCATCTTATGACTCAGTTCTGAAGCTAGCCCAGTTCCCTTTCTACTCAATTATGGGTCTAGTCCAAATTCTGTTCTGTGAGAAAATTTTATTCATTTGTGGGAATCAGGAGAAATCTCATTGCATTGTTTGAACCCTGTGTGGCTGGGAAATTGGACCACCTCTCCCTGCTGCTTAGAGACTCTTTTTTCTCCCCATATAAATATTTTATTATTTTCCAGTTACATTTAGAGATAGTTTTCAACATTTGTTTTTATAAGATTTCTAGTTTCAAATTTTTCTCCTTCCCTCCCCAAGGCAGCAAGTAATCTGATATATGTTATATGTGTACACTCACATTAAACATATTTCTGTATTAGTCTTGTTATGAGAGAAGAATCAGAGCAAAAAAGGAAAAACCTCAAAAAAGAAAAAAAAACAACCATAGAAACATTAGAAATAGTATGTATGGTTTGATCTGCATCCAGATTCAAGAGTTCTTTTTTTCTGGATTTGGAGAGCATTTTCCATCATGAGTCCTTTGGAATTATCTTGGACCATTGTATTGCTGAGAAGAATCAAGTCTATCACAGTTGATCAACACACAATGTTGTTGATACTGTGTATAATGTTCTCCTAGTTCTGCTCATCTCACTCATCATCAGTTAATACAAGTCCTTCCAGGTTTCTCTGAAATCTGTCTGCTCATCGTTTCTTACAGCACAATAGTATTCCATTACATACATATACCACAATTTGTTCAGCCATTCCCCAATTGATGGGCAACCCCTCAATGTCCAATTCCTTGCCACCACAAAAAGAGCAGCTATAAATATTTTTGTACATGTAGGTCCTTTTCTGTTTTTTATGATGTCTTTGGGGAAAAGACCTAATAGTGGTATTGCTGGGTCAAAGGGTATGCAAAGCTTTATAGCCCTTTGGCATAGGTCCAAACTGCTCTCCAGAATGGTTGGATCAGTTCATAGCTCAACCAACAACGCATTAGTGTTCAAATTTTTCCACAGCTTCTCCAACATTTATTATTTTCCTTTTTTGTCATATTAGCCAATCTGATAAGTATCAGATGGTACCTCGGGGTTGTTTTAATTTGCATCTCTCTAATCAATAATGATTTAGAGCATTTTTCATATGGCAATAGATAGCTTTGATTTCTTCATCAGAAAACTGCCTGTTCATACCCTTTGACCATTTCTCAATTGGGGAATGACTTAGATTTTTAAAAATTTGATTTAGTTCTCAATACATTTTAGACATGAGGTCTTTACCAGAAGTACTGGCTATAAAAATTGTTTCCCAGTTTTCTGTCTCCCTTCTAATTTTGGATGTATTGCTTCTGTTTGTACAAAACCTTTTTAATTTAATGTAATCAAAATCATCCATTTTGCATTTCATAATATTTTCTATCTCTTGTTTGGTCATAAACTGTTCTCCTTTCCAAAGATCTTAGAGGTAAACTATTCCTTCCTCTCCTAATTTATCTATGGTATCACCTTTTATGTCTAATCATGTACCCATTTTGACCTTATTTTAGTATAAGGTGTAACATGTTGGTCTATGCCTAGTTTCTGTCATACTCTCTTGCAGTTTTCCCAGCAGTTTTTGTCAAATACTGAGTTCCTATCTCAGAAGCTGGAGTCTTTGGGTTTATCAAACAGTACATTACTAAAGCCATTTACTACTATGTCTCCTGTGCCTAACCTATTCCATTGATCCTACACTCTATTTCTTATCCAGTACCAGATAGTTTTGATAACTGCTGCCTTATAGCAAAGCTTCAGATTTGGTACAGCTAGCCCACCTTACTGTGCATTTTTTTTCATTATTTCCCTGGATATTCTTGACCTTTTGTTTTTCCACATGAATTTTGTTATTTATTTTTTTAGCTTTATAAAATAATTTTAGGTAGTCTAATTGGTATGGCACTAAATAAGTAAATTACTTTAGGTAGAATTGTCATTTTTATTATATTAGCTCGACCTATCCATGAGCAATTGATATTTTTCCAGTTATTTAGATCTGATTTGATTTGTATGAAAAGTGTTTTGTAATTGTGTTCATAGAGTTCCTGAGTTTGTCTTGGCAAGTAGACTCCCAAGTATTTTATATTGTCTACCTTTACTTTAAATGGAATTTCTCTTCCTATCTCTTGCTGCTGGACTTTGTTGGTCATGTATAGAAATGCTGATGATTTATGCTTCGAGACTCTTAAACAAGGGCCTTGATTATGCTGACCAGAAACCCAGTTAGGTCCAAAGACTGATGCAAGAAGTTTTCTCACAACCATACATCTCAAGCAACCCATATGACCTTGTAATGATCAGTTATTGTTTCCATGTTCCTTTGATTGTTTACAGACATTTGAGGAGAGTGGGACACCTCCTTTTCTGGACTCCAGCATCTCTGCCAAGAAAATCCCAAATGGGGTCATGAAGAGTCAGACATGACTGAAAGAACTCAATGACAGCAAAAATTGAACAGAAGCAGCTATAATCTCTTCCACCTAGTACAAGACTACACAAAAAAAGACTTCCAGAATCCATAAGTGGAAGGCATGTACAAAACCACTGGAGAAATGACCCTAGAGTAGGGGCAATTCTGTAGCAATGGGAGAAATGGAGAGAAAAAGCTAGGTGACAGAACTGCCATGTGGCCCCATGGCAATGGGAGAAAGCAGGTGCCCTTGGGAGTTAGCCTAGTTTTTCCTTAAAAACTGTTGAAACTGGGGCAGCTAGGTGGCGTAGTGGATAGAGCACCGGCCCTGGAGTCAGGAGTACCTGAGTTCAAATCTGGCCTCAGATAACTTACTAGCTGCGTGACCCTGGGCAAGTCACTTAACCCCAATTGCCTCACTAAAAAAAAAATTGTTGAAACCCTGCAACTTGATTGGCTCAGATGATTAAAGGCTCAGGCTTTTGGTATCATTTCCTGTTCACCTGAGTACCAAAAACCCCTGAGGCACTCCAGGTTCTCTGATTCTTGGGCCACAAAAGGCAACACAGTTTTGCTCAGTTGAGTCATCTTGGGGTGTCCTCAATTTTTATTGAATATTCTTCTCCTCTGACATCTAAATAATTCTCTTTTTGCTAATTATGGAATGACCTATCAATGTCTCACTTGAGTCAAGCCCAGTCAGCCAAGAACTTAAGCCCAAAGAGTTCTTTTTTCCCATTTAATAGTATTTTATTCCCCCCCCAATTATATATAATGATAGTTTTCAACATTTATTTTTGTAAGATTTTGAGTTCCAAATTTTTCTCCCTTCCTACCCTCCCCCATCCCCAAGACAGCAGGCAATCTGATATAGGTTATAATGTACAATCATGTTAAACATGTTTCCACATTAGTCATGTTGTGAAAAAATCAGAACAAAAGGGAAAAGCCATGAGAGAGAAGAAACAAAAACCAAGTAAAAATAGTATGCTTCAATCTTCATTCAGACTCCATAGTTCTTTCTCTGGCTGTGGAGAACATTTTCCATCATGAGTATTTTGGAATCATCTTGGATTATTGTATTGCTGAGAAGAGGTAAGTGTATCATGGTTAATCATTGTACAATGTTGCTGTTACTGTGTACAATGTTCTCTTGCTTCTGCTCATTTCACTCAGCATCAGTTCATGTAAGTTGTTACAGGTTGTTTGTTTGTTTGTTTTCTGAAATCTGCCTGTTCATCATTTCTTACAGTCACAATCATATACCACAACTTGTTCAGCCATTCTCCAATTGATGGGCATCCCTTCAAATTCCAGTTCTTTGCCACCACAAAAAGAGCTGCTATAAATATTTTTGTACATGTGGATCCTTTTCCCTTTTTTAATGACCTCTCGAAGGGTAAGCAAAGTCTTATAACCCTTTGGGCATAGTTCCAAATTGTTCTACAGAATGTATCAGTTCACAATTCCACCAACAATGCATCAGTGTTCCAATTTTTCCACATCTTCTCCAACATTCATCATTTTCCTTTTCTGTCATATTAGCCAATCCAATAGATGTGAGGTGGTACTTCAGAGCCCAAAGAATTCTTGCAGAATATGGAGCCTACTAAGGGCATCTAGGTAATTCCATGGATGTTATAAGTTCTGAGTGCTGGGTCTGGGGTCAGGAAGACCCAAGTTCAAATCTGGCTTTAGATACTTTCTAGCTGTGTGACCCTGGGTGAGTCACTTAACCTCTGTATGCCTCAATTTTCTCATCTGTAAGATAGGGATAATAATAGTACCTGCCTTCCAGGCTTGTTGTGGGGATCAAATGACATCATTGTAAAGTGCTTAACACAGTGCCTGGCACATAGTAAGTACTATATAAGTTGTAGCTATTATTATTATTATTATATTATTATTATTATTATTAGCCACTATACTCAGAACCATGCAGGACCCAACCACAACAACCAGAAGTACAAGAGCAGAGTTTAATCAAAGTGCATACCCCTGACCCACTGAGGTTGGCAATAGGAGCAAACCAAAGAACACACCAAATACTATAAAGAAAGAATTATAATTGGGTTGTGCAGGTTGTTCATCCTCCATTTTCAAAAGAGGATCAATGACATCACAGGATAATGACTTGCCTGTGAATTGGATTTACGTGAGGTAGAATTTTACAATAACGTCATAAACCTCACTCTCTTTTCCAGGCATTGAAGTCCAATGACAAGACAAATGTCAAGATCAATGGCAATGGCCTGGGATGCAATGGGTGACCTTGGCATCTTCTATGTCTACCCAAGCTCTATGTGCTCCACAGAACCTGCTTCACCTGCCTTCATGCCTGTTGGAACAAACTGTTCTCATCTGCCCATTAACATTCTTGGGGTAGACATCCCCCTAACTCACCAACAAGCTTCAGGCCTGTCAGTTACCTTCAACCTGTTTTAGCCTGTCTGTGTGCTGAGATAGCTTTTACTGGAGTGTGGCCTCTGCTCTTGCTACAGCTTCTTGGAGCCATGGGTGAGAGTTAGGTGACAGGTGGACACCAAAGGTGGTAAGAATAGGAAACATGGAGTAGAGGCAATGAGCCTCACTCAAACTTAACTTTCATCTAAATGGGTCAAAAAAGTAGAACATATGTACACAGTTTTGTGTGAAAATACATTCAATTCAACAGAAATATAGATAAAAATAGGAAAAGGGGAAAGGGCAATACAAGAAGGATGGTAGATTCAGAGAGTGATTAATCATAAGGGAAAGCTTAAATTTGGAGAAGGAATAGTGCATAGAAAGTCAAAATGAAAAAATAACAAATAACTACTTGAAATAAACAGTGAGAGAAAAATATAGAGAAGAAAAGTATGAAAATAGAATGGAGTGAAATAAGCATTTAACTAGCATAAACTCTATGAGTGTGAATAGGAGACTGGATCCTATTTGTTCAGTAGGTGATTACAGCAAAATGGGAAGGCCAGTGTTAAACACAACTGGCAAAGATCAAAGTACTTCTGGTATAATTTTAATCAGTAAAAACACAGAAGTGAGCAAATTTAATGTGGGACATCATTTTGGTGCACTGGTTTTGGCAAAGCCATGCCTTTGCAAAGGATTTGCTGGAAAGCTCCACCCATGGAAAGGGAAGGGGAAATGAGATTCCTAAGCAAACAACTCTTCTGGATCAACTGGGATGATTGATAGCTTGGATTTAATGTTACCTGGTGGTTATAAATACATCCTTCACCATTATGCACTGCAGGTTCTCCCCCCACCCCCCAGTTATGCAAAGTAAACCTTTGGTAGTTTAGTATGGCAATGAACAAATGATTTAGACAATGTTGTCTTTTTTTATTATACTGGTGAGGCTTCTCCTAGAGCAACACATTGACTTAGAAAACCACAATTAACATGATCTAGATTGCATTGTATTTTTAAAAATTGTGTTAAACATTTCCCAATTTATCTTAATTTGGTTGGCTGCACTGGGAAGTTTTACAGGTAGCTTGGCAGTTTGACCCCTGTGATTTTTCCTTATTTTGTCTCTCTCTGGTTTTGACATTAAGACCATGACTGTATCCTAGAAAGAATTTGGAGGAGTTCTTGTTTCTTTGTGTAGACTTTATTTAATATTATTCTATGAATGTGATAGAAGTTACTTGTATATTTGTATGATCCTAGTCTTTATGTCTTTGGTAATTCATTTATCTTTATACAATTTCTTTTTCTGATACTGGGTTATGCAAACAATTCATTTTCTTGTTTTGTTAATATAGATTTTTTGGGAAATACTCATCAATTTCATCTGTTATCAATTTTGCTGACATAATTGGACAAAAGTGTCTGATGATTTCCTTTATTTCATCATCTTCAATTATGAATCCCTTCATCTTTGATACAATTTTCCTTTCAAAAAATCACACTAGCTATCATTTAAAGAAAAAGCTCATACTTTTATTAATTCAATAGTTTTCTTGTTTTTTTCCAAAGTGTTCTTTTTCTTCTTTAAGGTCAAAGATTTCTATTTTGTTGTTTAGTTGATAGTTTAGTTAATATATTGCTTTTCTCATTGCTTTTTTAAAGCTTTTTTAAAAAGTTGCATGCTCAATTCATTGATATGCTCTTTCTCTTTCATTGATTAATGTATTTAAAAATATGGAGTTCCCATAAGGACTACTTTAGTTACATTCACAAAATTGTTGACATGGTATCTAATTGTCAATTTATTAGTCAACATTTTCCATAGTTTCTATTATTTGTTCTTCAACTCACCAATTCTTTATGATTAAATTATTTAGTCTCCAATTGATTTTAATCCATTCTCCTAAGTCCATTTAGTAAATATAAATTTTATTGTACTGTGGTCCAAAATCTCAAAAGAATTAAAAAATGGAAAGAAATGAAGCTTAGCAGTATAAGATGTCAAAATTATACTACAAAGCAGTAATTATCAAAAGTATTTGATAAACAGTTAAACAATGGAGAGGTCAGTCAATGGAACAGATAAGGTACACTTTGTATAAAGCAAATGAACATAGTAGCATACTGTTTGATACAAAACATGCAAAATTCTGGGGTAAGGACTCACTATTTGACAAAAACTGGAAAGCAGGTGTAACGATTGGAATGACGCCACCTGCTGGAGACTTACTGTAGAAAAGCTCTGTCAAGGTGAAGGTCTCTGAGGGAAAGACCATGCGTCTTTTCTTTGGCATCAGGAAGTGATGTTTGCTTGTGGGAGGAAGAAGGGGGAGGCTGGCATGCTGGCTGACTCTCTTTCCTGTGGACTCTGATGGGGAGCAGAGCTAGGAATGCTCTCTCCCTTTAATAGATAGATGAATCTAGGCCTTTTCTCTGTATCAAATTCTTATTCTCCTTAATAAATGCTTAAAGGTCTAACTCTTGTTAAAGCTTATAATTTATTGGCAACCACTCATTGGATATTTTAGACTGTATATCTAGAATTTTACCCTTTACACAGGATAGCAGAAGTTAGGTATAGAAAAATATCTTACTATATTCAAAGCTAAATTTCAAATAGATATAAAAAGTCACATCAAGGAAAGATTTAGTGACCAAAGGACAGAGACTGCAGAAAGCAAAATGCACAATTTTAATTTCATAAAATTAAAAAAAAACCCTTTCACATAGATAATACCAATGTGGTTAAAATTATAATGGAGACAATAGGGTGGGGAGAGGGAAATCTTTGAAAAAAATTTCTCTGATAAATATCTCATATTCAAGATATATTAAGAACTGATTCAAATACATATGAACAGGAGCCATTCTCCAGTAGATAAATGATCAAAGATTATGAACAGGTGGTTTTTAGAAAAAGAAATCCAAGCCACAAAACCCATATAAAAATATCCCAAATCATTCACCAAAACAACATTGAGGTTCCACCTTACAACCACCAGATTGGTAAAGTTGATAAAAAGGAAAATGAAAATTGTTTAAGAAGCTTTGGGAAAATAAAGACAAGATTACATTGTTGTTTGAGCTATGAACTGGCCTATGTAATGATTGGAATGACGCCACCTACTGGAGACTTGCTGTGGAAAGCTCCACCATGAGGAAAATGCCTCAGAGGCATTGTGGCTTTTCCTTGGCATCAGGAAATGACGTTTGCTCATGGGTGCTGTCTATCAAGGCTACCAGCCAATCAACTTGAGGAGCCTCCTATGGTCTGGGAGGAGACAGGAAGGAGGAAAGGGAGCCTGCGCAGAGAGCGCTGGCCTTTTTTGGCTTCCTGACTTGATGGTGGTGGCGGCAGAGGACTTCACAGGAAATTTGAGGAAAGATAGGAATGCCAGGCTGTTAGAATTCTGTTCTCAATCTTTTTCTTTCTATTTTCCAATAAACCCTTAAAAACCTAAACTCGTTTTATCAGTGATTTTTAGTCAGTTTCCCCCAAACTGGGGGAACAGATTAGAATCCACATTTAGAATCTTAAATTACACACCTAGCAATTCTGGAAAGCAATTTGGAATGATTCCCCAAATATCACTAACTTGAGTTAGCCTTTTGACTCAGCAATACCACCATTAGGCCTGTTCTCCAAAGAAATAAAAGAACCAGAAAATAAGGACATATCCATCAAGTGGTAAATGACTGAATATGAAAGTAACGGAATATACTGAGGTGAAAGAAATGATAAAAGTCATGCTTTCAGAGAAACCTGGGAAGACTTGCATAAATCAATGAAGTGAACAGAACCAGAACAAATTATTAAATTAGAAAGATATGATGAAAACTATGTTTCTCACCCCCCCCCAATAGGAAAAAATAGACAAGGAAGAAATGGAAAAAAGAGGGTTATTAAATGCACAGAAGGGAACAGAAGGCTAGATGGATTCACAGACAAGCTGGAGAAAGTTACATGTTGAATTTATTATATTGTTAAAAAGAAAAGCAAGCTGTACATAATCAATAGTATCATTTCTATATAAAATCTTATTTTTTCTGGTCCACTGGATATACAGAAGTGCTAAATTTATTTGTTTTTGATTAAGTTCAAATTTTTAAACAACACAATAAAGGATAAAAAAAAACACTACCTTCTTCTCTCTACTTTTTAAAAACCATAAATTTGTCACATTCATGCCCCAGATTTTGTGATCTTGTACATCATAGTAAAAAGTAGATTAATTGACTCATCTTATACATTCGATTGGTGTAGATTGTTTCTTCTAGTATCCCTGATTGTTGTTCTTTTCTGGTTTAAAATTATTTCCCCAGCCTTTCACTGTTGGTATTACACTCATTGGTTTCTTGTTTGTGAAGGCATCGACTATGACAGCATTTTCTTCCCTTCTTATCTTTCCTTCCACAGCCAAATGTATTATGAGCTAGTCTCTGGAAGCATTAGACATTTCACAAAAGGCACACTTTATGTAACTTAGCTTTTAACATAATGAAAACATTGACTAACGTAAACCTGAGATGTCTTTGAGTTTTACTTAGAACTCAGATTTTCTAGAACTAAGAGAGTGTGGAATGGATTTTCCTATCAGGAGACCAAAGCCTGTTTTTTCAGTAGGAAATGTACTGGGGGATAGGCCCTAAAGGCAAGATGAAGAGAATATTAAACAGCACATGTGTCAAAGAAGCTGACATCAAGGTACTCCAGTGAAATTCAAGCAGAAAAAAGCCATGAATGAGAAAGGTCAGTGGGTGATCATCGTTTTGGCCCACTTCTTTGAAAAACTCCCCGATTCTGCTAAGGAAAAGGATGCAAGTCGCTAGAAAACTCCGCATGAACAGGTAATGGGAAATTATCTAGGCATGCTCACCTTTGACCGGGTGTGGATAATCATGATGCAATCCTTCCCAGTGTAACCCGAGGATTACACACTTATCAGTCATCACCATGTTCTACAAATCCCAT
This sequence comes from Dromiciops gliroides, assembly GCF_019393635.1. Lineage (NCBI taxonomy): Eukaryota > Metazoa > Chordata > Mammalia > Microbiotheria > Microbiotheriidae > Dromiciops > Dromiciops gliroides. Next base: position 662,681,017 of record NC_057862.1, read on the forward strand.
TTTAAATGCACTATCTTACATCCTCAGCTTTCTCCTATTTTTCCACAAATATTCATTTCCACATTCATGACCAAGAAAGATTCTATGATCAAGAAATTTAAATACAAGGTAAAATAAAGACACTATTGAAGGAAATCCTACTTACTAGCTCACATATGCTTTCACTGATATAGGATGTCAGTTCTTTTTTGTTTGAAAGGATGTCTTCAGTCTTCGAACCATGGAATTTTTTTTTTGCAGGGCAATAAGGGTTAAGTGACTTGCCCAGGGTCACGCCGCTAATAAGTGTCATGTCTGAGGACGCATTTGAACTCAGGACCTCCTTAATTCAGTGCCGGTGCTTTATCCACTGTGCCACCTAGCTGCCCCCTATGGAATAATTTTTAAAAATATATTGATATAAGGGGGCAGCTAGGTGGCACAGTGGATAAAGCACTAGCCCTGGATTCAGGAGGACCTGAGTTCAAATCCAGCCTCAGACACTTGACACTTACTAGCTGTGTGACCTGGGCAAGTCATTTAACCCTTATTGCTCCATCCCCCCCAAATATATATATATATACATATACACACATACATACATATAGATAGACAGATAGATATAACACAGTGCTTCATAAGAGGCAAACTTCCTTACAAAATAGTTTATCAGTTGTTAATAGAAAGGAAGAGCAGGTAGGTGGAACAGTGGAGGGTGTTGGACCTGAAGTCAGGAGGACTCGTTTTTCTGAGTTTAAATCTGGCCTCCTTACTAGCTGTGTGATCCTGAGCAAATCACTTAACCCTGTTTACCTCAGTTTCTTCGTCTGTCCAATGAAATGGCAAACCACTCCAATATCTTTGCCAAGAAACCCCAAATGGGATCACAAAAAGTTAGACATGATTGAAATGAGTCAATAACAACAAAACAGAAAAGAGGGCCTTTAACTAATGGCATGGTACTAATACTATTAAATTTCACCAGTTTGCTACCTCTCCATGTTAACTTTATATTATCAAATTTTATGGTTATTGTTTTTGCCAACACAGCATATATTCACATGTCGATTCATGTCAATACTATTTCCTTCACAATCTTCTGGTTTCTGGAAGAATAAGAACTATCCTGGCCAAGGCTTCAGGTCCATAATCAAAGCCATGGGATTTGAAAATAGAAAAATGACATTGGTAGACATTTAGTGCACCCTATAACATAAAAATGATTGCCAGTTTGACTCCTGGTTGAAATTTGTTTCCTGGGAGTCCTCTCTAGTACCAACTCATGACTAGCATTTTCTGGTGACTTAGTCTACAGAATCTTTTATTAACCTTTCTTCCAATTATGGGCATTTAGCTACTTATTCACTTTTCCTGCTAGCTCATTTGTTGGGTTTAATCCATTCCCCCAATGTTCCCATCCCATTTTGCTTCTATCTATTGTCTTTGCCTGTAGTACTTTCCTATTATTTTCCTAGTCTAACTACTCATAATCAACTAAAAGAATCTAAGTTGGGACTGACCTCAGAAGTTATGTGATCCAATTATTGTACCTACATAGGAATACCCTCTGTCACATCTCAACAAGTGAAGCAGTTAGGGGACACAGTGGATGACACACTGGATCTGGAGTCAGGAAGACATGAGTTCACCTCCCGCCTGAGACACTTTCAAGCTGTGATCCTGGGGAAGTCACTTGAGCTCTGTCTGCCTCAGTCTCCTCATCTGTAAAATGGAGATAATAATAGCACCTACATCCCTGGGTTGAGATATTTGCAAAGTGCTAAAGTGCTATATAAATGGCAACTTTTATTATTAGCTAGCTATGATCCTCCATCTACCTCTTAAGTCTACCAATGTTGAGTGTGAGAATCAGGGTGCCACCCCCCTGCTGAGAAAGCCATTGTGAGAACAAGGGCAATGCCCCCCCCCCTTAGGAGAACTCATGTGACTTGCGCCCGGAAGTTACATCTACTCATAGAACTGTAAGTCATGTCAATCAATGCTACCAGCCAATTAGCTTGGTGCTGTGTGTGGGGACCGCCTCTCTTGTGGTCCCACAGGGAGCTTCCACTCTAGGAGAAGGGGGAATCTTTTTTTCAGTTGGAGGTCCCGGTGCAGTTGCCAGGATAGTTAGGCTTTTTCTTTCTGAACTCCATGTGTTCTTCCTCTGTCTTTTGTTAACTTCTAATGTACTTTAATAAATGCTTAATGCCCAAAGACTGGTGCAATAAGCTTCTAATTTAAGGTGACCACACATTAGATTTTAGCCATAACAGTTAGATTTTAAACATCATATGGGGAAACCATTAACTCCTTAAAGTCTACTTTTGGGGGGGGGGGCAGGGCAGGTTAAGTGACTTGCCCAGGGTCACACAGCTAGTGTCAAATGTCTGAGGCCATATTTGAACTCAGGTCCTCCTGAATCCAGAGCCAGTGCTTTATCCACTACACCACCTTAAATAGTCTGCTTTGCCTTTGACGGGCCTATTGTCAGGTTTTCCCCTAATATAATAACAGCCTCCTTCAATGTGAGCTACTAGAAAATCAACTCCAGATCTGAATCCATGTATGGATGAGTGCTCCCTAGAAAACACGGCTCACATGTCCAAACAAGTGTGTTTACTTTTCTAAGACAAACATAAGACACACTAATTCAAAACAAAAGGTATTTAATCAAACAGCATAGCAAATAAAGCAACAAAATGCACCCTGCACACATGGGGTACATTTTCTCACAGGTTACAATAGCAGTTGGAAAGAACATTCAAAGAGAGTACTCACATGAGCTGGGAAAACAAAAGACAAACAAGGAACACACATTAAGGGAAACAGATCAGGTACTGATGTAGCCATGCAACATGTGACTGGAGCAACAACACATCTCCAAATTGCAGAAATACTGACATCTTCTAGAGACTGTCACATTTCAACTCCATTGTGTTGCTTCTGAGGATTTCATGGTCACTGAGCTACACTGAGCAAGGCTCCTAGCATTAAGAGATAACCGTCTGCCCTCTGTTTTTTTTTGGTGAGACAATTGGGGTTAAGTGACTTGACCAGGGTCACACAGCTAATAAGTGTTAAGTGTCTGAGGCCAGATTTGAACTCAGGTCCTCCTGACTCCAGGGATGGTGCTCTATCCGCTGCGCCACCTAGCCACCCCCTGCCCTCTGTTCTTAACTGAAGTGTAGTGTTTAGAAGGCCTTAACTCAAAAGGGCAGCTTGGAATTATATACAATATCCTCATCAGGGGAACTAACAAAAGCCAACAAAATGCTTCCAAGCCAAGTCTTTTCTTTTGAATCCTATTGTTTGATGCTGATTTTAAGCCCATAGTACTCATCACTATCTGACTTTGGGTTGGAAAATTCCTTATAACTCCCATTATATTACTGATCATGAGCCTATGTCCTCAGAAAGCATTCTTAGACAATGGCTCTTAAGCTCCTGTGGGAGTTATGTGGAGGCCAGTGTTTAGATCTATCTTATGCCCAAGTCCTTCTCTGAGTAGCATGCGACTTAAACTGGGGGCTAAAACAAGATCTAGTTGAAACATGTCAGTTCCACAATCCTGTCTTTATTATTATGCCTAATTGCTGCTTTCCAGCTAGACTCAAGCTTCCCGTACTTCTACTTATGAACTGAAACCTGCCTCCTCACAATTTGTATTCTTATTTATCTCTCTAGGTATAAGTAGAGTAAGTTAATCCATCTTCTATATGAATTCATCTTGGTTTTCGCCCTGCCTCTCTGAATAGTTTCCTATGAAGGTATATTAAACTCTCAGAACTCTGCCCCCTCCCTTGATTCATGCTGAGGTTACTCTGTCCTTCAGTTACCTTGAAAGATTTATCTCCAGAATGAATATGAATCCATCAATGGGTGAGTACCCACTCAATATGTATGTACAATTATATTGTACTTTTTCTAAAGACTTTCCCAGTTTCCTTAAGTTTAAATGGGTCTTTCTCCAGTACAAATTATCTGATATGGTCTAGACCTGAACATTTTCCTCAGTGGTTTATATTTGAAGGGGGAGGGAGGTTCTACTATGAATTTCATTATGTACAATAAAATTTGGACATGACATTCATCTCCACTAAGAATTCTGATGTTCTTTAAACACATATCACATTGGAATAGTTTCCCTTGAATATATAATATTTAATGTTGAGTTGGGCCTTGAATTGTGTTTAGTTTTCCCATTTTTAAAAATAGTAAAGGCACCTCACTGAGTGAATTCTCTTACATGAATTAGCAGTTTCTTTCTGATTGAAAGCTTTCCAACATTCATTACAGAGAAATAGTTTCTCATCAGTATGAAATATTGATGGTAATTTAGGCTTTGATGCTTGAAGGCTTTTGCATTTGCTTATTTATGTAGATTCTTTCCAGTGTGTATTCTTTTATTTATTTTATGGCTTCCTAGCATTAAGTAATTCAAATTGTTTCTATCCAGTATGAGTTGTTTTATGTGTATTAAGATTTCCCATCTGGCTAAAGGCTTTTCCACATTCATTACAGATGTAGAGTTTCATTCCCTTATGAGTTCTTGAATGTCTATTAAGTTTTCCTTTCTGGATGAAGGTTTTCCCACATTCATTACACTGAAAGGGTCTCTCCCTAGTATGATATACTTGATGGTAAGTTAAACTTTGTTGATTGGTAAAAGCTTTTCCACATTCATTACATTTATAGGGTTTCTCTCCAGTATGAATTCTCTTGTGTCTTTTAAGACTTCCCTTCTGGCTGAAAGCTTTCCCACACTCATTACATTCAAAGGGTTTCTCCCCAGTATGAGTTATTTTATGCATAGTCAGGGTTCTCTTCACATTGAATGACTTACCACATTCATTACATACATAGGGTTTCTCTCCAGTATGAACTCTCTTATGTATATTAAGGTTTCCTTTTGTGGTGAAGGCCTTTTCACATTCATTACATTGAAAGGTTTTCTCTCCTGTATGAAATATTTGATGATGAATTAGGCTTTGATGATTAGTGAAAGCTTTTCCACATTCATTACATTTATAGGGTTTCTCTCCAGTATGAATTCTCATATGTCTTTTAAGGTTTCCCATAACAATAAAGGCCTTCCCACACTCATTACATATATATGGTTTTTCTCCAGTGTGAATCCTCTTATGTCGATTAAGGTTTGCTCTTTGAGTGAAAGCCTTTTCACATTCATTACACTGAAAGGTTTTCTCTCCAGTATGAAATATCTGATGATGAGTTAAGCTTTGATAATTGGTGAATGCTTTCCCACATTCATTACATACATAGGGTTTCTCTCCAGTATGAATTCTCTTATGTGATTTAAGACTTCCATTCCACCTGAAGGCTTTTCCACATTCATTACATATATAAGGTTTCTCACCAGTATGAATTCTCTTATGTTTGTTGAGATCTCTTCTTAGGATGAAGGCTTTTCCACATTCATTACATTCAAATGGCATCTCACCTGTATGAAATCTCTTATGAGTTCTAAGGTTTCCCTTCAAGCTGAAGGCTTTCCCACATTCATTACATACATGTGGTTTTTCTCCAGTATGAATCTTCTTATGTACCCTAAGGGATGCATGGTATCTGAAACCTTTCCCACATACATTACATTCCAAATGGTTTTCTCTAGTATGACTTATTTTATGTGTCTTGAGGATGCCTCTCTGGCTAAAGCCTTTCCCACATTCACTGCATTTATAGGGTTTCTCACCAGTATGAACTATTTGATGTTGCTTAAGGGATGAATGGTATCTGAAGCCTCTTCCACAGGTACTACATTCAAATCGTTTCTCTCCAGTATGCATTAATTTATGTGCATTAAGGCTCCCTTTTTTGCTGAAGGATTTGTTACATTCATTACATTTATGGGGTTTCCCTCGAGGATGTGTTCTATGGTAATGAATAAGGTTTGACTGATAACTAAAGGGCTTCCTGAATTTACTGTACTTCAGTTTCTTCCCAATGGAGATTTTCTTAGGTTTAAGTGGGTCAAAAAACTGCTTCAAACTCTTTCCAAGTGTACTGTATTTAGGAAGATTTTCTCCCATATGAACTCTCTGCTGTGGAATAACAACCAACCCCAGGTTGAGCTTTCTCCCAAACATATTACATTTACGAAAAGATTCATTAGTGATTGTTACCTCTGGAGACTGTGTTTCTTGGTTTCCTTTCTGCCTGTCTAACCTATCACCACCATCCCAAGTTTCTCCTAATGTGGAATGCCAGGGCCTTTCCTTTATGAATCTCTCTTTAAATGGTTCTCCCACAAAAATATCCTGCTTCCCAGTTGTCTCCTTGGTTTCACATCTTGTCTTCTGACTAAGAAAATCTGAAAACAACAAAAACATGTCAATATCCATTTTCCTTCTATGCTGGGAACTTTAAGAATTCTGATCAATGCATTATATTCTAGATTGTGTCTTTTACTTAAAGGACAATGTTATAACTAATGTCAAAAAAGTAGAATAATCATTGTTAGCAGGAAATTTAAGCCTAATGTTGTTAAAGAAATAGTAACAGAACAACTGGCTGCTCAGGAGTTAATTTAGGGATTGTGACCTCTCAGGACAGGGTCTCTTGGTTTCCTTTCTGCCAATCTAATGTGATATCACAATCCCAAGTTTTTTCAAATGTGGAATGCAAGAAACCTTCCTTTATGAGTCTCTACATGTTCAGAAAGAAGAAATAGTTTGATTTTGGAAACTAGTGACCAATAACCTTTAAGATAATCTCCAGAAAAATACAGGGTGGTAAACTTACCAAACCAATGATTTTTTTTGTTTGTTTGTTTTTGGCGGGGCAATGGGGGTTAAGTGACTTGCCCAGGGTCACACAGCTAGTAAGTGTCAAGTGTCTGAGGCCGGATTTGAACTCAGGTACTCCTGAATCCAGGGCCAGCGCTTTAACCACTGCGCCATCTAGCTGCCCCAAACCAATGATTTTTTAAAAAATTATTTACACATTAATCATGTTGTAAAAGAAAAATCAGAACAAAGGGGTAAAACCATGAGAAAGGAAAAACAAAACAAAAAACCCCAAAAGTGAAAATAATATGCCTCCATCTACATTCAGACTCCATAGTTCTTTCTCTGGATGTGGGTAGCATTTTCCATCATAAGTCTTTTGGAATTGTCTTGGATCACCGCATTGTTGAAAAGAGCTATGTGTATCATAGTTGATCATTGTACAATGTTGCTGTTACTATCAATCTAATGGTTTGTGATCATTTAGGGGAAAAAAATCCTGATTTCTACATTATATCATAAATTTAATAAGAAGAAATTATGTACACCAACAAGATACCTATTATTTATAAGATGAGTGGCATAGGAGACAAGGTATTACTATAGGGTATCAAGATAGCTAGATTTAAGCAACCTGTTTGGAAAAACTCATGTCTCAAGATGTCTCTATGATACTATTAAAGAAATGTGGTTTAGATGTATTCTCATATAACTCATTGAATTTGTAGATGCTCAAATAACCTCAGTTCATGCCTTGAATATGGGATTGTTGTGAACCGGCAATATGTCCTCCAGGTTTATGCCTTAGAACTGTGGGTCTGGCCTTGCCCCACTGACCATTTTGATGAAAAAACAGAGGGCCCTCTCATTTACACAAAGAGAGGCATCCTGTCATGGTGGTTAGAGATCCTGAAAGACTTAGATTCAATTCTCCCTCTGGCATACATTATCTGAGCAAGTCATTTAACCTCTGTGTTCTAGGAAACTCTCTCAGCCTATAAGGAGCAGAGAAAGGGCCAAATGCATTGGTAAAGGGAGTTTGTTCACCTTAACCCTGTTCAGTAGTTTTATAAAAAAGTTTTAATGAAATAATACAGGGGCAGCTAGGTGGCGCAGTGGATAGAGCACTGGTCCTGGATTCAGGAGTACCTGAGTTCAAATCCGGCCTCAGACACTTAACACTTACTAGCTGTGTGACCCTGGGCAAGTCACTTAACCCCAATTGCCTCACTAAAAAAAAAAAATAATAAATTTTAAAAAAAATGAAATAATACAAGAATACTCTTATCAATATTGCTGATACAAAGGTATGTGAGATAACTAATGTATTAGACAAATGAATTAAGATTGGAAAAAAACCTCAAGGAGATGGAAATATTGGCTAGAAAAAACAATTTGTTATTTAATAAAGATAAATGCAAATTCCTGTACTCAGGACATTGATGATACAAATGCAGGATTGTAAAGACGTGGTTGAATAGTAGGTTCAAAAGGCCTGAGTTTTTTTTGTTTTTGTTTTTGTTTTGTTTTTGTTTTTGTTTTTGTTTTTTGCAGGCAACGGGGGTAAAGTGACTTGCCCACGGTCACACAGCTAGTAAGTGTCAAGTGTCTGAGGCCGGATTTGAACTCAGGTACTCCTGAATTCAGGGCCGGTGCTTAACCACTGCGCCATCTAGCTGCCCCCCAAGGCCTGAGTTTTTAGTTGATCCCAGGGTAAATATGGACTACCAACAAGCAGTGATTCATGTTATCCTTAAGCTATTCTTATGAACAAGGAGAGGTAATGGCCAGACTACAGAAAATTAAGGTAGTCACTTTACTGGTCGCAGGACAGGATCCATTAATGTTTAGATATTAGCTTGGGAAGAGTTCCTGAATGGAGTGCTCTAGGGATCTGTCCTTGGTTCTGAATTTAACATTTTAATCAGTCATTTGGAAGAACGTTTTTCAGATGTGTGGATGACCAAAAGCTGGAAAGATGGCCTAATACTATGGAATATGGGGTTAGGATGAGAAAAGGTCCAGACAGACTAGAACGTTGTGCTCAATGTAATGAGCTTTAAGCTCTTCAGGGTTAAATGTAAGGCCCTACACTTGGGTCACAAAACATCATAAATACAAGTTTAAAGAAGGAGAGGCTCCCCCATTAAAGTTCACTAAAAAAAGACCCTGGTGTTTTAATGGGTTAAAGACGTCAATGGTTTTCTTTGACAGACAAGGCACTTAATGTGACTTTAGGAAGATTCAGGTGAGTTTTGCTCTATTCTACCCCAACACATTAGCAAACCAGCTGATGTGAACTTTGGGTGCACAAAGTAGACCAGTGTCCAGAACAAGGGAACTATCTACCCTGTCCTGAACACACCACATCTGGAGAATTCACCTGTGAGCAGGAGAGGACAGAATTTATCTAGCAGTGTGTACCTGGGAGATGGGAATATGTATACAAGTCAGAAAACAAGGAAGAATTGGTGGAAGTGGCTTAGGATCAGAGACGTGACCTCCCTCTCACAACTATTCAATATGTCCACAGGTATTTCCTCCTCTGATCCAGCCCCTTCACAGATGTCATATTTATGTTCCCAAAACATAAACTTCATCATAGTGTTTTCCTTTCCAATAACTGCCATTTCTTACACGACTTCTGCTCTATGATATTGCCATTTCTCCAAGGGAGTACTGAAAGGACCCTACAAAGCATTATCTGCTCAAGTCAAACTGTGAAGGTTACCTATGACATTTTTCACACAATTTTTCCATTTCAGAAATGCTTCCTCATTCCTCTCTCCACCAAATCAAATCCATATCGGTCTTCTGCAGGAAGGGGATATAAAAAATGGAGATGTTTGGAAAATTGATAAGATGTCTGGAGATGTCCAGGCATCATGGAATGTGGACCTACCACTCCCTACAAGAGGAGACATGAGAGACAAGGGCAGCTAAGTGGCGCAGTGGATAGAGCACCGGCCCCGGATTCAGGAGTACCTGAGTTCAAATCCTGCCTCAGACACTTAACACTTGCTAGCTGTGTGACCCTGGGCAAGTCACTTAACCCCAATCGCCTCACTAAAAAAAAAAAGAGAGAGAGAATAGAAGAAGGACAAGAAGCATGAGAGGGGGTGAAGATAGGGGAAGAGGAACAGGACAAAGAGGGGTGAAGCAGTAGATTAAGGATATTAAAAAGGAGAAAAAGAGAAAAGATTTTTGTACATTTCAAATTCAAGATAGACTTATCTGAAAATATAAAAGTATTTTGAAAAGTGATATTCAAGCTGTGAAAAAAAATTAAACAGGAAGGGATAAGAAACTATGGAACCAGAGTACAAGTAAAGGGATTAGCATTAGAAAAAAGAAAAACCTTTCTCAAAGAGACTGGGGGTGGGGGGAGCAGCTAGGTGGTACAATGGATAAAGCACCAGCCCTGGATTCAGGAGGACTTGAGTTCAAATCTGACCTCATACATTTGACACTTACTAGCTGTGTGACCCTGGGCAAGTCATTTAATCCTCACTGCCTCACAAAAAAGAGAGAGAGAGAGAGAGAGAGAGACTGACTGACTATAGGGGAATGAGTGGAGGAAGATGAGCAAAGGGATTTTTTTACAAGTGAAAGATGAGTTCAAGGGAGAGAAGAACTCAAGTGAAATAGAAATAGCGCTTCTGCAAACACCTAGGATCCCTGAAGGACAGCTCCCTGTCCCACACCTACAATGACCATTTGACTGGTGCTTACAGTGTTTCCCATTCCTCACTCACTCACCTAGGAAAATGCTCATTGGGACTCCTCCCTCTGCCATCCCTGGTGCTCCTATTCTTTCCATCTGGGAAATCACATCTGGCATGGAAACAGGAAGGCCTCCTTCTGGGGAAATAAAGGGAGAGAACCCAGAATTCAATCTTACCCCCTTTCTCATGAGGGAATGAAGGCTGGCATGCCAGCAAGACCCAGATGGGAGTACAAAGGACTCCTGAAGTAGCCTCCATAGTGTGTTCCCAGGAAGCATAGGGGGTGGGTCACCAGCTCAAAGGAAATGACTTTATCCTAACACATTCTCTGCTAGGAGAATGCAAACCTTTCAAGTCTTCCAAGTATCTATGCTAGGTCTTTGGGGGAAACTCACTGAATGGAATGAACAGTCAGTAACAGAGGTACACAGCCTTAGGGAGAGCACAATAAAACTACTGATTTCCCATCATACAACACACACACCTTTCACTTAAGTAGAGAGAGCAACACCAGTGACCCTGGGTACCAAACAGCTCTGAAATCACTCCCCATCACATGAATTCAGGACATTATCCCTTCATGAGAAGGCATCAGTCAGCCAAGAGGAAATGAAAAGGCAACCCAGGAGAAGCTGATAATGTATCAGGGGCGGGGGGAGAGGGGAGAGCCATCCTTACCAAGGGAGACAAAATTCTCAAAGTTCTCCATCATCACATCCCAATACATGTCCTTCTGAGAAGGTTCCAAGAGCCCCCATTCCTCCCAGGTGAAGTTCACAGTCACATCTTGGAAGGTCAGTGGTATCTGAAATAGCAAACAAGACACCTGCTCACTCTGGGCCCAGCCCTCATGGGGAATATGAGAAAGACATAAAGTTGGCAGAATGCAAGGGCACTGCTTTTCAAAGCATCAAGTGGACTTTAATATTTTTGGAGAAAATACTTATTGGATATATCACTTCATACTAGACTAAATATTACAGAAAAGTTTCCTGCTCAAAGCCAGCCTTACAAATGAGCTCCCACAGTGAGTCCAAAGTAAGTCATGCTTGCAAATCTCCTGCCATAGGAGTAATTTCCTACCCTCTGCCCCCTCCCAAGTCAAAGTATTTTTTCCTTAAATGGTATTGAGAACAACTTAGAGAATTGGTTGTCCCAGAAGATGAAACGTTCAGGTTGTCAACATCACCTCTTGCTCACCTGAGTACAAAACTTCCTTGAGAAAGTCTAGGCATCCTCTCTGATTCTTGGTTGGCAGAGCTGATGGGCTCATCACTCAGCTGAATCCTAGATGCCCATCCTCTCTGAATATTCTTCTCCTGCTAAGGCTAAGTAAAGCTCCTTTTGTTAACTGCTGAAGGACCAAGGAGTGTCTCCTTTTGTGTCAATATCAAACCTAAACTACCAGGGCACTGGCCTGAGGCCAGCCCACAACACCCCCAAAACACATCTAGAGCACTGAGAGTGACTTGTCCAGGACTAAGTGAGATTACATTTGCAACCTTAAAATATCTGAACCCCTATCTAGTTCACTGATGATTATTTTTTTGGATAAGCCTGAGAAATTTCCTCCCTCTTTTTTATATTTTACAATTCCAAACTCTTGTTTATTTGATAAAAATATAAGAGGTGGCAAGAGAGGTGTGGTTGCCCTGAGGCAGTGATGGGGAAGTGGTGGTTTCCAGGAAGGGCCACTTTTTGGAGTGGGGGGTGGAACAGGACAGTATAGTGAAAGGAGCCAGGATTCACGACTTCCAGGTACAAACATGCTGATGTTGGGCAGGCCAAAGGCTCTCTTAAGACCACTGGCTCAAGTGCTACCAAGAAGCCCCATCCAGGTTCTCCCATCCCACCTGGGCAACACTATAATCACAGGATGGGAAAAGGTGAGGCAAGAGAGAAGCAGGCTAGTTAGCCAGTGGTGGGCTTTGCTCCTAAATGCTATAAGGGTCTACGAGGCAAGGAGCAGCCCACAATCATGAGCAGGTACCAGTCTCTACCAGCAGCAGGAGCAGGATGATGTCTCAGTTCAGTTGGTCCCTGGCACTCTTATCACCAGTATTGGTCACTGAGCCCAACCTACTTGTCTATCTCTCCAAGGACAGCCAGCCAGCCCGCCTAGGTGCCCTGGGAGCCTTGACAGCCAGGAGTCACCACAGTCTTTACTGCTGTCCATGGATGGTGGTTCCAAGTCATTGAAGAGGGGTCTGGAAAACATCACAGCTCCATACAAATGGGACACTTGTGGTTGGGGGAATGGGTGCCCTGAAACAACGGGCTTATAAGTAATAATGATAATTTCTAACTCTTTGAGGTAGAAAAGACCAGGAGGGGGTGGCTAGGTGGCGCAGTGGATAAAGCACTGGCCCTGGATTCAGGAGTACCTGAATTCAAATCCGGCCTCATACACTTGAAACTTACTAGCTGTGTGACCCTGGGCAAGTCACTTAACCCCCATTGCCCCGCAAAAAAAAAAAAAAGAAAAAAAGAAAAGACTGGGAGATTGTTCTAGGATTGGTCAAGTGCCTAGAGAGCCAACTTCTAGCTAGCGTATGTATTAGTTACTCACTGAGCCCCTAGGTGGCCCCACAGTGCATACAGTACTGGGCTTGGAGTCAGGAAGACTCACCTTCTTGAGTTCAAATTCAACCTCAGACATTTCACCCTGCTTAGCTCAGTTTCCTCATTTGTAAAATGGGCTGGAGAAGGAAAATGGCAAACCTCTCCAGGATCTTTGCCAAGGAAATCCCGAATGGGGACACAGAGTCGAACATGACTGAAAATTACTTGAACTATAACAAAAAGTTGAAGGCTGGTCCTCTGCAAGAAGAATCAGTCTTATCCTGTTTCTCACAAGAGGGAAAAATGAGGAACAACGGATGTAAGTTTATTAAGATTCAAATAAAGGAAATCTCCCCACAACTGGAGGCATATAAAAGAGGAACGGCTGCATCGAGTTGTTGTCTCTTTCTGAAATCTCCAAACAGAAACTGATGGTCACTGCTCAGAGATGTGATAGCGGGCATGCCTTCAACAGACATTTATTAAGCACCTACTATGTGCCAGCCTCTGTGCTAAGGGCTCAGGACACAAAGAAAGGCAAGAAGAAGTTCCTGCTCTCCAGGAGCTCACAGTCTAAATGGTGGATGGGTGGGACTGGATGGGACCAGCTCTTCCACCTTGTGAATTCTGAGATTCTCCGATTTGCATCAATTCACACAAATCTTCCAAAGCTTCTCTAAAGTCCTCATGCTCATCAAAGCTTGTGGCACCATCCTCATCTACATTTAAACACCAGGATTTATTCAACCATTTCCCAACTGATGAGAACTCATGGGCAATATGAGTAATATGTACTTTCTGCCTTTGAATTCCTTAGGATACAGGGCTAGAAACAGGAGCACTGGCTCAAAGGGTCAGGGCATGAGTGTAACCAGACACAATGAAGACAATGTCACAAAAGACAAAACAGATTACTTCGATTCTATGAGAATAGAATGTTTTTTTTTTTTTTTTTGCAAGGCAATGAGGGGTTAAGTGACTTGCCCAGGGTCACACAGCTACTAAGTGTCAAGTGTCTGAGGCTGGATTTGAACTCAGGTACTCCTGAATTCAGGGCTGGTGCTTTATCCACTGTGCCACCTAGCTGCCCCCAGAATGGTTTTGCTCAAACAAAATACATATGTGTAGAATAAAAAAAAATGGAGGTAAGTACAAGAGAAAGTGCATTCAATGAAATCGGAGGACCTGAGTTCAAATCCCACTTCTGAGACTTAGGATACCTGTGAGGTCTTGGGCAAGTCGCTTATCCTATGTGAGTCTCAGTTTCCTTAACTGTAAAGTGAGAGGCTTGGAATCCATGGCCCCAGGTCCTTTCTAGTTTAAGATCTCTGATGTGCTTGTAGAAATCTCTGTGCACATAGAAAATGATCAACATGTGACATCCAGATCCACAAAGAATCTATGCCCATCTCCTGTCCCCAGTATGTAAGTGGGAAAGGACATTAGTGAAAAATTCCCAAAAGATTTAATGCAGATGTTTAAGAAACATCTTATCAGTACCAGCTCAACATGGCTAATAACCAGATAAATATAAACTCTGCCATTTCAGTTTATGCCTATCAAACTGCCAAAGAGAGAAAAACTCTGTGTTTGTGGGGGTGTGAAAACACAGGCCAACATTCCCTGGCTGTAAGGTATCCAGCTGTGTTAAAAATACTTTGGAATTTCACAAGAAGCTGTTCATAGTCTCTGACCCAGCTAGCTGTTCCCATAATTAGGTTTTATATCCTAATCTGTTTATTGACAACAGGAAAAAACTCATGTGCAAAAAAAAAATGGGAATAATAGTTTAAAAAAACCCAACCCCTAAAAAAAAAAGAATTAAAAAAAAAGGGGCAGCTAGGTGGCGCAGTGGATAGAGCACCGGCCCTGGAGTCAGGAGTACCTGAGTTCAAATCAGGCCTCAGACACTTGACACTTACTAGCTGTGTGACCCTGGGCAAGTCACTTAACCCCCATTGCCTCACTAAAAAAAAAAAAAAAGAATTAAAAAAACCCAACCCCACCTCACCCCAAAACTCTGCCTCAAAAGACTGAGGAATGTGCTTTAAGGAATAACAAATATGAAGGTTTCAAACAAATAGACAAAGATCTATAAGAAGTGATATAGAGTTATTCAAAATGAAAGAATAATATACACAATTGCTAATAATTACACAATAATATATTACAATTACAACAGCTAAGTGAACGAGAACAACTTGAAAGGGCCATAAAAATCAGATCAATAACAGCATGGCTAATAGAAAGTTGTTGTTTGTCCTTTGTTCTTGAAGAGGGCCATGACAAAGGGGAGGTGATGATGACTTGCAATGAATTGGATTTAAGTGAGGGAGGGCTGAGCAAGATCACCAGCCTCACTCTCTCCAAAGCCATCTGGGTATAGTGGCAAGATATACATCAGGATGACTGGAGATGGCCCCAGATGTTTGAGGCAATTGGGGTTAAGTGACTTGCGCAGGGTCACACAGTTAGTAAGTGTCTGAGGTGAGATTTGAACTTAGGTCCTCCTGACTCCAGGACCAGTGCTCTATCCACTGAGCCATCTAGCTTCCCCAGTAGAAAGTGATGAATGTGTGGTAGAAGGACCTGGGTTCCAATTCTGGCTTGGCCAATTACTACCTGTGTGCCCTTTGGCAAATCACAACCTCTCTGGATATGCTTTCTCATTTATAAAATGAGCCACTTGAACTAGAGAGACAAAATGAACCATCCCTTCCACCTCTACATTACAGACAATCCTGCTACTAATTTATGACTGCCCTCATTCTTACTTTTGATGAATAGAAAACTATTAAGGTTTTACAATACTTTAACTACAACGTATTACCAGCCAGAAGTTATATTGTTTCACCTAAATGTTTTCTGAAACTGTATAGTTTAAGGGATTCAAATGACAGTAATGTGGGGGTTTGCATACATAAAATATCAAAACTTATTTTTAAAAATTACTTCTGGGGCAGCTAGGTGGCACAGTGGATAGAGCACTTGCCCTAGATTCAGGAGGACCTGAGTTCAAATCCAACCTCAGACACTTTACACTTACTAGCTGTGTGACCCTGGGCAAGTCACTTAACCCCAATTGCCTCACAAAAAAAAAAAATACTTCTGGTGAGTATGTATGTCTTACTCCCGCAGCAAGACTGACTGAGGATAGGAATTAGGTTTTAGGTTTATTTAAGCACAATACTGGCTACACCTTAGGTTGAACAAACCAATGATTAGTCAAAGGAGTGGTCAGAATAAAGACATTAGGTAAGTACGGAATACTCTATAGAGTAACATAACAAAATGATTAGCCATTGTCTCCGAAGACCCAGGTTCTGTCAAAGGTGAGCTTGAGTAAGACAGTTCATTCAACACCTGGGCCTTAGGTTCATCTATCAAATTAGGCCATTAGACTATTCTTTCCAATTCTAAAGAGGTATAGACTCTCTCTATTATCTGTTAGAATTGTCAAAGTCTTCAAGGAAAAAAAAACACTAAGGTTCAGGACCCTAGACACAACTAGGTTGAAGACAAGAGAAAAAGCAGGCTCCACACATTGAGAAAAAGGATGGCATTTCAGGAGAGAGAGAATGATATCTCACCTGGGATGTGGCTGTTATGAGCACAGAAGTCATTCCCTTCTTTCTTGGGGAAGAGCAGAGAACTGACACGACAGAACTGAAGGAGGAGAAATAAATCAGAGGGAGAGCAATGCTGCCTTGTTGTTCCCACACCTCTTAGGGGGTGATTTCCCCCCTCCATACACACACCCATGTCTTACAGAGAGAGGACCACTTAGCTGGGACTACTGCGTGCATGAGATATTGGAGAATGGTACATGAGTTAAAGCGTTTAATCAGAAATTCAGGCCATGAACAAACCACCGGCTTTGTCCTTTGGATGAATGAGCTCATGACCATCTGTCCTGGAGATTCTAAGATGTGCAGCCAAAGCCATGAAGGACAGGTTTGTTTCCCTGAGAACACATGGGAAAGTCAACCCAGCATCAGTCAGATTCTCACACCTACTTTTCCTTTCTCTTCCTTAGTCCCATCAACCAATTACAATAGTGCTCAAAACCCGCAAAGTATAGATCTAGAAGTAGGGGTAACTGCCAATCAGTAACTGCTTAAAAACCCTTTAAAAGTGAGAGCTTATTCCTAACATAGGTAGAAGAATGTTTCCTGTGCAAAAAGGGAAATCTGGGAAATGTGACTGGGGCTGCCCTTTCAACCACCTTTTTTTAGGCTAGGAGAATCTCAGCTTTCTTCCTATCTCCATTTGGTTTTTTGTTGTTGTTGTTGTTGTTGTTGTTTTTAGTGAAGTAGTTGGGGTTAAGTGACTTGCCCAGGGTCACACAGCTAGTAAGTGTAAAGTGTCTGAGGCCAGATTTGAACTCAGGTCCTCCTGACTCCAGGGACGGTGCTCTATCCACTGCACCATCTAGCTGCCCCTTCCATTTGATTTTAAAACATATCATTTAATAAAACTGTTTTGGACACATTAAACCTTTTTTTGTGGGTTGTCTGTTCCTAGGGTGAATTCTGATTGACCACATAATCACTCATTTGGAGAGGATTTTTATGCCAAGAAAAGCAAATGAGCAGAAGCAGCTGGTCAAGCCTCATTATAAAATGAAAATTCACCCCAAAGGCCTGCCTTCAAACTGCTGGACTGAGTGGTTCTCATTCATTAGGCTAGAGGCACAGGCCCCCTCTGCTGTGTCATTACACCTAGAGCCTCTGACCATGGTGCTTACCTGGACACTCATTCCTCTCTGTTTTGGTATTCCTCCTGCCTCCTGGATCTTCATCTAGGCCATGCCCACTGACCCTGGTGACCCCAAGGTTCTGTCCTGTGCCCTCTGCATCTCCCTCTACATGATCTGGCTGGGTGACCCCATTAACTCCCAGGGGTGTAATGAGCATGTCTAAGCAGATGCTTCCTGGCTCTGTAGATGCAGCTCCAGCCTCTCTCCTGAACTGCAGTCCCAGATGTCTTGGAGGCTCATCCAACTCAGCCTGTCCAACACAGAACTCATCCTCTCTTCCCATCCTCCCTGTCACTCATTCTTCTCTCCTCTCCCTCCCCCATCTCTCCTCCGTTGTGAAATCTAATCATTTCTCTTCCCATCTCATCCCTGCAGCCGCTTCTCCACTCCTGCAGCCTGGCCTCTGCTCTCCCTGCCTCCAACCTTCCTCCCCTCAGCCTGCCCTGACCTTGTCCCTCCCCTACTCCTTAAGCTCCAGTGGCTCCCTAGTGCCTCCAGGACCCAATAGGAAGT
Source organism: Dromiciops gliroides (assembly GCF_019393635.1). Lineage (NCBI taxonomy): Eukaryota > Metazoa > Chordata > Mammalia > Microbiotheria > Microbiotheriidae > Dromiciops > Dromiciops gliroides. The sequence continues at coordinate 662,699,304 of NC_057862.1, forward strand.
CCTCTGGTATTTACACCTGGACTCTTCTGTAGGCTTTCTTCCCCTTTACTGCTACTGGACCGTCCGGCTACACTGGGCTCCCCGCTGCTCCTCTCCCACAAGCTTCCACCTCCCAAGTCGGTGGGCTATCCCCCAGACCTGGTAACCCCTCCCTGGCCTTTCCTTGCGTGCTTCCCCAGCTCCGCCCCTAGACTCAGCTCAAATCCCGCCTTCTGGAGGAGGCCTTCCCCAGCCCCCTCCACCCCTTCTTCTGAGATGACCTTTCACATCTACAGGCACCTGCTGCTGAGTGGTTCATGTTAACCCTGCCTTGTTACTAGTCTCTCCACCACTTTGTCAAGGGTAGACAACGAACATAGCAAGAGAGACCCCTCCTCTGTGCCAGCGAAATGTTTGAATCAAACAATGAAAATGTCAGAAGCTGCGGTTCCAGCCCTCCCGCTGTGCACAGGTACTTGGACATTTACGTGCTGCCCCTACCCTCAACTGCGAAGCTCCTGCCTTTCCTAGGATCCCTGGCCCCAATCCTAAGCCGTACACACAGGGGGCGCCTAATCAATGCTGGCTGATTGACTGATCGGTCCCGGCCTGTGGGGGGGGGGGCCGCCCCCGCTCAGTCCTGGGCTGGCCCCTTCTCTCTTTTGAGGGCTCCCCTGTCACCTCTGCAAGAGAACCGCCCCAGCTCCTCTCCAAGGGCCAGTACCCCTATCCTTTCGGGTGCCGGGTCTTGGGTTCGAATTAGAACCCCATTCCCCTTCTTCACTCCCGCCCCTGCCCGTTCTGCTCCTGCACACACTCACTTTCATACGCAGACAACTCACACATTTACACATTTTCGTAAACCGGAGCGCTCATACCCAAACTCAGTTTCCTAGGGAAAGTATATGCACACACGCACGACAAAAACACGCACAGAGGCGCACCCACACGCACGCGCAACAAACGCACCCACATTTTTTTCACTTTCACCTGAGTGTAAAATGAAACTCACTGTCACACACGCACTCTTTCTGACAGCACACACTCACGCCTACTTCCGCGTGCGCGCGTGCAAACACGCACCCTCCTCCCTTCCCCTCCCCTCACCCGTCGGCTGCGCGAAGGCTCGCTTAGTACTCCGGCCTCAGAAAACCCGACCGTTTCCTCATCCAAATACGGCGCCTGCGCTCAATCTGCCTGAAACTACAATTCCCAGCATGCCGCACGCTCTCCGGCGGGGAGGGGCGGTGCAAGCCGGCTCGAAAGCGCGGACCTCGGGGCCCGACGGGAGCGTTTTACTCCAGGTGGATTCTGGGAAATGGATTCGGGTCCAGCCTCCACAGCCATCCCTAACTCCTTAGGAAACTTCACCGGGAAGGTGGGGGGGGGGGGGTCCCCCCGCGCCGAGACTATTTCTGCGCAGGCGCAGAGCCCTGTGAGCTGAGGCGTGGTTCCAGAGCTGCCTTTTGAAAGGGGGAGGGGAGGGGCGGGGTTAAGGCTCTTTACTCCTCACTTAAAAGTGAACACGGGCCGTGGGCGGCGACGGGGCTTGAGTGGGGCTCGCACCGAGGGTCTGCGGTTTGGCTGGAGCGGCAGCACTGAGATGCAGCGGTCGCGGGAAAAGTCCCTAGCACCGCGGAGACGCGAAAGTGTCCGCGTGTGCATGGACGCGGGTGAAAGTGTCTGAGTGTGCGCGGGCGCGCGTAAAAAGTGTCCGAGTGTGCGTGGGCTTGCGTGAAAGGGTCCAAGGGTGCAGGACGCGTGGGAAAGTGCCCGAGTGTGCATGGACCCGCGTGCAAAGACCATTCCTCAGGTTCTGGAACACAGAGAGAAACCTTCCTGCATCTTAGTCTAGTTCATTCTTAGAACAAGAAAACAAATGTCCTGTCGCCAGGTGTGCCTAAGCCAACTCCATGAAACCAATAGGAAATGGCGAGTGGACAGAGGAGGGGCTGAAGCTTCTTTGGGACGGTCTGATCGTCAGTTCTAGGGCCTCTTGTTGGGTCAGTGAGACCCTGCCTGGTGATCACCGTGGTGCTCAGTGTTTGTAGGACCGGCACCACACTGGTCCTGAGAAGGGAGTGCTGAGAATGAGCTGAGAGCTCAGAAGATCGATAAGGGGGAAAAAAAGGCTGGGATCATTAAGTTGTATTGAAAAGAGCAGAAGGCAGAGATGCATGCCCAGGCCCTCCTTGATATTTTTCTCTGCATAGGAAGAAACTAAGTTTTGGAATGGAAGGAACAGAACCAAAGCTAATGGGGCGTTCCGACCTCAAAGAAATGAGAGGTATCCAGGGCTACGCTTTTCTTGTTAGGTTTAGACACCAGGGATCAAAGTACAGTGGTGAATGTGATTTCAGAGCCACTGTGGCTGATTTTTGAAAGATTATGAGGACAGGAATTACTGTCTGATGCCCAGTAATCATCCCAATACCACTTTCTAATCACATCACTCTTTTACTCAAAAAGCTCCAGTTCTCCAGCATTGCCCATTAAGTGAAATTTAAACTAATTGTACTGGCATTGTAGAGACTTGGTAAACTGGCCCATTTTTGCCTTTCAGTCTGACCTCATACCATTCTTCATGTACACAACATTCTCATTAAACTGGGTAGAAAGAGAGATGAAGATTTAGAATTAATGTAAGAAAAAAATGAGCTAGGAAACTATTAAACACATTTGGTTGAATTGCAAATCTGTCTAGGTGTTATTCTGGAAAGCAGTTTGGATTTGTACCCCAAAAGTCATTAATTCTGTTATGCCCTTTGATCCAGAGTTACTGATGTAGGAGGCAAAAAGGGGTTAACAGAAAAACCTAAGGCCCAAGCTCTAATTCAGATATGAGCTCTAAAAGGGATTCAGACCCCAGTTAAGGGAAAACTTACAAGTCAGAATGCTAAGTTCTCTTACCCACAGTAATCAGTACCCATAACAGGAACAGAGGGAGCAAGGCCATGAAGGCCTAAGACTATCACAAAGACAAAATCGACAGGCTATAGAAACTCAAACTAGGAATAAATGATAAATGAAGATGTTTTGAAACTAAGGATGGGAATCAGAAAGAGACCTGTGCAGAAAAGGCCAAATTTGTCCCCAGATTCACCTTATGATATGTAACCCCCCAAAACACACCTCCACTGAAAAAGGTACCTGCCTCGGGGATTGGCTTAGGACCCCAGGAACTCCAAATTAGGATAAGCCCTCCCCTGTACCTGCCCAAGGTGGAGATTAATTATTATAATGAGACTGATAATCAATTTATCCATACTATAAATATAACTTTCTTTCCTTTCCTTATTCGAGAGATACCTTTCCACTATTCTGGTTCTCTCCCTGTGGTCACCCACAGTATTACAATAAAACTTGGGAAACGGAGTCACTGAGTCTTATAATTCTTTTGGGATGACTCACAATCAATTTGACCCCTAAATTCTATCCCACATCATCACCACTACTAGTATGAGGTGTTCAGGAAGGACTAGCACCTCAGCTGTGAAGGCTCCCCCCCCCCTTTTTAGGGCTTATCCACCTCCTCTCACCCAACTCTCACCTGTGGCTCCAAAAAGCTGTAGTACAGTAGGTAGTGGCCACATCTCAGTAAAACCATCTCAGCAGAAGGGCTAAACCAGGTTGATAGTAAGCGAAAGGCCTCATACCTGTCAGTGACTTGGGGGAGGTCTACCCTAAGCATGTGAAGACTTCCCCTGGTGGAATGGATAGATGAGAACAATTTGTTCCAATGGCCATGAAAGTGGCTGAAGTGGGTACTGTGGAGTGCTTAGAGCTTGGTCAGACATCAAAGATGCCAAGGTCATCCGATACATCCTGAGTCATTGCCAGTCATCCTGACTTGTCCTGACACTGGACTTGGATGTGACTTTGGAAGAATGAGCCTGTAGACTTCATGCAACTCTGCTTCACTTACATCTTTGAAATGGACAAAAAAACAACAACACTACTAGGCATATACTTCAAAGACAGAAAAGAGGGAATGGATCTATGGGGACAAAAATATTCAGTGGGCTTTTTTGTTTAGAACCTAAGGGGATGCCCATTAATTGGGAAATGACTGAACAAATTACAGTATATAAATGTAAATTTAAAAATATATATATTGTTTCTCTATCTCATCCAGGCTTGAAGTACAGAGGCCAGGGAAGCTTTGATCTACTGTTTTCTGACCTGGTCAGGTTCAGCCTTCCTTAGTCAACTTGGTGGCTTCCTGTGGGGATGGGGTGGGGTCCACCAGATTGGTAACAGATTTAGCGCTTACCTTACAGCTCAGAACTCCCTAGCTCTAGGGGTCTGTTAGTTTCAGTCTGGGTAGCTGGGACTGTAGGTATGCCTCAATAAAATATTAACATTCCACAAGAAATTAGGAAATGGATGGATTCTGAGGAACCTGGGAAAACCTGTAAGCCCTTTTGGGGAACAAAGTGAGCAAAACCAGAACAAATTTATACAATGGCTGAAACATGACAAAGAAAAGCTGCTTTGAAAGACTTAAGTATTGTAAGGGGATAAAATTCTAGCTATACTATCTAAAATCTAATGAGTGATTGCCAATAAATTATAAGCTTCAGCAAGAATATTTAAGTGTTTAAGTATTTATTAAAGAGCAAAAGAGCATTAGAATCAGAGAGAAAGGTAGTAATCTAACTATTTCTAAGAGACCCTATCGTCAGACCCACCATGGCGAGGTCAGGAAGCAAAAGAGGAGAAAGAAACCCCTTTGCCAGCATCCTCTTCCTATTTCATGTTCTCCTCCCAGAAATGGGAGGCTCCTCAAGTTGATTGGCTGGTAGTTTTGATAGACAGTACACACTAGCAAATGTCACTTCCTGACACCAAGGACCTGACCACTTGCCCTCAGACACCTTCTCCTCATGGTGGAGCTTTCCTACAGTACCTCTTCAGCAGGTGGTGTCATTCCAATCATTAAAGCATAAAAAAATGTTTATTATTAAAAAACAAAAAACAAAAAAACAAAACTTGGGAGCACCTAGGTGGCAAAGTGGATAAAGTACCCACCCTAGCTGTGTGACCCTGTGCAAGTCACTTAACTCTCATTGCCCCCCCCCCAAAAAAAAAGACTTAAGAACTGATCAGGGAGTATACTGATCAAGGCCAACTCCAGAAAACTCATGATGAACCTTGCATTTTCAGACATGACATATATATGAATCTCTTTTGTGTAACCATGACAACTTGTTCAAGGAGAATTTTTTTAATAGTTATGAAAGTTGGAGAGAATTGTATAAGGAGGGAAGAGCTAGTTTCAATGCAGAAAAAAAAGGTGTCAATTAAATATTTTTAAATGTAAAGATTACAGAACCTCAAAGAAAAACAGACAAGACGGACAGCTTTTGGAACTAAGGTACTAATATATATATATATATATGTTATATACAGTATATACTTTGCATATTTGCACACGTTCTTTCACGTGCATATTTACGTGAATTTATCTTGTAATGACATAGCCCTAGACAAAGAGCATCAGGATTCCTTCTCTCCGTCTTGTCTCTTCTCTCTGTCTCTTAAGCCCTGCCCTCTTCCAAAGTCCCCTATCCCCTCCAAGGCCACCACCACCATTCTACCAGTATCTCGGTATCAAGAATCCATCTGCGACCTCTGGTCCAGACTCCCGCTTATCGCCCCACACATCCGCCCTCCGCCGCCAAACTCTTGCATCCATCCCGAGGCTATTTCCCAGAATCCTTCTAGAGGCGGGACCTGGATCGCAGGCTTGGGTCGCTAGGTATACTGGGAATTGTAGTTCTAGTTTGAATCTGCGCATGCGTAGCTCGGGTTCAGAACCGGCCGGGTTCGGAGCCTTGAGGACTTATCTGGGGGGACCTTCGTTGCCAGAGCGTGAGTGGGGGCTAGGGATTGGAGTGGATTAGTGTTGGCACGCAGGCGCGTGCCGAAGTATTTGAGTGTGTGTTCTCGAGCGTGTGAAAGTGTGTAAGTGTCTGCACCCAGGTATGAAACTGAGATTCTGTAGGCGCTGGTGTGAAAGTGAGTATGAGTGCATGAAAGTGAGTGAGTGAGTGTGTGTGTGTGTGTGTGTGTGTGTGTGTGTGTGAGTGTGAAAGTGAGTGTGTGCAGGAGCGGAAGTGGAGAAGGGGAAGAGGGGGCCGGGATTCGAACCCAAGACCCAGCACCCGAAAGGATGGGGGGTGGGGGATTATCCCTGGAGAGGAGCTGACGGGTCCTCTTGCAGAGGTGACAAGGGAGCCTCCAAAAGGAGGACCGAGCCCTGGGGGGCAGACCAGGACGGATCAGTCAGTCAGCCAGCATTGATTAAGCTTCTTCTGTGTGCACAGCTCAGGGTCGGGGGCCTGGGATCCTAGACAGGAGTCTCCTTGCTGAGAGAGGTGGGCCAGCGTGTAAATAGCCAGGAACCTGCGCACAGCAGAGGGGCTCGGCCGAGTCTGACATTTTCATTGTTTGTTTCATTCATACATTTCATTGGCACAGAGGAGGGGGGTCTCTGTTGCTTTGCTGGTTGTCTAAACTTGACAAAGTGGTGGAGACTAGTGCAGCAGGTGCCTGTAGAGCAGGGCTTCTTAAACTTTTCCCAGTCGCGACCCCTTTTCGCTGGAGAAATTTTTATGCGACCCCGAATACATAGGCATATATAGTAGGGATACATAGCCTTTTACGTTGCCAAATTTTTCGCGACCCCCACATTCAGTTATTCGACCCCACATGGGATTGCGACCTGCAGTTTAAGAAGCTAGGCTGTAGAAGATGTGAAAGGTCATCTCAGAAGGTCTGGAGGCAGGGAGAGCAGAGGCCAGGCTGCAGGGATGAGATGGGAAGAGAAATGATTAGATTTCACAACGGAGGAGAGATGGGGGAGGGGGAGGAGCCAAGAATGAGTGACAGGGAGGATGGGGAGAGAGGATGAGTTCTGTGTTGGACAGGCTGAGTTGGATGAGCCTCCAAGACATCTGAGGTATTCAAGAGGCCGTGGATGATGTGGGACTGCAGTTCAGGAGAGAGGCTGGGGCTGCATCTACAGAGCCAGGAAGCATCTGCTTAGACATGTTCATTACACCCCTGGGAGTTAATGGGGTCACCCAGCCAGATCATGTAGAGGGAGATGCAGAGGGCACAGGACAGAACCTTGGGGTCACCCAGGGTCAGTGGGCATTGCCTAGGTGAGGATCCAGGAGACGGTAGACAGGCAGGAGGAATACCAAGACAGAGAGGAATGAGTGTCCAGGTGAGCAACATGGTCAGAGGCTCTAGGTGTAATGACGCAGCAGAGGGGATGCTCTGCCTCTAGCAGGATCTCCCAGGCTAGTCCTCCTCATTCTCTCCAAAGAAATGAGATTAGGCTGAGGTAACCCATTCTTGACCAGGCCCTGCTTCCCCTCCAGGCTCCCTGCTCCCCCTTCTAGATGTCTGCTAGTAGTTTTTAATAGTAATTAAATTAATCGTTTTGAATAATTAGCAGGATGATAATTAGTCATCATTAGTTTTTAAGTCATTAAATTGATGGCTTTTAATAATTAGCAGAATGACAGTCATCAATAGTTTGTAATATTATTAAAGAATTAAAGAATTTTGCCAGGAATCAAAGTTCACTGGCCTGTAGTTTATAGAGTCTTCTTTCTTTGCTTTTTTGAAAGCTGGGATAAGCTTTGCCCTTGCTCAGTTCTTTGGCACCTCTCATGTTGTTTACAGTGTTTTGGAGTTCCCTTAGAATGACTCCAGAAACCCACCTTTCCAATGACTTTGAGTAGCCTGGTGAATGAGAGCCACTCAGACCAGCAGTTTGAAGGCGGGCCTTTGGGGTGAGTTTTCAGCTCATTTTATTTGCTACTTTTGGCAGCACCCAGCTGGTTTGGGACTGACAGGCGGGATTGATTTCCCTCCTCACTTCTTTCTCCTCCTTCAGTTCTGGCTTCTCAGTGCTCTGCTCCACTCCAAGAAAGAATTAAGGAGGAGAAGGGAATGACTTCTGTGCTCCTAACAGCCAGATCCCAGGTGAGTTCAGATTCATTTTCTCTCTCTCTCTCTCTCTCTCTCTCTCTCTCTCTCTCTCTCTCTCTCTCTCTCTCTCTCTCTCTCCTTCTCCCCCCCTCCCCCCCTCTCTCCCCAAATGCCATCCTTTTTCTCAAAGTATAGAACCTCCTATTTCCCTTGTTTTCTACTGTCTTTAACCAAGTCGTCTCTAGGGTTCTGGACTTCAGTTTTTGTCAGTTTTGGCTGCTGTCACAGGTTAAGAGGAAAGGGCCCTGTGCTAAGACCTGATCTCTCCTTTGAATATTCATTCATTTGTTCAACCTATTATGGAGCCAATACTGACTTAGGTTCTTTGAGGTGATGAAGCCTAAAACCTAGTTCATGTTGTCAGATGGTCTTACAGAGCTGCAAGACAGTCACCCGAAACAGTTTTCAAAAAGAAGTCATCTTGATGAATTTTGTCTTGATACCAAGCTCCATATATTCCTTTCATTTGATTCTCCCATAATGTATAATTCCAGAAGAACCCTGGTGCAGACAGGCGCTCATTATATCCAAACTATTGCAGTAGGCTGCTGGCTGGTATACCTGCCACAGGTCATCCTATATTCATCTAAGTGATCTTCCTAAAGCTCAGGTCTGACTATCACCCTCCTCAGTAAACTGCAGTGATTCCCTATCACCTCAAGGATGTCACAAAAATTTCTAAGTCCGACGAAGAAAGATAAAACAAAGTCTCCAAGCCTTTTAAATATAGGTTTATTAAGAGAGGGTACCAGTCCCTGCGTGACAAAGTCATCATCATTTTCCAATAATCTTATCAGTCTTCTTGCAGCAATAGGGTCATAACTCTGATGCCTGACCCCTTTGTTGAACATAACTTTAATGCATGACCTTTCAGTCAAGCATATCACTCGTGATTTCTAAGACGTCATATTGCTGACTATAATATCCTATTGCTGACTTGACTATAATACCATCTGATATTACTTATCGCTTAATATTGGAAAATATTGACATTGTTAAGTGAGATAGAGACTTAATTTATTAATACAATAAAATATCTAAATATAATAAATCACAAATTTTTAGTTAATAGGTTGATTATGATCATAATTAAATCCCTTTAAATCTCTTATAACTAAGGGGAGGAGAAATCTCATTCACAAGGATCAAATATGCAGTCTTGCTTGGTATCCAGGGCCCTGCATAGCCTAGCCTTCCCCCTACCTTTCTAGTCTTTTTACCCCTCAAAACCCCAACATGTATTTTAGGATCCTGTGACTCAGGCTTCCTTGCTGTTTCTTGTATAAGACGCTCCATCTATGTTTGCAATCCTCTCCCTTCTCATCTCCACCTCCTATATCCTCTGGATTCCTTCAAGTCTCTGTTAAAATGTCACCATCTGCAGGAAGCCTTTCCTAATCCCCTTAAATCTGGTTCCTTCTTTGTTTTGATTCTCTCTAATTTATCCTGTATAGAGTTTGTTCATACATAATTGTTTGCAGATTGTCTCCCCCATTAGACTTTGAGCTCTATGACAACAGGGAGTCTGTCTTGACTTTCTTTTTCTTTCTTTCTTTCTTTCTTTCTTTCTTTCTTTCTTTCTTTCTTTCTTTCTTTCTTTCTTTCTTTCTTTCTTTCTTTCTTTCTTTCTTTCTTTCTTTCTTTCTTTCTTTCTTTCTTCCTTCCTTCCTTCCTTCCTTCCTTCCTTTCTTTTTTTTTTTTTTTGGTAAGGCAATTGGGGTTAAGTGATTTACCCAGGGTCACACAGCTAGTAAGTGTTAAGTGTCTGAGACTGGATTTGAACTCAGGTCTTTGAATCCAGGGCCAGTGCTCTATCCACTGCACCACCTAGCTGCCCCTGTCTTGACTTTCTATGCATCTCTCCCCAGTGCTTAGCACAGCGCCTGGTATGCAATAGAATTTTTTGTTGGTTTGTTTAGAATTTTATTTTCCAAAATACATGTAAAAACAAATTTTGACATCAATTTTTTAAAACGTTGTGTTCTGGGGGAAATCCAGGTGGCGCAGTGGATAAAGCACCGGCCCTGGATTCAGGAGGACCTGAGTTCAAATCCAACCTCAAACACTTGACACTTACTATTTGTGTGACCCTGGACAAGTCACTTAACCCCCATTGCCCCACAAAAAAACAAATATAAACAAAACAAAACAAAAAAACCTTTGTGTTTCAACTTCTCTTCCTCCCTCCCTTCCTACCCTTTACCCCCAAGAACTCAAACAATTCAATATAAGTTATACATGAGTAGTCATGGAAAACATCCCCACATTAGCTAGGTTGTGGGAGAAAACAGATAAAGACAAAACTTCAGATTAAGGAATTGTCAAAAAAAAATGTGCTTCAATCTGTTTTCAGATACCATCAGTTCTTTCTCTGTAGATGGATTGCAATTTTTCATAAGTCCTTCAGAGTTTTATTGGATTATTACCTTGCTAAAAATAACCGCATGCTTCCCAGCAGATCATCTTTCACTATTGCTGTTATTTCGTATACAGTACATTTCACTCTGCTTCAGTTCATGTAGGTTTTTCCAGGTTTTTCTGATAACATCCTGTTCATCATAACTTTTATATAGTACCTTAAACTTGACAAAGAATTTTCTTCACAATAGCCTAGCAAAGTAGGTACCATACATTTTGCCATTATAGTCAATCATCATAACTATTTCCCTCCATCCTATTTCCTTCCCATGATATTTACTCTATTTTCTATCTTCTTTTACCCTATTCCTCCTCAAAAGTGTTTTGCTTCTGACTGCCCCCTCCCCTGTTCTGCTCACCCTTCTTTCACCCTTTCCTCCTTACCCTCTTCCCCTAGGGTTAGATTACTCCTCCCAATTGGCTGTGAATGTTATTCCCTCCTTGAGGCCACTCTGATGAGATTAAGATCTTTGAGCTAATTCTGTGTTCTAAATTTTTCTTCCTCCCTTCCTCCTCAACCCTCCCTATGAAATCAAGCAATTCAATCTAAGTCATACATGTGCAGTTATGCAGAACATCTTCACCTTCCTTGAAAGTATTTTGCTTTTTACTGCTCCCTCTCCCAATCTGCCCTTCCCTTCTTCCCCTCTTCTCCCCCCACCCCTTATTTCCTTCCCCTCCCACTTTCCCTGAGGGCAAAAATAAATTACTATACCAACTTGAGTATGTATGTTATTCCCTCTTTGAGCCAATTCTGATGATAGTAAGGTTCACTCACTCCTCCACTCCTTCCCCCTCTTCCCCTCCCGTCCATAAGCTTTTTTCTTGTTTCCTTCATGTGAGCTACCTCTCCCCTTCTCCTTCCTCCAGTGCATTCCTTCTACCCCTCAACCCTATTTTAAAGATGTCATCCTGGGTTAGCCAGGTGGCACATGGACAAAGCACCAGCCCTGGACTCAGGAGGCCCCAAGCTCAAATCTGGGCCCCAGATATAAAACACCCCACCCTGTTTGCCCCATAAAGAGCAAGGATAAACAAAAAATAAATGCTTTACAGATATCATCCCTTCATATTCAGTTCAGACCTGTGTCCTCTGTCTAAGTGTATTCCTTTCAGCTGCCCTAATACTGAGAAAGTTCTTATGAGTTGTTCCCATGTAAGAATGTAAACAGTTTAATCTTTCAATATCCCTGATGATTTCTTTTTCCTATTTACCTTTTTATGCTTCTCTAGGGTCTTGTATTTGAAAGTCACATTTTCTATTCAGTTCAGGTCTTTTTATCACAAATGCCTGAAAGTCCTCTTTTTTTTATTGAAGTCCCATTTCCCCTCCTTGAAAGATTATACTCAGTTTTGTTGGGTAGGTGATCCTTGGCTGTAGTCCCAGTTCCTTTGCCCTCTGAAATATCATATTCCATGTCCTCTGGTCCGTTAATATAGATTATGCAGTAGACTCTTTTCAGACTTCTCTTGAGTCTTGTATGTTAAGATCAAATTTTCTCTTCAGGGCTGGTCTTTTCATCAGGAAACCTTGAAAGTCCCCAATTTCATTGAATGTCCATCTTTTCCCCTGAAAGAGAATGGTCAGTTTTGCTGGATAATAGATTCTTAGCTGCAATCCAAGTTCCTTTGCCTTCCTGAATATTGTATTCCAAGCTTTGCTATCCTTTAATGTTGAAGCTGCCAGGTCCTGTGCAATCCTAACTGTGGCTCCATGATATTTAAAGTGCTTCTTTCTGGCTTCTTGGAATATTTTCTCCTTCACCTGACAATTCTGGAATCTGACTACAATATTCCTTGGAGTTTTCCTTTTGGGGTCTCTTTCAGGAGGTGATCAGTGGATTCTTTCAATTATGAATTTATCCTCTGATTCTATAATATCAGGGCAGTTTTTAATAATTTCCTGGAATATGGTGTCTAGACTCTTTTTCTGATCATGACTTTCAGGCAGTCCAATAGTTCTCAAATTGTCTGTCCTGGATTTATTTTCCATGTCAGTTGTCTTTCCAATGAGGTATTTCACATTTTCTTCTGTTTTTTTTTTTCATTCTTTTGATTCCGTTTGACTGATTCCTGGTGTCTCATGGAGTCATTAGCTTCCAACTGTCCAATTCAAATTTTTAAGGCATTGTTTTCTTCAGTGAGATTATGTACCTCCTTTTCCATTTGTCCAAATGAATTTTTTAAGGAACTGTTTTCTTCAGTCAATCTTTATGCTTCCTTTTCCAAGCTGCTGATTATTTTTTCATAATTTTCTTGTGTTGCTTTCATTTCTCTCCCCATTTTTTCTTCTACCTCTCTCAATTGATTTTTAAAATCCTTTTTGAACTCTTCTGTACTTTTCTGTAATATTGAGTCTAGTATAAAGTGATATAGCCAATAAGTAATTTCTCCAAAAATATTAAAGTCTGCTTGATGCTTTGAAAAGCAGTGCCCTTGCATTCTGCCAACTTTATGTCTTTCTCATATTCCCCATGAGGGCTGGGCCCTGAGTGAGTAGGTGTCTTGTTTGCTATTTCAGATACCACTAACCTTCCAAGATGTGGCTGTGGACTTCACCTGGGAAGAATGGGGGCTCTTGGAACCTTCTCAGAAGGACATGTACTGGGATGTGATGATGGAGAACTTTGAGAATTTTGTCTCCCTTGGTAAGGATGGCTCTCCCCCCCTCCCCCAGCCCCCGACACATTATCAGCTTCTCCTGGCTTGTCTTTTCATTTCCTTTTGGCTGACTGATGCCTGAAGTGCTTCCCTTCTCATGAAGGGATAATGTCCTGAATTCATGTGATGGAGAGTGATTTCAGAGCTGTTTGGTACCCAGGGTCACTGGTGTTGCTCTCTCTACTTAAGTGAAAGGTGTGTGTGTTGTATGATGGGAAATCAGTAGTTTTATTGTGCTCTCCCTAAGGCTGTGTACCTCTATTACTGACTGTTCATTCCATTCAGTGAGTTTCCCCCAAAGACCTAGCATAGATACTTGGAAGACTTGAAAGGTTTGCATTCTCCTAGCAGAGAATGTGTTAGGATAAAGTCATTTCCTTTGAGCTGGTGACCCACTCCCCATGCTTCCTGGGAACACACTATGGAGGCTACTTCAGGGGTTCTTTGTACTCCCATCTGGGTCTTGCTGGCATGCCAGCCTTCATTCCCTCATGAGAAAGGGGGTAAGATTGAATTCTGGGTTCTCTCCCTTTATTTCCCCAGAAGGAGGCCTTCCTGTTTCCATGCCAGATGTGATTTCCCAGATGGAAAGAATAGGAGCACCAGGGATGGCAGAGGGAGGAGTCCTAATGAGCACTTTCCTAGGTGAGTGATTGAGTGAGGAATGAATACATGGGAAACACTGTAAGCACCAGTCAAATGGTCATTGTAGGTGTGGGACAGGGAGCTGTCCTTCAGGGATCCTAGGTGTTTGCAGAAGCGCTATTTCTATTTCACTTGAGTTCTTCTCTCCCTTGAACTCATCTTTCACTTGTAAAAAAAAAATCCCTTTGCTCACCTCCCTCCATTCATTCCCCTATAGTCTCTGAGAAGGGATTAAAATTTTCTGATACTAACCCTTCTACTCGTACTCTGGATCCCATAATTTTCTTCCTCCTCCTATGTTTATTTTTTCTTTTTTAATCTTTTTTTCAAAACTTTTTGCTTTCAGAAATGTTTTAATGTACCTGTGCAGATATGTATGTATATACATATATTCATGTGTGTGTATACAAATATGTGTGTATACATATATGTGTCTGTGTATACACAAACACATAAGTATGAATCTAACTTGAATCTAAAACAAAATCCTTTCATTGAGCTTATTGTTTGTCCCTATGCCTTGGATTTTTAGTCTTTCCTTTCTTTGTGAGACCCCATCACCACCACCTAAAATATCATCGGCAATCTTCCATTCTCCCTCTCTACCTCCTCTCTTCCCTCTTCTTCTCTTCTCTCCCACCTTCCCTCCAGTCTCTCTCTCCCTCCCTCTGCTCATCTTTCATCTTTCCCTCTGCTAGAAGCTGGCCAGTCCATAGCTGCATGTCTGGACCCACGAGTGGTCATATAATTTCATTTTCTCATATACTCTTTTTTTGTAAAATCTTTATTGAGTAATTGGGGAAAGGTAGGCAGGGTCCAGTTCAGTCCTTCTTGGCAGTGGTCTTCCTCATGGCTGCCAGGACATTACTGAGCTCCTCTCTCATCCTCTTGGCTCGGATGTGAGTTCCCACCCTTTTTTTTTTTTTTAAATTTTTTTTTTTTTTTTGTGGGGCAATGGGGGTTAAGTGACTTGCCCAGGGTCACACAGCTAGTAAGTGTTAAGTGTCTGAGGCTGGATTTGAACTCAGGTATTCCTGAATCCAGGGCCAGCGCTTTAACCACTTCGCCATCTAGCTGCCCCCTCCCCCCACCCTTTTTATGATGAACTTTAGGGCTCGCTTATCCTTGCAGACCTTTAACAATTCCATGGTCCGTCTCTCATAAGGGGCAAACCCACACACCTCCCAGATCATGTCTCTCACAAATTTGGTGTGTTTGGTCAGGTGCCCCTGGCAGCGTCAGTGTCACGGCTTTGAAACATTTTGGGTAATTCTGTGGCCCTTGTTGAGGCCTGTGGCCATGGGGTAGCGGATGGCCATGGCTACAGCATGATTGTTTGTATCTTATATACTTTTCATCCCCTCCCCAAATTCCTCCACCTCTATCCCTGTCTTCTTCCCTTACTGAAATGCTACAATCCAGCTTTTGTCTCATGGCTTGATGGAAAATGATCTTTAAGTTCTCCCTTTGATTTTGTGATAGTATCAATAGTTTATGTATGTAGATCATTTTCTGTCTTACCATGTACTTCTCTGACCTGTAAGATGAGTCATATATGTATTATTATTTGCATTTTATAGTTAAAGCAGCTGAAACTCAGGGAGGTTTTTGCTGTCCATAATTGTCTAGTAACTGTAGTAACTAGGACTCAAACTGAGGCTTGCTTTCTTGTCCTTTTTCTATATCCAGTGTTTTCCTTTTGCTACTCTATCTTCCAAGGTTATTTTCTCAAATTTTAATCTTGTTCCACTCTGCAACATTTCAACTATAACCAACCCTTAATGGCACTTCTCAGGGATGATGCCTATGGAACCCTCAATCTTGTGCAGGTTTTACTAGATGGCAGTTGGGCTACCATTTTGGAAGTGTGTTGGCATAGGGGGAAAAGATGGGTATAGCCAAAGATGGGTTAATGAGGAATATTGAGGCAGGGACTGAAGTCTGGAAAAAGTTAGAGGGATGGCCTGGGAGTCAGTAGATGATAGCCATGAGAATGAGAGATAGTGGTGAAGACAGAGTGAATGGACCACCGAAAAGGAAAAGCTCGTGAGGGTTGATGGTAGAGCGATGATCTGAATTGGATAACAGATTGACTGCTTCTAGTATTCTTGCCATTTTTCAGAGTGTGATGTAATCCCAGCATACAAAGCAGAATTGTTGTGGATATAATCGTGCTGGTTTCAAATTGCTGAATGTTAAATTCAGAGCTAATTGAGGCAGCTAGATGGCGCAGTGGATAGAGCACCGGCCCTGGAGTCAGGAGTACCTGAGTTCAAATCTGGCCTCAGACAATTAACACTTACTAGCTGTGTGACCCTGGGCAAGTCACTTAACCCCAATTGCCTCACCAAAAAAAAAAAAAAAAATTCAGAGCTAATTCAGGCACTCCTTTAGGGAACTCTTAACGAGTTAACATCTAGATATTAGACCAATCATGGTACCTTCCTTTTCTACTGTCTAGTCCATCGCTCTTCTTATACATAAGAATAGCTTGAGGATAACTTGAATCAGTGCTCACTGCTGGTCCATATTCAGCTTGGGGTCAACTAAAATTTCCAGGCCTTTTGAAGATGACCAGCTGCTCAACCACATCTTTACCATCCTATACTTCTATAGTTGCTCTCCTGAGTATAGGAATTCACATTTATCTTTATTAAATTACACATTGTTTATGCTGTCTCATTTTTCTATCCTTCTGAGGTTTTTTATCTTGACTTATTCATTAGGTTTGTCACATATTCTTGTGTCATCAACAGTATGGGTAAGAAAAAAAAAAGTATGGGTAAGAGTGCTCACTATGATTTCATTAGCTTTTTGGCTAAAAACATTGGATAGAGATAAGGTAAAGAAACTTACCTTTACCAAAGTAGGTTGGCCCATTCTCTGCTGCTTATGGGCCGAGGGGGTTAAATACCTTTCCCTGACAGTGTGTGTCAAGAGGAGGGACTCCCAATATGGCTTTCTAATTATCAAGTTAGGTTTCCTTTCTTTGTGTCAACAGCAATTTTGGTAAGAGTACCATTTAGGTTTCATCAAAAATGGTAACTATGGCAGAGCTAGATCCACATTTCTAAGACATAAAACCAGAGAATGTACTGTGGGTTCACAAGAGCTCCATATTCAAGTGTTTTTGGGGAGGTAATTTGGTCAGCTACAAATGTACTGAGTTGTACTCTCTAAGCTACACCTGTTTTATCTTATTATCAAAGACATTTTGAGAGTCTCTTCTAACTGGGTTGCCAAAATCTAGGTGTCTTGATGCCTATAGCAACACCTCATCCAGTGGCCCATGCATCTTATAAATAAAGGAAGTGTGGTTGGTTTGCATAATCTTTTCTTATTGAATTTATGCTGTAATTTAGGAATCAACATTTTTTTTCCTTAAGTGATTATAAATCATTGATTTGGTAGGTTTTCCCTCATATTTTTCTGGAAATTATCTGAAGCTTATTAGTCATTGGTTTACAAAATTAAACTCTTTCTTCTTTCTGATCATGTAGACATTTCCCCAAGTGTTACTAATATTGAAGTTCTGATGCTATGTACAAATACTTTCAGTATTTTGTAATTAATTCTGTTAACTCCTGGATAGCAAGTTGCTCTGTTACTATTTCCTCATCTATTTTGGGCTTAAATTTCCTGGTAATGATTGTTCTCTTATTTCTACATTGATCATTATTCCCTTTCAAGAAAAAATATATAGTCTAGAACTTAGCATAAGTACCTTTACATTGATTAGAGTTCTAAAATTCCCAGTATAGAAGAAAATAGATATTGACATGTTTTTGTTACTTTCAGATTCTCTTAGCCAGAAGACAATATGTGAAACCAAGGAGTCATCTGTAAAGCAGAATATTTTTATGGGACAGTCATTGAAAGAGAGATTCTTAAAGGAAAGGCCCTGGCATTACACCTTGGGAGAAACTTGGAATTGTGATGTCAGGTTAGAAAGGCAGAAGGAAAACCAAGAAACACAGTCTCCGGAGGTAACAATCACTAATGAATCTGTTCACAAATGTCATATATTTGGGAGAAAACTCAGTCTGGGATCAGTTATTAATCTACAACAGAGAGTTCATATAGGAGAAAGTCTTCCTAAATACAGTACACTTGGAAGAAATTTGAAGCAGTTCTTTGACCCACTTAAACCTAAGAGAATCTCCACTGGGAAGAAACTGAAGTATAATAAATGCAGGAAGCCCTTTAGTTATCAGTCAAACTTGATTCTTTACCATAGATCACATCCTCAAGGGCAACCCCATAAATGTAATGAATGTAACAAATCCTTCAGCAAGAAAGGAAGCCTTAATGCACACAAACTAATTCATACTGGAGAGAAACATTTTGAATGTAGTGCCTGTGGGAGAGGCTTCAGACACCATTCATCCCTTAAACAACATCAAATAATTCATATTGGTGAGAAACCCTATAAATGCAATGAATGTGGGAAGGGCTTTAGCCGGAGGGGAATCCTTAAGACACATAAATTAAGTCATACTAGAGAAAAACACCTGAAATGTAATGTATGTGGGAAAGGCTTCAGGTATCCTATATCCCTTAGAGTACATAAGAAAATGCATACTGGAGAGAAACCACATATATGTAATGAATGTGGGAAAGCTTTCATCCTTAAGGGAAACTTTCTAAATCATAAGAGATTTCATTCAGGTGAGATGCCATTTGAATGTAATGAATGTGGAAAAGCCTTCATGCTAAGGAGAGATTTTAATAAACATAAGAGAATTCATACTGGTGAGAAACCTTATATATGCAATGAATGTGGGAAAGCCTTCAGGTGGAATGGAAGCCTTAAATCACATAAGAGAATTCATACTGGAGAGAAACCCTATGTATGTAATGAATGTGGGAAAGCATTCACCAATTATCAAAGCCTAACTTATCATCAAATATTTCACCCTGGAGAGAAAATTTTTCAGTGTAATGAATGTGAGAAAGCATTCACGCAGAGGGCAAATCTTAATCGACATAAGAGAATTCACACTGGAGAGAAACCCTATATATGTAACCAATGTGGAAAAGCCTTTATTGTGATGGGAAACCTTAAAAGACATATGAGAATTCATACTGGAGAGAAGCCCTATAAATGTAGTGATTGTGGAAAAGCTTTTACCAATCATCAAAGCCTAATTCATCATCAAACAACTCATACTGGCGAGAAAACCTTTCAGTGCAATGAATGTAAGAAAGTCTTTGCTACAAGAGGAAACCTTAACATACATAAGAAAGTTCATACTGGAGAGAAACCCTATGTGTGTAATGAATGTGGGAAAGCATTCAACCTCAAGGGAAATTTGAATATACATAAAAAAATTCATACTGGAGAGAAACCCTTTGAATGTAGTGATTGTGGAAAAGCCTTCAGACAGAATGGAAGTCTTAAAAGACATAAAAGAATTCATACTGGAGAGAAACCCTATGAATGTAATGAATGTGGAAAAGCCTTCACCAATCAACAAAGCCTAATTTACCATCAAGTATATCATACTAGGGAGAGGCCCTTTCAATGCAATGAATGTGGGAAAGCCTTCATCCAGAAAGGAAAACTTAATAGACATTCAAGAACTCATAAGGGAAGCCTTTAATCAGATGGGAAAAACTAATGCATATGAAATAACTCATACTCAGAAAAACACATTGAATTTAATTAATGTTGCAAAACCTTAAGGCAGAAGGGAAAATATAGAATATATTTAAAAATCCATGTATAAAAACCCTATAAATATAATTATGAAATTCTAGGTTCCCATCGATATTTTATAGCAATGAGAAGCTATCAGTATGAGAAATGACTCATCCTGGAGAGAAAACTTTTCATACAATGAATGTAAGAAAGTCTTTGCCATAAGAGGAAACCTTATTGTACATATAAGAAAGTTCATACTGGAGAGAAACCTTATGTATGTTATAAGTATAGGTAAGCCTTCAGTTAGAAGGGAAGCCTTAATTCATGTAAAAACACTCATGAAATGATCTTTGAATTTTAGTACTATGGAAAGACTTTCACCAATAATCAAAATCTAACCCAATGTTAAATATTTTCAGTACTTAAGAGAAATCCTTCCAGTGTGATGAATGTCAAAAAGCTTTCAAATGGAGTGGAAACCTAAAAGAACATCACAATTCTTATTAGTGATCAACTTTTGGATTGTAATGAATGTAGAAGAGTCTATGGTCCAAATGTTTTTGTACATAATAAAATTCATAGTACAGGAAACCTTTGAATATAAACAACATGGGGAGATGCTTAGGTCTAGCCTATTGCTAGGGGAACTTCAGATAATTTGTACTGGATAAAAACCCATTTAAACGTAAGGAAATTGGGAAAGCCTTCAGAAAGAGTATTATTGCACATCAATGAATTCATACTGGAGAGAAACCCTTTCAGAGTAACTGAAGTAAGGGCAGAATATTGTCAGCATAGGCTAAGGGAGTAGCTGCTGTTGGAGGTGAGGGGAGGCAGAATCTGAGAAGCTAATGTGCCTTCTTTGAGAATGATGTTCTGTGGGGGCAGCTAGGTGGTACAGTGGATAAAGCACTGGCCCTGGATTCAGGAAGACCTGAGTTCAAATGCAGCCTCAGACACTTAACACTTAGTAGCTGTGTGACCCTGGGCAAGTCACTTAACCCTCATTGCCCCACTCCCTCCTCAAAAAAAGGAAAAGAAAGAAAGAGAATGATGTTCTGAGAACCAAAGGGGAAGCCAGGATGAATTCAGATAGAAGATTGAGTTATATATTCTACTTTAACCTAAAGAGATGAACAAGAATAGAAATTGTAAAGAGGTAGATTTCAGTTCATTTTAAAATCTAAGGAGGCCTGGAAAGCTTGAGTCTAACTGAAAAGTAGCAGTTAATGCATAATAAGGCAGGAGTGTGGGACCCATGTGTTTCACTTAACTCTTGTTCTGATTCCCAGTTCACATGCCACTCTGAGGGAAGTCTCAGGCATAATATGAACCTTAATTCTCCAACCTCTACAACACACCTGTGGGGCATTAGAAGTAATTATCTAAGAAAAACATTTTGAGGATATGGGATCAGGATGTATACTATAATGGGAGTACTCAAAAAGACTGCATTTAATCTATTCCTGCATCAAATTAATGCATAATGTGATTCAATTCGTATGTTTTACCTTAATGATTTGCCTTTTACCCTCTATTTGAAGCACTAGATCACAAAATCTTTGACATTAATGTAACAAAAACTATGCGTGTAGGAAGCTGAGAGAAGAGGGTAGTGCATTTTTAAATCCTTCATTTTGCTGGTTTTTAAAATACCAAATTTTAAAAATAAGTAAATTGAGTACTTCTGTATTCACAGTAGATCCGAAAAAAGATGTTCTAACTCAAAGTCAGATAGTAACTAGTACCATGAGCTTAAAATCAGCATCAGACAATAGGATTCAAAAGAGAAGACTGGGCTTGGGACATTTTACTGATATTTATTCATTCCTCAAATGGATGTGATGTGTCCTAATATGCACTAAAAGTGTCAGCCTGCCCTTTATAGGGAAAGGCATTTTATTATATTAGATGGGAACAGAGAAGAGTACGTAACTCTTTTTTTTTTTTTTAGTGAGGCAATTGGGGTTAAGTGACTTGCCCAGGATCACACAGCTAGTCCACCCCATGCTCTGTTAAGTGTCTGAGGCCGGATTTGAACTCAGGTACTCCTGACTCCAGGGCCGGTGCTCTATCCACTGCACCACCTAGCTGCCCCAGAGTACGTAACTCTTAATGCCGAAAGGTAGCAGAGTATAGCTCAGTGACTGTGAGATCATTTTAGAGGCAACATTGGAGAGTTTAAGTGTGACATCTAGCAAAGATGGTGTGATACATGGTCATTAACATGACCAGAACATTTTAGCAGTTCTGAAATCTGGAGATACATCACCCCAGTCACACGTGTGCCATGGCTCTATCAGCTCTTGATGCATTTCCTTTCATATTATGTGTGCTTTGTCCATATTTGTTCCCAGGTTATGCGTGTACTCTCCATATTCTTTCCATCTTCTCTTCTGATAACCTGTGAGAAAATGTGCCCCAGGTGTGCATGGGGAGTATTTTGTTACTTTATTTGCTATGCTGTTAGATTAAATACCTTTTGTTTTGAGTTATTCTGTCTTATACCTGTCTGGAAAAAGTAAATGTGCTTTTTGGGACATGCAAGCTGTTTTTGAGAGGGTGCTGATAAACAGATTGACTCAAACCTGGTGTTGATTTTCTGAGGAGCCTGCAGTGGGAGAGGCAGGTATTATATTAGGGACAATCATTCTGACTTACAGAGGGTTTTCCTCTTCAGATTCAAATTGTACCACATAACCTTCCCAACTCTTAGATTCTTTTAGTTGATTTTTAGTGGTTGGACTAGAAAAATATTCTAGTAGGAAAACCTTAAGAGCACAAATGGTATATGATAGAAGCAAAATATGGGGAAAATCTAGGGATTGGAAAGATAGGTTAAATCCAACATGGAGATAGATGACAAGAAAAGTAAGAGGTTGAGTGAGTAACATGTTAATAAGGGAGACTGTAGACTTAACCCTGAAAAGACCCTAGCATGAGTTGATAATGGAGGGGACTCCCAGGAAGAAATTTAAAGTAAGAGCCAAAGTAGGGATTGCTTTTTTTTAAAAAAAAGTTATAATAGCTGTCTACTTATGTAATTTTCTATTTTAAAATCCCATTAATCTGTTTGTGGACTTGAAGCCTACACTAGAATGTATCTTAATCTTCTAGAAACCTAAAGACCCTAAGGGAAATAGCTTTGACTTGAACTGGCATATGGATATTTACTGTAATAGAAAAAAGCAGAAACAAAACCAAAAAAAGCACACACACAATACAAAAAACTCCCCAAACGAAAACAAGATATCCCCACAAAACCCAAAATTATAACAATAATGTAAAGTGAATATGGATAGGTAGCAAATCTCTGGTGAAATAGATTGATCGTTATTAGTGCCATGCAAGGCCCTCTATTTTGTTACCAACAGATAAACTAATTGCTTTTTTAGAGGACTGTATTCTGTAACTAGGTTTGTTTGGCTATTTGTTATGAAGTATTGTGTCATAACAATATATCAATACATTAAAAAAATGCCATGGGGGGGCGGCTAGGTGGCGCAGTGGATAGAGCACCGGCCCTGGAGTCAGGAGTACCTGAGTTCAAATCCGGCCTCAGACAATTAACACTAGCTGTGTGACCCTGGGCAAGTCACTTAACCCCAATTGCCTCACTAAAAAAAATATAAATAAATAAATTAAAAAATGCCATGGGTCAAAGACTGCAAAATATACTTTCATTTGGAAAAGAACAATAATAAGGAACAATAGAAGAGATGCCGTACATCAAATGAAGACATATGTGAGTCAGTAAATAGGTTTTACCTTAGTTGTGGCTTTATTTTACCTTGTCTCATGATCACAGACTCTTTCTTGGTGATGGATATGGAATTGAATGTTTGTGCAATGTTAAGAGAAAGTTGAGGATGTGGGGTGGTGCTTTTAAGATGGTATTTGTATTATGACTGATATGTGTGTAATCACCAGGTCACACTGGGAAGTGAATCGAAGCATCATAATTATCCCCATTTAGTCAAAGGTCTATGTGAGCATGCCTAGAAAATTACCTGTTGTGGAGACTTCCCAGCAACTCATGCCCCTTCCCTTAGAAGAATCAGGACCTTTTCAAAACAAGTGGGTCCAAGGGACAGCTAGTTGGTGCAGTGGATAGAGCACCAGCCCTGGATTCAGAGGACCTGAGTTCAAATCCAGCCTCAGACACTTGATACTTACTAGCTGTGTGACCTTGGGCAAGTCACTTAACCCCCATTGCCTCACAAAAAACAAACAAACAAGTGGACCCAAATGATAACCCCTGTGGATTTGGCTCATTTGTGAGATTTTCAGTTTGAATTTTGCTGTGAGTACGTTGATGTTGACTTCTTTGTCATGTGATCAAAGTTTGTTAGTTTACTTCTAGCCTCTTCTTTGGTTTTGGGATCTGGCCCTTATGACAGTTCCTACTGAACAAGTAGGTTTAGGTCTCCTGTCTTAGCTCTAGAAGATCTGAGTACTAAGTAAAATCCCCAAACAGCTCAGGTTTATGTGGGTTGATGTTTTCATCACAAAAATGTATTTACAAAAATGTGCCTTTTGAGCAAAGTCTAGTGCTCCCAGAGGGGGCAGCTAGGTGGCACAGTAGATAGAGCACTGGCCCTGAAGTTGGGAGGACATGAGTTCAAATCTCACCTCAGACACTTACTAGTTTGTGTGACCCTGGGCAAGTCACTTAACCCCAATTGCCTTAGATATCCAGGGCCATCTCCAGTTATCCTGATAATATGTCTTGCCACTGGATCGGGAAGGCTCTGGAGGAGAGAGTGACTTCGCACAGCCCTTCCTCATTTATATCCAGTTCATTGCAAGTCATGACATCCGTCATGGTCCTTTTCAAGAACAAAGGACAAACAACAACAATGATGCTTTTGGAGCCCTATGTCAAGGCAACAAGCATTTTTTTTTTCAGAGCAATGGGGGTTAAGTGACTTGCCCAGGGTCACACAGCTAGTACGTGTCAAGTATCTGAGGCTGGATTTGAACTCAGGTACTCCTGAATCCAGGGCCAGTGCTTTATCCACTGCGCCACCTAGCTACCCCTCGGAGCAAGGATAGAAGAGAAGGTAAGAAAAAGATATCGCAGTCAATACCTTAAAAAACAAAAACAAAGTGCAATGCCAAGAATGAAAGACTGGAAAAATAGCTTTTTTTTTTTTTTTTTTGCGGGGCAATGGGGGTTAAGTGACTTGCCCAGGGTCACACAGCTGGTAAGTGTCAAGTGTCTGAGGCTGGATTTGAACACAGGTACTCCTGAATCCAGGGCTGGTGCTTTATCCACTGTGCCACCTAGCCTCCCCCTTGGAAAAGTAGCTTTTACACTAGAAAAGGAAAACAATAATTAGGAGTACTCAAAAAGACTGCATTTAATCTATTCCTGCATCAAATTAATGCACAATGTGATTCAACTCATGTTTTACCTTAATGATTTGCCTTTTACCCTCTATTTGAAGCACTAGATCACAAAATCTTTGACATTAATGTAACAGAAACTATGCGTGTAGGAAGCTGAGAGAAGAGGGTAGTGCATTTTTAAATCCTTCATTTTGCTGGTTTTTAAAATACCAAATTTTAAAAATAAGAAAATTGAACACTTCTGTATATACAGTGGATCTGAAAAAAGGATTGTATGTAGTACTAAAGACTTTCAATTACATGCAATTTGCTTTTCTTTTATATATAATAAATTCAACATGTAACTCTCAAAGTTCTGCTTGTCTGTGAGTCCCTTCTGGTTTTCTCTTCTCTTCTCTTCATTTCAATAATGTTTTAAGGACTCTCTTCCCACCCACCCCGCCTTTTTCTTTTCTTCCCTCTACCTTTTGTGTGAAGTCAACACTAACACCTTTCCTACGTGCCCTACCTCCCCCATCTTCAGCTTCCACTCCCTTTTGGAAAAGAAAAAGAAAACCCTTGTAGCAAATAGGCATAGTCAAGCAAAACCTTCTCATATTTGCTATGTTTGAAAATGTATGTTTCAGGGGCAGCTAGGTGGAGCAGTGGATAAAGCACGGGCCCTGGATTCAGGAGTACCTGAGTTCAAATCTGGCCTCAGACACTTGACACTTACTAGCTGTGTGACCCTGGACAAGTCACTTAACCCCCATTGCCCCGCAAAAACAACAACAAAAAAAATGTATGTTTCATTCTACATCATGATTCCATTATCTCTCTGTCAGGAGGTGGATAGGATACTTCATCATCTGGCATTATGGTTGGTCCTTGCATTGACTGGTGTTCTCAAGTCTTTCAAAAGCATTTTTCTTTATTGAATAAACTGTTCCTTTCATTTGTACTAATTAGTTTATACAAGTCATCCCAGTGTCATGGGGTGCAGAGCACCCCAGAAGTTCTCTGGGGCACATCAAGGAACCTTCTCCTTGAGAAACTAAACCAGAGGACCGATAACGCCTAGAGAGATAAGCTGAACCAAATCGGACTGAGCTAGCTTCAGATTCCTACCCTTCATACTGGTCTCCATTACCCCTGGGGAGATAAGTTTGGGTGTGGCAGCTGCCTTTGTGTCCCGAAGAGAGAGATGGCTTGAGAGATCATTAGCCACCCCTCACCCAATTCCTCTAGTCACTACCAGTGGGGGATGGTCCTCTCTCACTAAAGGAACTTTTCACGGGCAGATGGTCCACTCCTATCAGTCCTCTATAAAAGTACCTTCCAGTCTCCTGTTCAAGGAGATTTGGTACCTCTGAGCCATGTGCTTTATGCCAATCTCCCCATGAAAAGTCCAAGGATTTCTTTCATGGTTTCCCTCCCCTCACCCTTCCCTTCCCTTGACCCTAAATAAACTATCACCTTATTCTAACTACTTTTGTGTGCAAGAGGGTGTAATTCTTTAAAGAGGAATTCCTAAGAACCCCATCCCCTAACCCTAAACCCCATTTCCCACCATATCACCAGGTTTCACTAAAACCATGCCTTTTGTAATTTCTTACAACTCCATAATATTCCATTACCTTCAAATCCAGCCAATCTATTTGTTGGAATCCTATTAATTTCTAGTTCTTTAATGTATTTGAAGAATAAGCTTAATGATATCAAAGCAAATGGCTAGCACAATTTAGTAATGATATGGGGAAACCGATAGGAGAAAGCATTCCTCTGTAAAGAATTACACTCTCGCACAAGACCTAATCAGGAATAAGAGAACAGGTTTATTGGGGTACAAGAGAAACCGGCCGGGAGGAAGGTTTTGCCAGAACAAAACGCTTCCCCCCAACTGACTTGTGGGGTGCCATTTTATAGGGTTTAGATGGGGGGTGGGTAAGAGTCTCTTATTGGGTGAGGGGCTGGTGGTCTTCCCGCATTGCGCTGTGGTAGGAAGAATCCCTCGTGAGAGATCTGGTGGTGGGTGTCAACTTTGTCCTGATGGGTCTAAGCAGTCTGCTGATGGGCGGTTCCAGGTGGTCTTCTCCTGGATTACCTCATCCAGTTGCTTAGGATGACTGGAATGTGGGGTGATGGTCCTGGAGCATGCTCAATTCAATCTGTGCCGCTTATCTCCGTTAGGTGGGTGTGTGTGTCCTTGATTATGTTCAAGGAGAGGCCTACTTGATTTCAAGGGAAAACCCCTGAGGTTTCAAGGAAAAGGTTCCTTGAACCCCCCAGAGAATTGTTGGGGTGACCGGGACCCATAATCCTCCCATGACAACAGCTACTGTCAAGTGTCTGAAGCTGGATTTGAACTCAGGTCTTCCTGAATCCAGGGCCAGTGCTTTATCCACTGCGCTACCTAGCTGCCCCAATTTAGTGACATTTTGGGAATTATTCCAAATTGCTATCAAAAAGGTCTAGAACACCTAGTCTGTTTTTCTTGTTTTCCCTGTACCTGTTTTCCACTCCCAACAATTTTCCTTTTCCCAGTTTTGCCCATCTGATGATTGTAAGGTGGAACCTCAGTGTTGTTTCAATGAGTGATTTGTAATATTTTTTATATGGGTTTTATGGTTTGGATTTTTTTCCTTGAAAACTGCCTGTTCATATCCTTTACCCAAGTATTTATTTACTGGGGAAATGACTCATTCATTAATATTTTATGAGTCCCTGGATTAATAGGAGCAAAATGCCCTTTGCTCAAAAAACTTCAAAATGAAACCAGACAGTCCCTATTTACTTTCCACAAAAGAATAAACAAATTTAAATGCCCCCTTTGAAATTCCATTCATCATCTTCTTTTCCAAAGAAGTGAATAGATCTTATTGTTCTCCTGATCAATTATCTAGACTTCCTTGTCTTTGATAATACCTTTCCTGGTCCAGGGTACATTCGGGTGGCCCAGGCTGAAAGGGGCTGGTTCATCCCCTGACTTTACATACAGTTCATGGCTGGGGAGGAACAAGAACACTCAGGACACAGAGCTGTCAGTCCATGGCCTCTCCCCCGAGCCCCGAGTCCCTTTCCCCAAGTCAGCATCAGAGCCCCTGCACCTGAGCAGGCAGCCCAGCAGCTGCTGGAGGAGAGGAAGCAGAGGAGGCAGCTGAGCCTCCCTGAGCAGCCAGTCTGGGCTGGGGAGGTGTTTGTTCGGGGCTGTAGCACTGTGAAAGGAAAAGAAGTTCCTTGCCAACAGTAATAATAGGCCCCATCTTCAGCCTCCACACTGCTGATGGTGAGGGTGAAGTCCTTCTCAGCCCCACTGCCACTGAACCTGGCCAGGACTCCTGAGCCCAGGTATGAACCCCCATCAATGAGTCTCTGAGGAGACTGTCCAGGTTTCTGTTGGAACCATTCTAGATAAGTGTTTCCATCACTGTCTTTGACACTCTGACTGGCCTTGCAGCTGATGGTGACTCTCTCTCCTGGGGTCACAGACACTGAGGCTGGAGAATGGCTCAGCACAATTTCCCCCCTGGAACCTAAAAGCAGGAAATGATGATCAACCAACAGGAAATAAACAGAACAGTCTCTTGCCACGTGGATACTTGGCCCCCAGACAGCCTGGCTCTGCCAACCCACTGACCTCCGAGGGATCCACATTTAGGCTCATGTGCCTGAAGACTCTAAGTTCCTTTGAATTTTCTCATCTTATGAAAAATTGCCTGTCTGCCTGTGATGTCTCATGTTCTCACCTGGGACCAGGAGCATCAGGAGCCCGCAGAGGAGCTGGGACAGGGACTCCATGGTGCAGTGTCTCCTGCCCCGTGGCTGCTCTGCCTCCAGCCCTAGCTTATGTCCCTGTGTCTGCTCCCCCTCCCTTTGGGGATCTCTTTAGGCGAAGCAGCTGGGGGTGTGGGGGCTCTTGGAGCAGAAGTGCCTGAGTCCAGCTCAGGGGAAGTCCCTGAGACCTTGATACCCTGAAGATGCCCCTGCTTCTGAGACCCTTGTGTGCTGTGTGCTCCTGCTACACCTACTTGTCTTTAGTTTATTTCAGTTTTAGTCAGTTTTATGGTTTTATGGGGCAGCTTGGAGATGCAGTGGATAGAGTGCTGGGTCTAGAGCTAGGAGGACTCATCTTCCTGACTTTAAATTTGGCCTTGGACAATTACTAGCCATATGTATGTGGGGGAGTCACTTAACCCTTTCTGCCTCAGTTTCCTCATCTATAAAATGAGCTGGAGAAGGAAATGGCAAGCCACTCCAGTATCTTTGGGTTTTTTTGTTTTTGTTTTTGTGGGACAATGAGGGTTAAGTGACTTGCCCAAGATCACACAGTTAGTAAGTGTCAAGTGTCTGAGACCAGATTTGAACTCGGGTCCTCCTGAATCCAGGGCCAGGGCTCTATCCACTGCGCCACCTAGCTGCCCCTACTCCAGTATCTTTGACAAGAAAACTTTAAATGAAGCCATAAAGAGTTGGACATGATTAAATAACAACAAAAATGTTTCCCAAAACCAGAGGGATTGCATGAGATGCAATATTGCCTAAGGGAAGGAAGTCAGACGGGAAAGACATGCAAGATCAGACATCTACCAACATCCTGCACTTTACTCCAACCCATGAACTGATATCTCACTAATTAATGAGCCTTTAGGGAACTTGACACGAGCCTCCTAAAATGTAAGACCTGCCATTCTTTTTTTCCTTGGTATGGTTTAGGGGGACCAGATTTCTTTCCCACCTCCACTTTCCTGAAGGTATCAGCTATTCTTAAGTAATGGTATTGTGGAAGTCTGGGGTGGGGGCAGGAGGGACAAGTAATTGAGATCCAGAAGAGTCTGGCTGAGGAAAGGTAGGACTGGGTGGACCCTGGCCTGAAAGCATTTGGACAGCCAGGGGAAGGGAAGCTGGGTAGTGGGAGCCTGGCCCAGAATGGAGCTCAGAGGAGTTCAAGGTAAGTTTACCCTTTATCCCCTCAGTCATTTTGTACTTATGGATCAAATATGCAGGAAATATTTCCGCAAATTATCTTAGATGCAGTCCAGGGAGAAAATCTAAAAAGTTGTCCAAATGTTGGAATAATGGATCAAATTTCATGAGATGAGTTTTACTAGGAATTTCCCGAAAGTCCTGCACCTCAGTAGGAAAACAGAAACAGTTACACAAGTATGGGTTTGGGGATGTGGGAAGGAAATGTGGTTAGTCAGTGTGATGGAAGAGAAGAAAGGATTAATAGACAAATCTAAGACCTGAGCTCTAAGAAAGGATAATAGAGGGGGGCGGCTAGGTGGCACAGTGGATAAAGCACCAGCCCTGGATTCAGGAGTACCTGAGTTCAAATCCAGCCTCAGACACTTGACACTTACTAGCTGTGTGACCCTGGGAAAGTCACTTAACCCCCATTGCCCCACAAAAAAAAAAAAAAAAAAGGATAATAGAAAACCTGAAGAACCCAGCCCAGAAAAGAGATTAATAGATAGGCCTCAAATCTAGGCCCTTGTCAATGCCACCTGACAGATAAACCAGAGTTTGGGTTCTTATCAGTTGTTACCTGGAGATTCAGGTTGCCAACCCTAAGTGGTCATCAGGTAAACTGTTTCCAATTTGGTTTTCTAAGAGCTTGAAAATGAATAGTGCATTCCAGTTTATTTTTAGCTATTTGCCTCTAGGCAATCAAGTTCTACTCATCACTCATACAGTAACACATTATTAAGGTATAACACCCTCTTAAAATGAATTTTTGCCTATTCCTGAAATAATTGCTTTCTCATTTGAACAAACCTTTCTTTCCAAGCTGGAAAAAAGTATTAATAGTTGCACCAGGTGGTTCTTAAGCAACAGATAAGACTTCAAAACTTCAAAATGCACAAAAAACCAACTTCAATGTGCAAAACTACTTGCTTATTTTTTTCATTTTCCACTTTTAGAATCACTCAAGACAAAAATTTCAAACTGACTTTAGTTCTGTTTAATGACTGAGCATTCTCCAGATGGTAAAATCACCTTTTCCCCTTATACTAAAACAATAAATTACTCCTCAGGAAATAAAGAAAGTGATAGAAAGGTCTAGTGCTGTTTGTATGAAAATTTCCAAAAAGAGAGTTTCTACTCTTAAAGTCCTAGGGAGCTGCCCCCTTACAAACCTACCAGGATATTTTAGCATATGTTTAAAAATTCAAACCATATTTTCATCATAATTTGGAAATGCTCAGTAAACATATTTAATCCCATAATTATCTCAGATGTCATGATAAACACGATGTTGAATTTGGACTTGACATCTGTTACCAGTCATATTAGATTCTTTAATTTCTTATAATGGCATGAGGATAATTAGGCAGATGATGCAAAAAGTGATGAAACAAATATAAAATTTTTTCTTAATATCACAATTGTCTTAGCCCTGTATTAAAGAAGGCTATACCAGCGTAACTTATAGACTCTCTTGCAAGTAACTTAGGGAGACATCCACTTTTGTTGGTAGTTATTATAACTGAAATTAATCTGACAACTTTTATATATATATTTATATTTATATTTTTTATATTACATCTCAATTTATATTTATATATATATATTTTTTTATTTTTATATTACATCTCAATTTATTCTTACCTGGGGGTTTACAGTAATATTGGGGGTTTTTTTAAGTTTCAATTTTTGTTTTTATTCTATCTCTAAAAGATTCTGAATTTCCTTACACATATGTTTTTGAGAACTCTCATTGTTTGATTTGGTTATTGGCAAAGCTATTTAAGGTTGTGTTAAGATCAATTTTATGGGAAACTTTCCAGGTGATCATCAATATCTGAAACTTCTCTACAACCACACCCAAAACTCTGCAACTGAGACTTGCTAGCTGATCATCAGCATCCACACCTGAAAGACTTTAACTCTACAACTACACCCAGATGACATCCCAAGAATCATCTGAGAAAAGACTTCCAAAGACTTAAATGGACATTTTCCTGTTTTCCTTTTCCCATTGCATACACTATTTGTAATATTCACCTCCTAAAGTGGACTTCCCCTTTAGTTTTTCTTTGTAATGTCCACCTACTAAAGGGAATTGGCCCCTTTAGTTTTTGTCTATGGGTCCCTCAATTTCTTTTCTCTCTTTTCATTCCCTTTACATTGTCAGTCAGAAGTATATGTAATTTTATTGCTTCATTTAAGGAAACTATGTTTCTTGGTTTTTTTTTGTTTTTTTGTGGGGTTTTTTTTGCGGGGCAATGGGGGTTAAGTGACTTGTCCAGGGTCACACAGCTAGTAAGTGTCAAGTGTCTGAGGCCAGATTTGAACTCAGGTACTCCTGAATCCAGGGCCAGTGCTTTATCTACTGCGCCACCTAGCTGCCCCAGGAAACTATGTTTCTTAATGAAGCACAGGGGAGTCTGTGAGAAAATAATGGGCTTTGCCAACAGCTGGAGGAGAATGATTTGGATTGATTGAATTGAGTGAGACTGACTGACTCTGATGATTAACTTACTTAAAGTTGACTTGATTAAAAGCACACCTGCCTGACTCCCAAGAAGGAGTGTTCTCAGAGGTGAGAGAAAAACCTGACCTTCCTAAAACTGAAACACCTGGGACCTTCTGAAGCTTAGGACAACATAGCTTGGAAGTATGGCCCCACTGTAAAAGGGACTTAAAAGTCAGGTAAAAAACGGCTAGATGAGCAAGTAAAGAAAGTTGGGAATTATAGAAAGTTTCTTTAGTGGCAAGGAAGATCGAGGTGCACCCTCAGAGGAGGATATCAACCTCATGGCCCCTATATCCAAAGCTTCCAAGAAAAATATGAATTGGTCTCAGGCCATGGAAGTGCTCAAAAGGGACTTTGAAGAGAAAGTAGAAGAGATAGTAGGAAGAGGTGGAGGAAAGAATGAAAAGAGAAATGAGAGCAATGCAGGAGAGTCATGAGAAAAAAGTCAACAGCTTGAAAAGACAAATGGAAAAGGATATACAAAAGCTCTCAGAAGAAAATAATTGCCTAAGAATTAGGACTGAACAAATGGAAGCTAGTGACTTTATGAGAAATCAAGACACAGTAAAGCAAATCCAAATGAATTTTTAAAAAGAGAGTAATATGAAATATCTCTTTGGAAAAACAAAATAGATCCAGGAGAGATAATTTGAAAATCATTGGACTACCTGAAAACCATGACCAAAATAAGAGTTTAGACACCATCTTCCAATAAATTGTCAGGGAAAATTGCCCTGCTATTCTAGAAGCAGAAGGTAAAATAGAAATGGAAAGAATCCACCAATCACCTCCTGAAAGAGATCCCAAAAGGAAAATTTCCAGGAATATTATAGCCTAATTCCAGAACTCTCAGGTCAAGGAGAAAATATTTCAAGCAGCTAGAGAAAATGAATTCAAATACTGTGGAGCTCCAATAAGGCTAAAACAAGATCTAGCAGCATCTACCTACATGAAAGGACCGGAGGGCATGGAATATCATATTCCAGAGGGCAAAGGAATTGGGACTACAGCAAAAAATCACCTACCCAGCAAAACTGAGTATAATCTTTCAGGGGAAAAATGGGACTTCAATGAAAAAGAAGACTTTCAGGCATTTGTGATGAAAAGACCTGAACTGAATAGAAAATTTGACTTTCAAATACAAGACCCCAGAGAAGCATAAAAAGATAAACAGGAAAAAGAATTCATGAGGGATATTAAAAGATTAAATTGTTTATATTCCTACATGGGAAGATAATACGTCTAACTCATAGGAACTTTCTCAGTATTAGTGTAGCTGAAAGGAATATACTTAGACAGAAGGTGCAGATGTGAATTGAATATGAAGGGATGATATCTGTAAAGCATTTCTTTTTTGTTTATCCTTATTTTTTATGGACCTGACATGGTGGGGTGGCTTATATCTGGGGCTGGATTTGGGCTTGGGGCCTTCTGGGTCCAGAGCTGGTGCTTTGTCCACTGTGTCACCTAGCTGACCCATGATGAAATCTTTAAAATAAAGTTAAGTGATAAGAGGAATGTACTGGAAGAAAGGGAAAGGGAGAGGTGGACTGGGGAAAAGTAGTTCATATAAAACAAACAAGAAAAAGCTTATGGAGTGGAGGAGAAGATGGGGAAGGAGTGGGGAAGTGAGTGAACCTTATTCTCATGAGAATTGGCTCAAAGAGGGAATAACATACACACTCAAGTGGCTATAGTAATCTATTTTGCCCTTAGGGAAAGTGGGAGGGGAAGGAGATGGTGGGGGAAAGAGGCAAAGGAAGTAAAGGCAGATTGGGGGAGGGGGCAGTAAAAAGCAAAACATTTTTGAGGAGGGATAGGGTGCAGGAAGATAGAAATAGAGTTAATATCAAGGGGAGGGAGTAAGATGGAGGGTAATACAGTTAGCAATAGTAACTGTGAAAGAAATGATGAGCAGGATGATATCAGAAGGATGTATGAAAAATGCAAAGCATCAACAGAGGAAAAACTGATGGTATCTGAATACAGATTGAAGTATAATTTTTTTGTTAGCTCCTCTTTCTAAAATTATTTTTGTCTATTTTCTTTCACAACCTGACTAATGTGAAGATGTTTTGTATGACTGCATATGTATAACTTATATTGAATTGCTTGATTTCATAGGGAGGGTCAAGGAGGGAGGGAGGAAGAAATTTGAGAACACAAAGTTTTTGTTGTTGTTGTTGTTGTTGTTTGTTTTGGT
This sequence comes from Dromiciops gliroides, assembly GCF_019393635.1. Taxonomy (NCBI): domain Eukaryota; kingdom Metazoa; phylum Chordata; class Mammalia; order Microbiotheria; family Microbiotheriidae; genus Dromiciops; species Dromiciops gliroides. The sequence goes on from NC_057862.1 coordinate 662,733,669, forward strand.
TTTTTTGGTGGGGCAATGAGGGTTAAGTGACTTGCCCAGGGTCACACAGCTATTAAGTGTCAAGTGTCTGAGGCTGGATTTAAACTCAGGTCCTCCTGAATCCAGAGCCAGTGCTTCATCCACTGCAAAACCCAGCTGCCCCAGAACACAAAGTTTTAAAAAATCAATGTGAAAAGAAATGGTGAGCAGGAGGAGTTCAGAGAAACCTGAAAGGACTTACATGAACTGATGTTGACTAAGAGGAGCAGAACCAGGAGAACATTGTACACAGTAACAGCAACATTGTGTGATGAACAATGGTGATAGACTTGACTCTTTCAAAAAACTTCATGATAAAAAAATGTTCTCAACATCCAGAAAAAAAGAACTATGGATTATGAATGCAGATTGAACCATACTGTTTTTACTTTCAGGCTGTTTTTTCCCTTCTTTTTTAAGGTTTTTCCTTTGTGTTCTGATTCTTCTTTCACAATATGACTAATGCAGAAATATGTTTAATGTGATGGCACATATAACTCATATCAGATTGCTTTCTTTCTTTGGGAGGAAGGAGGGAAAGGAGGGTGGGAGAAAAATTTGGAAGTAAACATCCTATGAAAACAATCCTTATATGTAACTGGAAAATAGTACAATACTTTTATTAATGAAAAAAAGCTTTTGTGTAGGCCACATGTATTTAATAAGTACTATGGATAAATATTTTTTGAGTTATTATTAACTAAATGTTATTGCAATATGAAAAGTAATTGTACGCTGCTCTAAATTGTAAGCAGCAGAACTTGCTAGGTGAGGCAGAACCTCTTGGAACTGTACCTTAACTTTCTCCAAGTTTTGAATTCAGGTACCACTGTTTAAATTATTGCTAAGCCAGTGCCCCACCATTTAAAGGAAAATGTCAAGAGATGCTCAGATGAAACACCATGTGAAAATGTTATGGGTGGATATAGATGGTTGGAAAGGTAGAGAAGATAGCCATACAAAGGTAATTCAGAATGCTCTGACAAATCTGACTTCAGACACTTATTTAATTATGTGACCCTGAGCAAGTCACTTAACCCTATTTGCCCCACATTCCTCATTTGTAAAATGAGCTAGAGAAGGAAATGGCAAAACCATTCCAGTATCTTTGCCAAGAAACTCCAAAATGGGGTCACAAAGCACTGGACATGACTGGAATAACTGAACACACCATCCCCTTTCTTCATTCTAGTAATGGTCTCTTTTTCTTCAGGCTTTCCTGCCTTTCTTGTCTTTGAAGCTGACTCCACTCTAGTTGCAAATTGTAATGGGGTTTCGTCTTTCTGCTGGGTAGTTTATTAAATATTAACATATGCTTGTTGAGGCAGCCTCCAGCACCATTTGCTTTTCTGATCTCCGGAAACATTCTTGCCACATGCAATTAGGTAATAAAGGTTTTATACTTCGAATCATTACAAAGGCTGGGTCTTTAAGACATTCTATCTACCCCTTTTCTCTATTTTATGCAACTTCCACTGTGGTAAAGCTTCAATTCTATTTCTAATCCAAATATACCATATGTCCTATGCAGAGGGATAGGATTCTTTCCCAGAGAAAACTTTTAATTTAGACCTTAGGGTCCACTGTGATGTTATATGTCATAGTCTATGAGCCTATTAATATTTGTGGCCATTTGCAGTGCTTCAAGTGACTTTTTATTCCAAGTTAATTTTTTTTGGGGGGGGTGAGGCAATTGGGGTTAAGTGACTTGCCCAGAGTCACACAGCTAGTAAGTGTCAAGTGTCTGAGGGTGGATTTGAACTCAGGTCCTCCTGACTCCAGGGCCAGTGCTCTATCCACTGCGCCACCTAGCTGCCCCAGTTCCAAGTTAATTCTGATAATTTATCTCCAGATACTCCTTCATTAATTAACACTATCTTAACTCTGTTTGGTGTCCTCTTCTGTTTTGTGAGAGGTTTTATAATCAGATAATAATCACTTCCAAATATCCCTTAAATTCCTCTTAGGAATTTTGGAATGGTCCATGTCCTCTGACAATTTATAGAAAATGGATAAAGTTTTATTTTTCTCTTCATACCCTTTATTTAATATTTCACATATTCCTATGTGTTCTATAATATTTTATAAAATATATTCAATATCCTTATTACTTGGGCCAGATAGTGCTCTTTGTTTGTTTTGTTTGTTTTGTTGGGCAATGGGGGTTAAGTGACTTGTCCAGGGTCACACAGCTAGTAAGTGTCAAGTGTCTGAGGCCAGATTTGAACTCAGGTACTCCTGAATCCAGGGCCGGTGCTTTATCCACTGTGCTATCTAGCCGCCCCCCCAGATAGTGCTCTTTAACTAGGATGGTTCTGTCCTGTTGCTAAGCACCAGTGTTCTAAACACGTAAGATCTATTGCAAAGAGATCAAAGAAAGAGGAACAGGTACTTAGTGTACAAAAATATTTATAGCAACTTTTTGTCATGATAAAAAACTGGAACTAAGAGGATATCCAGTGACTGAGGGATGGCTGAATGAGTCATGGTACAAGGATATGAGAGAGGATTATGGACAGTTTGTTGCTGGCCTCACTGATTATTTGGACATGGAGTGCTGATAAACCCAGGACCTGGAGGATAAAGGGGAACCTTTGGAAGGAGGGTCAACAGTAGGGTCAGGCTACAGCCTGAGACCCATCAGGGCTGGTGTTTTGGCTCTGGTGACCTGGTCCACTTTTTTTTTTTTTTTGGCGGGGCAATGGGGGCTAAGTGACTTGCCCAGGGTCACACAGCTAGTAAGTGTCAAGTGTCTGAGGGTGGATTTGAACTCAGGTCCTCCTGAATCCAGGGCCGGTGCTTTATCCACTGCACCACCTAGCTGCCCCCTTTCTGGTTCACTTTTGCAGACAACATGATCCCTGATTTTGCAGGCTCTTCGGAAGGTATCTCAGAACAGGTTCACAGGTTCTCCCTTAAGACTTTGCTGTACAAGGAGCTGACCTAGCCAGGCCACTTGGCGGAAGTGAACACAAGATGGCAAGATCTGAATGAGGGTAGAGGAGTCAGCTACAGATGCATAGTATCCACCCCGCCCCGCCCCCAGTCGAGAGAGAGAGAGAGAGAGAGAGAGAGAGAGAGAGAGAGAGAGAGAGAGAGAGAGAGAGAGAGAGAGCGAGAGAGCGGCCTTTTACACAGGAAAAGCTCCTCGCAGATATGGGGGAATGTGTCTGTGCTGTGGGGTCCTGGAATCCCAGGTTATTCTCTTTCTCTCCAGGGACTGCCAATAGTGTGGCTTTCCTGGTTGGCTTCAATTAAATCCTGGCCTGGATTGGTTAGCCAGATGGAGGTGACAGAAGATGCAGAACACCGCAGCATGTTTTGGGGGATGGGAGCAAAGAGCGGGAAGATTCCTGCTGTCAGTGTCCCCTCTGCCCTTCACTTGGGCACATTACATATCCTGCCCTCCTGCCCCAGGACACAGGCAGTGCCGCGAGAGCAAGTGTGGAAGCGCTCAGCAAGGAGGATTCAAAAATCCCCCCCCCCATCCCCCTACTGAAGATGACTAAACAGGAGCAAAAAGTGCCTGGTCCATGAGTCAAGCCCTTGTGTTCTAAGTAGCAAGTGTCTGCTTCCTTTGAAAATGCCCTGGGTGACTGAGTCATCCTTCCTTCTTTTGGTTTCAGGAAATGAAAGGTTCTATTAAACCAGAGAATATCCTGACTTCCAGAAGTTCAGAAGTGACCTCACCCTGTCTGAGGTCGGGATGGAAGTTTTCTACGGTATCTACTCCTGTGGCTACATGCTTTTATTGAATAAAGGGCTCTCATTTTTTTTTTTTTTGCGGGGCAATGGGGGTTTAAGTGACTTGCCCAGGGTCACACAGCTAGTAAGTGTCAAGTGTCTGAGGCCAGATTTGAACTCAGGTCCTCCTGAATCCAGGGCTGGTGCTTTATCCACTGCTCCACCTAGCCGCCCAAGGGCTTTCATTTTAATTCATTAAATCAAATGTCATTAATGAAAATGCTTTCATTTTTAAACTAAACTTTATTAAAGTGCTTTCATTTTAATTAAATTTAATTATATTGAAGTGTTTTCATTTTAATTAATTAAACTGAATTTTGTTCATTAAAGTTATTTCATTTTCATTAATATAATACAATTTAATTAAAATGCTTTCATTTTAATTAGTAATGGGGCAGCCAGGTATTGCATTTGATAAAGCTCTGAGCCTGGAGTCGGGAAGACCTGAGTTCAAATCTGCCCTCAGAAACTGACTGTGTGACTCTGGACAAGTCACTTAACCTTTGCCTCAGTTGCCTCATCTGTAAGATGGTGATAATAATAGCACCTACCTCCTGCAGTGGTTGTGGGGACGAGATGAGATCAAAATTGTAAAGCACTTAGCATGGTGCTTGGCAAATGATAAGTGCTATATAAACATTAGCTATTATTATTTTACTTCCCTCAGAAGTCAAGGTGATTTGTGAACAGCTTGCTAGAAAGAAAGGATTTCCACTGGATCAAGGGGATACTAGTTAATGAAAGTATCCAACACAGGGATTCCTAATGTGGAGTATAATAAGAAGCTTGCAAAATGAGCATAGCAAATACTTCCCCTCCCAGTCTGGCTTTTCCTGCAGTCCATACACAAAATCTGAGAGAAGCAGAGCTGTTGGTTGTGGTTTTTTATAGGCTGATTCATTAAATTTCTGCCTACAAAGGTGGCCATCCATGAAGACAAAAGATTTAGGTGAGGCCGCTTCACAAGTGGAGCAAAACAACTATGAGGCTCTGTTGGTCATGGGCAGTGAGTTTGTGTCTGTGTCTGTGTTCCCTTGTGATGCCGATGTCCCAGGGGAAGGTTTGTGTGTCAGACTATGCTGTGAGTTGCCTAAGAAATGCTGAAGGGTTTGGACAATGAAGATTTTGTCACAATGCCCACCACACTTTCTGAACAGTCTCTGTTCAGGAGACCAGTCTATTGTTTAAAAAGCCACTCAACCCTGCCATCTACTATCCTAGTCATTTCATTGTTATTCAGTCATTTTCAGTCCTGCTGACTCTTCCTAGTTGGGGTTTTCTCCGCAAAGATTTGTCATTTTCTTCTCCAGCTCATTTTACAGATGATGAAACAAGAGAGGTTAAGTGACTTGCCCAGGGTCACACAGCTAGTGAGTATGTGAGGCCACATGTGAACTAAAAAAAAATGAGTCTTCCTGACTCCTGACCCAGCTATCTACTATACCACCTAGCTGCCCTAAAGTACTGTGGGATATATCTATATTTCTATATCTATATATATTATACACACAAGTAGTTTAGACTATGTGTGTTTATGTGTAGATATAGATACAGATATAGATATATCATATTGTTTGTAACAGCCCATGCCCTTATTCCCCTTCTTCTACCATGAACTCTGAGACAGAGTGGTCACTCTCCAAGGAGCTGTTCATTTTGACTTTGGCAATCAGTTCCTCCTCATTGGTCAGAATCTGGTCTATCTCAGGCTGCATTGGTCAGAATCTGGTCTATCTCAGGCTGTCAAATAAATAACAAATGTTTCCCGAAATTTCCTTCTAATCCTTCCTTTTCTCAGACTGGGTCTTGTTCTCCTTGCCTTCACATCAAGTCTCCTATTAGCTTGCACTAGCCAGGTGATTTGGTAGATGGCTTTGGCCCTGGAGTTAGGAAGACCTGAGGTCAAATCCCAGCCTCAAACACTTACTAGCTGTCAAGTCACTCAGTTTTCTCAGCCTCATCTTAATAACAGGACATACCTTTTAGGGTTGTTGTAAGAATCAAATAAGAAAACCTATGTAAAATGTTTTGCAAACCAAAAAAGCTACATATAAAAGCTATCTATGATATTTGAGGGCACCACCATCTTCCCAGGCTTGTAACCTAGGTGCCTTATTAATACCTCGCTCTCTCTCACCCTGCCCCCATCTAATCATTGCTGAGTCTGAAAGATTCTACCTTCACAACATCTCTGGTTTCCTCTCCCTCTTTCTTCTCTATCACCCTCTTGGTGCAGGCCCTAATCTCCTTCTCCCTGAATGATTTCTAATAGTCTGTTGGTGGATCTCCCTGTCTCAGGTTTCTTCCCACTGAGTTGCATCCTCCCTCTGGCTGTCAAGTCGACCTTCCTAAAGTTCTAGTCTGACCACATCACACACCTCCTCCCTCCTCCCACCCCCAGTTGTGAGCTCCTGAGAGCAGGGATTGTTTTTGTTGTCTGTGCCTGGTACACAGTAGATGCTTAATAAATGCTCATTGACTAGTTGATTCTCTGTTACGTCCAGGATCAAATATAAAACCATCTGTTTGGCTTTAAAGCCCTTCATGAGCTGGCCTCTTCCTACTTTTCTAGTCATCTTATATCTTGTTCTTCTGTCATTTCCCAGCTGTGTCTGATTCTTCATCACCCCGTTGGGGTTTTCTTGGCAAAGATCCTGGAGTGGGCTACCATTTCCTTCTTCAGCTCATTTTACAGATGAGGAAACTGAGGCAAATGGGGTTAAATGACTTTCTCCCAAATACTCTGATCCTGTGACACCAGCCTCCTTGCTTTTCCTCCAGCAAAACAAAGCTATTTCCTGACTCTGGACATTTTCTGTGACCACACCCCATGCCTGGAATGCTCTTCCTCTTCTTTACCTCAGTCTTTTGGCTTTCTGGGCTTCCTTCAAGTCCCAGCTAAAACTGCCCTTTCCAAAGCAGACTTTCCTGATCCCACATGACACTAGTTTTGCCTTCCCTTTGTGGTTATCTCCAGTTTACTCTGTCTATATCTTGTTTGTACCTAGTTGTTTGCATGTCATCTGTCCATTAGATAGTGGGCACCTCAAGAACGGGACTGGTTTTGCCTGTATTTTTGGCTTCAGTGCTTAGTTAGCACAGTGCCTGACACATCCTAGGTACTTGATAAGAGCTCGTCTACTTGACTTAATTTGACCATTTAAAGCCTTCCCAAAGAGTTCAAGTCATGGCCACTCAGAACTTGACCTCTCCACCTTAAAATCAATCCTACAAATCTTGCTATGGATCATCTGTGATAGGTTTAGGCTGTGGTGTGGTCTGGCTTGCTCCATTTTTCTGGCTTCCCTATTGTCCTGCAGACTGGCCTACCTATCTGGAGACCCTATATCACAAGGACCCTTTGGACATTGTGTCATGCAGAGCCCAAGATAGATGCCCTAGCTATCCAGCCTTCCTGACTTCCCTACTCCAATCTGCTGACCTATTCCTTAATTACTCCTGGCAAGACACTTGTCCCTCCTGGATCTTGTTTTCCTCATTCGTAAGATGAAGGGGTTGGACTCAATGACCAAGGTCCCTTCCATCTGTAAATCGTGTTCCTATGACCTTAGCCCATCATCCATCTGTCTGATAGGTTCTCACCTGGATCATCAAGATAAAGGTCCAGGGCTGGTCATTTGCCCATATATAAGACAGATGATCCCTCAATCCTCTCTCTCTCTCTCTCTCTCTCTCTCTCTCTCTCTCTCTCTCTCTCTCAAATTCCTTATTTTTTTTTGCTTGTGAGGCAATGAAGGTTAAGTGACTTGCCCAGGGTCACACAGCTAGTAAGTATCAAGTGTCTGAGGTTGGATTTGAACTCAGGTCCTCCTGAATCTAGGGCCAGCATTTTATCCACTGAGCCAACTAAGCTGCCCTCCCTTATTTAGACAGTTCTTTTACTCTCCTGGTTTTAGATATCACCTCCCTATTGATGGTTACCTAACCTAGATCTAGCTCTGAATTCCATGGCATGTTCCATTAGACATCTTCACATGAAAGTTTTGTTGTCATTTCAAGGTCAATATATCAAAAACCAAACCCATCATCTTTTTTTCCCACAGACCAGATTCCCATCCTGACTTTCTCTACTGTATCAGTAGTGCCACCACTCATTGTTTACAAGAAAAGCCAAGTTCCTTCTCTATGATCTAACCAGACTCACCTTTGACACCCTAACCTGTTGGGTTTCACTCTTGACATCATGAGTGTGGAAGCCTAGGATAATGCACATCATCCTAGTCCAGTGTTAACTCGCAACAACTTTACCTCCATTCTTCCACACCTCACATTCAGCCCCAGACAAAATCCTCGCTAAGTTACTCAGATACTGTATGTCAGGGAACCAACTGCATCCTCCTTTGTCTTAGGGTCAGAAACCTTGATTGTAAGATGAGGAGATCACTTGACTTCCTGAGTCCAAGCCCAGTGTTCTGTCCACTGTACCATCTAGCTGCCCCATTTCATCCTCAAAACAGTCATGTGAGGTGGCTACTACATGTTTTTAATGCTTGCCCATGGTCTTATAGCTAGTAAGTGCCAGAGGTGGAATTTGAACCCAGGTTTTTCCTGGCTTTTAGTATGGGTTTTTTCTTTTCTTTTCTTTTTCTTTTTTTGGTGAGGCAATGAGGGTTAAGTGACTTGCCTAGGGTCACACAGCTAGTAAGTGTCAAGTGTCTGAGGCTGGATTTGAACTCAGGTCCTCCTGAATCCAGGGCCAGTGCTTTATCCACTGCACCACCTAGCTGCCCCCTTTCTTTTTTAAACTATAGAAATTGACTCAAACCTCTGCAATTATTAAGATGCTGGTAGTTCTCTGGCCATTATGCCTTCTTCCCTTTTCATATTCCTATTAATGCTTCACCTGTGTTTGATAACTATATACATATACACACATGTGTATACACATATAACATATATATGTGTGTTTATAATACACATGTTAAGATAAACCAAAGATTTAAAATGTCTCCATATTCTGTTTTTGACCATACTACTATCTCATTGAAGATTCCTTATGCAGAATCAAGAAGGAAGCTTATCAATGCTTCACAGCTTTCTTCCCTTACCTGTTGCATGGAAAGAACGCTTTTGATTCCCTTTTAGAAACAATCAATCAGCGTCCACATGTGAGTTCTTTCTGGGGTTTTTGACTCCTGCAGATGGTACAAAGAGTGTATGACTCCAGGAGACAGTTAGCATCTCTCCCAAAGCTGTCAGTGTGAGCTCAGGTTACTTCCATTGTTATCAACAGAAATATTGAGCTCCCTAAGCTTTTTTATATAAGAAGCCTCCTCCTCTCTGCCCCCTCTACCTCATGTCTGTTTTAGTTATCTAGGGCTGAGAATTATGTAGAAGAGATGAATTTAACTAACTGCTTTACTATTTCACCTAGCTCTGGCTAGCAGGTATGAGAAGCAGCCTTGTAATAGGGAAAATGACTAACCCCACCCCTTCCACCACTACTGAGGAGCAGAGCGTGGGACTTCAGGTTCACCAAGACTCATCCCTCCCCCCTGCTATTCCTATGAAGCTCAACATCAGGCATCCTGCCTTCCCCCTCCCCAAGTGTCACAGAACAAGGGTCTGGGATGTCCCACCTTGGCTGCTGGTTACCTTCATCATATTACCATTGCAGAAGAGCTCTGCACATGCTCAGTCTAAACTTTGGGGAGCCACTGACCTCAAAGGCTCTTGCCAGCCCTAGCTGAGTCTTTGTTGTCCTAGCAACCATCCTGTTCTTCCACCGTCGTTCTCTAATTGTTTTGATTGATCCCCAGTAGTCACCATTCGTGTAGGCTTTTGGAGGATAGCCACTTTCCTAATGATGTACACTGAATCCTTTTTATAGTTCACTTTCAAGGATTCTTAACAGCCCCTTCATTTCTTCAGTTGGAATCCTCGTCCAAAATAACATGGTTAAGCAGTTCTAAATGTGTTCAAACTAACCAAGGCTTAATTAAATGCTAGAACTATAGAAGTTCAAATCCAAGACTATGCTATGGTATAGTCTTGGGCTGCAGCCAGATAATCCTCCCCCCACCACTTCCCACCCCTATATTTTTTGTTTCTGCTACAGATTAACCCCTTAGCTACTGCAAGGGGGATGGGTGTTGAGTCAAAAAAATTAATTACCCAATCCTATTTGAAGTGACAAAATGCTATATCTATGAATACCTTTGTCTGGGGGGAAATAATCAATCAGAGATGTGAACTAGTTATGAACAAAACCTTAAATACCCCTATTGAATCAATCATTCAAATCGATCAAAATTAGACTACGTTTGAAAAGTCCTCGAGCATTGGATGCTTAAGGACTTGAAATGATATTGCACAGGAAGTATATTTGGATTGATTGAAGAGACAGATCACACCTGTACACCATTATAATAAGAGCTAACATCTGTATAGTGTTTGAAGGTTTGCAAAGCATCATTTGATCCTTAAAACGAACCTGTGAAGCTATTATTGGCTATTATTAAGCCCATTTTGTAGAGAAGTTAAGTGACTTGCTCAAGGTCACATAGCTAGTCAGTGTCTAAGGGATGATTAGAACTCAGATCTTTCTTTAGGCTTCAGTTTTAGCCTTTTCCCTTCCCACTTTTCTTGGCCAGGGGAAGGTTGGAGGATTGGGACTTGCCATGTTTCTTAGTGTCACTAGATGGCAGTAGTTACCGAGGAAAGTGAGCTTTAAGACTGAAACAAGTCTATGACTGTAAATGACTAATGGAAATGTTTAACATGATTGCATATGTATACCTGTATCAGATTACTGACTGTCTCAAGAAGGGGGAGGGAAGGAAGAAGGGATAGAACTGGGGACTCAAAACGTTAAAAAGCAGAATGCTAAAATTGTTTTACATGTAGTTGGGGGGGAAATAAAACTTTATTTTTTTTTAGAAAGAGAAATTTTTCTTGTTGTTCCGTTGTTTTTCAGTTGTGTCCAACTCTTCATGATCCCATTTCAAGTTTTCTTGGCAAAGAGATTGGAGTGGTTTGCCATTTCCTTCTCCAGCTCATTTTACAGATGGGGAAACTGAAGCAAAACAAAGTTAAGTGACTTGTCCTGGGTCACACAGCTAGCAAGTGTCTGGGGCCAGATTTGAATTCAGAAGAGGAATCTTCCTGACTCCAGCCCAGGCACTCTTTCCACTTCACTGTATATTGGAAATATTAGAAAACTACAACATGCCTAAGGGAAGCTTCATGAATACCCCACCCAGGGGAGAAAAAGGATTTCTAGTCATTAGAAGTTGTCACATGTGCTCTCCAAGCCGGAGTCCACTTTACCTTCAGTTCTCTATGTACTTGTGGGAAAGCCACTGTTCTTACTACACAAGCTTAGTAAGTGCCCCTCTCTGATTAAGTTTGTCGGAGTAATCGATGTCAGTCAGTCAACAAGCATTTAAATGCCTACTATGCACCGGGCACCGTGCTAAGCATCAGGATACAAAAAAAGGCAACTCCAACCTTGCCTACAAGTCTGCATGTTTTAACGAGGGAGACAATATGCCCCAAATTGTACATGATATACACAGGCTAAATTGGAGGTAGTTTGGGGGGAAGGTACTAGCAGCAAGGGTTGTGGGGGTCTGGGACCCAGCACAAGCTAGTGTTTGCGTGGAGTTTTAAAAGAAGCCAGCAGGTGGCGATAAGGCATGGAGAGTGGGGAGAGAGTTGAGGCAAGGAGACCAATGGTATGAGATAATGAGAGCCTGCACCAAGATGGAAAAGGGGGAGGGTTGGAGGGAAAAGATAATGAGTTTTCTTTTAGACATGTTGAATTTGAGGGGTCTGTGACATCCATTTTGAGATGGCCAAAGGCAGCTGGTGATGTGGGATTCTGAATCAGGAGAAAGACTAGGGCTGGATGTATATACATAGGTTCATTGGACCTATGATAGCTCATGAGCTATTGCATTAGGAAAACAACCTTCCAACTCTTCAGGGATATTTTGGGCTCTGAGGGCATAAGTATCCCCTTAGAAGTATCAACTGCCAGGGCAGCTGAGATTAGGGCAGTGAAGCCAAACCATGCACTACATTATCATAACTCCTTGTCTACATCCATTCTGTCTCTTGGGAGGAAGTCAATGTTCTGTCAAAAAAACCCAAAGTCCCTTGGTATAGTATTTTCTCATTATTGGGGAAGCTCAGTGCCTTCTTCTTCTGCCTGTGTGAGAAGCAGGGGTAGGGTTGTCCAGAGCAGGAGAGAAGAAAGATCTATTTTTTAAAATCTTTTGGGGGTCTTCTAGCCTCCAGAATCAAGATAAAAGATGCACAGGTTTCCAGCCTCTCTTCAGAGTCATAAAGAGAGTAAAACTCTGGGAAGAAGCTGCCAATAAGGAAGCCCTTATTCTTGTGTTGCTACACTACAGACTTCAGAGAAGTTTCCCCTTGGACAAGATCTGGGACTTTCTTGGTTGAGCTGAGATATGTCTCTCCCAATGGAAGAGCTCATTCAATCTGTCTTTTCTCATGTGTATTTTATATGTATACTTTCTCTGATTTGGGTCTCTTTGCCATTTGCTATGTGTGTTCATTGTGGGACTGGCATTTGGTGGGAATGGGGTCAAGCCATGGAGATAAAGCTTGGGGGCCTCGTTCCCCATTAAGAAATAACCATCAGCGGCAGCTAGGTGGCACAGTGGATAAAGCACCAGCCCTGGATTCAGGAGGACCTGAGTTCAAATTCGGCCCCAGACACTTGACACTTACTGACTGTGTGACCCATGGCAAGTCACTTAACCCTCATTGCCCCAGAAAGGAAGGAAGGAAGGAAGGAAGGAAGGAAGGAAGGAAGGAAGGAAGGAAGGAAGGAAGGAAGGAAGGAAGGAAGGAAGGAAGGAAGGAAAGAAGGAAGGAAGGAAGGAAGGAGGAACCATCAGGAGTTTAGCTTGAACCTTAAAATTATATCCCCTAAACAGACAATATTTAAGGGAGCATATACATATAATTTTGCCCTATACCCCTTCTTTCTCTTTGGTTTCCTTTCTGGAAGGAATTAAAGTCTCCTTTGGAGAAGGGTGGGGAAAGGGGATACTAGAGATGTAGGTGTTCATACCATCCTTCAATTCACATGTGACACCCCATGCCTACATGTGGAAGACAGCCTCTCTATAAGAGGTTGACCCTCTAACGATAAAACAATGATTTCTGTTTTGTAACCTTGATAATAATGATGATAATAACTAGTGTTTATAGAGTGATTTAAGGTTTTTGAAGTGCTTTCTGTATCTCACTTTATCCTCACAATAACCTTCTTGGAAGTATGCTATTCTCACCCCCATTCTACAAAGGAAGAAACAGACTCCAAGTATTTTCTAGGGTCACACAGAGAGTAAGTATCTGAGGGGCATTCAAATTCATGTCTTCTTTGACTCCCAAGTCCAGCACTAATAACACAAGGAAGTATTAACAGGCCTCTTTTGATGAGGCAACAAAGAAGAGTAAGAAGGAGAGCCCTCTCTGCCTTTTGAGCAGAGGTGGTTATGGTACCTTTTTTGCTCCCTCTTCTGTGCCAAGGAGGTGCCTCATGTAAGAACCCATGGGGTGGGGGGCAGCTAAATGGTATAGTGGATAAAGCACCAGCCCTGGATTCAGGAGGTCCTGAGTTCAAATCCAGCCTCAGACACTTGACAGTTACTAGTTGTGACCCTGGGCAAGTCACTTGACCCTCATTGCCCCGACATAAATTTAAAAAAAAAAGAAGCCATGGGACAGCCGCTTTTATTATACACCATGATGTATTTTAAGTATGGTGGCCTCCTGGTCGTTCTTCCCACTTGATGTTCTGTCTCCCATCTCTCTGCCTAGAATATTCTTCTTTTTCTTTTCCTCTACCTTTAGAATCCCTTGTTTCCTTCAAGAATACAATCAAGTGCTAAATTCCACAGGAGACCTTTCCGGCTCCCCTTCTTCTCCACCCCCTGATGCTTCCCTGCTGTCAGAGCTTCCTGTCCATCTTAAATTCCCCTTGTGACGAATGACTCACTCACTCTACCTCAGGGTTGGGGGAAGGGGCAGTCTCCAGTACGCCTCTTTTGTTTCTTTGTGCACACTTTATGTATTTTGTCTATAGACATCTCAGGCCACAGTTTTTTTTTGTTTTTGTTTTTTTTGTTTCTTTTTTTAGGCAATGGGGGTTAAGTGACTTGCCCAGAGTCACACAGCTAGTAAGTGTCAAGTGTCTGAGGCCGGATTTGAACTCAGGTACTCCTGAATCCAGGGCCGGTGCTTTAACCACTGGGCCATCTAGCTGCCCCGCAGGCCACAGTTTTTACGACCAGCTCCTTTCTTAAAATTTGTCCCTTTTCACATTTCAATTACCCTTTTGGGGGGGGGGGCAATGAGGGTTAAGTGACTTGCCCAGGGTCACACAGCTAGTAAGTGTCAAGTGTCTGAGGCCAGATTTGAACTCAGGTCCTCCTGACTCCAGGGCTGGTGCTCTATCCACTGCACCACCTAGCTGCCCCTCAATTACTCTTTTTACTGGCTCATAGCTCACTCTCTAGGGCAGGGAGTGTCACGGGCATCATGATACCTACTAGTATCATGCTTTTTATCTATCTATATGCATAATCAAAGGAAATGCTTAATTTCTGTTAGAGGTTATTAAAAATAAAGATGTAATTTCCCAACATCCAAGTTAACAGATGCCCTGAAATCTCTCCAGGTTAAGAGCCCCAGCTCTGAATACCTAGTTTTGCTCCTCACCTTTTCAGTATAAAGCTCTCTGAGACTGAGAGATGAGAAGATACCAGGTTTAAAACTGGAAAAGACTTCAGATCAGAGGCCTTAAACACCCTGTGGAGGGAAAGGAGAGGGCCTCATAATTAGGGTTAGAGTTCTTCCTAACTCCCCATGATCCCTCTCTCCCTCCTACAACACTCCCAAACCAGATTAAAATGTATTTGAAGACTATTTAACAAACTAAATAAAAATATAATAGCTCATAGATAATAGTAATATGTGGCTTTCAAAATGAGAGATCCTTAGGTATAATTGGTTTAATGGCCTCCCATTTCTATTTGAATTTGACACTTTTGAATTTGTCTTTAGATAATCACCCAGTTCCCACCCTGTTCTCCCATTTTACAGAAGAAGAAAATGAAGCCCAGAGCAGTGGTAAGCCTCTACAAAATTTCACTCTCAGCCTACTCAATATGGCTGTAATTGCAGATCAGAATAGTCTGTGGGCTTACAAAGCCTTGTGCTCCAGATGATTGGTCCAAGAAAGGCCGTTGCCATGGCATCCAAGCAAGAGAGAATGGCAGGCTGTTCTCCTGAGATGAAGGCTGCTGTCAAGAGCCCTAAAGAGGAAAATGGGGGAGGGCAGAGAAGGAGGGGCAGGGGAGGGGGATGGAAAGGAAAGGAAATGGATGAGCAGGGAGATGTGGAGGAGGACAGGTAGACTTGTTTATTCTCTGAATAGGAACTCTCATTACGAGCCCCTTCCCGAGCTCTCAGGAGAATGGGATGGAGATGGATAATGGTGATTTAGAGTGGGGGAAAGTCTCTACCTGAGAGGATAAATGTCCAGCTCTCTTCTGACCAAGAGACTGCAGAAGGAAAAAGTTGCCAGAGGCTTGAGTGTGCGAGACAAAACAGCTGTGTAGCCCTGAGTGCAGCCCTTTCTGCAGCAGTGGAAAGAACTTGGGCCTTTAGTCAGAGGATTTGGGTTTCATTCCCAGCTTTATTATTCAACACCTGTGTGACCTTGGACAAATCACTTTGATTGCCTGCATCTCACTTTTACTACATGAAATATAATAACAGCTAACATTTCTATAGCTCAAGTTTGCAAAAGCATTTTAATATATTGTCTCATTTAATTCTCACTAAAGCTCAAATATTGCCCCCCTTATAAGTGATGAAAAGGTTAGATTAATTGGCCTCTAAGGTTCCTGACAGTTCCAAATCCATGATTTTGAGTTCCTCTTCCCCCTCCCATTCTGGGCCCTAATCATTCCCCTGGGCGTTGTCAGCATCAGGAAGGAGCTGGAGCTTGGGAATCCTGTCACCAGCTCAGCCTCTCTGCTTCCTTTCGTTCTGGCTCCCAGGTGAGGAAGGTGGTAAATGGGGGCCAGGTGTCTGATGGGACTTGATGTCTGACACTTATTGTGTGATCCTGGGTAAGTCACTTCACTCAGAATTCTCTTCTGAGGTCCAGATT
The DNA here is from genome assembly GCF_019393635.1 of Dromiciops gliroides. Classification (NCBI taxonomy): domain Eukaryota; kingdom Metazoa; phylum Chordata; class Mammalia; order Microbiotheria; family Microbiotheriidae; genus Dromiciops; species Dromiciops gliroides. The sequence continues at coordinate 662,749,606 of NC_057862.1, forward strand.
CATATGACTTTTCCTCCCAACTCCCTTATGAGTGTGTTCTTGTGAATGTAAATGCAAAGAAGGTATTGTTAAAGAGTAAAATAAATTTGGCTTTGTCCACTGATGTCAAGCATTTCTGCTTTCTTTTTCCATTTAGAAATATCAGGTTTCCAGAAGCCATCTAGTTTGACCTTTTTATTTTACAAATTGAGGAAACTGAGACTCACTCAGAAAAGGGAAATAATAATTAAAAAACAGCTAACACTTCTATAGTGCTTACTATGTGCCAGCTGCTGTACTAAGCACCTTTGTCATCTCATTTGATCCTCACAACAACCTTGCTAGGTAGGTGCTATTTATAGATGGGGAAACAGATAAACACATGTTAAGTGACTTACCTAGGGTCATATAGCTAGTAAGTATCTGAGGCTGGATTTGAACTAAGGTCTTCCCGGCTCCAGGCCCAGCTCTCCATGCATTGTACCCTCTAACTGCCCCTATGACTTAGGATCATAGATTTAAGGGACCCTAGAGGTTGTTTTTTTTTTAAATCAAGCCCCCTTGTTTTACAAATCAAGAAAATGAAGCTCAGAGAAACCTTTAACACAGGGACTGTATGGCAGAGTCTGAGTTCAAACCCAAATTACCTGAGTACAAATCCAATGATTGTTTTGCCCGGTACCAGGTCTGAAGCCCATCGGTGTCAAGCTCCTAATTCTCATCCAGATGAAGGTAGCCAGGGGAAGTTTATGCCAAGTTAAGAAGTATCCAAAGTGGCCGGCTGGCCTCGGTCTCCCATTTGTCCTTGACCCTAGTGATAGATGATGCTGCACCTGCACCATCATCATCATCATCATCACAATGGGCACCTACAGCCTACTTGCAGAGCACTGTGCAGGGCAGTGGGGATTATTTGGAGGTGTGAGACACAATTGCCCAGTTGAGTTAGGGAGACAACACAGTTACATAAGTAATAATCATAACTGGCATTAATATAATGCCCTGTATTCATTATCTCATTTGATCCTTGCAACAACTCTGTGAGAGAGGCTCAGTAGCTCTTCTCTCTGTTTTAGAGATAAGGGAAGCTCAAAGAGGATTAGTAATTTGTGCACTGTCATACACCTAGTAAATTTCAGAGGGAGAATATGAACCAAGGTTTCTCTTTTTTTTTTCTTTTTTTTTTTTTTTTTGATGAGGCAATTGGGGTTAAGTGACTTGCCTAAAGTCACACAGCTAGTAAGTATTAAGGGTCTGAGGTCGGATTTGAACTCAGATCCTCCTGACTTCAGGGCCAGTACTCTATCCACTGCGACACCTAGCTTCCCCTAAGGTTTCTCTTGACACCACGGTACAGTGCTTTTGCCACTGAACCTCCCTTTACTTAACTAATTTGAGAGGAATAGCTCTGTCCCAGGCTGCTGTGGAAGGTCTCAAGGACCCAAACCTACATGTAACTTTAAGCTGCTCTTAGCCACAAGGGTTTCTAAACAAAACTTGGAGAATTTAAACACCCTTATCCTGAAATGGGACCCATGAGACTCAGAGGAAGCTGGTGGTGCAGTAGGTAGAGTACTGACTGGACTTGGAGTCAGGAAGATCTGAGTTCAAATCTGTTCTGATACACTACCTAGCTGTGAGATCCTGGGCAAACGATTTAACCTCTGTCTGCCTCAGTTTCCTCAGTTGTAAAATGGGGATAATAATAGCCTCTCATGGGGGTTGTGAGGATCAAATGAAATAATATTTATAGAGTGCCTGGAGCATATTTTTAGACCGACGTTTGTGTCATCTGTGACACAAAAGGAAGTTAAAAATCTCTGCCTTGGCGTTTAAGGGAGAGGAAATGAATGATGAAAGGAGGTGTCACAAAGTGAAGGGTATTTGACTCATCCTGAAGTTCTGATGCCTCTGGGCCCTGGAAGCAGGCTACGTGTGTGCCTGTATGTCTCTGCGTTTCTATTCTTGTAAATGTGTCTATGTTGCCCCTGCTTACCTGTCTTCTGTGTCTATCACTGAGTCAGTCTTCCTTTCGATTTAGTACGAGCAAAGTTTGAGAAGGCAGTGATACAACAGGTAGTGAGACCTTATGGGCAGCTGAAGATACAGGAAAGGTAGGGAGGGCAGGACCAGGGGCTGAGATCCAGGTGTCCGGCTGTGTGCAGCTAATGATGACCAGCGCCTTGGCAACAAGTGACGGTTTTGCAAAGGTAGGGAGAGCAGAGACAGACGCCAAGCCTGCGTAAAAGCTACGCATTTCCACCAGCGGACTAGGAGGGGCCGTTGCCAAGGGCTCCGGGGGGACATGCGACAGCATCCCCCCTTAGGCCCCCCAGTACCCCCGAGTCACATGAGCTCCAGGATCCAGTGTTGGGGCTGCGAGGCTGGCGCAGAGTGGGGTCAGCTGACGGCGCTGCGGCCCCTCGGCTTCAGTGAAGACAAGCAGGGACACCCTCCCGGACAGTCTGCATAGCCGCTGTCCAGCCCGATCCCGAGATGGACCCAATTGACGAGAAGAAGCTGCGGGCCCTGCAGATGCTGCAGCCCCCCGGTCTGGGCAAGGGTCGAGCGCTCCTGGCCACTCTGCGGACCCTGATGCTCTTCACCGCGGCGATGATCACCTTACCCATTGGGCTCTACTTCGTGTCTAAGACGTATCTCTTCGAAGGCATGCTGGGCTTGCCGACCATCGACAGCTACTTCTATTCCGCGATCGTGGCCGTGGTCTCCGTGCATATAGTGCTAGCTCTCTTCGTCTACATGGCCTGGAACGAAGGCACCCGGCAGTGGCAGGAGGCGAGCAAGCTAGAATAGGAGAACAGCAGCCCCGCCCGGATGGCCCTCACCCACCCACCCACCTCCTAGCCCCCCGGCTGGGGAGGGGGGCCCAGCGGAAAGATCCGGGGCTTGGGCATCGTGGGCATCCGTGGGGGCCGCTGCTTTCCACCCGACCCATGAATGTTTGAGGAGGTAAGCATAGCTGCCAATCCCGACTTCATGCTTCGGCCCCTGTGGCTGGAAGGGGAAGTTGGACGGAGGGAAATAGAGTGTTTTACAACTGAAATCGGGTTTGGGACGTTTGGCAGGCTGGCGCAGCCCACTCTCTTAAGGAAACTAACTGCGCTCCGTGTAAGTTGTGCTATTAATTAGAGATGGGCTCTGATTTGGGAGCATTGAAATGAATCTGCCTGTCGCTTGACTCATAACACCCTAGGATTTCATCTTTGGAGCTGGACGGGACTTCATTGCAACAATACTGATCTTTAGTGTTCCAGCGTCATGTTGAATTTTTCAGTAGGATTTCTTGGCTGAAAAGGGACGGGGTTGGTAAATCACAGATAGCCTCTCTCCTTACTGTTAAGTGACTTGAACACTTTGGGCCCTTCCTAAGGGTTTCCTAAATAGAAAGGAATTTAATTTAAGGCATCTTAATGTGGATAGGTGTGGAGCTTGGGGGAGGGAGGTGGAGGGGGGGCGGAATGACATCAAGGATGGAGATAAGAGATTCAGGACTCAATAGTATAGACGTGAGAACTGTTACCATGGCAGCAAAAGAAATTGCAGAGCGAGAGAGGGAGAGCGAAGGGAAGAGGGAACGGGGAGGGAGGAGAGGGAGAGGAAGAGAGAGAGAAAGACCGAGTCAAAGGGTGCCTCTACTGAAACCAGACGCTTGCTCCTCTTTACAATGAAACGAGTGTTAAAAGGGACCTGTGAATCAGCCTTGAATGAAATTCTTGATTCAGTTTTCACTACGATAAATCAGTTAATTGACTTTAGCATTGACTCAAAATCCCAGCATATGTATTCGACGCATTCCATTTGTAAATTAAGATTTTCTAATTGTGTTCACCATCATGTGTCAGTCAACAAACATTTATTAAGAGCCTACTATGAGCCAGGAACTGTGATGAGCACCGTGGGTATAAAAACAGGCAAAAACCGGGGTGCTTGTTCTTAAGGAGCCCACCTTCTAATGGAGGCCATGAAAACAACTGTGCAAATACAAAGATAAATGCACACATATATGCCCCTATATATACACATACATATATACTGCCTTCCATTTACACTATATATACACATATGTATATATGAATATACATTTATATATAGTGTAAATGGATGGTAATCTCAAAAAGAAAACACTAACAGTGCATGCAGGGATGATAGGGGTTGGGGTGGCAGATACCCATTAAAGCCTCCTCCAGAAGGGGGATGATGTAGTTTCTAGGTATGACTAGTCAGTCAGTAATTCAACCAGCATTTATTAAGCATTCTGTTAAATGCTGGGGATACAAAGAAAACATTCTTTTCACTGGGAAAGACAAGATGAAAAAATTGTACATATACAACATGCCTACACATACTATATACTACATACATTACACATAATGTAAGGTAAAATAGGTATGGTCATTCATTTTTATATGTTGAGAATACAAAAAAATCCATAGCTGGATGATTTTAGTCATCTAATAAGTAATCCTTGAGAAACATCCCAGCTTACAGGGAAACAGGCTATCGGGATGGATAGCACAGTGCACCTGGATTCAGGAAGTCTTTGGTTCAAATCTCACTTCTGACACTTAGGATCCTATATCTGGAGATCTCCTAAACCCAATCCCTAATTTTACAGATGAGGCAACTGAGACCCTGGGAAGTAAAGTGACCTGCCCAGGGTCATACAAGTGGTACCTGGCAGATCTGGGATTCAAACCCAGGCCCCTCTGAACTCAACATCCAACCTGTTTTCTTCTGCACCATGCTGTGAGACTATTTGCAAATCACTTGATTTCTCTGAGGCTTCATTGCCTCAGCTACAAAATTGGGCCCATAATGTTACTAGTACCCAGTACTAAAAGCTTTCATTTATTATAACACTTTAAGGTTTCCATATCAATTTATATAACTGTCTCATTTGACTGTCACAACCACTCTGTGAGGTAGGTGCTGTTGTTATTCCCACTTCACAGGTGACTGAGGCTCAGAACAGTTAAGTCACTTGCCCAGGGTCACACAGCTAGGAAGGTGGATGTGCCTACCACGAATGCAGGTGATACAACCCCCTTCGACGTTTTAGTAGATAGTCCATATGAGTGAGGCAAAGGAAATACAGTAACCATGGCAGACAACCTACCCACTTAAATATGAGGGAGAAAATCAGATTGGATAATAAAATAATTTTGTCATTTGGCCACTAGAGGATGACAGGTTTACATAGCTGAATATTCCTCTCTGTTTTGATTCAGAATCCTGGGAGAGTAGCCTCTTATGTTTAGAGACATAGAGACTCAACCAGCTGAGTCCCAGAGAAGTGAGATGTCCAAAGTCACAGAAGTAATAGATGAACATATTCAAGTCTTTTGACTCCAGATCCAGTTTTCTTTTCACTTTGTAAGCTTAATAAGTCAGGTGCAGAGAGAGTAGATAGGAGGATTAGTTTCTAAGAGTGATCCACATTTTCTCTACCAGTTGAGGAAAATATGGGATTGGGTAGGAATTAGAAAAATTAGGTAGTGGTGAAATAACAGCATATATACTGTGATAAACAAAAGAAAGGGAAAGTTTGAGAAGCAAACACAAACTATTGACTTTATAACCTTAAATGTGTGTCTCATTACTCATTTCAGACTCCAGCGTGGATATTGTGCTATGTCTCCATATTCCCTGTTTATGACACCAGGAGAGAGAGCGGCCATCACTTGCAGTGCCAGTCAAAGACTCCACATATTCTGTGATAAAAACACCGGCTTGTCCTGGTACCAATGGATACCAAGGAAAATTCCTCAGTTCTCCATTTACTTGGTTTCCACTCTGTACTCTGGGGGGTCCAGCCTAATTCAGTGGTGGTAGGTATGGGATAGATTTCATTATCAAAATCAGAAGCCAGAAAGCTGAAGATTTTGCAGATTATTACTGATAATCATCCCACCTACCATAGTATTCCAGTACCTATTATAGCCTTCCCCACCTCCCTGGACCTGTTTGGTTCTTTAGCTCAGAGGACCATCTGATTCATCCCAAAACCTATGTCCAGAGCAGCCGCTGTTCTCATATCAAGATATAGCTCAACTCTGCCCTATGCTTTGGGGTCTGTTCCTCTCATAATCTATAGTATTATTCCAAAAGCAGTATGGGGTCATGAAAGGAGCACAAGGTTCAGACTCAGAAAACCTGGTTTTGAATCCTAGCTCTACCACTAATTAGATGCAATTTACTTCAGTTTACCAATCCACTGAATAAGTATAATGATTTTTTTTAATCATGCCACCTCCATCATAGATGAACTTGTATGTAAATTGGATCAAGTCCAGATCTCAATTTCATCATCTTAATGCCACTGCCACTTCCTTGGTAGATCTGGTCCTGAGGGGTTAAGAGTGCAAATGTGCCAGGTCCACTTTTGTCCCTCTTAAGAATGTCATTGTAAAGCCACTGAAAGATATGCTTCATTTCACATCTATTTGATGTATTTCTGGTTCTTAGCTAAAGTTGTTCTGCTGCTCTTTGGAATCCCATGTATTCATTCATTCACTGCTTTTGCTTGTCCTGTGGAACAATGACACTGGTCTTCTGCCCTTCTCTATGTAGCTTTGCAAATTGAGCTCGCATTCCAAACTATTGCTACCTGTGGCTATTATATCTCTGCTTTGCAAAGTTGAGTGCCTGCTACCTGTGACAGTTTCTGAGCTCTTTTGATCTTCTTGTTGTGACAACTAGTCAGCATAATTTGGACTTTTCTAGGAAATGATGATAAAAGCAATGCCTATTATCCATTTCTGATTTTGAGACCCCCCACAATTTGATGCTTACTTTAACCTTTTCTCTTATCAGTAGCTAATCTGATTGTATAACATCAGCTGGTTTCAAAATCACTGCTACAATGGACCAATGGTTTCCTGTCTTTTAAGATATCATGTTACATATTTGGCACATCAAGTGCTTTCCACACTTCTATCAAAGATATTCACAATTTATTGATGTGAGGCTTCTGAGTAGTCTACAAGTCTTTGACTCCTTTCCTTTCTTGTTCCTGAACCTTATTCTCCAACATAGTTTTTATCATCTCCACATGCTCACTTCAGCATCAAAATTGTTTATTTTGTTTAGAGAATCTCATTGAGTTCTTTTAAAAACATTTTCTACCCTTTCCTCTGTAATGGATATTGGTATATAAGCTTTATTCACCTTTGCTGTGGTCTGTAAAATTGGTGAAAACTTCAACATGAGATAACAAAATATAGCATGAAATGATATTTCTTGTTGCCTTGGAGTGTCATGAAAATAATTTGACATTTCACTTATTTACTTTTCTAAAGATCTACCAGCTATTCTTCCATTTTGCTGTGGCTTTGTTATAGCTTCCAGTTTTATTAATAGCTAGAATAGGGCTAAGTGGTTGGATATATGCTAAAATAAATGCAATTCAATATGGCAGTTGTTTTGCACATTGTCTAAATGAAAGGATTTCTTGTTGAAGGCAAAGTTCTCCAATTGCTTCTATTTACAAGTGGCCTGCATCAAGACCAGGAATACACTTAATATTTAGTACAGTGCCTGGCATTTAGTAAGCACTTAAATGCTTGTTGACTGACTGATTGACAGTAAAATATCCAGAAATGTGAAAGAGCTTAGTGTATCCAATATGGAAAAATAAAGTGGATGAAAATTGAACATTCCTCAAGTTATATCATGGTGCTAGAAGGGTGGTCCAACTAGCTAGCACATTGATATATATTTTATGGGTAATGAGCCTGGACCCAGAATTTCATAGGAAGAGATTAGGTTGAATTGCATATAGTGAATTGTGCAACGCTTTGCTTTTAGTGATCCCAAACTGCACTATTGTGAAAACCCAATTCTTTAATGCTGTATTTTCCCAATGACATTATAAGCTGCTGATCATGGAATACCACATTCTCAGAAGACTCGGTTAAAGATAGCCTAGTAGGCAAAGGAAAGATGCATGGCAGTAGTGAATTGTTTGTAGCCTGCTACCAGTGATGGCTTGTGCATAAGATTTGGCTCCAAAGGCATTGAAGTGGGGACTAGCTCAAAAAGAATGTGGGCTTCTCTTGTAGTAAAGATGAGAAAATGGATGGATAACTCAAGTGACACATGGGGATTCACAAGATCCAAAGAGAACCAGAAGAAGCTCTTCACATTGGCTGGATCATCTATGAAGGGTTCTTGGAGAGATTTCATCAAGACTGACAGAAGGATGAAAAGGCAGGGATGAGTTATGAAGTAAAGGATTGCCAACAGAGTGGGGACATCATTTTTTGGGAATGACAACCTTCTGGGTATACCTTAAATCATGCCTGGCTGGCAGCTACTTTGTTGGTTAAGTCCCTGCATTTAAAAGCCTGCTATTTTAGAAGAGAAGCAAGTAGGTGAGAGCAGGAGCTAAGGGTTTGTCTCTCTCAACCCTAAAGGGGAAAAAGGGAAAGCTTAATAAGAAAGGCAATAAATTGCACCTAAGTGTATATATGTCTACATCTTGCTCTAAATGTGTTATCTTTTAAATAAATTGTTTAGTAACATCAATCAAGGTTGCTGTGTTTGGCTATTTCAGTTAAATTATTTACAAAACACATCCTGTAAAATATAGAGAATATTATGCTTTGGGCTTAATTCTTCATGAACCCTACTGTTGGAACCATGGACCATCCAGTGGAATTATCATTGGCTTCTCGTAGCCACTTGCCCTAATTCCAGGCAAAGGAGCTAAGAAGAAATAATTAAGCTTCTTCATTGTGGGACCTGTATGTAAACCATGTAAGACAACAGTTAGGGTCAGAAATCATAGGATCGGGCGGCTAGGTGGCGCAGTGGATAGAGCACCGGCCCTGGAGTCAGGAGTACCTGAGTTCAAATCCGGCCTTGGACACTTAACACTTACTAGCTGTGTGACCCTGGGCAAGTCACTTAACCCCAATTGCCTCACTAAAAAAACAAAAAACCAAAAAAAAGAAATCATAGGATCATAGATCTAGAGCTGAAGGGATATAGCAGTCATTTTAGTTCCTTATTTTACAGATGGGAAAACTGAGAAGTGACTCATATATACATAGTAACTCCAAGGCCGGATTTGAATCTAAGTCCTATGGCTTTGGTGCCAGTTCTCTTTCCAGGGGACCATTTTTATCTTATTTTATTCTTAAAATGGGCACACATTACACATATACATTAAGGGAGCATTGGGTCTGAACTAAGGAAGACCTGAATTCAAATCCAGCCCCAGACGGTTAATAACTATGTGACCCTTAGCATGTCATTTAACCTTGTTTGTCTCAGTTTCCTCACCTGTAAAATGAGCTGGAAAAAGAAATGACAAACCACTTCAATATCTCTGCCAAGAAAACCCCAAGTGGGGACACAAAGAGTTAGAGATGACTGAGACTATTCAACAACAACAGCAGCAGCAGCAGCAGCAGCAGCAATAAATTGTTCATTAATTCCTTCCCCCTCCCCTGCCACACACACCCCCAGAATTTGGGAATGGGTAGGAAAGAGTTGATGAACTGATCCAGGGAGAGAGTTGGGGAGTCTGGATAGGAAAATCTCAGAGGCTCTTCATTTTGGAGGGCATAAGGATATAATACACTGACTAAAATGTTCTATATATGTATAAATAATAATAACATACTATTTTCTATTGATATGTGGAATAGCAGTGACTTCATCATGATACAAAACTCCTGGTATTCTGGCTTCTTCCACCTGTGACAGATTACAACTAGATCATTTTGTAGCTAAGTCCAGAGAAATACCTGATTAAATCTCAGAGAAGTTAAGCCATTTGCTCAATGTAACATAGCAAGGGCAGCTAGGTGGCACAGTGGATAGAGCACCGGCCCTGGAGTCAGGAGTACCTGAGTTCAAATCCGGCCTCAGACATTTAACACTTACTAGCTGTGTGACCCTGGGCAAGTCACTTAACCCCAATTGCCTCACTAAAAAAAAAAAATAATAATCAATGTAACATAGCTACTAAGTGGATTCTGTCTTCCTGCCTATAGCCCAGCACTCTTATCTATTGGAATCTTTTCTTTGTAAAACACATTTAAAGAACAAAACTCAAAATACACCATAGAAAGGGAAAATAAAGTTTAATTTAAGGAGTAAATTCTGTCCTTGTAGTACTTCTTCTTTTTTTTTTTTTGGTGAGGCAGTTGGGGTTAAGTGACTTGCCCAGGGTCGCACAGCTAGTAAGTGTTAAGTGTCTGAGGCTAGATTTGAACTCAGGTACTCCTGAATCCAGGGCTGGTGCTCTATCTACTGCACCACCTAGCTGCCCACCTTGTAGTACTTCTGGGTTTTTTTGTTTTTGTTTTTGTTTTTTTTTGGTGAGGCAATTGGGGTTAAGTGACTTGCCCAGGGTCACACAGCTAGTAAGTGTCAAGTGTCTGAGGCTAGATTTGAACTCAGTTCCTCCTGAATCCAGGGCCAGTGCTTTATCCACTGTGTCCCCTAGCTGCCCCAATGGACAAGATTTTAACCCCAACTATGAATTCCACTGCCAATGCTTTTTATACTCTGCCAATACCAAGGACTTCACAAAGTGAAGTTGCCTCTCACTTCTGAGTGTTTCTTGACTCCTATCATTCTCGACTGTTTCCATTGAGGCCAAGTTCTGATTCTTGGGATTGATGAGGCCACCATGTTCTTCCTGATGACAGGGAGAGAGAACATTGATCTCTAAAGGGAAACCACTGCATTTCTTAATCTGGGGTCTTCAGGAATCTTATCCAGATGGCCAGGTGCCAATGAGTTTCTCAACAAGAAGGAAATGATTGAGAATTGGAAGTTTCCCCTAATTGTCTCTGCTGTTAGGGCCTGGGGAAGGAGCAGGATGACTCTGGGTCTACAACTGTCAGCTTGAGCTGAAAACACTTCATGGAAAGGGAGTTCGCCTGTAAACATTCCTCCACTTTCTACAAAGCAGTGGCCCACAGTGTGGGCCTGTAGAGGATGCCTAGAATCAGGGATGAGAAAGAGAATTTGTAATGCATTCCATCCTTACACTCAGAGTTTCTCACCTCTGATACTTATTTATTGTGTGATCAGGGGAAAGCCATTTGATCACTACCTCAGTTTCTTTCTCTGTAAATTGAGGGGGTTGAAGTAGATGTCACTGACATTCTTTCCAACTTTAAATCTAGGATCCTATGATCTTTCTAGAAGATATCAGACAGGGAAGATACATTTGTTTGTTTTGTACGAGTAATACATTTTTTAATGAGGGGTACAATTCTAACCAGAAGCAGGAGACTCTTGAGACCCCTCCAGTCATGCTTGTCTTATAGGAAGCTAACAATCTGAGGTGTTTCCTTTTAAGCCCTGTAGAACAGGCTACATAATCTCCCTGAGACTCAGTGAGCAGCCCTGTCCTAACTTGAGACACATGGAACTGCCCATGTTGACAAACCATCTCTACAACTCTCAACCAAGGCCTTCCTCCCTCCTAAGGCTACTTAGCATGTTTCTCCTACTTCTAAGGTCATTATTAAATGATTTTTCACTTTCATTTTCTCCCACATGAATCCCATTTTTAAGCCTTCTCCATAAAAATATTCCCTTACAATAGTATTTTAATTGGCAATTTGTTTTCCCCCATAAAGGGTTTCTCTTTAAGTGTGGAATGAAAAATTTTGTCCCTTTTCGAAGGATTGTCAGCTGTAAGTGAGCAGGTAGGGACAGGACATTTTTTTTGGTTGGGGGGTGGGATGGACACACAAGCTCCTTAAAATCACATAGGCCTGGGGGCAGCTAGGTGGTGCAGTGGATAGAGCACTGGCCCTGGATTCAGGAGGACCTGAGTTCAAATCCGACCTCGGACACTTAACACTTACTAGCTGTGTGACCCTGGGCAAGTCACTTAACCACAGTTGCCAAAAAAGAAAAACAAAAACAAAAAAATCACATAGGCCTTCCTCTGCTGGCCCAGAAGGTGATTTACACCTTTTAGGACAACTAGGAGTGGGGTGTGTCTATTGCGGAAGGCTTATAGTCTCACCATTTTTTTTTTTCTTGCCATGCTTAGAAGACTTAGGCTGCTGGAGGACAAGTTTGAGACCCGATGGGAAGGAAAAGTCTGGCTTCTTTTCGCCACCAGCTTCTTTCTGAGAGTTGGAACCTCCCTTTTTTTCTCCACAAAGACCACCACTCCATCCATTCAGATCACCTTCTCCTGCTCCCCTTCAGTCCCCTGGCATTATAAACCCGCTTTGCTCACTTTTCCTTTAGCCCAAGCCCTGCCCAGTCTTCCCCTCCTTTTTGATGTAACATTTTTTTTGAAGGGAGGAGGATGGAACTATGGAAGGAAAAACTGACCCAGGTAGAAAATAGAGCTTCTAGCTGAACATCATTTAGAGGCATCTGATAGCATTTCTTTCCTTGCCTGGTCTCATCCTCAGGATCAAAAGAGGTAACATTTGTAACGTCTTTAACTGAGTGCCTGACATACAGTAGGCATTTAATAAATGCTTATTCCCTCCCCCTCCCCTTCTATAGCAGCTACAGTGGCAATATTGGCCTCATTCTGGGCTGCAATTCCTCCATCTTTGGTAGATTAGAAATGGGAAAAGTTACCTCCTCCTTTGCTTCCTGTGATTGCCACTCTCTCTTACAAGACGTCTTTCCCCAGAAATATTTGTCCTTCACTAACATACAAAATTCCCGGTATCTTGAGCTACTGCAAATGACCTTCTTCAACCCTTGTCAATTGTTTGAGGCTCCTAAATTGTCAGTTAAGGATCTGATCAGAAGCATGGCAGCTTCTCTCCCATAGGGATACAGAACCTGAGCATAAACGTCCTGTGTAGCTTTTTTTAGTTTCACCCCACATGCCAGCTGCTTCCTGAAGGGTTAAATTGCCATATCAAATGATCATACCCTCCACTGGGTAGGGGATATATCATTTTATATCTCTCCTAAAACATGAGGAGGCATAGTGGATAATGCACTGGGCTTGAAATCAAGAAGACTCATCTTCGTGAATCCAAACCTGCTGTGTTACCCAAGATAAGTCACTTCACCCTGTTTGCCTCAGTTTCTTCATCTGTAAAATGAGCTGGAGAAGGAAATGACAAACCACTCTGGTATCTCTGCTGAGGAAACCCCAAATTGGGTCATGAAGAGTTGTACACAACTGAACAACAAACAACAACAGTTGTCTTCAGTCCCTTTTCCTGGGCTGTTTCTAGTTTTAACTACACGGCCAAAAGAAACTTTCTCCTTTCTCTTCTTTCTTCCATTCCCAGTTGGACTCTCCTCATCCCCAAATCACTGCTCTCAGTGTTCCACCCTCACCATCTACTCAGAGAAATGCTGAGTGGTATCTACTCATGTAGGTAGTATTAGCTATCCCAGAATATCCACAAGACTCTTGTTACTTACCTGCATGCATGCCCCAGCCTCTTTGCTCAGATCCTTCAGCTCTTAAAACCAGATTCTGAATCAGAATGAATGGGAAAATGGGAATCTCCTGCTCTGTATGTTGCTTCCCCCCTCTAAGAATTGGTGCTTCTATTCAGAAGTTTTCTCTGCTTAGTCAAAAGAGATAATGTCATTACTTGGTTTTCTCCAAGATTGTTTTAGTGGCTCTGAGAACCCTGGGGGTAATGTTCTTACCATGTCTCCCACTCCTTCCATCTCTTCCCTGACTGTGTGTCAAAGTACCTGGTACAGATCATGGGAAACAGTTTCAGGAAGGTTTTGATGCTTCCAAGTGGTGGAATGAAGGGACCAGGGTGCAATTTGCTGACCTCCCACAAAGACACCATACATCTCTTGGGACCTCCTGGGACCCTCATTCTGGGACCTCCTAGCCTCTCATTCCTGGACCTTGGGCAGATATTACTCTCACCTTCCAGCAATGTGAAATGCTAGGATTGTCAATATGAGTGGAAAACCAATTCTCTTCCCCTCCAAATGATGGGAGCCACTGACTTTCAGATGCTGTAGGGACAGTGCGAGAGCTGTTTCCTGGGCTAAGTTGTTACACTTCTAGTTTCAGCCAGGTTCCACTGAGCAGAGTGGAGACATGGGATCAGATATGTTTAGAATCTCAGTTTTACTCTTTATTCTTTGGGTGACCTTGGATGCAAGTTCTGTTTCCTCATTTGCAAAATGAGAGAGTTGCACTAGATGAACTCAGATGATCTTATGATCTTAGAGGCGGGTTCTGGGTTGGAACATGCAAACTGACCCCACTTAGATCTCATGCCTACTTAAACCCTTGCAATTACTGGTTTCGTGTAAGGGACAATCAGACAGTTCATTGCCACCGCTCTCCTGGAAGATCTGGTTATGTTCTTTGGAATCTTTGAGGGGAGCCCCTTGGCTCAGCTCCTCTGGCTACTGATGTTTTCCATTCAAGGTAAGAACCTTCCTATACAAACCCTGAGAAACAAAAACAGGGAAGGAACTGTAACAGATATGTAATAGAAGGGAAATACGCACAGATGTTTGGTTTTTTGTTTTTGTTTTTGTTTTTTCAGGGCAATGAGGGTTAAGTGACTTGGCCAGGGTCACACAGCTAGTAAGTGTCAAGTGTTTGAGGCTGGATTTGAACTCAGGTCCTCCTGAATCCAGGGCCAGTGCTTTATCCACTGTGCCACCTAGCTGCCCGGGCACAGATGTTTAATCTGCATGACTAGGAATGGAGTCAGGCTTTAGACAGAGATTGTCAAGGAGATTATAACACCCAGTGGTTTTTATGTTTAAATTCTCAAATTGCACCTTCACAAGAACATAGTTATCATTCAGAATATCATCCAGGGCTTTCTCTTCTATATTTAGAAGATGCTCACCTATAGCCTCCATCAATAATGTCACCAATGTCTTGATTAATCAGCTCCCCAGAGTGGGGCTGTCCTATCGTCTTATATTTGGCACAGTGTCCTGGTAACTAGGACATAGTGAGGGGCCCAGACCTTGACAGTGCATCCTGGTACTGAAGCATTTCTTATATGGATGGACTATCTATAATTTAGTTTATGCCAAGGCTTAAAATGTCATAATTTGTTCATAGATCTAAGTTTATTTTCTAACATCAGGAGAAAAGAATGGTTTGTGCTATTCTAATGGAATATCTCATCCAGATTCCAGGGGACAGAGTATGTTGATTCAGTCTCCAGAGACTGTGGCAGTGTCACCAGGAGACTATGTCACTCTCCACTGCAGAACCAGATTTAGGGTGGGCACCTCCATTGCGTGGTACCAGCAGAAACCTGGACAAGCACCCAAGCTCCTTATCTTTGGTGCTTCTGCATTGGCTTCTGGGTCCCCAGCCCGATTCCAAGGAGCTGGCTCCAGACTAGACTTCACCTTGACCATCCATGGAGTAGAAGCTGAAGATGCTGGAGTTTATCACTGTCAGCAACACTACAGCCACCCTCCCACAATGACACAGCCCCAAACAGAAACCTTCATGTCAAGCTCAGATGGCTCTCATGTCATGACATCTGTTTCCTGTTGTTGGTCATATCCTATGGGGAGAGGAGGCAGAACGCCCACACTGTGGACATTAGACTGCTAACCCCTCTTGAGTTTTACAAAAGTTAAAGGTCACATAGAGAGGTCTTCTTGAATCCTTCAGGAATCAGGGAAATTTCCCATGCCAATCATTCAATAAAGTATTTGATGAACACCTATTGAGTCTTGCAATGGGCACTTTAAGGAACAAAAAGAAGTATGGGAAATGTTTCCTCATTCCATCTAGGTTGCAACCCAATCTGGAAGGATAACAGTAAATATCCAAGGCAGTTTATAATTAAGTGTAACAAAAAATCAAGCTAATTATAAGTCACATGAGCCAACTTGTTTGAAAAAAAAAAAACAGGGTCAGATCACTTTGAACACTGATTGCATTGTACCTGTATAGGTATAAAAGGGGAATGGATTAAGCAATAGTAGAAGAATGTCAAAGAGAATATAATGTCCCCTGGTTTTTATGTTTATGTTTCAAAGTGCACCCTCACAAGAACATACTTAGCATATCAATTCTACTTGTTATAGTTGCTCCAAGATGGGGTCAGTCTCATTTTCCCCTTCAAGTGCTAAATTATATGGGTTGTAGCTTGATTAAAGATTATAAGATACAGACCTCAACTGAAGAATAAGGTATCAAGATTTTGATACCAAATAGTTCTAGCATGTTAGTATATAGTATAGGTTGAGATTAAGTAAAGTGGGATGAGCATAAAGAGGTTTGAAAGGACTGAATGTTCTCTATCAGTTAAGAAAGATAGGGGGCAGCTAGGTGGTGCAGTGGATAGAGTACCGGCCCTGGAGTCAGGAGTACCTGAGTTCAGGTCCGGCCTCAGACACTTAACACTTACTAGCTGTGTGACCCTGGGCAAGTCACTTAACCCCAATTGCCTCACTAAAAAAAAAAAAAGGAAAAAAAAAGAAAGATATATAGATGCATTTCAGACTATGGAAGAAAGGAAATAAGCATTTATTAAGTGACAGATATAGAAATGCTTTACAAATATTACCTCACTGGATCCTCACAAAAATCCTGGGAAGTAGGTACTGTTATTATCCCCATTTTACAGATATGGAAAATGAGGCAGACAACAATTAAGTGACTTGTCCAGAATCACAAAGCTAGTTTGTATGTCTGTGTTTGGATTTGAATTCAGGTCTTCCTACACCAGGGGAAGCACTCTATCTTTTGTGCCACCTAGTGGTCTCTCTGTCATCTATTTGTTTTTTTTCAAAGTTGCTCCAATAAAGGTCTCATCTTTAAATTTAGTGTTTAATTTGAAATTGATGTTAGTAAAGATCCATGCTTTATATTTTAAAAAGGGGTTGAAAATTCAATTATAAAACTAGAGCAAATTGAAGTGTAGATAAAAGAACAGGGTTAGTATCACCCAGGCCTTTTTTTTTCTGTGACTATTCCTTAAGAGATCTTAAAAAGAAAACTGCCTAAATCTCTTAGAACCATAAGGCAAAGAAGAAATAAAATGAATCTACCAATCACCTCCAGAGAGAAATCCATAAATGAAAACTCCCAGGGACAATTACGGCCAAAATCCAGAGCTTCCAAGTGAAAGAAAAAATATTACAAGCAGGCAGAATGAAAGAATACAAGAACCAAGGAGCCACAATCAGGATAAAATATGATTTAGCAGTCACCACTACAAAGGAGCAGAGATCTTGGAATACAATTTTCCAGAAGGCAAAGGATATGGGCTTATAGCCAAGAATAACTACCCAGAAAAACTGAGCATATGATCTCTCTCTCTCTCTCTCTCTCTCTCTCTCTCTTTTTTGGTGAGGCAATTGGGGTTAAGTGACTTGCCTAGAGTCACACAGCTAGTAAGTGTCAAGTGTCTGAGGCCGGATTTGAACTCAGGTCTTCCTGATTCCAGGGCCGGTGCTCTATCCACTCTGCCACCTTATCTGCCCCCATATGATCTTTTTTTTTTTTTAAATAATAGGGGCAGCTAGGTGGCAGAGTGGATAAAACACCGGCCCTGGATTTAGGAGGTCCTGAGTTCAAATCCAGACTCAGACACTTGACACTTACTAGCTATATGACCCTGGGCAAATCACTTAACCCTCATTGTCCTGCAAAAAAAAAAATAAATATTTTTATTTATACTTTTGAGTTCTAATTATTATCCTCCTTCCCTCCCTCCTCTCCCCCTCCCTGAGGTAATAAGCAATCAGATATGGGTTATACATGTGTAATTATGTAAAACATCATCATATTAGTCATTTTGTACAAGAAAATAAGTAAAAGAAAAAATGAAAGAAAATGAAAAATAGCATGCTTCAGTCTGTGTTCAATCAATATCAGTTCTTTCTTTGGAGGTGGATACTATGTTTCATCTATGGTCCTTTGGGATTGTCTTGGATCATTGTATTGTTAAGAACAGTTAAGTCATTCACAGTTCTTCATCAAACAATATTGCTGTCTCTGTGCACAATGTTCTCTTGCTTTTTCTCACTTCATCATACATCATGATGTTCATTTTCCAGGCCTTTCTGAAGTCATCCTGCTTGAGCATATGATCTTACAGGGGAAAAATGAACCTTTAATGAAATGAGAGGACTTCCAAGCTTTCCTGATGAAAAGACCATAACTGTGGAGAAACTTTGAAACACAAACACAGAAATCAAGAAAAACATAAGGAGGTAAATGTGAATGAACAATCATAAGGACTAAACAAGGATAAAATGCTTACATTTTAATTCAGGGAGAGGGTACACATGCTTCCTCTGAACCTTATTATCATTAGGGGTCATATAAGGATAGTAAAAAACAGCTCATTATCTTTCTACCCTAAATCACCCCTTTTCCTACCATCTATTTCTTGAAGGCACCACCATCCTTCAAATCTCCTAGGTTTGCAAGCTTGGCGTCATCCTTGATTCTTACTCCCATATTAAATCAGTTAAATCATTTAATTTCTACCTTCACAGCATTTCTCATAGGTTTTTCCTCTCTACTCCATTGTTGTTCTTTAGGACTTCTTTTTCCATTGCCTGGAAAAAAACTCTCTAATTGGTCTCCCTGCCTCAAGTTTATCCATAATGCAATAGTCAAACTAATTTTCCTAAAAGGTCTGAATAATGCCACCTTCCTACTTGCTAAACTCCAGTGGCCTCCTCTTACCCTTAGGATGAAACATAAATCCCTCTGCTTTTGAAAGGTCTTCATAAACTGGTCTTTTCAGTATTCTCACATATTAATCCCATCAATACACTCTGCACTTTGAACATACATATTTGATCCTCACATATGGTACTCTAACTCCCATTTACTGTCCCTTTTGCCTGGAATGTTCTCCCCTTCTCCACCCCACCCCCAAGCCTCTTAGACCTCCTATATTCCTTCAAGACTCGACTCAAACACTGCCTTCTGCAGAAGGCCTTTCCTGATTTCCCAAGTTGCTAGTCCCTTTACTTCTATTATCTTCTATCTACTTTTCATGCAGTTGCAAATATATGTATTTCTGTACATATTTCTTGGAGGCAATGACTGTTTTTCTCTTTCTTTAAAATCTCAGTGCTTGGCATATTTCCTGCTACATAGTATATACTAAATTAATGCTTGTTGATTAATTGATCAGTTGACTTACTTAGGTATATATACCTAATTGTGGAATTAGTCAACAAGCATTTATTAAGTACATACCATGTGCTAGACTTTTCTCATATAATACAAAATTATTTTCTTTCTTTCTTTTTTTTTTTGGTGAGGCAATTGGGGTTAAGTGACTTCCCCAGGGTCACACAGCTAGTAAGTGTTAAGTGTCTGAGGCTGGATTTGAACTCAGGTCCTCTTGAATCCAGGGCCGGTACTCTATCCACTGCATCACTTAGCTGCCCCACAAAATTATTTTCTAAAATTGTTTGGCCAGTTGCAAATGTACTTTTCCAAAGGTGCCTAAATGTGTATAGAAATTGACTGTTGATCAAAAATATGGAACTCAGGGCATTGTGAATTCCTAGAATCACAGAATGTTCAGAACTCAGCAGTCTAACATGTACCTGAAAATAATTTTCATTCAAAGAAATTTCATTTCCATTGAACATGGATCAAAAGGAGCAGAATTCAATCTTAAACACAATGAATTGATGTAGATATAAAAAGTTTTTAGATATGAGATGTTCTTTCAATCAATAAGCATTTATTATAGATCTGCTCTGAGTATACCACTACATTGGATACTTAGGAGAAAAAAATGGATCAAGCAGGTAACTTCTTTGTCCTTTTAAGAGCTTACCATATAATTGAGAAATTAAGATATATGCTTTTGAAATAGCAAATTAACAAAGTAAGGAGGTACATTTTGAAGGTGTTAAAATCAATGATCCAAATAAAAGATTCTATTGAGCTTCAGAGGAAATTTGAGAGTATCTCTTTTCTTTGGAAGCCTTTAAAAACCATAAGTGTAAAAAAATTAAAAATGGAGCAGCTAGGTGGCATAGTGGATAAAGCACTGGGTATGGATTCAGGAGGACCTGAGTTCAAATCTGGCCTCAGACACTTGACACTTACTAGCTGGGTGACCCTGGCTGGGCAAGTCACTTAACCCCCATTGCCCCGCAAAAATAAAATAAAATTTTAAAAAATAAATAAATTTTAAAAACCATAAGTATGTCTCATATGTTTAAGGTGATTTTAAGCGTGATCCTGTTAAATGTGATGGATTGAATCATTTCTCCCAAGGACTCCAGATTCTAAAGCAGCAACCTGGTAATTATAGCACTCCCCTTTCCAAAGTACAGAAATCTTCACTGTCACTGAACAATGATCTTTACAATCAACATATAGTAAGTTATTGACCAAATTGACAAGTGAGAGGTGAGATGAACAACTCAAAGTTGCCACTGATTTGATTTCAATTCAATACATAAAATATATTAAGTCCCTACTATGTTGGGCTTTATTTAGTTTATCTATTCCACAATCTAACTCCTTTCCTTTTTATACTTGTCCTCATTTCTCCATCTCAGGGACTGGTTGCCTCTTGGTTCATTTTGATCTCTAGATTAAATTCTAGCTCAACAATCTCTCCTAGGGGACTTTTTACCCACAATCATCAAACTGTTCCAGTAGAGCTGTATGTCAGACATAATTCCACTGGTAGGTTGTGGCCTGGATCTTGGCTACTGATTCCTCTTAGGGTTCTAGAGGTAATGAGAGTTTGGGGTGATCTTTCTCATGCTACTATATTTACCACTCATTCTAGTGCTTTTCCTTCCAATATCATTGCCAGTGATTAGCCCCTGATATAACTTAACCTGTTGATACCTCCTAGATATCACCCTTAAACAACAAACATCCATTTTTTATAACAGAGGATATTTGCAGAAATGATATAGCAAGAACTAAAGTATAACCAGATATGAAACTGAGTGGTCTTAGGTGAAAATAAACTCAAGCTTAAAGTGGTGACTAGAAGAAAATTTCCACCACTCATTTCACTTCCAATTGTGACAGAGATGATGGATGAAATACTACTTTGCTTACAGGACATAATGTCTAGGCTACAAGGTCAGTTAACTGCTGGAATGGATCAAGCAGGTCACTTCTTAGGTTTAGCTGATTCCTATGCTCAGATGCTGGATCTGTGGTGCTTCTTTTGATATTTTGAAACTTATAAGATTTCAGCCTAGTACTTTTCAGTACTGATCACAGTGTCTTGCACAGTAAGACCTTAATAAATGCTAGTTGGCTGATTGACTTTCCATCTCCCGTACTCATTCACATAAAACAGGAAATAATATATACAATGGGAAGAGAAAAAACAGCAGTGTTTTGTGTTCAAGGACATATGTTGGATTGGGTAATGAGAGCAGGGTGGCAACATGATGAATGGTATAGTCTACAATGATGTGCTAAATTTTGTGGATCTTTTTTTAAACCAAATTTTATTTAAGTATAGCTGTTGAGGGAGAATTTACTAAAAATTGAATAACATGTATCAATCCCCTCCAATGTAGACCACTAGGTTATTTACTATTTACTAGGTTACATTTGGGGTGAGAAAGACCTGAACTCAAATCCTTCCTCAGGCACTTATTAGCTGTGTGATCCTGGGTAAGTCACTTAATTTCTCTCAGATTGTTTCTTCATCTGCAAAATGGAACTGGCATCTACTTCATAATATTGTTGTGAAGATCAAATGAGATAACATTTATAAAGATATATAAAGTGCACTGCAAACCTTAAATTGCAATACAAATACTAGCTATCATCATCATTAATATTTGTCATGCACTATATTATCAGAGATGCTAAGTAAGTATGGACAACCTGTATAAGATGCATGGGGCTTTAAGACTAAGTCAATTAGGGAAAAGAGGTATGAAAAGGCTCAAAGTCAATAGTCAGCCATGAAAAAACACACATGTGCCTACATAACTATTTTGTTTTTTAAAGTTACCGTAGGGGGCAGCTAGGTGGCACAGTGGATAAAAAACACTGGTCCTGGATTCAGGAGGACCTGAGTTCAAATCTGGCCTCAGACACTTGAAACTTACTAGCTGTGTGACCCTGGACAAGTCACTTAATCCTCATTGCCCTGCAAAAAATAAAGTTACTGTAATGTAATTTTATAATTAATTTTTGTTTTTATTAAACTATTTTAATTTTACATGAAAATGTGGTTTTATTTTGGGGAATCCTGAAAGTTGAGTAAGCTTGAGAGAGTACACACCAAATAGAGTCTTCAAAAATGACCCACTTAGTAACTTACATCTTCTTCACAGCAACTAGCTACTACCACCTGCTAGACTGAGGACAGAAAATTTTACTTGTTAGGTTTATGGAATCTGCAAGAAAATGATGAGATGAGAACTTCGGCTGAATCAGTAAAGGACCAAAAAAGTCATTGTGGGATGTCTTTGACTTCTATATGCTATAGTAGAAACATAATCAACATTTGTTGAATTGAATTTGAATAAGATAAGTTGTATTTCATTGCCAACAACTTGAAATCATCAGTTCCACAGCACAAACACTCATCCTATTTTGTTTCTAAGTATGTGTTGGGGAAACCAATTGGGGAGAAAATGCTAGACTTTCAGTAAGGTAGACCTGTGTTAGAATCCCACTTCTGATACTAAGTAGCTACATGACCAGAGGCAAGTAAATTTACCTATATGAATTCCAGTTTCCTTAGCTATAAAAAGGGGGGAACAAAAGGGTATTGGACATTTATATTTCAGAATCATTCAAGATTCCTTGAAAGATACAACACCAGAGACATTGGGTGCATACCCTCTGGAAAATTTGTAGGATGACATGTACAAGAGTACCACAAATTGGGCAGGAAGGGATGGGCTATCCAAACTGAACATCCAAACTGAGATCACAAATTCACTGGAGTATTATCATTGTTGCTAAACTTTGGCACATCTTATCATTGTCCTTCAAGAAAAGAGTGGCAGTAAATCCCAGGTAATAGGTAAAGGTAATTTAATCTCCACTCATAGCAAAAGTATCATGTTTGAAAACGAAGGAGACAATCTGAAGGCCTGGCTAGATGAACAACAGAGCCTGGCTCATATTAAGCCCTCAAATATTTATGGACTGACTAGAATGCAGAATGCTGCTGTCCAAGGTTCTGAGATGAGTGTGAGACCAGTACTCATCAGAGAATGCAGAGCTGAGTGGGGCACTGTCAAAGATTAGGGAATCAAATGGCTGAATCTACCACAAGGCTGACAGTTTGTCCAAATTCAAGCAGGGTTTTTTTTTGTTTTTTTTTGTTTTTTTGGTGGGGCAATGAGGTGACTTGCCCAGGGTCACACAGCTAGCAAGTGTCCAGTGCCTGAGACCAAATTTGAACTCAGGTACTCCTGAATCAAGAGCTAGTGCTTTATCCACTGTACCACCTAGCTGCCCAAGCAGTTTTTTTTAAGCGTTTTTTTTTTAATTCTGGAAATCTAGGAGAGGCAGCATAATGCAGTGGGAAGAACATAGGATTTAGAATCAGGAGATGGTTCAAATCCTAGCTCTAATATTTGCTTCTTATGCAACCTCACCTTGGTAAGATGAAGGGGTTTGGCTCAGTCATCTCTAAGATTCCTTCAGGGTCTGGATCTATGAGTCTATGAGGTTGCATGCTTTGCCTCTTAGTGGCACTTGTAACGATTGGAATGACGTCACCTGCTGGAGAGATACTGTAGCTCCACCATGAGGAGAAGGCATCTGAGGGCAAGCCATGTGGTCGGGTCCTTGGCTTCAGGAAGTGACGTTTGCTCATGGGTACTGTCTGTTAAAACTACCAGCCAATCAACTTGAGGAGCCTCCCATTTTTGGGAGGAGGACACGAAGTAGGAAGCGGACATTGGCGGAGGGGTTGTCTCTCTTTTGGTTCCTGACCTCACCGTAGTGGGTCGGATGATGGGTCTCTTAGAAATAGTTAGATTTTTACCTTTCTCTCTGATCCTAATGCTCTTTAATAAATACTTGAACACTTAAATACTCTTGCTAAAGCTTATAATGTATTGGCGACCACTCATTAGATTTTAGATAGTATAGCTAGAATTTTAGCCCCTTACACACTGATACCCTGAGTAGTCCCAGGCAGACCTCACTGTCTTCTGCCTGACTCAGTCACTCTGAGAGAGTCAAAGGCTCATCACCCATAAATCACCATCCACTTACAAATATTTTCTACTCCCGCTAATTGGCCCCTATCTATGGAAATATATGCATAAGGATAGAGTTAAGACCTGGGGGTAGTCTACTTCCTTTTTTTTTTTTTTTTTTTAGTGAGGCAATTGGGGTTAAGTGACTTGCCCAGGGTCACACAGCTAGTAAGTGTTAAGTGTCTGAGGCCGGATTTGAACTCAGGTACTCCTGACTCCAGGGCCAGTGCTCTATCCACTGTGCCACCTAGCTGCCCCTGGTAGTCTACTTCCTAAAGAAAGGGTTAGGTTCTTTTTCTCAGACTCTCTGACTTGACCTCAGAGTCCTGGTGAGAATCACATAAGGCTTAGGTTTGGTTAATGTGTAGTATCTCTCCAAAGGGGGAAAGTAGAAAGGTATTTGATATACAATATTAATCAGATATAGAATAGGACATATTTCCTCTACAAAAAATAAATGCCTCTTGAGTATACCATCACAAAAACCTAAACAAGCAGAAATAACTTATAACTACTGTTATGATATTCTGGGAGTCTGATACTTAAAGTATAAAATCGTGAAATGTTTTGTTGGTTTTCTGCATAGACTTTCCCATCATTTTGGCTATCTTCCTCAAGGTCCAGATCTTTTGCAAAGCCAGGCTAAGGATTGGATTCCTCCTCTTGTCTATGGTTTGTCTTTTTCAAGAAGTGCTGTAGTAGCTGGAAAGGGCCCCTCCCTCAGGGCAGCTGGCACCACCTGAGGGACTTGGAGCTTCAGACACCTTGAATTTATTTCTCTGTGAAAAAATAATGGGTTTGGGGGATCCCAGAGGCCCCCCACTTGAGGAAGCCTTGCCTGACCTCTTTTAAGACCATTCTAGGGGCAGCTAGGTGGCACAGTGGATAGAGCACCGGCCCTGGATTCAGGAGGACCTGAGTTCAAATCCAGCCTCAGACACTTAACAATTACTAGCTGTGTGACCCTGGGCAAGTCACTTAACCCCAATTGCCTCTCACACACACACAAAAAAAGACCAGTCTAGAGTCAGGGGAATTGCAAAGAAATGTAGATTGACCTTACTGACCTAAGGGAAGTTAACTCACCTAGTTGACCCCCCAAGTCATGTCAATCAATAGAGTGGCCAATTAGTTTGGATCAATGTGCATTGACTCGCCTCTACCTGAGAGAGGATAAAACCCCTTGAAGAAGGGGGGGGGGGGGAGTTGGTCTCTTCTCACTGCGCCTCTCCCCATCCTGGGATTTTATGCTGGGCCTAGTACGCTGGAGGAGGCAGCCATGTGACTCTCTCTCTCTCTCTCTCTCTCTCTCTTTTCTATATAGGTATGCAGGGCTTCTGAACTCTAATTCTGAAAAATGTGTTCTCTCTCTTTACTAACATTTAATATGCTTTAATAAATGCTTAACACCAAAGACTGGTGCTATAACCTCTAATTTATAAGTAGCAATATATCAGAAACCCCAGTTAAGTTCCCTAAAACCCAGAACAGAGACAGACACCTCCATATATTTTCAAATGACACAGCTCCAAGGATGGAAATGTTCATCTCAGAATTACTATTTGGTCACCTGTGCTCAGGACAGAAACACAAGCAGAAGCAGCAGCTAAGGATTTGAGATAAAGTCTCAAGTTTGTCTAAGCCAGCACGCATGCAGGCTTAGGAGTAGTTCACCATTCCTGTTTGTCTGGGGGGAAATGAACTTCCTCCAACCACTCCAGCAAGAGGCTCAAAGAGTCCTGATATACCCAGTAGGCTGGACATCTGACAGGCCAGCGGGTAGCATTGCCCTCTTTAAGGTCTATTAAGTGGGTAGTTCTTCCTGGCTCAGTTGCCAATACTCTGTGATATAGTTTTACAACTTCTTCCCCTATAGCCATCATGTATGAGGTGGGGAGTGAAGACTAAGGGACCACCCCAAGCTTGTTGTATCACCTCAAATCATTAAGCCTTTAGCATAGAGCCAAAATATGCATGGCCCATTGGAATGGACAAAGGACAAGTATGTCACTAGAAGAAGCCCAACTCCAAGACATCCTAGGAGACACCACTAGAGGCAGCTCAACTTGAGCTATATTCTATGATGTATTTTTTTAGACAGAGCCAATCAGGACAGGGACTCTGCTAATTACATTCATTACACCTGTCCAAACCAAAGTAGTCCTCTATGGCTTTGTTGTTGTTGTGCAATCATTTCAGTTGTATCTGACTCTTCATGACCCCATTTGGGATTTTTTTTGGCCAAGTGTGCTTTTCCATTTCCTTCTCCAACTGATTTTACAGATGAGGAACTGAGGCAAACAGAGTTAAGTGACTTGCCCAAGGTCATATACCTAGAAAGTGTCTGAAGCCAGATTTTAACTCAGAGGAGTCTTCCTGACTCTAGACTTGGCACTATATCCATTGCACTACCTAGCCCCTCTATGGCAACTAGTCCCTTATATGTGTTTCCCCCCCCCCCCACTAGAATGTAAGTTTCTTGAGGGCAGGGATATCGTCTTTAGTTTTGTATTTGTATTTCCAGCATTTAGCATAGTACATTAAGTACCTAATAAATGTTTTTTTTCTCATTCATTCATTGTCTACAAATATATCTTTATTATTAATAACCTAAATGTATAATAAAAAGCTTAGTAATAATCATGCCTCCATGAAACTTGTTAGTCACTGGTTCTAGGAAACAAATCTCATTTAATGTATAATTCAGGAAATCTGTCTTTTTATCTCTTACCCCAAGGAAATTTTCCTGGGCAGGAGCGAATATAAGCACAGGAGACTTAGATTTTAGTTCTGGCTGTGACTTTAAATAGTAGCACAGTCTGTGGCCAATCAATTTACTCCTCTGGGCCTCAATTTCCTTATCTGTAAAAAGGAAAATTTGGATGAATTGACTTCTAAAACCTCTCTCCTTTCTAACATGATATAAATCCACTATCTGACATATTACCCTGACACAGATTTTTCCTTGATTGACTGTTTTGTAAATGAAAATCCCAAGTAATTTTCTTTTCAGAGACAGTTCTGTTTATCTGTTTTCTCTGTGTTATATTCCAAGACCTCAGAGATAAAGCATTAACACTAATGTGAAACAATTTTATTAACACAGTTGGCATAAAATTCTTTTCGTGGCCAATTTTTATCTTCCTTGGTTTCATGTCAGATAGCCTAGCTTCTCTGCAGAGATGCTGGGGACTTGAATAGTTTCCATTACTCCCCCCTCTCATCCTTCTCTCCCTTATCCATTTGCATCTCTTTCTTGCTTCCTTTGTCCCTTTCTTTCAGCTCTAAATCCTCTCATCTTATTGTAGTCAGAACTACAATAATGCAATATCAGATGTCAGTGTTCCTAGTCCAGTAGGAGGTCATTCTTTTTCTATCTCAGATGAACTACTCTGAGCTTGTCCCTCAGTGCCTCACTCCTTCAAAATGAATTCAATTTCCTGGGGTCTGAAAGCGAGCTTTAAGCTTTGCCCGTACATATTGTACAGTTTCATATGGAAATTAGAAAATTCATGTCACTATTGCTAGTGTAGCATCTAAGGATACTGTGACGAGTCCTACATGACATCTGTACCATCCAACTCCAGAGGGTGCATCAATTGTCAAGTTAGCATTGGCTCAAAGAAAGATGACTATCCTCTTCCCTTAGCTTTATACTCCTTTGTGAGTGACATTATCAAAATATGAAAAAAGGAAGTTGACAGACCCCAAGTTAACAACCCCTGGTTTAAGTTTTGTCCCTCTGACTTATCCAAACAATTTTATGGCTCAGCCCCATTTTACTGTAGGAACACTCCCCTTCAAGGTTTCTTCTGTTTCCTAATTACTCAAGCCTCTATGAGTAGCTAGAAAATATGTTTAGTCAATTGCAAAGGCATTGTGTTATAGTGGAATGAAGTCTACTTTTGGACAAATTACTTAATCTCTCTAGCTGCAGTTTTCTAACCTGTAAAATTAGGGGAGGGGGGAGGTTGTGACTAGATGACTTCAAAGGTCCCTTCCAGTTCTAAATTCATGATTCAATTAAAGATAAAACAACAACAACACAGTAAAATTGAAGTATCAGTGAGGATCAGCACTAACCTATTTCTGCAATCACAAGCTTTAATTTTCGCATCCAAGTCACCTTGTTTCTCCATTCCTTTCTTTTTTTGCGGGGCAATGAGGATTAAGTGACTTGCCCATGGTCACACAGCTAGTAAGTGTCAAGTGTCTGAGGTTGAGCTTTGAACTCAGGTCCTCCTGAATCCAGGGCTGGTGCTTTATCCACTGTGCCACCTTAGCTGCCCCCCTTCCTCCATTCCTTTCCCAGCAGAATGAACCAGAAGGGTAAAAGTAGCCAGGTTTTGAGAGGCCTTCTCTTCCCTATAGATTACATAGCACCTGCCCATATTAGGAGTTACTGGACCAGCTCTTTTCTTTTAGCTCCTGCTCACTGCCTCACTCACTCTGGTTCTCATTTCATTTCCTTCTGTGGTTCCCAATAATTGCCTTCTCCCTGACTTGCCTATATGGGACCTGCTCACATCACTAGCTCAGGATTTGAACCTCCATTCAGATTTGGTCTGTCACTTAAACTGCAAGATGCACTAAAAGTATTCAGGGGAGACTGTCCCTAGTCCATGTGACAGAAACCTGACATTTGTACATCTGACATCCACAAGCATCAGAGGTGAACTTACCGCAGCTTGGCTATCATTAATTCACCTGAGAAGTCCACTTCCAACTTCGCTAGCCTTCTGTCCTTCCATGCCTTCCATGTCCAACATTCATGTTCAATTAATCTTAGCTTGCAAACTAGGCAGAATGACTGTGTGCCTATTTCCAGGAGCCTTTTACACTAGAATTCTCAAATGAAGGCTGGCCATATCCCATTAGAACAAAAATTATTGCATGGAAAATCCTCATAGGACAGAAAGGTTTCTAGGAACCACTGATTTGGATAGTCCAACTTCAGCAGAATCAGAGCCTGTAGTTGTTCTCTGATGATGCATCTCATCAGAAGTAGTTCATACTTGTGCTTCAAAAGGGCAAAGACACCCAAAAACTCTGAAGTCAGCTTATTCTCAAATTCTGAGGCTCCTCTGCTCCAAATCTCTTCAAATAGAAGAAAAATAACTGCTCTAGGAAAAGCAATGCCAGATGCTTTATGAATAAAGCAACCTTTTGTTCTCCCATCCAAGGCCACCCCTTGGATGATGCCCTAAAGAAAATGGTGAGCCCCCAGATTGCCCTTTCACTAGGTCTCCTTACTTGTGACTCCCAGAACATAGGACACATGCTGGTTGGAAATTAGAAAGGGAACTGGGTACCTGGTAGGTTCTCAACCACAAGGGGGGGAGCACTCAGCTGCATTACTTTGCATATTCCCTTAAGGCTGGTGTGCTCTGAGCTTCTCAGGACTGATAAAAGGCAGGAACCCTTTAGAAGGATTAGAACTGGACCATTGGCCCCTAGACTGGGCAAGAGCTGTGTATTTGGTAGGGAAGGATCAGGGTCTTCTAGTCCTGTTGGAGCAAGATGTCACAGACTCCCATCATCTGGTTCTTTGTGCTCTGGATTCCAGGTTAGGCATCCCAGGCAACAAGGACAGGAAAAGGGACAGGTGGATAGGTAATCTGGCCATGGAAATAGGGCTCATCTATGGTTAGTTGCTCATTTAAGAGAAATTGGGAGCTATTTAATACCTTCCTAGGGTCTTTGGAAGGTGGGAAGACACAGATTTCTTGGCTTATTTTCACACTTTTTTCTACCTGACTTTGTTTACAGATTCCTGGGGGCTGTTGTTCTGACTCAGTCTCCAGCTACATTGTCAGTGAACCTGGGCAGACTGCCACCATTACTTGCAGAGCCAGTATCAGCATTGACCAGTGGTTAGCTTGGCTTCAGGAAAGACCTGGACAAAACATTAGGGTGCTGATTTATGATGCCACTAGTCGAAATGCTGGGATTCCCGATCGATTCAGGGGCAGTAGGTCAGGTACGGATTTCCACTCTCACCATCAGCAGTGTTGAAGATGAAGACAGAGGATATTATACTGTCAGCACCATGATAGTAGGAAATTACCTTCACAGGGATATAGACCCAGTCAAAAATCACCTACTCTTACATGTGGCTAAGCAGGGGATGGGTGGTGAAGCAGCTGTTTCTTTTGTCGGGTGCTGTGGCTGCAGGGGAAGGGCTGGGAAGTCCACAGGTTGAGAAACCTGGATGTGGCTAACATGCCAGACTTGATTTTTGCTAAGACCTGAGGAAATGGTGATCAAGTCTTCCTATTATCTGGTAAAAATCCCACTACTTACAGTATGCATGCATGAACACAGGTGAAGGCAAGTATATGGGCATAGATATAAGCAAACATATGTACCCACATGCATACCTATACTTGCATATACACACTCACAGAAGCACATGCATACATGACTGGGACTTCTTTCATATCTGATAGTGATGTAAAGGACCATGGCTTATGTACCAACAGATATTTCTCCAGAAATTCAATTTCCTCTGTGTTATTCAACCTCACCCCTGCATCTCCAGAACCCTCTTGCTGATGTTTCTCTTCTTGTACCTCTTGACCTTCATGTTGAATCTCTCCTATGCCAAGCTGTAGTTTCTTCTATGGGTCCTAGAATGGTCTTGGTCATTTGTGGTCCATGCTGATAAAGCTGGGGAATGGGACAAGAAAGGGGTACTGGCAAAGCAGTAGGTCTCTGGTTTCTAGTAGGTCTCTAATAGAGACTTTATGATTCTTTCTTTCTTACTCTCAACTTTGTATGGGCAGAAAAAAGGTTTTGTTCCCCTATTTCTCTAACTTCATTTTTTTCTTTATCTCTTTTTCTCTTGTGTCTCTGTGTCTGTCTTTTACTGTGCTTATGTTTGTCTCTGTCTCTGTCTCTGTCTCTCTCATTCTAATTTGTTTTCTACTAGATAGAACAGTAGCCAACATCAAAAGAAATAATTCAATCTCATAATAATTTGCAGACTCAATAGATAGAGTGCTGGTCCTGAGTTCAAGTCTGGCCCCAGGCACTTACTGGCTTTGTTACCCTGGGCAAGTCAGTCAACCCTATTTGCCTCAGTTTCCTCATCTATAAAATGAGCTAGAGAAGAAAATAGCAAACCACTCCAGTATCTTTGCCAAGAAATCCCAAATGAGGTCACAAAGAGCCGGACACAACTGAACAACAAATTGTGTGTGTATGTATAAGTGTATTTATGCATGTCACACACTTTGTCTTTCTAGTTATTAAATTAAGTAATTTTGGAGAGAATTTACATGGTTGTATAAGCATTTCCCACTAAATAACTATATTTACTGGTATTTAATGAAAACATTTTGCTAATTTTGATATGTTATAAAATTTTGAATTAAATTGCTACTAAAATAGAAAGAGAGGGGTACTGGGGAGCTGATAGGCTTATTTGTGGACAAGAGACATCCTATTGCTAGACCCACACTACACTCAATGTGTTTCTAGTCTTTCAGAACTTGGGCTCTCTTGGGTTAGTCTATCAGAACCCAGGGCCACTTCTTTGCCACATGGGTGCACAATAGGACACCTCAATCACCCAGGACTCTGATTCCTGAGCTGCCTACCTGAATAGGAATTCAGGTTTCAAGATACCACCCCTCCTTCATCAAGAGACAGAATTTTTGGTTCAGGAGTGGTGCGTTTGTGCTTTAATATCCAGACTCTTGGTTATATACTCTTAGATCTAAAGGCACAAAATGTTGTGTTCACTCAAAACCATCAACTCTATTTTTTCCATGGATACAAAAGATGAAGATGTAATTGAAGCAATAGAGCATCACAGGTCTGAGAGCCTGGGTTATTCTCTTCCACTAAGCTGTGGATTTTCATAGGGAAGAGTTGGGCTTCTTGTTTCTGGCTCTTTCTGCCCCTATCTTAGAGCTACAATGGTAATCCACTTAAAGCTTACATTGAGTTGAAAACTTGGTTCTCCCCCAAAGCAATCAGAATGGTGTTTTCAGTATACATTGTATATTATACAATTATAGGGCAGCTCTTTCTTTCATTCACACAAATGCTTAAAACATTAAAGACTGGGGCAGCTAGGTGGCTCAGTGGATAAAGCACCGGCCCTGGATTCAGGAGGACCTGAGTTTAAATCCAGCCTCAGACACTTGACACTTACCAGCTGTGTGACCCTGGGCAAGTCACTTAACCTTCATTACCCCGAAAAAATAAACAAACAAGCCATGAAAGACTAATAAGTGCACACTGACAAAGAAACTCCCATTACTTGCTCCCAGGATTTTGATGTCTAAAACATGAAAACCTTACTAGGATTGCTGATTGGCGGTTTCATCTTCACTTTGGTGTTGGACTGTGTGAACAATTCCTCATAGTTTGTATTTCCTGAATTGACAGAGCATAGCTTGGCTTACCCTCCTGGCTTTGGTCATCTCCTTTGAGAAATGTAGGGACAGCAAAAAAAATCCTCCTGCTACCAGTCAGCACCAAGTAAGGAATGTGAGGACTCCTGAATTTTAAAGGTGAAAAATCAGTAGCTGGGTAAAATGACCTGCTCCATCCAAGGTAACATCAATTAAATTGGAGAGTTCTAGATGAGATATGTTAGGTTGAAATAACTGAAGCAACTCAAAGTTATTTTCAGTTCAATTCTATTCAATTTGATAAAGCATTATTAGAAGGGACTTCTGACTGCTTTACCCCTGAATGACCGGTTCCTTTCCTTTCTGATCTAGTTATCTATTTCTGCTTGCCTCTGGTACACCCTGTCAGGTAGACAACAAGTTAAGCCCTTACATGTGCCAGGCACTATGCTAATTTCTGGAGATACAAATACAAGCAAAAAGAAAGGCAATCTCTGCCCTCAAGGAACTTACATTCTAATGGGGGGGCTGAAAAGAGGTGGTGGGTGGGAAGAATATCTATGAGGACATGGGGCTAAAGTCTGAAGAATCAGATGCAGAGACAGGAGAGGAACGAAGCATGGACTGGACTGGACTAGTCCCGAAAATGGAGGCCCCTGGAAGGAGCTCACCAATGGGACAAAGAGGCTGGCTTGAGGGAGGGATATTCCAGGGTGAAAAGGTACCAGATGAGGAGGAAAGTTGAATGAAATTAAAATCCAGGTGCTATTTCTTAGACTAATGTCCCCTGTGTGCATTGGTTAGTACATAATACATCATTTAAAAAAAAATCTGTGTCTCCGTCTCTCTTTCTGTCTCTCTCTATGTCTCTGTCTGTCTCTCACTCACTCTCTGTCTCTTTCCTTTCTCATTCTCTCCTGTCTATCTCTTTCTCTTCCTCCTTTCTTCCCCTTTCCCTCTCTCTCCTTTCTCTCTCTCCTTCTCCTCTGTGTCTCTTTTCTCTCTCCTTTCCTCTCTTTGTCTCTATTTCTTTCTCCTCTCTTCCAGACCTGTGATTCCACCAGTGTTGGAACCTCTCTGGGGTGGAATTTTTCTCCACTGATTCAGACCCACAATCAGATACAGATGTTCTGTAAAGTCTTAGAGAATTGCCAAGGAAAGGAGTTCTTTACCTGGGCTTCATGAACTTGTTTAAATTATTTTTCATAAGTATATTTCAATATAATTGGTTTTCTTTGTAATCTTATGTATTTTCTTTTATGCATTTAAAAACATGATTCTGAAAAGGAGTTCATTGGCTTCACCAAGACTACCCAAGGTGTCCATGTGACCCCCCAAAAGTTAAGACTCCTTGACTTAGTCTAACCTCCCCATTTTTGTGGAGGGGATACTTGTTCAGGCATGGATTGGATTAGAAGGTCACTAAGGTCTCATCCATACATATTGGTAGGACTTACCACACAGACCTGCTTTGAGACTTAAAGGAGATAATGCATTTAAAGTGCTTTGAACACCTTAAAAATCTGTACAAATATCTGTGCTTGATCTGGTCTCAGTATCCAGAAAAGTGAATTAGGACTCTAGGCCACTCAGTCAGCAAACAAACATTTATCAAAACTTTACTATGTGCTAGGCACTGTTCACATCAGGGATCTGAGATTGATAAATTAGCAGGAAGGCTTGGAATCCTCTTCCTTGTCAACCAAGATTGGATTCTTGAATCTGCCCTGACTGGAAGTACCTATTTAACTCATAGATCTTGGGGAAAGGCCAGATTATCACACTGGATAGGGAGAATCTGTTGGGATGTCCATGTTCTTTTTTTTTTTTTTTTTTGCCAGACAATGAGGGTTAAGTGACTTGCCCAGGGTCACACAGCTAGCAAGTGTCAAGTGTCTGAGCCCAGATTTGAACTCAGGTCCTCCTGAATCCAGGGCTGGTGCTTTATCCATTGAGCCACCTAGCTGCCCCCTGTCCATGTTCTTTTCTTTTTTTGTGAGGCAATTGGGGTTAAGTGACCTGTCCAGGGTCATACAGCTAGCAAGTGTCAAGTGTCTGAGCCCAGATTTGAACTCAGGTCCTCCTGAATCCAGGGCCAGTGCTCTATCCACCATACCAGCTAGCTGCCCCTCCATGTTCTTTTGAAGCAGAGATGGATACCACTATGGGATAGGAGTCCAGGTTTCTCAGGGGGTTTCTCTGTTCTCCTGAAAACCCAAGGTTGGGCAAATGATGGGTAACAGGCCATGAAAACCCTGACACCTGCCTTTTCAGAGGGACCTTAACTTAGCTCTCTGGTCATCAGAATGACTGCTTCTTGTTGAAGCAGTGGGGCCCACAGGCTTCAAGGGGAGTCAGTTTCTAATAATAAGTGCTGTGGTTAAGAAGCCCCTCAGTTTGATTCCCTTTACATCCTGACTCCTTTGAATAATTGCAGCTACTTTGAATAACTTTCTCTGCCTTCAAAGGCTGTTCCTTTTCAGAGGTAGGATAAAGGGGGTACCTCAGTAATTGATGTTTGCTAATCAGTCTATAGGTCAGACTCTGCAACATGTTGTCCCTGACAAGACTCTTGGGCTTGCTGATTTTTCTGGATAAAGGGGAAGGGGAAGAAGAAAGGAAGAATAGAGGAACCTAGCCAGTATCAATCTTCCTTTTGCTCACCCTCATGAAATGAGGCATGAGGGAATATTTTTCTGGGTTTTTGAGAAATAGGATGGACCCAAGTATCTATAGGACAATTTCTGGGTTCTCTCTTAGCTTGGAATCTGGGGAAGTGGCCTAAGGTCTCTATGACAGGATGTGATTGAGAGAAAAAAAGAGTTAAGTGATCAGCATACATGTTGGTTTGTGCTGATTTTAGATAACACAAAATTATAGATTTAGAGCCAGAAGAGACCTCAGAGGCCATCTGGTTCAACTATCTCATTTTATACATGAGGGAACTGAGGCCCACAAAGGTTAAGTGACTTCTCCAAGGTCACACTAGTATTAATGTCAGAAGTGGGATTTAATCTCAGGTCTTTTGGCTCCAGAAACAGTGTTCTTTATATGTCTAAGATAACATTTGAAAAGATGTTTGATCTGAACATTTTTCTACTCTGATGTTTTTATGGTATTTCTCAACTCAGGCACCCATGGACAAGTTTTAGTAACTCAGTCCCCAGCCTTCTTATCTGGGGCCCCAGGAGAGAGAATCACCATTGCCTACAAGACCAGTAAGAGTATAATTGAAAGCAAAGGCACAAGCTCCATGCACTGGTACCAACAGAAACCTGGCCATGTCCCAAGATTACTCATCTACCACGCTTCTATGGTGGCCCCTGGGGTCCCTGTTCGGTTCAGTGGCACTGGGTCTGGAACAGATTTCACATTTTAATCAATGGTGTGGAGGCGGAAGATGCTGCTGATTATTACTGTCAGCAGGGCTATAATGTTCCTTACCCACAGTTGTCTAGCCCAGATGTTAATTGTCTCTAATCTGGCTGATGAATCAGCCCTGTTATGCCTGCTGCTTCTTCTTCCCCAGCAGCTGCTATGGGGACTGCTCAGATGTGAACTCTTTGGGTCCATGTAAATGTAAGCAAGGCTCAAGGTATGGGACCACTTTGCAACTCCACCACTGCTTTAGTGTTCCAATTTTTCTACATCTCTTCCAGCATTTGTCATTTTCCTTTTGGCATCTCAGAATCGTTTTAATTTGCATTTCTCCAACAAATAATGGCTTAGAACATTTTTTTTTTTGCAGTACAATGGGGGTTAAGTGACTTGCCCAGGGTCACACAGCTAGTAAGTGTCAAGTGTCTGAGGCCGGATTTGAACTCAGGTCCTCCTGAATCCAGGGCCGGTGCTTTATCCACTGCGCCACCTAGCTGCCCCCAGCTTAGAGCATTTTTAATGTAATTATGGATAGCTTGGGCAGGTAGGTGGTGCAGTAGATAGAGCACCGAAACTGGAGACAAGAAGACCTGAATTCAAATCCAGGCTTAGACACCAGCAGTATGATGTTGGGCAAGTCACTTAACCTTGTTTGCCTCAGGTTCCTCATCTGTAAGATGAGCTGGAGAAGGAAATGGCAAAGCACTCCAGGATCTGTGCCAAGAAAACCCCAAATGGGGCCATGAAGAGTTGGACATGACTGAAATGACTGGACAATAACAACATCGATAGTTTTGATCTCTTCTTCTGAAACCGCCCGTTCATATCCTTTGACCATTTATCAATTGGAGAATGTCTAAGCCAGGGTTTAATAAACTTTTCCCACTTTCTACCACTTTTCACTCAAGAAATTTTATGCAGCCTTGGGTATATAGATATGTAAAATGGGTATACATAACCTTTTCCTGTTGCCAAATTTTTCATGATCCTAACATTCAGTTTAAGAAGCTAGAGTCAGAGTTTTTCCCAGAATTCTATTCTGGGATGAGGGTTCAATGAGGCAGAAAGCTCAAGAAGAGTCCTAGCCTCTCTTTTTGATATCAGGCTTCCCTTTAGGTTGATCCTGATCGACATGAGCCCAGAGCAAATGGCAGCTAGATGGTACAGTGGAGAGATAGGAGAGGGGAAGATGAGTTCAAATCCTATCATAGATACTAGCTATGTGATCCTGTGCATGTCATTTAACCTTTCTTGGTCTCACTTTCCTCATCTTTAAAGTGAAGGAACTGAATTCAATGGCTTCTAAGGTTCCCTTCCAAGTCTAAATCTATGATGCTATGATTCCTCTTATATCCATCTCTTCTCCCTCTCTAACTTACAGGTTTTACCTTATGACGTAGACCTGATGGCATTATTTTCACAGAAATCCTCCATATTCATCTCCACACCTACCTTTGCTTCCATCTAATATATATGCTTCTTAAAAATCTGAGTCACAGGGGACAGCTAGGTGGAGCAGTGGATAAAACACTGGCCCTGGATTCAGGAGGACCTGAGTTCAAATCTAGCCTCAGACACTTGACACTTATTAGCTGTGTGAACCTGAGTAAGTCACTTAACCCTCATTGACCTGCAAAAAAACCCATCTGAGTTGGACAATGAGTTGCCTATGCATCCACATAAGCAGCACTTTACTTGTGTCCAATCTACATAATTTCTGATCTTGTTTTCAGAATCTCATTATTAAGAGCTTTCCTTCCCTCACTAGCTAACTTCATGTGAAATATAAGACCATTGGGTCCTACCTGTTCTTCCTCTGAGTCCTTTGATATCCACTGTTTCAAAATCTAGATTGGATTGTATAGAAACTCTTGATACCTGGTTAGGGCTACAGCCATAGCTATGTGGCTATCTGAGCCCTCTATGATCCTTCTCCATCACAATCTGTGAATGTGTGGTTTCTACCTCCTGAGATTTCTGCTACATCCATTCTTGTCATCAGTTTGTACTTGTTGGTCAGATTCAGGTATTTCAGATAGCAGTTATTTCCTCTACCTTTTGACAAATACACCAATAACAACCAGAACAAAAGCAATTCTATTATTCTGAAGGCAAGAAGAAGTAGAGAACAGCTGTTAGTCCTTGATATACTTGCTCTCAATTTCATTTTTATACCTCTGTCCTCAGCGGAACAGGTCTAGGGGAGCCAAAGAAAGCTTAGCCAAGGAAAGCTTAGCCAATGAGTTAGAGGCAGCTAGGTGGTGCAGTGGATAGAGCACTGACCCTGGAGTCAAGAGGACCTGAGTTTAAATCTCACTTCAGACACTTAATAGCTGTGTGACCCTGGGCAAGTCACTTAACCCCAATTGCCTTAAACATCCAGGGCCATTTCCAGTCATCCTGATATACATCTTGACACTGGACCCAGATGGCTTTGCATAAGATGACCTTTCATAGCCCTCCCTTACTTAAATCCAAGTCAGTGCAAGTCATGACATCACCCCGATGTCATGGTGCTCCTTGAGAACAAAGGACAAACAACAACAAGCCAATGGGTTGTTTCCACTGTCTACAATGACCGAAAGAGGCAATAAGGTACAGACTCAAATGTTGGCTCTGTCTCATACCACTTGTGTT
Source organism: Dromiciops gliroides (assembly GCF_019393635.1). Classification (NCBI taxonomy): domain Eukaryota; kingdom Metazoa; phylum Chordata; class Mammalia; order Microbiotheria; family Microbiotheriidae; genus Dromiciops; species Dromiciops gliroides. Next base: position 662,788,092 of record NC_057862.1, read on the forward strand.
ACTTTGGGCAATTCTCTTCATTTCCCTCCCCCAACCAGTTGCACTAATTTTGGGCTTCTTTGGCTTCATCACCATGCCCCTGGTTAACTCAGTCATCATTGGGAAATCTCACCATCTTGTAAAATACAATCAGCCTTGATAGACACATCTCATTAGTACATTTGACCCCTTTGATTGGAGGGTGGACCCATAAACTCTTCCATTTACCTAAGTGGGAAAGGACACACATCATCTTCTAAAACAGCTCCTCATTTCTCACCTAGCTACACTTCTTTTGGACTTATTTAGATTCTCCATCATGCCTCTATGAAAAACTTCCTCCCAACCCCTCCCCCACTTTTTTTTAGCTTTCTTTTTTTTGTGTGTGTGTTGTCTTCTCCCATTAGAATGTAAGCTCCTTGAGGGAAGGGGTTGTCTTTCTTTTTTGTATTTGTGTCTTCAGTACTTAGGATAGTGCCTGACACACAGTAGGTGATTTATAAATGTTTACTGACTATTGACTAATTCACCTAATCACTTTGGTTCTCAGTTTCCTTCTTTGAAAAATGAGAATGTTGGACTAGATGACTGCAGAAGTGCCTTAGATGGAGTCACCATTCCAGTTCCTTAGTCGTCTTCTGTTTTTGGCTCCAGGTGAGAACAAGTGACAATGAAACAGGCAGATGTACTCTCTTTTCTAATGAGGTGGGAGGTTTGAAAGTCATTTGGGAAAATGCGGGGGAGTCTGTGCAACAAAGTGGGAATATGTACCTCTATTGTAACATGACGTAGTTTGTTCTAACAGGGCGTCTGTGGGCTTAGTGCCAAGATTCAGGAAAATTGCCTTTGGTTTGGGGCATTATGGTTTATTTCATTTCTGCCTTTAGAATTCAGAGGGGACATAATGTTCACCCAGCCTGAATTCCTTTCTGGGGTCCCAGGAGAGTCATTGTCAACGGCAAGAACAGTCAGTGAGAAACATTCTGATGGGAAAATATCTCTAAATTGGCTCTAATAGAAACCTGCGTCTCATCTGTTCAGTTTCCATCTGGCAGTCTTTGGCCCCTGCCAGGTTTATTCATAGTGTTTGTGACATAAATTTCAAGCTCACAATCAGGGATATGGAGGTTGAGGTTGTTGCAGATTATTTGTGTTCAGAATTCTCATCATCCTCCCAAAGTGCTCCAGTACTGAGCCTAAACTTCCCCTAGGTTGGGCCTCGGTTGTCCCAACTGCCTTCCTTTCTGAGACAGTGATGTCTGTCATATATAGTCTCTCTGTAGGGGAAGGGTTTTCCAAGCTCAGGGCATAGGGAGTGGAAATGAAAAGTCTATACCCTGAGGCCTTCTATTCTATTTTAACCTCCATAGTCCAGGCAGGGCCATTCAGGACAAGATCCCTTCTCATGTGTCTCACATGCACATACTCAGGACCATTTCTCATTCCATCATCCTAGTTTATCATTTCAATAGACCCTCCAGCCTTTGCCTTTATCATTATTACCATCACCATCAACAGAATCAACATTATCATTGTGATAAAATAATGGGACTTGGCAGACCCCCAGGAGCCCCCATCTGAAGTTTGATTTGGAATTGATTGAATTGGGTGAGACTGCAAGACTAAGTACCTACTTATGATGATTAAATCAGGACCACACCTGGCCAGCCCTGAGTAAAGTGTTGTTCTCGGAAGTTGAACCTGGTTAAGGTTAATTAAATTGAGATCACACATGGCCAGTGTTCTCAGAGGCTATGGACTGCAACATCGACAGGAGACCACTCTCGACCAATCAACTTGAAGAACCTCCCACTTTGGGGAGGAGGACAGAAAGTAGGAGGGGGGTCTTGCGGACTGGAGCTTGCTCTTTTTGGTTCGAGACATCGGCTTGGTGGCCGGACTTCACGTGGGCTGTTAGGAAAGCTAGAATTTTCATGCTATAAGGAATCTATTCTCAATCTTTCTCTCTCTTCACTATCTTATAATATATCCTCTAATAAACCCTTAAAAGCCCAAACTCTTGCTGAATTTATCAGTGATTTTAGCCAGTTTCCCCCCAAAACTGGGAGGAGCAGATTAGAACCCACATTTAGATTTTAAACAACACATCATGATCATCGTTGTCATCTCCACAATGACCATCATCTTTGTAACTAGCATTTATATAGCGCTTCAGGGTTTGCAAATCATTTGTCGTAGGTTATCTCATTCGGTCTTCACAGCTACCCTATGAGGTAGGTATTATTATTATTATCCCCATTATACAGATGAAGAAATTGAAGCTGAGACAGTTTAAGCTATTTTCCCATGGTCACACAGCTACTAAATGGTTGGCGAGATTTGAACTTCATTTTTCTGGCTTCAAACCCATAACATCTTCTCTAGCTATCTGTTCTCTCCTGACTTCAGCTTTCATAAGAAAGAGTAGTCATGAGTCCTAAAGGAGACAAGGCAAAGGCCTAATGAAAATCAGACATCTGACTTAAGTGGAATTTCGTATCCCTTTTTCCTAGAGCATGTTCTAAAGTAAAATTTTCCTGGGACTTCATGTTTTGGAGACTCTGCTATATTTTCTGCTTGTCTTCCAGTTCAATGAAATAAGGATTACTAGGAAGGGTAGAGATGGTAGTTTGGGATGTGGCCCATCTTTTTCCCTCTCCCTGCCATATACATTGATGAATATTTTATGTATTTATTTAGAATTTTTCTCCACCTTACGTGTAAAAACAAATTGTAACATTGATTTTTGTTTGGTTTTGGTTTTTTGTTTGTTTGTTTTTGCGGGGCAATGGGGGTTAAGTGACTTGCCCAGGGTCACACAGCTAGCAAGTGTCAGGTGTCTGAGGCCAGATCTGAACTCAGGTCCTCCTGAATCAAGGGCCTGTGCTTTATCCATTGCACCACCTAGCTGCCCCATAATATTGATTTTTAAAACTCTGTGTTCCAAATTCTCTTCCTCCCTCCCTCCCCCCCTTAAGAGCTCAAGCAATTCAGTATAAGTTATATATGTGCAGTCGTGCAAAACATAGCAGAGAAAAAACTTTAGAAAAAGGAACTAACAAAAAAATCATACTTCCAGCTGTATTCAGATACCATCAGTTCTTTCTCTGTAGATGGATTGCATTTTTCATAAGTCCTTCAGAGTTGTCTTGGATCATTGCATTGTTGAAAATAACTAAGTCATTCGCAGCAGATCATCTTACAATATTGTTGTTATTTTGTATACAGTACATTTCACTTTGCATCAGCTCATGTAAGTCTTTCCAGGTTTTTCTGATAGCAACTGATGAATATTTTATCCAAGTCTATCCCACTCGGTCTGAACTACATTCTTCCAGGACTTCCCATCTATTACCCCTTTTACCTTCCTATCAATTCACACAGAAATTCAGACCTTTTCTCAGATCCAGATTGTATTCTACTTGGTTCCTCCCCTTGGACATCATTATTTCTTTCTCAGTCTTCCTCTTTTCTTCTCCAGCCAAAATTCACAATACATTTCTCATTCTGAGTCCTTCCCCTCCCTCCCTTTGCTTCTGTGATTTCCTCCAAAATAAAAGGGTCCCAACTCAATGACTTTCATAGTCAGAGGATGAGACTAGTACTCAGAGTTCTGGATGTCAACCTGAGATGCTTCCCTCATAGCCTAGATCTTGGCATTTATAAAATCCCACCAGTTCAGAATTAGAAGATCTCAGAAGCCAATTAGCACAATCTATACATGACCAAGAATTCCCATTGGTGTATATTTGACAAGTTTGACTAGCTTTTCTTAAATACCCCCAGTGAGGGGGAATACATTATCTCTTGGGAGCAGCCTATTCCGTCTTTGGGAAGATCTAGTCATTAGGAATTTTTTCTATATATCAAGCCTAAATCTGCCTCTCTCTAACTTCTATCCATTTCTCCTAGTTCTTCGACCTCTAGGATTAATTTTAAAAAACCTTATTTTTCTCCCACATGACAGCCATTAAAATACTGAAAGACAACTTGTTCCCTAAGCCTTCTCTTTTCCAGGGTAAGCAAGCCCAGTTACATCGATTGATATTTGTATGGCAAGCTCTTAAGGACCTTCTGCATCTTGGGTGCCTAACTCTGACTGATGCGACTTCCATGGAGCTTATACCTACATGATAGACACTCACTAAATGTACCTCTTTTTTTGGTGAGGCAATTGGGCCTCAGGGTCACACAGCTAGTAAGAGTCATGTCTGAGACTAGATTTGAACTCAGGTCCTCCTGACTCCAAGGCCAGTGCACCATCTAGCTGCCCCTAAATGTACTTTTTGATTGATTACTGTAGTACCTCTGAATATACCCTCTACAATACCATCTTCCTTTTTTGCTTTATTTCATACTGCTGCTTTTGACATGTTCTATATTCTAACCAGTTGTACTACTAGTATCTTCCAAACACAATATTTTTTCCTGCTTTTGTATATTTTCAAAATCCATCCCACATGACTAGAATGCACTCCTTCCTCATTTTTGTCTCTCAGAATCCCCCCAAATACTTCTTGTCTCCTTCCATGATACCTTATCTGATGTACCCAGGATAAAATGATTACCTTTTTTAAAGGGAACGGGATATTTAAAAATAATCTTGCAAGAAACTATCTATTTTCCATAAAGAAAGGGGAAAAGGAAATCAGTCAATAAACATTTATTATGTGCCTATTATTTGCCAGACATGAAGAAATGTAAAAGATGGTCCATGCTCTAAAGGATTTCACAGCCTAATGGGGGAGACAACATATGAAGAACTGTGTACAAACAAATTTTAGACAGAATAAACAGTGGAAGCAGAAGCCAGATATTGAAGGTAGGGTATTTCAAGTGAGCATCATATTTGCTTTTCTCTTCAATCAATCAACAGACATGTCTTCCCATGGTCTATCTAGAGCATTTCTATCATTTAGTTGTGGCAACCAAATATCATTTTCTTGGTGAAGTCATCGAGGTCCTCACATAGCTTCTGGTTTTTCTGATCCTTGCATTCCTCATCACTGGGCCACATCTCAATATTGGTGTCTTTGGTAATGATATAAGATACCCTTGAAGGAACAAGAGGTTGTCATGTCAGCACCTTCATGAAGTAAGGCTAGCTAGAAGGAACCAAAGTTTTCTTCCTAAGCTACCCAGTGATAGGACACATTCCCTGAAGCCCTTTAACTGCATCAAATGAAGCCACCCTCCCCTCTCTATGCCCAGGGGATAAAATGCCATGATTTTGGAGGAGATCCCAATCCTACATGTCTCTGAGATCCACGCCATAAATCTCACACTGATAATAGGATCCAAACAGGTGGGTATTTAGATCCAGTTATGACAGAAAGAGGCAACCACAGAAACTCAGGGGAAATGCTGAATGGCATAGGAATAGAAGGATTGTAAAGACATAGCAAGGGTTTGACTGAGATTATATGCCATTAATTTATAATCACCACTAGAAAAAAGGAAAAAAAAAAGTGTGTGAAAGTCACAGAATCAGGGCAGCTAAGTGGCGGGGCAGCTAGGTGGTGCAGTGGATAGAGAACCGGCCCTGGATTCAGGAGGACCTGAGTTCAAATCTGGACTCAGACACTTAACAATTACTAGCTGTGTGACCCTGGGCAAGTCACTTAACCCCAATTGCCTTACCAAAAAAAAAAAGTCACAGAATCACAGATTTTGAGAGTTAGAAGGGATCTCAGAGTTCACATTGTTCAATCCACACATATTCCCCAAAGAATGATCACTTCAACATACTGAACAGATGGTCATTGCAGACAAATATGGAATCATAAAGAGAAGATTTTGGAAGCTTCTTAATAAGCAAAATTGAGGTAAGGAATCCAGTGTTAGCTGGAATCATATCTCCTTCCCCTTGGGATTCTTATCTTAGACCAAACCGATAGAGACCTTAAATTTCACACAAGCAAATGAAAAACTCACTCAGACTTCTTCATCCATAGGTCACTGGTAGCACCCCAGATAAGATAGTCTTTACCAATGTCTAGTCTCAGAGTATCTCTGCATTTCATATGGCTGATAAAATTCCTTTCTTTCCCCTCCGCACTATCATCAGACCCTAGGGAGGGAAAGATATGGAAACAATCTTTGGTATGTCTGGTCTGCTAAAGGTCACAATTAGGCTGAAATGGCTGAGATGGCTTAGATGTCCCCCCTCAACTCTGTCTATAAATGGGGGGTCCCAGGGATACTCTCATGCAACACAGTCTGAGATAGAGTTATGTCCTGAGATCTATGGATCTTGAGCTTAGTCCGTGTCCTAAAGTCTGAGGTGTGGAAGGCTCAAGAATCTCACTCCTACAGTGTCTAAACTTTGAAATGAGCTACTAAAGCTTAGAGTATCAAGGGAAAACCAGGGCTCACTCTGACCTGGCTTAATGATCCTCAGGGTTTTCATGACATAGTTGTCATGGATGCTGCTCTGGTTCATGCTTAGGAGTGTTGCCTTGTACACTGAAACACAAAGAGAGGGAGTTAGGCATAAGGAGCACCCCCACCCCCACCCCAGAACATGCTTCTGGGAGCTTGAAAAATTTTCAGACAACCAGAGCTTTTCAAAAACAACCCCTCAAGCTTGGTTTGGCACTCAGATATTAGAATGAATTCTGCTTCATAATTATAATTCTCACAGACTTGTCCCCTCACTGTACACAAAGAAATAAAGCTCTGTGGGGGAGCATCCCTGAGTCCTCCATCTATTTCTCTATTTTTGAGTAACCTTTCCTTTTCATTTTCTGTGCTCTGCTTCTTATATTCAGATGAACAGTTGGGCATTATGGTTCTAGTTACATTACCAAAATCCCCTCCAGGCTGACAGGCTGTTTCCTCTCGAATGCCATCTTGATTTTCTTGCAAGAAGCAATGATCTACCAGGGAAACACATGCATGAGGAAATGAACAGGGAAACTAGATGAGTCTAACAAGGGAGGCAGTGTGGTGCACTGGGATGGGCACTGGTTTGGGACTAAGAAGACATGGGTTTGGGGCAGCTAGGTGGTGCAGTGGATAAAGCACCAGCCCTGGATTCAGGAGTACCTGAGTTCAAATCCGGCCTCAGACATTTGACACTTACTAGCTGTGTGACCCTGGCCTAGTCACTTAACCCTCACTGACCCTCAAAAGAGAGAGAGAGAGAGAGAGAGAGAGAGAGAGAGAGAGAGAGAGAGAGTTGAAGGATGGAGGACAAATGAAGATGGCAGGAAAAGGTTGGATATAGGCATCTGCCAGAAATTCAATGTACATACAGTTCTTTTGTATGTCTGGACACTAATTAACTTCATGGTTTAAATAAATCTATCTACAATCTACAATTACATATTCGAATGTCATATTTTGATTGTTGTAATGAAAACTGGTGCTTTCAGGCAGCCAGTTGTTGAAATCCATTCACCACAAATCTCTTTGACTCACATCTCTAGTCCAGAGGGCTATGGCTCAAGTCCACTTTGTTATCCACATCCCACAGGCGACCGTGGGCATATAGTCCATGCTAAGTCAAGGAGTGGGAAATACAGAGAACATTAGACAGCTAATTTACAGTCAGAGAAAACAATTGATTACATAAGGATTTTTTTTTTAAATTATCATTTCCCCCCTCCTCAAATGTTGGAAGGAGTTGAAAAGGAGAGAAAATAGATTTTTGTAATTGAAGTCATATTAAATTTTTTTAAACAGGTGTATTATGGATAGTGGAGAAGGAGACCATGAAGGACACAGATTGAGTAAGAATGAGAACAAAGAGTTGTAAATATTTAGAATTTGTAACAAACATGAAAATGGAAAAGAAGGGACAGGCATTTAAGAGGGGGAAGAGTATGAAGATAGTAGCTGAAATAGGAGGAAGTGAAATGATGATGATAATTAGCATTTATAAAGCACCTTAAAGCTTTCAAAATGCTTTACAAATATTCTCTCATTTTATCCTCACAACAATCCTCAGAAGTAGGTTAGCACTCTATTATCTCCATTTTATAGGTGAAGAAACCAAGGTTGATAGAGGTTAAATGACTTGACCAGGGCCACATAGCTATTGGGTATCTGAGGCAGGATTTAAACTGGAGCTTTCCTGACTCCAGAGATGAAGGAGAGAATAGGAAGTTATAAACAGGGACTATACAGGACCTTTTATTTTAAAAACACCTTGAACCTAGTCAAATTGCTATTTTTCCATTACTAAATGCTTCTAGGAATTTCTTCTTTAGGAACTGCATCTGGTGTTGGATCTGCTCTTGATCCCATTACATGGATACACCATCCCTGTCATTGAGTTGACAGCTGATGCAAGATAGATGGAAGAAAGGTATTCATTGTTTTTGTTTGTTTGTTTGTTTCTTTAAGAATAAGCTATACAAAATCCTCCTGAAAGTCCTTTGCCCTAACATCCTTCTACCTTGGTAACAGTAGGAAGAATAATAAAGGTTGGGGAGGACAATTTTTCCATGGATTGTAACAAACCGTTTTCATGAAACAATCAAGAAAGACTGGATGGTAAGCATTAGAAAATGATAGATATGACAAATGTGAATTGAAAAGAGTTGTGGTTGTATGAAATTCCATGAATGAAAAATCAATGTTACTTGGTTTACAGTATGCACCCAAGAATAAGCAAGTACTTTCAAAAAATAGTGAACTTAAAACTTTCATGCTTAGCTTCAGCAACACATATACTAAAGTTGGAATGATATAGAGAAGATGAGCATGGCCCCTGCACAAGGATGACACACAAATTCATGAAGTGTTCCATATTTTTTAGAAACAAAAATAAGTTTTTAAAAATCCATGCCCCCAATTCTTATGTAAAGATGACAACAGTGGGGAAATTTCAGTGTATATGCCAGTTAAGAGGTTCCTGTTTCCCATTATCCTCATATTTTCTTCTTGCCTCCTTCCATTTACCAAATTTAAGGTGGAGGCTGATTCCAGGATCATACACATATTCTGAGAGAAGGCTACACCATGCCTTTTGGAGAAGAGAGAAATCCCACCCTACCCCACTCTTTGATATGGCTATTACCTTCAGCACATCGACACACTTCCTCAGTGCAGATCTTATTGAACTGTCCATCTGTGCGAGTTGGGTGGTAGAAACGGGTGCAACGATTCTCTAAAGAGGACAAGATTAATATGTACCTGCTGAATCCTCTGTTCTGGTCACAGGTTACCAGAATAGAGTGGCCAAGGTGGACAGGTATTTCCCCAAGGGTTCCAGAATTGAAGATCCTTGATCTGGTAAGAATTATTTCTTAAAAGCAATCAGTCCCATTTCAGTAAATGCATTTCATGGGACATTACACTACAATTTCTAAGCATTCCTGAAGTGTATTAATATTAAGGACCCAGAGAGGCATTAGAGACACTTGGTAATAAATAATCACAGTTCATGTTTCCAAGATTGTTATTGTCTAGAAAAGACAATTAATATGACATATAATAAAAATGATAATTACTATAGTGTGAACATAATAAAGATGATAATTAGTACAATGGATTAGGGTAGAGGGGAAGGTGAATTGGTCTGTACTTGAATGATGAGTTTAAGTGTCCCTGCAGGAAAAGCACTAGGCTGAGGGTCAGAATTTGGTTCTAGTTCTAGCTCTACCATTAAGATCAGCTTTGTGGTCTTCTCTTCAGGCCTCAGTTTTCCTTTTAAAAAAAAATGAGGGACTTAGATCTCAGTTTCATCAATTTCAAAATGAGCTGGTTCAACTAAATAATCACTAAGCACATTTCCAGATCAAATATTTGGGCCATAGTCTTTTTGGCTTTAATCTTGAACAGTTCACTGCCTCAATCAATGTGTTAGTGTCATTTTCCAGTTGATAAGCTGATGTGTTACCTAAAGCATAGTATTCATAGATTTTGACAGCTGCTGGTTGGATTAGACCCACTTCAAAAAACTGATGGGCTTTGAACTTGATGCACTCCTCTTCTTTGTGAGAAACCTAAAGGGAAAATCTCAATGAATCAAGCAAGCATTTATTGACTGGTCACTATAGCAAGCTGGGGGGAGGGGGGGAAGATGGGGTGTACAATGGCAAAAGAGAGTCCCTGCCATGAAAGAGGTTATATTCTAGCAGGTTAGATGAAATGTTTACATATAGGAGCATACAAGCTCTAATTATCATTTCTGCCTCTTGTATTCCCTGACTTCCTTCAAGTTTTAGCTAAAATCTGACCTACTGCAAGAAGCTTTGCCCAGTCCTCCTTTACTTAGTGCCTTCATCCTCACTATCCTGTCTGTATCTTGTTTGTGCATAAATATTTGCACGTTGCCCCCTCCATTAAACTGAACTCCTGGAGAGAAGGGACTTTTTTTTGGTCTTTCTTTGTATCTCTAGTGCTTAACACAATGCCTGACACACAAAAGACATTTAATAATTGCTTGTTGACTTGAGGCATGGAGTAGATGGAAGGTAACCTTAGGGGTAACAGGACTTACATAAGGGGAACAGCTAGTAGAAGGAAAGTTATCCTACAGAAGAATCTGATTGAGTTGATTCTTAATTATTTTTTTTGGTGAGGCAATTGGGGTTAAGTGACTTGCCCAGGGTCACACAGCTAGTAAATGTCAAGTGTCTGAGGTTGGATTTGAACTCAGGTCCTCCTGAATCCAGGGCCAGTGCTCTATCCACTGATCCACCTAGCTGCCCCTAAAACAATTTTTTCTTAATTTGGTGGGGCAATGAGGGTTAAGTGACTTGCCCAGGGTCACACAGCTAGTAAGTGTCAAGTGTCTGAGGCCAGATTTGAACTCAGGTCCTCCTGACTCCAGGGCTGGTTCTTTATCCACTGCACCACCTAGCTGCCCAATATGTTATTTTTGTGTAGTTTTAAATTTTTTTTTTTTTGCGGGGCAATTGGGGTTAAGTGACTTGCCCAGGGTCACACAGCTAGTGTCAAGTGTCTGAGGCCGGATTTGAACTCAGGTACTCCTGACTCCAGGGCCGGTGCTTTATCCACTGCGCCACCTAGCTGCCCCCTGACTGAGTTGATTCTTTTTTTGTTTGTTTTGTTTGTTTGTTTTGTTTGTTTTTTGCGGGGCAATGGGTCACACAGCTAGTAAGTGTCAAGTGTCCAAGGTTGGATTTGAACTCAGGTACTCCTGAATCCAGGGCCGGTGCTTTATCCACTGCGCCACCTAGCTGCCCCCTGACTGAGTTGATTCTTAAAGGAAACCAAGGATTCTGAGGCAGAAAGGTGCAGAGAGAACATAGAATAAACGGAAATACACATCAGGCATTTAGAATAAAGAAAAAGAGAGAAGCAAGAGCATGAACAGGAAAGAAGAGAAAAAGCCCGAGAGCTCAGCCTGTGTGTGTGTGTGTGTGTGTGTGTGTGTGTGTGTGTGTGTGTGCGCGTGCGCATGCATAACACACATTCTACATTTTAAGAGCAAAGTGGGAGGAGACAAAGATCTAATTAGCTAAGATGAGGCAGGGATAGTGTATGCCAGTGGGAAAGTGGGTCATTGCTCACTGCAAGCAATGCTGTGGGTCAGTCCTGGTTAGATGAGAACAAATTATGGAAATGGGAGTAATGGGATGCATAGGTCCTCATCACAATTAAGACAACTCTGTCTCTGCAACTGTTGCCACTCTATGGATGTGGAAGTTGGAGAGAGGCAGCATCCAATGTTGGCGGTAGTGAGAGAAGGGCAGGAGGTAATAATGGGGTCAGGTGATAGAAAGGGGGAATATCTGCTTAGTTCATTCCTAACCCAACTAGTGGGGATTATACAAGAGGACTAGTACCTGAGAAATGAACTCAGTTAAAGGAAATTTTACCTTATTCAAGTAGATAATGAGTGTCCCTCTGTCTGATGAGTATTTGTTGATTTCAAACTTGGAAATATACTTGTCAACTCCTTGAGAAAGCTGAGGACATTAAAGGGAATAAAATTGTCATGTTTCAAGATAGACCAAGAGGTCCAGGGCTGGAAGTAGCTATGGTGGTGGTAGCCACTGCCACCTGATATCTCTTCCAGAGGAATTGAGAAGACCTTATAAAAAATTTTATTTATTAATGAAGAAAAAGCAGCCTTAGCTTTTATTCACTGATTGAATTTTGTTTTATCAATGGTAGATCAGTAGAATACCATATACTTTCAGTTGTTCAGTTTGGGTCTCAGGGATGGACAAAATAACCAGTGGAAAGAATACTGACTTTTGAATAAGGGGACCTGTATTCAAATCCTATCTCTGGCGATGACCTTGGAAAAGTTATTTAACCCTCAGATTCAGTTATCTAACGTGTAAAATTTAAGGGTTGGACTAAATTATTTCTGAGGTGCCTTCTAGCTCTAAACCTATGATCCTATGACCTTATGGATTATTATTACATGGAGGCCCATATTTGCTGGAAGCAGAGGTCAATTAGTGACTACAGTTGAAGCAAGAAACAGACCTTCCCCATGTTTGCCTAGGATGATAGGATCTATCAAGGTAGAAAAGAACCCTCCATGGGATACTTGGGCTTCTCTTATATCAGGAGTGATGGATCCCAACTGGAGTAGGTCAGGGAAGACCTTAATTCATGCCTAACTCTTCTCTTGGGGCCATCTTCAAAAAATGGAGTTTTTGTTGGAAAAATGGCAGAATGAGGAGTTAGGATCAGTTTGAAGTATATTTAACAATGCTCAAAAATCTGATCATGCAATGGGTATGGAGGTTGGCATGAATACTCACATTTCATATCTTTAAAAAAATCAATAACTCCATTTGTATTGTTTCTTTCACCACTAGTAAAGCTTGAAATCCCACTCTGCCTTACCAGACAATTTAATAAATTGCTATAGATAAAAAAGACAAGAAAGAACCCTGTCCCTGGTGGCCAGTCTTCTGATGATGACAATTTCCAAACGTAGATAGAGTAGTCCTTTTTACATTTTGTAGGACCCCCACCCCAGATCTTGAATTACACTGTTATAGCTTTTAAGAACCAAACATATTGTGATGAGGCATTGAAACAGGTTCAGTGGAGGAGCATCAACGCTTAAAAGGACTAAGTATACCTAATCTGTTCAACCGCAAAGATGTTTAGCATCAACAGCTTCCTATAATGGAAAAAAGCTGGGTATGGGCAAAGGAGTGGAGAAAGATATTTATTCTTGCTCTTTCAATATATTCTTAACTTCAGAACATCAGTGTTGGAGGAACTTCAGGAGACATTTAGTCTCACCAATTTCTGGAAAAAAGAATCCCTTTGAATACATCCTAGTGGGCATCCATACTTTGCTTGAGGACCTTGGGGAAGAAACACTACCTCCCAAGATAGCCCATTTCACTTTGGAATGTTTTCATAGATATAGTTCCTTGAATTGAGCCCAAATCTGTCCATTGTCAACTTCTGTGAAAGTCTCCTTGTTCTGCTTTTAGAAGCCAACCAGAACAAATCTAATCTCTTTTCTATAATAAGTCTCTACCTCTTTCCCTAGTTTGGGGGGAGGGGCTAAGCACCCCTAGTTCTTTCAATTTATCCTCATATGGCATGGTCTCTAGTCTATTAACTATTCTGGTCATCATCCTCTTTATGTTTCCTAGCTTGCCCATGTCCTTCTTAATAGGTGGCACCCAGATGTCTCTTAACCAGGGCCTAGGGCCATAGGAATATCATCTCTCTCATTCTTGGTCTTCTTCTTTCCATGGCAACCTCAGATCACATCAGTTCTATGAGTCAGCATAAACATACACATAAATACTTTCTATAACTTTCTAACTATAAATATGTATATATATATATGTATGCAGACTTGATATCCTAATAAAATGCCAATTTTTTTCAGATCAAATTTGCCATATGCTCATTCTTCCCCCATCTTATACTTGTTATGGTCACTTCTTGAACCTCTAATATAAAGTTTTATGTTTATCCCTATTAGATTTTCCCCTATTTTCTAGCCTGCCAAGAAAATTTCCCCTCCCAACTTTGTTATCTTCAGATTTGATAATATTCTATGCCCTTCTCCAAGATATTGATAAAACATATTTAGCAACACAAAGCCAATGACTTTCCCACTTCAGATATTTTTTGTGTGCTTGTATGTGTGTGTGTATGTGTGTTGTGTTTGTGTATGTGTTTGGGGAGATAAACAAGGCTGGAATATGAAGGAATTCCTCTCTGTATATCTCAGGTATAAAAGGAGGATATACAGGCATTACACAAGATTGATGAGGAACCTGAAAAGAGGACTGTTTTGGCCCCATTATATCTCTAGTTAGTCTGATAGGCTTGATGGAGAAATGGACATCTAACAATTCTGATATGAACAGAATATATCAGACAACCCAGGTCTTGTTTGCTTATGACTTAGAACTGTTTTCTGATAATTAAGCCAATCTCTAACTGGATTTTTCTTACAAGACTTTTGCATCTTCCATAAACCTGGCATTGTGTTAAATACATAGGAAACACTCAATAAGTTCTTGAGTTAAAATACAAAAGATCTTGAGTTGGGATATAAGTTGGGGTTGATGGAGAACATGGTCCTCACATAATCACTAACACTAATGTTTGTTTGGAAGTTCCAATCTTGACCTTCTGAATGTTATTCCTTGGAGGATTGGTGGTTTTTGCTATTCCCATAAATAGCCTAGAGAAATCGACTTACTAGATTGAGATCTTCGATATCAGGAGAGAAACCAGTAAGCATAGAGATATCCAGGATAGTCATGGCAGCATCAGTGACACCTAAGAACCTGGGAAAGAGAGGACCTTCTTACCCCAGTATGAACCCAGTATGAAGGTGGGTACAATAAAGGGACAGTCCTTACATGCATTATTCCTATTTCTCTTCAAAAGGTCCCTTCCAGGCCTAAATCTCTGTGCCTATGAACTGTTCAGAGATTTCTGGACAACTCTAGGTGATAGAGGGATGAAAAGAACTCTGTATCCAGAGAAGAGCCACAAAGACGATTTATGGGCTTACAAAAGAAATAGTGATGTATCTGTAGCCATAGGTCCTCAATTTGAATAATAGTTTTCCAATTAGTCTTTTGGTGACCCTGGGCAAATCACTTCATCTTTCTCAGCTTCAGTTTCCTCATGTATAAAATGAAGAGAGTTAGACCAAATGACCTCTCAGATTCCCTTCCATTCTCAATCAATTAATCTATGAATCTTATGAATTGGGACCATTTCTTTGAGAAAAAAAGGTCAAAAAGTGCTATCAGCCACTGCATCAAGATGGGAAGGGGAAGGGAATAGATGTTTATATAGCATTTATTATGTTCCAGGCACTGTGCTAAGCACTTCTTACAAATAGTATCTCCATTGTTTAGTATTCAATTTGATAACAAGCTAGTTCATCTTCTTCTTTTCCTAGGAGTCCTCTATTAAAATGTAAACTACTTGAGGACAAGAATTGTTTTGTTCTTGTATTTGCCTACTCAGTACCCAATATGGTGCCTGTCTAATAAGAGGCTCATAATCAGTGTTTGTTGACTGATTCATCAAGAACAGAAATTCAATAGGAAAGACTCAGATTAGCTACAGGGAACTTGTCAGGAATTGGGACTGATAAACCCTTGAGTGTGTAGCTGAATGAGGCTGAACATTGTGGCTCTCTGCATCTGTCTTTAAAAATAGAATACCTGTCCAAGGCGTTTCGGGTTTACTCAAGCCTAGAGTTGTAGGGATCTATTAGATAACTTCTGAGGGGAACTGGTGAGATAGAAGGTCTGATGGCCCCTTTCATCCCTATGATAGAGACATTCCATTGGCCCACTTGCTTCTTCTCACCTCATGCAGATTTCAATGGACACAGAACCAAGAGTTTCTTCTAGTTTCTTCTCTGGGAAGGAATAGAGAATAAATATATGTATCAGCTCTACAGAAGGGATGTCTCCCTGAGTTTTCAAGTCTATTCGATTGGGATTGTACTGACTCTGACACCTAAAAGCCATGCAACCAGGACCAAACCACTGATCCTCTCTGAACCCCAGTTTCTTCATCTGGAAATTGGTTAACACATAATACTTCACAGGGTTGTTGTGAGGAAAGTGTTGTTCAAACTTTGAAATGCTATATTAAGATGAGTTATTACTAATACACTCTTACTAAGGAATTTGTCCCTGATTCAATTCAATATATATTTATTAAGTATCTTCTTATGGGTAAGGCCCTGAGATATGAAGATAAAAGCAAACTAGCCATGTCCCTCAAGGAACTTATATTTTGCTAGAGATGAGGGTAGCGGGATATATAGTATATAGTCAAATGAGTGAATGCAAGGTGAATTAAAGAGGAAAGGGAAGTGGAACAAGCATTTATTAAGTACCTACAATGTAGAAGGCACCATGATTGACAAATATTATCTAATTTGATCTTCACAACAACCCTGGGAGGTAGGTGCTCTTATTATCCCCATTTGACAGATAAGGACACTGAGGCAGACAATGGTCAAGTGATTTTCTCACAGTCACACAGCTGATAAGTGTCTGAGACTGGATTTGAACTCCTATCTTCCTGACTCCAGATCCAGTGCTCTATCCACTGTGCCATCTAGGTGACTGGATAAAAGGGATAGAAGACTAACCACTAAGGCATCAAGAAAGGCTTAAAGGAGGAGCTGGCATTAATTGAGCTTTGAAGTAGAAAGAGCTATAAAGAAGCAGAGCTGAGATGGTAAGACTTTTCAGGAAAGGTGAATGGCTTGTGCAAATATGTGAAACCCAGGGATGATGTGCAAAGTTTGGAGAATATAGGAAAATTTGGGCTGGAATGGCAAATGTGAAGGGCATTAATATTAAATAATGCTGCAAAAGCGGGTTGGAGTGGGATGGTACAGGCCTTTAAATCCCAGACTATGGAGTTGAAATTTTGTCCCAGAAGCAATAAGGAACCCATTGAAGGCTTTTGAAGAGGAGGAATGATGTGGACTTAGAAAGATCATGTCATCTTGGTGGTGAATTTATTAGAGAAAGGAAAGACCAGAATCAGGCTGGACCCTATGTGAATGGAAGGGAGGGGACACATGTGAGAGGTGTAGTAGAAGTGAAATTACCAGGCATTGGCAATCGGTTGATTGGATATGGGGGTTGATGGAGAAGGGAAAGTCTAGAATGAATCTGAAGTTATGAAACTCGGTGTCTTGGTTTGACTTTCTGTTCTTAATAGAAATAGGGAAGTTAGGAAGAGGGCTGGTTTAGTGGAAAGAGTTATATATTCTGTTTTGGTTACTTTAAGTATGAGATGTAGATGGGACATAGAGGTGGGGACGTGCAGGAGATAGGTGATGATGTAAAGGTGGAGAGCATTCGGGTGAGGATCAATTTGAGAAAAACAGAAGTGACGTTGCCATGGGAGTATACCACAACCAACCTGGACAGAAGGAGGACATAGATGATGAGTTTAGTAAAGAGAGCTCAAATCTCTTATGGAAGCATAAAATAATAGTAATCGGTAATTTCAATTATTTGGAATCTGTTAAAGCTCTCTTTCTAATAAAATCATTGTGGCTAACACATTTTTTACTTCTCTTAATGAAGCAACATGGGGGATTGCTATTCTGGACTTGATTCTAATCCTCAGCAAAGAACTGGTTGCTGAATGAACAATTGGAATGATGGGAATATTGGAGACAACTGTTTTCTCTTCAAATTCATGTTAAAAGAGAAGAAAGTTGGGTATATGCTGATAGGCCTCCTAGAGTTGGGCAGTAATAGATTTTAAAGGATTCAGAGGTAGATGGGAGGTTGATAACAGATGGTAGAAAGAAGCCAGAACCAGTCAACTTTTATACTATTTCTATTTTCTGTACTAAAATATGATCTCTGGATTAGAAAAGATATAACAAAATAATGAGCAGTGAGCTGAAACCCCAGATAAGTAAAGGGATGATAGAAAGGCACCTAGCACCTAATGAGTTCAATTCATTAGGTCCATCCAAGAGTATCAAAAGAATCAATGGATGTGGTTGTTAAGACTCTTGACCTTGAAATATGGAGAATGGGAGAGGTGTCATAAACCTAGAGAAAGTAAAATATTTTCCTTATTTCTCAAAAAGGGAATAAAGTAGAGTCTGAAGAGCATAGGCCAGTGAGCTTGATTTTGATTCCTGGCAAAATTCTAAAACACATTTATATTAGTGACTATCTAGAAGAAGATTGTAGTCAGTATGGTTTTTTATCAAGTACAGGTCATGCCAGATTAGCTTCATATTCTTTTTTGTAATGAGGTTACTAGTCAGCCAGTAAGCATTTATTAAGCACCTGTTATATGCCAGGCACTGTGCTAAGCACCCAGGGTAGCAGACCTTGTTCTCAAGGAGATTATAGTTTAATGAGGAAGATAACAAGAGTAGGATCACAAGAATTCTGTAGATAGATTTCATCTAGATTTCAGTAACATAATTAATAATAGTCTAAAGGCTAATGTAGACTTGGGCCAAGTTAATTGAGGCATAACATTCAGAAAGAGGAAGGAAGAGTAATGGTGCCTTGTGGTCAAATGACAACTGCCATAATTCGAGTTTGGTTGCTACCTTTGGGGGGGGGGGTTTGTTTGTTTGTTTTGGTGAGGCAATGAGGGTTAAGTGACTTGCCCAGGGTCACACAGCTAGTAAGTGTCAAGTTTCTGAGGTCAGATTTGAACTCAGGTCCTTCTGAATCCCGGGCTGGTGCTTTATCCACTGCGCCACCTAGCTGCCCCTGGTTGCTACCTTTTTGAAGGAACATTGAAAAGTTGGAGGGCAAACACAGGAAGGATGGAGAAGGCCCTAGACATTATGTTATATGAAGATTGTTTGATGTGACTGGGCAGTGTTAGCCTGCAGAGGAAAACATTTGTGGGGAACATGATTGCAATCTTTAAGTCTTCAAAGGGTTGTTCAACAAAAGTCTGATTAAATTAATTCTACATTACTCCTGGGGCTGCTGGATAGTGCAAGTGGGCTTGGAACCAGGAAGACTCATCTCCCTGAGTTCAAATCTGGCCTCAGAAACTTACTAGCTGTGTGACCCTGGGCAAGTGACCTAACCCCGTTAGCTCTGGTTTTCTCAGCTATAAAATGACCTGGAGAAGCAAACCTGCTAACTGCTAAGCATTTTGTGATATCTTTTCTTGTCCAAAGATTATCTTTTAGTATCTCTGCTAAGAAAACCCCAAATGGGGTCAGGAAGAATTGGATATAACTGAACAACAACATTTGGCCACAGGGTAAAGAACTAGGTGCAGTGGGTGGAAAAGGGGAACATTTTGGATCAAAGTAAAGCCAATTAGTAGAATGGCTGCCACCTTGGGATGAAACTGGTATCTCTTCTCTAGAGATCTTGAAGTGAAAGCTGAAGATTGTAGTGAGGATCATCAATAAGATACAAGTTGGACCAGATGATTATGGCTAACCTTTACCTAGTACTTCAAGTTTGCAAAGAACTTGGCATGGTATTTCATCTGATCTTAACAACAGCCTTGTGAGGCTAATATGTTTATCTGCCATCATTTTAGACAACTGAGCTGAGAGAGGTTGTGAGGTCCCTTAAAACTTGGATATTTTCTGATTCTGTGACTGATGTTCATTGGTTTTTTTTTTCCATTTCCAGTGAGAGAATAGAGATGGATATGTAGATTTGGGAGTCATCAGATGATAGCGAAAGAAAAGACTAATGAAGAGAAGTTATGGAGAAGAGAATAGGACTCAGAACAAAGCTTTGGGGAACAATTTTGATTTATGGGTAAGGGAATGGATAAAGAATTAGGAAAAGAGAGTGAGGAGCAACCAGGTAAGAGGAGAACTGGGAAAGAATACTGTCATTAGCACCTTCCCTTTGAGATGATCTCTAATTTACTCTGTATGTCTCTTGTTTTTACATAACTATCTTCATGTTATCTCCCACTTATGACAGTGGGCTTCTTGAGATCAAAGACTGTCTTTCACATTTCTTTGTATCTCCAAGACTTGGCACAGTGCCTGACACATAATAGTCTCGTAATAAATTCTATTTGTGAGATGGGTTTATGGAGAAAGCAAAAGGTTTAAACCGGTGACTGCAGAAGTTTAAAGCACAGTTTAGGTTAGATAACATTAATTTCTGGTGAACCCAGGTGATATAGTTGGATGACTTCCTTCAATGGCATCCAGCAGTTCAGTATGAGGGAAAGAGAAAACAATTAATAGAGGTAGCTCAAGGGAATCAAATGGAGAACAGTGTACAGTTAAACTTATTGACAATAAGAGCAAGACTGTGAGGGTAGAGAAATGAAATCAGAAAAGAAATTATATACTGGGATGGTCAGGATGGGGTGAGGGAATTGAGGTTATGACTGGTACAAAGAATAGGAGTAAGAGAACTGACCCATAAGGATAAATGGATGGACAAGTGATTATGATCATAATGAGGAATTTCCAAAGACAATTTCGGGTAGGTAAGATTGAGGATATGTCCACCTTTTTGGGTGGCTGAGGCTGAGTAAGAGCATAGGATCAGAGATTTAGAACTTAAACTGAGCTTAGAGACTATAGAGTCCAATCACCTCATTTTTACAGTTTAAGACATTGAAGAGTTTAAGTGACTTGTCCATAATCACACAGTTTTCAAGTGTCTGTGGCAGTTTTTGAACTCAGGTCTTGCTGACACCAAATCCAATGCTCATTCCATTGTGCCATGGATATAGTAATGGTGATCATAGATCATAGTTGATCATCTAGGTCACAGAAACTAAGAAGGTTAAACTGGAAGGCTAGGGTATTTGAGAACATATCTACATGGATATCAAAATCCTCAAGTATGAGGAAGAAGGACTGGGGTGAAGAAAACTTTGAGCAAAGTACTGAATTCCTAGATAAAGAAGAGTGACCCGGGGGATGGAATGTCAAAGGAAAAAGAATCACATTGGCTGATATGGATGGATGTTCAAAGGAGTAGAGGTTACCAAGTGTCATTGACAGAGGGAAGGACTAGATGTGATCATGGGGAATATGGAGTCTGCTGACTTCTCTTGACTTGGATGGTTGGGATTGGGAGAGGGCACAAGTACCCACCAGTGGAGATGGTTGCCAGGTGTGAAGTATCTTCTGGAGAAAATAATATTTCTGTGAGATGATGGAAAAAATGTGAAAGGAAGAGACTTTATATGAAGGGGAGATTGTTTTTAGTGTGGCATGGGATTCTAGAAGATATAATAAGGGGCAAAGGAGGATTGTGACAAAGAAGGATGTATCATTGAACTGGATAAGGATGAGTGGGGGTGGTAGTAGAAAAAATAATGGTAGTAGTAGTAGTAGAAGTAGTAGATGATGATAAGGAGAATGAGGAGGATGATATATATGAGTGTATTTTATAGGAACCTTGACAAGAACTTCTGAAGATCCTCTTGGAGATCACTCACCACCAGTCTCATTCTTCACTGAGATACGCAAGCTGAAGTTATGACATTGGGAATCCTGTTCTTCAGGCTTTGCATAGTAAGTAGTGACAACCTGTTGGGGAAAAGAAGGCTTTAAGGAAGAAGCTATAAGGATGCTGAGGGTACCTAAGCATTTTGGAGTCTTTCATCAGTTATCACTGCTGTTGAGTGACCTGAGCAACAAAGACCAAAGTTCTGACATTTTCTTGAATATGGGCCCTTCTCTCTTCTAACAGTACTACCATCTTAGTGGATTATTGTAATAGTTTACAGATTGGTCTCCCTGCCTCAATTCTTTTCCACCCCTCAGTCTCAAATTGGAATTTATTTTTTATATTTAATTTTTTTAATTATATGTAAACAAAAAATGTTAACATTTTTAAAATTTTGAGGTCCATATTCTCTCCCTCCCTCTCTTCCTTCCTCTGTGTTTGTGCCTTGACCTTCCCTGTCACCATAGTAACTTCTTGTGATCAGGTTCTTTTTTGTTGTTGCTTGCTTATTTTCTCAACCTATTTCTTGACTTAACTTTATATTAAGCTCTGCTCCTGAGGTGGAGAAGCCACTGTCCTGAGCTTCAGTCTTTGTTTGCTGCTGTTTTTAAATCTAGCTCTGGGGGGTCTGTAGGTTTTTGGTGCTTCCAAAGTGTTATGATCTAAGTAGAGGCATGGTCACTGCTCTCCTGGACTGTGCTCCAGTCTTTACCAAGGATAAGACCTTATTCCTCTGTGGCCATCAGTGCTAGCACTCCTCCTGGCCCTGGTACTGTAACAAGGTCCCTCTCTCTCCCACAGCTGCAATTGCTAGTGCTTCCCTCTTTCTTGGAATTGAGAACAAGGTCCCTACTACTCTGTGAGTGACCATAAGCACTCCTCTCCACCATGGAACTCCAACCAGGGTCCCTGATTCCCTGCTGTAGCACTATTGTTCCTTTTGTGACTGTGACCCAGAACTATGTTTGGGCAATGCAACAGGGTCTTGAACTCAGCAGTGACAAAGTGTTTCCTGCAATCTCCCTGTTGTTTGATGCACTGCACTCTCCCACACCCCTGCCCCAGGTGGTCTTTCAGCTGAGAGCTCTGGAAACTGCTGCTGTGCCCAATGCAATTGTTTCCACAGTGTGGCCTGCACCACCTGCACTGAGCCTCCTGGGGCCCACTACCACCCCAGTGAGACAGACCTTTCCTACAGATCTCCTAAGTTGTCTTGGACTGGAAAATTGTTTCACCCAACTTTTTGCTGGTGCTGCCACTCCAGAATTTGACTTGAGGCATTCTTTTAGAGTTGTTTGGAGGGAAATTTGGGAGACCTGGCTGAATGTTTCTCTACTCTGCCATCTTGGCTATACCTCAAATTGATCTTTCTAAAGCAAGTCTGACCATGATACCTTCCTCCTCATTCAATAAATTCCAGTTGCTTCCTATTGCCTCCAGAATCAAATATAAAGTTCTCTGTGAGGTTTTTAAATCCCTTCATAATCTGAACTTTTACCACTTTTCCAGTCTCTTTTCACTTCTCTCTACTATGTGATCCAGTGGCATTGGTCTCTTTGCTGTTCCTTACATGCAACACTCCACCTCCTGAGTATTTTCACTGGTTATCCCCATACTTGGAATGTTCTTCCCTCTCATTTCTACTTCTGAACTTCCCCAGCTTCTTTCAAGTCCCAGATAAAGTTCCACCTTCTGCAAGAAATATTTCCGTCTTCTTTAATCTTAATGTTTTCTCTCTGTGACCACCTCCAACTTATCCCGTTTACGTCTTTCTACATAGCTATTTGTATGTTGTCTATGTCATTGGGCTCTGAGTTCCCCAAGAGCAGAGACTATTTTTTACCTTTCTTTGTGTCCCCAGTATTTTAGCACAATGCCTGTAACAAGGTAGGCACTTATTAAATACTAATTGACTGACTTCTGGTTTTCTACTAACTGAGGAACTATGTGATTTATACTAGTCATTTAGAACTGCTGAATTTTGAGTGCAGATCTGCCCCCCCATACTCTTGTCGTTTATTTAAATATCCATAGACAACCTCTCAAAGGATCTTGCTCAAAACCCTACCATCAACAATAATTATATCTTACTCTCACATCACACCTTATAGTTTCTCACTTATTGTTCATAGTTCCATAGAGTGGGCAGCACAAGTATTATAATGAAAAAAATTAAGACTCAGAAAGGTGAATTGCTTGTCCAGACCATATGGTTTTAGTAACCAGGGCTAGGAACCAGGTTTTCTCATTCATAGAATTGCAACATTTTAGAGCTGCAGGGACCCCGGTGACTGTTTAGTTCAATCTTTATTCAAAAGATTGATTCCCATTACTACATACCTGATTAGTGATTATCTAGTTTCTGAATGAAAATCTCCAATGAGGGGAAACTCCAGCTTCCCAAAGTCACTCATTCCACTTATGTCCATACTCTTTCTACTAAATTACATTACCTCCCACATAACAGAGAAATGTTTGGAGCACCATAAAAATTCAGAAGTGGTGTATTGGTGCTGATCAGAGGAACCAATGATATGTTTCAGACTTACTTTCTGATTTAGCATGAATTACATCCCCTGCATGATATGTGACCTTCCTCTCCTCTATCTCCTACTGTCCTCTTTCCTTTAAGAGGGGTTAGAGGAGGTATAGACCCAAGGAACTCTTGACCCAGGAGGCCCTAAATGACTGTCCTCTGTATTGTCCTCAGTTTAGACACCAATGTACCAGTCAGTAATATCTCCTAATTTAACATCCTATCCACATTACTCTGGGGTCTTGGTAATTTTGGTTATTCCCAACTTAGTTCTGTTGCTTCCAATAATGAATATAAACTCTTCCCTCTAAGGAGTAACCAGTGCAATGTGAAGCAGACAATATACTTGACAAACTAATTGGTGATGTTCCTGGTTTTCTCAGGGATCTGATGTTTTGTTTGCTGGGTAGTACTGAGAGGAAGGGGAGATAAAACTGTTTTTACATACCGTCATTATTCCTTGCCCAGTCCCTTTTGCTTTCACAACGAAGTCTTGATTTAGTTTGGTCTGAAAGAAGATTACAGGTTACTATTGATGTGGAGATTAGGTGAGATCTGTAAAAAAAAAATCTGGGCAAGTTTCAATGGCTAATTATTCTAATATGTCCATATTTAATCATCACAACTTTAAGAAGACAGCCAATACTCCCAACTGAGAGCTGTCTTTCAGTTTCTACAGAAGGTTGTAAATGGAAGAAGCATTCATTCTCATCCTTACTGGTACCCATTTCATACTATATCAGTTTTTGAGGCAGCACATATAGCCCTAGCTCTAGAACAGAATCACCAAATCTCATCACTGGGAATGAATTTGAGTTATCATCTAGTCAGACTGTCATTTTAGAGAGAGGAAGAAGCTAAGGTGAAGTCATTTGCCCAAAGTCACAAGAAGCAGATCTAGGATTAGAGACTAAGGTCATTGACACCTGGTCTTTTTCCACTACCTATGTTTATTTCTTTCTGGCTGAACCTAATATTAAAATTATTTTACATTCTCTGAATATGAACTGAACACTGGCAGGGACTGGTAGAGTTAAGAAGAATAATCACTGGCAATCAGGAGCCTCTTGATTGACAAGAGAGAGCTGGGCTAGAATTAACCATTTGTAGCAGATAGTTAAGCTGCAGACAAACAAGTTGGTTTTAGTTGTAATTACACATATTTATTATCTATTTTATGACTTAGGGTATGAATTCATACTATGCTAACTCCAGGCAATTAAAAAATTTTTAACTGTTATTTATTTGTTTGTTTTTGGCTGAGCAATGAGGGTTAAGTGACTTGCCCAGGGTCACACAGCTAGTAAGTGTCAAGTGTCTGAGGCTAGATTTGAACTCAGGTCCTCCTGAATCCAAGTCCTCCTTTATCCACTATGCCACCTAGTTGCCCCAGCAATTAAAATTTTAACAAATCTAATTTTCAGATATTTGAATAATAGATCTGTGGTAGCTGGGCTTTCTATGGTCACAATCCTATAAAGTGAAGAGTGTATATGACATCTTACATGACAGGGTAACCTAAAACAAACAAAATAAATAAAAATTCAATAACCATAAAATACATAAATAAGAACTCTTTCGAGTCATAACTGCCATGTTACTTTCCTGCTTCCACTACTCAACCCCATTCAATTTCATTCATTGTTTAGAGTTGGGCACAAACCAAATATTATTTTAATTTCTATCTATTAATGGATATCACTTATGATGATAGCTAACTTTTACATGGTGATTTTAATATATATTTTATTTCCCCCAATTATATATTAAAACAATACTTAACATTTAAATAAAGTTTTTAGTTCCAAATTCTGACCCTTCCTCCCTCCCCCCTCCCTGATAAAGATTAAACATGTGTAATCATGTCAAACATTTCCACATTAGTCACAAGAAGACTTGAATAAAAGAAAAAGAATGAAAGAAAGTGAAAATAGCATGCTCCAGTATGTATTCAAACAATATCCATTCTTTCTCTGGAAGCAGATAGCATACTTCATCAATTATATGGTGATTTAAGACTAGCAAAATACTTTAAAATATAGGCCCTGATGCCCAACTCTAGATCTCTTAGGGTGTTATATTATTATCCTTTATTAGAGTGTACAATTTTGAGGGCAGGAGCTGCCTTGCTTGCTTGTATTTGTATACCTACCACTTAGTATGTTACTTGGTACACAGCAAACACTTAATAAATGTTGTTTTTTCCTTCATTCATTCCAAGGTGGTCAAAAAGTCAGTTCATCAACAAGCATTTATTAAGCCCTACTATATTCCAGGTGGTATGCTAAACCCTGATAGTTCAGTAATTTAATGACATAAAAAGTTTACTATGGAAAGTAAAGAGAGGCAAGAGCCCAAGTATATAATAAGGTCTTTAAAGAAGCCCTGAATGTATCTATAAAGATATCTATATAGTCAGAAGGGGTGTTTTACAAAAAAAGGTGATATTAATGGCCAAGGGAAAATAATTTTATTGGAAAAAGTTAGAAAGGATGAGTCAGGTTGTGAGATGATACTTGCACTAGCAATTTACAACATTGTGTAACTGTAAAATCCTTTCGATAAGCTTCTCTATGCTTAAAGAATTATTTTTAAAATATTTTTAATAAACTAAAGTGAAACCAAATTTTACTGTGATGCCTTGTCATGGCAGGGATGATCCTGGGTTCCCAAAGGCTCTGCTATTACAGCATATATTTTGGCAAGCTCTACCAACCTGAAAAGACTCTGAGTATGGGCCCAGTGCCTGGCTATACATCTTTTGTCTGTAGAGGAATAGCCTAGCCATGATGGAAGAGGTTTACCAGCAGGTTGGCTGCATTGAGATTAATTTTTTCAGCGACAGAACTCTTGAAGAGCAGTTACTAAATTGTAGGGAGTTGTGATTTGTATGGGGAAGAAGTAGCACATACCAATGAATTCATATATCCTTGAAACATTGGAGTAAAATGAAGATTTAAGAATTTTGTGCTGTTCTTTTAATTGAATGACATTGAAGAATTATGAAACAGAGTCAAGGTTAATTAATGAATTCTCACCCTTCGCTGACATCTTATTGGACCACACATCCAACTGAAGTCCCACATACTTTCTAGGCTCCCTATTAATTGGTTTAATACCAAAGAATCTACTTTATCTAATGTAATGCCCCTTGTATATTTTCCCTTATAATAAAACTGGCTTACTAGCTGTTTTCATATGTGACATTCCATCTGTCATATTCATATCACTGCAGAGATTATTCCCTTATGTCTGGAATGTATTTCTTCTTCACCTCTGCCTTCTAGAATTTCCAGCTTCGTTCAGAATGTAGCCCAAGTGCCTCTTCCTGTGCAACACTGTTCCTGATACTCCTAGTTATTTTCATTCTTCATTATTTGTTTTACCTTATTTATGCTTTGTATTGGGGGCAATTAGGTGGTGCAATGGATAGACTGCCAAGCCTGGAGTCAGGAAACCTCATTTTCCTGAGTTCACATCTGGCCTCTTACACTTACTAGCTGTGAGTGCCTGGGACAATCACTTAACCCCTCCTTAGTTTTCTCATGTAGTATCTCTAGATACTCTAGTGTCTTTGGCAAGATAACCTCAAATGAGGTCATGAAGAGTTAGACATGACTGAAAAAACAAATGTCTCTGTGTGGTAGGATGGAATCTCCCTGAGGGTAGGAATTGTTTAATTTTTGTCTTTCTATCCCCAGTGACTAACATGGTACCTTACTGAGTGTAAAGCAGTTCAACGGTTGTAGGATTGAATCATTACAATCATGTCATTAAGTCTTCTTTCCCTCTCAAAGATACAGAAAAAAAAAACATACCTCAGCTCTTCTGCTCAACAGATTGTTTGAATAGTCTATCCGGTGATTGATGACTGACCGATGGCCTGGTAGGTGCAGAGAAATTTCAAGATACGTATCTTTGTGTTGTGGTGCCCTTTTCTGATACTCAGCCAAGGCTTGTAGTGTCATGACGAGGGCCTAGAAATCAGGAAACAGATGGTGAAGTCCCATTTATAATACTCATGACTCTACATCAGGAGAAATTCCATCCAGATAAACTAATAAATAGCAATTTATGCTACTTCAAACATGGAGAGACTAGGCCTGGATAGTTGGGTAGAATGCATAAGGTACCATGCTAAATGAGTGACATCCAAAAGCAAACAGATGATAACCCATAGACACAGTTATGTTATCCTCATTTATAAAAACCAATGGTACATGTGGCAGCTAGGTGGCACGGTGGTAAAGCACTGGCCCTGGATTCAGGAGGACTTGAGTTCAAATCCTGCCTCAAACACTTGACACTTACTAGCTGTGTGACCCTGGGCAAGTCACTTAACCCTCAGTGCTCCGCAAAAAAAAAAAAAAAAAAAAAGAACCAATGTTACAAAGATAGCCATTCCCCAATAGATAAATGGTCAGTGAGTATGAATTAGCAGTTTTCAAAGGAAGACTCCTAAGCTATCAATAAAAACATTAAAATGAAATGCTTCATGTAACCAATAATTAGAGAAATACAAACGAAAACAACTTTGAGGTTCCCATATTGGCAAAGATGACAAAAATGGCAAGTGGCAATTGTGGGAAGGACTGAGGAAAAACAGGTACACTAATGTTCTGTTGGTCAAACTGTGAATGTGGTTCAGCCATTCTGGAAAGCAATTTGGAAGTATGACTCCCTAAATTGTGCATAGCCTTTGATGCATCAATACTACTACTAGACAAATTTCCATGTGTGCAAAAATATTTAGAGCAGCTCTTTTTGTAGTAGCAAAGAATTTTTGTAGTAGCAAAGAGGATACCCATCTTCTAGAGAATGGCTAAATAAATTTTGGTATATGAATGTAATGGAATATTATTTCAACATGAGAAAATGGATGGTTTGGGCAGCTAGATGACACAGTGAATAAGGTGCTGGACCTGGAGTCAAGAAAACCCAAGTTCAAACATAGCCTCAGATACTTACTAATTGTGTGACTCTGGGCAAATAATTTAACTTCTGTTTACCACAGCTTCCTTATCTATAAAATGGGATAATAATAGTATCTACTTCTCAAGGTTGTTGTGAAGATCAAATGAGATAAAGCACTTAGCTCAACACTTGACACATAGTAAGCTCTACAAAAATGTTATTTATTATTTTTATGAGTTATTATCATTTCAAAAAAGCCTAAAAATCCCTAGATGAACTGATGCAGAATAAGAATAATATATACAAAAACAATTACATAAAAAACAAAAATGATTTTGAATAATTTGATAACTTTGATCAATGTAATGGTCAACCACAATCCCAGAGAAGCAATGAAGCATTCACCTCTTGACAGAGAGGTGATGGACCATGGATGCAAATGGAAATGCCCAATTTGTTTGGTGTTGGTCAAGTGCAGAATAAAACTTTTTTTTCAAACCACCAGTGGTTCGATTTGTTCCTAGAACACGAGTCTATGCTTCCTTTGAGGAAAGTTAAAGCCCCACAGAGTTATGATTCCAAAGGAATTGGAGGAAGTCTACACACTGCAAACATCTAGAAAGATTCAACTAAAACAATACCATTTTCTTCATATAACCCTATGGAAATTACAACATTAGAAATTCAATCTCGGTTTTCAGATGACAATAAAGCTATCCTCTAAATGTCCCTTTTTGAGTTCCTATATATGATTTTTTCTATTGCTTTCCCAACTTATCTCTTTCATGTTCAGTCTATCTGTGGTTGCTTTGTCCAAATTATTTATTAGAATGCAAGTCTCCTGGAGGCAGAATATTTGCATTATCTAGGTTCTTTTCTCAGTCTGACAGCCCAGGTGAACTGTGTCCTTGGCATTAGAATTGAATATTCTCAGATTTATAGGCTCTTCAGGGGACAGCTGTACCAAAATGGGACTTCCATTTGCAACATAAATAATAAATGATAAATGGTCACTCAGTCTCTCAGTGAAGATTGCCCAGTGATCCCTTTCCTTCTTGCTTAGCTATTGACTCAGTATCTCATCTGGAACAAATGATGTTCTCTCAGAGCCTAATTTCCTTATCTTCAGAATGAAGAGTAGATGACTTCTAAGGTCCTTCAAGCTTTGAGGGTCTGTGATGATTCTAGGCCTGGTTACCTCCTTCAGCTAAGAATTTAAAGGGTGAGTTTGAAGTACTGAGTTCATCTAGTGAAGGTATTCCCCCCCTCCCAAAATTATCTCATCTGTAACTTGTGGGACATAGAAGGCTATTCATAGCCTTCTTAGTCATTTTGTGTAAATACTACCCCCCAAATTCCATCCCATTTTCCCAATACACACTCACAGAGAGAGAGAGAGAGAGAGAGAGAGAGAGAGAGAGAGAGAGAGAGAGAGAGAGGGAGGGAGGGAGGGAGGGAGGGAGAGAGCCTTTTCTATCAATCCTGATCCTTGAGATCAGTGAGTTCACTGTGAAACTAGGTAGGAAAAAGCCTTATGATTGGTCTTGCCTGAGTGTTTCCATAGGTCCCTTCATAGATTTTCTGTAACATCAACCACTGGGCCACTTCTGTTGCCATCTGAAATTTCTTCAAGTGTATGAGACTCAGTAGTCCTTAGGAAGAGGCCTCGATACTGTAGTAGCAGGATCTTGGGTCTTCCCAGTGATCCCCACCTAGCACAAGCAGAAAGTCAAGACAACGATTGAGTCTAGCTGCTTTTACCTGAAGTAGTCTGCTCCTTAGAGTCAAGATAAAGGCAGTTCTGCCTGCTGTCCTGACATCCTTTGTGCACATGATGCCCCATTTCCCGCTGCTGTCCCTTTGCAATGGCTGTCCCCTGAAGGCACTACTCCCATGCCTCTGCCTCTCAGAATCCCTTGTTTCCTTTTAAGACTTAGTTCAGCAAATCAATTTTGAGGAGGCATAGGGTGAAAGAAGATAGAAAATCGAGTAAATGTCATGGGGAAGGGAATAGGATGGAGGGAAACAGTTAACAATAGTAAGTGTGAAAAAAATTTGAAGCAGAAGCAAGAGTAATATAAGATGATGATGGTGGATTGATGATGATTGGATGAAGATAGGGATTGATGATGATAAAACTTATGGAACTTACTTTGCTGGGCTATTGTGAAGAAAATTCTTTGTCAGGTATAAGGTACTATATAAATGTTATCTATTACTGTTGTTTCAAGAATCAACCTCATGGATTTATTGTAAGGAAATCTCTCTTTAAAGTACTATATAAATGTAGTTTACTATAAAAAAAAAAGATAAGCAGAATTCTATCAGAAAAGCCTGGAAAGACCTACATGAGCTGATGCAATGTGAAATGTACTGTATACAAAATAACAGCAATACTGTAAGATGATCTGCTGTGAATGACTTGGTTATTTTTAGCAATGCAATGATCCAAGACAACTCTGAAGGTCATATGAAAAATGCAGTCTATCTCCAGAGAGAGAACTGATGGTGTCTGAATACAGATTGAAGCACAATTTTTTTTATTAGTTCCTTTATCTGAAGTTTTGTTTTTGTCTGTTTTCTTTCACAACCTGGATAATGTGGAAATGTTTTGCATGACTGTTTATGTATAGCTTATATTGAATTGCTTGAGTTCTTGGGGTGGGAGGGAGGAAGAGAATTTGGAACATAAAGTTTAAAAAAATTGATGCCAAAATTTGTATTTACATGTAATTTGGGGAAAAGACTCAGTTCAAATGTTGCTTTTGGAAGGAGGATTTTCA
The DNA here is from genome assembly GCF_019393635.1 of Dromiciops gliroides. Taxonomy (NCBI): domain Eukaryota; kingdom Metazoa; phylum Chordata; class Mammalia; order Microbiotheria; family Microbiotheriidae; genus Dromiciops; species Dromiciops gliroides. The sequence goes on from NC_057862.1 coordinate 662,819,648, forward strand.
TAGTCTCCATGCTCTCCTCTACCATTTTAGCTGCTAGTGTACTCCCCCCAAAAACTACCTCATCTTTATTTTCTATATACAGGATGTCCCAAAAGTCTTGGTGGAGTTTTAAGCTCTAATATCTTAAATTAATCTAATAGTTTAAATTAAAGCCCCACTATCTTAAAACTCCACTAAGAGTTTTGGGACACTCTATATTGTGGGTATGCTTATATTTGTACATATCATTTCCCCCTTTAGCTCCTTGAGGGGCCAGAATTGTTTCACTTTTGTACCTCAAGTAGACCTAGTGTTTTTTGGGGGTTTTTTTATGTATGAGGTATTTTATTTTTTCCATTACATGTAAAGATAATTCTCAACTTTTGTTTATACATGCTTTACAATTTCAGATTTTTCTCCCTCCCACCCCTCCCTCCCCCCTCCCCTAGACAGCAGGTAATCTGATATAGGTTATATCTATATATCTCTATACATATACATATAGATATAGATAGATAGATAGATATACACACACACATATATATACACATAATAACATTAATCCTATTTCTGCATTAATCCTGTTACAAGAGAAAGAATCAGAGCAGTGATGCAAAACCTCAAAATAGAAAGAAAAAAAAAAATCCCAACAGCACCCAAAACAAAAGAAATAATATGGTTCAATCAGCATCTATACTCCACAGTTCTTTCTTTCTTTTTTTTTTCTTGGATTTGGAGATCCTCTTCTATCATGAGTTCCCTGGAACTCTTCTGTACCATTGCATTGGTGAGAAGAATATAGTCCATCACAGTAAGACCTAGTGTTTTTTGATTGTTGATTGATTGATAAATTCCAATCTATCCTCAAATCCTTCCAACTTTTTCTTGAAGTAAAAGGAGCCTCTCTGACTCACCACTGACTGCATCAAGGAGCACAGACTCATTATCCAGCCTGCCCATCAGTGCCAGGGCATAGGAGGCCAGTGTCACCTCATAGGTTTCAGTTAGTTGAGGGTACTTCTGGGCAAGGAAATCCACAGCTTTGGTGATGCTTCCATTTAAACTCTGAGAAGGATTAAGAACAGGAGATGTGAGGGGGTGGAATTGAAACAAAAACAAAAATAGTCATCTAAAAGTGAAATGGACTGACTTGAGTCAGTCATTCCATCAATAGTCACTGATTAAGGTCTTCCAGTTGTTAAGGGCTAAAATTCTAGCTAGTCTGTCTAAAATATCTAATGAGTGGTCGCCAATAAATTATAAGCTTTAGCAAGAGTTAGACTTTTAAGCATTTATTAAGGAGAATAAGAATTTGGTAAAGAGAGAGAGAAAGGCCTAGATTCCTATCTATTAAAGGGAGAGCACATTTCTAGCTCCCTTCTCCGCCAGCGTCCTCAGGAAAGAGCCCCAGAGTCAGCACCAGTCTCTTCCTTCCTCCTCCCACTAGTCCGCGTCACTTCCTCCCGCCAAAGAAGAGACTCCTGGTCTTGCCCTCAAAGACCTTCACTTCATGGGCAGAACTCTTCTACAGTAAGTATCCAGCAGGTGGCGTCATTCCAATCGTTACAGTCCCCCCTGTTGTTCCTCAAGAAACAAAATGTTTCCTTGACGGAACAGTAAAAACAATATAATAACTATTGCTAACTAATAATATGTGAACAACAATATAGAAAAGGAAGAGAGGAAAGTTTTGTCCAGAGGGGCGATTTTTTTTTTGTCCTCATGAACCGACGCTTTGACATTAGTCTTGCAAAGGGAGGGCCTCTGCAGAGAATACATGTTACAGATGGTGTATAACAGAAAGGAGATAGTAAAAGCTAATAAAGCAAAACAGTTCATATAAAGTCTCTGAGTTCTCTTGTCTTCTTGAAGTGGTAAGATGTCATCAGGAGGAAACTGGATTCTGGTCTGGAAAACTGGATTCTGGACTCTGGTTAGCACTCTGGACTCTGAATCCAGCTTTCCAGACCAGAGTCCAGAGTCCAGAATCCAGACCAGAGTCCAGAATCCAGTTTTCCAGACCAGAATCCAGTTTCCTCCTGATGACATCTTACCACTTCAAGAAGACAAGAGAACTCAGAGACTTTATATGAACTGTTTTGCTTTATTAGCTTTTACTATCTCCTTTCTGTTATACACCATCTGTAACATGTATTCTCTGCAGAGGCCCTCCCTTTGCAAGACTAATGTCAAAGCGTCGGTTCATGAGGACAAAAAAAAAAATCGCCCCTCTGGACAAAACTTTCCTCTCTTCCTTTTCTATATTGTTGTTCACATATTATTAGTTAGCAATAGTTATTATATTGTTTTTACTATTCCGTCAAGGAAACATTTTGTTTCTTGAGGAACAACAGGGGGGACTGTAATGATTGGAATGACGCCACCTGCTGGATACTTACTGTAGAAGAGTTCTGCCCATGAAGTGAAGGTCTTTGAGGGCAAGACCAGGAGTCTCTTCTTTGGCGGGAGGAAGTGACGGCGCGGCACAGACGGTTTCCCTCACTCCAAAGGTGGCCTTTTTGGTTTGGTGAGTTTTTATAAGGAATATAGACTAAGCCTAGATTTAAGACGATTTGTACTGTATTTCTATTTTCCTATCCTTCTAATCAACAACACCTTATATACAATAAAGGCTCTATCTAGAAAACCAGAAGCTTCTTCCATTTACTAGTCTGGGAGATAAATTAAGGGAAAAGTTAAGTAGGGGAGATTTATGATCTAATATCCAATTTTAAATCTCACACAGTGAAGGCTGGATTACCATTTATTAGGGATGTTTTTTGTTTCAGGAATGGATTGGTTGAGGTGAATGGTCTTTAACATCCCATCTAACTCTAAGACTATTTCTGTGATAAACTCTGAGGACAAGATTTTCATGGCCCCTGACATTTTTGATCTGGGTGGGAGTCAGGGACACATCAAGGGACTCCCTTCTCTTTCCCTATATCCCAAGAGCTACAGAGTCTGCTCTACCTGGAGAAGACTCAAGATGGACAGAAGTCCCCCTTTGTCCCTTCTCACAGCACTACCCAGTCTGTTGATGCCAAGACATATGACAGTGAGACTGATTACCCTTTGGAAAAGAGACAAATTTCCAGTTTTAACCACACCTACTGTAACTGTCACCATAAAGGAGTATCTTACTTCTTTCCTTCCCTTCCTTCCTATCAACAATGGTTCATCATCACATGCTGATATCAATGAACTAGATCTTCAGATACTGAAGAAAAAAAACTAAGTGGTTACTGAATCACATCAGTGACTTTCAAAAAATTCCCTTTTCCAGTCACCATTCTGCTATGTGTGCTATTTCCCCATATTAGAGTGCAAGGTCCTTGAATGCAAGGATTGTTTTTGCTTTTTCATTTACATTTGAAATGAGACATAGCCAAGTGGCACTGAACCTGGAGTAGGAAAGACCTGAGTTCAAATCTGAACTCAAATGCTTATTAATTTTGTGACTCAGCAAGTCATTTAATCTCCATCTGCATTGGTTTCATCATTTGTAAAGTAATAATAATAATAGCACCTAACTCCCAGGGTTAATGAAATCCTATTTATAAAGTATTTTGTGAGCTTTGAAGTTTATTACAATTATGATTATAATACTTAGAACAGTGCTTAATGAATATTTTTCAGTCATTCATTTATTCATCTTGGAGAACAGGAGATGGACCACAGGGATGGAGAAGGGCAAGTATTGCCCTGACTCTCAAAAAGGGAAGAGTGGGGCAACTAGGTGGCCCAGTGGATAAAGGAAGCCCTGGATTCAGGAGGACCTGAGTTCAAACCCAGCCTCAGACACTTGACACTTACTAGCTGTGTGTCCTTGGGCAAGTCACTTAACCCTCATTGCCCCACCCCACCCCCCCAAAAATGAAGCGAATATAAAATCATAGAACAGTGTAAAATTCAATTCCTGGCAAAAGTCTAGCGTGTATTATTAAAGAGCTGGTTAGCAGACATCTAGAAAAGGAAACAGTAATCACAAAGAACTGGCATGGCTTCATCAAGAAGAGTTAATGGAGACTAACTTTCTTTTCTTTTTGTACTGGGCTACTCAATTGGCAGACCAGGAGAATTTTGTAGATATGGTGTATTGAGGTTCTTGTGAAGCATCTGTTAGAGCACCTTGTGCTTTTTCTGTGAGAGGTATGAAAAGGCATGGGCAGGGTGGCTAGGTGGTGCAGTGGATAAAGCACCGGCCCTGGATTCAGGAGTACCTGAGTTCAAATCCGGCCTCAGACACTTGACACTTGACACTTACTAGCTGTGTGACCATGGGCAAGTCACTTAACCCCCATTGCCCCGCAAAAAAAAAAAAAAAGGCATGGGCTAGATGACAGGATTCAGAACTAGCTGAATGGCTGGATCTAAAGAGTAATTGGTTTTCTAGTTGACTTAAAAGGAGATCTCCACAGATCTGTGTATGGGCCAGTCTGTTTAAAATTTTTATCAGTGACTTCAATAAATCCATATGTGGAATGCACATAAAATTTTCAAATAATTCATAGCTGGAGGGATAGCTAAGAAACTAAGTGACAGATTCAGGAGTTAACAACTATTTATTAAGTATTTACTAAAAAAATTTTTTTTAATTTTTTTTTATTTTAAAGGAGCAGCTAGGTGGCCCAGTGGATAGAGCACCGGCCCTGGAGTCAGGAGTACTTGAGTTCAAATCTGGCCTCAGACACTTAACACTTACTAGCTGTGTGACCCTGGGCAAGTCACTTGACTCCAATTGCCTCACTAAAAAAAATTTAAAAATAAAAAAAAATGTAAGTATTTACTATGTGCCAGATACATGTGAGTACTAGGAAAAGGAATAAGCATTTATATACTGCCTACTATGTTCTGGGCATTGGGCTAAGTGCTTTTTACAATTTTTATCTCATTTGATACTCATAACAACCCTGAGAGGTAGATGCTGTTATTATACCCATTCTACAGTTGAGGAAAGTAAGGCAAATAGGTTAAGTGACTTGCCCAGGGTCACATAGCTAGTAAATTTCTAAGGCTAGATTCGAACTCAATTCTTCCTGACTTGACTCAGCGTTTTATCCACTATGTTATCAGATGCCTCTAGAGATACAAAGAAAGGCAAAAATAATTCCTGCCTCAGGGATCATTCGTTCTAAAGGAGGAAACAACATATAAATCACTCAGCATATACAAGATACATAAAGATACATAGAGAGGAAGGCACTAGCAGTTGGGAGAGGAATTTGAGCTGAACCATGAATCATGAGCCAGGGAAACTAAGAGTCATTGAAAAATTCCAGATAATTTGCACATCGTACAGGCCTAGAGTTGGGAGATGGAGCAAGAAACAAGAAACAGCAAGAAGGCCAGGGGAGCTAGATCCTAGAGAGAGTGGGGTGGGGATAGCATGAAAAAGACCGGAAAGATAGGAAGGGCATAGGTCATAATAGGTTTTTCTACCTGGACACTTGTCTTGGTTTGAACCCAGATTCTGTGGAACCACGAATAGGCAGAAGTGGTTATAAGGCCATAATGAATAGAGGACAGTTGGCCACTAGGAGAGAGGGGGTTGCTGGGTAGGGAATAGGAACTTGTGTGTGATGGGCTTAGGGGCATAGATCACAAGTTCCAAAGCTGGTGGAGAAGGGCACCACCTATCTATATACACAGACCTGCACATGGTCACCACAGTATGGCCTGGACTCCTCTAGGGCAGCAACCACAAATGCTGTGAGCGTGACTTCAGAATTTGTGTGATCGTAGCCTCCCTAGAGAACAAGAAAAATCCAAACTTATGTTAGAGAAGTCTAAAAGAAAGGAAAAAACTAGGAGGCTGACATCTCATTTTTTGCCAGTTTGGCTTCTCTGTAGCTATGACATTTGTGATACTGATGGATAGCAACCATTTGTAATTCTGTTCATTTGTTCTTTCAGTTACCTAAAGGGGCAGAGAAGCTGAGACATCAAGACAGGAGGGAAGATGCCTTATCAGAAGGAGAAAATATAGGGACAGGGGCTGCTAGGTGGTGCAGTGGATAAAGCATCGGCCCTGGATTCAGGAAGACCTGAGTTCAAATCTGGCCTTGGACATTTGATACTTACTAGCTGTGTGACCCTGGGCAAGTCACTTAACCCTCATTGCCCCAAAAAACAAAACAAAAAAGAAAATATAGGAGCACATATATCTACCATATCATATTTTAAATAAGACCTTTTTTTGGCCAACATCACTGAAAGAACCTTGAGCCATGGAGGCAGACATCTGTGATCCTTGCAGAGTTATAATCAATATGACAAGAGTTTTCCTCCTCTATCTTATTAATATATTTCAATGCCAACTTGGGGATGCCACCTACAGAATCAGTGTATAATATTTAGAGCTTGAAGGCACCTTAGACATCATCAGGTCTACCCCCCTTCTTTTGCAGCTGAAGAATCTGAGCTTCAGAAAGTGAAGTGACTTGTCTGAGATTTCAAGTAATAAGGAGCAGACCCAGGATTAGAACGCAGGTACCCAGTATGCTAAACCAAACACTCTTGTCACTAGACTTTCTGGCCTTCAAAGAAGGATAATTTTAAGCTATTTTACTATAACATTTTCTTGAAAAGATAAAATGATGGTGTTAGTTGGTGCCTGCCAGCGTGATACAAAATGGCTCTGAACAAAATGAATCCAGATTGTGATGAACTTCTATTTCATTGGTGACCAATAAGCCATAAACTGGAAATGCCATTTTTCAAGCTCAATTTTATTGTTTAACAATTTGATGAACCCACAGTGTCACCAGTGGAGAAACTCTTTCAACAGTACAGATTGCAACTCATCCACTTTTTTGATTCACACAATCTCTTCCCATTGAGGATCTACTTGAGATCTTTCTTCAGGACATTTAGCCTTTTATGGATACCAATGAAGCTCTGAGGCTAGCTATCCATTCATCTACCCCCCTCACTAGATAACCAACATTATTTAATACCTGTAGATTTTTGTATCTCTGGCCTTTCCTACTTCTTTTGCCCCAATTTAGAATGATACCAACCTTATTTCCAGCCTAGCTATGGGATTTCATTCAGCCAAAAAATGTGTGAAGTAAGATTAGAGACACTTCAGTGCTATCCAGAGCCCATTGTGGTATTATATGTTCTTTTAAATAAAATTCAGGATGAGAACCACTAGGTGAGAGGTCAGGAATGGTTGAAGTTGAGGATTGGATGCCCCCCTTTAAAAGTCCTTCTATAGCAGAATAAGTTTCAGAGATATAGGGAGAATGTTATACAAACCCAAGAGTTAGCCAAAGGGTAGGCATACCTGGTAGAAACATTCCCATGTAAGCAAAATGGGGACAGGTACAACTTTCATGTTGTTGGGAGTTTGTCTTTACCCATGTCAAACACTACTCTCCATCTTTTTTTTTTTTGTTTATTTTTAGTGAGGCAATTGGGGTTAAGTGACTTGCCCAGGGTCACACAGCTAGTAAGTGTTAAGCGTCTGAGGCCAGATTTGAACTCAGGTACTCCTGACTCCAGGGCCAGTGCTCTATCCACTGCGCCACCTAGCTGCCCCTCCATCTTTTGAGCTATGTACAGGGTGGGCCAAAAGTCACAAAGGGGTCTGATGTTTTACTAACATTTTGAAAATTATTTTTCTTTATTTTTTGCCGTTTACAAAATTTTATTTTTTACACAAAATGTAAATTCATTTCACATATATATATATATAATATGGTATTGTAAATTAAAAACAAAAATAAAAGAGTTATAATAATCATGACTTTTAGCCTACCCTGTAGTAGAAAGAGGCTACTTTAGCCGTTAATTGGAGGAGAATCTAATACTTGTGGATTATATCACATATAACTACTAGGATTGCTTTAACTTAAGAGGCCGAGAACTTCCCTGAGAAGTTAAGAGGGGGTAGAGCAATACTGCCAGAAATTTTGCGTTCCAAGTCATCCCTCACTCCTACCTCAAGTGCCTTTCATCCATCAGCTTTTTCCCTTGGGAGTAGTAGTACCTGTTAGCGTTGCAATCCAGTGAGGGGAAAAAATCCTTACATATTTCTTTCTGACATACTTTAGAACAGGAGTGACAGAGAGTAAATGATTTGGAATGTCTTTTCATAAAATTCTGCAGTTTACCAAATACAAAATGAAAATATAAAAAGCAAGTTGGTATTTTCATAGCTTGGGGACCTAGTGGCATCGGTGTAGATGAGAAAAAAATAGGAAATTTGGGAATGATCTCAGGTGTTGATGCCAGCAGAAATTCTGGCCATGTGTAATGGGTTATTCTTAACCTTTGCTGTATCGCAGATACCTTTGGCAGTCTCATGAAGCCTTTGGCCCCCTTCTCAGAATAATGTTTTAAAACACATAAAATATGTAGGATTACAAAGAAATAAAGATATATTTTTCCCATTCAAATATACAGACCCCCCTGAAATCTACCCAAAGATGCTTTAAGAATCCAAAGGTCGGGGCAGCTAGGTGGCACAGTGGATAGAGCACCAGCCCTGGAGTCAGGAGTACCTGGGTTCAAATCCAGCCTCAGACACTTAACACTTACTAGCTGTGTGACCCTGGGCAAGTCACTTAACCCCAATTGCCTCACTAAAAAAAAAAAAAAAAAAAAAAAAAACACACACAAGAATCCAAAGGTCAGGAGTAGCTAGGTGGCTCAGTGGATAGAGCACTGACCCTGGATTCAGGAGGACCTGAGTTCAAATCTGGCCTCAGATACTTAACACTTACTAGCTGTGTGACCCTGGGCAAGTCACTTAATCCCAACTGCCTCACCAAAAATTAAAAAAAAAAGAATCCAAAGGTCCCAGATTAAGAATTCCATAGTGGAAGCATCTAGGTGACGCAGTGGATAAAGTACTGGCCCTGGATTCAGGAGGACCTGAGTTCTAAATCTGACCTCAGACATTTGACACTTACTAGCTGTGTGACTCTGAGCAAGTCACTTAACCCTCATTGCCCCCCCCAAAAAAAAATTCCATAGTGGATTTTAGCCCTAAAGCTAACACAGGGTTAGTCCATTTTCCCTGTTATATTATGCTATATGTTATGTTACACATAGTATGTTGTGCAATATGTTATGCTATATGTAGTAACATCCCAGAGTAGAAGGACAAAGCTGGTCCCAGGATCAAGAATATCTGGGATCCAGTCCTATCTCTGAAACATACTGGCTGTGTAAGCCTGGACAAGTCATATCCTCTTGGTGTCCCCAGGCAGCTCTGTAAACAGATGCCAATCTGATTGACAACTTCCTCAGTGGGAGATGCCAATACCAATAGTATCGCGGTCTGGACAAAGAATTCATAGCTTATATAGTTCAATTATGTCATATCTATGCGTATATATGCACACACATGTATACATACATATATGTATGTATATATACACACATATATATATACATACATACATACACACACATATCATCTGTCCATATAGCTGTGTCTAGAATAGATAGAATTAGATGGGCTAGGGGCAGCTAGGTGGCGCAGTGGATAGAGTACTGACCCTGGAGTCAGGAGGACCTGAGTTCAAATCCGGCCTCAGACACTTAACACTTAACTAGCTGTGTGACCCTGGGCAAGTCACTTAACCCCAATTGCCTCACCAAAATAAAAGAAAGAAAGAAAGGGATTTGCAGTGTGCATACAGGACAGAGAGTAGAAGGCTAAGAAGGGAGAAAGCACAAACTGAAGAACAAGGCAAGGTTGGATGTGTCCTGAAGGTCCAACCCTAAAAGTGGTCAGAATTAGTGGTAATTGGGGCAGCTAGGTGACACAGTGGATAGAGCACCAGCCCTGGAGTCAGGAGTACCTGAGTTCAGATCCGGCCTCAGACACTTAACACTTACTAGCTGTGTGACCCTGGGCAAGTCACTTAGCCCCAGTTGCCTCACAAAAAAAAAAAAAAAAAAAAAAAAAAAGAAACCCTCCTTGATTCAAAGTGGACTGGTCCCTTGAAAAGGAGGGAAGGCAAGTGGAAACACATTTTTTCACATTTTTTTTCTTCTTTGACAATTCCTTAATCTGAAGTTTTGTTTTTTAACTGTTTTCTCTCACTAATGTGGGAATGTTTTCCATGACTACTCATGTATAACTTATTTTGAATTGCTTGAGTTCTTGTGGGTGGGGAGTGGGAAGAGAGGGAGGAAGAGAAGTTGGAACACAAAGTTTTAAAAAAATTGATGTCAAAATTTGTTTTTACATATATTTTGGAAAAGAAAATTCAAAAAAATTTAAAAATTGTTAAAAAGAAAAGAAAAAACAAACAAAAAAAGAAAAGAAAAGAAAAGAAGGGAGGGGCACTGCTTCTTAGAACCAACATGGAGCTTGGAATACAGAAGGGATGAGGTTGAGTCCAACATCCAGGGGTGTTAAAGATCTGGCTCTAGCAAGAAAGTAGGTAATTACATGGGACCTGACTAGAGTGGGAGAAGTGCAAAGGACATATGGTCTTCTGAGGTGTCTCTTTATTCACTCCCTGTAAGTCCAGAGAAACAGGCAGAAACCTTACTCTTCACTTTCCTCCTGAGCCCTTTCTAAGGGCCAGAAAAACAAGTGCCAACACCCAATATCTCCCCTGCCTTTCTTTCCTTTTTTTTCTCTCTCTCTCTCTCTCTCTCTCCCTCTCCCCTCTCTTATTCTATCTTTCCACCCCTTTGTCTCTCTCTGTCTCTTCTTGGAAAATCTGAGTAACTCATATGTTAATAACCAATTTGTTAGGAGCTGGGAAGTTCACATAGCATCATGTCAGAGACCTGGGAGATAGGACCTAATTCTATTCTATTTATAATATCATATATATGTATATCACATATATATAATATTAAAATAATAATACCGGGTCTGTGGGGGCAGTAGATGGTGTAGTGGATAAAGCACCGACCCTGGATTCAGGAGGACCTGAGTTCAAATCCAGCCTCAGACACTTGACACTTACTAGCTGTGTGACCATGGGCAAGTCACTTAACCCCCATTGCCCCACCCCCCCCCAAAAAAAATACTGGGTCTGTGTCCAGAGTTCATGGGATCCCAACAGTTTCACTTCCTTCACCTGCTGCCCCCTCACCTTTGGTCTTGGAGACACTGATAGCCAACACTTCCCAGGTGGTGATAGAGTCCTTCAGATAGATAGGGATAATTTTTGATGCAATTCTGTAAAATGGGAAAAGAACAGGACCTTCAGAGAAAGCAAGAGGCTAAAGGAATCCCAGGAAACCACATGCTAGAGTACCATCTCTTAGACATCCATCGAACTGTTCTCTTGTGCATCCAACATTGTTCCGAGTGCTGTGGGAGATGGGGTGGGGAAATATAGGCAGCATCACATACTTGGGGGTGGGGAGGACCCTCTCAGAGAGCGCAGGAAGTGAGTATGGGCAGCCTCTCACTTGTCATTTGTAGCAGAGTCCACTGTCAATTGCTCCACATGCCAAAGCCAGCTCTCTGGAAACTGACTCCTTGAGACAATGTCTTCCTCGGGAAATATTTCATCCTCCCAGTCATCTAGGATCCAAGAGAGACGGGATGAACAAATGAAATTCCAAAGCTTCTCCTGATGCTGTGAACATGCACCATCACTGCCTAACACTACCTCTACCACTGCCTACCCCTCCAACCCTACTAGTCCCTCCTCCCTCTCCAGGTCCCATGGCTCTAGATGTACCTGAAGGGACTTTATGAAGCATGTTAATTTCAGAGACAGACAGTGATTCTCCTAAAGTTTTACTCTAGGTTAGTGGCGGAATTGGTCTTGTCTCCTGGAATCTGTTTTTTCAGTCCTGGCTTCTTTCCATTAAACTTCTCATTAAACACCAGACCAAGGTTTCTCTCCCCACCCAGCTACATGGCCTGTCCAGGAAGTCTTTCCCTTTGTCAGCTGTCAACCTTTGAGTCTGGGGCTAGGATCCCTGACTGTCTATTCCTTCAGTGCTGGGTGCCTGGTGAGACCCCCCCTGGACCTCTATCCACCAGCCATACATGCGCCTTCCCCTCTCTGCCCCAGTGGCACATACTTCTGGCTAAGATGAGGTCGTCTGGACACAGGAGCTTGTTCCTCAGATCCTGGATATGTTGGCAGCAATTCAGGAAGGCTTCCTTGCAGGCCTCACTGCCCTCCACAATGTAGTCGGTCCTCTTCTTACAGCTGTGGTTCATGGGGTTCCTGTGCATGCCATGCTCACAGCAGCGTCTCTGTTCCTGATCCTTGTACTGAGACACTGCCCAGGGTCAGACTCTTAGGTTAACCCCTCCTGGACATCCAGACACTATGCCCAAATCTCTAGCACCATATGGCCCCGCTTTCTTTGACCCAAGATCAACTCCTCCCTGGGGTTCTTTTCCTCTTGGCAATCAACAAATATTTTCTAAATATTTGTTATATACCAGGCACAAGACTAAGTGCCAGGGTTATAAAGAGAAGCAAAAACACAGCCCTTGCCCATAAGGGGCTGGCATAAACATTATTTTCCTCATATTGAACTCCTAGATCATTGGAAACAGCCCCTTGTGAAACACCTGAGGCCGGTCATTTTGGGGTGATCCTAAAAAGGGCCTCCAGGTTCTAGGAGTCGTCCACCTTTAGACTAAAGGGAAAGCAAATGCTGCATCATAAGCGCTAAATCAGTGTTTGCTGCCTGATGGACTGAGCAGAGATGAGCCTGAGTTTCCTCCCCGGCCCACCTGCCTCCAGGTACTGGAACCTTTGGGGGAAGGACAACTCTAACCCCTAATCCACACCATCTCTTCTTTCCCCCCACCCTCCAGCCCTTCTTCCACCTTGAGCAGCTTTTTCTTCCATGAGTTGTAGGGATCGTCGATGACGGCGTCTTTCCGATGATTCACATGCCAGTTCTAAATAGAAAAACATAGCCAAGAACTGCGTTTCTCTTACATTCCCGGAATTCTTGTTCCAAAGAGAATGCGCCAAAAAAAATGGCACCAATATTAATTGTTTGAGCACCTCAGAGAAGGGAAATGGTGCATTATTGGGGGCAGGCAGAAAACTCTTCAAAGAGGAGCCAGGACTTAAACAGGGCCTTGTGGGAAGAATCATCATCTTGGCTTTGCTGCAGATCAGCTTAGTCCTAACCTCTAGGGGCCACAGTTTCCTCGTGTATAAAATGATCCGGTTGAATTAATTTGTTTCTAAGGTGTTTTCCTCTTCCAAATATTCATAGACTCGCACATTGAGAATGTGAAAGGATCTTTTATTTTTAATTTTTAATTTTTTTTGGAAAGGATCTTAGTGATCATTGAATCCAACTCTTTCATTTTTTGTTCTTAAGTGAGGCAATGGGGGTTAAGTGACTTGCCCAGGGTCACACAGCTAGTAAGTGTTAAGTATCTGAGGCCAGATTTGAACTCAGGTACTCCTGACTCCAGGGCCGGTGCTCTATCCACTATGCCACCTAGCTGCCCCCAACTCTTTCATTTTTACAAATTAGGTTAGTGAGGCCCTGATTAAGTGACTTGCCCAAGAAGACACAGGGAGTAAGCATCTCATATGGTATTTTACATTTTTCTTACTCTCTTTTCCCTTATTTCTTTATATTCCTTATTTGTTTTTGCATGGTTCATCTTGATATTAAGCTATATTTACTCTATATTTAAAATTCTATTCTACTCTGCACTTCTTGACATCAACCTCCTTATGCCTCTAACCCTGTCTCCTTTCTATTTCCCAAGAAAACCATCTCTCAGGGGCTTTCTCCTTGGAAGTTTTACTTTTACAATAAGTCACTCAGCTGCTTCTTTTCCCAGAAGTTATATTCTTCAGGGTGATAGAGACTTAACTTCTTTTTTATGTCGTTGTTGTTGTTTATTTGTTCAGTCATGTTCGATGCTTCATGATCTTATTTGGGAGTTTTCTTTTTTTTTTCCTTTTTTTCTTTTTTTGGTGGGGAAGGAGTTCTTAGCAAAGATTCTGTAGTAGTTTGCCATTTCCTTCTCCCACTCATTTTACTTGTGTTGTTTTTTTGTTTTGTTTTTTGTTTGTTTTGAGGTTTTTTGGAGAGGCAATTGGGGTTAAGTGACTTGCCCAGGGTCACACAGCTAGTAAGTGTCAAGGGTCTAAGGCCAGATTTGAACTCAGGTCCTCCTGACTCCAGGGCTGGTAGTCTATCCACTGTGCCACCTAGCTGCCCCTCCCACTCATTTTATAGAGGAAGACACAGAGTTAAGTGACTTGCCGCACATCTAGTGTCTGGGCTAGATTTGAACTCAGATCTTCCTGACTGCCCTTGTCTTTTATATACCCTCCTGAAAATGGCATCATTACAGATACCCTCATATAGGCAGTTTGTAAGGATCATCCCATTACTTGCTTAGCCAAAAGAGGGCTCTTGGTCTAATCTTGAACCATATCTCTGACACGTACCTGTCTTCAGATGGGTTTCTATCCCCACAGTGGTCTTCAGGCTCAGCCCTGCATCTGTAAACACTTCGAGGGCATTTTTGCCACCACCTGGGCTGCAACCCAGGTCTCCTTCCTCTACAGTTTTCCAGACCTGGGAAAAGCATACACACACACACACACACACACACACACACACACCATTATAGGGTAGTTGGGGATTACAACCCTCTCTATATAATTCCAGTTGTCTCAAAGAGCTAAGAGAGCTGCATTCCATGGACATATAGATCTGAAAGGATAATTGATCCAGTTATCCGAGAGTTCTGGTTTGTGGGCTTAGAGCTTGATGGGACACAGTTAAGTATGCACTAACACCAAAATGGAAGATAGCCCTTTGCCTGATATATTGTAGAAGCTTAATGCTTTTTGATTGATTGGTTGTCACTCTCCAGTTTATTGTTACTGCCTCCCACTGGATATAGAAATTACATTTGATGCAACAAGATGACTCTGGAAATAAAACAGAAGCAGGGGGTACACAGTGCACAAGCCCATCTTGTCTCCTCTCTTAAAGAAGCTGACTTCTTGTGATTTAGCTGCTTGGGACATATTATGGAGCTCTGGCCATGAGCTGCAGTGACCACAGGTCTTCAGAGACTAGGAGCCAACATTTAGGCTCAGGGAGGTTTCTATCCCATAAGATCATTCTGGCTCTTTTTAGCTTTAAAGTGAAAATGCTTCACATCATCCCCTGGGCTGAATTTATGAAACTTGGGGAGAGAATCATCCTTCCCTAGTAAAAGACATAAGCATCACTTTCAGAAGGAGGCTAGAATTAGTTAGTCTCCACTTTAAGGGATGGTGGTTAATGGCAGGGAATTGTTATTACTCTTTCCACGGAACTCTCTCTCTGGAGTTGAAAGGAAATATAAGTCATTTGGTCTAAATCCATAGTTTTGTAGATGAGGAAATTGAGGGAAACCTATGGACACACGTGCAGAAAAAATAAGAAGTGGGATTTGAATCCAGTACCTCTAATATCCCAGCCAGTACATTTTCCATCTACCTTGCTCTGAGTGAATCTCTTCTTGTTCAGGACATAGACACCTTTGTCAACAGCTACCAAAGCCACAGAAGCCCCTGGGTCACCTTCTAATTTCAGTTTCATGGAATCCCTTGGTTCGTGGATGATGTCATCATCTGGAGTAGCTGCTTTTACCAGTAGCTGTTGAAGAGACAAGGGCGTGAATAAAGTGTCTAAGCAAGGGCTATGACTAGGTAGGCAAGATATCACATAGGGCATGAAAGACACATAGGGAGGGGATATCATGATAGGAATTTTAAAATACAGAGTTTCTTTTTTGTAAACAAACATGGTCTTTTTTTTTTAAAAGAAAAAGAAAATTGCCTCCCTATGGCATGTATCAATATGTCACTCAGTCTACAGCTTTTTCTTGGTACTGTATATTCAAAGACATTAATGAAATAGTTCCTTTCTATCAAGTAATTCATCTTTTATTGAAAGAGAAAATGTTTAAACATATAAGCTGACACAAAATAAATATGACATAAGTACTAGATAATGGGGGGGTCACAAATAGCAGAGTGGATCAGAAAAGGCCACATGCAAAAGGATACATCTGAACTGAACTTTGAAGTTCACTAGGGATCTAAGAAGGGCCCTACACTAGGAAGCAGAGCATTCCAGGTATTAAGGATGGCTTGGGTAAAAGCACAGAGATGGGAAATGTGTGAACAGCTCTAGGCCAGCTTTTCCTGGTTGTAGAATGTGTGATGAGGAGTAATAGCAAACAAGGCTAGAAAGGTAGATTGGAGCAAGGTTGAAAGAGGCTTTAAATGCCAAATAGCAGAGTTTTGTATTTGACCCTAATATGGAATTAGTGAAGTTTATTGAGTAGCAGAGTGACATGGTCAGATCTGTGCTTTAGGAAAATCAAATAGATATTTATTTATGGTAATTCAAGTCACATATGTCCTAGGAAGAATCATACTCTCCATGGGAAACAGGGGGTGCAATTTTCAACCTTGCCTAGAGTATGAAACAGGTATTTTGCTATATGAGATTGCCATGAGCATTGGTGATGAAAACTATCAGCAAGGACAAGATCAAGGATCTTCATCTGGAAAACATGGAAGCCAAAGAGAAGTTTTCTGTGACCATTACAGTGTACTATGTTTGTGTTTCTGTCAAGTAATAGTGTTTTTATACAAAAAGTACAGGTTGGTCAGCCACTTATTAGAGTTTCTCACTGGATTTCTTGATTATTATTTGGTTTGGTTCTCATCTTGGTCCTTTGTTGGAGTAGATATGTCAGAGCTGAAATGTATGCCTTTGTTTGAACATCCACCTTGGTCATAAGATCCTCATATTTTAGGTGCCTTTCATAGTAGCAGCACCTCAGAAGCCACCAAAATGCTTTAACCAAGAAGCAAGCACCATTTAACAATAGGATCTCGGGGCAGCTAGGTGGTGCAGTGGATAGAGCACCAGTCCTGGAGTCAGGAGGACCTGAGTTCAAATCCAGCCTCAGACACTTAACACTTACTAGCTGTGTGACTTGAGGCAAGTCACTTAACTCCAATTGACTCATCAAAAACAAAGAAA
Source organism: Dromiciops gliroides (assembly GCF_019393635.1). NCBI lineage: Eukaryota > Metazoa > Chordata > Mammalia > Microbiotheria > Microbiotheriidae > Dromiciops > Dromiciops gliroides. Next base: position 662,836,613 of record NC_057862.1, read on the forward strand.
AAAATAACAAAAAAAATCGTATCTCATTTGATCCTCGCAACTCTGCAAGGTAGATGCTGATATTATCCCCATTCTACAGTTGAAGAAACTGAGGAAGACTTAAATAATTTTCTCAGGATCACACTACTAGAAAATGTTTGAGGCCAAATTTAAACTCAGGTCTTCCTGATTTCAAGCCCAGCACTCTATCTGCTATGCTGCCAGTCAGTTCTGAATATAAGGAAATACATGGGAAAATATGGATCCGGAGAAAGAAATGGGAGAGGACAAAAACATTTAGTTTATACAGAAGGAAAAAAAATTTTTTTAAGTTTGTACAGAAGGATCAGGCTTCTGTATATTGAATACTTTCTTCAAAATGAAAAAATGGTGTTAGACATAGTAAGCACCAAATAAAATCACAAAGAATGAAATTCTGTACATTTTAATGGATAAGGAAAGACTTATTGAGGACATGGAAGTTATCCCTGAGTTAGCTGTTTGTGAACAGACACAGAGAAAAGAATAGTAATGAGTGAAAAGATACATTTAAGAAGATTTAATCCTGAATTATTTAAACAAGCTATTAGAATTTTTTTTTCCTTCAGGGCAATGAGGGTTAAGTGACTTGCCCAGGGTCACACAGCTAGTGTCAAGTGTCTGAGGCTGGATTTGAACTCAGGTCCTCCTGAATCCAGGGCCAGTGCTTTATCCACTGTGCCACCTAGCCACCCCTTATTAGAAATTTTTAAAAGAGAGAAATGGACAACAGAAATGATATTGATAGTGATTAGGATTTCATCCAGACTCTACTTTCATTCATCTTAAATTTCATCTTATTTGATTTTTTCCAGTGTTCTGTGAGGAAATAATGGGATTTGGCAGATACTCAAAGGCTCACCTGGAGATTAATCTAAAGTGGGGGCAGCTAGGTGGCACAGTGGATAGAGCACCAGCCCTGGAGTCAGGAGTACCTGAGTTCAAATCTGACCTCAGACACTTAACACTTACTAGCTGTGTGACCCTGGGCAAGTCACTTAACCCAAATTGCCTCACTAAAAAAAAAAAAAAAAAAGAGTTGAGATTAATCTAAACTGATTGAATTAAGTAAGAGTGATTGACTGCTGATTAGCCTACTTCAAGTTATTGTAACCACACCTGGCTAGCCCTTAAGAAGGCATTGTTCTCAGAAGCTGAGAACTTTGAACTCAACTCAAGACCACCTTCAAGTCCAGTGAACCAATGGATTTGGATGACACCTACCAATCAGCTTGAAGCAGTGTGTAAGGACCACCTCTTCTCCAGACCTATAAAAAAGCTTTCACACTTAGTTTGAGAGGGAGTTCGTGGTTGAAGCAGGCTCATGGTGGAGGACTTGAGGAAGAACCAGACCAGGCTGGAACTCTAGGCTAGATAACCCTTTTCTTAACTTTCTGAACTCCGTGTGAATACCTGGTATGCTTTAATAAATACGTAATGCCCAAAGACTGGTGCTAAAGCTTCTAATTTAAGGCGACCACACATTAAATTTTAAACATCACAGTTCTAATCTACCAGAATGTGACTCTGCCAATGTTAGATGTCCTTTCTGGCTTTGTGTCAACTGCAAAATGTAAAATCATGCCATCTGTGCCTTATTGATGTTGCTTATAAAAATGTTGGATAAGGCAGCTAGATGGCACAGTGGATAAAATACTGGCCCTGGATTCAGGAGGACTTGAGTTCAAATCTGACCTCAGACACTTGACACTAGCTGTGTGACCCTGGGCAAGTCACTTAACCCTCATTGCCCAGCAAAAAAGAAGGGAAGGAAGGAAGGAAGGAAGGAAGAAAGGAAGAAAGATGTTGAATAGCACATGGCCAGGTACAGTTCTCTGGGGCTTTCCTCTGGAGGCCTCTTTCCCAACTGATATCAAACCATTGATTACCACTCCTTTCCCAACTGATATCAAACAATTGATTACCACTCATTCAACCAGTTCTAAATCTATCTAATTGTACTCTCATCCAATCAGCATTTCTTTATTCTTTTAGTACTTCTCCACATTTATGGTATTACTCCCATTCTTCACAATACTTCAAAAGTCACTGATCTTACCTCTGCAATCATTATTTCCCAGCTCTTTCAGTATCCAGTGTATAGGTCACCTGGACCTGGGTGACTCATACATTGAATGATATACTGCATCTAACAGTCTGTATTAGAGCTTGAATGTTTATAGAAGCCAAACAAATTGTTGAAGCTAAGGAATCCAGTGACTTTACCAGCTAGCTAGTTATGTGTTTGAGGAGGGATTTTTTAAACTCAAGTCTTCCTGAGTCTTGGTCTAGCCCTTTATCTACTGCATAACATACCTACCTAGGATAGCATCATAACATCACAGTCTTAGATCTGGCAAGAACCTTAGAAATCCATCTAGTCTAACTCCATAAGGTACTTTGAAGGTGAAGAAACTGTGGTCCTTTCTAAATCTGAGATTCTCTGATTTTATGAAATGGGTTTGAAGAAAACTTATCCACATGAATGGACACCTAATACCTGAACATCCCATTTACCCCAGCAATGGCTGGGGATCCTTTGGGACCTCAAAGCACTGTGACCTTGATCCAGAAAAATTCTAGTTCTTCATGAATGTAGAGACAGATTGCTGAACAAAGAGAGGGGACAGAAAGAGTAATCTCTTTTCAAAAATTATAAAGACTTTAGGAGAAGAACATCAGCATAAAACACCTTCTTGTTTCCCCAAAACATGCTGGGTAATTACCATGTAGAGGGGGTTTAACTTACTGAGCCAATGCAAGTGTCCTTTACATCTACCCAGATAGCATCAGCCACGATCTCCCTCTGTCCCGATGGATTAACATGGTAATAAGCCACAACACGGAAGGAAGGGATCAGGTCTGACTCAATTTCCAAGGTCATGGATATAATCGATTGCCCTGGATCCCAGATCTGCTGGCCATGTCTGACTATTCTTCCCTGATTCAGGATCTGTGGAGGGGAGACAAGGAAAAAAGATGACTGAGCAGGAATGTGCCTCTTGCCATCCATGTGGTGGCTGCCTCAGGATCCCTTGGCTCAGCACTGCTGCCCCTCCCCAGGTATGCAGGGTGGCCTGGCTCCTGGTGCCCCTCCCCTTGCCCAATCACAGACTAGGTCCATACCAAGTAGGAGATATACTTGATCTGGTTCTGCACATAGTTGTTGTCATTCTTCAAAACAAACTGCAAGTTTAGGTGATCACCAGGCCTGACTACCGAGGAGGGAACCCCGATGTGAAGGTAGTTCTGGGACCCTCGAAAAGTCTGGTAAGCATTTGCCACCATGGTTGCTGTTGTTTGACGCTGAGCAGGGAGTCTTGGATCTGCCGTCCTCACCTGGGAAGGAAACTCATGTGGTTACTGAACCTATGTATCAATGCGACTCTTGCAGAGGAATCATTCTGAGCCCTGTTCAATGTCAAGCCCTCTGAAATGGAGCATAACCAATGCATGGGAGCAGGGAAAGTGTAGTAAGCCTCAATGATTCAGTAAGTTTCCAGGAAGTAAAGTTGAGAGTTCCCCTCTACCAGGGAAGGGGAGATGCAACTAGCTGCTGTTGCAGCTGAGGCACTGGGTGTCCTGAATGGTCATCTCCTAGCTTCCTGCCCTTCCTTAGGTTAAATCAGGCTGCATTCCAGATGTTGAGCTGCTAGATAAATCTAGCACAGTAGCTGAAAAGTGTAGTGTGCCTGTCAAAGACATCACATGAGATAACATTGAATAATGTGGCAGCCTAGGTGGCCAGAAGAGAGGCATGGGCATGGACAGTGGTGTGAATAAGTGGAAAGATTCTGACCTTCTAGCTGTCTTTTCCAGATGTAATTATTGGGCACATAACTGTTCCTTATTCTGTACTTCATAACTGTGATTCTGACAAAAGGTTGAGCTAAGCTGGTCAAGTGAGCATCCTTGTCAGATCCAGAACTAGGGCAAGGTGACCCAGAGTTTGATCCAGGGTGCCAAAATTGGTCATTTAAAACACTTGTGCCCTCTTAACTACTAAGCTAAGCACCTAGTTAGCAAGAATGATCAGTTCCAGCTGGTCGCACCCAAAGGGAGTGGCTTCCCAAGCCGACTTTTCTCCTGTCTCCTCCCCAACAAATTTTTCTCCCTCTCTCCCACTCTATTATCTTGGAGTCTCTGCCCTCATCCCTGAAAGGAAGAATTTTGGCTCTCCCTCCCCATTGGACTTTGTGTCCTGAAGTCGCATATTCTCCTCCTAGTGTTCCCTTGTCTGCTGCTCCCTTCCAGCATTACCTACTGAATTTATCTTTATCCTGAGAACATTTTGTGTCACTTGTCCCAGTCACAAGAATGACTAGTTATGACACTGTTCCCTGGTTTGGGAATACAGAGACCATTCTCCCCGGGGTGCTATACTTCCTTGTTTAAATATACTGGTAGTTCTCGCTCTCTATCCCCTTCTCGTGCATGTTCTTCCTCTTTCTCCCACCTCCTCCTCTCCTCCCTTCCCTCTTCCCCATTCTCTCTCTCTCTCTCTCTCTCTCTCTCTCTCTCTCTCTCTCTCTCTCTCTCTCTCTCTCTCTCCCCCCTCCCTCTCTCCCTTCCCCCCTGTCGAAGAACTCAGTGACATTCTCCGGCACTTCTGTTTCTGTCAATCACTGCCAGCACCTCCCTCCCTCCCTTCATTCATTCATTCATTCATTCATTCATTCATTTATCCTCAGAGTTCCAAGCCTTCTGAGTTGGAAAGAACAGCAGAGGCCATCCAGCCCATCCAGTAGCCAAACAAGCATCCCCAAATCCCCCACCAAAGGTCCTCCCACATTAGCTTGGAGAGTCCCCAGTTAGGGGACCACTGGCAGCACAATCCACATGTTCACTCCTTTAACAAACATTGATCCTGCTGCTTAAAGTGTCTGGATTGGGTGGGGCATAGGGGTGAAAGAAAGTAAAGATTGAAAAAACAAAGAAACAATAAAGATACTGGTAGTTGGCAGTGGGTTCTAAGGAATAACCCCAAAGAGTTTTGCCACAGCCACTAAGATTTTGTGACCTGGGTTGAGGCAAATGAACTGTTCATATACCGGGTTTTTCCTGAAGGGAAAGTGGGCTGCCGCCCTTGAGTGGTCCTTACTTCAATGGGCAATGTGGTTTGGTACCCAGGAGTGTTTACGATTAGCGTTGCCCTTCCATCTTCTAGTGTTTTTACACTACCACGGGCAGAGTCAACCGTGACTGGGACCTCTATAGCAGGAGAGCCATCAGGGTTAGTCACGTGGACCTAACGGGAAAAGGAGATATTTGAGGGTGAGACAGAGTAAGGATAACTTAAGCAGTTGGAGCTGAGGGGATGTGCTGCTGAGTGCAGTGTACTGGTGTGACAGCTTGAGGGGGGAGTCAGTAAGACCTGTATTTGAGTTCTGCCTCTGATTCATAGCATAATAGTTATTAAACACGAGTTATAAAAAAATTAATTTACGTGACAATTTTGTTGTATATTTGAATGGAATAGCGAGTTGTGCACAGTAGATTTACAGTTTCATGTGCAATCATCTTTTTTAAAATTGTACTGTTATGGAAATGCTTATTTTATTCCATCAATTAAAAATTAAATTAAAAAAGAAAATGTGAGTTATTATTATTATTATTATTATTACTACTATTGATCACAAGTCTACTGGATTGGAGGGGGTACCCTTGTAATCAAACTAGGGTTTTGGATAATTTGGGGAGAAAAACTTATACTTAAACAGTATAAGGTAGAATTTTTAGTAGCTACTGGGAGAAGTTTAGCACCCTACAAGACCTGCACTGCTACCAAGTATATCACACACTAGAATTTAGACAGTTTAGCAACCAGACCAAGTCAGAAGATTGCACCAGTAGTTTTTTCTTCGTGTATCTCTTTTGCTTTTCCGCTCATCGTCATCACCACAACCATCAGACTCATCATCACTGCTCCTTCTATGGCTACTAATAATAATAACCCCTGTTTACAGGGTACTCTATAATTACCAGAGAATTTCACATGTAGGTAGTGTAAGTATTCTAATACTTAGTTTCCAGGTTAGGTAACAGAGATTCAGAGAGGGATCCTTACTTGTTCAGAGTTGTACAGGCTAATTATGATAGCCCCTATTCATATAGCACTTTATGGTTTGCAAATCATTTTGCAAATATTATCTCATTTTGTTCTTATAACTCTGGGAGAAAAGGGCTATTATTATCTCCATTTTATAGAGGAGGAAACTAAAGCTAAGAGTCATTAAGTGACTCCCCCAGGATCACACTGTAAAGTATCTGAGGCTGGATTTGAATTCAGGTCTTCCTGCCTCCAGCACTCTATCCACTGCACTACCTAGTTGCCTCTAGTAAGGAGAAGCTTCAAAGAGGCCAACGTAGCCTTGATGTCAAGAACAGACTTCCTAATAATTAGAGCTATCCAAATTTGTGATGAGCTTCTCTTCAATCAATCAGTCAATCAATCATTTTATTAAGCCCAGTGTACCAGGCATTGTGCTAGGTGATGGAGACACAGCACACAGTATAAAACAATCGTGACTTTCAATGAAGTCTTTGAACAAAAGATAGCCTTGGATAACTACTTGTCAGGTATGTAGGAAAAGAAATTCTTCTTCAGCTACAGGTTAGACTATATGGCTGCTGAGGTCAAGAGGTCCCCCTCCTTCCAGTTCTGTAATTTTGTGATCACAGGAGCCTTCAAAACAGAGGAGTTTCAAAGGAGGAGGTAAAACAGGACAGAAATTGTTCCTGTGCCCATTGACTGGACTTTATGAGGCTGTGGCCTCATTGCTCTTTCTTCCCCCTCCTCCCACCATCTCAGATTCGTCTCATCTTTGTCTTGCCTCCCCTTCCTGTTCTTCCAGTTTTTCCAAAGTTTATCCCCACCTCCTATAGTTTTCAGCATTACCGTGAATTCAAAGGGCATCCCAGGCTTGAAGTATTTGGATGTTTTTGTGAAGTGTATTTTATATGGGGTTGTCACAATGGCAATCCCCCTTCTCTCTGCTTCAACCATATCACTTCCTGGAGGGAGGAGAGCATACAAAAAGGTCAGTCAGTCAACAAACATTGACAAAGCACTTACACTTAATAACTTAGGTGAATGGGGGTGGGTGGAAGGGCTCAATCACCAAACTTGGTTTCTTTGTTAAATTTCCACACAAGGAATTTCCATTTTTATTATCATGATATAGTGGAAAGAGGAAATCTAGGTGGTATTCTAGACATTTCCACTACTGCCATCAGGCCTCAGCTCATTGATAAAAATAAGGGGTTGGAATATAAATACAAAGAACAATAACAACAAGAAAAAAACAAAACTGAACATGATCTAACTATAATGACCAAGATTAGATAATGAGATAATAATTGTAAAGCATTTAGCACAGCTATTATCTTATTTGATTGATCCTTACAACAAGGGGGGGAGGGGTAAGTGCTATTATCATTCCCACTTTACAGATGAGTAGAACTGAGGCTGAGTGAAATTAAGGGTCTTATCCAGGGCCCCATAGTTAATGTCTGAGCTGAGATTTGAATTTAAGTTATCCTACAAGAACATTTTTCTTACTTACGATACACCTAGCTACCTTTATCCCTGTTTACAGTTCTCTGAGTTGGGGAGGGATATTTTTCTTGGAAATGAAAGTAAGGTTAAAACAAAAAATATCAATAAAAATTCTTTAAATAGTACTGCTATAAGAAACGGGAGTTAAAATAGATTAGGAATTCTTGATCTTTTCTATGTCATGGACCCTTTTAGTGAGAGTCTGGTAAAACCTATTGATCCCTTCTCAGAATCATGGTTTTAAAAGCATAAAGTACAGGGGGCAGCTAGATGGCACAGTGGATAGAGCACCGGCCCTGGAATCAGGAGTACCTGAGTTCAAATCCAGCCGCAGACACTTAACACTTAACACTTACTAGCTGTGTGACCCTGGGCAAGTCACTTAACCCCAATTGCCTCACTAAAAAAAAAAAAAAAGCATAAAGTACATAGGAATACAAAGCAAACCAATTATATTACAATATTACATTATATTAAATTATTATTGAATTATATTAAACTGTGTATTAAATACAATTATAAAAATATATGTGCTTTTGATATATGTGTGTATATATGTATACACACATATATACCTATATACATATGCATAGATGTACATATATAAAAGTTTATATGTATATGTACACATATATGTATATATATAAAGTTCACAGGCCCCAGGTAAGGAACTCTGGTCACTAGATGAAGGAATTTGTACTTAGCCTCCAGTAACAGTTGTAGAGCATCGTATGAGTAAAAGTAATGGGATAGGAAGTGGGGAGACATTTTCAGTTGGCTTCTGGGTGTTCTCTAAAGGGCAATACCTCCCAAAGCTCCCCAAAGCCATCAGTGTGGTTACAGAACTGAGTGAATGATCCCAAAGTTCCTTTCCAGTTCTGGCATTCTATAACTTTATGATTTAATACTTTGACATATCATTGAAAATTCTGGTAATCCAGCTAAAAAAAATATGTCCACGTGAGAAGAACTATAACTCTAGATAGGGATCCCTCTCTTAATGCATCTAGGAGCTCTAGCCCTCAGTGCAATGAGACATGGTTTTTACTTGCTTTGGGTTACTGTTCTGTACTTGGTTGATAAATATACTATCCTATGGTAAGAAACAGCCACCTGGGTCCAAATTGACAAAACTAAACATTCTGGTTTGGCTTATATCCCTGAGTTTCTTCTAAAATAGAGTTTCAAAGGATGGGGTCCTGGCTTTTCCGTGGAGTGTGCATGGGCGGCAGGGGGTAGATGAGAGGAATGCTACTGCCTCTACTCTTCCTAGGTTCCCTTAGAATAGAGATTCTTGACTTGGGGGTCTATTCTGGGGGTCTATTTTTTTAAGTTAAAAATAGTATTTAAATATAATTTGTTTCCTTTGTAGTCCTTTGTATTTTATACATTTGGAAACATTATTCTGAGGAAGGGTCTATAGCCTTCACCAGATTTCCAAAGGGACCCATAACACAAAAAAATCTAAGAACCTCTGCTCTTGGACCACCACAAGGTTCACAGACAGCCTACTGTGAGATGAGTGAGAGGCTCTCAGGTCCAATCCCAGGAACACAGATGTCCTCATCACATGGTCCACCCCCCTATAATAATAGCTGATACTTATATAATGTATTCTCTACAGTATCTTATTTGTTTCTCACAACAATCCTGTGTGGACTTTGCTATTATTCTCATTCTTCATATGATGAAATTGAGCTTCAAAGAAGTCAGATGACTTGTTGGTTATATAGCTAGTATGTGTTGGTAAGTGAGCTAGTAAGGGGCAGGATTCAAACTCAGATCTCTCCTAACTCCAGGTCTAGCACTCTCTTCACTGTACCCAATGGACATGGTGCCCAGACCTCTACCACCCTTAACATTGCCATAGAAGTTTCCAGGTTTGCTCAAGAGTGACAATTTCTCTAACGATATCCTGCTAAACTTAGGTTGGGGACAGTCACCCAAGGAACAGTATGAAAGGGAGATATGCATGGAGATAGAGCAATAGTAGGGTCTATGTTCCTGGTTACACTCTGTCAAGCAGAAGGATGTTTGGGTGCTACTCTACATGAAAAAAATTTAAGAGAGAGGTAGGAATAGGGTGTGTGGGTGGAGTGGGGGTACATGTGTGCTCGCAAATGTATGTATACATGTGCAGAGAGAACTTTTTTTAGAATATTTTGGTTCTAAGTCATCATGAAAGGGGAGATTTTCTTGAAATTCTCAGCACCACCCCCTCCTCCATTCAGTGGAAGAGAAGAAAGGAGGGTGAATGAGTCAAAACCATGGGAATTTTGAAGTTATGCTATGATGGAACTGAAAGTTCCCTATTGGTCTCTAGCTTGAACTGAGTAGAGGGAGACCATAGCTACACTACTCACCAGTATCTGTTAGCACAGTGACAGTAACATAGAGAGAATGACCCACTAGCTGGCTCAGATTTGCAAACTGGCGCTGCATTATAGCCCTGTCCAAGGTGGCAGTTCCCACTTCATCTTCTATCTGGAATGGCAGACAGTAACAACAATGACTCAATCCAGATTGGTGAAGATAAATGCCCCATGACTCTGTGTGTATGCGGGGTGGGGATGGGGGGGTATGTGGGTGTGTGGGGAGAGTTCGTGAGCATGAGAGAGGGAGTCCTAGATTATGTCCTTGTTCTCAGCTTGCTATACTAGAGACTTCTAGAAACTTCCCCTTGGGTGAGATCTAGGACTCTCTCTCTCTCTCTCTCTATTCTCCCCAACTCTGCCCTGCCCCTGATACAAGTGGGAAACTGTGATCTCTACAAATCAGAAGAGTTTCATTCCAATGGGTTTTGAGACTAGGAATACATAATGATGATGATGTTAATGATATTATTATTAATAACTAGAATTTATATAACACTTTGAGTATGTAAATCATCTTTCTCTATCCTTATCACAACCCTATGACATAGGTACTATTATTTCCCCCATTTTACATATGCAAAAAATTAGTTTTGAAAATATTAAATGGGGGAGGCTAGGTGGCGCAGTGGATAAAGCACCGGCCCTGGAGTCAGGAGTTCCTGAGTTCAAATCCGGCCTCAGACACTTGACACTTACTAGCTGTGTGACCCTGGGCAAGTCACTTAACCCCCATTGCCCCGCAAAAAAAAAAAAAAATATATATATATATATATATATATATATATATATATATATATATATATATTAAATGACCTACCCAGATAGTGTATACCTGAGGCAGGATATGTTATTCAGATCTTCCTAATTTCAAGTCCACCACTCTATCCACTATGCCACCTACTAGCTGAGGTCTCCTTTCTCACAGGGACCCCCTACCACTATTGCCTCTCTTCCCATTTTCCTGGGCAGTCCCTGAACTTAGGTCCAACATCTCTACATTTTACTAAGGGAAAAGTCTCAACTCCTGGATATAAAACCACCATTGCTGTACTAAGTAGAGGCAATTGGCAAGCTTAACAGTTTTAATATAATCATAAGATGGATTAAAGGCATGGGGCATATTGTCCTAGATTAGGAAGTGACATTTTTGCTGTATGCTGCTCTTGTTATAGAACATTTGGGGTACTGTGCTCAGTTCTGGGTGCCACAGTTTAGAAGGACATGGATAACCGAAAGCACCCAGAGGTGGGCAGTGATGATGGGAAGGGCCTGGTGTCAATACCCTAAGAACATCAACTGAAGGCAATGGGACTATTCAGCCTGGAAAAGAGAAGACTGAGGGTGGGGCAGAGATGATGCCTTTCTTTGTTATCCAACACTTAGCACAGTACCTGACACATAGTAGGTGCTTCATAAATGGGTGTTGATTGATTGGTTCATAGTCAACTTTGAATACTTGAAGGACTGATATGGGAAGAAATTGGACATGCTCTGTTTGGCTCCAGAAAGCAAAACAAGGAGAAATAAAAGTTGCAAATAGCTCAACATAGGTTTGATGTCAGGAAAACCTCCCTAACAATTAGACTTATCTCAAAGTAGAATAGGCTTCCTTAGGAAGTACTGGGTTCTTCCTCACTGGAGCATGATGGCTCCTTGTTAGAGATGTTATAGATTTAAAGTCAGAAGGGGCCTTAGAGATTGTCAAATTCAGCCCATTCATGTTATTGCTCAGCTGGATGGCTTCTGAGGTATATTACAGCTCAGCATTTCTATGATCCTATGAGAAATACCCTCAAGAGCTAGAAGGTCCTTCCTTACCTCTCTTTCCTGTTTCACTCTGTGTTAAACCAAACATGAGCATGGGCATTTTCTCTCTTCATCAGACAACATGCAATGAAATATGCCCTATATTCGTATACTCTCTTGTTGGCTAGAAGATAAGCTCCTTAAGGACAAGGATTGTCATATTTCTTTTTGTTTGATTTTTGGTTTGTTTTTTGGTGGGGCAATGAGGGTTAAGTGACTTGCCCAGGGTCACATAGCTAGTAAGTGTCAAGTGTCTGAGGCCAGATTTGAACTCAGGTCCTCCTGAATCCAGGGCTGGTGCTTTATCCACTGCTCCACCTAGCTGCCCCAGATTGTCATGTTTCTATGTAGCACCCTCAAGGCTTAGGACGATGACAGGTGATTAGTAACTGCGAATGAAGATGTTGATCAACTGCACAAATGCTCAGGTAGCTCTCAGAATGTGTTCAGGGACTGTGTTTCTGGAACTATCTCCCAGCGGTAGCTGTGATCTCATCATTGGTCTCCTATCTCAGGACAGAGCCAGTCAGGACTAAGGAAGAGTATCTGGGGATTCTTTAGGGATGGATCCCAGGAGTTCTGTGATGTTCTCTTCCCTAAATGTGAACTTACATGAACCCGCTGAAGGGAATGGGGTAGGCTTTCCTTATCTCCATCCTTCATTAACCCAAAGAGAACAAAGGCTATGCCATCTACTGGCTTTCCATAGAGATACCTAGGGAGAAGAGAATTATAATAATAATAATAATAATAATAACAACGACAATGACAAAACAACAGCAACACTCTTACAATGCTTTAAGTGCTATAGAATGTCTTATAAATATGGGACTTTATCCTTATAATAACTGGGGGGTTGCTTTTATTCTCCTCATTTTACAAATGAGGAAACTGAGACAGACAGATGAAAGTTAAGTGACTTTTCCAAGGTAACACAGCTAATTATCTGAGACCAGATTTCAACTCAGGTCTTTCTGATTCCCAGTTTGGCACCCTAACTTCTGTGTCCCTAGATGCCTGAATGGAGGAACTTATAGAAAGAAAAGGACATCTACCAATGACCCTCTAGAGTTGGAATTCAAATTCTATAGTTAACAAATTTCCCTTCAACCTGAACCTCTCTCTCCTCATTATATCTTTTACCTCTCACTGATATCTGGCTCCCCTTTGATATCAGTGCATCCCTGGCTATCCTCCAATAATGGTGGTTTCTTTCTCTTTACGTTTTAGCATATTCATGCTAAGGAGGGTGTCAGAAAATTCCTTCTTCTTCTTGCCTCCTGGCTTTTCTGGTTTTCTTTAAGACTCATACATTCTGACAATGGAATACTATTGTGCTGTAAGAAACAATGAGCAGGAAGAGTTCAGAGAAACCTGGAGGGTCTTGAGGGGGCTGATGATGAATGAGATGAACAGAACCAGAAGAACATTGTACACAGTATCATCAACATTGAGTGTTGATCTACTGTGATGGACTATATTCTTCTCACCAATGCAATGGTACAGAAGAGTTCCAGGGAAGAGGATCTCCAAATCCAAGAAAAAAAAAGAACTGTGGAGTAGATGCTGAATGAACCATACTATTTCTTTTGTTTTTGGTGCTGATGTTTTTCTATTTTGAGGTTTTTCGTCATTGCTCTGATTTTTCTCTTATAACATGACTAATGCAGAAATATGTTTAATGTTATTATGTATATATATATAACCTATATCAGATTACCTGCTGTCTAGGGTAGGGGGGAGGGAAGGGAGGGAGGGAGAAAAATCTGAAATTGGAAAGCTCATATAAACAAAAGCTGAAAACTATCTTTACATGTAACGGGGAAAAAAATAAAATACTTTATTAATTTAAAAAATTTAATTTAATTTTTAAAAAAGACTCATACATCCTGAAAGCACTTCTAAAAGAGGTCTTTCCTGGTTACCCTCACTGTTAGCAACTTCCTTCTGACATGACCTCCCACCCACACACCTACACAGTCACTTGCATGTTCTTGTCTCCCCATTAGAATATAAGTTCCTTGATGTCATGGAAAGTATTTTTTGCCTCTCTTTTATCTCTAATGCTTAACATAGCCTGACATTTAGTAAGGACCTAATAACTGTTGACTTGTTGATTAATTGATTGACAGATTCTTCATTTACCAATATCTTCAGTAATTTCTCTTTCTTTAAAGTCCATTTATGTTACCCTAGGCAAGTCACTTAACCCTCATTGCCTGGCAAGACAAAACAAAACAAAAATTCATAAAGTCCATTTAATTAAAAATTTGCCACTTAATCTACATCATGGTTCCCAATTTATTCTTCCTCCTTTCTCAAGGAATTCAATGTTTGGCTCACTGTCTTCTTTTCTCCCTAATGCCTGTCCTCAAACTAGGGCACTTTCAACATTTATATTGATGTTTCCTCTAACTCATGTCTATTCCTTCACTCAACCTTAGTCACACAGTAGATTTCACTGTTAACCACAAGAATTCTAATTCCTTAATTAGAAACTCTGACATTCCTCTATTTGTAGACCAGTGAAGACCAGTTTGACTGGTAAAATTCCAGCCCCCCATTTTAGCTTCTTACTAACATGGTATTATCATGGTTTAGCTATTTTTAATTTCCCATACCTCATTTCTACTTCCCTGATCTGCTTTCCTTCCTCTTTATTAGGTAATTTAGAAAATGCTTTTACTTTTACTTTATGGTCTTATAGATAACAGAGCAATCTCCTAATGATATCATATTGAATTCACCTATACTATACTGTCTGCTATAACTTCCAATCATTTCATCTCTTTCTATATTGCACCCCTCCAAAACCTATTCTCCACCCTCAACTGAGACTTGTCATTCCTCCACTCCTCTGTAGTTATTAAGGCCATTGTTGATGATCATTTATTTCAGTTGTATCAGACTCTTTGTGACCCCATTTGGGTTTGTTTTTTTTTGACAAAGATAGTGAAATTGTTTGCCATTTCCTTCTTCAGTTCATTTTACAGATGAGCAAACTGAGGCAAACAGGATTAAGTGACTTGCTCAGGGTCACATAGCTAGTAAATGTCTAAGTCTCAGGTTTTCCTGATTTCAAATCCAGTTCTCTATCCACTGACCCACCTAGCTGTCCAAAGTAAGGTCATTAGCTGTACTCTGACTTCACTTCCTCTTTCATTTTTTTTTCAATTTATGCCTTATAGTTAACCATTTTCAACTCTACACTGTCCTCTGTTCTTAAATTACTTGCCACCTTATCCCATTGTCACTCATCTCTTGCCAAATATCAGTCCTAGACTGTCCCCACCATTGGCCTCCTTTACATTTATTTACACATTGGCTGCTAAGCAGAACTGGAGAAAATCACACAATCAGAATGACTGGATTAATTATAAATTCATTTTATCCAATTTTAACTGAACCCTCACTAGAACGAGGCATGCCTTTTTGTTGTTCTTATTCAGTTGTTTCAGTCATGTCTGATTCTTTGTAACCCCATTTGGAGTTTTCTTGGTAAAGATACTGGAGTGGTTTGCCATTTCTTTCTCCAGCTCATTTTGCAAATAAGTAAACTGAGGCAAGCAGGATTAAGTGACTTGATATGGGTCACAAAGCTAGTAAGTGTCTGAGACCCAATTTAAACTCAGGAAGATAATTCTTCCTGATTCCGAGACCAGTGACCTATCCACTTTAACTGATTCTTCATCTCACTCTCCACAGAAAGTTTTCCAAACCTTCTTTTACCTCTTAAGCCACTCACACCTCTACCTCTTTCCTCTCAGCTGAGGATCATCCATCTTACTTTACTAAGAAAATTGTGGGTTTTTCCTCTTCTCTTCATCTCAGACCCCTTGATATCATTTCCATTCCCCATTCTTTTTTCCTTCCCTCAAGCCTCTGACAATGACACAGTCCTTGCCAAGACCACATGCACTTGTTGACATGCCCTGCTCCCTCTTCCCCTCTTTCCTCAGATTAAACCTTGATCATTCCCTCTCTCTAGAACCATCAACATCTACAGTCTCCTTCTCTACTATCTTCATATATGTTCAAGTATCCAGCTTCTACCTCCATAATATTCTTTCAAAAAAATCACCTTGACTCAAGCTATCATCTTATTTCTCTTATACTTTATTAGCTAAACTTGTAGAAAAGGCTGGCCACACTCACTACCTCCACTTCCCTCTCCTCTTACTCTTCATCCCTTTGTAATCTCACTTCCAGTCTCTACACTCAAGTGAAATTAATCTCTCTAGGATTACCAATCATCTCTCAGTTGCTAGATTTTGTTATCTTTTCTCTGTCCATCCAATTTTGTTGATTCTCCTCACCCCTTCTTCATGGATACTCTCAACTTTCTGGGGTTTTGTGATAGTTCTCTTTCTTGGTTCTCCATTTATCTGTTTTATCACCAAAGATCCTTTTGTAAGTCCTCTTTTCTCTCTCCATACTCCCTTTTGGTAACTTCATCAGCTACTAAGATCTTAATTATGTTCTCTAGGCAGATAAATCATAGATCCACATATCCAGTCCCAATCTTTCACCTAAGCTTTAGTTCCAAACATCACCTGTTGCTGTTGAACAGTTTAAATCAGTTGTCCCAAAAACATCTCAAACTCGGCATGTCCAAAATTAAACTAAAATTTAAATCAAAATTAAGTTTTCCATCACAAACTCTCTTCTTCCAAAATTCCCCATTTCTGCCTAAGGTACTATAATCCTTGCAGTTCTCTTGCTTTATAACCTGAAAATTATCCTCAACTCCACACTCTCCTTTATTCTTCATATCCAATCAGTGGCCAAATATTGCCTTTCTACCTCCATAACATCTTTCAACAGATCCTTTTTCTGCACTCACATAGTAACTACTTCAATTAGGGCTCCCACCTTTCTATATTATTGTAATGACTTCCTAACTTTTATTCCTGACTCAAATCTTTCCCTATCCTAGGCCATCCTATATATTATTGCCAAAGTCATTTTCTTTAAGCATAGATCTGACCATGCCACTTTCCTGCTCATTAATTCTGGTTTTTTCTCATTATCTCTGGGGTAAAATATAGCCTACTCTATTTAACTTTTAAAGCCTTTCAAAACCTATCCCTAAACCATGTTTCCAGCCACATTGGACTTGACTTCTCTCTATCACTCTGGAATTCACCCATACTGACTTTCTCTTCATTCCTCACAGATGACACTTCATCTCCCATCTCCATATCTTTTCACTGGTCATTCTATATACCTTGAATACAATCTCTCTTCACCTCAATGTCATAGAATTCTCCTCCCTTTAAGATGAATCTTGGGTAGCTAGGTGGCGCAGTGGATAAAGCACCAGCCCTGGAGTCAGAAGGACCTGAGTTCAAATCCGGCCTCAGAAGCTGTGTGACCCTGGGCAAGTCACTTAACCCCAATTGCCTCACAAAACAAAAAAACAAACAAAAAAAGATGAATCTTAAGTGCCATCTTCTTCATGAATCCTTCCTTGATTCCAACTGCTAGTGCCCACCTTTTCAAACTACCTTGTATTTTAATATTTTGTGTTTATTCTCTATATTTTGTTTATTCTGCATATACTTATATAGTACCTGCTATCTTCACCATTAGTCTATTAACTCCTTGGGAATAGGGATTGATTAACTCTTTGTATTTGTATGTCTAGCAATGGTCACAGTTTTTGAAAGCAGATGCTTAATTAATGCTTATTGATTGATTTTTTCTTAGGGTACCTTAACCCCTATTTTTCTCTAGTCAAAGTCCTTTACTCTTTAAAAAAAAAAGTATTTTATTATTTTCCAGTTACATGTAGAGATAGCTTTCAGCATTTGTTTACATAAGATTTCTAATTTCAAATTTTTCTTCCTCCTTCCCCTCCCTCCCCCTAAAGTCCTTTACTCTTCTCCTTTCTTCATTACTGAAGTCAAGTAAGCATCTTCTTGAACACTTAAGTCACTACCTTTGGACTTTGCTCCTTTGTCCACATTGTTTGCAGACCTGGAAGTTCCTCCTATATCCAAGGGATTAATTCATTTTTTCTAATTTACTGAGCAAATTCCCATGAAGCCTGTCCCTTAGTAGAGCTTCTTTTGAAAGAGATAAGGAAAGAAGGGGGAGTGCATACCTACCTGGCACTGATATCAATTTCTAGCATGTCATTCGCATCAATGTAAAAGAACTTTTTGGATGGCTCCAATGTGACCTCAAAGCTTGGTAACACTAGAGTTTTGGGGAGAGAATAGAAAAAAGAACTGGAACTGAGGCTTTGCTAGAGGCAAGGGAAGACCCAGATTGTATAGAATAGAAGTTCTAGAAAGTGCAATTCTTACCATACTCCTTAATTTCAAACTCTGTGGAGAAAGTTTTCTCAATAGCATCTTCATATCGGACAACAATCTTCCAGGTACCAAGGCTAGAAGGGAGCAAGTACTACTTAATGGGTATACACTGGTGATATGGAAACTTCCCTTCCCCTCTCTTCCACTGTACAATATTCCACAAGTATACAGCAACCATCTTGGTACTGGGACTGATTCACTTAATGATTTGTTTCCTCAGAGCTACTGGGCCTTATTAGCCCCATTTTGAAGATGAGCAAATTGAAACTTAAGAGAGTTTCAGAGATTTGCCCAAAGTCAAACAGTTAAGTAAATGTAGGCTCTGGCTAATGATGAGTCAGCTCTTCTTCATAAAAGGGGGTGGGGTGGGAATAAGCTCCCCTTGTTGCTTTAACCAGATTCCTACCTCAGAAACCCTCTCCTAACCCTCTTGATCTTACGTGATCAATTCAGGTATGAAGTATGTTGAAGGGAAGATTCCAGTATTCTCAGGATTTGTAAATTTTTGACTGTTTATCACAATGCCTTCTGAGTTCTGGCCCAATCACTCTATGATGTCCCAAGGTTTCCTAAGAATTAAAACTATCCAATATTAGAGCAGGCTACCTTGACAGGATCTATTACTGGAAGTCTTCTAGTGGATTTGACCACCACTATACTGGCTTGCTGATGGAACTGGTCAAACTTCTAGATTGGCTTACTCTTTCCTACATGTAGCATGACCAATACTCTTTAACCAATAACAAGATATTTCTGCATGGCATCATCTGCTTTCATTCAATGATCAAAGAACTTGATCAAGAATTGATCAAGGACTTGTTCATACCTAATTCATTCTTTGATCATTTGGTTGATTCATTGGAGAAAGTTTGGGCCTTCTATGTTTATAGTAAGTAGGGTAGGTGTGGAAACCCTTATCCTAGCATGAAGTTACTTTCCAAATCTATTCTGGTCTATTCTACAGCACTAGAATTATACTCAAGAACATTGGTATAGTGTGGGTGATATTGACTTTTTAATTTTTTTATTTTGGGGGGGCAATGGGGGTTAAGTGACTTGCCCAGGGTCACACAGGTAGTAAGTGTCAAGTGTCTGAGGTTGGATTTGAACTCAGGTCCTCCTGACTCCAGGGCTGGTGCTTTATCCACTGTGCCACCTAGCTGCCCCGACATTGACTTTTAATAAGTTCTTTCCATTCATTTTTAATTTCAGGATGCCAGTCAATCCCTTAACATGTTCAGTCATTCTATTTTCTTGATATTATACTTGTTGTGTCTAACCTGAAAGAGACCAAGCCTTCATCCAGCCTCCAGATATAAGTGTGAAGCTGCGTCTGTATCTTTCCTTTATACATGGTAAGAATTTTACACATATAAAGTCAAAAGGACATTTTTAAATTATTGAAAAAAGATTACACAAGATGAAAGAGTTGATCAGTTTGCTTTTATGTGGAGCCATATAGCCTGATGTCGTCCAACTACACGTGTCAGCTTGATTCCCTCTTTTATTTGGAAGTCATATTTAGGAGATAAGTGGATGGATTTTAAAATAGGCAGAGCCATAACTGGTTTAAATTATTTCCTGAAAAATGCCATATTTTATAGTAATTATTCTTGAAATTATATTGGTGGTTTATCTTGATAGTCATCATAACATTTTAATGCACATTAATATTATGTCTAACATTTATATAACATCTTTGGAGAAAGTTCAAGGCACTTTGCTTGGATTTTGTCTTCTCATTAACCCTTATATTAGCCTTGTGATGTCAGTAGTGTGTATACGTGAAGACATAGGCCCCAAAGTAGGGGACATGATTTGCCCAAGGTCATTGAGATAGTAAGCAACAGAAGTGGAGTTTGAACTCTTTACTGCAACTCCAGTTACTCCTGAAAAGGTTATCCCCTCAAGGGGTTGGAATACTAAAGATGACATGAGATTAAAGAACTCATCTGAATATCCACAATGACAGTTTTAGAGACAGGTTTCAGGTGAAGGTCCAGGGTGTAGATCCTGTAGAGAACTGAGGAGAGTCAAAGTACTTGAGAGGAAGAAGCCCTCCCATATTCTGCCATTGTGAACTGCCTTCCCACTTTTCAGCCCCTCCCCTCACTTTCAATCCCCATTCTAAAGGACCAGCACACCTGTGGATCCTGGAGTGTAGATGGGCTTGTCTGTCTGTATGAAAATATAGCCACTATGGTGGCCAACAAGTACCACTTTTTCCACCTCTGATTGGGAGCTCTTCACATTGACGGACACATACTGCTTCACAGGTGAGTTTGGCTTAAACATATTTGAAGGAATCTAAAGGAATATGGGAAAAGGAACAGCTAAAAAGATGGGGAAAAGATGGGGGAAAGGAGATGGATGTGGTAGGGGTGGTGCCGAGTAATTGAAAGTGAAGAGAATCTTTTTAACAAGTGAAGAGAATTATGGAGACTAATCATTACCAAAGCTATAACTCAGATGGAATGACTTGGGTTCTTTTCAGGGTACCAAATTTTAGAGGGTGCTGACAGTCCTCTAGCTTCATAGAAAGAAATGAGTTTAATAATTTGGTAAAATAGGAAGCTACCAGATAGTAACATTAAAGGGATTAATTCAGACTAGTTGTTGAAAGGACAAATAGTGAAAGTGAAGCTTAAATACTTTGGCCACATAATAAGAGGATGAGACTCATTGGAAAAGACCCTAATATTGGGAAAGATTGAAGGAAAAAGAAGAGGATGGCAGAGGAGAAGACTAGGTAGTATCATGGAAACAATGAACAGGAACTTGGATAGACTTCAAGAGATGCTGGAGCACAGAAGCTGTGCTATGCTCCATGGGGTCACAAAGACTTGGACATAACTAAACAACAAGGTAGTGGCCCAATGTCAGGTACACTTCTACCTGTTTGTTCCTCCCCCGTGCCCCACCCCTCCATCCATCATGGCCTCCCCAGCATCAGCAGGCTGATGATATCTAAAGGTCTCCACTGCCACCTGCCTTCTCCACCATTACTCTCTTCCTCTCCCCACCAAATTGAATTAAGGGAGCTTTATGTACCGCTTGCCCTAGGCTCAAAAAGTGCTTATTATGGTTCTGCTCATTTCACCCAGAGTTGGGATTTTTTCTCTTAAGTGGAAGGAAGCAGCTTAGATGTAGATGCCATAGCTTGAAGGTAGTTTGGCTAGGAGGATCAGGATCTGCTTAAGGGTCTTTCAGATTCTCTATCTATCCCAGGCTACTCCAAGGGTCAAACTCTAATCTATTGACATTGCTAGTAGCAAAATATCTAGTGATGGCTTATTATTCTTAACTAGAAACTTTTTCCCCCTTGAATAAGCCCAGAAGAGAAGTTGGGGGGTGGAGGGGAAATGGGGGGAAAGTGGGGAGTCAGAAGATCTGACTTGTGTTTCTTGAATTGTTTTTCTGCCATTTACTGTGCCTGTGATCAAATCAGTTGACTTCTTTGGGCCTCAGTTTCTTCTGCTGTGAAGTGAGTGGGTTGACCTTGGCAGTTCCTCCAAATTCTAAATCTGTGATTTTATAAAGCCCAGTCATCTAGAATCTAGTGCCTGGGAACCACCAATAAACTCCTAAGGTTCTGCTAGGATTTTATTCATGTCTTTTTCCCACTGTTCAATATTTAGTTAGAATCCATCTCTTAATTTCCTCTCCAGATTTATTTCTAAAATGCTGTCTTCTTAACCCCAAGTTTAAGGAGACATTTTTCATTGTTTCAGACAAAGGAAATGGTAAGGGTCTGTTACTTTTGAGAGAGGCAGTGTGATGTTGTGGGAAAATACTATATTTGGAGTCAAGAGACATGAGTTGAAATCCTAGCGTTGACTGCCTATGTGACCTTGGGGAAATGACTTAAGCTCTCTGGGTCTGGGTTTTCTCATCTGAAAAATGAGGATTTATACCATATGTTTCTCCTCTCATAGCATATGACTCAATGACTCCTGAGGCTTGAGGATGACCTCAATACCAAGAAATAAAACTATTTACACATAGGACCCATTTTGTTCCAGAATATTAGGGATCACTTACCTTGACCTTGGCAAGGGCTGTTCTATTCTTGGAACTCAATGTGAAGGTGATCTCATCAGAGGGAAATTTCTTCTTTGGAAAATCATAGAGGGTGAGTTTAAATGTCATGTCGGAGGTGAGATCATGAGCTTCCACCAACACTGTTTCTTCGCGCTTAAGATGCAAGACATTTGGGGTGATCAATGTGATGCTGTGGAGGAGGAAATCAATGGAAGGAGAGGCTTGTGGTCCCTTTGCATTGTGCTGTTTCATTTCATTCTGCTGTAAGCTAGGTGGTGCAGCAGATAGAGTGTTGGGCTTCGAGTCCGGATGACCTGAATTCAAATCCAGCCTCAGACACTTACTAGTTGTGTGACTCTGGGCAAGTCACTTACTCCCTGTATGCCTCAGTTTCCTCATCTGTAAAATGGGGATAATAGGAACACCTACCTTCTAGGACTGTTGTGAGATAATATTTGTAAAAAGTGTTTATCACAGTTCCTGGCACATAGTAGGTGCTTATGAAATGTTTGTGTCCTCCCTCCCTTCTCTTCCCCTTCCTTCTTGCTTTCCTTCCTTCCTGGCCCTGACAATAGAGGTGAACTGTAGAGAATCATTGAATGTCAGGATGATAAATGACATTAGAGGTTGTCTATCAGAACCCTGTAATTTCACCTTTCATTTCTGTTGGGCTTGGATATGTTACTACATCCAAGATGATGGGTGATCAGGTTTTGAAACAAAGTCCTAATTATCAGAAGTTCCCCTCAATATCTAACTTAAATTTCACCTTAAACTTTAGGTTTCATTTTCCAACTTAATGATGATGTGGAAGAAACAAAATCGGACACCAACCCTCAGAGATAACTTTCTAGAAACTTGGAGCTTCTTATTGAGTCATTACAATCCTTTCCCCTCCTCACCCTGAAAGCTAAATAATGTTCAGAATCATAGAAACAATACTGAATTTGTGGCCAGTAACATCAGTTTGAATATTTTTTTTGTTTTATTTTTTAACAGTTTTAATATTAACTCTACCTCTTGTTAGCTGTGTGACCTTGGATAAGTCACTTAATCTGTCCAAGTCTCAGTTTCTCTACCAGTAAAATATTTGCTACAGAAGGCATGGTAGAGCAGATAGAGCACAGAGCCAGAACTCAGGCTCAGATCCTGACTCTGATATGTATTGTATGACCCTGTGTGAGTCATTCAACTGCTATGTGCCACAAGCAACTCTCCGGG
Source organism: Dromiciops gliroides (assembly GCF_019393635.1). Lineage (NCBI taxonomy): Eukaryota > Metazoa > Chordata > Mammalia > Microbiotheria > Microbiotheriidae > Dromiciops > Dromiciops gliroides. The sequence goes on from NC_057862.1 coordinate 662,859,952, forward strand.
ATTAATTTCCTAAATCAAATTTGTGGGAGAGACAGTTCCCATCCTGATGAAATCCCCGATCTCATCATAGCAACATCCTGGGATCATTGACAGGGAAACCCTTGGCAAACCACAAGATACTATGCAAACTCACTCTATTTGGGTTGTTATTAGCTTTCATGGCTACTGTTTTCCAAACTATTTGTGAGTTCTGTCTCAGTGTGGTGCAATAGAAAAAGAGCTGATAGTCAGAGAACCTGAGTTTGAATCCTGACTTTGCCACTTGTACAACCTTAGGGAAAACCTCTTTGGGCTTTAGTTTCTTTCATCTCTAAATTTCGACAGTTGCATCAGATAACATCTGCTTCCTCTTCACAGGATGGTAGATTTAGGTCTCTGAGAGACCTCAGAGGTCATTGAATCTAGACCTTTCATTTTACATAGGAGAAGACTAGAATCCAAAGAAGTTAAACAACTTGCCCAGAATTATATAGCTACTATACGACAAAAGGAGGATGTGAATTCAGGTCTTCTTGACTGCAAGCCCAGTCCCAGGAGGCACCTAGGTGATGTGGTACAGAGTGTTGGACCTGGAGTCAGGAAAACCTGAGTTCATATCCTACCGCAAACACTGCATAACCCTGGGCAAGTCATTTAACCTCTATCTGCCTCAATTTCCTCAACTGTAAAATGAAGATAATAAGAGCACCTACCTCCCAAGATCATTGTGAGGAGAAAATGAGATATTTATAAATCACTTAGTACAGTGCCTGGTGCATAGTAGGTGCTTCTTAAATGTTTGTTGCCTTCCCCTATCCCCCTTGCCCCCATTCATTATTTCACTGTAATCAAATCAGTAATTCCATTATCCTGGGTCCTTCTCAGCTCAGGTTCTGAAGCAGAAAGGTCTCTCTGAGTTCTAATTTTGGTCCTGCCTCTAATCAGCTGAATGATCTTTGGTAATTGGTTTATGTTTCTGGGCTTCCTTTTTGTCCTCTCTCAAATAAGGGGGTTGGCTTAGATGATTTTGGAATTCTTTCTGAGCCTATCATTATATGACTTTATGTGGAAAGGAAACCACAGCAGACCTGGGGGTCCTCATAGGGCAGCAGCATAAGATGGAATGCGTTCCTGGGAGAGAAGGCAAGGGCAGGATACCATTCATGGGGCTGGAGGGGAAGAATTGAAACATTTATGTTGTGTTAGATGTCATGTTAGGTGATGAAATAAAACTTTTCCTGTACCCAATATGTATTGATACCTTCAGTGCTTCTATGAAGAGATCTAGACATGAGCTACCAATCATTATTCAGACCTATAGTCTGAGGTTCTCAGAAGAAACTCGAGGTGGGGGGGAGGGGCAAAACACAGCTGGGGGTCTTTGAGAAGTACAAGGTACAGCCTGGAGAAGAATGAGACCTGGCCGACCCAGATGCTCTTCTTAAAAGGAGGCTCTGAAAAGAGCCATCCAGTCAGAAGGGGCTGTAGGGGGGGCAGGGTCATTGCAAATTGTGAATTCCAGGACTGGGGCCATCCTCCAGGACAAAGAGGCTTCTAAGGTGTGGTGGAGAAAGTCCCACCTGGAGACAAAACTCACAAGATATAGTTGACTAGCTGAAATTCCTCTAGCATTTAAAGGTTTGCAAAGGGTATATTGCATTGGCTCATTTGAGCCTTTCAACAATCCTTTTTGACAAGTATTATTATTGGGGTTGTCTTAGTCTGGACCTGTGATTCTACTGGTAAATGGAATTCCCAGTGAGGAAACTCCTGTCAATGTAGATTGGCTGCATCTTATAGACTTAGAACAGCAATTGTTTTTTGTTGGGGGGGGGCAATTGAGGGTTAAGTGACTTGCCCAGGGTCACACAGCTAGTAAGTATCAAGTGTCTGAGGCCAGATTTGAACGCAGTTCCTCCTGAATCCACTGCGCCACCTAGCTGCTCCCTAGAACAGCAATTCTTAACTCTTGTATCATGAATGCCATTGGCAGTTTGGTGAAGCCCCTTCTCAGAATAATGCTTTTAAATGCATAAAACACATAGGGTTACAAAGGAAACTGAGTTTATATAAAGATGCAATTATTTTCTTATCTAATGTCATAGACCTTCTGACATCTAACTGTAAATCTAACCATGACCCCTCAGGTGGGCCCGAGGTGGATCCCAATTTAAGAAGCCGTGTCTTAGAGCAATGGTGTCTACAGCAGGCTGTACAAGGAACAAAATGTTAGAACTGAGGAGAGCAGTGTAGTAGGAGGAGGGGGAAGAAATAATCACATATTACATTCAGACCTCCCTTGTCTCTTAAACAGCCCCCAAAATATTTCCTTGCCTGCCTATGACCATGCTTTGCTGTTTCCTTTGGTGGAGGGAGGTCTCTTAGGCCCTACTTAGGGGACACACCCAATGATAAAATCCGATCTTCTGACACTGGGATGCATAAGGATACTCAAGGGCAGCGAATGGAACAGCATTTATCAAGCACTTATGTGCCAAGCATTGGGGTTTTTTTTTTTTGGTTTTTTAGTGAGGCAATTGGGGTTAAGTGACTTGCCCAGGGTCACATAGCTAGTGTTAAGTGTCTGAGGCCAGATTTGAACTCAGGTCCTCCTGACTCCAGGGCTGGTGCTCTATCCACTGCGCCACCTAGCTGCCCCCATGTGCCAAGCATTGTGCTACACTCTGGGGAGCTGAGTAGCAAAGAGATAATCTCCACTCTCAGGAAGCTCACATTCTTATTCTAAAGCACAGGCAAACTGTTCTGAGGCCGTCAAGTCTAATTCCTTTTGAGGACACAAAATGACCTTCAGCTCAGCTCTGTGGTCAGTGGAGTTAGTCATAGTTCACCTCTTGTCAGACCCCCCAGGACCAGAGTCTGTGGGGAAGAGTCACAGGACAAGAGCAACGGTCTATGGTGGGGCTTCCCCTAGTTGGTTTCCTTTATAAGGAGACCACCTGGCATGCACCTGGGTGCTTTGTATATTCTTCCCCAGAGACAGCTCCTGAAAAGTTCCTTGAATGGCTCTGAAGCCAGAAAAAGGGTCAGCACATAGAGGTTGATGTTCTTTTACAACATGGTGTCTCCTACCCAGATCCTGTTGATGTTAGTGATGTGGATTCCTGGTGAAGAAGGGATGGAGAGAGAGAGGAAAGTGGGAAGAAAGCTGGGGTTGAAGACTTTGGACAAGTATCTGTTAGGGCCCTTGGTTTTGTCCTGTGGGGTGAGACTTTGGACTTGTCTTTTGGATGTGAGAGCTGGATAAGACCTCCGAGATCACTTTACTCAACCCCAGAGAGGGCCCATGGGAGATCTAGACGTGGAGCAAACTAGGATGGGACCTGTCAATGATATGAGTCTGGAATCTTGCGTAACCACTGGAAACAAAGCTATGAGTGGTTAAGGAGCAGACAAAATGAAGTTGTTTTGAGAATTAATTGACCTGGGCAGGTCACTTAACCCTCATTGCCCCTCAAAAGAAAAAAAAAGAGAGAATTAATTGAAACACAATGAGCTCTATTGGTAAGGAGGTCATTCATTGGATGATCTGGGTTCAAGTTCTGGCTGTACCATTTAGTATTTGTGTGATCTTAGGCAAGTCACTCCTGGACTCTTCATCTGTCAACTGGACTTTGGCACTCCTTCCAACTCTAAGTGTATGACCCCATTATCATAGGATCTACTATTTGTGTGACAACGGGCAAGTCGATTAACCTTTCTGGGCCCAGTTTACCCCACTGAAAAAAGAGAGGGTGGGATTTGATCACCTCTAAATCTATTGTCTTATCATAACTAAATTCAGGAATTACAGTGCTTGAAAAGGAAAACCAAATAGGGATGATAGATAGAGCACTAGGAAAGAGAGGAAGAGGACACACATTCTAGTCTTGACTCCTCTGCCATACCTTGTTATATGACCTGGTGCAAGTGTTCTCATCCCTTCCGGGACTCAGTTTACTCATTTGCTAATCACGAGGGGTATAATAGATGATGCCTTTGATGACTTGTAGGTCTCTGAAAAAAAGCAAATAAAAAATTTGTAAACATATAATTTCATATCTTACTTCTAATTTCAGATTTACAGGGATTAATTGTGATGACCCAATCTCCATCCTCTGTGTTTGCTTCTGGGAGAAAAAGTCACCATGTTTTGTCAATCCGGTGAGCCTGTGAGTTACCTGGTTGGACTATGAACATCCAACAGTTTACACTGGTACCAGGAGAAACCTGGGCAAAGTCCTAAGCCAGTCATCCACAGAGATTCCTTATCTTAAGGAAGGTGTCCCAAAAAGTGGGGGAGGTCACATGGATTTCACTTTTACCATCAATGGTGTTGAACTTGAAGATGCTGCTACATATTACTGTCTGCAAGGTGAAGAATGCCCTCCCACAGTGATATAGCCCTGAACAAAAACCTCTTGGGCTCTGTGCTTGCTCAGAGCAGCTGCTTCTTCCCAACACTGCGGGGTAAGAGCTTTCGAAGACTAGAAGTAAGAGAGTCCCACCTCTGTTCTGTTTTATGATTGCCCTTTGGTTTAGTCCAACCCTGAGACTCTTCCTTCTTTTTGTTTGTTTGTTTTACTCTCCAGGATGGAATCACAGACTTTTAGGCTGAGTAGTACTTTTAATATCCTATTCTCAAAGCCACAGAATTGGAGAGTTGAAAGAGAGCTCATTGGCCATTTCATCCAACCTATACACACAAGGGCATTGCTACTACAACATGCATGCCATGTGGTCATCTACCCCCTAATCAATGATCTCTAATGATGAATAACCCACCATGTTCCCAAGGCAGGTATTTCATGCAAGGAAGGCAGCTCTGACTGTTAGGTTGTTCTTACCCTTAAACCTTGATTGGCCTCTTTGTAGCTTCTACCCTGGTTTGTCCATTTGGGGCCAAGCAGAACAAGTCTTTCCTCTTCCACACAACATTCCTGGAAATATACTTAAAGATAGTTTTTGCTTTTCCTCTAAATCTTAATTAATAAACTAACCCACAAATATTTACTATTACTATTATTTACATATTATATTTTGGTCTCTATGTTAAACACTGTGGTTACAAATACAAAGAATACAATAATCTCTTCCCACACCAATTTCTCAAGGGTAAACACTTCTGTTTCCTTCAACTGATGCTCCTATAGATTCAAAGACTTTTTTGTTTTACACTTATAGCCCTTCACAACATGTTTCCCATTTCTCTTTCTAGGCTTATTTCATATTGGATTTACAAATCTTCTGCACTCTCTTGTAATAACAATATATTTCCTCTATCATAAGTGAGAATGCATTTTTTTTGTTTTCACTTATTAAAATGGTTAATTCCCCAAACTCCTCATTTTCATAATCAGCACATTTAGCCTATGACATGTGCTGCTGACCCAAACACACATCTCCCTGGGGTACAATTTCATCAATGTAGCTCAGTCGTTTCAGTTTCATTCAGTGGTTTTGGTTTTATTCAGTTTCATTCCCTTTCCATAGCAGGTGTGTGTGTGTTAGACAGAAAGACAGACAGACAGCAGAGATACTGTATGTGTCTGTGCCTGGATTGTGCCTACAAATCTGATGGACTCAGGCCACCAAAGGGCATAAAAGGGTTCCCAACATCCCTGTGGATTCAATCCAGTAAGTCTGGAAGAAGGTTGGAGGAAGAACAAGAAAATGCTGAGGACAGGATATCAACTCTAATACTCAAAGTCTATTAAACCACATGACTCCTTAGGTAGCAGCCATAGTTATAATTTATCTCCAATTTGAATGATTCAATCACCCCTTTCCAATTTCTCTTATTTATTCCCTATTCTTAGAGTGATGGATGAATATCGGCAATGTTTCATGATTGTTAAAAGGATCAGACCTTTGCTATGTCATGCTTACTACTCCATCATCTTGCTGAAAGTCATTTCTCCCTTTCATCCTTTTATAGGATTTCTTTCTTTCTTTCTTTCTTTCTTTCTTTCTTTCTTTCTTTCTTTGTGGGGCAATGAGGGTTAAGTGACTTGCCCAGGGTCACACAGCTAGTGAGTGTCAAGTGTCTGAGGCCACATTTGAACTCAGGTCCTCATGAATCCAGGAATTTCCAAAAGTTAGAATGTAGGTTTCATGAGGCCAGGGGCCATTTTAATCAAGTCTTTGTATCCTATGTGCCTAGTATATATAGTGCCTGGCACAGAGCAGGTGCTTAATAAATTCATGTTGATTGAGTTAACCTCATCTATCTTCTAATTTTTAGATTTTATTCATCTAATTGTTATTGCACAAGGGTTATTTTATCCTGTAGCCTCTTCCTCACTTTCCTTTATCTCTTTTTTTTTTAAGTGAGGCAATTGGGGTTAAGTGACTTGCCTAGGGTCACACAGCTAGTAAGTGTTAAGTGTCTGAGGCCGGATTTGAACTCAGGTACTCCTGACTCCAGGGCCAGTGCTCTATCCACTGTGCCACCTAGCTTCCCTCCTTTATCTCTTACTATTTATTCATCATATTCTACAAACCTTCTGCTCAGTCGTAGTCCAGCATTACAGCATAGCATGTCCCATACCAATAGAGGAAAATTTATGAAAGATTCTATCATGCTCAAATGGCTGTGAGTACAGTCCCCAAAGTAAACAGATGTCTGTTTTCTGTAAACCAACCTAGCTAAGTTTGGATAGGCTTATCTGGCTACTTGGTGTGATAAATTCTTTGACCCAGGCAAACCCTTGGGGAAAAAAAGACAAATACAAAATGACAATCAGTCCACTAGTGCCATCTTCTGAGTCTGTAGTGAAAGTGACAGAAAAGAGCACAGAGAATCAAAAATCAGTTTGTTTTGAAAAGCATCTTTTTTTTACTTTTTTTACACATAAATTTAATTTGCATTATTCACATTTTCTCCATCACATTCTTAAGTCTAGACAGTCAACAAAACAATCATTCGAGTCTTTTTTTTAATTCAAATTTTTATTCCTCTTTCCCTCTCTCCCCTACCCCCTCCCTGAGGTGGCAAACAATCACATATGGATTATGCATGTATGATTATGTAAAACATTACAACATTTGTCATTTCGTACAAGAAAACTTGATTAAAAGAAAAAATGAAAGATAGTGAAAAATAGCCTGCTTCAGTCTGTTCCATCAATATCAGTCATTTCTTTGGAGGTGGATGGTATGTTTCATCAATAGTCCTTTGGGATTGTCTTGGATCATTGTATTGCTGAGAATAGTCAAGACATTCACAGTTCTTCATCAAACAATATTGCTGTCTCTGTGTACAATGTTCTCTTGGTTCTGCTCACTTCATCTTTAAACATTAATTTAGCTGTTAGTATTCTAAATGTGAGATCCTTACTTAAGGGTCAACTGTTAGAAATGATACTGGAGGGGTAGTTAGGTAGTGCAGTGGATAAAGCACCAGCCCTGGATTCAGGAGGACCTGAGTTCAAATCCAGCCTCAGACACTTGACACTTACTAGCTGTGTAACCCTGGGCAAGTCACTTAACCCCCATTACCCCCGAAAAAAAAAATCAAACTAATAATAATAATAAAGAAATGATACTGGAGGAATCAAATCAAGTCACTTAACCTCTTTCATTTGCAAAATGGATAATAATAGCACCAACTTTTTAGAGTTGTTGTGAGGCTCAAATGAGATAATAATTGTAAAGTAATTATCACAGTGCCTGACACATAGTAAGTGCTAAATAATTGTTAGCTATTATTATATTAATTCCAAAATTATTATTATTAAACAGAAAGGGTTATATCATAAGCAAATTAGGGGAGTATGGAAAATTTTACCTGTCAGATCTGTGAAAAAGTGAAGAATTTGTGACCAAGCAAGAGATAGGATCACAATAAATCAAGAAGATAATTTTGATAAGCTTAGAAGGGGGATTTTACAGGAAGTTTTTTCTAATAAAGGTCTCATTTCTCAACTATATAAAGAACTGAATCAAATTTATAAGAATGAAAGTTATTGAACTAAAAATGTAACAAAATAAATATGATACATTTTTTAAAAGAATGTCCAGGGGCAGCTAGGTGGTGCAGTGGATAGAGCACCAGCCCTGGAGTCAGGAGGACCTGAGTTCAAATCTGGCTTCAGACACTTAACACTTACTAGCTGTGTGACCCTGGGCAACTCACTTAACCCCAATTGCCTCACCAAAAAAAAAAAAGTCCAAACCTTATCTTGGTAAGAGAGAGGCTGATGATTTTGTGCACCCCTGCCTCCCTTAAATCCAATTCATGAGCAAATCATTACCTGTGATGTTATGAGCCCTCTTCAAAAACAAAGGATGAACAACAACTATCAAGCTATTCTCTGATAGATTATTATAGATCAACCAGGACCTTTCCTTCTGCTCTTAGTTTTATTTCCTCTACAACCATGGACAAAATGAGAAAGGAATGAGGATATACTGTCATATGTTACATCATCTCCCCAACAACCTGAACTTACATTCTTGTCTTTTTGCTGCCAAGAAGAAAGTTTCTCTACACTTGATCATTTTTTTTTCACCCTTTCTCCTTTGCTCTCAAATTCCAACCTTCCATTACTATGGTGTGGCAAAAATATCATCGGTACTAGATTTTTATATTCACTAGCTGTGTAATTCTAGGAAAATCATTTAAACTATCTGGGCTTCAATTTCCTCATCTTTAGAATTAAGAGGACCTCTGCGGTCCCTTCTGGGTCTAAACCTATGATCCCAAGGTCTCCTTGGCAACCTGCACAGATTCATAGGATTAAAAATAAAAAGGAAAAATAAATAAATAAATAAATAGAAAGGGCTTGCTAAAAAGCACGTGGAAGTCTGCCAAATCCTAGCCCAGAGGAGAATATTATGTCCTAGTATGCCTCTTCCAGGATGATTCATTTGGATTTTTAATTAAATTTTACTTTCAGATCTAGAGTCATTCCTTACCATCTGCCCATCCCTCTCAATTGAGAAATTTTAGAAAAAAACATGTTATGAACATGGAAAGTCAAACAAAACAAATTCATAAATTGGCCATGTTCTCCTTCACCAAAAAAAATAAAGCCTAAATCGACATACTCTGCATTTGTCACCTCTCTATCAGGAGTTATTTTCCTCTTTACTGCATCTTTTAGGGGGATATAGAATAGTGGTGATATCACTGGTTCAAAAGATATACAGTTTAGTAGCTTTTGGAGTATAGTTTAAAATTGCTATAACTACCTTTTCACATCTCCACCATTTATCAAATGGAGAATGGACCTTGTTCTTATAAATTTGAATCAGTTCCCTATATATCTTAGCAATGAGACTTTTATCAGAAAAATTTGCCACAAAGATTTCTTTTCTATTCACTTGCTTCTCTCCTAATTTTAGCTACATTCGTTTTCTTTGTATAAAACCTTTTTAATTGTATGTGATTGGGGAAAGCTAGGTGGCACAGTGGATAGAGCATTGGCCCTGGATTCAGGAGTAACTGAGTTCCAATCCAGCCTCAGACACTTGACACTTACTAACTGTGTGACCCTGGGCAAGTCACTTAACCATCATTGCCCTGCAAGGAAAAAGAAAGAAAGAAAGAAAGAAAGAAAGAAAGAAAGAAAGAAAGAAAGAAAGAAAGAAAGAAAGAAAGAAAGAAAGAAAGAAAGAAAGAAAGAAAGAAAGAAAGAAAGAAAGAAAGAAAGAAAGAAAGAAAGAAAGAAAGAAAGAAAGAAAGAAAATTGTATGTGATCCAAATTGTCCAGTTTGTCTTCTGTGGTTCTGTCTCTTGTTAGGCCATGAACTTTTCTGCTACCCAAAGATCTTAGAGGTAATTTCTTCTTTGCTCTTCTGTTTATGATGTCCCTTTTATATCTAAATCATGTATCTAGGGGGCAGCTAGATGGCGCAGTGGATAGAGCACTGGCCCTAGATTCAGGAGGACCTAAGTTCAAATTTGGCCTCAGACACTTGACACTTACTAGCTGCGTGAGCCTGAGCAAGTCACTTAACCCTCATTGCCCTGAAAAAAAAAATGAAATAAATCATGTATCCATTTGGAGTTTATCTTGGTATTTGATATGAGATGTTGGTCTGTGTATAGTTTCTTCCAGACTACATCCCATTTTTCCTCTCTAGTTTTTGTCACATAGTGAATTCTTGCCGGAATATCTAGGATATTTTGAGTTCATCAAACACTGGGCTACTGTGCTTGTTTGCTTCCATGTACTGTGTACCTGATCATTTCCACTGATCAACTACTCTGTTTCCTAACTAGTACTAAACTGTTTTGACCATTACTGCTTTGTAGTATGGTTTGAAATCTGGTACTACCAGGCCCCCCTCCTTCCCACTTTTTTTTTTTTTTTTGGTGAGGCAATTGGGGTTAAATGACTTGCCCAGGGTCACACAGCTAGTAAGTTTAAAGGGTCTGAGGCCGGGTTTGAACTCAGTTCCTCCTGACTCCAGGGCGGGTGCTCTATCCACTGCACCACCTAGCTGCCCCTCTTCCCACTTTTTTCATTAATTTCCTTCATGTTCTTGACCTGTTGTTCCTCCAATTTTATTATTTTTTTCTAGCTCTACAAAGTAATTTTTGGGTAGTTTGTTTGGTATGGCAATGAATAAGTAAATCATTTTAGACGGTACTCTCATTTTTATAATTTTTGGCTTACCCTACTCATTAACAAGTAATATTTCTCCAATTATTTAGATGTTTTTATTCATATAAAGAATATTTTTCAATTATGTTCATATAGTTCCTATGTGTGTCTTGACAGGTAGATTCCCAAGTATTATGTAATTACTATCATAATTTTAAATGGAATTTCTTTTTCTATTTCTTCCTGTTGGATTTTGTTTTATTTTATATATAGCAGTGCTGATGATTTGTGTGGGTTTATTTTATATCCTGCAACTTTGCTGAAGTTGGTAATTATTTTGATTAGGTTTTTTAGATGATCATGGTTCTCTAAATAAACTATTATACTATCTGTATAAAAGGGATAGTTTTGCTCTAACTTTGCCTATATTTATTCCTTCAATTTGTTTTTCTTGTCTTATTGCTATAACTAGCATTTCTAAGGGGAGCTAAGTGTCTCAGTGGATAGACTGCTGGGCCTGGATTCAAGAGGACCTGAGTTCAAATTTGGCCTCAGACACTTACTAGCTGTGTGACCCTGGGCAAGTCACTTAACCCTGTTAGCTTTGGTTTTCTCAGCTATAAAACGAACTGGAGAAGGAAACGGCAAACCACTTCAGTATCTCTGCCAAGAAAACCTCAAATGGGAACATGAAGAATTGGATATGATTGGCATGACTGAATAACAACAACAACATTAATCTCTAAATAAGATGAGTGGGAGTGGAGCTCCACCAATGAGTTATTTTTGTTTGTTTGTTTGTTTTTAGTGAGGCAATTGGGATTAAGTGACTTGTCCAGGGTCACACAGCTAGGAAGTGTTAAGAGTCTGAAGCTGGATTTGAACTCAGGTACTCCTGACTCCAGGGCCAATGCTCTATCCACTGCGCCACCTAGCTGTCCCCCAATAAGTTATTTTAATTAACTTTCTTTTAACTTTGCTTTCTGCATCTGTAATTGCACTTCTAGTAATATAGGAATGTTGGACTTTAAAAAGCCTAAAAAGGAAAAAAAAAACACAAACCAGTGGGGAAAACACTATTGTATTGTTTGAACCTAGCCCTACTTATATGAAAGACTAGACTGGTTACTTAGAAACCAGATTGTTTTAATGCTTACTTAAAGACTGCAAGTTATTCTGATACCCAAAAAAAGTCTCATGGGCATCTGAAGATTAATGTGAGACTTTAAGGAGTTTTCTCCCATTGTTTATTTCAAGTAACCCATGTGTCTTCGGTGGAGACTGCCTCTGTGCTAGCCAATCAGCTGTCGTTTCCTTATTCCTTTGCTTGAACTCTATAAAATGTAAAATTTACAGAGACTTGGTGGGGGGGTAGGCCACCCCTTTTTCATCTCTCCCTTTTGCTGAACAACTTTAATAAACTTTTTTTCTCAAACTTTTTCAGTTCTGGATGCGTTCTCAACCAACAAATTATACCTGCGCAGCTGTAGTTGCCTTGCATTTGTAAACATCTACCATTGAAGCCAGAATAGCTGAGTTCAAAGGACAATACAGACCTAGAGGCTTCTGGAAAAGATGACTAACACTGACCCCCTGACTGTTCCGAAAACCAGATACTCCATTTGATGCTCCTGTCTCTGGCCATCCCCCATGCCTGGAAAGCTCTCCCCTCCTCCTCTGCCCTTACTACTGACCTCCTTGGCTTCCTTCAAATCCCAACCAAAATCCCATTGTTTGGGGGAGACTGGCGACCTAGATGGTGGGGAGGGGCTCACTCACCCAAAGAATTGGAGGCTGATCACAAATCTTGTAAAATAAAAAGAGATTTATTAGGAGAGAGAAATATAGCAGGGGAACAGATCACCTTGGAGATCTGCTGGAGTAAGAGAAGACTGGTGTTTTGTATTTTTTGTTTGTTTTGTTTTGTTTTGTTTTGTTTTAGTGAGGCAATTGGGGTTAAGTGACTTGCCCAGGGTCACACAGCTAGGTGTTTTGTATTTTTTTCCAGACAAAGGGGAGGGGGAGGGGAGGGCATTACAAAGAACTGGGAGGGAATTAAAAAGCAAGAAGAAACATCAGATAAACTGGGTCTTTGATAATGGGGTATCAGTAGAGTATGCAGCATCCATCCACATCTTGCATATCATCTTGCAGACTTTAGCATTGCCCATCCGCATACTGGGACAATGCCCTACCACACCTCATACCTGAGATGGGAGAGAGCTGTTTTCCCCTTGAACTAGAGGGTTTGAATCTTTTGGATTTCTTGGGGTCCCACTCCACCATCTCTAGCAGGAAACCTTCTCCATCCCCTTTTCATTCTAGTTCCTATTTATCCTGTATAAAGCATGTTTGTACATATTTGTCTTTCTCAATAGATTGTGAGCTCCTTGAGGGCAGGGACTCTTGCTTCTTGTGAAGAGTAAAATAAAACAGGTTGTCTCTGAGCAAAATCAATTTATTAACAGTGACTGGTTTAACTGTTATCAAAATGAGTCAGACAAACAACCTCAGTAAGGCCATGGACCCCTATGAGAAGAGAGAAATTCTTTTTATTCACATGAAAGAAAAGAGAGGGTTTGGGTAGTTGGGCACATTACAATTGACTAGGTGGTATAGTTAGGTGGCACAGCAGATAGTGTCAAGCCTAGGGTCAGGAAGACTCAGCTTCCTAAGTTCAAATCCAGCCTCAGACACTTATTAGCTGTGTGATCCTGAGCAAGTCACTTATCTTAGTTTCCTCATCTATAAAATGACCTGGAGAAAGAAGTGGCAAACTACTCTAGTATCTTTGCCAATGATGTGGGGGGTGGATTTAACTAATCAAATCGATAGTGAGGCGCCCCAAAGAACTACAAGACTTAGTGACTCAGTTTCCCAAGTTTTGTTGCAACACTGTGAGTGACCACAGGGAGACCACCAGGGAGGTGTCTCAGATAGGGGGAAGAAAGATGGTTATATTTATAGCAAAAAAGAAATTAATTATCTCCTCACTATCACAATCTCCACCTTGGGGAGGTACAGGGGAGGGTTTATCCTGATTTGGAGTTCCTGGGGGCTTAAGCCAAACCCTTGCTTCAATCCATTGTGTAGTCAAAGATCAGTTATAACAATCAATGTGTACCATTTTCTATCTATGTGAGGTTTAGGTAAAGAAATGGGCAAGAGAACCTTAAGAGTGTTTTCCTTTGTTGATACTATTAGTGTAGTATAGAGGTGAGCAATCTTAGAAAACTTTGAAAGTATTTCACTTTCTTTTTGGTTGTCTATTTCTATGAGTGTAGGTACCTTCCCTGCTGTGACTTCCCCACAAGGATGGAATCATAGATCCATGACTCTCAGCATATCACTTAACCTCTGTTTGCCTTAATCTACTGGAAAAAGTAATTGCAAAGCCACTCCAGTATCTTTACCAAGAAAATCCCATATTAGGATCACAAAGAGTCAGACATGACTGTGACTAAACAATAACATAAGAAATGATAAGGGGGATGGTTTCAGAAAAACCTGGAAAGATCTATATGAATTGTTGCAAAATGAAGTGAGTAGAACCAGGTCATTATGCATAGGAACAGCAATATTATTATGTTGATCAACTGGGAAAGACTTAGCTATTCTGATAAAGACAATCATCTCAGACAATTCCAAAGGACTCATCTCAGAAAATACTATCTATCTCCAAAGAGAGAACTAATGAACTCAGTGTAAATTGAAGGTTGGGTTTTTTTTTTCATTTTCTATCATTTTCTTCCTTTTCTGTGACAGGATAATATACACATTTGTTTTGTATGATTTCACATGGATAGTTGAAATATTGTTTGCCTTGGGGGAGGTGCAAGAGGAATAATTTGGAACTCAAAATTTGAGAAAGAATTTTTCAAATAAATTATTTCAAATTATTATTCCAAATAAATCATTTCAAATTATTATTCCAAATAAATTATTTCAAAATTTGAAAAAGAATTCTTTCAAATAAATGAATAATATTTTTCAAATTATATATTAAAAAGTATTTGGAATTGCCCATGACATGGACCAGATTATTGAATCCTGAGAACTGGGTTGTTCTGCAGCAGAAAGAAAAAGCTTAAGATGGGGGCAGCTAGGTGACACAGTGGATAGAGCACCGGCCCTGGAGTTAGGAGGACCTGGGTTCAAATCCGGCCTCAGACACTTAACACTTACTAGCTGTGTGACCCTGGGCAAGTCACTTAACCCCCATTACCTCACCCAAAAAAAATAGTATTTTAAAAAAAAAAGCTTAAGATTTCTGCCTACTTCCCTGAACCCCAAAAATCTGCCTGCCCATTCTAGCAAAATGGGTAAAAAATCAATAAGGATCAATCTGTGGAGGCCAACCTTGGGCTGTAGAGTAATGCAAGGTTTGGTGAGTAACAAATGCACACAACCAGCCCATACATTGGCTCTATAACCCCTTGACCAATCCTAGAAGAGTTACCTGGGCTTTTTTGCTTCAAAGATCTGGGAATGATTTACAAATCACCACTTACAAACCCACCATTCCAGCACTCCTGTGCCCTCAAATGTCCCATCAGGCTCAGTGTCTGGAGCTGCTGGTCTCTTCCAGTGATTATCAATGATTTCAAGGCACATTCCCACCTCTTGGTGGGCAGACAGTACCTAATCAGCTTGTAAAGACAGGCTGGAGTCACCCTCTGATGGGCTTTAACAGAATAGTTAGTGTTTTATCCTATTGTCAGCTGGAAAGTTACTGAAGCCTTGAAACAGAATGACATGGTCTGACCTACGATTTAGGAATATCAATTTGCTGATTGTATAGAGGATGTGTTGAAAAGGAGAAAGACTGCCTCTCTGCCCTGGAATCTAGCAGGGTTTCCAAGGCAGATCAAGGAGCTGAGATTTGAAGACTCATACTTAGTGACTCTCCACTCATGATAAGGTCCTCTGAGCTATCCATGAAGTCACCCAGGTATCTATGAATATCAGGGAATGCTGTAACTTCCTATCTAACCCCAAAGGGGTAAACGAATGGAGGGGGTGCCTGACAAGGTGGATGGAGTGCCAGGAATGACTAGCCCCTTGAGCCTGGAAGGACAATGAATAGTTAGTTAGGCAATAAACATTTATTAAGAATTTACCATGGGGGGCGGCTAGGTGACACAGTGGATAAAGTACCAGCCCTGGATTCAGGAGGACCTGAGTTCAAATCCGGCCTCAGACACTTGACACTTACTAGTTCTGTGACCCTGGGCAAGTCACTTAACCCTCATTGCCCCACCAAAAAAAAAAAGAATTTACCAAGTGCCAGGCACGGTGCTAAACACTTGACAATTATCACCTCATTTGAGCCTCACAACAACCCTGGGACATAGGTGCTATTATAATCCCCATTTCACCATTTAGGAAACTGTAGCAAACAGCAGTTAAGTGACTTGCCTAGGGTCACGTCACTAGTAAGTGGTAGAAAATGGATCTGAATTCAGGTCTTCCTGACTCCAGGCCCAGCATTCTATCCACTGGGCCACCCCTAGTTGGCAGTGGTACTGGAGGTGACTGATAATAATAATAATACTAGCTAGCATTTCCATAGGAACTGGTATGTGTCAGGTTTTGTGCTGCAATATTCTCAACTTCCATACTATATGTTAGTAAGAACAGGGTTAAGGGGCCATAGAGTATATGGAAGGAATGGAACTGGACTATGATAATAAAAGTAAGCCCTCACATGACTGCATAAGGAATATTTATATCCATTGTCAGGGTGGCACAGTGGAAAAAGCCACGGATTTGAAGCCAGAATACCTGGGTTCAATCTCACCTCTGTTACCTGTGTGACCCCTGTGGGCTTTAGCTTACTCATCCATAAAATGGTGGGGGTAGTAATCCTACTTTGGGGAGTTATTCTAATTCTACATCTCTGATCCTGTAATCAGAGTGAGAAGGGAGAGGTTACAGAACCCCAACATCTTTGAGGGGGGTTATTGTTGGGCTGAAAATTATGGGAATAGGCAAAATCAAAGGACAAGAGACTATGGCTAGATAGTGGACTTTTAGAGTTCAAGATCTTATAGGTGGAGCAGTATCTAATCAAGCTTCGCTAGGTTCTAGATTTAAAGCTACAAAAAAAGAAAGAGTCCCTTCCCTCAAAAAGGTTATATTCTACTACATGGACACATATACATATACACATACATATATACACATACACATACACATACACATACACACACACACACATACACATACACATACACATACACACACACATACACATACACATACACATACACATACACATACACATACACATACACATACACATACACATACACATACACATACACATACACATACACATACACATACAATGATGCAGGACAGTAACAATTGGGGGAATCAGGAAAGGCCATTTGAAGGAGGTATGGTAGTTGAATGTCTTGAAACAAGTATAGGATATTTGTGTTTCTTTTCATCTGTTTTAAGTTCCTTCCCAGTTTTTATGATTGTTGTGATGAAGCATACTATCCACCCCCATAGAAAGAACTGATAAAAAAGAGCACTTGTGGGTTGTACATATATAACCTATATCAGATTGGTTGCTGTCTTGTGGAGGGGGGAGGAAAGGGATGGAGGGAGAAAAATTTGGGACCCTAAATCTTATGAAAATGAATTTCGGGGCAGCTAGGTGGCGCAGTGGTTAGAGCACCGGCTCTGGAGTCAGGAGGTCCTGAGTTCAAATCCGGCTTCAGACACTTAACACTTACTAGCTGTGTGACCCTAGGCAAGTCACTTAACCCCAATTGCCTCACCAAAAAAGAAAGAAAGAAAAGAAAATGAATGTTGAAAACTACCCTTACATGTAACTGGGAAAAAAAAATTTAATAAATGTTGCAATGTCAAAAAAAAAATAAAAAGTGAACCAACTGAAGGGATACAGTATATGATTTGGCCACCAGATGGTGATCAAGATATATATTAATAGCCTACTCTACTCAGCACAAGTTTCTCAACAGAAGCTCTTCCTCAAGATTAATAACTAAGGTAATTTCAGTTTCAGCTTAAATATAGCAGTATTGCATGGACATAACCCCAAATTACATAAATACAAAATCTTTCCACAACTTCTCAAGTCCCCATTTGATAAGCTGACTTCACTCCTTTAGTCAATAAACCTTCAAATTCAGAGAATAGGCTAATCCCTCTCCTTGGGAGGGAAGGTAAAGGGATTTGAAGAATACATTGCCACACCCCAAGTTAGTAGGGAGAATAAAATGTTCACAAAAATAATAGACTTAAGGCTTTAGTTGGGAAGAAAGAGAGAGAGAGTACAAAATCTTTGGAAGAAGATAGTATCAATCCTTGTTAAGACATTGGAGTAAAAGGATAGGAGAAATAGAAAGATATAGAGGAAGAAGTGAAGGAAAGAATAGCAGTTGAGAGAATTGTGAATGTATGAGCCAGGGGTGGTGACATTTTTTCTTAACTGAACCCTTTAATGGTGCATCATCAACAATATCTTCACTATATAAATTAGGATCATAATGAGTAAGAAAGAAATGGAGAGGGAGAGAGAGAAACAGAGAGACTATGAAGAGGAACTGTCCTCTTAAAGTATATTTTATAGTAAATCCACAGATATCAATTAATTAAGCTATCACAGAAATTTTTAAAATAGTAATTTTTAGTCATTTTCTATGCCAGGGTACTGAGATAGGTATTTATCAAACTGATAACAATAATAGAGATGCCTGGTGTCTTTCTGAGCCACATATCCAAGACATAACAGAAATCATATCAAGTCTTATCAAATAATATAACTACCCACTTATAGTGATTCATGGAGGTCAGAAGTAAACAAAAAACATTTCATGAGTATGGAGGCTTGGATAAGAAACTGAAGCTGATGGGAATCAAGGGTGGTTTTTTCCTCACTGTTGTTCATTAAAGGCAAAGGATGCAAAAGAGAAAAATTAATTAGGGGAACTGTTAAAAAAAAAAAAGTGGTGCCTAACAAGAATATTTGAACTTCTTGAACACTTAGAATATAAAGATATCAGATTTCTAGCCAGAGATGGAGTATATTTAAACCAGGCTGCTAAAAATGTATTTGATGAGTGTCCTGAAATTGAATCAAAAGGGATTTAAACTAAACAAGAATGCAAGAGGGGGGAAAAAAAAACCTACCTTCATGGATCCCTCAAGCTAGATATCGAGAGTAGCTAAAATGAAGAAAGATTAGAAGATGAAACATGTATAAATAGTAAATAAGAAGTAAAATTCCGGGGGCAGCTAAGTGGTGCAGTAGATAAAGCACCAGCCCTGGATTCAGGAAGACCCAAGTTAAAATCTGGCCTCAGAATTTAACACACTTACTAGCTGTATGACCCTGGGCAAGTCACTTAACCCCCTTTGCCCTGAAAAAAAAAAAGAAAAAGAAAAAAAGAAATAGACCATCTGGACAGAAGGAAACAATAGAGGAGGTAGAGAAGTAGATCACATTCTTTACTCAGAGGCATGATATAGTAGTGATGGAGGGACTTAGCTATCTGGATATATGCTTGAAGTCTCTTCATATACCAAAAGCAGAGTCCCTAATAACTTTTTTGACTTGCCTTAATGATAATTTTCACCCTTCAAAAGGTTGAGGAGCCAAAAGGGAGAATTTTATTCTAGATCTCCCTAAAAAGAAGGGGTAAAAATGATGGCAAACCTATAGGGAAGGGAACTATCCCTTCTTGAGTCCAAGTAGTAGGAAAAGAAAACTGGACATGGACCTGATGAGTGGGCATAGACTAATTTATACCTTAGATTTGGGGAAAACATACCTTGAAGGGTTCAAATAAAAGATAACTAGAATACCATGGATTAAACTTCTACAGAGGAAGTTATCCCAGGAGGCATGGGAGATGCTTAAGATGAAATCTTGAAGACACAAAGGGAAATAATTTTAATGAGGAAGAAAAACTGTATTTGTCTGAAGAGAACAGTGTGAATGAAAAGGGAATTGGCAAACTTAGATTTAACATTTAAAAAACTGAACTGTATTTTTTCAATGAACAAAAATTTATTTCCTCTTCCTCTCACATCCTTATAACTGAATTTAAAAAAAAAAAAACAAACCTTGTAACAAATCAAACGGCTTCTCACCTTGTTCATGTCTAAAATTTTTTCTCATTCTGCAACCAGTCTCCTTCTGTCAGAAGATGGAACATATGCTTCATTATTCAGTCTTTGGAATCATAGTCAGTAATTTATTGATCTGGATTATTACAGCTTCTATATGTGGTATAAGGTTGCAATAAAACTTCATGGACACACCCTTGTAGCAAACATTGGCATTTATTAGACTATGTCATTGTAAGGAGAAGAGACAGAAAGGACATGAGGGTAACAAGGGTGATTTGTGCAGCACAGAGCACGGGATTGATCATAGTTTTATCCTCTCCAAGTTAAACATTCACATTCAACAAAAGCACTGGCACCAAGGCAACGTGACTACCAGAAGACTTGACATCAACCGATGCTGAAGCCATTGACCATTTACCTCAGGTTAAAGTCAATCCCTCTCTAGCCAAACTTCCAACTGAGGAAGAGGTTTGGAATGCCATTAGGCTCCTTTCTTGTTGAAAAGCGTCTGGTGCTGATTCTATTCAAGCTGAGACTTACAAGGCAGGTGACCCACTGCTCATACAAAAGCTCACTTCAATCTTCCAGGTTATACAGAAAAAGGAGGTTATCCCACAAGAGTTCAAGGATGTCTCTATTATCCAACTCTATAAAGGAAAAAGAAATAGGTTGTCCTGTGACAATCACAGAGGGATCTCTCTCTCTTAGTCATAGGCAGCAAGATTCTTGCCAGAGTCCTCCTTAATAAGATAATCCTTCACCTGGAAGATGGTCACCTACCTGAGAGTTAGTATGGCTTCAGAAAGGACCAATGAATGGTTAATAGGGTGTTTTCTGCCCAAAAACTCCAGGAGAAATGCCAGGAGCAGAATAGAGGTCTGTATACAAAGTTTATTAATCTGACCAAGGCTTTTGATACTGTCAGTCATGAGGGCTTATGAAAGATCATGGCAAAATTTGGTTGCCCAGAGAAGT
This sequence comes from Dromiciops gliroides, assembly GCF_019393635.1. NCBI lineage: Eukaryota > Metazoa > Chordata > Mammalia > Microbiotheria > Microbiotheriidae > Dromiciops > Dromiciops gliroides. The sequence goes on from NC_057862.1 coordinate 662,880,564, forward strand.
TCATCAATATTATGCACTGGTTCCATGATGACATGCTCCATGGGTTCTGGATAAGGGAGGGTGCCCTTATGTTTTCTTAGTCACCAACTGAGGGAAGCACAACTGTGTGCTCCCATGCTTTTTAGCATGATTTTTTTCAACCGTGTTTTCAGATGCCTTCAAAGAGGAGAAAATTAGGATCAAAGTCAGCTCCCATGATGATGGGTAAATTAGTTCATTTGAAAAAGCTATAAGCCAAGACTAAAGTGGAGGTAGAGTTGGTGCTTGGCTTTTTGTTCACAGATGATTGTGCAATCAATGCAGACTTTGAGAGAGAGAACCAACAAGTTATGGTGACATCCTCTGCTGCTTGTACAAATTTTAGCCTAACAACACCAAGAAAAGAGAGATTCTCCACCAGCCAGTGCCACAAAATCCATCCATGGCCCCATTGGTTATAGGAGATGAAGAGATTTTGAAGACTGTAGATAAATTCACTTACCTTGGTGGTATCCAGGGATGTACACATAGATGATGAATTTGATGTATGCATTGCCAGAGCTAGCTCAGTGTTCGGGAGACTCTGAAGGAAAAAGTACGGGTAAGAAGACTATTTATAGGCTGCCATCAAAGTACAGAGCAACTTCTGTGACCCCATTGTTGTATGCCTGTGGAACCTGGATAGGAATTCCAGGAAACAGAATTGCTTCCATTTGGATTGTCTTAGGAAGATTCTGAAGACCACCTGGCAAGATAAGTTCTGGACACTGAGGTCCTTTCTCTAACTGAACTGCCAAGCATTCAGACTCTACTGCAGAGGGTCCAGTTCCAATGGGCTGGCTACATTGTTCAAATGCCAAACATACTTTTGCCTAAAAGACTATTTTACAGATAATTCATACAAGGCAAAAACTTAAAACAGAGGCCAGAAGAAGCAATATAAGGACACACTCAAGGTCTCTCTGAAGAACTTTGGAATCACTTATGAGACAGGGGAGACAGTGGCACAGAACCACCCAGAATAGTATGCCCACATCAAGGAAGGCACTATGCTCTATGAGGAAAACAGAATTCAGTAGCTCAAAAAATGTGAAGTGTACAAATTTAAGGACATATCCACTCCAAATGTTCGTATGGACTATTAGTGCCTGACCCACTGACAGAGCCTTCCCAGCTCATACTGGTCTGATTAGTCACAGATGGTGACACTGTACCTTGAGCCCAACATTATGATGACATTTTGGTCCTCCTTGAGCACAAAGGACAACAACCCTAGTATAGGGTAAGACAGTCACAATTAGATAGCAGGTTTGGTTTTTGTTTTTTTAAACTGGGTATTTTCTATGGACAGCAAGTTCATTATGAATTAGCTATGTGGTCTGGCAGGTAAAAAAAAATTTTTAAATATAACTTTAGGCTACATTAAGAGAGGTCACCTTCTAGCAATGGAAGGATGCTAATCCCACTGAAGAGGCAAAGACCTCCTTCAGACCTCATATGGAATGTTATGCTCAATTCTGGGTACCCCAGTTGAAAAAGGTCATTGATAAACTAAAGTGTCAGAGAGAAATGTCTGGCACAGAGTAAGCGCTTAATAAAATTGGCCTACTGTGAGCAATCAGTGGTGAAGGAGCATGAGTCCATGTCATATGTGGATCAGTTGAAAAAATCAGGCGTGTTTATCTAGAGAAAAAATATTTTGGGGGTATGGGGATCATGACAGCTGTGTTTAAGTATCTGAAAGGTTCTCATGTGGAATAAAGATTAAATTCATTCTGTTTGGTCCAGAGCATGGAACAAGGAACACTGTGTAACGATTGGAATGATGCCACCTGCTGGAGAGTTACTGTAGGAAAGCTCCGCCATGAGGAGAAAGCGTCTGAGGGAAAGCCATGCGGTCAGGTCCTTGGCGTCAGGAAGTGACATTTGCTTGAGGGTGCTGTCTATCAAAGCTGGCAGCCAATTAGCTTGGAGCTGTGTATGCATGTGGGGGAGATGTTCCCAGCTTCACAGGAGGCGTTGGGTCCTTTTTTGTTCCTGACCTCACTGTGGTGTGTTGGATGATGGGGTCTCTTAGAAATAGATAGATTTTTTACCTTTCTGATCCTAATGCTCTTTAATAAATACTTAAACACTTACTCTTGCTAAAGCTTATAATTTATTGGTGACCACTCATTAGATTTTTAGATAGTATAGATAGAATTTTAGCCCTTTACAACTGCAAGGAAGTTGTGAAAAGGCAAATTGTGTCTTAATACTAGGAAGCAAAAAACAAAATAAATTTCCCAAGAGTCATCCTAATGTGAAATGAGGTACTGGGGTCCCTGGTTTGGAGGTTATCAAGAAGAAGTTGGACGACCACTTGCCAAATACATTATTGAGAGAATGTATATATGCATGTATTATGTATTATGTGTGTATATATGTATGTATGTGTGAGATAAGAACCACTGGGGTCCTTTTTGATACTCAGACTGTGATTCTGTGAATTAAAGACTCAGACAATGGAAATAACTACTGCAAAGTCACACAAGCAGTCAGGAAAAGAATCAGGATGTGAAGCTTTCATATCCAATGATAAAGGTCTCATATTTAAAATATATAAAGAACTTAGTCAAATTTATAAGAACATGAGTCAATCTCCAATTGATAAATGGTCAAAGGATATGGTCAAAGGTAGTTTTTTGAAGAAATTAAAACTATATGTAGTCATATGGAAAAATGCTCTAAATCACAATTGATTAGAGAAAGGCAGACTAAAACAACTTTAAGATATCAGACACCTATCAGATTAGCTAAAATGAAAGAAGCAGAAAATGACAAACATTAGAAGGAATGTGGAAAAATTGGGACACTAATTCACTGTTGGTCGAACTGTGAACTGATCCAACCATTTTGAAGAGCAATCTGGAATTATGCCCAAAGAGTTATAAAATTGTGTACAGTCTTTTACCCTGCAATACCACTATAAGGTCTATTTCTTAAATTGATTAGGGAAAAAGAAAAAGAACTTGTCTGTTCTAAAATATTTATGGTAGCTCTCTTTGTGGTGGCAAAGAACTGAAAATTGAGAGGATACCCATCAATTGATGAATGGTTAAGCAAGTTGTGGTAGATGATCGTGATGTATTACTACTGTGCTTAGTTTCAGAAAAACATGGAAAGATTTGTATGAAATAATGAAGAGTGAAATGAGTAGAATCAAGAGAACATCATACACAGTAACAGCAATAGTGTTCTAAGAACAACTTTGAACAACTAATTCATTTTTAGTATTATGAATACTCATATCAACTACAAAGGACATAGGAAGGATGATATCCACATCCAGAGAAAGAACTAATAAATAGAACAATGTATAGTATGTTTTTACATATGTGTGTATATGTACATATATATGTATTTACACATATATTTACATATATATAGGGAGAGAGTGTTTGTGTATACACTTACATAAGTACATACATATATGCATATTTGTGTCTAAGGGTAGCCTTGTCTAGAGTGGTGTGGGGAGGGAGGAAGAAAAAAAATTAAAAGTGCACAGCATGGAGCAGTTAGATGACACAGTGGATAGAGCACCGGCCCTGGAGTCAGGAGGACCTGAGTTCAAATCCAGCCTCAGACACTTGACACTGGCTGTGTGACCCTGGGCAAGTCACTTAACCCTGATTGCCTCACCAAAAAAAAGAAAGAAAGAAAGAAAGAAAGAAAAGAAAAGAAAAGTGCGCACAGCAAAGAACACAAGAGAACTTAGAGGCATAAAAAAGGGGGAGCTTTGGAAACGATGTGTAATATTTATTACAGTTTTTTTTAAAGTAAACAGTGTGAAATGGAAATTCATGGTTTTATATGGAATCCTCTTTTTATGTTCTGTGTACAGGGAAATGTTCTTTTTTGTGTATCTTTTCATATCTAAGTTCAAAATGAATAAAAATTTAGGAATCACGTAATTTATCTTGCAAATTTAGCTCCAATTACTATATATTGGACACATATTCTTCCTAAATTGATATAAGGTGGGTGACTGTGGAAATCAACCACTTCACCAGTTTGTGTATCATGTAACTCTAAACTTTAGGGAACTTTATGGGCCTTGATCTCTATAAGTTTTTAGAGGGCATGGAGTCATTGTTTAAGGTGCCCTTTTTCTGCTTGGACCCTAGAGAAGGAACATATAGCAGATCTCTGATGCCAAGAATAGTACTGGCAATGCCACAATCCCTCTCTGCAACATTCCATTTATCTTAGTTGTATTTTAGGAAGATTATTCTGCCAATGTATACAGGAAGGAATGTAGAGAAACATGCATGGTAGACAATTGAAGGGCCTCATTACCTTCCTCCTATATATTTTAATACACAAAACCCACTCAAGCAGTGCTTAAACTTTATTTTAATTTTCAGTTCCAAATTCTCTCCCTTCTTCACCTATTCCCCCAGCCACTGAGAAGGCAAGAAATACAATACCTATTATATGAGAATAGTCCAGCAAAACATATTTCTGCTTTAGCAAGGAAAGCAAGGAAAAAGCAAGAAAAATAAAGGAAGGAAAAAATAAGATTCAAGATATGCACTCTGAATCAAACAATTATCTGGAGGAGAATATTTATCCTCCTAAGTACCTTGAAGTTATGGTGAGTCAGTGTATTGATTAGAGTGACTAAGTCTTTCACAGTTAATTATGTTTACAATATTGCTGTTACTGAATATATCATTTTCCTGGTTGAGTTCATCCCATTCACATCCACAGCTATGATTACTAACTGCATTTCTCTGCATTCTATTCTCTTCTATTTATCTTTCTCTTTTGCTTACCTTGTCCTGTCAAGTCTGTTTTGATTTTAATCACTGCCTCCCTTAATCTGCCCTCCCTCTTATCATCCCCTCTCCCATTTTCTTAGTGCCTTCCCCTCCTACTTCTTAGTTGGACAAGGTGAATTTCTATACCCAACTTTTCCCCACCCTTTTAAAGCAGTTCAAATGTGTGATTCAAGCGCTGCCTGCTCTATTCCCATTTCCTCCTAACATTGTAAAAACTCATCCTTGCACATCTTTTATGAGATAATTTCCCCCATTCTTCCCCTCCTTTCCCCCTTCTCCCACTGCCTCCCTTTCTCACCCTTCCATTTTTCCTTTGAGATCATCCCAGCACAACAGAATCCCACCCATGCCCTATTTCTAAAAAAACTCCCCTCTACCCTAAGGATGAAAAAATTCTTAGGGGTTATATGTGACATCTTGCTACATAGGAATAAAAACTATTTTGATTCCCTTATGATTTCTCACTCATGCTTACCTTTTTGTGGTTTCCTGAGTTTTGTATTTGAATACTAAATTTTCTATTCAGCATTGGTCTTTTCATCAGGGATGTTTGAAAATACTTGATTTCATTAAATATCCATTTCCCTTTGTAACATTACATTCATTTCTGCCGAGGTCATTCTTGGTTGTAATTCTAGTTCTTTTGCTATCTGGATTATCATATTCCAAGCCCTCTGATCTTTTAACATAGTAGCTGCCTATATCTTGTGTGACTCTAACTGTGGTTCCATGGTATTTGGATTGTTTCTTCCTGCTTGCAGTATTTTCTCTTTGACCTGGAAGCTCTGGATTTCAGCTGTAATATCTCAAGGAGTTTTCATTTGAGGTTCTCATTCCATTTCTACTTTGCCCTCTGGTTCTGAGATACCTGGGCAGTTTTCCTTTTTAATTTCTTGAAATATGGTGTCTACCTTCTTTTTTTTTATCATGGCTTTTAGGAAGCCCTATAATTCTTACATTATCTTTCCTTAATCTATTTTCCAAATCAATTGCTTTTCTAATAAGGTTTTTTTGCATTTTCTTCTATATTTTCAGTCTTTTGACATTATTCTGTTTCTTGATGTCTCATGGAATCATTAGCTTCCACTTGACCAATTATAACTTTTGAAAGTTATTTTCTTCTATTAGATTTTGTACATCTTTTAACAATCTGACAAATTCTAATTGGTAATATTATTTTCTTCAGTAAGTTTTTGTGTGTATCTTTTACCAAGCTGCTAATTCTTGTTTCACAGTTTTCTTGGATTGTTTTTAATTCTTCTCCCAAATTTTGCTCTATCACTCTTAATTTTTAAAAGGTTTTTTTTGTTTTAACTTTATTAAAAAAAATCTCTTGAGCTTGTCTAGGAATTCTTGTTGGGCTTGTGTCCAATCTGCATTTTTCTTTTGAGGATTTGCTTGTAGATATTTATAAGTTGTAGCTTTCTGAGCTTGTCTCAAACTTCCTTGTGCCCATAGAAGTTTTTATGGGCATTGTTTTAGTAGTTTGCTGATTTTTCTAGCCTGTTTCTTTGAGTTCAGACTTCCTGTTAAAGTTGCATTCTGCTTACATCTGGGGGCAGACATCCAATCTAGTCTTCTGATTTTTATGCCCTGTAGCTTTCTGAGCTAAGTCTGGGGACCTGAAAGTTGTTACTTCTAAGGTGGTGTGATCCTAGGAGAAGTCAGGTGACTATCCTCCAGGTCTGCAAACTGGTCCTTAACCAGATAAGGTAACTGCTCCCTTGCCAGTGTAACTGCTACTCTCTGCCCTGAAACTGCAAGTCAGAAGTGGGTAATGGGTGATGGAGCTGCCAAATAACACCTGATCTTGCACCTAGGTCTCTTTGGACCTTCTTTGGGTGAATTTTTAAAAGTTGCTGTAGAGGGGATGTTGTTGGGAGAGCTTGACAAAAAACGCTTACTTTACTCTACCATCTTGGCTCTTCCCAGTGATTTCAGGTTGAAAGCCTTCCCATATTCACTAAATGCATAATGTTGCTCTCTAGTATGACTCCTCTGATGCATAGTAAGGTATACAACCTAGTCTGGAGGTGTTCCCACATTAAGTGCTTTCATAAGGTTTTTATCCAGTAAGAATTCTCTGATGCCAAGTAAGTTCTGTAATCCAAATGAAGACATTCCCCCATTCATCACATCATAGCATTTTTCTTCAGTGTGAAATCCCTGGTGTTAAGTAAATTCTGAGCTCAGGTATAATATTTTCCCAAATATATTGCATTCATAAAGTTCCTTTTGTTGTGGGCCCAAAGTACCCCAGAAATTCTCTGGAGCACATCAAGGAATCTTGTCCTTGAGAAACTAAACCAGAGGACAGATACGCCTAGAGAGATAAGCAGAACCAAATTGGACTGAGCTAGCTTCGGGACCTCCAACCTTAGTTCTGGTCTCCCTTACCCCTGGGGAGATAAGATTAGGTTTGGCTGCTTCTTTTGTGTTCTGAGGAGATGGTTTGAGATCAGCAGCCACCCCTCACCTCTAGCCACCACCAGTGGGGGATGGTCCTCCCTCACTAAAGGAACTTTCCACAGGCAGATGGTCATTCCCATCAGTCCCCTATAAAAGTACCTACCAGCCTCCTGCTCGAGGTGATTGGTACCTCAGAGCCACGTGCTTTGTTCCATACCTCTCTCCTGTAATGATTGGAATGACGCCACCTGCTGGAGACTTACTGTAGAAGAGTTCCGCCCATGAAGCAAAGGTCTTTGAAGGCAAGACCAGGAGTCTTTTCTTTGGTGTGAGGAAGTGATGTTGGCTAGTGGGAGGAAGAGGGAAGAGACTAGCACTCTGTCTGGGGCTCTTTCCTTGGGACTCTGGCGGAGAGGGGAGCTAGAAATGTGCTCTCCCTTTAATAGATAGGAATCTAGGCCTTTTCTTCTCTTTACCAAATTCTTATCCTCCTTAATAAATGCTTAAAAGTCTTAACTCTTGCTAAAGCTTATAATTTATTGGTGACCACTCATTAGATATTTTAGACAGTTTAGCTAGAATTTTAGCCCTTAACACTCCCCACATGAAATCCAAGGATTTCTTTCATGGTTTCCCTTCCCACCCCCCTCCCTTGCCCCTAAATAAACTACCATCTTATTCTAACTGCTTTTGTGTGCAAGAGGGTGTAATTCTTTAAAGAGGAATTCCTAAGACCCCTACCCCTAACCCAACCCCGCACCCCATTTCCCCCATAACACTTTCAAGTAGATTTTTTTATATCATTTAAATTCTGAGTTATATTGGCAGACATTCCCACACAACTTACTTTCATAAGGAATCTCTCCAGTAGGACTTCTATGATGTACAGTAAGTTGTGTCTTACTTCTGAAGGCCTTCCCAAATTTATTACATTCTTAAGGTTTCTCCTTCATATGAATATTCTGATGTCAAGTCACTTCTGAACTCATGTGGAACCTCTTTCCACATATATTACATTCAAATGATTTTTGTACAGGATGAAATTCTCTAATGCCAAGTAAGATCTGTTCTCAGTCTGAATACCTTTCCACAATGACTACATTCATAAGGCTTCTCTCCAGTATGCAATCTCTGATAGTGAAAATTTTGTTTCCCCAGTCTGAAGGACTTCCCACATTCACCACATTTATAAGGCTTCTCACCAGTATGAATTCTCTGATGCTGAGTAAGCTGTGTCCTCAGTCTGAAGGCCTTTCCATATTCATAACATTCATAAGGTTTTTCTTAAGTATGAATTCTTTGATGTCAGTAAGTTCTGAGTTCCAGAGGAAAACCTTCCTACATTCCTTATGTTCAAAAGGAATCTCTCCAGGATTAATTCTCTGATGTTGACTAAGTTGTATTTCTAGTCTGAAGACCTTCCCACATTTCTTACACTTAAAAGGTTTCACTCCAGGATGAACTTCCTGATGGTGACTAAGTTGTGTCCCCAGTCTGAAGACCTTTCCACATTCATTGCACTCATAATGTTTCTCTCCAGTATGAATTTTCTGATGCTGAGTAAGGTATTGCCACAGTCTGAAGTCCTTCCCACATTCATTCCATTTATAAGGCTTCTCTCCAGAATACTCTGTTGAACTTTAATGCATATTTTCCTCATGAAGGCCTTTCCACATTCACTACATTCATAAGGAATCTCTCCAGTATGAATTCTCTGATGCTGAGCAAGTTGTGTCCTTAGTCTGAAGGCTTTCCCACATTCAATACATTTATAAGGCTTCTCTTCAGTATGCATTCTCTGATGCTGAGTAAGAATCTCTCTACTATGAATTCTCTGATGTACAGTAAGTTGTATCTTATTCAAGAAGAGCTGCCCACATTTAATATATTCATAAGGTTTATCTCCAGTCAATTATTTTTTTTGGGGGGGGGGCGAGTCAATTGGGGTTAAGTGACTTGCCTTGGGTCACACAGCTAGTAATTGTTAAGTGTCTGAGGCCAGATTTGAACTCAGGTCCTCCTGAATCCAGAGCCAGTGCTCTATCCACTGTGCCACCTAGCTGCCCCTCTCCAGTAAATTCTTTGCTCTCTGAAAGGAAGAATAGAGGACCAATTAACCCTGCCTTTTTTTTTTAACTTTCCCAAGCTTCCTAGTAGTTCAAAGGTTTTAGAGCTATTCTCTAGACTTCCCATTTGAGAAGGCTGGGCTTCACTGGTCTTTCACTAAGGATCAGAGTTTATCTTATATGAAAGTATTAGGACTCATAATTAACTATTACATAAATAAATTGACTTAGGATGAAATTACCTAGAGAGATGAATAAGCCCTTATTCTACTAGAAATAGATGACATTTGAATGGAATAAGGAAATGAAAGACTATATATAAAAATTATATGCCTTCAAGAGCTTGCAAATATATCCTTACCATCTGAGGTGAAAATAGAAAAGGAAAACACTGAACAGAAAGAAAAAAGAGTATCGATAAGTGAGGAGAAATAGGAAGACACGTAAAGTAAGAAGCAGAATAAAGAAGAAATATGAGTAAAAGATGGTCATATCAGACAATGGTTGCCACAAATTTCTGCTAAAAATCCCATTTATCTACTTTGTAAGGAATTAATTAAAATTTCTAATAGTTAAGATAAAATTCCAAAAAGGTAAATAATCAATACATACCAGTATATTTCATTAGATAAATTATCAATAGTTACCTGAAACATTATTTAAACTCTTACAGTCAAAGAAGTAAAAATGAAACAATCTGGATGACCAAATAGTCATCAGATTAGTAAAGATGCTTTAAAATGATAACAACTTTTGGAAATTATATTAAAATCTGCACTTGTTAAGTGACTGTTGCCATTTCTTTGAAAAGTAACATAATAGGGGCAGCCAGGTGGCACAGTGGATAAGGTCCTAGATTCAGGAGGACCTGAGTTCAAATCTGGCCTCAGACACTTGATACTTACTAGCTGTGTGATCCTGGGCAAGTCACTTAATTGTGATTGCCCCATCAAAAAAAAGAAAGAGAAAGAGAGAGAGAGAAAGAGAGAGAGAGAAAGGAAAACTAACATAACAATTTAAACTAGTTATAAAATTGTTCATATCCTTTGACTCAATGGTCCCACTACCAGGTCTACATCTTCAAAATGTTACTGAAAGCATACAAAGATATTTATCAAAAATAATAGCAACTTTCTGTGAAATGACAAAATACTAAAAACCTACAGGTTCAAGGATAGGGTTACAGCTAAACAAATCCTATCATACGAAAATATCATAGTACCTTTATAAATATAATTGCAAAGCATAAAGAAAAACAAGATGATATATAAATGACAGACTGAAGAAAGGAGAATTAGGTTATGACTAAATAGTTTAAAAAGGAACAAGAGAAAAGCAACATAGTCATAAAAACAACCATGACGAAAATATCAGAATGGGACTCAGAAGCAAAAAGGGCATATTGGTAATATTTTAAATAATGTACTTGTTAAGAGAGAAAATGAATCCATGCAAGTGAGGCAGGAGAATGTCTACTTAAGATAATATAATCTTCAATGAAGAGAAAATACATACCCTTTACTGAGGCAACAATTTTCTTTGAGAGTGGAGGTACATGTGAGTAAAGAGATGCATAAAAAAGAAACAAGAAAAAAATGAAGTTTTAAAGTCTGTTCTCCTTGACGGGTTTAAGGAGCCTTTAATAAGATCACCTTGTTCAATATTTTGTAAGAACTTTGACCTAAAATGACCAATAGATCTGTAGTTTACAATAACTCATCTGCTTGGTTTTTATGTAGTCACCTGGACAGCTGTTTCTTGGAATATCTGCCTCTGGCATCCAAGATGCTTCCTTTCTCTCCAACTGGTAGATCCCATCTGGTTTGGAAACTGCAAATCCATTTAATTAAAAATGAAAAAGTGCTAGGAACAGTCATCTAAGAATTCTGGCTTAAAACAGACAAATGAAATATTCCTCCCTACTCTCAGTAGAAAGGTGGGGGGATGAGAGTGCAGAATTTTATGCCATTAAAGGCACTGGCTGTGTTAGCTGATTTTGTCTGAAAATGTTCCCCCCCCCCTTTTTTTTAAACCAAGAAGGGTTCAATGGGCTGGCGGAGGAGAGGTAAGGTTTTTTTTAAGGTGGTGGTGAGGAAAGCCAGGTGGTACAGTGGATAGAGTACTGGGCTTAGGGTCAGGAAGACTCATTTTCATGAGTTCAAATTCGGCCTCCAACACTTACCAGCTGTCTGACCCTGGGCAAGTCATTCTGTTTTGCCCTGTTTGCCTGTTTCCTCACCTGGAAAATAAACTGGAGAATGAAATGACAGACCTCTGATTTTCCTTGTGCTTTCTATGTCTTGTGTGTGCAGCTGATATGCCAGGTAGGTTATCTCTGTGGGGAGTTGCTGTTTTTAGTCACTGTCTCTCTCTGATACCAGTTTTGGGGCTTTGTCTCTTCAGAGCCACCATTTGTCCGTCTCAGTTCTCACGACTCTGCTAAAAATAGGCTGACAACTCTCTAATGTGGCCAGTGGTTATGAAGTACCATACCCAGATAAAGAAGTTGCCTAACAAACTTCAGGCAGGATATCCCTAGGCCATGTGACTTTTTGACCCCTGTTTCTGGGGGTGATCCTTTCCCTAGAATCTATAGGGGAAACCATGTTGGAATTTCAAGAAGAGAGATGCAGAATCCATGACCTATTAATACTCACTATAGGCTGGGAAGTGGGCAACTGTACAAGTGGGGAACTTGTATGCCTATAAGGAGTGGGCCTTTCTCTTAGAGGTGACAGAGAAGTTCTGAATTGTCTTAGGAAGATTCTGAAGATCACCTGGTAAAATAAGGCACTGGACATTGAGGACCTTTCTTGAGCTAAACTGCCGAGCATTCAAACTCTACTTCATAGAGAGCAAATCCAATGGGCTGGTCATGTTTGAATGCCCAATGGAGGTTTGCCTAAAAGACTATTTTGCAGAGAACTCACATGAGGCAAGTGCTAACACAGAGGTCAGAAGAAGCAATACAAAGACACTCTCAAGGTCTGAGATTGTGAGAAATGGGAAATGTTAACACAGGACCCCCTACCACCCCCACCCCCCAGCATGGCATGCCCACGTCAAAAAAGCTCCATGAACAAAGCAGAATGGCAATAGCTCAAAATAAATGGGGCATGACCAAATTTAGAGACATCTCCATTCCAAATGCTCATAGAAACTATTTAACCCTCACCACCAAAATGTGGTAGTGCCTTCCAAACTCCTATTGGTCTGATCAGCCACAGCTGGACACACTGTACACTGACCCCAAAGTAGGGAAGCCATTTTGGTCCTCTTTGTGCAGGACGGACGACAATCAACCACCTTTTCCCCAATATAGCTTTCAAAAAAAAAAGAAAGAAAAGAAAAAACAAAACCCGAGTCAAAGCAAACCCTTCCACTGTCCTTAGTTTTTTCCAGCCGTCAGCTTTCACCTTCTTGACCTCTCCTGCCTGCCCTGTGCCCATTCATGCCCTGCTCCTCCAGCCCGCCCCACCTCCATCTCCTCCACGTGTCTCTGGCAGCCCTGGGGAGGGGAGCTAGAGCCCCGGGCATCCTCCCCGGCACCTGCGGGTTTTCTTCCTGGGACCCAGGGCTTCCCTTGGCGTCCTCCTCCTCCTTGGCGTGGGGAAGGTCCCTGCATACAGAAAGCGCCTAATAAGAGCTGGAGGACTGCTGCTGACTGTCTGCGGGTGGGAGAGGGCGTGTACAGATTAGGTTTAGAGGAGTGCTAGGGCCCCTCCCGTTCTGGGGCCCCAAGACTCGTGACCGCCGGTGGGCAGTGGGGCTATGAAGAGCGGGCAGGAGGTAAGGGGAGGAGCGGGGTACGGGGCTCCAAGTTCGGAAGAGCGAGGAGGGCTGGGGAAGATAGCAAGGCAAGATCACATTCCAGAGGCGCTGGAGTCCTAGACATGCGCAAAAGATAGCAGCATCCAGACTACATTTCCCAGAAAGCTATGCTTGGCCCTGGGAGCATTTCCCAAGCTTCAGGGGGAAGGATGGTCCTTTTCTCTTACGTCATTTCCTTTCCGCCTTCTTCCAGCCTTTCTTGTATCTGCTTCTCCTTTTCAGTCTTTAGCCGACCTGTGACAGGGTGAGCGGGAACTGAAAGCGGAGCCAAGTCTAGCTGGAGGCCGGTTATTCGGGTGCGGCGGGTCCGGAACACCGGGGGCTGGTTGAGGAAGACATAGAGAATGGGAGGAGCGTCCGCCAGAGGGCGATGGAAGCCCTCCAGGCACTTACAAGGGCCTGGGGGCGGCGCATGCGCAGAGGCGGATCTGGGGGTGGGGGAAGCGGAGCCAGATTCAAATCCAGCCTCAGACAAGCCCCTGCCATATGACCCCTGGACAGGGCCGGACCCTCCAGGCCTCAGTCCTTTCACTAGTGCAAAGAATCTTAGGGAATGAACTCCTGGTGTATGTCCCGTCTCTGGTCCAGATTTCCCTGTAGCCACATCTCCCCGCATCCTTCTCTTTCTCGCACCATCCTCCCGGGTACCCCCTCCTCCAGGAAACCTTCCCTGATGCTGCTGGGGATCAGTGCCCTGCCCCAAAAGCATCATCTGCTTGCTCTCCTGTTTTGCTTCCTAATATCTGTTGTCTTGAAGACAGTATCCCCTCCAGAAGAGAAATGACCGTTTCCTTCTGGTTCTTTCCCACCCTACCCCCCAACACCGTGGTCCCTCCATCTCTCCCCAGTGGAGAAAGGGGGATGTCCAGCCTGACCCCGGCTCTCACGGCCCTCCTTTGCTCTCCAGGACCTCTGCCTCTGTGGCCTCTGCTCTGCCCTGTGGGAGGGAGCCCGAGGAGGGGATGGCTCCGGTGCTGACCGCCGGGCCCAGACAGGTGAGTGTGGGTCGCATCCTTCCTGAAATTCCATCTCAGTTGAAACATCACCATTCCATTATAATCACATACTAAACCTTAGTCAACCATTCCGCAGCTGATGGACATCCACTTATTTCTAATTCTTTGCTAACAACAACAAAAACTGCCATTAATATTTTTGTACATTTAGATGCTACCTATTTTTCTTTGATATCTTTGAGATACAGACCTAATAAAAGGATTACGAAATCTAAGGGTATGGACCATGCCCCTTGCCCATAGTTCCAAAATGTTCTCCAAGAATGGTTGGAATAGTTCACAACTCCACCAACAGTACATTAGTATCCACATTTTCCCACATTGCTTCCAGGTTTATGATGTTCCTCTTCTGCTGTGTTAGATGTTAAGTGGTATCTCTGAATTGTTTTAATGTGTGTTTCTCCAATTATTAGTGCTTTAGAGAATTTTTTTATATCACTATTGATAGCTTTGATTTCTTCTAAATGGTGCTTATTTGTATGTTTTGATCATTTTTCAATTGAGAAATAGCTCTTATTTTTATAAATTTGGCCCAGTTCCCAATATATTTTTTAAATGAGGCTTTTTTCAGAGAAACTTGCTGCTGCTGCTTCTGTTATAACCTCCACCATCAACCAGTTAGTGTTGCTGCCCTGTGCACTCTGGACCAACAACAAACCTATTATCACGGGCCACTCCTTTTGACCTCCTAAATAGTCTTAGGCTGAAAAAAAGATCTCATAGTGATGTTTTGTTGGCTGTGCCTTTCTGGAATTTGATTCAATGCATTATTTTAAAGTTTTTAGGAGGGAAATGTTGGAAAAATTTGAGAAAGCTCCCCCTACTCTGCCATCTTGGCTCTACCTTATACTTTGTATATATTTTAAATTTATAATATTGTATTGTGCGTTTTATTTCCAGCCAAAGAATGTAGACCCATAGAGGGTAGGAAATATTTTATTTTCCTTTATGATCCTTACACCTGATATAGTACCCTTCACAAGGCAGGCACTTAATGAATACTTACAGATTACTGGAGAGCAAGCCAAGGCTCTGAGAGTGGATGTGATTCCGTAATGAGTCAGAGCCAAGATCCACTCAGAGGAAGAGCACCAAGATTTCCTCACAGGTATATAAACCTCTCCATAACTGTGACTCCCAGATAAGCTCTCTATGACACTCCTAAGTGTCCTCTTTGCCCAACTTTTATGTATCCATTTGTTCACCTGTTCAAGGCTACTGTATGGTTAGTACCAATCTTGCTGTTTCAAAGGAGGTAGAGTAATAGCATCAAATATATCCTGATTTAAGATTTAAAAACATTTTCCTTGAAAAAACTGATAGCTGCTAATAATACCATTTAACAGATAAGAAAACTGAGGTTTAGGGAGAGGAAGCAACTTTGCAAGGATTATATACTGAGTGAGTTAGAGCCAGGAATCCAAAAGGTCAACAAATAACATGACCCTGCCCCCCATTTCTAACCTGCTGCTGGTTAAATTGGCATGTCAGTACTGCAGAGAAATCTAGATTAATTTCCCAGGTGAATCCCTAGAGGCATTAAACATTCAAAGAAGGGAGGTTATATTAAACCTTGTAGTGGTCTCATATATTCCTTTGTATCACTTGCTTCTCCTTGGGCTAGTTTCAGGGCTGATTTGTGAGAAGAATCAAACTTTACTCTTGATTTTGTAGTTAAAGTCTTTCAGTCTTTACTCAGAATATAAACAGTTTCAAGAGGAGGCACCAGTTGACTCACAGAGATCCCCCTGGAATATGATTACAAAAAAAATTGCATCTAGTATTTAAAGCATAAAATGAAGAGGAAAACCAAGCTCAGTTGGGCAATTTGGGGGGGGGCGGGGCAATGAGGGTTAAATGACAGGGTCACACAGCTAGTAAGTGTCAAGTGTCTAACGCTGGATTTGAACCCAGGTTCTCCTGAATCCAGGGCAGGTGCTTTATCCACTGCACCACCTAGTGCTCCCTCAGTTGGACAATTTTAGAAACTATTACTAATACCCTTTAAAAAATTTCCTAAAAGGGGAGAGATGGATAGAATGTACTTCTTAGGTATGATATTGTACCAACTTACAACATTGTGAAAAGCTTAATGAACAGTTTGGAATGCCCGGGGCCTAATACATACTTCTTCAAATTCTAGCTTCACTTACTCAGTCTGGGATCTGCTGGGTCTTTAAACTTGTATCTTTTACCCTTTTATGCTTTCCAGAAAATCGTATTCATTAGTTTGAGGATTTTAGCCTGATTCTTGGAGTCATTTTGTTTCTTACGCATTCACAGAATCATTATTGGGATTTACTACTTTATCAAGAATTTTTTGTGTTTAAGTTCTTTTATGATGGGTGAAACAAATTAAAAGAACAAGAAAAAAGCTGCTCTTGGAATGACGGCCATATGCTAAATAATATGAGTGACATGAGACATTACAAAGATTGTCATAAGAACAAAGCCCATTATGGCTGGTGGTGCAGAAAGAGGTTACTTGGGAAACAGAGGCACCTACTGCTCTAGGCTATAGCTATTCTGGAACATGGATTCTGAATTTCTAATCACTAATTAAATAATATGTAGGAGAACATAATGATTAAGATAGTAGTCTGTGAGCATATCAATAACAAAAACAACAAAAGTCATGTGATTATGTTGAGATACACAAAAAGCTTTTTACAAAAACAATACCCATTCCAAATGAAAACACTAGAAAACATAGGAATAAATGGAGCTTTTTTGAAAAGGATAAGTAGTATCTACCTAAAACCAAGAACATGGGGTTAAACTTGAAGCCTTCCCAATAAGATCAGGTATGAAGTAAGGATGGCCATTATCACCACTTTTATTTAATATTAGACTAGAAATACTAGCTAGAACAATAATTCAAGAAAAGAAGTTGAAAGAATAAAAATAAGCAGGGAGGAAACAAAACTATCACCCTTTGATGACAATATGATGATATATTTTGGTTGCCCTAGAGTATTAACTAAAAAAATTAATTGAAACAATGAAGAACTTTAGCAAAGTTTTAGGATGTAAAACAAACTCACTTAAATCATCAGCATTTTTATACACTACCAAAAAAACCTAATAGGAAGAGAGAGAAAAAAAAATCCCATTTAAAATAACAATCCAAAACACTTGGAAGTCTACCTGTTAAGACATATCCAAGGACTATATAAACACAATTATAAAAAACTTTTCACACAACTAAAGACAGATCTAAAAATTGGAGAAATATTAATTCCTCATGGATAGGCCAAGCCAATATAATAAAAATGTTAGTTCTTTCTAAGTTAATTTATTCGGTTCCATACCAATCAAGCTACTATATATATATATATATATATATATATATATATATATATATATATATTTATAGAGCTAGAAAAAAAACAAAATTCATCTGGAAGAACAAAAGGTCAGGAATTTCCAGGGAATCAATGAATAAAAATGTGAAGGAAGGCAGTGTAGCTGTTCTAGATTTCAAATTATATTACAAAGCAGTAATCATTAAAACAATCCAGTAACAGCTAAGAAATAGAGTAGATGATCAATGGAATTGATTAGGTATACACTACACAGAAGTAAATGACCATAGTTATATAGTGTTTGATAAACCCAGAGATCCAAGCTTTGGGGTAAGAAGTCCCCATTTGTCAAAAATTGCTGGGAAAACTCAAAAGAGTTAGGTAGAAACTAGGCATAGACCAACCTCTCACACTATGTACCAAGATAAAGTGAAAATGGACATATGATTTAGACATAAAAGGTGATACCATAAGTAAATTAGAGGAGCATGGGAAAATGTACCTGTCAGATTTATGGATAAGAGGAAAGTTTATAACCAAAGAAGATCATAAGAAGTAAAATTAATCATTTTTATTTCATGAAATTAAAAAGCTTTGCACAAACTAAAAAATGCAGCCAAAATTAGAAAGGAAACTGAAGAAAAATGTTTTTACAGCAAGTTCCTCTAATAAAGGTCTCTTTTCTCAAATTTATAAGGAACTGAACCATATTTATAAAAATAAGAGCCATTTCCTAGTTAAATGGTCAAAAGATAGAACAGGCAGTTTTTAGAATAACAACCAAAAAAAAGCTATCAGTAATGTGAAAAAATGCTCTATAGAGAAATACAAATTAAAACTGAGGTACCACTTGACAGTTATCAGATTTGCTAATGTAACAAAAATGCTGGAGGGAATTTGGAAAAATTGGGACACTAATATACTGTAGTTAGAGTTGTGAATTGGTCCGACCATTCTGGAGCACAATTTGGATCTATGCCCCACAAAATATAAAATTGTGCATCCACTTTAACCCAGCAGTACCACTAATAGATCTGTATCCCAGAGAGATCAAGTATAAAGGGGAAAGGACCCATTTGTACAAAAATAGTTATAGCAGGTCTTTTTGAAATCCTGAATAATGAGTGGCTTTAAGAATAAATCAAAGAAACAACAATTGTGTAAAAGATGATGATAATGACAAAAATACATTCCACCTTTCTGGGTTACAGCTAAAGCAATCCTCAGAGGAAAAATTATATCTCTGAAAACATAAATTAACAAAAAAGAAAGGATAATAAATTTAAGTTAAACCATTGAGGGATTCTGGGCACTTGGACCTTGGGTTGGATTGTATATGTAACTGGGTAGTATACTGTGAAACATGGGAGATCAGTACTACGCCCCCATAAAGAATCTCCCCCCCCATAAAGAATCTAATCATAACATAAATGTTCCCAGAATAACACTAGTTACTAGGTATGTACTTGTTATTAAGGGAACTTTCTATCCTTTAAGGATGGAAGGAAGGAAGAAGAGAAGGAAGAAAACAAACATTTATTAAATGTCTACTGTGTGCCAGTTACTATACTAAGCACTTTACAAATATTTCATTTGATCTTCACAAAGATCCTGGGAGGTAGGTGCTATTGTTGTTGTTATTATTATTATTATCCCCATTTTAAAGTTGAGAAAACTAAGACAAAAAGAGGTCAAATGATTTGTCCAGGATCATACAATTTAATAAATGTCTACGGCTAGATTTGAACTCAACACTTCTTATACCTAAACCCAGCTCTATATCTACTGGGCTACTTAGGGAATGGTAGCCAGTTGATGAGAAATTTTAAAAAGAAAAATCAACCAGCAAGTATTTATTGTTTACTATGTGCCAGAACTCTCAGATTCCAATACAGGATAAGATTAGCCAAGTGGCGTAAGGAGCTGCTATATGTCTTAGGAGACAGGAATTGCTTCATACCAATAACAGGATTATAGCTATCCCTAAGAAATTCCACCACTTTATACAGGGAGGGCCAAAAGTCACAAAGGGGTCTGATGTTTTAATAACTACATTGCTAAATGAGTAGTTAAGGAACAATTAGAAATGGCTGTTTTATATTTTCTATAATGCTTTCTGGTAAGTTTCTCCTTCACAATCCAAATTTTACCTTGCTATATACCAAAGAAAAACAGTTACATAAAAATGCCCTATATGGTGACTTTACCTAATAATACATATAGTATTCTCCTTTGGTGGTCTCTATCTTCTCTGCTATGAGAAGTGGTACCATGTTTTTTGATTACTCAAAGTTCAGCATCCTTTCCATTTTTTATTTAAAAAGTATGTTTTTATATATTTTATAGTTGTGAGATTCAAAATTGGATATACGGAGCATTAAACTCCCCCTTTTAACTTTTTCCTTATATATATATATATCCCAGACCACTAAGAAAAAGGAGCCTCTGAGCTTTAATCAGTGAGGGATTCGTTTTTATTGCTTGGGAATTAATTAGACAACAAAAGGTGATACCAATTAGGGAAATAGGGAAGTAGAAATACAGATGAATGGCCTTAGATCTAAACTTAGTCTATTTTCCTTTATAAAACTCACCAAATCCCAAACTGCCTGCCAGGCTGAGAACCAGCACACCCAAAGCCAAACACCAACCACGTGTTTTCCGAACTCCTCTCTCCTGCGCACCACCATGGCTAAGTTTAGCAGCCAGAGAACGCCAACTTCCGTTCCCGCCCTCACTTTTAAGTTCGTGTCCTGGAAGTTCCTCGAGTTCGAGTTTTCCTCCCAAAAGGGGAGGTCCTTCAAAAGCTGCTTCAGTAGCATGAGCAATCTCTCAAATGATTCAGCCAAAACTTCCGATTTTAATCTTTACAACAAATAATTTTTACCATAGTTCTGTTGGCTCTGCTTATTTCACACTGCTTCAGCTAATAGGCATCTTCTAGTACATCTCAAAATGTCTCACACTTGTCATTTCTTACTGAATAATAATAATCAATTGTATTCATGTGCCTTTTTAAGCCATTCTTTATTGAGAATTCAGTGTTTCCAATTTTTTTACCCTCCCAAATTTGCTGCCCCCAAGAGTGCTCTTATAAATGTTTTATAAACTTAGTTATAAATGTTTTATAAACTTGGTTGTGCCATTGTTCTGGTTATAGAGAAGAGGTATGGCAAGATGGTACAGTGAAAATAGCTCTGGGTTTGGAGTTAGGAGGATCTGGGCTCAAATGCAGATTTGCTCTTTACTCTCCTTTTGACTTTAAACAAGTTACTTTCCCTCTCTGGGCTTCAATTCCCGAATTTGTAAAATGAGAAAGACTCTAAAGCTCTCATATATGAATTGTAAAGTAATGGTTCTTTAATGCACTTCTCAACAGTAAACATTTTTTTCACATATTATTGCATACAGCAAATGGTAGTCCCTTGTTCTTGCCTTTTACTCTTGTGGCATTGGGCGCATTTGTATGCATTTCAGAGCACCACATTTTAAGAAGTTCATCGATTGGATGAAGAGATCAGGCTGGTTGGTGAAAGGAACTAGGGATGTTTATCCTTGAAGTGAAGACTTAGGGCCACATCATAGCGATATGCGACTATGTCATTTTCGTTGCTTTATTTCAGCAAGTAGAAAGGTAATTTGGCATATTACTTACTGTTTGAGCTCAGAGGGTGGAAGTTGAAACCATGGGTCCGTGTTGTAAAAAACCATAGTTTAAATTGATGTCATTGGATCCATTAAAAACAATAAGCATTTATTAAGCACCTTCTATGTGCCAGTCATTAATTATGCTAAAGGCTGAAGAAGCAAAGGAGACAAAAATAGCCCCTGCCCTCAAGAAGCTTGCAGTCTAATGGGAAAGGGATTCTTAAGTGCCTTCTATGCACCGGGCACTGTAATGGGTTGCAAATATTTAAATGAAGCTACTGACAAGTAACTTACATTAGAACTTGAAAATAATGCTATCCCTGAATAAGCACAAATATTTTGGTGTTTCAGGAATCAGTGACATTCCAGGATGTGGCTGTGGAATTTACCTGGGAGGAGTGGGCACATTTGAACCCATCTCAGAAAAACTTGTACAGGGACGTGATGTTGGAGAACTACAGGAACTTGGTTTCTTTGGGTAAGAACAGCTACCCCTTTGCAGTCTTTTTTTTGGGGGGGAGGGGGCAGGGGGAGGCAGTTGGGGTTAAGTGACTTGCCTAGGATCACACAACTAGTAAGTGTTGAGTGTCTGAGGCCAGATTTGAACTCAGGTCCTCCTGACTCCAAGGCCAGTGCTCTAGCCACTGTGCCACCTAGCTGCCCCCCTGCCCTTTGCAGGCTTGATAACTACTATGGAGATTTTCAAGATTTTAATAGATTGCTCTTTGGCATACGAAAGGAAGATATTCCTAAATCCTGTTGGCAAGAAACAGAACGCTTGTGCTACCTGTTTCCAGAAAAGAAAGGTCTTTGCTTGTTACCCTTGAGAATGTATCTTACCCTTTCTGTTCCTTCAAATCCACAATTTTCTGTTTAATTCCAGTGTAAGTTACATCATACAGAAAATCTTCCCATCATCTAAACAGGAAGTGAGTCAATAAACTATTTTTCCTTAGTCCCATCCTATAAACCATTCCCTCACAATATAGAATATCTTTCAGTGGTCCTTTGTAACTATCTTGGGGGTCTTCCTAGCATGTCTATTTTTTCCCCAAAGAGAACATGAACTAGTTTTTAATTTTGTTTTATGGATGCTTTTTAAAAAATAATGTCATTTTTTTCCTTCCCTATCCCCTACCCCACCTAAAAAACAAAACAAAACAAAAAACAGAAAAAAACATCCTTCCTTTGCCTCCAAACAGCCCACTGAGCCCTCCCTGGTTGAAAACAAGAGAGAGAGAGACAAAAATAACTAACATAGCCAGTGTCCGTGATACATTCTGCTCCCTTATTCCCCTACCTCTCTACTAAGAGTTGGAAGGTATATTTCATCTCTCTGTTCTATGATGAAATTCTGAGATAACTGTCTCTAGCACTTTTTCATTTTCAATGAACAGGATTTGCAATTTCCAAACCAGATGTGATCTATCAATTGGAAAGAAAGGAAGCCTCTTGGATGCAAGAGCCAGCTATTCGAAGAAGCAGCTGTCCAGGTAACTACATAAAAATCAAGCAGATGGGTCATTGAAAAATACAGCTCATTGGCCCTTTTTAGGTCAAAGCTTTTATAAAATGTTGAACAAGGTGGTCTTATTACAGCTTCTTAAACCTGGTGAGAGGAGCTGAGACTTTTCAACTTCATTTTTTAACTCGAGTTACATTTTTTTATAGATCTCTTTATTGAAATGTACCTCCACTTTCAAAGAAAGTTGTTGCCTCAATATGGGATAGGTATCTCTCTTCTGTTCACTGAAAATTATCTTACCTTAAGGAGGCATTCTTCACTTCCATCAATTTATTCTCCCTTTTAAAATAAACACATGACTTAAGATATTAATAGTATGCCCTTTTTACTGATGAGTCCCATTCTGATATTTTCTTCTGTCTTGTTTTTATGATTGTGTTGCTTTGCCCCTGTATCTTTTTAAAATAGTTAATCACAACCTAATTCCCCTTTCTTCAGTTCTTCTATCATTTTATATGTCATTTTGTTTTTTCTATGCTTTGAAATTATGTTCATAAAGGTACAGTAGTATGTTCATATGACAAGACTTGTTTAGCCATAACCCCATTGTTGAATCCTCACTATTTTTCTATTTCACAAAAAGTTGTGTATATTTTTGACAGAGATCTTTGTTTGCATTCAACAACATTTCAAGATGTAAGCCTGGTAGCAGAATCATTGGGTCAAAGTATATGAACAATTTTGAAGATCTAACTTAAATTGTTAGTGTTGCTTTTCAGAAAAAATAAATGGTGGCAGCAGCTTAATAAGTACCTATTTCTATATAACTGCCAAAATGTGTTACCATTTTAAAGTATGTTTGCTAACAAAATGGTTCTTTGGTGATACCTCCAAATTGTTTTCATTTTTACTTCTTTGATTACCAGAGTTTGAGTAATGTTTTTGGTAATAATTATTTCTCTTGTGAAAAATGTCTGTATGTTTTGATCATTTATCTTTTTGGAATTGAATCTTACTCTTAAAAATTTGAATCAGTACCTTATAAAGTAGATGTGTTGGATTTTTAGAGAAAATTTATGGCAACAGTTATCTGATATTACCTCCTTTCATCCTATTTCTTTATTCTGTTTACTTCATATCTCTTTCTGTCTCTCTTTCCTCACTCTAAATTTATCAATTCTCCTTTTTTTTTTTTTTTTGGTTAAGTCTTTCCCCTTTCTATTTCCACCTGATATGGTAAGGTGCAAATTCTCAAAGTCATCTACTTTTCATGTATAGTCTTTCATTTCCTTATTCCATTCAGATATCAACCATTTAGAGTCAAATTTGAGTCATCATACTTTCATATAAGATAACTGATCCTTAATGAACGATCAGTGAGAGTAGCTCAAGTGGGAAGGGAAGAGAATAGCTCTAAAACCTTTGAGCCACAAGGAACTTTGGGAAAAAGGAAGAAAATGTAGTTAATCAGCTCTTTATTCTTCTTTTCAGAGAGTAAAGAATTTAATGGAAAGAAACCTTATGTATGTAGTGAATGTGGAAAGGCCTTCAGAAGGAGAGCACATCTTACCGTGCATCAGAGAATTCATACTGGAGACATTCTTTATGAATGTAAGGAGTGTGGGAAGGCTTTCCACTACAACTCAGCACTTATCCTACATCAGAGAATTCATACTGGAGAGAAACCTTATGAGTGTACTGAATGTGAGAAGGCCTTCAGAAGTAAGACACAACTTACTGTGCACCAGAGAATTCATACTGGAGAGATTCTTTATGAATGTAAGGAGTGTGGGAAGACTTTCCACTACAACTCAGAACTTATCCGACATCAAAGAATTCATACTGGAGAGAAACCTTATGAATGTACTGTATGCGGAAAAGCCTTCAGAAGGAAGCCACATCTTACTGTGCATCAGAGAATTCATACTGGGGAGAAACCTTATGAATGTAGTGAATGTGGGAAGGCCTTCAAGAGGAAGGCCCAACTTACTGTGCATCAGAAAATTCATACTGGAGACATTCTTTATGAATGTAAGGAGTGTGGGAAGGCATTCCACTACAACTCAGCTCTTATCCTACATCAAAGAATTCATACTGGAGAAAAACCTTATGAATGTAATGTATGTGGGAAGGCCTTCAGGATGAAGGCACGGCTTACTGTGCATCAGAGGATTCATACTGGGGAGATTCTTTATGAATGTAAGGAGTGTGGGAAGGCCTTCCACTACAACTCAGAACTTATTCCACATCAAAGAATTCATACAGGAGAAAAACCTTATCAATGTATTGTATGTGGGAAGGCCTTCCGCCGGACTGTAGATCTTACTCAACATCAGAGCATTCATACTGGAGAGAGACCCTATGAATGTCGTGAATGTGGGAAGACCTTCACACTAAGGAAATATCTTGTTCAGCATCAACGGATTCATTCTGGGTAGAAACCTTATGAGTATAATATATGTTGGAAGGCCTTTTGACTGAGAATACTACTTTATGGCCATCAGAATTCTTCCTGGAGAGATTCTTCATGAATGGAAGGAGTTTAGGAAGGTCTTCAATCACAATTCAGATCTTAATCAAAGAATTCATACAGGAGAGAAACCTTATGAATTTAGTGAATGTGGGAAGGTCTTCAGGACGAAGGCACATCTTACCTGAATCAGAGAATCAGAGAGAAGTCTTATAAATGTGAGCAGATCTTTAGACTGAGGACCCAACTTACTCAACATCAGTGAATTCAGGTGGTTTCTTCTGTGCCTGCAGTCAACAAGGCACCTGTAGCTGGGCTCCCAGGCAGACATGCCTTAGAGATAGTTGTAGTGGGGCCTGGAAGCTGCCCCAAAAACAACAGCCTCCACCATGGCAGCAGCCTTTCTCAAGTACTGACCTGCCCAGGAAAAAAGGAAGGAAGTGGCAGACACTGGAGCTCTTCTTGTTTCTCTATAACAAGATGGTGACTAGGATTTACAGGTTTGCAGAGCTGGGGGAAATGGAAAACGGAAGATGCATTAAGCTGGAGAACATGAGTTTTAAAGTGAGAAAAGGCTTCATACAAAGGTTTACAAAGGACACTGCAAGGCTCAAGGATGAATTAGATATAACAAAGGTTTGCAAGGTTTTTTGTACCAGTGTTTTCAAGAAACAAATTGATAATGTAAAGGACAAATTATCAGGATATCTTTGTGCTTTAGGACAACAGATTTTGACTCCTGACTCAGAAGTCTTCAGGAAAACTATTTAGATCATGAACCTAAGTATTTACATTTACATGTGGCTTAATCAGAGATGGCTTATCAAATTTGAGGGTAAAAAAGTATTGTGACAGCTGAAGTGTCAACAGTGCCAGCTTGTAAATTTCAAGTGATGATCCAGAAGATAGAGCATGCACTCAAATGCTTCTACACTGTAAGGAAAGTAAATTATTGATGTATACAGATTTTTTGAGTAGTAACTTCTGACTTACTCGTATTGTCATAAGTTTCTATGATACATTGATTCATGTAAGCTACATGTTGATTTCATGGTGTAATATGTACTCTCAAGATTACCATATTATAGTATATGTATCATCTGGTGGAATGGGAGCGTATCAAAGGAAATTTTGCTGAGACACTATACTGTAGCTCTATTATAGTAAACCAAATGCAACTATTTCATTTAAAAATTTATTAAATAAGCACAGCAACCAAATAACACCATTTATTTGTGCTTCTGCTTTACTGGCTTATGATAATATTTATTTGGCATTAAAAAGGAGAGCAAAACTAAAGTTTTAGTGACTTGGTAGGGAGGAAAAAATTATGTCATTTGTACCCAATTTTTTCAGGTTCAGGAAAAAAAAGACTGCATTTATTTTAAGTTGGAGGTACATGTTAAAATCAACTTAAATGATACTGTAAGGGACACTGGAATAAAGCTTGTTCCTAGTAAAAAACAGTTTTCGTATTTTTATAAAGAGGCTTTGTATTTAAGTCTGGTCATAGAACTGCAAAAACCAAGAGTGGAAGAGGATTTCTGGGATCAACAAGGGTGGAAAGAAAGGAGGTAGCTCTTTGAAAGAAATTAAATTGATGTTTTGGGTACCAGATTACATACATAGTTAAAGGACTATATCTTGAAAAATTTGGGGGACCAATCAGGATGAATCTTCACATACAAAAGGTTACTTGTCCAAGTCAATTTTACTACATTAGCTAATGAATACAATTATTCATTATACAATATTATTCTATAATACAATTATAATGTCCATTTTTCAACCATACTAGTTAACAGGAACACAATTACAAAACACTTTTCACACAAAGTCAGATCTAAACAAATGGGAAAATATTAATTGCTAATGGGTAGGCCAAACCAATATAAGAATAAAAAGACAACCCTACCTAAATTAATTTTATTTACTGCCACACCAAACTACCAAAAATATCTTATAGAGCTAGAAAAAATAATAAAATTAATCTGGAAGAACCAAAGCTCATATGGTTCCTGGATTTGTCTTGGCAGGTAAACTGTCAAGTGTTTTATATTGTCTACAGTTATTTTTTTTAATAATAAACATTTTTATTTATAATTTTGGGTTCCAATTTTTATCCCTCTTTTCCTCCCTCCCCTATCCCCTCCCAGAGGTGGCAAACAGTCAGATATGGGTTATACATATATGATCATGTAAAACATTACCATATTTGTCATTTTGTACAAGAAAACTATTAAAAGAAAATAAATTAAAATTTGTTTTTATTTTAAATGAAAGAAAGTGAAAAATAGCATGCTTCAGTCTGTTCCATCAATATCAGTTCTTCTTTGTAGTTGGATAGTATGTTTCATCAATAGTCCTTTGCAATTGTCTTGGATCATTGTATTGTTGAGAATAGTCAAGTCATTCACAGTTATTCATCAAACAATATTGCTGTCTCTGTGCACAATGTTCTCTTGATCCTGCTCACTTCACTATACAACATTTCATGCATGGCTTTCTAGCCCTTTCTGAAGTCATCCTGCTTATCATTTCTTACAGCACAATAATATTCCATTACCATCATATATCAGAGTTTGTTTAGCGATTCTGCAATTGATGGGCCTTCCTTTGATTTCTAATTCTTATCCACCACAAAAAGAGCTGCTATAAATATTTTTGTACAAATAGGTCTTTTTTTTGGAGGGGGGAGTCTTTGGGATATAAACTTAGCAGTGGTATTGTTGGATCAAAGGGTATTAGACAGTTCTGTAGCCCTTTGGGCATAGTTCCAAATTGCTCTCCAGAATGGATGGATCTTTTCACAACTCCACTAAAAGTGGATTAGTGTTCCAGCTTTCCCACATCCCCTCCAACATCCAATATTTTTCATTTTTGTAATATTTGCCACTCTGATATGTGTGAAGTGATCCCTCAGAGTTGTTTTAATTTGCATTTCTCTGATCAATAGTGATCTAGAGCATTTTTTCATATGATTATAAATAGCTTTAATTTCTTTGTCTGAAAACTGCCTCTTCATATCCTTTGATCATTTAGCAATTAGGGAATGACTTGTATTTTTATAAATTTGATGCAGTTCTCTATATATTTGAGAAATGAGGCCTTTATCAGAGATATTTGTTTCAAAAATTCTTTCCCAGTTTTCTGCTTCCCTTGTAATCTTGGTTGTATTAGTTTTGTTTGTGCAAAAGCTTTTTAATTTTATATAATCAAAATTATCTATTGTATATTTTATTTTATTCTCTGTATCTTCTTTGGTCCTAAATTCTTCCTCTGCCCATAAATCTGACAGATAAATGATTCCATACTCTCTTAATTTGTTTATGGTATCATCCTTTATGTGTAAATCATGTACCCATTTTTACCTTATATTAGTATAATGGTGTGAGATATTGGTCTATACCTAGTTTCTGCCATACTGTTTTCCAGTTTTCCCAGCAGGGTTTGTCAAACAATTAGTTTTTGTTCCAAAAACTTGGATCTTTGGGTTTGTCATATATTAGATTACTGTAGTCATTTACTATAGTGTAATTTTTATCTATTATATTTCACTGATCTACCATTCTTAGGCAGTACTAGACTGTTTTGATAATTGCTGCTTTATAATACAGTTTGAGATCTGGTGCTGGTAGACCAGCTTTCATATTTTTTATTGATTCCTATGATATCCTTGAAATTTTGTTTTTCCAGATGAATTTTGTTATTTTTTTCTAGCTCTATAAGGTTTTTTTGATACTTTGATTGGTATAGCACTAAATATACAAACTTAGGTAGGATTGTCATTTTTATTATATTGTCTCTACCTATGAGCAATTTATATTTTTCCAGTTGTTTAGATCTGATTTTATTTCTGTGAAAAGTGTTTTGTAGTTCTGGTCATATAGTTTTGTGTTTGTCTTGGGATGTAGACTCCCAAGTATTTTATATTGGCCACAGTTATTTTAAATGGAATTTCTCTTTCTGTCTGTTGTTGCTGGACTTTACTGGTAATATAGAGAAATGCTGATGACTTATGTGGGTTTATTTTGTGTCCTGCAACTTTGCTAAAGTTAATAATTTCAAGTAGCTTTTTAGTTGATTCTCTAGGATTTTCTAAGTATAACATCATATCATATGCAAAGAGTGATAATTTTGTTTCCTCATTACCTATTCTAATTCCTTTAATTTCTTTTTCTTCTCTTATTGCTCTAGCTAATGTTTCTAATACAATATTAAGTAATAGAGGTGATAATGGGCATCCTTGCTTCACCCCTGATTGTATTAGAAAGGCTTTTAGGTTATGCCCATTACAGAAAATGCTTGCTGATGGTTTTAGATAAATAGTACTTATCATTTTAAGGTAAGCTCCATTTATTCCTATGATCTCTAGTGTTTTAATAGGAATAGGTGTATTTTATTTATTTATTTATTTATTTATTTATTTATTTTTGCGCAGGGCAATGGGGGTTAAGTGACTTGCCCAGGGTCACACAGCTAGTAAGTGTCAAGTGTCTAAGGCCAGATTTGAACTCAGGTATTCCTGAATCCAGGGCTGGTGCTTTATCCACTGTGCCACCTAGCTGCCCCTGGAATAGGTGTATTTTATTAAAGGCCTTTTCTGCGTTTATTGAGATAATTGTATGATTTGTGTCACTTTTGTTATTCATATGGCCAATTATGCTGATAGTTTTCCTAATATTGAACCAGCCCAGCAATCTTGGTATAAATCCCACCTGGTCATAGTGTATGATCCTTGTGATAATATTGCTATAATCTTTTTGCTAGTATTTTATTTAAAATTTTTTGTATCAATATTCATTAACGAGATTGGTCTACAATTTTCTTTCTCTGTTTTGGCTCTTCCTGGTTTGGGTATCAGCACCATATTTGTCTCATAAAAGGAGTTGTTCACTTATTTTTTCAAATAATTTATATAATATTAGGATTAGGATTAATTATTCTTTAAATGTTTGGTAGAATTCACTTGTGAATCCATCTGGTCCTGGGGATTTTTTTCTTAGGAAGTTCATTGATGGCTTGTTCAATTTCTTTTTCTAAAGTCGGATTATTTAAATATTTTATTTCTTCTTGTGCTAATCTGGGTCATTTATATTTTTGTAGATATTCATCCATTTCATTTAGATTGTCAAATTTATTGGCATATAATTGGGCAAAATAGTTCCTAATAATTGTCTTAATTTCCTCTTCATTGGTGCTGAGTTCACCCCCTTTCATTTATGATACTAGTAACTTGGTTTTCTTCTATCCCTTTTTTGATAAATTAACCAATGGTTTATCTATTTTATTGGTTTTTTTTTTCATAAAACCAGCTTCTAGTTTTATTTATTAATTCAATGGTTTTCTTACTTTCAATTTTATTAATCTCTCATTTGATTTTCTGGATTTTCAATTTAGTATTTAGTTGGGGATTTTTTAATTTGTTCATTTTCTAGTTTTTTTAATTGCATCCCCAATTCATTGATATGCTTTTTCTTTATTTTATTGATGTAAGCTGTTAAGGATATAAATTTTCCCCTAAGAACTGCTTTGGCTGCATCCCATAAATTTTGATATGTTGTCTCATTAATGAAATCATCAATTGTTTCTATGATTTATTCTTTGACCCACTTGGTTTTTAGAATCAGATTATTTAATTTCTCATTGGTATTTAATGTCTTTCAATTGTCCATTATTGAATGTAATTTTTATTGCATTATGATCTGAAAAGTATGTGTTTACTATTTCTGCTTTTCTGCATCTGGTTGTAAGGTTTTTATGCCCTAATACATGGTCAATTTTTGTGTGGGTCCCATGTATTGCTGAGAAGAAGGTATATTCCTTTCTATTCCCATTCAATTTTCTCCAGATATCTATCATATCTAACTTTTCAAGAATTTTATTCATTTCTTTAACTTCTTGTTAATTTTTTGGTTAGATTTTTCCAGTTCTGAGAGGGGAAAGTTAAGGTCGCCCACTAGTATAGTTTTATTATCTATTTCCTCCTGTAACTTATTCAACTTCTCCTTTGAAAATTTAGATGCTATACCATTTGGTGCTTACATGTTAAATATTGATATGACTTCATTATCTATGGTACCATTCCGCAAGATATAGTCTCCTTTATCTCTTTTAACCAGATCTATTTTTGCCTTTGCTTTGTCTGAAATCATGATTGCTACCCCTGCTTTCTTTTCTTCAGCTGAAGCTTAATAGATTCTGTTCCAGCCCCTTATGTGTACCCTGTGTATATCTCTCTGCTTTAAATGTGTTTCTTGTAAATAAAATATTGTAGGATTTGGGTTTTTAATCCATTCTGCTATCTGCTTCATCCCATTCACATTTATAGTTATGATGACTGTTTATTTCTCTCCATGCTATTTTTCACCTGTTTATCTCCCCCACTCTGATCCCCCATGCTCTCCCTTCTCACAAGTGTTTTACTTTTGATCACCACCTTCCTCAATATCCCTTCCCTTGTATCAGTCCCTCCCCTACCCCTTCTATTATCACCATCCCTTTTTTAACTTCCTTATAGGGTAAGATAGATTTCTATATCCATCAAAGTGTTTGTTATTCCCTCTTTGAGCCAGCTTTGATGAGAGTAAGGTTTAATCTTTGCCCATGTACCCCATCTTCACCTCCATTATGATAGTTCTTTCATGGCTCTTTTTGTGTATGGGGGGGGTCTCTCTTTTGTTACCCTAATGGTGGTAATGTTCTTAGAAGTTACATAATGTAACAAGTTTGACTTATTAAGTCCCTTACAATTTTTCATGTTTATCTTTTCTTGCTTCTCTTAAGTCTTGTGTTTTAAGGTCAATTTTCTACTTCATCTCATCTATTCATTAGGAATGCTTGAAAGTCCTATTTCATAAAATGTCCATTTTTCCCAGTGTGAGGAAATAATGGGATTTGGCAGACACCCAGGGGCCCTACCTGAAGATTGATTTGGAATTGATTGAATTGGGTGAGACTGAGTGAGAACCTATTTAAGGTTGATTAAATTGAGACCACACCTGGCCAGCCCCAAGTGGGGTGTTGTTCTCAGAGGCTATGGACTAAGACATCAACACGAGATAACCCTCAACCAATCAGCTTGAAGGACCTCCCCTTCTGGGGGAGGGAGATGGGAAGTAGGAAGTAAGGCTGGCTCCTTGGGTCTACTCTTTCATTCTGGAACCTCAGGTTGGCTGAAGGAAGGAGAAGAAGAAGTCCATTCTGAACCCTAGGGTAGATAAGGCTTTTGCTTAAACTTTCTGAACTCCACTTGTTCTCTCTTTACTCTTTAATAAATGCTTAATGCCCAGAAACTGATGCTAAAAGCTTCTAATTTAAGGTGATCACAGATTTAGTTTTAAACGTCACACCAGGAATGATTATACTCAGTTTTTCTTGAACTGTAATCCTACCTCCTTTGCCTTCCAGAATATCATATTCCTATCCCTTCACTCCTTTAACATGATAAATACTAAATCTTGTAATAACCTGACTTTTGTTGTTTTGTTGTTGAGTTGTATCAATCATGTCAAACTCTTAGTGATCCCATTTGGGGTTTTCTTGGCCAAGATTCTGGAGTGGTTTGCCATTTCCTTCTCTAACTCATTTTACAGATGAGGAGACTGGGACAGACTTAAGTGACTAGCCCAGAGGGTCACCCAGTTACAAAAAGTCTGGGGCCATATTGGAGCTCAGGAAGATGAGTGGTCTATCCATTGTTCCTGCAAAAACAAAACAAAACAAAAAGAACCCATGTGTAACTTTACATTCTGACAAAAATACTTTTTGAATTATGATTTCTTGCACCTAAATGAAAAATCACACTTCCTATATCTTCACAATACAGGATACAGTGAAACACACTTCCAGCAATGAAACATGCCTGAATTACATTAGGAAAAGTGTATAGAGAGAAAAAAAAAAAACAGTTAAGAAGCATCCTCTACTATGTATCAAGATAATAGAATGTGGTAGATGAGGGAATTTAGCAGATACGCAGGGGCCCATCTGGAGATTGATCTAAACTGATTGAATTGGGTGAGAGTGACTGACTGCTGACTGGCTAACTTCTAGTTAACTAGATTGTAAGCACATCTGGCTGGTACTTAAGAGGGTACTTAAGAGGGTATTGTTCTCAGAAGCTAAAAACTTTGAACTTTACATCGAGACCACCTTCGGGTTCAGTGAACCAATGAATTTGAATGATGCTATCCAATCAGCTTGAAGAACCTCCCATTTCTGGGAGGAGGACATGAAGGAGGAAGTGAATGCTGGCAGGGAACTTCTTCCTCTTTGGCTGGAGAGATTGGTGTGGTGGCAGGACTTCACATGGGAGTTTAGGAAGACTAAGATTTCCATGCTATAAGAAATCTGTTCTCAATCTTTCTCTCTTTACTTATCTTATATCCTTTAATAAACCCTTAAAAGTCTAAACTCTTGGTGAATTTATCAGTGATTTTAGCCAGTTTCCCCCAAAACTGGGGGGGAGGGACAAATTAGAACCCACATTTAGATTTTTAAACAACACAACTGTAAACTGTTAACTCAGCAGGAAAAGGAAGGAATGGTGGAGATGGGGGAAGAAGCCCCCAGGACTTGAATAATGTATCCTGCCTACTGAGGACACATTATTCCTCTCAGATTTGTTGAACAGTTTTCTCTCTCTTTTTATTCCTTGTTATAATGGATAATTCTTTGCATAAAGAAGGGGGAAGAATATATTGGCAGGGGGAAAGGCAATGTAAAAACAAACATATCAATAACATTTAAAAATACAACTTAAAATTTTGTAGAATAATAAAAATATGCACTGAGCCTATAAGAATAGCTAGGTGTCATTCCCCATTTGAGAAATGGTCAAAGGATATGAACAGGCAGTTTTCTGATGAAGAAACCAAAGCTATCTATTCCCATATGAAAAAATGCTCTAAATCTCTAATGATTAGAGAGATACAAATTAAAACAACTCTGAGGTACCATCTGACACCTATCAGATTGGCTAAAATGACAAAAAAAGAAAATAATAAATGTTGGAGAAGCTGTGGAAAAATTGGAACACTAATGCATTGTTGGTGAAGCTGTGAACTGATCCAACCATTCTGGAGAGCAATTTGGAATTATGCCCAAAGGGCTATAAAGCTGTGCATACCCTTTGACCCAGCAATACCACTTTGGGGTCTTTTTCCCAAAGAGATCATGGAAGGGGGAAAAGGACCCACATGTACAAAAATATTTATAGCTGCTCTTTACGTGGTGGCAAGGAATTGGAAGTTGAGGGGATGCCCATCAATTGGGGAATGGCTGGACAAGTTGTGGTATATGAATGTAATGGAATACTATTGTGCTGTAAGAAACGATGAGCAGGAGGAGTTCAGAGAAACCTGGAGGATCTTGCATGGGCTGATGACGAGTGAGATGAGCAGAACCAGAAGAACATTATACACAGTATCAACATCGTGTATTGATCTACTGTGATGGACTACATTCTTCTCACCAATGCAGTGGTACAGAAGAGTTCCAGGGAACTCATGATGGAAGAGGATCTCCAAATCCAGGTAAAAAAAAAAAAAAGAACAGTGGAGTATAGATGCTGAATGAACCATACTATTTCTTTTGTTTTTGGTGCTGTTGTTTTTCTATTTTGAGGTTTTTCCTCATTGCTCTGATTTTTCTCTTATAACATGACATGCAGCAATATGTTTAATGTTATTATGTATACACACAACACACATATATTATATATATATATATATATATAACCTATATCAGATTACCTACTGTCTAGGGGAGGGGAGAGGGAGGGGAGGGAGAGAGAAAAATCTGAAATTAGAAAGCTTATATGAACAAAAGTTGAGAACTATCTTTACATGTAACGGAAAAAAATAAATAAAATACTTTATTAAAAAAAATAGCTAGGTGGCCCAGTGGATAGAGTGGAATCAGCAGGAACTGAGTTCAAATTTGGCCTTGAATTCTAACTAATGATCCTGGAGAAGTCAATTAATCTTGTTTAACATACACTTTCCTCACCTCTAAAACAAACAGGAGAAGGACATGGCAAACAATGCCAGTATCTTTGCCAAGAAAACCCCAAGTTGGGTGAGGAAGGATCTCACAAGACTAAGCAATTTCCTGATTCTGTTCTTTTCTGTTTTCTGAAAATTTGGATAATTGTTTCTCCTATTGTTTCTGCCCTTATTCATGATCTTGCAGAGAGCGGTCAATGGCTTGGCAATCCTATTTATCAATTCTTAAAATACTAAGGGAGAAAGTAGGGGCAACTAGGTGGCACAGTGGATTGAGGCTCATCCTTCATTCTCTAAGAGGACCGATGACACTGATGCAGGACTGAGATCCTTCATTCCAGTCTCCAGAACACCTAGGGGAGATAATCCCTATTAGGTGTGGCTGCTGCCTGAGTGGTGCCAAGGTGATAGAGATAACTCCAGAAATCAGAACAACTAACCCTCACTCGACTTCTCCCAACCCACCCCCCAATAAGGGACATTCCACCCTCATGCAGGTGATCACCCCATCTACCCCCATAAGAGAGTTGTTCCCAGTCTGGTTTGGGAAGGAAAAATTCTGAACTTTCCTCCCCGCCAGGTTCTGTTGTACTGAATAAAACTGTTCTTTTATCTCTTATTAGCACATGCATGAGAGTGTAATTCTTTACATAGGAATACCTAAGGACCCGCACCACCAATTTCTCGGTGACAGTAAAGTTTGAAGTAAAAGGTGTCTTATTTTGCCTTCATTAGAGTCAGTCAAGGAAGGGAAGACTCCCCCATGCAAGAATCAAGAAAACCTGAGTTCAAATCCAACACTTGTTAGATGTGTGACCCTGGGCAAATCACTTCACCTTGGTCCCCACATCTATAAAATGGGGACTATACCAGCACCTGCTGCCCAGGTTGTCAGGAGGACCACAGGAGAGAATCCCTGTAAAACACTGGGCACACACAGGTCCGTGACCCCCATTGTCCAGGCCAGATGACCTGCATCCTCCAACCACAGCCAGACGCTCCCCAGAGCAGAGAAAACAGAAGCCCAGAAGGGATAGAGAAGCTCTGCCTTCAGCTCCTGGTCACTTCTCCTGCCACCGACCCCCCCCCCCCCAAACAGGGCCCTGCTCTGGTCCTCGGCCTTTCCCCCACAGAGCTTCCAGCCAAGGCCAACCTCCTGGGGTCCTTCGGTCCGGCTGTTGGCCGACGTCCTCTTGACCTCTCCTGTCTGCCCTGTGCCCACTCCTGTCCTGATCCTCCGCCCCGCCCCGCTTTCATCTCCTCCACGTGTCTCTGGCAGAGCCGGGGAGGGAAGCAAGCGCCCCGGGCATCAACCCCCCCACACACACACACACACACCCCGCGGGTTTTCTTCCTGGGACCCAGGGCTTCCTTTGGTGTCCTCCTCCTGGGCCTGGGGAAGGTCCCTGCATACAGGAAGCGTCTAATAAGAGGTGGTGGACTGCTGCTGACTGGCTGCGGGAGGAAAGAGGTGGCCTAGGGGAGAGGGCAAGGGCTGATTAGGTTCTGAGGAACCCGAGGGCCTCCCCCACCCCCAGTTCTGGGGCCCCAAGACTCGTGACTGCCCTTGGGCAATGGGGCAATGAATGTCAGGCAGGAGGGAAGGGGAGGAATAGAGGGGACGGGGCTCCAAAAGCAGGGAGGGGCAGGGAGGGGCGGGGCTCCAAGCCAGGCAGGGGCGGGAGGGAGGGAGGAGCGAGGCAGGACTTCATCACAGGTGAGTCAGGAACGCGCCGCAGAAGCTGAAGCCTACGATTGAGACTACGATTCCCAGAAGGCCTTGTTAACCAGAGGAGCATTTTCCAAAGAGTACGGCCCGGACTTGACGTCGCTTCCGCCAGTCTCCTTTCAGCCTCTGCCATGCTTACAAATGGTCATTTTCCTCTTTTCTACTGTCTTCTCCCCTCGAAAGCCAGGTCAGTGGGATCAGACCGCGTGCCCATCGCACCTGGAGGCCCGCTGCAGGGTGCGGCGGGGTCGGAGCATCGGGGTCTCATTGGGGAGCACGGAAAGAACGGGGGAGCGTCCCCCAGAGCCCTTGAGGGGCACCCCATACCCCGAGGGCGGCCCAGGGATGGGGGTGGGCCCGTGGGTTGTGGAGGCGGAGCCGGATTCCAATCCAGCCTCCGACAACCCTGGACTCCAGGACCCAGTTAGGCCTCAGTCCTTCGTCCATTCATGCTCCACGTCTGGTCCTGGGCCCTGCTTTCACTTGGGCTTCTCCTCCTCCCTGCATCCTCCTGGCTGTCACCTCCTCGGGGAAGCCTCCTTTGATGCTGCTGGTGACCTGGTCTCTCCCTTTCCTGAAACTGCCAACTCTGTGTCCGTGCCCAGACTTCACTGTCGCCCAGCCCCGCCCCCCCTCCCCCGCAGCATCCTCCTCTCGCTGCAGAACGCCCCCTGGGTACCACTTCTTACAGGAAGCCTCCTCTGCTGGCCTAGCCATCAGGGCCCTCTGCTTGGTTTCTCTCTAAGGGGATGGTCTCCCAAAGACCAGTCACTTCCAGCAGAGAAAGGAGTGTTTTCTGCTGCTCCTTTCCCACCTCCACCCCCGCCGCCCCACACCAGCCCCACTCCCTCATCTCCCCCCCACCAGTGGAGAAGTGAGAATTTCTAGCCTCTGAGTAGGGGACACAGGGAGCTTGAGCTGGACTTCTCATGATTCTCCTTTCCTCTCCAGAACCTTGGCCTCTTGTGGCCCCTGCTCTTCCCCACTAGGTGCTTTCACTGCACAAGGGAATGGCTCCTGTGCGCCTGACAACCAACCCTGGAAGGGTGAGTGGGGACTGCTGCTTTCCTGAGATATCCTGTCACTTTGAAGACCATTGGATACATTTCTTTTTGGTAGACAACCCTAGAAACTGTGGGCATCACAGAGTCATCTATTTAGAGTTAAAAGATAATACAGAAGTCACCTATATATCCTTCCTTTGCAAAGAAATTACCTGGGGCAGCTAGGTGGTGCAGTGGATAAAGCACCTGCCCTGGATTCAGGAGGACCTGAGTTCAAATCTGACTTCAGACATTTGTCACTTACTAGCTGTGTGACCCTGGGCAAGTCACTTAACCCTCATTGCCCTGCAAAAAAAAAAGAAAGAAAGAAAGAAAGAAAAGAAACTACCTTACCTTTACTTTGATTTTTAAAACATTTTAAAATTTGAGGGTTCCAAATTGTTTACCTCCCTCCAGTCCATCCACCACTCATTGATGATGCAAGCAATAGGGTACACATTATGCATGTGAAGTCATGCAAAACATTTCCATATTAGCCACATTGCAAAATGGAAAAAAATGCTTTAATCTGCAGAAAAGAGTTCATAATTTGTTTTCATTTTTCATCATGAATCCTTTGGAAATTTCATGGATCTTTGTATGGATCAGAGTGGATAAATCTTTCACAGCTGATCATTGTTACAGTATTGCTGTTACTGTACAGAATGTTCTCCTGATTCTTCTTAGTTTTCTTTGCCTCATTTCATACAAGTTTTTCCAGATGTTTCTGACAACCCCCTTCCCTCCTCCTCCTCCTTCCCTCCCATTTTAGCTAATCTGAGTATTGTGAAATGGTGTCTCTCACTTGTAATTTGCATTTCTCTTTTAGTTCTTTAGAAAAGAATTTTTATTAGACAATTGACAGTTTTGATTTCTTCTTTTGAAAAGTGCTTATTCATAGCCTTTGACTTTTTTTTTTCAATTGGGGAATGGCTTTTATAAAGTTTGTATAAGTTTGCCCGAGTTCCATATATATTTTAAAAATAAAGCCTTTATTAGAGAATTTTACTTTAAAATCTTTTTTTCCGCCATTTTCTTGTTTGCCTTTATATTTTGGCTGCACTGATTTTGTTTTTACAAAGACTTAAATTTCATGTAATCAAAATTATGCATATAAATTTCTGTGATTCTTTGTGTGTCTTGTTTGGTCATAAATTCTTCTCTTATCCGTAAAATATGACAGGTAAATTCTTACTTTTCTCATGATATCATTCTTCATGTTATAATCATGTGACCATTTTGACCTTGAGATATTGGTCTATGTCTAGCTTTTGCCAGACTCCTTTGCAGCTTTCCCAGCACTTTTTATCAAATGGTGACTTCTTGTACCTAAAGCTTTCATCCTTGGGTTTTTGAAGCACTAGATTGTTATGGTCATTTACTTCTGCATTTTGAGTACATAGTCTTATTTCACAGATGAACCACTGTATTTCTTTGCCCTCACCAGATTGTTTTGATGATTACTGCCTTTTATTATTGTTTGAAATCTGGTACTGTTAGATTGCCTTTCTGCAGTTGTTTTTTTAAAAATATATACCCTCAATATTGTTGACCTTTTGTTCTTCCTGATAAATTTTATTATTTTTCCTTGGTGTATAGAAAAATTATTTGGTACTTTGATTGCTGTGGTATTGAATAAGTAAATTAATTTGGTTGGAATTGTCCACTTAGCCATGAGCAATTATTATTTCTCCAGCTGTTTAGCTCAGTCTTTATTTGTGTGAAAAATGCTTCATCCAGTTCCTGGGTATGTCTAGGCAGAGAGATACCACAATATTTCATGCTGTCTGCAGTTATTTTAAATGCAATTTCTAATTTTATCTATTGATGCTGGGTTTTGTTGGTAATGTACAGAAATGGTGATGATTTATGTGGGTTTATTTTATATCCTGCAATTTTGTTTCAAGTTGTTTTGTGATTGTTTCACCAGAGTTCTTATAAGTATATCATCATATCATCTGCAAAGTATGATGATCATTGTTTCCTTGTTGCCTTATTCCTTCAATTTCTTTTTCTCATTTTAGTGCCATAGGTAATGTATCTTGGACAATATTGAAAAAAAGTGTTCATAATGGCCATCCTTGCTTCAAGCTTGCCTAAAAGGGTTGATGATGGCCATCTTTTTGGGAAGGCTTCTAGTTTATCTCCATTACAGATAATGCTTGGTCTTGATTTTGGATAGATACTACTTACCATATTAAGGAAAGCTCCATTTATTCCTATGCTTTCTTATGTTTTATAGGAGGCATGAGTGTTATATTTTTTCAAAACCTTTTTCTACATCTATTGATATGAATATATGATTTTTTTTTACTAACATGGTCAGTTATGCTTATAGTTTTCCTGATATTAAACCTGCTCTGCATTCCTGGTACCAACCAACCAGTGTATGATATTTATGATACATTGTTGGAATCTCCTGCTAATATGTTCTTTAAAATTTTACCTTGATATTCATTAGTAAAAATGGTTTTGTTGCTTTCTATCTCTGTTTCTGCTCTCCCTGGTTTTGTTACCAAAAATATATTTGTGTCAGAGAAAATATGTGGTTGGACTCTTTCTTTACCCATTTTTTTCCCAAATCCTTCATGTAGGATTGGAATTAATTGTTCTTTAAAAGTTTGGTTGAGGGGCAGCTAGGTGGCGCAGTGGATAGAGCACCGGCCCTGGAGTCAGGAGTACCTGAGTTCAAATCCGGCCTCAGACACTTAACACTTACTAGCTGTGTGACCCTGGGCAAGTCACTTAACCCCAATTGCCTCACTAAAAAAAAAAAAAAAAAAAAAAGTTTGGTTGAGTTTACTTGAATATCTTTCTGGTCCTGAGGATTTTTTTTTAGGGAGTTTGTTTATGGCTTATTTAATTTCCTTTCTATTAAAGTTATTTTAGTACTCTTCTGGTCATCTGTGACACATTTTTGTAAGAATTCATCCATTTCACTTAGATTGTCAATTTTATTAATATGATTTTGGGCAAAATAACTCCTAATAATGGCTTAATTTTCATCTTCCTTCTTGATGCATCCACCCTTCTACTTTTTGATAGTTTCTTGGTGTGTTTTCTTAAATCAAATTAACTACTGGGTCATCTATTTTATTGGTTTTTCATTAAACTGTCTTTTAATTTGATTAGTCAAGTGGCTTTTTTACTTTAAATGGCCAGCTTTGCCAGGGTTGTGTATGAATGTGTTACCCATCAATGGGACGGCATCTCTTTCTTGTCTCCCTCCTTATATATGTGGAGCAAGCCCAAGATGGCCTGCTCAGGGACAGTTTGTTTTTTTCATGTAAGGTAGCCAAGGTGGGCAGCTAGGTGGCGCAGTGGATAAAGCACTGGCCCTGGATTCAGGAGGACCTGAGTTCAAAGCCAGCCTCAGACACTTGACACTTACTAGCTGTGTGACCCTGGGCAAGTCACTTAACCCTCATTGCCCTGCCCAAAAAAAAGGTAGCCAAGGAACATTTATGAAGTTCTTATCATCTGACAGGTACTGTGCTAAATTCCAGGGATACAAATACAAACAAAAATAAAGACGGTATCTGCCCTAATGAGTTCATAATCTCATGGGGGAAGACAACTTACACAAGGGAGCTGAAGAAAGTGTGAGTAGAGGGAGAGGAAGATGCCACAGGTACATGATATTAGCATTGGGAAAGTCAGAAGCAGAGCTGGCAGGGAGTGAAGCAAGACTAGCCTGGACCCTTC
Source organism: Dromiciops gliroides (assembly GCF_019393635.1). Taxonomy (NCBI): domain Eukaryota; kingdom Metazoa; phylum Chordata; class Mammalia; order Microbiotheria; family Microbiotheriidae; genus Dromiciops; species Dromiciops gliroides. The sequence continues at coordinate 662,922,063 of NC_057862.1, forward strand.
ACAAAATGGAGACCACAGGGCTTCCTGGTTTCTCTAAAACAATCTCTTTCATAATTTCTTAAGGCACAATATGAAAAAAGGGGTGGGGGTATGGCTAGGTGGCATAGTGGATAGAGCACCAGCCCTGGAGTCAGGAGGACCTGAGTTCAAATCCGGCCTCAGACACTTAACACTTACTAGCTATGTGACCCTGGGCAAGTCACTTAACCCCAATTGCCTCACCAAAAAAATTTTTTAAAAAAAGCCCAATATAATTCCACTGCGTTTCTTTCTTTCTTTCTTTCTTTTTTTTAAACTTTCATTTATTTATTTATTTTGTGGGGCAACTGAGGTTAAATGACTTGTGCAGAGTCACAAGTGTCTGTGGCTAGATTTGAACTCACATCCTCCTGAATCCAGGCCGGTGCTCTATCCACTGCGCCACCTAGCTGTCCCTCCACTGCATTTCTGATCATTTGTTTAGCTCTTCACAAATGGATGAATATCTTTGTTCTTACTTCTTTGTTATAAGAAAAAAACCTGATAAAAATACTTTTGTGCTCATGAGTCTTTTTCCTCTCTCTATTTTTGATGTCTTTGAGAGTATAGGCCTAATTCTATAGCTAGATTGGAGGATACACACTGTTCAATAATTTGGGGGGCATAGTTCCACATTGCTTCCTGAAATGGAATTATTATTCTATTAATTCACAAATCTGCCAGAAGTATTTTAAAATTCTTATTTATCTGAAACCTCTCCAAGAGTTTTCTTTTTCTGTCACCTTGCTAGTTTGATAGGTTGTAAGACAGTATGAAAGATTCTTTTCAATGTGCATTTCTCTTATTAATGAATAGGTGTACTCTGGGGGCAGCTAGGTGGCGCAGTAGATAAAACACTGGCCCTGGATTTCAGGAGGACCTGAGTTCAAATCTGGCCTCAGTCACTTGACACTTAACTAGCTGTGTGACCCTGGGCAAGTCACTTAATCCTCATCACTCCACAAAAAATAAAAATAAATTTAAATTCAAAAAATAAAATAGGTGTACTTTTCATATGTTTCTTGATAGTTTGCTTTTCTTCTTAGAACTGCTTCTTTTTATTGTGTGACTATGGGAGTGGTTCTTGTTCTCTTGTGCTTCAAACACTTTTCATATTCTTTGTAAAAATGTTTAATAAATAATAAATATTAGGTTTACTAAAAGCTACAAAGAATTTTAGTTTGTAGTGGGTATTGAAACCCTGGAAAACATCCATGAACTTGTTTGACTAATATTCAAATTATATAGCATTCTTCTATCCTGGCAAGGTTAAGGAAACTACAAAGAATCACATGTTGAGATTGTCAATTTAAGGACTTATTTTCCTTCCAATACTAGATATTTCTTGAAACACCCCTTACAGGATTTGTGTAAATGTATTATGCATATAAGCTTATCAGTACTTATTTTATTTGAAAGAATGACTGTTAGTAGCAGACAAGACCATAAACACACACTTATAACATGCTATATACCCCTTTGGACTGTTACAAAGGGGCCTGTCTGATCAGATTATGTCCAGATGTCTACTTCATGATCTTATGTCAGTTGCCCAGGAGGTTTTCCCTTTATCTTTCACTCTGTATATTGACATTCCCTACTCTTGCTTTGAGCCTGATGTCATTGGATTCCTTCAAACCAGCCACATCTTTATGGCAATTGATGGGTAACTTTTTTTCCTAATTTCCTAACTTGTTTTTCTCAGGATTTGGAAAGCTGTGTGCATTTTCCCAAGAAATAGTCAGAAGTTTCCCACCTAGAGTAGCACTTCTGTAGAGGACTAGAGTACAGAATTGGAAAAGAAATGAGTGTGAGTCCCTGGTAGAACCAGTACCCAGTAAACCAGGAGGTGCCCTTGGAGGCAACTCTATCAGCAGTGGCAATGTCAGCTTCTGGAGCTCTCAACCCACAGATGGTAAAGTGAGGGTCTGACGACTTGTCATAAGGAGGAGGCCCTTTGCTAGCAGGGGTAGATAATTCTGTTGTACTGCCCATACATGGTTCTGGGTCCTATTCCCATGGTACAGTCCTAGGAAAAGGAGGAGCACTCACACACCAAAGCTTGCAGCTACAGGGGAACAGGGACCCTGGTCTCAGTTCCACGGTAGCAAAGAGTACTTGTGGTCACTCATAGATCAGAGCACAGGTCAGCAGAATAGTAAATGCACCTCTCCTTAGGTAATACCACCTTGGAAGAACTAAAAATTTACAGACTCCACAGAACTAGCTCTGAGAATAGCTACCCAAAAACCCTGAAGCTGGGGACAGTACCCCTTCCACCCTGGGATAGAGCCCCACTTTAATGAATTTAAAGTCAAGACAAAGGCTGAAAAAAGAAAAGAATTAGAAAGGCTGGAAAATGAGCAAACAAGAACAGCAAAAAAGAACCAGATCATAGAAAGTACGGTGCCATGGATGATCAAAACACACTCAGAAGAAGACAACAAAGTCCAGAATACTGGATCCATAGCTTCAAAGAATGATGAAAATTGGCCTGAAGCCAGAAAGAAGATCTCAGAAAAGGATTTTAAAGATGAAATAAGAGAGCTAGAAGAAAAGTGGTTTTTGGTTGGTTTTTGGTTTTTGGTTGGGCAATGAGGGTTAAGTGACTTGCGCAAGGTCACACAGCTAGTGTCAAGTGTCTGAGGCTGGATTTGAACTCAGGTCCTCCTGACTCCAGGCTGGTGCTCTATCCACTGCACCACCCAGCTGCCCCTTTTTCTTTTTTGTTTTTGTTTTTGTTTTGTTTTTTGGTTGGGCAATGAGGGTTAAGTGACTTGCCCAAGGGCTAGAGGAAAAATTGGGAAAAGAAATGAGAGTGATGTAAGAAAATCATGAAAAATGGCAGCAGTTTAGTAAAGGAAGTACTAGAAAATTCTGAGGGAAATAACCCTTAAAAAACCAGACTAGGCCAAATAGAAAAGGTGACACTAAAATCCATAGAAGAGAAAAACATCTTAAAAAGCAGAATTGGCCAAATGGGAAAAGAAATAGAAAAATTCCCTGAATAAAATAACTCCTTAAAAAGTTGAAATGGGGGGCAGCTAGGTGGCGCAGTGGATGAGCACCGGCCCTGGAGTCAGGAGTACCTGAGTTCACATCCGGCCTCAGACACGTAACACTTACTAGCTGTGTGACCCTGGGCAAGTCACTTAACCCCAATTGCCTCACTAAAAATAATAAAAAAAAAAAATAAAAGTTGAAATGACAAAATCAAAAAGGAGGTACAAAAGGTCAGAGAAGAAACCAAGTCCTACAAATTAGAATTGGGCAAGTGGAGGTAACAATTCCATGAGACATGAAGAAGCAATGAAACAAAATTAAAAGAATGAAAAAATATCAGAAATGTCCAATATCTCCTTGGTAAAACAACTAACCTGGAAAATAGATACAGAAGAGATAATTTGAGAATTATTGGACTAATTGAAAGCCATGATCCAAAGGAGCCTGGACATTGTCTTTCAAGAAATTATCAAGGAAAACTGCCCTGATATTCTAAAACCAGTGGGTGAAATAGAAATTGAATGAATCCACTGACCAACTCATGAAAGAGATTGCAAAATGAAAACTTCCAGGAATAGGATAGCCAAATTCCAGAGCTCCCACATCAAGGAGAAAAGATTACAGGCTGCTAGAAAGAATTAAGATATAGTGCAGCCAGTCAGGCTAACACAGCTACTAGTTTAAAAGATCAGAGGGCTTGAAATATGATACTCTAGTAAACAAAGAGCTGAGAGTAAAATCAGGAATCACCTACCCAGCAAAACTGGAAGTAATCCTTTCAGGGGTTGGGGGGTTGGAAATTCAGTGAAGTAAAGGACTTCAAAGCTTTCTTTATGAAAAGACCATGGCTGAAGAGAATAAAATGGGCTTTCTAATAGAAGACTCGAGAAAAACTGAAATGTAAACATGGAAGAGAAAACATAAGGGATTCAATAAGGTGAAATCCTTTACATTTCTACATGGGAAAATGATACTTGTAACTCCTGAAAACTTCCTCACTGTTAAAGGTAGTGAAGAAGAGAATGCCCTGTGACTTGAACATGATGGGATGAAATCCTTGCTTAGTCTTGGCAGGTTGACTCCCCAAGTTTTTTATATTGTCTACATGTCCTTTAAATGGGATATCTTTTTCCGTATCTGGTTGCTGGGCTTTGTTGTTAATATAAAGAAATGCTGGATTTATGTAAACTTATTTTGTATCTTGCTTTCTTTTACCAAATTGTTGAGTCTCTTCATAATTCTCTTGCAATCTTCTGATTCCTTTTCCCAACTTCTCTTGTTTTTAAAAGCCTTTGTAAGCTCTTCCAGAAATTCTTTTGGGGCCTTAAACCTATTTACATTTTTCTTTGAGGCTTCACATGTTGCCATTTTGACACTATTGTCCTTTGCTAAATTTGTGCCTTGCTCCTCCTTGTCACCATAGTAACTTTGAATAGTCAAGGTGTTTTTTGTTTGTTTTTTGCTCAACTTTTTTGTCTATTGTGTTACTTTGTGCTTTTATGTAAGAGATGGGTTCTGCCCCTGTACTGTCCCAAGCTTCTTGAGCTTGGGTTTGGGGCCTTGCCGTTGCCTTTAACTGGGCCTCAGGGGCTCCCCTTCCATCACTTTCATTCAGATTTTTCTTCCTGTGCTGGTAAACTACTTCCCTGGTCCAAAGTTGGTTCTGAAGCTTTTAAAAATGTTGTTTTTTTAAGGGAGTTCAGGAGGGTTTGAAGGCATTCCCTCATTCACCCATCATGGAACTGGAATTCCCTTAATAGTTATTTTTACATGCAATTGGGGGATAATGAAATATGAAATGTATTTTTATGCATTCTTTTTTAAAAAGAGAGAAAGAAGGTGACTAGCAATGAAGAGATCATGCTGACTGCTCAAAAGATCTGAGAATGTTTCACCTATAAATACTCAGGTGCGAAATTATATCCATGGTTCATTATTTCATTTTCATTGTTTTATTTCATTGAGGAGAAAAGGATTCTTAGGCATAATTCTACTTGAGCTTAGAGGGCAGAAGTAGTAGCCATGGGTACAGCTTTTAAAGTTAATGTTATTGGAACCACTAAAACAATAAATGTTAATTAAGTACCTACTATGTTCCAGGCACTACGTTAAGTGTGAGGATACCAAGGAAGGCAAAAACAGACCCTGCCCTCAAGGAGCTTACAATGTAATGGGAGAGGAATTGTTTGAATGCCTGCTGTGTACCAGGCACTGTACTGTGCATCACAGAAATGAATGAAACAACCCATACTGCCAAGAACTTTACATTCAAACTTCCTAACAGTGAGAACTCTATCTGGGTAGCTCAGTTATTTTTGGTGTTTCAGGAATCAGTGACATTCCAGGATGTGGCTGTGGAATTCACCCAGGAGGAGTGGGCACATTTGAACCCATCTCAGAAAAACTTGTACAGGGACGTGATGTTGGAGAACTATAGCAACCTGGTCTCTTTGGGTAAGAACAGCTCCTCCTTTGGAGTCTTGATATATGTATGGAGACTTTCAAGATTTCAGGAGTTCTTCCTGGCCTACAAAAGAAATTGTCCCTATTCCTTTTGTAGCCAAGAGACAGATTACTTGGGGTACCTGTTTGCTGGGGAAAAGGTCTTTGTTTAATATGATTGGAAACTGAATTGTTGATTTGTTATTATCCTAGACCCTCTGTGTTGCTTCACATTCAAGATTTTCTGTTTAATCCCAGTGGAGGTATCATCTCATACTCAAAGTGTTCCCATTGTCTAAGCAGGGAGTGTGTGCAATGTTCTCTTTTTCCCAAATCCTGCTCTGTAACCCATTCCCCTACACTATAAACTATCCTTCAGTGATCATTTGGTACCATCATTGAGGTCTTCCTAGCCTCTGTACTTTTCTTTTTCCCAAAAAGGAGCATAAACTTGTTTTGGTTTCCTTTATTAAATTTTATGGATATTTTAGTTGATTCAGTTCTCCTTCCCTCCTTTCCACCTAAAAGAAAATCCTACATCTCTCCTCAACCAGGCTATTGAGCACTCCACACACACACACACACACACACACACACACACACACACACACACACACACACACACACACATACACACACACATACACACACACAAACAAAAAAGTAAAAAAATGTCAGGCAAAGTCAGCTAACACAGCCATTACCTTTGTTGATATAAGATACATTCTGCACCTTCATTCTCACACCTCTCTACTGGGAGTAGGGTGGAATATTTAAATCATTGGTTTTTAGACAGAATTCTTAAATTACCATCCCAAGCACTTTTTCATTTTCAATGAACAGGATTTGCAGTTTCCAAACGAGATGTGATCTCCCAGATGGGAAGAAAGGAAACATCTTGGATGCCAGAGACAGATATGCCAGGAAGCAGCTGTCCAGGTGACTACATAAAAACCCTGCAGATGAGTCTCTGTCAACCACAGATTTGTAAATCATTTTTGGTCAAAATTCTTAGGAAATGTTAAACAGGGTGGTCTTCTTCAAGCTTGGTCCTGATCAAAGACCTGAGTTGTTGTTTTTTTAAAGAATTTACATTTTCATGCATCTCTTTACTCACATGTACCTCCACTCTCAAAGACAGTTGTTGCCTCAGTACAGGGTAGGTATTTTCTCTTCTGTTCTTTGAAGATTGTCCTGTCTTATTCAGCCATTCTTTATGCTCACTTCCATCAATTCATCATCCATTTAAAAATAAGCACATTACTTAAAACATCAATATGGCTTTTTTCTGAATTTCCTGGTTTTTACTTTTGTTTTGTTTTCATGATTATGTTGCTTTGGTACTGTAATTTTTTATCATAAAAATATTTTATTATTTTCCAGTTACATGTAAAGATAGTTTTCAACATTTGTTTTCATAAGATTTTTAGTTCCAAATTTTTCTCACTCCCTTCCTTACTTCCCCCCTCCTCAAGACAGATAGCAATCTGATATAGGTTATATATGTGTAATCATATTAAATATATTTCTGCATTAAACCTATTGTGGAAAAAGAATCAGAATACAAGGGAAAAACCTCAACAAAGAAAAGAAAAAAAATAGCCAAAAAGTAGAAACAGTATGGTTCAATATGCATTCAGAATCCACATTTTTTTTTCTGGATGTGGAGAACATTTTCTATCCTGAGTTCTTTGGAATTTTCTTGGATCATTGCACTGTTGAGAAGAGTCAAGCCTATCACAGTTGATCATCACACGATGTTGCTGTTACTATGTACAATATTCTCCTAGTTCTGCTCACTTCACTCAGCATCAGTCAACTTAAATCTTTTCAGGTTTTTCCCAAAATCTGCCTGCTCATCATTTCTTACAGCACAATAGTATTCCATTACATTCATATTCCACAACTATTTCAGCCATTCCCCATTTGATGGGCATTCCCTCAATTTCCAATTCTTTGCCACCACAAAGAGAGCTGCTATAAATATTTTTGTACATGTGGGTCCTTTTCCCTTTTCTATGATCTCTTTGGGATACAGACCTAGTAGTGGTATTGCTGGGTCAAAGGTTATGTATAGTCCCATAGCCTTTTGGGCATAGTTCCAAATTGTTCTCCAGAATGGTTGGATCAGTTCGCAACTCCACCACCAATGAATTAGTGTTCCAATTTTTCCACAGCTTCTCCAACAATTATTATTTTCCTTTTTTGTCAAATTGGCCAATCTGATGGGTGTGAGGTGGTACCTCAGAGTTGTTTTATTTTGCATTTCTCTAATCAATATTGATTTTTTCATATGGCAATAGATAGCTTTGATTTCTTCATCTGAAAACTTCCTGTTCATATCTTTTGACCATTTCTCAACTGGGGAATGACTTGCATTCTTATAAATTTGATTTAGTTCCCTATATATTTTAGAAATGAGGCCTTTATCAGAAACACTGGCTGTAAAAATTGTTTCCCAGCTTTCTGCTTCCCTTCTACTTTTGGCTGCATTGCTTCTGTTTGTACAAAAACTTTTTAATTTAATGTAATCAAAATCATCCATTTTGGATTTCATAATATTCTCTATCTCTTGTTTAGTCATAAATTGTTCTCCTCTCCATAGATATGAGAGGTAAATTATTCCTTCCTCTCTTAATTTACCTATGGTATCACCCTTTGTATCTGTATTGTGTACCCATTTTGACTTTATTTTGGTATATGGTATATGCTGTTGGTCTATGCCTAGTTTCTGCCATACTATCTTCCAGTTTTCCCAGCAGTTTTTGTCAAATGCTGAGTTCCTATCCCAGAAGCTGGAGTCTTTAGGTTTACCAAACAGTAGACTACTATAGTCATTTACTGCTGTCTCCTGTGCCTAACCTATTCCATTGATCCACCATTCTATTTCTTAGCCAGTACCAAATAGTTTTGATAACTGCCACTTTATAGTATATTTTGATGTTATTTTTAAAGCATTTAATCATAACCTAGTTTCCCTATCTTTCATCTGTCATTTTACATATCATCCTTTTTTTTCTTTATGTTTTCAAATTATATTTATATAGGCACAGTGATATGTTCACATGATAGGATTTGTTTAGCCATAACTATGTTAGTAAATGTATAGGTTTTCAGTAATGTGCAGTTTCAGAAACAGTTGGTGTGAATATTTTTGAGAGGTGTTTGTTTTCTTTCCATGAAATTTTGACTTAGTAGTGGGATCCTTGAGTCAGTGGTTAGGAAGGTTTTTTGGCACTAGCTTAAATTGCTGTTACTTTTCAGAGAAATGGTAATAGCAGCTGAAAAAGTATCTATTTCAGCATACCTGCCAAATGACTTATAATTTTAAAGTATCTTTTTAATCTGACGACTATTTGTTGGTATATCCCATTGTTTCATTTTGACTTCTCTGATTACCTGAGTTTGAGTAAAGTTTCAGGTAACTATTAATAATTTCTCTAAAGAAAAAATACCTGTATATCTTGATTATTCTCCTGTTTGGAATTGGATCTTACTCTTACAAATTTGTGTTAATTCCTTACAAAATAGTTATGTTGGTTTTCAAATAAAAATTTATGACAACAATTGTCTGATGTGACCCCCTTTTTTCTCATATTTCTTTATTCTCTTAACTTTATGTCTCTTCTTATCTCTGCTCACTCTAAACTCATTGATTCTTCTTATTCTTTCTGTTCAGTGTTTTCCCTTCCTAATTTCACCTCACATGGTATGGACTTATTCATCCCTCCAGGAAATTTCATGCAAGCTAATTCCTTTATATGTAATAAATAAGTCATAACATTTTCATATAAGATAAAGTATGATCCTCATTGGAAGAGCAGTGAGACTTGCCCTATCAGGTGGGAAGGGTAGAGAATAGCTCTAAAAAGCCTTTGAACAACTACAAACCTTGGGAAAGGGGGAAAAGGCAGAATTAATCATCCCTTTATTCTTCCTTACAGAGAGCAAAGAATTTCCTGGAGAAAAACCTTATGTGTGTAAGAAATGTGGGAAGGGCTTCAGATGGAGGATACAGCTTACACAGCATCAGACAGTTCATACTGGAGAGAAGCCATATAAATGTGATGAATGTGGGAAGGTCTTAAGTAGCAATACATCACTTAAGGCACATAAGACAATTCATACTGGAGAGATGCCTTATGAATGTAAGGAGTGTGGGAAGGCATTTAGACAGAGGGCACAGCTTACTCAGCATCAGAGAACTCACACTGGAGAGAAAGTTTATAAATGTGATGAATGTGGGAAGATCTTAAGTAGTAATATATCACTTAAGGCCCACAAGAGAATTCATACTGGAGATATGCCTTATAAATGTAAGGTGTGTGGGAAGGCCTTCTACTTCCTCTCAGAACATAATCGACATCAGAGCATTCATACTGGGGAGAAACCTCATAAATGTAATGAATGTGGGAAAGTCTTCCGCCTTACTGTACAACTTACTCGACACCAGAGCATTCATACTGGAGAGAAACCATATAAATGTGATGAATGTGGGAAGCTCTTTAGAACAAAGAAACATCTTCCTCAGCATCAGAGGACTCATACTGGAGAGAAGCCTTATAAATGTGATGAATGTGGGAAGGCCTTCACAGTGCGGAGGGACTGTATTCAACATCAAAGAATACATACTGGAGAGAAGCCTTATCAATGTGATGATTGTGGGGAGGCCTTCAGAGTGAGTTCACAGCTTAAACAGCATCAGCAAATTAATCATGGAGAAATACCATTTGTATGTAATCAGTGTGGGAAAGGCTTCTTTTGGAATAAGGATTTAAAGCAACATCAGATGAGTCATACTGGAGAGAAACCTTATGAATGTAATGAATGTGGGAAGGCCTTCACAATGAAGAAACGGCTTACTCAACATTACACAATTCACACTGGAGAGAAGCCTTATAAATGTAATGAATGTGGGCAGGTTTTTAGACTAAGGAGTTACCTTACTCAGCACCAGAGAATTCATCCTGGAGAAAAACTCAAGTATAAGGTATGTTGAAAGACTAGAAACAGAACTTCTTATACTACCATTAACTTAGGTTTTATCCATAATTACAACATGACTTTAGAGATTCCACCTGAAGGTAATTTAACTTCCTTTATTTGTGCAATGACTAGAAATCTTAGTCTTAATTTAACTGTCACCTTTGCTACTGTGACATATAATTAGACAACCCTAAATGGAACTAAAGTACCTATCTCAACATTACCTTCTGGACTTGTGACACCTGGGCTTTTTTTTATCTGTGCTGGACAAGCTTTTTCTTCACTTCCCACAGAATGGTATGGTACCTGTGGGATAGCTTATCTGATCTACTGTGACTAAAGAACCATACAAATGGGTTAGTCAATATTAAGACCGCTAGGAACTTGGGTGCATGGTGGCACAGAGAAAAGAGATCCCATTTTGGGGGAAGTACTAATCCAGTAGCAGCATATGGAAAGAGCCCTGGGTTTGAATTCTTATGGGCACTTATTCCCAACACTGGAATCACAGCAGTGATAGATTCCGTTAAAAAAACAAAAACAAAAACTTTTCTTCTTGGGGTAGCTAGGTGGCACAGTGAATAAAGCACTGGGCCTGGATTCAGGAGGACCTGAGTTCAAATCCAGCCTCAGGCACTTGACACTTACTAGCTGTGTGACCCTGGGCAAGTCACTTAACCCTTATTGCCCTGCAAAAGAACAAAACAAAACAAAACTTTTCTTCTGAGCTGGAGAAACTTGCTCAGAATACAGTAGCCATTATTCAACACACATCTCATGTTTTATATCAGCTGCATGCTGAACTTGACTCTGTCTCTCATATGGTTATGGAAAATAGGCTACCATTGGATATCTTGACAGCTGCTCAAAGAGGAGCTTGTGCTATTATTAATCAATTCTGTTGTTCTTATGTAAATTATTCAGGTAATGTTATTAATGATGTTGAGGGATTACAAAAATTACTGAATAGTATTTTGCAAATAGCACAACATACTCATGTACAGGAGAATGCCACTTCATGGTTGGATGCATCCTCCTGGTTCTCATGGATAGCTTCATGATTCAGGAGTAGAGGGTTATTACAATTTATTTTAAAAAGGATCTTAATCATCATAGAAGGTCCTATTCTTGTTAAAATAATTATAAACTGTTGTACTACTCACTTTTCTAAATGTTAATCTGTCTAAAAGCTGTATGTGATAGATGTTCTTTAAGTATATTATCTCAGAAATGAACTCCTCCAAGATGCTACACATATTCTAGATCCTATTTATCTTCCTGATTTACCACATTCTGCAAAATATAAAACTGCACCCTGTTCTTCTTGACATCTGCAACGATCATTCACTATACTGTCTGGAACCTAATTTAATATTGGTGAACCTCACCTCTCCTATACTGTTTGGACTTGATTCTCTCTTTTAGTGCTGACAACAAGATTATCCAGCAGGAAGCAGAAACTGATTCTGTTGCTTTTGAGTGAGACGAACCTACCACATTCTCAAATGTTAAAATGAATGACTGCTCCTGAGCAGCAAACGGATCGACCATTACATACTGTTGCTACTGCTACAGCAGAAACAATGTTGCTTTGTATGATGCGTAGCAAGAAAGGTCGTAGAAAAGTAAGGGGAATTGCACGCTGGCATGGTTGTTACAGTTTTTATAAGAGAGTTATTCAATGTATCGGACCACCTGTTAATGGTAGTGATTGCCCCACCTCTTTTAAATGTCGTGAAAATCCAAGATGGATTCTACATTTTCGCTTTTGTAGATTTCAGAAATGTGTTGAGGTTGAAGTTAAAACCTTCCACTGTAATGGCCTTGTGATAGATTTGATTGTCCGCCATGCAGAAAATGTGTCAAACCATCGTTTTATGGACCTATGAATGATCCCTTTTGTGCTCTTTGTCATTTTTCTAAATAGAATATTCATCATATCTAATCTTTGTTGTGCTTATTATTTTGTAACTTTACTAAATGCAAATCAGTATCCCTGTACTAATATAAGTTGTCCCATCCACATTATTTTTTATGTAATTTTGTACCTCAGTTGGGGATTGCCGTTTCTGGAACTTGTACTACATGTGGACTTCCCTCTCTGCATTGAATTGTATACATTTCTTAGATTGTTAATGATCCAAGAGACAAATTTAGGATTTGTCTTTAGATCAAAGGAGGGATAATGTGAGTGAGATTTTCCCTACCCCTTGGATATATATGATTTACTTATCAGACTGTAAAGACTTGAATCAGTCTTTCCTCCTCTCATACAGGATAGACTGTAAATGCTCTCATATAGAATAGGCTGTAATTGCTTTGTCTTCTCATACATTAAGCATTCTCCTTTGGACCTCTAAAGCTTGTGGTTAGGATGGACCAATCAGGGTAAAGGTCAGAGCTTCTAAAATAGCTACTCTGGAGTTGCTGTGAACCAATCAGTACTGGTAGAATAAGAAGTAAAGCAGAACCCTGATAATGACACTCAGAGTTGACCAAATGACTTAAGAGTGGAATATTGTGTAATAGCCTGGCCCAAGATGGCCACTTCTAAATTTTTTTATGGGTTTTCTACTGCCACATTGTGGTACTAGTGAGCTACATAACTTAGCAACAATGTTATGGAGGACTAATAGATGAGAAGACAACACTAATTATTTGCTTATTGCAGAAATAACTAATAGCATTTATACTGCTTTAATCTTGGGGACTCTATGGGTATAAATATCCCTTTTCCCTATGCCTTGGGGTCTTTGGGTCCTAGACTTGAGACCAGCATTATTGTGAGATAGGATCCCTCTCTCAATAAACCTATTTTCTTTGACTTGGAGACTTTGGTTTTTTGTTTTTTCTTCCTCTAATACTGTGACTTAGAAATTTTCCCCACAATGATCCACAGAATGGTGAAATGTTTAATTTCCACAGTCATATCAATTCCAATACATATGAATTTTAAAAGCATATATTAGCTCTATTGTAATTAGACCTAAATTTGCAAAACAGATGAAATGACAGTGAAAAAGTGAAATACTTAAAACTGCAATGGGTGTTTTACTCCCCAGACCACATACACACACCATGTAAGACAAAGTATGTATAAGCCACTATAGAATTGATCTTTGGTATCAAGCTATCTGGGTGTCTGACTGGTTCTTCCCTGGAAGTGACTCAATCTGAACATGCAAGGGTCTATAATGTATGAATCTGATAAATTTCCATATTACCAAGGTAACCAACAAAATGAGGGTCAGGTAAATCCTTATGCAATTAGCTAGATTAATAACAAAATCATTTGGGGGAGCTTCAGATTTGCCTTTGTCTTCTACCTGAGAAATGCCAAACAGTTAACATTATTCCATAAGTCACGTTTTAGGAAGGTGGGGTTGATAAAGGCTTTCAGTTGACACAAAGTTACAGGAGGAATGGTCTTGATTTCTGAACAACAAAGAAAACAATGTGGGCATGACCCTCTTGAAGACAAACATAAACACCATGAAATTTAAAAAGTCAAAGTAATACAATAATATTAAGTAATATCATGTGTCCTTGTTCCCTTTAACTGCCTCCCAATAGCCATTTCATCCAAACATTTCATTTTGACTTCCAGCTGTTACGTGTAGTCATGTGGTCCCTGGATACACTTCCCTTGGAAATTCTGAAATAGGCCTCAGCATGGCATGCCCTTATCAGAGAAGGTATTGTGCTCTGTGAGCAAAGCAGACTTGAAGTAGCTCAAAAGAAATAGGAGATGTGCAAATTTAGAGAATCCAACAGAAATGTCCACATGGATTATTTGTGCCTGACTTGTGATAGAGCATTCTGAGCTTGTGTTGCTCTAAACAGCCACAGTTGGATACATTGTAACTTGACTCTGACACAGTGGTGCCATTTTGGTGCTCTTCCAAAAGGAAGGACAACAACCAACCAAAGAGAATGATTGCTACCCATCTCTTTAATGAGCCATTCTAGAATTTTCCCACAAACTAAAATGAAGTTGACTGGCAATGAATCATTTGCACTCTGTTCTCTTATCTTTTAGGAAATGTGGAAAACATTTGCCTTTCTTCAATATTGTGCTACTTCTCTCATTTTCCATAACCTTTCAAATATTTCTGACAATAAATGAGCAATCTCACCTGTAGTTCATCCACATGAAATCACTGGAATTCATCCTGGGCATTTAGTCTGAATCATTTCTGTTCTGAAATTTATGGCAAAGAGGTCACACTCCTTTGAAGACAAAACAAAATTAAAAAAAAAAAAGCTCTTTCTGCCATCTTGCAGTGCTGCCACCATGGTGCACATCAATGTCCCGGTAGATTCTCTCAAAAGCATCAACAATGCAGAAAAACGAGGAAAATGCCAGGTTCTCATCAGGCTCTTAACTGTGATGGTGAAGCAAGGTTACATTGGCAAATTTGAGATCATCAGTGATCACAGAGCAGGAAAAATTGTTGTGAATCTCACAGGCAGATGTATGATATGATTATGGATTTGAGTCAGATTAAACTCTGAGGATGGGGTCTGGAAGGTACCCAGCCCTGCCCCAGTATAATTCGTTTAGAAGTTTATTGCTTGTCAAATTCTCACTGTCTCCTTTAAGTTTTATTGCCAATTAACAGTATTTTTACTTCTGCTCAGTCTCCCCACTTGTCAGCTACATATTAGTTTTGTCTGCAATCCATCATGTGTCAGAACCCCAGTCAGTGGGTCAGGGAGTTTGCCCACCAATTCATTACTCGGGACTCAAGAAGAAAGGACAGGGCTCGGCACAGGATACAGCAATTGAGTTGAGACCAGATGTTAAGTGACATGTCTCTTTTTCTCAGAGCAGAATCCCCTTGGCCCTGGGGTCCCAACAATGGATTATTCTTTTCTTCCCAACATAACCGAAGATAAATTTTAACCCTGTCATCCTTTTAGAATTAACACGACTACAGAACAATGCTGAAGCACCTGAGTGACTCTTCCTGTTACTCAGGTTGAATATCTTTAGAGACAGGGGCCGGGAGAGGGGAGTTAGTGGGAACTGTGAGATCTGAAACATCTGTCACTCCCCTGTTTCCTCTTCCTTTGGTTTGACCTTGTTCCCCCTCCCCGTTTCCTCCTTGTTCCTGGAACACGTATGCATGTCTCCATACATTGATCACGAGCTGAACACGCACCCTGGATGAGACAGGATTGGATGTTAGATTGTGAGCTCAACCTAGTGTGTGTGGGGACTTCCCCTCTGACCAACATTCCTATAAAAGGTCAAGGCATGTATTAGCTGGTGTGGCTCAGGCATTGAGCTTGCCCATTCCTATGGGAATGTAATAAATCTGTCTCTGCTTGACTTGGTGGTCTCCTCGAGTTATTTGGGTAAACTGAGGCAGTTTGCTCCATACACAGATGAAACAAGTGTGGTATAATCAGCCCCAGATGTGATGTTCAACTGAAAGATCTGGAAAAGTGGCAGAAGAACCTATCATCCTGTCAGATTGGGTTCATTGTGCTTATAACGTCAGCTGGCATCATGGACCATGAAGGAAGCAAGATGAAAACACTCAGGAGGAAAAATCCTGGGATTCTTTTTCTAAGGGTATGAGAGGGACATAGGGATATGACCCTCCACTGAGATGGAAAGTGCCCCCCTCTTTGGCCTAGTGATCTGATCTCAAAGTCTTAAAGCCCCTTAGAGCTCCCTGTTTCTCTCTCTCTCAGTTTTTTTTTTCTAGAGAGAGGCAATAGCAGGAAGCTACTATCCCCCTTTCTAAATATAGGCATATCAACTTAAAAATTGCTTCATAGAGTCTGCACCAAGACATTATGTAGACATGATAAATTGTTGCAGAAACAGAAAATTTTGCAAAATAATCTATGGCTGGGGCACTCTGACCCGAGAGAGAGACTTATCGCTGAACATTCTAGGAGAATGATTTATTGCTGAACCCAATTACCACATTTTGCTCAAATTAGATGTCTGTAAAGAGTATAAAAACTGCTTGGTTTCCTAATCCCGGTGTGTCACACCTCCTGATTGTCCCAGTGAGTGTGGTACACCTTTCTTTCGAAAGAAATAAAATCAGTGCTTTGGCCTCCTTTCTCCTCGAGTCCCTATTACAGGGGTCAGTGGGTGTACTTCCCATCCCACTCAGGTATAAAACATACATACAAATAAAATGCTCAAATGGACAAATAAAAATCAAGAAGACTACACTGTGTTATCAGATGGAATCATTTCCTTTGATCTAACATGACTTAACTACTACAAAAAAAACCATCTTTTTTGTCATCCTCCTGATGCCATTTTTCCAGGACCATACAGTTCTCGTATATTGATTCTTTGTCATCTGGCCTTGCTTTTATTATCTGTACATTTTGTCTTTTTTTAAAAAATCAACTTAGTTGCTGAGTTTGCCATGGATACACACACGTTAGTCTGTTCAGACATAATTCATTTTCCTACTTGATTGGAATTTTTTCTTTCCCTCTTCAGCATTTTGTTACTGAGTTTCACCCAGTCCTTTTTTGGCTGACTTCCTCCTAGAGCATTTTACTCTATGGGACCATACCCCTGAAACCTTTCCTCTAAACCACTTCAAATCTGCTGTCTCAAAATCTAGAGTACAGTCACATTATGGGGAGGTTGGGGGGGTTATATTTTGGTTTAAAGTAAACGATTTCATAAAATCAAGGTATACATTCTCCTTTCTTGTGATATTAAAATAAATTTTCAAAGATTCTGACCAATTTAACATGAATATTATATCAAAATTATAGCTTAAGCACTTTCATATTTAAAATCATTCTGATGCCCATATGTAACATTACTTTCTGATAAAAAAAAATCCTTTTTGAACTATAATTTTTTGCACCAAAATGAAAAATCACACTGCCTATATCTTCACAGTATAGTTTACAGTGAAACATACCTGCAGCAACCAAACATACTTGAATTACATTAGGAAAAGTTTAGAGAGGGGGATAACATAAATCAGCCAAGTGAAAGAGGTTTATTTCTTTTTTTTAATTTTTTTTTATTTTTGGCAGGGCAATGGGGGTTAAGTGACTTGCCCAGGGTCACACAGCTAGTAAGTGTCAAGTGTCTGAGGCCAGATTTGAACTCAGGTCCTCCTGAATCCAGGGCAGGTGCTTTATCCACTGCGCCCCCTAGCTGCCCCAGGAGGTTTATTTCTAAGAAGTAAATAAGTCGGGGCAGCTAGGGGGCACAGTGGATAGAGCACCTGCCCTGGATTCAGGAGGACCTGAGTTCAAATCGGGCCTCAGACACTTGACACTTACTAGCTGTGTGACCGTGGGCAAGTCACTTAACCCCCATTGCCTAAAAAAAAAAACAAAAAAAGAAGTAAATAAATAAACAGGCATTTCCTTTTTTTGGATACGTCTTTTACCACTAAAAAACATCCCACAATTGTTAGAAAAATAATTTCCTCTGAGCTTGGGAAACAATACTGAAATAAATATATGCCTGTCACTTGAGGTAAGTAAACTCTTGTATTCTGTAATTTCCAGTTGAATGAATCATATATCAGAAAAAGGCAGAAGAATACATTTTCAATTCTTTCCCCCCCCCATCTTTTTGAAAATAACAATTCATGGTAAAATTAAGAGGTTGTGATAGAAAATACATTTAACATAATACATTCATAAATCTGACTACCATTTAATTTGCTTGGTGCTATTTTCTCCTTAAAGAATAGGTATTACCACATGCAATATATTTTGCCTCTTTAATTTTGAAAGTAACAATATCTCAGAAGAGCTGTTGTTGTTTGTCCCTGGTTCTGGAAGAGGACCATAACATTGGGGTGGTGTCATAACTTGCAGTTAATTGGATATAAGTGAGGTAGGGCTATGCCAAGTCCCAAGTGTCATGCTCTCCTCCAAAGCCATCTGGGTCCAACACCAAGATATAGATGAGTGGTTGGGGGGGGGGAGGGGCGCGTTTGCAGTTAGGCAGCACAGTGGATAAAGCACTGGACCTGTATTCAGGAGGACCTGAGTTCAAATCCAGACTCAGACACTTGACACTAGCTATGGGACCCTAGGCAAGTCAGTTAACCCTCATTGCCTGGGCAAAAAAAAAAAAAAAAAAAAGGATATACATGAGGACAACTGAAGATGGCCCGGATGTTGAAGGTAATTGGGGTTGACTTGCTCATGGTCAGAGGGCTATTAAGTGTGTGAGGTGAGATTTGAAGCCAAGTCCTCTTGACTCACTGTGATGTGGGATGGAATTTTGGGGTCAAATTGATTTTGAGTTGTCCCAAAAGAATTACAAGACTCAGTGACTCAGTTTCCCAAGTTTTATTGCAATACTGTGAGTGACCACAGGGAGAGAATCAGAATATTGGAAAGGTATATTTCAAATAGAGAAAGGAAAGACAGATATATTTATAGTATGGATAAATTGATTATCACCACCTTGGGGAGGTACAGGGGAGGGCCTGTCCTACTCATTATAATATTCTCCACCTAGGGGTGTTACAAGGGAGGGCTTACCCTAATTTGGAGTTCTGGAGTCCTAAACCATCCCCGGAGGCGGGTGGAGGTGTGTTTTGGGGGTTTACTCGTCATAAGGTGAATCTGGGGACAAATTTGGCCTTTTCTGCTGCATGTCTCTTTCTGATTCCCATGGCTAGTTTCAGAATATAATCATTTTTCTTTAGAATTTCTATAGCCTTGTCATTTTAGTCTAAGGTCATCATGGCCTCTCTCTGTTCCCGTTTTGGGCACTGATTTCTGTGGGTACAAGAACCTAGTATAAGTTATCCATTAACTGGGGTCTGGCTCCCTTTTAGAGCTAATATCTGAATTAGCGCTTGGGTCTTGGGTTTTTCTATTAACCTTTTTTTCACCTCCTATATCAACTGCACCTGACTTCAAATCCAACACTTGTAAGCTGTGTGACCCTGGGTCAGTCACTTCACCTTGGTCCCCACATCTATAAAATGGAGACTATACCAGCACCTGCTGCCCAGGTTGTCGGGAGGACCACAGGAGAGAATTCCTGTAAAGCACTGGGCACACACAGGTCCGTGACCCCCATTGTCCAGGCCAGATGACCTGCATCCTCCAACCACAGCCAGATGCCCCCAGAACACAGCAAACAGAAGCCCAGGAGGGATGGAGAGGCTCTGCCTTCAGCCCCTGGTCATTTCTCCTGCCACCGACCCCCAAACAGGGCCCTGCTCTGGTCCTCTGACTTTCCCCAACAGAGCTTCCAGCCAAGGCCAACCTCCTGGGGTCCTTCAGTCTGGCTGTTGGCCAACGTCCCCTTGACCTCTCCTGTCTGCCCTGTGACCACTCCTGTTCTACTCCTCCGCCCCGCCCCGCCTCCATCTCCTCCACATGTCTGCGTCTCTGGCAAAGCCAGGGAGGGAAGCAAGCACCCCAGGCATCCCCGCCCCTGCAACTGCGGCTTCTCTTCCTAGAACCCAGGGCTTCCCTTGGAGTCCTCCTCCTTTGCCTGGGGAAGGTGCCTGCATACAGAAGCATCTAATAAGAGCTGGCGGACTGCTTCTAACTGGCTGCCAGCGAGAGTGGGGACGGATTAAGTTTTTGGTTTTGTTTTATTGTTTGTTTTTAATTTTTAATTAAATTTTTTTTGGTGAGGCGATTGGGGTTAAGTGACTTGCCCAGGGTTACACAGTTAGTAAGTGTTAAGTGTCTGAGGTCGAATTTGAACTCACGTCCTCCTGACTCCAGGGCCGGTGCTTCATCCACTGCGCCACCTAGCTGCCCCTTATTGTTTGTTTTTAAATAAAAGTATTTTATTATTTTCCAGTTACATGTAGAGATAGCTTTCAACATTTTTCATAAGATTTCCAATTTCCAATTTTTCTCCCTTCCTCCCTGCCCCCATCCCCAAGACCGCAGGAAATCTGATGTATAACATTAAACATGTTTCTGCATTAGTCATGTTATAAGAGAAGAATCAGAGCAAAAAAGGAAAACCCTCAAAAAAGAAAAACAACAGCACCCAAAACAAAAGAAATAGCATGGTTCAGTCTGCGTCCATATTCCACATTTCTTTTTTTTTCTGGATTTGGAGAGCATCCAGCGGACGGATTAGGTTTAGAGGAGCCCAAGGCCCCCCCCCCTTCCGCTCCAGTTCTGGGGTGCAAGACCCGTGAGTGCCAAAGGGCACTGGGGCTAGGAAGACCAAGCAGGAGGGAAAGGGAAGGGCGGAGAGGGCGGGGCTCCAAGCCAAGCAGGAGGGAAAGGGAGGAGCGGAGAGGGAGGAGCTCCAAGCCAGGGAGGGGTGGGGCTCTAAACCAGCAAGGGTCTGGAGTGGCAGGCTCCACGAAAGGGAAAAGCAGGGAGAGGCGGGGTTACAAACCTGAAAGAGCCTGGAGGGGGCGGGGCTCCAAGCAAGATAGGGCAGGGAGCGGGGCTCCAAGTCAGAAAAGGACAGGCGGGTTTGAAGGGCTCAGCACTGCATATTCCAACCTCTGGATGGGCCCAGCATCAAGCATGTGCAGCACAAGCTACTGTAACCTGTGAACTAAAATTCTCAGGAGTCCTTGTTCACCAGGCAGGCATTTTCCAAAGAGAGGAGGGAGCAGTTTTGACGTCACTTCTGCTGGTCCTCCGTGCCGCTTTCCTGCAAACGGGTGGCCATTTCTTCCCAATCATCTCCTCCAGCTGCCACGTGGGTGAGTGGGATCCGACCTCTGGGCCAGCGCCCCAGGAGGCCAGCTGCGGGGGTGCGGCGGGGTCGGAGCATGGGATCTCCTTGGAGGGCAGGGAAAGAACGGGAGCAGCGTCCTCCAGAAGAGGAAGGAAGCCCTTGAGGGACCCCCCCCCCCAAAGGCCGAGGGCGGCCCAGGGCTGGGGGTGGGCGGGCAGGCTGTGGAGGCGGAGCCGGATTCCAATCCGGCCTCAGAGAGCCCTGAACTCCAGAGCCCAGTTATGCCTCAGCCCTTGGTCCATTCCTGCTCCATGTCTGGTCCTCGACCCCGCTTTCACTTGGGCTTCTCCTTCCTGCGCCCTCCTGGCTGTCACCTCCTCTGGGAATCCTCCTCTGCTGGCCGAGCCATCAGGGCCCTCTTTCTGTCTGTCCTCCTGGTTTCTCTCTGAGGGGATGTTCTCCCAAAGACCATGTCACCTCCAGCAGAGAAAGGAGTGTTTCCTGCTGGTCCTTCCTTCCCCACCCCAGTGGAGAAGTGAGAATTTCTAGCCTCTGAGTAGGGGACACAGAGAGCTTGAGCTGGGCTTCTCATGATTCTCCTTTCCTCTCCAGAACCTTGGCCTCTTGTGGCCTCTGCTCTTCCCCAGTAGGTGTTTTCACTGCACAAGGGAATGGCTCCTGTGCTCCTGACAACCAGCCCTGGAAGGGTGAGTGAGGACTGCTGCTTTCCTGAGATATCCTGTCACTTTGAAGACCATTGGATACATTTCTTTTTGGTAGACAACCCTAGAAACCGTGGGCAACACAGAATCATCTGTTTAGAGCTAAAAGATAATACAGAAGTCACCTATTGTGGGCAGCTAGGTAGTGCAGTGGATAAAGCACCTGTCCTGGATTCAGGAGGACCTGAGTGCAAATCCGGCCTCAGACACTTGACACTAGCTGTGACCTTGGGCAAGTCACTTAACCCTCATTGACCCAACCAAATAATAATAAGAATAATAAGAAGTCACCTATTTATCCTCCCTTTACAAATAAATTACCTTACCTTTACTTTGATTTTTAAAACATTTAAAACTTTAGGGGTTCCAAATTCTTTCCCTCTCTTCAGCCCCTCTACCACTCATTGATAATACAAGCAATAAGGTACACATTATACATGTGAAGTCTTGCAAAACATTTCCATATTAGACACATGCAAAGTGGAAAAACATGCTTTAATCTGCAGGAAAGAATTCATAATTTGTCTTCATTTTTCATCATGAATCCTTTGGAATTTTCGTGGATCTTTGTATGGATCAGAGTAGATAAGTCTTTCACAGCTGATCATTGTTGCAATATTGCTGTTAGTATATAGAATGTTCCCCTGATTCTGCTCAGTTTTCTTTGCCTCAGTTCCTACAAGTTTTTCCAGATGTTTCAAACAACCCCCTTCCCTCCTCTTCCCTCTTCCCCTCCACTTTAGCTAATCTGGGTAATGTAAAATAGTATCTTTCAGTTGTAATTTGCATTTCTCTTTTAGTGCTTTAGAGCATGGACTATTGATAGCTTTGATTTCTTCTTTTGAAAAGTGCTTATTTAAAAAAACAAAGAAAAAAAAAGAAAAGTGCTTATTCATAGCCTTTCACTTTTTTTTTCAATTTTTTCAATGGCTTTTATAAGTTTGCTCGCGTTCCATATATATTTGAGAAATGAAGCCTTTATTAGAGAATTTTATTTTTATTTTTTTTGTTTTGTTTTGTTTTTTTTAGTGAGGCAATTGGGGTTAAGTGACTTGCCCAGGGTCACACAGCTAGTAAGTGTTAAGTGTCTGAGGCCAGATTTGAACTCAGGTACTCCTGACTCCAGGGCCAGTGCTCTATCCACTGCACCACCTAGCTGCCCCGAGAATTTTATTTTTAAAACTTTTTTTTTCCATTTTCTTTTTTGGCTGCACTGATTTTGTTTTTACAAAGATTTAAATTTCATATAATCAAAATTATGCATATAAATTTCTGTGGTCCTTTGTGTCCAGTTTAATCATAAATTCTTCTCTTATCCATAAATATGACAGTTAAATTCTTCCTACTTTGCTCATGATATTATCCTTCATGTTATAATTATGTGCCCATTTTGACCTTATCTTAGCATCTCTTTTGAGATATTGGTCTATGTCTAGTTTTTGCCAGACTCCTTTGCAACTTTCCCAGCACTTTTTATCAAATGGTGACTTCTTGCATCCAAAGCTTTCATCCTTGGGTTTTTGAAGCACTAGATTGTTATGGTCAGTTACTTCTGCATTTTGAATACCTAATCTATTCTGCAGATGGACCACTGTATTTCTTTGCCCTGGCCAGATTGTTTTGATGATTACTGCCTTTTAATAATTGTTTAAAATCTGGTACTATTAGATTGCCTTTCTGCAGTTGTTGTTTTTTAAATTTATACTCTCAATATTGTTGACCTTTTGTTCTTCCTGATAAATTTTATTATTTTTCCTCAGTGTATAGAAAAATTCTTTGGTAGTTTGATTGGTGTGGCACTGAATAAGTAAATTAATTTAGTTGGAATTGTCCACTTACCCATCCTGGGTGTGTCTAGGCAGAGAGACTCTCCAGTATTTTATGCTGTCTGTAGTTATTTTAAATGCCATTTCTTATTCTGTCTGTTTTGTTGGTAATATACAGATATGCTGATGATTTATGTGAGTTTATTTTATATCCTGCAAGTTTGCTAAAGTTCTTCATTATTTCAACTTGTTTTTTTATTGATTCACCATAGTTCTTGTAAGTATACCATCATAAGTATACCATCTGCAAAGTGTGATCATTTTGTTTCTTTGTTGCATTTCTCCTTTAATTCCTTTTTCTTGTTTGAGTGCTATAGGTAGCATTTCTTATACAATATTGAAGAAAAGTGTTCATGATGGCCATACTTGCTTCAAGCTTGCCTAAAAGTGTTGATAATGGCCATCTTTTTGGGAAGGCTTCTAGTTTATGTCCATTACAGATAATACTTGGTCTTGATTTTGGCTAGATGCTACTTACCATATTAAGGAAAGTTCCATTTATTCCTATGCTTTCTTATGTTTTATAGGAGGTGTGAGTGTTATATTTTTTCAAATACTTTTTCTACATCTATTATTATGTACATATGATTTTTGCTGTTTTTGTTACTGGCATGGTCAGTTATGCTTATAGTTTTCCAAATATTAAACCTGCTCTGCATTCTTGGTACCAACCAACCAATGTATAACATTTGTGATACATTGTTGGAATCTCCTGCTAAGACATTCTTTAAAATTTTACCTTGATGTTCATTAGAGAAAATGATTTTGTTGTTTTCTTTCTCTGGTTTTGCTCTCCCTGGTTTTGTTACCAAAAACATATTTGTGTCAAAGAAAAAATATGGTTGGATTCTTTCTTTGCCCATTTTTTTCAAATCCTTCATATAGGATTGGAATTAATTGTTCTTTAAAAGTTTGGTTGAGTTCACTTGAATGTCTCTCTAGTCCTGGGGACTTTTTCTTAGGGGGTTAGTTTATGGCTTGTTTAATTTCCTTTTCTATTAAAGTTATTTAAATATTCTATTACCTCTTCTACTTGTTAGAAACTCAGCTAACAATTCCAATAGTGTTATGCAGCTCAAGTGATGCTAGCAGCTTGCAGGTTAAAGAATCCAAGCAGGAAGCAGAGGGTGGGTGAAGGCTTCGTTATTCATCTTCAAAAATGGGCACTCTTCTTAATGTGACAGAGAGTGCACTGAAATGAGGTCCCATACACTGTAATTTATACTAATTGGTCCCTCTTGACCAATTAGTTTACAGTATTAAAATATGTTATTTACATCCTATTTCCCCCAGTCAGCCAATCAGATTGTACAAAATAAGTGGACCAATCACAGTGCTAAGAACCCATCAGGTAGTATTAGTTGACCAATCAGATTGTGACAGTAGGCCTTAACCTTATTCTGGATAATATGTCCATTTCTCACTAAAACAGTGGTGTGTAAACATACATAACTTGTCAGGAAACAAAACTTAGGTCAGGGTTTGAACATTGGGGTCACATGGGAATCATCTCAGGCACCTCAAGGTGAACTCCCCAGTTTAACTCGGCTCCCACAAAGTACAGGCCTCTTTCTAGGCCCTGCTTGGGCCCAGGGGCCTCAGCTTCTCTGAACCTTTTGAGCCAGGTGCGCCACCTAGCAGCCCCCTATAATAACTTCTTTTTTTTTTTTTGGCAGGGCAATGAGGGTTAAGTGACTTGCCCAGGGACACACAGCTAGTAAGTGTAAAGTGTCTGAGGCTGGATTTGAACTCACATCCTCCTGAATCCAGGGCCAGTACTCTATCCACTGCGCCACCTAGCTGCCCCTTTGTTATTCTTTTAAAGGAACTAAATTTTGGAACTATGCCCAAAGAGGTATACCACTGCATACTCTTTGACCCATCAATACTGGCTCTACTGGCTCTGAATCCCAAAGAGATAAAAAACAATGGAAAAGGACCTATATGTACAAAAATATTTCTAGCAGCTCTTTATTGGTTAGCAAAGAATCAGAAATTGAAGGGATGCCTATTAACTAGGGAATGGCTTAATAAATTTTGGTATATTATTGTGATGGAATACTGTAGTGGGGCAATCCTTATCTCAGACAAAGCAAAGGCAAAAATAGATCTAATTAAAAGAGATAAGGAAGGAAACTACATCTTGCTAAAGGTTGCTATAGTTAATGAAGTAATATCAATACTAAATATCTATGCACCAAGTGGTATAGCATCTAAATTCTTTGAGAAGTTAAATGAGATACAGGAGGAAATAGACAGCAAAACTCTACTAGTGGGGGATCTGAATCTTCCCCTCTCAGCGTTATATAAATCTAGCCACAAAATAAATAAGAAAGAAGTTAAAGAGATGAATAGAATGTTAGAAAAGTTAGATATGATTGAAAATTAAATGGGGAGATAAAGGAATATACCTTTTTCTCAGTGGTACATGGAACATATTCAAAAATTGACCATGTATTGGGGCACAAAAACCTCATAGTCAAATGTAGAAAGGCAGAAGTAGTAAATGCATCCTTCTCAGATCATGATGCAATAAAAATTACATGTAATAAAGAGCAATGGAAAGGTAGACTGAAAAGTAATTGGAAACTAATCTCATTCTAAAGAATGAGTTGGTCAAACAACAAATCATAGAAACAATCAATAATTTCATCCACAAGAATGACAATAATGAGACAACATACCAAAACTTAGGGGATACAGTGAAAGCAATGCTTAGGGGAAATTTTATATCTCTAAATGCTTACATGAATAAAAAAGAGAAAGAGGAGATCAGTGAATTGGGCATGCAAGTAAAAAAGCTAGAAAAAGAACAAATTGGAAATCCTGAAAATCAAAGGAGAAATTAATAAAATTGAAAGCAAGAAAACTATAGAATTAATAAATCTAAGAGCTGTTTTTTAAAAAAAAGAACAATAAAATAGATAAACCATTGGTTAATTTGATTTAAAAAAGAGGGGGCAGCTAGGTGACACAGTGGGTAGAGTAGCAGCCCTGAAGTCAGGAGTACCTGAGTTCAAATCCGGCCTCAGACACTTAACACTTAATAGCTATATGACCCTGGACAAGTCACTTAACCCCAATTGCCTCACTAAAAAAAAGAAAGAAAAAAAAAGAAAAAAGAAAGAAGAAAACCAAATTACCAGTATCAAAAATGAAAGGGGTTGGGGCAGCTAGGTGGCGCAGTGAATAGAGCACCAGCCCTAATTTCCACTAATGAAGTGGAAATTAAAACAATAATTAGGAACTATTTTGCCCAACTGTCTGCCAATACATTTGACAATCTAAATTAGATGGATAAATATTTACAAAAACACAAATTGTCCAGGAAATAAAATTGCAGAGGAAATAAAATCCTTAAATAAACCCATATTTGAAAAAGAAATTGAACAAGCCATTAATGAACTCCCTAAGGAAAAATCTCCAGGGCCAGATGGGTTTACAAGTGAATTCTACCATACATTTAAAGAACAATTAATTCCAATACTATACAAATTATTTAGGAAAATAGGTGAAGGAGTCCTACAAAATTCCTTTTATGACACAAATATGGTGGTGATACCAAAACTAGGCAGAGTCAAAACAGAGAAAGAAAATGATACACCAATTTCCCTAATGAATATTGATGCAAAAATCTTAAATAAGATATTAGCAAGGAGATTACAGCATGTGATCACCAGGATGATGCACTATGACCAGGTGGGATTTATACCAGGAACGCAAGGCTGGTTCAACATTAGGAAAACTATCAACATAATCAACCACATCAATAAGAAAACTAACCAAAATCATATGATTATCTCAATAGATGCAGAGAAAGCTTTTGACAAAATACAGCACCTATTCCTAATAAAACCACTAGAGTACATAGGAATAGGTGGAGCTTTCCTTAAAATAATAAGCAGTATCTACCTAAAACCATCAGCCAGCATTATATGTAATGAAGATAAGTTAGAGGCCTTCCCAATAAGATCAGGGGTGAAACAGGGATGTCCATTATCACCTCTATTATTCAATATTGTACGAGAAATGTTAGCTTTAGCAATCAGAGAAGAAAAAGGAATTAAAGGAATTAGAATAGGCAAGGAGGAAACAAAACTACCACTCTTTGCAGATGATATGATGGTATACTTAGAGAATCCTAGAGAATCAACTAAAAATTACTTGAAACAATTAACAACTTTAGCAAAGTTGCAGGATATAAAATAAATCCACACAAATCATCAGCATCTCTATACATAACCAACAAAGTCCAGCAGCAAGAGATAGAGAAATTCCATTTAAAGTAATGGTAGGCAAACTTGGGAGTCTAGTTGCCAAGACAAACCCAGGAACTCTATGAACACAATTATAAAACACTTTATACACAAATCAAATCAGATCTAAATAATTGGAAAAATATCAATTGCTTATGGATAGGCCAAGCTAATATAATAAAAATGACAATTCTAACTAAATTAATTTACTTATTCAGTGCCATACCAATCAGACTGCCTAAAAATTATTTTATAGAGTTAGAAAAAATAATAATAAAATTGATTTGGAAAAACAAAAGGTCAAGAATAGCAAGGGAACTAATGGCAGGGGGGAATGCACAGGGTCACACATCTATGTTTCTTGATAGTTTGCTTTTCTTCTTAGAACTGCTTCTTTTTATTGTTTGACTATGGGAGTGGTTCTTGTTCTCTTGTGCTTCAAACACTTTTCATATTCTTTGTAAAAATGTTTAATAAATAATAAATATTAGGTTTACTAGTAGCTACAAAGAATTTTAGTTTGTAGTGGGTATTGAAACCCTGGAAAACGTCCATGAACTTGTTTGACTAATATTCAAATTATATAGCATTCTTCTATCCTGGCAAGGTTAAGGAAACTACAAAGAATCACATGTTGAGATTGTCAATTTAAGGACTTATTTTCCTTCCAATACTAGATATTTCTTGAAACACCCCTTACAGGATTTGTGTAAATGTATTATGCATATAAGCTTATCAGTACTTATTTTATTTGAAAGAATGACTGTTAGTAGCAGACAAGACCATAAACACACACTTATAACATGCTATATACCCCTTTGGACTGTTACAAAGGGGCCTGTCTGATCAGATTATGTCCAGATGTCTACTTCATGATCTTATGTCAGTTGCCCAGGAGGTTTTCCCTTTATCTTTCACTCTGTATATTGACATTCCCTACTCTTGCTTTGAGCCTGATGTCATTGGATTCCTTCAAACCAGCCACATCTTTATGGCAATTGATGGGTAACTTTTTTTCCTAATTTCCTAACTTGTTTTTCTCAGGATTTGGAAAGCTGTGTGCATTTTCCCAAGAAATAGTCAGAAGTTTCCCACCTAGAGTAGCACTTCTGTAGAGGACTAGAGTACAGAATTGGAAAAGAAATGAGTGTGAGTCCCTGGTAGAACCAGTACCCAGTAAACCAGGAGGTGCCCTTGGAGGCAACTCTATCAGCAGTGGCAATGTCAGCTTCTGGAGCTCTCAACCCACAGATGGTAAAGTGAGGGGTCTGACAACTTGTCATAAGGAGGAGGCCCTTTGCTAGCAGGGGTAGATAATTCTGTTGTACTGCCCATACATGGTTCTGGGTCCTATTCCCATGGTACAGTCCTAGGAAAAGGAGGAGCACTCACACACCATAGCTTGCAGCTACAGGGGAACAGGGACCCTGGTCTCAGTTCCACGGTAGCAAAGAGTACTTGTGGTCACTCACAGATCAGAGCACAGGTCAGCAGAATAGTAAATGCACCTCTCCTTAGGTAATACCACCTTGGAAGAACTAAAAATTTACAGACTCCACAGAACTAGCTCTGAGAATAGCTACCCAAAAACCCTGAAGCTGGGGACAGTACCCCTTCCACCCTGGGATAGAGCCCCACTTTAATGAATTTAAAGTCAAGACAAAGGCTGAAAAAAGAAAAGAATTAGAAAGGCTGGAAAATGAGCAAACAAGAACAGCAAAAAAGAACCAGATCATAGAAAGTATGGTGCCATGGATGATCAAAACACACTCAGAAGAAGACAACAAAGTCCAGAATACTGGATCCATAGCTTCAAAGAATGATGAAAATTGGCCTGAAGCCAAAAAGAAGATCTCAGAAGAGGATTTTAAAGATGAAATAAGAGAGCTAGAAGAAAAGTGGTTTTTGGTTGGTTTTTGGTTTTTGGTTGGGCAATGAGGGTTAAGTGACTTGCGCAAGGTCACACAGCTAGTGTCAAGTGTCTGAGGCTGGAGTTGAACTCAGGTCCTCCTGACTCCAGGCTGGTGCTCTATCCACTGCACCACCCAGCTGCCCCCTGTTTCTTTTTTGTTTTTGTTTTTGTTTTGTTTTTTGGTTGGGCAATGAGGGTTAAGTGACTTGCCCAAGGGCTAGAGGAAAAATTGGGGAAAGAAATGAGAGTGATGTAAGAAAGTCATTAAAAATGGCAGCAGTTTAGTAAAGGAAGTACTAGAAAATTCTGAGGGAAATAACCCTTAAAAAACCAGACTAGGCTAAATAGAAAAGGTGACACTAAAATCCATAGAAGAGAAAAACATCTTAAAAAGCAGAATTGGCCAAATGGGAAAAGAAATAGAAAAATTCCCTGAATAAAATAACTCCTTAAAAAGTTGAAATGACAAAATCAAAAAGGAGGTACAAAAGGTCAGAGAAGAAACCAAGTCCTACAAATTAGAATTGGGCAAGTGGAGGTAACAATTCCATGAACCTGATCCTCCCTAATTCATACCACCTGGGACTTCTGAAGCTTGGATATTGCAGCCTGGAAACAGTGCCCCACTTTAAGGAGCTAAAAGTCAAGTTAAAGAAAGGAAAGATGAGCAGACAGAGAAAGGTGAGGACCATAGAAAGTTTCTTCAGTAACAAGGAAGACTGAGGTACACCCTCAGAGGAAGATGTCAACATCAGGGCCCCTGTATCTAAAGCTTCCAAGAAAAATATGAATTGGTCTCAGGCCATAGAGGCACTCAAAAAGGACTTTGAAGATAAAGTTAGAGAGGTAGAGGAAAGAGAAATGAGGGTGATGCAGGAAAGACATGAGAAAAAAGTCAACAGCTTGAAAAGCCAAATGGAAAAGCTTTCTGATTAAAATAATTGCCTCAGAATTAGGATTGAACAAATGGAAGCCAGTGACTTTATGAGAAACCAAGACACAATAAAGCAAATCCAAATGAATAAAAAAATAGAGGGCAATGTGAAATATCTTCTCGGGAAAACTGCTGACCTGGAAAATAGGTCCAGGAGAGATAATTTGAAAATTATTGGTCTACCTGAAAACCATGACCAAGGAAAGAGCTTAGACATCATCTTTCAAGATATTCTCAGGGAAAATTGCCCTGAAATTCTAGAAGCAGAAGCTAAAATAGAAATTGAAAGAATTCACTGATTGCCTCCAGAAAGAGATCCCAAAAGGAAAACTCCTAGGAATATTATAGCCAAATTCCAGAGCTCTCAGGTCAAGGAGAAAATATTGCAAGCTGCCAAAAAGAAAGAATTCAAGTACTGTGGAGCCCCAGTCAGGGTAGCACAGGATCTAGCAGCTTCTACATTAAAGGACAAAAGGGCATGGAATATGATATTCCAGAGGGCAAAGGAAATGGGATTACAACCAAGAATCACCTACCCAGCAAAACTCAGCATAATCTTTCAGCGGAGAAAATGGGACTTTAATGAAATAGACTTTCAGATATTTGTGATGAAAAGACCTGAACTGAATGGCAATTTGACTTTCAAATACAAGACTCTAGAGAACTATTAAAAAAATTGGAGTTTGGGGACATACCTGGGGTCATGCAGTGGGTGACTGTCTTGTGTCTGAAGCCGGATTTTGGCTGGGATCCCCCTGGGTCTAGGGGTGGTGCTTTGTTCACTGTGTCACCTAGCTGCCCCATGATGACATCCTTAGGGTTAAATTGAGGGGTCAGGGGGATGCACTGGGTTAGGGGGAAGGGCAGAGGTGAAATCCTACATGAAAGAAACAGGAAAAGGCTTATGGTGTGGGGGAAGGAATGGAAGAGGAGCAGGGCAGTAAATTAATTTTACACTCATCATAAAAGGCTCAAAGATCTTAAATTCATCAGAGCTGCCTCAAGCAGGGACTAACACACACATCCAACTGGGTGGTGTAATCTATTTAATCTGGGCAGTAAATGAGCCTAACACTCATCAGAATTGACTCAAAGACCTCAATCTCATTAGAATTGGCTCAAGGAGGGAATAATGTACACACACAGTTGGGTGGAGTAACCTCTCTAACCCTACAGGAAAATAGGAGGGGAAGGGGATAAAGAGAGAAGGGCAAAAGAAGGAAGGGCATAGTGGGGGAGGGGACAGACAGAAACAAATCCCTTTGAAGAGTGATAGGATGAAAGAAGATGGATAATAGAATAAATATCATGGGGAAGGGAATAGGATGGAAAGGAAACAGTTAACAATAGTAATCATGAAAAAGAGAAAAGGGGAAAATTGTACAAAAAATATTTATACAACTCTTTGTGGAGGCTAAGAATTGAGAATCAAGGGAATGTCCATCAATTGAGGAATGATGGAAAAAGCTGTGCTATATGATTGTGGTGGAATGGTCATGTGCTGCAGGAAATGACAAACAGGATGATCCCAGAAAAACCTGGAAAGACTAATGAACATTGATGTATAGTGAAGTGAGCAGAGTTGGGACAACATTGTGCATAGTGACAGCAGTATTGTTCAGTGAGCAAATGTGAAAAACTTAACTACTCTCAGCAATGCAATGATCCAAGACAATCCCAAGGAACTAATGAGGAAGTTTACTATTCACCCCCATAGAAAGAACTGTTAAAAAGAACACTTGTGGATTGTACATATATAACCTGGTTGCAATCTTGTGGAGGGGGTAGGAAAGGGAGGGAGGGGGAAAAATTTGGAACTATTAATCTTATGAAAATGAATGTTGAAAACTACCCTTGCATGTAACTGGAAAAAATAAATGTTTGTTGCTAAAAATAAAATAAAATCTAATGTATGTGTCCTTACCTGCCGTCCCAGTGTGGAGGGAGAATTAGCTAAGGTTTACTTATAAATTCAGCAACAGTTTAGGCTTTTAAGCATTTATTAAAGTATATTAGGGGTTAAAAAAGAGAGAGAAAAAGCCACCTTCACCAAGCTATCCAAGAGAGAACATGTGAAGTTCCGAAAGTTAGGAGATCTGTCTACCCTGCTTGCTTCTGCCACCATGAACTTGTTCCCAAATGAAAGAGCAGGGCAGTCCCCAGACACAGATCCATGCTAATTGTCTGTTCCATTGATTGATATGACTTACAGATGGTTCTATGAATAGAGGTAACTTCTGGATGCCAGCCTAACCATTAGAAAAGGTCATCTCGGGGCAGCTAGATGGCGCAGTGGTTAAAGCACCAGCCCTGGATTCAGGAGTACCTGAGTTCAAATCCAGCCTCAGACAATTGACACTTACTAGCTGTGTGACCCTGGGCAAGTCACTTAACCCCCATTGCCTGCAAAAAAACCCCCAAAAAACAAAACAACAAAACAAAAAGAAAAGGTCATCTCACAATGTCTTTCTCAGCAGGGGGGCGTGGGGGGTTGGCGCTCTAGTTCTCACATTATTAAGGTAGTGAAGAAGAAAATACCTAGACAGAAGACATTTATCTGGGACTTGAACTTGATGGGATGAAATCCTGTGTTTGTCTTGGCAGGTTGACTCCCCAAGTTTTGTATATTGTCTACATGACCTTTAAATGGGATTTCTCTTTCCATTTCTTGCTCCTGGGCTTTGTTGTTAATATAAAGAACTGTTGGATTTGTGTGGGTTTATTTTGTATCTTGCTTTCTTTTACCATAATTCTCTTGCATTCCTCTGGTTCATTTTCCCAACATTTCTTCTACTTTTCTTGGTTTCTTTTTTCTTTTGTTTTGTTTGTTTTTGAATCCATGGAATTTATTTTTTTTCCAAATTACATGCAAAAACAAACTTTGCCATCATTTTCTTTTAAACTTTGTCCTCCAACCTCTCCTCCCCACACCCCAACCCCACAAGAACGAAAACAATTCAATACAAGCTACACATGAGCAGTCATGCAAAACAACTCCACACCAGCCAGGTTGTAAAAGAAAACAGACAAAAACAAAACTTCAGATTAAAGAACTATCAAAAAAAATTATGCTTAAATCTGTTTTCAAATACCATCAGTTCTTTCTCTGTAGATGGATTGTAATCTTCTTAAGTCTTTCAGAGTTATCTTGGATCACTGCATTGCTGAAAATAACCAAGTCATTCACAGCAGATCATCTTACATTATTGCTGTTATTTTGTATACAGTACATTTCACTCTGCATCAGTTCATCTACGTTATTCCAGGTTTTTCTGCTCATCATTTTTTTTTAAATTTCCGATAAAGTAAGTAACAAAAATAATTGTTTCAATCTGCATTCAGATACCATGAGTTCTCTCTCTGTAGATGGACCACATCTTTCACAAGACCTTCAGAGTTATCTTGGATCATCACACTGCTGAAAACAACCAAGTCATTCACAGCAGAACATCTCACAATATTGCTGTTATTTTGTATACAGTACAATCGACTCTGTATCAGTTCATGCAGGTCCCACCAGGTCTCTTTGATAGTATCCTGCTCATCATTTTTCTCATAGTAAAATATATTCACATAGTACTTTAAAGAAAGATTTCCCTACAATGAGCCCATAAGGTTGATCACTGCAACAACAGCAGCAGATGACCTTTATACAGCACCTTAAACTTGACAAAGAATTTTCTTCACAACAGCCCAGCAAAATAAGCACCATACATTTTGCTGTCATCATCATCAATCATCATTCATCAATCCTCATCATTATCCTCAGTCAATCTTCATCTTTGTCAATCCTCCTTCTTTCAATCCTTATCATCATCAATCAGTCCTTATCAACCAATCCTCCAATCTTCATCAATCATCATCATCATCCTACATTGCCCCTGCCTCCACTTCAAAAAGTTTTTCACAATTACTATTGTTAACTGTTTCCCTCCATCCTATTCCCTTCCCAAGATATTTACTCTATTTTCTACCTTCTTTTACCCCATCCCTCCTTAAAAGTGTTTTGCCTCTGACTGCCCCCTCTCCCAGTCTGCCCTCCCTTCTTTCACCCCTCTCTCCTTTTCCCCTTCACGTCCTACTTTCCTGCAGGGTTGGATAGATTATTCCACACAATTGAATGTGTATGTTATTCCCTCCTTGAGACAACTCTGATAAGGTTAGGGTCTTTGAGTTAATTCTGTTGAGTGTAAGGTTCATTCACTTCCCCACTCCCCCATTTTTCCTCCCATTCCATAAACCCTTTCCTGCTTTGTTCCTGTGAGATATCACCCCATTCTACCTCTCCCCTTTCCTCTCCCCCAGTTCATTCCTCTCCCCCCTCAATTTTACCCTAAAGATGTCATCATGGGGCAGCTAGGTGACACAATGGACAAAGTACCCACCCTGGACCCAGGAGGACCCAAGCCCAAATCTGGCTTCAGACACAAGTAACTCACCAATACCAACCCTGCCCCCCCCCCAAAATAAATGCTTTACAGATATCATCTCTTTTAAATCAATTCCCACCTGTGCCCTCTGTCTAAATTTATTCCTATCATCTGCCCTAATACTAAGAAAGCTCTTATGATTTAGACATATCATATTCCCATGTAGGAATGTAAACAGTTTAACCTTTTAACATCTCTTACGATTTCTTTTTCCTGTTTACCCTTCTATGCTTCTCTAGGATCTTACATTTGAAAGTTGAATATTCTATTCAGTTCAGGTCTTTTCATCACAAATGCCTGAGAGTCCTCTTTTTCATTGAAGTCCCATTTTCTCCCTCAAAGATTATACAGTTTTATTCAGTAGGTGATTTTTTTGTTGTAATCCCAGTTCCTTTGCCCTCCAGAATATCATATACCATGCCTTCTAGTCCTTTAATGTCGAAGCTATCCTGACTGTGGCTCCACAGTATTTGAATTGCTTCTTCCTGGCTGCTTGCAATATTTTCTCCTTGACCTGGGAGCTCTGGAATTTGGCTATAATATTCCTGGAAGTTTTCATTTTGGGATCTCTTTCAGGAGATGATGGGTAGATTCTTTCAATTTCTATTTTACCTTCTACTTCTAGAATATCAGGACAATTTTCCTTGACAATCTCTAATGATGTCTAAACTCATATTTTGATCATGGTTTTCAGGTAGTCCAACTGTTTTCAAATTATCTCTCCTAGATGTATTTTCCAGGTTAGTGCTTTATCCAAGAAGATATTTCACATTGCCCTCTATTTTGTTTATTCATTTGGGTTTGCTTTATTGTGTCTTGGTTTCTCATAAAGTCACTACCCTCCATTTGTTCAATCCTAATTCTTTGAGAGGTTTTATATGTCCTTTTCCATTGGGCTTTTCAAGTTGCTGACTTTTTTCTCATGACTTTCCTGCATCACTCATTTCTCTTTCCATTGTTTCCCCTACCTCTCTTACTTTGTCTTCAAAGTCCATTTTGAGTGTGTCTGTGGCCTGAGACCAATTCATATTTTTCATGGAAGCTTTGGATGTAGGGACACTGATATTGCTATCCTCTTCTGAGGGAACACCTCATTCTTCCTTGTTGCTAAGGAAACTTTCTATAATTCCCAGTTTTCTCTGCTTGCTCATCTTTCCTATCTTTTACTTGGCTTTTAACACCCTCTTTCAGTGGGGCCCCACTTCCAAGCTACACTGTCCCAAGCTTCAGAGGATCCCAGCTGTTTCTGTTTAAGGAAGGGAAGGTTTTTCATTCACCTGGCCTGTTCTCTGGTCTGAAGATAACCTCAAGCCAACCTGCTAATTAACCAGCCAGCAAAACTTTGTGCTGTGGTTGTTAGCTCTGACAAGCCTGTTCTGCTCTCCCACTGGGGCCTCCTGCTATTCAAGATTTCTTCCTGGTTCCCCGCTGGGGTGGGAGAGCCGAATTCCTCTTTAAGTCCTGCAGACACCCCTGTTCCCTGCCCCCGCCCCCCCGTTCCCCCTGGCCAGCTGTTCAGCCCTCTCACCCGACCATAAGCTTAGTTACAGAAGATGCCAACACTGTGGCAAATTCGGAGACTATGGGGCAAGTTTCTCTGAAGTAAACTGCCTGGGGCAGGGTCTGTTTCAGCATGACCCCAGGGTTGGAGTCTGCTTTCAGCCCAGCAGAGGAGCCCCCTCCTGTCGAGCTTCTAAGCTGTCTTTGGCTGGAAAATAATCTCAGCCCATCTTTTGGGGGGTTCTTCTGCTCCAGGAGTTATCTTATGGCTATTTTTGGAGTAATTATGTCAGGAGCTCTGAGTGTTTAATGTCTTTTCCTCTGCCTTCTTGGCTCTGCACCCTTCTCTTGTT
Organism: Dromiciops gliroides; assembly: GCF_019393635.1. Classification (NCBI taxonomy): domain Eukaryota; kingdom Metazoa; phylum Chordata; class Mammalia; order Microbiotheria; family Microbiotheriidae; genus Dromiciops; species Dromiciops gliroides. Next base: position 662,959,081 of record NC_057862.1, read on the forward strand.
TTTAAAACCCTGTGTATGGGGGCAGCTAGGTGGCCCAGTGAATAAAACACTGGCCCTAGATTCAGGAGGACCTGAGTTCAAATCTGGTCTCAGACACTTGACACTTACTAGCTGTGTGATCCTGGGGCAATCACTTAACTCTCATTGCCCAGCAAAAACAAAAACAAAAAAACACAAAAAACCCTGTGTAAGCTCTTCCAGAAGTTCTTTTGGGGCCTTAAACCCATTTACATTTTTCTTAGAGGCTTCACATGTTGCCATTTTGACACTGCTGACCTTTGCTAAATTTGTTCCTTGTTCCTCCCTATCCACATAATATCTTTGAATAGTCAAGGTCTTTTTTCATTTTTTTTTTTGCTCATCTTTTCTGCCTCTTTTGTTACTTTATGCTTTAATGTAAGAAATGGGCTCTGCACCTGCACTGTCTGAAATTTCATCAGCTTAGGTTCAGTGCCTTGCTGCTGTCTTTAACTGGGCCTCAGGGCCTCCCCTTCCACCTCTTTCATTCAGATATTTCCTTCTGTGCTGGTAAACTGCTTCTCTGGACCAGAGTTGGTTCTGTGGCTTTTTAAATTGTTTTATGGGAGTTCAAGGGGGCTTTAAGGCATTCCCTCACTCCTCCGTCATGGCATTGGAATTCCCTTCATAGATGGTTTTACATGCGATTGGGGAAAAATGAAATATGAAGTGTATTTTTTATGCATTATTTTTTAAAAAGAGAGAAAGAAGGTGACTAGTGATGAAGAGATCATGCTGATTGCTCAAAAGATCTGCGAATGTTTAGCCTACAAATAAAGACTGTGGTACCACATTATCATGTATGGTTCATTATTTCATTTTTATTGTTTTATTCCAGCAAGTAGAAAAGGATTATTAAGCATGGTCCTACTTGAGTTTAGAAGGCAGAAGTAGGAACCATGGGTGCAGATGATAAAGTTGATGTCATTGGAACCACTAAAACAGTAAGTGTTTATTAGGTACCTACTATGTGCCAGGCGCTATGTTAAGTGTGAAGATACAAAGGAAGGCAAAAATAGACCCTGCCCTCAAGGAGTTTATAATTTTGAAATTCCTGCTGTGTGCCAGGTACTGTACTGTGTTTCACATAAATGAATGAAACAACCCATACTGCTAAGAACTTTATATTCAGACGTCCTAACAGTGAGAGCTCTATCTGGGTAGCTCAGCTATTTTTGGTGTTTCAGGAATCAGTGACATTCCAGGATGTGGCTGTGGAATTCACCCAGGAGGAGTGGGCACATTTGAACCCATCTCAGAAAAACTTGTACAGGGACGTGATGTTGGAGAACTATAGCAACCTGGTCTCTTTGGGTAAGAACAGCTCCTCCTTTAGAGTCTTGATATATGTATGGAGACTTTCAAGATTTCAGCAGTTCTTCCCTGGCATACAAAAGAAATTGAGCCTATTCCTTTTGTAGCCAAGAGACAGATTACTTGGGGTACCTGTTTGCTGGGGAAAAGGTCTTTGTTTAATATGACTGGAAACTGAGTTGTTGATTTGTTATTGTCCTAGACCCTCTGTGTTGCTTCACATTAAGATTTTCTGTTTAATCCCAGTGGAGGTATCATCTCATACTCAAAGTGTTCCCATTGTCTAAGCAGGGAGTGTGTGCAGTGTTCTCTTTTTCCCAAGTCCTACTCTGTAACTTATTCCCCCATCCTATAAACTATTGTTTAGTGGTCATTTGGTACCATTTTCCCCAAAAAAGAGCATAAACTTGTTTTGGTTTCCTTTATTAAATTTTATGGATGTTTTAGTTCATGTCAGTTTTCCTTTCCTCCTTTCCACCTAAAAGAAAATCCTACTTCTCTCCTCAACCAGGGTATTGAGCAGTCCACACCAAAAAAAAAAAAAAAAAGTAAAAAATTTCAAGCAAAGTCAGCTAATATAGCCATTGCCCTTGTTGACTTAAGATATATTCTGCACCTTCATTCTCACACCTCTCTACTGGAGTTAGGGTGGAATATTTAAATCACTGGGTTTTAGATAGAATTCTTAAATTACCATGACAAGCACTTTTTTCTTTTCAATGAGCAGGATTTGCAGTATCCAAACCAGATTTGATCTACCAGATGGAAAGAAAGGAAGCATCTTGTATGCCAGAGACAGATATCCCGGGAAGCAGCTGTCCAGGTGACTACATAAAGACTCTGCAGATGAGTCTCTGTCAACTACAGATCTATTGATCTTTTTTGGTCAAAATTCTTAGAAAATGTTGAACAAGGTGGTCTTCAAGCTTGGTCTTGATCAAAGAGCTGAGTTGTTGTTTTTTAAAGAAGTTACTTTTTTATGTATCTCTTTACTCATATGTACCTCCAGTCTCAAAGACAGTTGTTGCCTCAATAGAGGGTAGGTATTTCTCTTCTCTTCTTTGAAGATTGTCTTCTCTTATGCATCCATTCTTTATGCTCACTTCCATCAATCCATTATCCGTTCTAACATAAGCACTTTATTTAAACATTAATATGGCTTTTTTCTTATGAATCTCCTGGTTTTTTCTTCTGTTTTGTTTTTATGATTATCTTGCTTTGCTTCTCATATTTGTTTTTGTTTTTGTTTTTGTTTTTTTGCGGGCAATGGGGGTTAAGTGACTTGCCCAGGGTCACACAGCTAGTAAGTGTCTGAGGCCAGATTCGAACTCAGGTACTCCTGAATCCAAGGCCGGTGCTTTATCCACTACACCACCTAGCCGCCCCCTGCTTCTCATATTTGTGAAGCATTTAATCATAATGTAGTTCCCCTATCTTCATTCTGTCATTTTATATATCATCCTTTTTTTTCCTTTATTTTTTCAAATTATATTTATATAGGCACAGTGATGTGTTCACATGATAGGATTTTTTAGGCATAAATATGTTAGTGAACGTATAGGTTCTCAGTAATGTACAATTTCAGAAACAGTTGGTGTGAATATTTTGGAGAGAGATCTTTGTTTTTTCTGTGAAATTTTGACCTAGTAGTGAGATCTGTGAGTCAATAGTTATAAAGGTTTTTTTCGCACTAGCTTAAATTGCTGTTGCTTTTCAGAGAAATGTTAATAGTAGCTGAAGAAGTATCTGTTTCAGCATACCTGCCAAATGTGTTATCATTTTAAAGTATCTGTTAATCTGATGACTATTTGTTGGTATGTGCCAATTGTTTCATTTTTACTTCTTTGATTATCTGAGTTTAAGTAATGTTTCAGGTAACTAGTAGTTTCTCTAATGAAAAATACGTGTATATCTTGATCCTTCTCTTGTTTAGAATTGGATCTTATTCTTATAAATTTGAGTCAATTCCTTGGAAAGTAGTTATATTGATTTTTTAGTAGAAATTTATGACAAGGGCAGCTAGGTGATGCAGTGGATAAAGCATCAGCCTTAGATTCAGGAGGACCTGAGTTCAAATCTGGCCTCAGACACTTGACACTTACTAGCTGTGTGACCCTGTATAAGTCACTTAACCCTCATTGCCTTGCCAAAAGAAAAAAAAAAAGAAAAAAAAAAGAAACAATTTTATGACAATTGTCTGGTATGACACCCTTTTTTCTCATATTTCTTTATTCTTTTAACTTGATGTCTCTTCTTGTCTCTTCTCAATCTAAACCCATTGATTCTCCTTATTCTTTCTGTTCAGTGTTTTTCCTTCCTATTTTCTCCTCAGATGGTATGGGCTTTTTCAACCCTCCAGGAAATTTCATCCAGGTTAATTCCTTTATATATAATTACTGAGTCATAATATTTTCCTTTAAGATCAACTATGATTCTTATTGGAAGAAGAGTAAACTTTTCTTATCAGGTTGGAAGGGGAAAAAATAGCTCTAAAAAAAAAACATTGAACAGCTACAAATGTTGGGAAAGGAGGAAAAGGCAGGATTAATCATCCCTTTATTCTTCATTACAGAGAGCAAAGAATTTCCTGGAGAAAAACCTTATGAGGGTAAGAAATGTGGGAAGGGCTTCAGATGGAGGATACAGCTTACACAGCATCAGACAGTTCACACTGGAGAGAATCCTTATAAATGTGATCATTGTGGGAAGATCTTAAGTAGCAATGCATCACTTAAGGCACATAAGACAATTCATACTGAAGAGATGCCTTATGAATGTAAGGAGTGTGGGAAGGCATTTAGACAGAAGGCACAGCTCACTCAGCATCAGAGAACTCACACTGGAGAGAAAGTTTATAAATGTGATGAATGTGGGAAGATCTTAAGTAGAAATATATCACTTAAGGCCCACAAGAGAATTCATACTGGAGATATGCCTTATAAATGTAAGGTGTGTGGGAAGGCCTTCTACTTCCTCTCAGAACATAATCGACATCAGAGCATTCATACTGGGGAGAAACCTCATAAATGTAATGAATGTGGGAAAGCCTTCCGCCTTACTGTACAACTTACTCGACACCAAAGCATTCATACTGGAGAGAAACCATATAAATGTGATGAATGTGGGAGGCGCTTCAGAACAAAGTCACAGCTTCCTCAACATCAGAGAATTCATACTGGAGAGAAGCCTTATAAATGTGATGAATGTGGGAAGGCCTTCACACTGAGGAGACGATGTATTCAACATCAAAGAATACATACTGGAGAGAAACCTTATCAATGTGCTGATTGTGGGGAGGCCTTCAGAGTGAGTTCACTACTTAAACAACATCAGCAAATTAATCATGGAGAAATACCATTTGTATGTAATCAATGTGGGAAAGGCTTCTTTTGGAATTCAGACTTTAAGAGACATCAGATGATTCATACTGGAGAGAAACCTTATGAATGTAAGGAATGTGGGAAGGCCTTCCAACTGATGAAAATGCTTACTAAACATTACACAATTCACACTGGAGAAAAGCCTTATAAATGTAATGAATGTGGGCAGGCTTTTAGATTAAGGAGTTACCTTACTCAGCACCAGAGAATTCATCCTGGAGAAAAACTTGAATAAAATATGTGTTGAAAGACCTTCTTCATGAGTTCAGAAGTTACTCTGCATCAGAGTAAAAGTCATATGAGAGAAGACTTAAGAAATAGTAAATAGGGGGCCATTAGTTGGCACATTGGATAAAGCATCGGCCCTGGATTCAGGAGGATCTGAGTTCAAATCCGGCCTCAGATGCTTGACACCTACTAGCTGTGTGACCCTGGGCAAGTCACTTAACCCTCATTGCCCTGTAATGATTAGAATAATGTCATTTCAGAGGTTACATAGGATTTCTATTCTATTACATCTACATTTTAAAATTAACAGTATGGGTTTATTTTCCATAGAGATTTTCATGCTTTTGAGATTGTGTTTTATACTTAGCTTTAAAAAAGGGGAATATTTGTAAAAGCTTTTTATAGTCATGTGATCAAGTTTATATTTTGTAATACTCTTATTAAGTTCATATTCATTTAGATTTCCCCAGTTTGAATTTCATTGTCTTTCATTCTTTCATGTGTATTTTCTTCTATTCATTCCTCTATCTAATTTTGAAACAATGCAAGATGGTTTTGATTTCATAATACAATGTTAATTCTGGGAGTATTGTGCTCCCATATAAGTCAAATCTCCCTGGCAAATTGGTTGCCATGGCAAGTGTAAATTGATTCTAGAACTATTATTTTTGATAAGCATATTAAAAAAAGAGAGAGGAACATTTGTAAAAGTTTTCTTTTTTCAAAAAAAAAGTTTTCTTTAAGATTGTGTTGTATTTTAATTTGTATTTAAATATGTTCTGATTTTTCACAAAAGTAATTTTATACTTAATTTTTAAAAAAGGTATTATTTGAAATTGTATAATTGTATGTTATATTCTCAGTCAAGGTACATTCACATTTTTTGCGATCATTATTACCCTCAATTTTTGAATCCATATGAGACTTGGATTGTGGGAATTTATCATTTAAGGCATTAATTGCCTTTATTCTGAGTTACCAGATGTCAGTTGGCCAAGGTGCCATCCAGTCACAAGAGGAATACATGCAAGAGCAGACAATGAACTGTCACATGAGGGGAGACATGCATGAAGTCAAGGTATGGCCAAGGGAATGGCTTTTGGCAAATGTTGAGGCTGGATTGTCTTGGTTTAATATTTTATTTTATTTTCCCCCCACAATACTGTACAGATGACTGGAAGTTTTCATCCCACTCATCTCATTCTACACCTGGCTTCTATGCCCCCCCCATATGCCTGATGCCATGGACATCTCAATCCCATGCATCTGATTAAGGCTGACTCAGTTTCCTCTAATATATTGCGTGGCATGGACGTATATCCCATCCACCTATTTTAAGCCTGGCATATTGCATGGGCAGTATATATTGCTCGTGTGGGAATGCTTATATCCCATCATTTCTCAGTTCTTTTATTGTAACCCCCATAATTATCTCAGGTGTCATGATAAATACAGTGTTGGATTTGGCCTTGACATCTGTTACCAATTATATTAGATTCTTTAATTTCTCATAATGGCATAAAGATAATTAGGCAGATGATGCAAAAAGTGATGAAAAAAAGAAAAATTATTTTTAAAAATTAATATCACAGCAATTGTCTTCTCAATTTACCCTCCACAAGGGGGGACTATAGTAATATTAAGTTTTAGAGACTGTTTCAATTTTTGTTTTATTATATGTTTCATGTGTAACAACTAACATTCTGAATTCCCTTAGACATGTTTTTAAGAACTTTCATTGTTTGATTTGATTATTGACAAAGCTATTTTAAAGTTGTGTTAAGCTCAATTTTGTAGGAAATTTTCCTAGCTGATTACCAGCATCCACACATCAACCCCTGAAAAGACTTCCATTCCACAACTACACCCATAGGACGTCCCAAGAATCATCTGAGAAAAGACTTTCAAAGACATTAAATGAACAGTTTGATTTTGTTGTTTTTCTTTTTCCCTTCTGTTATTATATACACCATTTGTAACATGTATTCTCTGCAGAAGCCCTCCCTCTGCAGGCCAGTGTCAAAGCACCAGTTCATGAGGGACCGCCCCTCTGGACAAACTTTCCTTTCTCCCTTTTCTATATTGTTATTAACATATTGTTTGTTAGCATAGGGTATTCTGTTATTTTTTTACTGTTTCATCAAGGAAACACCCTGTGTTTCTTGAAGAAACAAAGGGGGGGCTGTAACAATTGGAATGACATGCATCTTAGAATTCTTACTGTAGGGATATTGTATGAATGTAAATTTTGTGGGAATGTCTTCCACTATTTGAGAAAGTCTTCCACTTGAACTCAGAACTTACTTGACTTCTGGGAGTTGATACTGCTGACAGTATGAGAAACATTATTGATGTGAGAATGTCTTTAGTGGTACCACAGATCTTAACTGACATTAAAGCATTCTTACTGGAGGAAAAACCTTATGAAAGCAAGTAATGTGGGAATGTCTTCAGACTGTGGACACTCCTTACTATGGCCTTTTCTATGAATAGATAAGCCTACCAGATGGTAGAAGCTCTGGAGGAAAAGCAGCTTCCCCTCCAAAGTCACCCAGACCCCAATGACTTCTGTAGCCTTGAATTTCTTTTTCCACTTCTCTACTTCAGACTTATCATAAGTAAGAGAAATGGAAACATCATCAGAAGAAAGGTTAAATATATGTTTAGGGGCTTCCAAAGCAGCAAGCTTAATAGCAACAGCAGCTCATTCATTCCCTTTTGAAACAGGGTCGCTTTTCCCATATGAGCAGAACAATGAACAATAGCTAAGGCAGATGGGAGATCTTTAATAAATTATCCATTAGCAATAACTTTGCCAGCATAGGTTAAAAATCCTCTCTGCAGCCATAACATTTCTACAGCATGGCAGACACTGTATCTGGAATCAGTGTAAATAGTAGCACTTTTTCCTCTGGCTAGAGAACAGGCTTGTGTGAGAGCCACAAGGTCAGTAGCCTGTGCACTAAGATGTGAAGGCAGAGAAGCTGCTCAGATAGTATCATAATCAGAAACTACAGCAGCCCCAGTATAGCAGGTTCCCTCACATATAAAACGATGCGTCTGTGTAGTAAATAAAATCAGGGTTCTCTAAGGGTGTGTCAAAAGGATCATCATGCGGTTTTTCGGTTTTGTCAACTAGGGAGGTGCTGTCATGCAAAGGCTCCCCTGAGAGTGGCCAGTCAGGGAGCAGTGTTGCTAGGTTAAGGACTATACAATGCTTTAAAGTGATTCTCTCATTTCCTAGCAGGGTTACTTCATATCTAATGAACCTTTGATCTGAAAAAGCCTATGTCCTATGACACAGTAAGAGAGCCTCAACTTCATGAGGGCACTGCACGATTAGAGGGTTACCTAAGACCAAATCAGAGGCTTTCTCTACTACAAAAGCAGTAGCCACCATGCCCTGAAGGGAAAGTGGCACACCAGTAGCTAAAGAATCAAGTAGAGTAAAATAATAAGCTATTGGGCACTGGACAGGTCCTAATTTTTGAGTCAGGATCCCAGAAGTAACTCCCCTCTGTTCATGTACAAAAAGAGTAAAAGGGGCAGCTAGGTGGCACAGTGGATAAAGCATCGGCCCTGGATTCAGGAGGACCTGAGTTCAAATTTGGCCTCAGACACTTGACAGTTACTAGCTGTGTGACCCTGGGCAAGTCACTTAACCCTCATTACCCCACCAAAAATAAACAAAAAAAAAAAACCCAAAAGAGTGAAAGACTATATTCTGGGAGTCCTAGTCCAGGTGCTGATCACAAGGACCTTTTTAATTCTGTTATAGCTGAAAGATGCTGGGAATCCAGCTATCAAGGTTCTGGGACAGAATTTTTGGTTAAAGATGTAAGAGGCTTAGTAGTTTCACCAAAAGAGGGTATCCATTGTCTGCAATATCCAGCTGCTCCCAGAATAGCCCTTAGCTGCTTAGTAAAGGGAGCAGAAAGTTGTTGAATAGTCTGGACACGTGTAGGAGAGATCACTTGCCAGCCACCAAAACAAAACCCAATTATTCCACCTGAGGTAGACACCATTGTACTTATGGCCTCAATTTTGCATCTCTAATAACAGGTGGCAGCTGTCTTCCTGGCAAATCTCAGCATTAGGTGCAGCCAGGAGTAAGTCATCTACATATTGGACTAAAGTGGAACCTTTAAAAGTAATGGAGGTTGGGGGCAGCTAGGTGGTACAGTGGATAAAGCACTGGCCCTGGATTCAGGAGGTCTTGAGTTCAAATCCAGCCTCAGACACTTGACACTTACTAGCTGTGTGACCCTGGGCAAGTCACTTAACCCTCATTGCCCCACCAAAAAAAAAAAAAGAAAGAAAAGAAACATTTGGATTTCTGCACCAGCCCTGGATTCAGGAGGACCTGAGTTCAAATCCAACCTCAGACACTTAACATTTACTAGCTGTGTGACCCCCTGGTCAAGTCACTTAATTCCAATTGCCTCACCAAAAAAAAAAAAAAAAGGAATGGAGGCTAAATCCTGCTGCAAAATTTGAGAGAATAGTGTGGGACTATCAGAGTCTGGTCCAAGTCCACTGTCTATTCTTTCAGGTGAAGGCAAACAAGTATTGGGAATCCTGATGTACTCATATTGGAAAAGAAAGCAGAACAGAGATCTATTGCTGTGAAGCATGTTGCCTCACATGGGATTGAGGAAATGATAGTAGCAGGGTTGGGCACTATTGGATGTCTGCGTATAACATAGGAGTTAATTGCTCACAGATCTTGTAGAAAAAGGTAAACAGGCTTGCCATCTGTCCCAGGCTTGGGCTTCTTAACTGGAAAAATGGGAGTATTACACGGGGAATGGTGGCATGGGACAATTATGCCTTGGTTTGTCAAATCCTCAATTATAGGAGTAATTCCTTCAATGGCTTCCCCAGATAACGGATATTGTGGAATGGATGGTCCTGGGCCATCTTTGGTCTCAATGGTAATAGGCACAGCAGAATTAAGGAGACTTAAATCAGTAGAAGAGGAAGCCCACAGGGACTCAGGAATATCAGAAGGGATTTCAAATGTATCCCTTACTGTTTCCTGAGTATCTGAGATCAAAATTGGCAGCAAGTGGACAGTGTCTTCTGGCAATTCCAGGGAGATGCCACCATCTGGAGAACAAGATATGGTTGCTCTAAGTTTACAAAGGAGGTCACAGCCTAATAGATTTGCAGGAGAGTCAGGCATATAAGTAGAAATGAATGTTCTACTGTTAATGGGCCCATAGTAACTATGTGAGGGGTCAATTTTGCAACTGTTTGAGTTTTCCCTGAGACTCCCAACTACATTTAGATGTACATTCAGGGTCAGGTTTGTTCACTAGGGATGATCTCGAGACTCCTTTATCTAATAAACAATCATAAGTATCCCCAACCCTAAGGGTTACATGGGGTTCATTATTCTGGAGAGGTGAATGAACTGGTACAAGGGGGCTAAAGATCTCAGGGTCTGGAAAGGTAAAGTCTTCAGATTCCACCCTATTTCCTTATCTTTGATATTTTATTAATTTCACCTTGGTTGTTTAATTAATTCCCAAGTAATAAAATCTGATCCTTTTGTGGAAAAGAAGCTGTAAGGCTCCTTTCTTATTGGCCTGGGAGAAAGATCTAAGAGGGCAGTTCAGAGGGGAGGGAACTTTAAACCTAGAGGTCCCTCATTATTTCTGGCACCCCAATATTTTGGCAAATCACCCAATTAATGCTCCATATATTAAATTTGGGCCCCACAACTGTATCTATAAAATTTTGCCAATTATCAGTCTTTCTAGCACAGGATTCCATTGCCTTCAACAAAGTTTCCCTTGCTTGCTACAGCATATCAAAATGCTCATGGATATTGGTGTCCCAGTTAGGGTCTTCTAAAGGCCATTGAGTAGTAACTTTTCTTGATGTTTCTAAGGAGTTCACTGCAGCAAATATATCAGCTCTTTGCCCTAGGTATAATATTGTTTCCATGAGATCAGTAACACCACCCCAAGTGGGCTGATATGCCCCGAAAATTGCTCTAAACTGATTGATATCTTCTGTGGGATCCTCATCAAATTTAGGAATATTTCGTTTCCATGAATTCAAATCTTTGGGGCCAAAAGGTGAATATTGTCTGAGCTTTACCACAATACCCTTTGGATCATGGGTGAGGATCTCTTGAAGGGGATGAATTTTGGGCTTCTCTGCCTCCTCTAGATGTGAATTGTCTATAGAAGAAATAGAGGGAGAGGAAATAGAAGCTGGGCCATTTGGCATTCTAGCCTAAAAAACAGGCTCAGATTCAAGCTGGGGCCTGGATCCTCCTTTTCCTATATCCCCAGTATCATAATCCCTGCTCTCTCTGAATGAGACTTTCCAATCAAGTGAATGTTTAGGTGGCCAGTGGCATAGGATTCTTTGAAAATGCCTTAATGTTTGGAGATTAAATGACCCATGTTTGGGTCATTCTTCCTCTAATACTCTATGCCACATAAAATACAGTTTGATAAACTTTCCTCTGGTCAAGTTTTCCTTCATCCCAATCCAGGAGTAGCTTTCCTAATGGGGAATCCTGGGAAATATCACTGTAATCCTCTCCATGACATTCAGACCTTTCCATACCACATAACAAAGCCTGGCAAAAATAAGAAGAGGAATAAAAAAATATTCATTAAATTCAAAATGACCAAGTGTCAACATGACCTTTTCCCCCAATGGTCTGATTATCCAAGCTAAAGTTAGAAAAGGGGGTACTTAGGAAGTTAAAAGAAAAACCCATTTGAAAATCTAAAGGGAAAACAGCCGGTACTTAGCACTACCTTGAAATTTAAAGGGACAGGCACATAGGAAATAGGGGAAAATTTCTTACCCAACTGTAAAATCAGAAGATCGGTTTTTCAGCATTCCACTTCACGGTTCACCAACTGTGATGTTTAAAATCCAATGTGTGATTGATTACCTTACCTGACCTCAGTGTTGGGGAGATATTAGCTAAGATTTACTGATACATTTGGCAACAGTTTAGGTTTTAAGTATTTATTAGAGTGTATTAGAAGTTAGTGAAGAGAGAGAGGGTGAGAACAGATCTCAAAGAATGGAAAAACCTAGCTCAGATCTATGCGGGATAGACAGAGAAAAATTGTCCTCACCTAGCTGCTCATGCTTCCCAAGAGAAAGAGTCCTAGGCTGTTCTCCCAGAAGTCCCCTGTGGAACAGGAAGCAGGGGAGTCCCCACACACAGCTCCAAGTTAATTGGCTGATCCATTGATTGACATGATTCACAGGTGGTCTATGAATAGAGGTAGCTTTTGGAGGCCAGACAGCTTCCAGAATGCTACTGACATTCTTTCTCAGTGGGGCGTCGCCCTGGTTCTCACAGTGTCTTTCTCAGCAGGGGGTGGCACCCTGATTCTCACAGAACTCAATTTCATGATGAGAATTCAATTTTGGGGAAAATTCACTTTTTTGAAAATTTTTGAGAATTCAACTCTAAATCCTGAGACCTTCACTTTTAACTTCTAGTGTACACATATAGCAGCCTCCTGATTCTGGACATAGCAGGGTATCATTTTATTTATGGATTTTCCTATTAGTTATAATTCATTTTGTCATTTCTGTGCTGCTTGGGAATTTTTCACTGTTACCCTGTTTGGAGAATAATTTTCCCTTTCCCCCAAAACAGGCAGATAATTTCTAATATAGCATCCATTGATTCTGTAGAACTTGTCACTTATGCAAAGTGGGAACCTTATGATAAACTTCAGATTGTGAATGTAAACAAGACATCTATTGTGATTCTAGAAGATTTCTGGAGGTTACAATCCAGACTAGTGATTCTGGAGATACTGAGAGTTTAGATGGTAGTTCTGACAAGAACATATATCAGTATATTACACATGAGGCAAATATAACAGGATTACTTCCAAGTAAAGAGATCTTCCATACATGTTTATTACAAAGATGATCAATGCTATCTGTAAGCTTAGGAGAATTTACCACATTTTGGCTCATTTGCCCTTTTTGTCTCTACACTCTGTATTTTTTCTGTATAAAACCCTAAGTTAAAACTGTCTTGTAAAATCAATTGATTTTAGATCTTTTCACTGCAAGCCTATGCTCATTAATCAATTATTGATTGATGGAAATGATACAGTAATGAATCTTGTAACTAATCATTGTTATGTAATTTATTTGTGATTGTAATTACGGTAATATTTAATCCGTATATTATATCATAAGTTAAGAACCTAATTCACTTTCTTTGTTATCATTATTATCCTCAATATTTAAATCCATATGAGACTTTCATTATTGGAAGTTATTATTTAAGACATTTTGGGACTACTAATTTCTGAGTTTGATACCAGGTATGATCAAGGAATACTGTTCAGCCAATGATTCATAGTGCAAGCAACCCTAAGGGATTTTACATCCATACATTTCAGGTGGTGGAATTGTCATGGGAAAGGTTGGGAGAATAACTCTTAGTAAGGGCTGAGGTAGGATTCTCCTGACCTAATTTACCCAGTGTGACATATGGAGCAGAAATATCCCACCTAGCTACTTTGAGCCTGACTCAGTGCATTTGGCTCTCTACATAACTTTTACCTGGCATTGTTCTGGATTTGGGAAAAGAATACTTTCCCTTACTGTATAATTTATTTCCCTAATCTTTTGTAGTAACTTCTAATAATCATGTCAGGTATCATATGATGAAAATGTGGTCAAATTAAATTTGGCTGACTCATTTGGGAGGGGCCACACCTGGCCAACCCTGAAGTTATGTATGCTACTGAGGTCAGAAGGAGAAACCTCTCTTCATAGGCAGTTTTTGAAGGACCTCCCCTTTTGGGGGAGGAAAATTAGATGCTCACTAAAGGGAATCTGAGCCTCTTCCCAAGCTCGCTCTCTTCCTCTTTCTTCTGCCCTTCTGGTGGTGCAAGCAGGAGCAGGAGCAGCAGCAGCAGCAGCTGAGTCATTCAAGCCTGGTTGTAAGTTGTGCTTTCCATTGAAGCTACAAGCTGCAGGTGGTAAGTTACTCTGCTCTTTTGAATAGATTAGGGTTAGACGGGGGCAGCTAGGTGGTGCAGTGGATAGAGCACCGGCCCTGGAGTCAGGAGGACCTGAGTTCAAACCTGGCCTCAGACATTTCACACTTACTAGCTGTGTGACCCTGGGCAAGTCACTTAACCCCCATTGCCTCACTAAAAAAAAAAAAAAATTAAGGTTAGAGCTAGGAGGATTATCTGTATTTCTTCTCCCCTATTTCCTTGTCTTTGATTTTATTAATTTCACCTTTTCTGTTTACCTTATTCTCCTTAATAAAATCTGATTCATCTGTAGAACAGAAGCTGCAAGGCTCCTTTCTTATTGGCCTGGGAGAAATATCTAAAAAGGCAGTTTCAGATGGGAGGGAGCTTTAAACCTAGAGGTCCCTCATTATCTCTGGGACCCCAATATTTAGGCAAGCCACCCAATTAACTCTTCATATATTAAATTTGGCCCCCACAAAAATAATATTGACTTTAGCCTTGACATCTATTACTGGCTATGTTAGATCACTTAATTGCTCATAATGGTATGGGGATAATTAGCAAAATGATGCAAAGAGTCATGAAATCAGGATACGAATCTGTTTCTTAGTATCACACATTTCAGTTCTGTGTTAAAGAAAGATATGTCAACATAACTTTTGGTCTATTTTGCCCTAAAAAGTCATCTATTTTTGTTAGAGGTTATTTATTTAGATATGATAGAAAGTTGAAATTATTTCATTAACTTAATTTATAAACACTTATGAAAATTATTACTTGATATTATATTTATTCTTGAAAATTTATTACAACTATTATATGGTTTTGTTTTTTATATTGAAACTTGTGCTATTATCAGTCATGTTCTTATGTAAGTTATTCAGGTGATATTAATGATGTTGAGGAATTACAAAAATGGCTAAATAGTAAGTAGCACAGCATACTCATGTACAAGAGAATACTACTTCCTGGTGGGACCCATCTTCATAGTTGTCATGGATAGCCTCATGTTTTAACAGTGGAGGCTTATTAGAATTTATTTTAAAATGGATCTTAATCATGTTAGGAACTCTTATTCTTGGTAAAATAATGGTGAATTGTTGTACTTCTCAGTTTTCTAAATATTAACTTGATTATAAGATATATACATGTTTTCTAAGTATATTTCCTTAGGCATGAACTCCTCCAAGATACTACACATATTCTGGATCCTATTTATCATCTTGACATACCATCTTTTGCAAGTATAAAACTAGAACCTATTTTTTTGACATCTGCAATGATCATTTACTTTATTATCTGGACCTTAATTTTATATTGGTGGACTTCATTTCACCTATACTATTTGGACTTTATCCTTTTTTTTTAGTAATGGCACTGCTACTATCAAATCAGAACCAGTAACTGATCCCTCTGCCTCAGATAAACAAGAACCAGTACCTGACACCCCTGCTCCTGAGTCATCTTAGCCTACTACATCTTCAAATGACAATGAAAGACTGTTCTCAATCTTCAAACACCATTGCTACTGCTATGATTTGTGGCAGGGGAGCACATAGGCTTCTAAATGGAATCCCATGCTGTAATAGCTATTATGAATTTTATAGGAAGACTGTAAGATCAACCCATATAGGAAGATTTATTGCTGGCACTGACTGTCCCACATCTTCCAATGACTATTTAATTGTCACTCTTGCAGCTTTAAGAGATGTGTTCTGGTTGGATTGCAGTTAAGATCATCTACAGTAATGAATTATCAATCTGGTGACTTCTGTGGTCCTCTATGTATAAATGTTTTAGACCATCATTTTACAAAAATATTAATTATCCTTGCTGTGCTCACTGTCATTATTCTAGTAAGGAATAGTTATTAAGCTTGAGCTTTGCTGAGTTTCTGATTCTGTAACTGTATTTTAACTGAATCATTATCCCTGTACTAATGTAAGTTGTATCCATTCACATTATTTTATGACACCTGTAATTTTTCCCTTCAATTGGGGACTGCCCCCTCTGGAATTTGCACCGCTCACAGAGGACTTCCCTCTGTGCATAGAACTATAGATTGTTGATGATCCAAGAGACAAATCCAGGCTTTTGTCTTTGAATCAAAGAAGGGAGAATGTGAGTGAGATTTTCCCCACATCTTAGATATGTGATTTAATTATGATAATAATCAGTTTAGAGACTACAAAACTGTGATTTAACATGTTTAGTTATTCTTTAGTAACATAAGAAAATAATAATGAAGGAAATAAGAGATAATAGTAGAGCAAATTTCAATGTTATATTGCCACCAGGTCTAGAAACAATCTAATTGGTATTGATCCATCTGGCTTACAATCATCTGCACAGTGGATTTTAATTCTACCTTAGTGGCCAGCAACCAAGTGTGAGAATATTATTAGAGAGCATGGGTCCCAGCATCTGGAAGGTACCTCACAATCAATGGACTTGAATGCTACCAGCCAATTAGCTTGGAGCTGTGTGTGGGAACTGCCTCTCTTCCTGTCCCACAGAGGGCTTCTGCTCCAGGAGACTCAGGTTCCATCTCTTTGGTTGCTGGAACAAGCTCGTGGTGGCAGAAGAAGCAGGCCAGGGTAGACAGGTTTCCTATCTTTCTGAACTTCACATGTTCTCTCTTTACTCAAATGCTTAATGCCTAAAGACTAGTGCTAAAGCTTCTAATTTAAGGCAGCCACAGATTTAGTTTTACTCATCACACACGGAGGCATTATCTGAAGTGGAAAAATGAAATCCAACAGGTTAGCAACTTGAATGATGAAAAACTGATGGTTTCTTTCTATTTCATACTTATTGTACATGTACCACTTGGGTTGTGTTTAATTTGTGGGAGGAGTTATTGTGTATAAATATCCATGGATCCTGAGGCCCAGGGTCTTTGGGTCCTAGACCTGAGATGGGCTTTATTGTGAGACAGGTTCCCACTCTCAATAAACTTATTTTCTACAGCTTGGAGACTTTGGTTTTTCTTCCTCTAACCCTAGGACTTAGAAATGTTGGCAACACTAGATAGAAAATGTGGCTTTTAAGCACAAGACTCAAAAAAGCATAATAAGGTAAGGTTAAATTGTTTTTCTTCCTAAATATACTCCTTAGATCCCCTAAAAACTATCTCATCTTTAAGTCAGGTAGATGGAGTCTACTTAGAGGGCATGGACACAAATCTAGTATATTGATTTTAACTCAGAAGTAAAAAGGATGAAAGGAATGCACTAGGAGAAGGGGGAGAGGAGAAGAAGGGTGGGGAAAAGTGTCTCATAAAAGATGTGCAACATAGGGAAAGGGGAAGGGAGCAGGTAATACTTGACTCTCCCTCTCATCTGAAGTGTTTCAGAAAGAGAAGGGATACACATACACAGGTGCACAAGTTGAGTATAGAAATACATCTTGCCCAAGAAAGAAGGAGGTGAGGAAAGGGCTAAAAGAATGTAGGAGAGGGTGAAAACAGGGAGGGTAGAGAAGAAAGGCATTGATTAACATCAAAACAGACTCTTAAAGAGAGGATGGGGGGGCAGGTAGATGGTGCAGTGGTTAAAGCACCAGCCCTGGATTCAGGAGGACTTGAGTTCAAATCCGGCCTCAGACACTTGACACTAGCTGTGTGACCCTGGGCAAGTCACTTAACCCCCATTCCCCCCCCCAAAAAAAAAACCCTCAAAAAAAAAAAGAGAGGATATGGGTAAACATAAAAAGGAAAAATAGAAAAGGAGAAGAGAGTGAAGCACGGTACCCAATTAGCATTTATCCCTCAATGTGAGTGAATGAACTCACTAGGAAGACAATATATTCGGTAACAGTAATATTGTAGAGATAACCAAAAGACTTGGCCACTCTAATCAATACAATGGTCCACCATAACACCAAAGGACTCATGATGAAAACTGCTCTCCTTCCTCAGATAGAAAACTGATTCAGAGTGCAGATTTTGAAGCAAATTTTTTCCTTCTTTTATTTTTCTTGCTTTTTTATTCTGGAATATGGCTAAAGCAGCAATGTATTTTACATGACCATTTGTATAACAGGCACCCTTTTACTTGTTTTTACTGTGGTTAGGGGAATAGGTGGAGGAAAGGAGAGTATTTGGAACTGTACATTTAAATAAAATTTAAATGCTGCATCAGTACGTTTCATGTATTGAGAGAAGCAGGGTGAAGAAGCTGAGGGCCTTCCATTGTCCACCATGCATGTTTTCTCTCTGTATACATTGGCAGAATAATCTTCCTAACCTACAACTAAGACAACTGGAATATTGCAACAAGGATTATGATATTGCCATTACTATTCCTGGATCAGAGATGTGTATGTATGTATGTATGTATGTATGTGTGTATGTATGTATGTGTGTATGTATGTGTGTATATGTATACATACACATATATACTGTAATGATTGGAATGACGCCACCTACTGGAGACTTACTATAGGAAAGCTCCACCATGAGGAGAATGCCTCAGAGGGCAAGGCTTTTCCTTGACATCAGGAAGTTATGTTTGCTCATGGGTACTGTCTATCAAGGCTACCAGCCAATCAACTTGAGGAGCCTCCCATTTTCTGGGAGGGGACAGGAAGGAGGAAGGAGGGCCTGTGCGGAAAGCTCTGTGACTTTTTGGTTCCTGACTTCACCGTGGTGGGAGAGAGAGACAGAGACAGAGACAGAGACAGAGAGAAAGAGAGAGACTCCAGAGGACTTCACAGGAAAATTGAGGAAAGATAGGATTGCTAGGCTGTTGAAATTCTGTTCTCAATCTTTTTCTATCTTTCAATAAACCCTTAAAAACCTAAACTCGTTTTATCACTGATTTTAGTCAGTTTCCCCCAAAACTGGGGGAACAGATTAGAACCCACATTTAGAATTTTAAATTATACAATACATACATACATACATGCACACATATACATAAATATGCTCCTATTCTGGGATCCATATCTCTAAAAACTTGTAGAGATCAAGGCCCATAATCCTTGCCTAAAGTTTTATTTATATGATCTACAGAATGGCAAAATGTTTGATTTCCACAGTCATATCAATTCCCCCTCATATCAATTTAAAAAGCATATGTTAGCTCTATAGTAATTAGACCTAAGTTTGCGAAACAGATGAAATGACAGTGAAACAGTGAAATACTTAGAACTGCTATAGGGTGTTTTACTCCCCAGCCCACATACACGTACCATGCAAGACAAAGTGTGTGTCAGCCACTATAGAATTGATCTTTGGTATCAAGCCATCTGGGCGTCTGAATGGTTCTTCCCTGGAAGTGACTGAATCTGAACATGCAAGGGTCTATAATGTATGAATCTGAGAAATTCCCATATTACCAAGGTAACCAACAAAATGAGGGTCAGGGAAATCCTTATGCAATTAGCTAGATTAATAACAAAATCATTTTGGGGAGCTTCAGACTTGCCTTTGTCTTCTACCTGAGAAATGCCAGTTAACAATATTCCATAAGTCACGTTTTAGGCAGGTGGGGTTGATAGAGAAAGACTTTCAGTTGACACAAAGTTGCAGGAGGAATGGTCTTGATTCCTCAACCACAAAGAAAGCAACATGGGCATAACCCTCTTGAAGACAAACATAAACACCATGAAATTTGAAAAGTCAAAGTAATACAATAATATTAAGTAATATCACATGTCCTTGTTCCCAGTAACTGCCTCCCAATAGCCATTGCATCCAAACATTTCATTTTGACTCCCAGCTGTTACATGTAGTCATGTGGTCCTTGGATACACTTCCCTTGGAAATTCTGGAATAGGCCTCAGCATGGCATGCCCTTATCAGAGAAGGTATTGTGCTCTGTGAGCAAAACAGACTTGAAGTAGCTCAAAAGAAACAGGAGATGTGCAAATTTAGGGAATCCAAGAGAAATGTCCACATGGATTATTTGTGCCTGACCTGTGGTAGAGCATTCTGAGCTTGTGTTGCTCTGAACAGCCACAGTTGGACACACTGTAACTTGACTCTGATATAGTGATACCATTTTGGCACTCTTCCAAAAGGAAGGACAACAACCAACCGAAGAGAATGATTGCTACGCATCTCTTTAATGAGCCATTCTAGAATTTTCCCAAAAATTAAAATGGAGTTGACTGGCAATGAAGCGTTTGCAGTCTGTTCCCTTATCTTTTAGGAAATGTGGAAAACATTTGCTTTTCTTCAATGTTGTGGTACTTCTCTCATTTTCCATGGTCTTTCAGATATCTGTGACAATGGATGAGCAATCTCATCTGTAGTACATCTGCCCCAAATCTCTGGAATTGATCAAGGGCAGCTTGATGCCCAACTATTGTCTCCTTACTTATCTTGAGCATCCAATCTGAATCATTTCTGTTCTGAAATTTATATCAAAGAGGTCACACTCCTTTGAAGAGAAAACAAAATAAAAATAAAAATCAGGGAGACTCCACTGTGTCATCAGACAGAATCCTTTTCTTTGATCTAATACGACTTAACTACAACAACAAAACCCGTCTTTTTTGTCGTCCTTAGAATGCCATTTTTGCAGAACCATACAAGACTCATATATTGATTCTTTGTCATCTGGCCTTGCTTTTATTGCCTGTACATTTTGTCTTCTTTTTTTTTTAAGTCCACTTAATTGCTGAGTTTGCCATGGATACAAGTTAATCTGTCCAGACATAATTCATTTTCCTACTTGAGTGGAATTTTTTCTTTTCTTCTTCAGCATTTTGTTGCTGAGTTTCATCCAGCCCTTTTTGGGTGTCTTCCCCCTAAGGCATTTTACTCCATGGGGCCATACCTCTGAACCTTTCCTCTAAATCACTTCAAATCTGCTGTCTCAAAATTACAGTCAGATTGTGTGTATGTGTGTGTGTGTGTATTATACTTTGGTTTAAAGTAAAAGATTTTATAACAACAAGGTATACATTCTCCTTTCCTGTGTCTTGATATGAAAAAATATATTTTCAAAGATTCTGACCAACTTAACATGAATATACATTATATCAAAATTATAGCTTAAGAACTTTTCTTTCATAATATTTAAAATCTTAATAATGCCCATATGTAATATTACCTTCTGATTTTTTAAAAACCCTTTTTGAAGTATAATTTTTTTGCACCTCAATGAAAAATCACACTATTTATAGCTTCACCATATGGTTTACAGTGAAACATACCTGTGTAATGATTGGAATGATGCCACCTGCTGGAGACTTACTATAGGAAAACTCCACCTTGAGGAGAATGCCTCTGAGGGCAAGGCCATGTGGCTTTTCCTTGGCATCAGGAAGTGATGTTTGCTCATGGGTACTGTCTATCAAGGCTACCAGCCAATCAATTTGAGGAGCCTCCCATTTCTGGGAGGAACACACAAAGTAGGAAGCCCATGCTGGGGGAGGAGTTCTCTCTCTTTGGGTTCCTGACTTCACCCTGGTGGAGGAGAGAGACTACAGAGGACTTCACAAGGAAATTGAGGAAAGATAGGATTGCCAGGCTGTAGGAATTCTGTTCTCAATCTTTCTCTTTCTATCTTTCAATAAACCCTTAAAAACCTAAACTCCTTTTATCAGTGGTTTTAGTCAGTTTCCCCCAAAACTGGGGGAACAGATTAGAATCCACATTTAGAATTTTAAATTACACACCTGCAGCAATCAGACATACCTGAATTACATTAGGAAAAATCTAAGGGGTAGAAAACATAAATTAGATAAGTGAAGGAATTTTGTTTCTAAAAAATAAGTCAACATAGGCTTTTCCTTTTTTTGAATAAGCCGTTTAACAGATTAAAAACATCCCACAATTTTTAGAAAAACATTTTCCTCTGAACTAGGGAAACTACAGAAATAAATACATGATGTAAGTAAACTCTTGTATTCTACAATTTCCAGTTGAATGAGTCATACATCATAAAAGGTTGTCAGAAGAATACATTTTCAGTTCTTCCTCCCATCTTGTTGAAAATAACCATCCACAGTAAAATTAATAGGTTGTAACAGAAAACACATTTAACATAATACATTTGTAAATCTGACTACCATTTGATTTGCTTGGTGCTGTTTTCTCTCTAAGGAATAGGCATTATCATATGCAATATATTTTGCCTAATTTTCAAAGCAACAATATCTCAGAAGAGCTGTTGTCATTTGTCCTTGGTTCTGGAAGAGGACCAAAACAGTGGGGTGAGGTCATGATTTGCAGTTAATTGTATGTAAGTAAGGTAGGGCTGTGTAAAGTCACCAGGGTCATACTCTTCTCCAGAGCCATCTGGGTCCAGTGGCAAGATATACATGAGGACAACTGGAAATGGCCTGGATGTTTAAGGTAATGGGGGTTGTGACTTGCCCAGGGTCACAGAGCTGTTAAGTGTGTGAGGTGAAATTCAAAGTCAGGTCCTCCTGACTAACTGCACCTGACTTCAAATACAATACTTGGTAGCTGTGTGACCCTGGGTCAATCACTTCACCTTGGTCCCCACATCTATAAAATGGGGACTATACCAGCACCTGCTGCCCAGGTGCAGTAAAACACTGGGCACAGTGACCCTGGGCAAGTCACTTAACCCCAATTGCCTCAACAATAAAACAAATTAAAAAAACACTGGGCACACATAGTCCGTGACCCGCATTGGCCAGGCTAGATGACCTGCATCCTCCAACCACAGCCAGATGCTCCCCAGAGCAGAGCAAAGTAAAGCCCAGAAAGGATGGAGAGGCTCTGCCCCTAGTCACTTCTCCTCCTGCCACCAACCCCAAACAGGGCCCTGCCTTTCCCCAACAGAGCTTCCAGCCAAGGCCAACCTCCTGGGGTCCTTCGGTGCAGCTGTTGGCTGGTGTCCCCTTGACCTCTCCTGTCTGCCCTGTGCCCACTTCTGTCCTGCTCCTCCAGCCCACCCCGCCTCCATCTCCTCCACGTGTGTTTGGCAGCCCCGGGGAGGACATCGAGCGCCCCGCCGCCCCCCCCCCCACACACACCTGCTGGTTTTCTTCCTGGGACCTAGGGCTTCCCTTGGCGTCCCCCTCCTCCTTGGCCTGGGGAAGGTCCCTGCATACAGGAAGCGTCTAATAAAAACTGGGGGACTGCTGCTAAATGACTGCGGGAGGAAGCAAGCGGCCTGTGGGAGAGGGCGGGGACGAATTAGGTTTTGAGGAACCCGAGGGTTCCGCCCCCCCCCCCCCACTTCCAGTTCTGGGGCCCCAAGACCCATGACTGCCAAAGGGCATTGGACTTATGAGGACCTGGGAGGAGGGAAGGGGAGGGGCAAGCAGCAGGGCTCCAAGGCAGGTAGGAGAGGGGAAGGATTGCATTCCAGGTCAGGGAGGGGCCGAGCATCAAGCAGGGGCAGGACAAGCCGAAGCCTGCGGACTACCATTCCCAGGAGGATTTGTTCACATGGGGGCATTTTTCCAAAGAGAGGCTGGATCTGTTTTGACGTCACTTCCGCCAGTCCTCTTTCCGCCCTTTCCTGCCTACACGTGGTCACTGCTTCTTTCCAATCCTCTCTTGGATCCGCCACGTGGGTGAGTGGAATCGGACAGTTTGCCCAGCGCACCTGGAGGCCAACTGTTGGGGTGCGGCGGGGTCGGAGCATCGGGGTCTCATTGGGCAGCACGGAAAGAACGGGGGAGCGTCCTCCAAAGGAGGAAGAAAGCCCTTGAGGAGCACCCCATAGGCCGAGGACGGCCCAGGGGTGGGGGCGGGCCGGCGGGCTGTGGAGGCTCACCCGGATTCCGATCCTGCCTCAGAGTCCTGGACTCCAGAGCCCAGTCAGGCCTCAGTCCTTCGACCATTCCTGCTCCACGTCTGGTCCTGGCCCCGCTTTCACTAGGGCTTCTCCTCCTCCCCGCATCCTCCTGACTGTCACCTCCTCCGGGAAGCCTCCTCTGATGCTGCTGGTGACCCGGGCGCTCCCTTTCCTGAAAGTGTCACCTCTGTGTCGGTGCCCAGACTTCCCTGTCGCCTTGTCCCTCCCCCGCAGCATCCTCCTCTCGCTGCAGATCGCCTCCTGGGTACCACTTCTTCCAGGAAGCCTCCTCTGCTGGCCGAGCCATCAGGGCCCTCTGTCTGTCTGTCCTGGTTTCTCTCTAAGGGGATGGTCTCCCAAAGACCAGTCACCTCCAGCAGAGAAAGGAGTGTTTCCTGCTGCTCCTTCCGCCCCCCCCCCCCCCGCCTCCACCACCCCACACCAGCCCTCCTCCCCTATCTCCCCCCCCCCCATAGTGGAGAAGTGAGAATTTCTAGCCTCTGAGTAGGGGACCCAGAGAGCTTGAGCTGGGCTTCTCATGATTCTCCTTTCTTCTCCAGAACCTTGGCCTCTTGTGGCCTCTGCTCTTCCCCAGTAGGTGCTTTCACTGCGCAAGGGAATGGCTCCTGTGCTCCTGACAACCAGGCCTGGAAGGGTGAGTGGGGACTGCTGCTTTCTTGAGTTATCTGTCACTTTGAAGACCATTGGATACATTTCTTTTTGATAGACAGCCCTGGAAACTGTGGGCAACACAGAATCATCTATTTAGAGTTAAAAGATAATACAGAAGTCACCTATTTATCCTCCCTTTACAAAGCAATTACCTTACCTTTACTTTGATTTTTAAGACATTTAAAAATTCGGGGTTCTAAATTCTTTCCCTCCCTCCAGTCCCTCCACCATTCATTGAGAATGCAAGCAATAGGGTCCACATTATGCATGGGAAGTCATGCAAAACATTTCCATATTAGCCACATTGCAAAGTGGAAAAAAAAATGCCTTAATCTGCATGAAAGAGTTCCTCAGTTGTCATTTTTCATCATGAATCCTTTGGAATTTTTATAGATCATTGTATGGATCAGAGTAGATAAGTCTTTCACAGCTGATCACTTGATCACTGTTATGGTATTGCTGTCACTGTAGAGAATGTTCTGATTCTGCTCAGTTTTCTTTGCTTCAGTTCATACAAGTTTTTCCAGGTGTTTCTGAGACCCTTTCCCCTTCTCTCCCACCCCCACCACCCATTTTAGCTAATTTGAGTATTGTAAAGTGGTATCTCTAAGTTGTAATTTCTATTTCCCTTTTAGTGCTTTAGAATATTTTTCTATTGGACTAATGATAGCTTTGCTTTTTTTTGAAAAGTGCCTATGATTTCTTTTTTCAATTGGGGAATGGCTTTTATAAGTTTGCCTGAGTTCCATACATATTTGAGAAATGAAGCCTTTGTAAGAGAATTTTGGAATAAAATCTTTTATCCATTTTTTTCTTTGCCTTTATATTTTGGCTACACTGGTTTTGTTTTTGCAAAGAATTTAATTTCATGTAATCAAAATTATGCATATTACTTTCTGTGATCCTTTGTCTCGTTTGGTCATAAATTCTACTCTTATTCATAAATATGACAGGTAAATTCTTCCTAGTTTGCTCATTATACTATACTTCGTGTTATAATAATGTGCCCGTTTTGACCTTATCTTGGTATACATTTTGAGATATTAGTCTATGTCTAGTTTTTGCCAGACTGCTTTGCACTTTTCCCAACAGGTTTTATCAAATGGTGACTTCTTGCACCCAAAGCTTTCATCCTTGGGTTTTTTAACCACTTGATTATTAGGTCAGTTACTTCTGCATTTTGAGTACCTAATCTATTTCACAGATGAACCATTATTTCTTTGCCCTCACCAGATTGTGTTGGTGATTACTGCCTTTTAATACTGTTTGAAATCAGGTACTGTGAGAATACCTTTCTTGCAGTTTTTTTTAATTCATATTCTCAATATTATTTTTCTGAAGTGTATAGAAAAATTCTTTGGTAGTTTGATTGGTGTGGCACTGAATAAGTAAATTAGTTTAGTTGTAATTGTCCACTTAGCCATGAGCAATTAATATTTCTTCAGTTGTTTAATTCTGTCTTTATTTGTGTGAAAAGTGTTTTGTAATTGTATCCATCTAGTTCCTGGGTATGTCTAGGCAGAGAGACTCCTCTGTACTTTATGCTGTCTGCAGTTATTTTAAATGCAATTTCTCCTTCTATCTGTTGATGCTGGGTTTTGTTGGTAATGTACAGAAATGCTGATGATTTATGTGGGCTTATTTCATATCCTGCAATTTCGTTTCAAGTTGTCTTTTAATTGATTCACCAGAGTTCTTGTAAGTATACCATCATATCACCTACAAGGTGTGATCATTGTTTCCTTGTTGCCTTATTTCAATTTCTTTTTCTCATTGTAGTGCTATAGGTAGCATTTCTTGGACAGTATTGAAGAAAAGCGTTCATAATGGTAATCTTTGCTTTAAGCGTGCCTAAAAGGGTTGATGATGGCCATCTTTTTCGGAAGGCTTCTGGTTTATCTCTATTAAAGATAATGCTTGATGTTGATTTTGGATAGATACTACTTACCCTATTAAGGAAAGCTTCATTTCTTCCTATGCTTTCTTATGTTTTATAGTGGGCATGAGTGTTGTATTTTTCAAAAGCTTTTTCTACATACATCTATTGATATGAATATGTGATTTTTGATGTTTTTGTTACTGACATAGTCAGTTACTCTTATAGTTTTCCTGATATTAAACCTGCTTTGCATTCCTGGTACCAACCAACCAAAGTATGATATTTATGATACATTGTTGGAAACTCCTGCTAATATATTCTTTTAAAATTTACCTTGATATTTATTAGGGAAAATGGTTTTGTTGCTCTCTTACTCTGTTTCTATTCTCCCTGGTTTTTAAAGTTTATTTATCTCCTTTGATCTTCAGGACTTTTGTCTTGATGTTTAATTGGGAATTTTTACTTTTTTCCAGTTTTTTAAATTACACTCCCTATTCATTGATATGCTCTTTCTATGCTTTCTTCACGTAAGCATTTAGATTTGAAGTTGTTCTATAAATACTGCTTTGGCTGCATCCCATACAATTTGGTTTTGTTTCATTTTCATTATCTTTCATCAAAGTCATGAAGGTTTCTATAATTTTTGTAAGGATTATGATGTTTTTCCTTTAATTTTTAATCTGTGTTTCAAAGGTCCTTTATTGAAGTTGATATTCATTGCAGTATGATCTGAAAATAATGTAGTTCATATTTCTGCTTTTCTGTATTTGTCTGACTAATATGGCTAATACATTTTCAATTTTTGTGAAGGTGCGTAACTTGAGAAAAGGGTATACTCTTTTCTGTTCCTTTTCAGTTTTCTCCAGAACTGTATCATAGCTAAGATTTCTAAAATTCTATTCATCTCCTTACCTGCTTTTTTTTTTCTTTCAGTTTTTTCTTTTATTTGAGCCTTCTTATACAAAATGAGCAGTATGGAAATGCTCTACATAATTGCACATGTACAAGCAATAATTGACTGCTTACTGGATGTAGGGAGGAGGGACAGAAGGAGCATTAGAATTGTTAGTGCCTTCTTTAGTTAAGCTGTTAATTCTGTGTGTGTGTGTGTGTGTGTGTGTGTGTTGGTTGTTGTTTTTTTACAAGGCAATGGGGGTTAAGTGACTTGCCCAGGGTCACACAGCTGGTAAGTTTCAAGTGTTTGAGACCAGATTTGAACTCAGGTCCTCCTGAATCCAGGGCCTGTGCTTTATCCACTGCGCCATCTAGCTGCCCCCACTCTTATTTTTTTCTCCAGTTTCTCCTGTACCACTCTTAACCTCTCTAACTCTTTCAGGAATTCTTGTTGACTTTGGGTCCAATTAATATTTTTACTTGTAGCTGTTTTCACATTGTTGTCTTCTGAGTTTGTTTTTGTCCTTTCTTACACCATGGTAGGTATTTGTGGTCAAGCCCTTTGTTTTTGCTGTTTTTCAGCCCATTTCTTTACTTTAGATTTTAGGTGGGCTTTGTTCCCCTGGGGTTGGAGAGACATTTTTGTACTTCTGTTATCAGACCTAGTTGGGGGGGTGGGGGGGTGTCTATAAAGTTTCAGCACTTCCAAGGTGGTGTGATGCAGAGTGGTGTGGTCAATGTTTTCTTGGACTGCACTCTGTATTTTACCTGGAAAGGGCTCCTGTTATCTTGCAGCCACAAAGATAGTGTTCTTCTTAGCCATGGAACTATGAGCAGGTGTTTTACTCCCCTGTGGTTGTAAGTACTGCTGCTTCTCCTCACTTTGGAACTGCAATGAGGGCCTCTGCTCTCTTGTGACTAACCATAAGTCCTCCCTTCACTCTGAACTGTGACCCAGAACTGTGTATGGACACTATGGATTCCAGGAAGCAAGAGCTACATACAGTGGCAGGAAAGGGTCCCTTGAAATTTCTTTCTGCTCAGCAGCCCAGACCTCTTAATGTCTGTGATCTGAGAGCTTCCAAAGCAGCTACTGCTGCTGCTAATGCTACTTCCATTATTGCAACTGCCTCCATGACTTGCCTATGGTACTGTTGTCACTGTTGACCTCTTGAATTGTTTTAGGCTTGAAAAATATCTCATCCCAGCCTTTTGTTGATTGTTCTATTCGAAAATTTGACTTGAGGCATTATTTTAAAGTTGTTTGTAGGGGAATGTTAAGCTGCTGCTTGTACCATGCTATGTTGTACTATGCCATGTTGGCTCTGCCCCCGCCCCTTCTGCTAGCATTTCTTTCTTTCTTTCTATTTTTTTTTTTGCAGGGCAATGAATCAAGGGTCAGTGCTTTATTCACGGCACCTCCTAGCTACCTCCATAACTAACATTTCTAATATAACATCGAATACTAATGGTAATAACAGATACCCTTGCTTTACCCCTGATCTTACTGGGAAGTCTTCGTGCTTATATCCCCATTAAAGTTATAGCTTGCTTTTGGTTTTAGCTAGATACTACCTTTTTTTTTTTTGCAGGGCAATGGGGGTTAAGTGACTTGCCCAGGGTCACACAGCTAGTAAGTGTTAAGTGTCTGAGGCCGGATTTGAACTCAGGTCCTCCTGAATCCAGGGCCGGTGCTCTATCCATTGAGCCACCTAGCTGCCCTGATACTACCTATTTTTTACAGAAAAACTTCATTTCTTCCTATGCTTTGCAGTGTTTTTAGTAGAAAGGTGTGTAGTATATTGTCTCAAGCTCTTTTTGAATCTGTTGCTATAAGCATAGTGTAGCATGTTGTTATTGCTATAGTTTATAGTTCTCCTAATATTGAACCATCCCTACTCTTCTGGTATAAATACAGGCTTCTCATAGTATATGACCTTTTTGATATATTTTGGTACCCTCCTTACTAGTATTTTAGTTAACATTTTTGCATCAGTAGTCATTAGGAAATCAGTCCATAATTTTCTTTCTGTGTTTTTGCTCTCTCTGGTTTAGGTATCGGCACTATTTTCTGTCCTAAAAGGAATTTGACAGTATTCTTGCTTTACCTATTTTTAATTTTTTTAAATTTATTAGCATTTTTATTTAAAGTTTCAAATTTTACCCTTCTCTGCCCTTCCCCCTCCCTAAAGCCGTAAGCAGATATACATTATATATGTCCAATTATATAAAATATTTCCGTTAGTCATTTGTATAAGAAGCCTCAAATAAAAGAAAAAATGAAAGTAAAAAGCAGAATGCTTCAGTCTGTGTTAAATCAATATCAGTTTTTTCTGTGGAGGCAGATAGCATGCTTCATCATTAATCCTGTGGGGCTGTGGGATTGTCTTTTACCTATTTTTACAAAATAGTTTACATAATATTGGAATTATTTGTCCTCTAAAAGTTTGGTTCAATTCACCGGTAAATCTATCTAGTCCTGTGGTTTTTCTCTTAGGGAGCTTATTTTTGACTTATATTTTGTTTTATACCATTAGGTCGTGTAAGTATTCTAGTTCATCATCTTTTAATCTGGCAGTGTACTTTTTTTAATCATCATTCATATTATTATGGAGATCCATTTCCCTTGTGAGTTGGACTGGGTCGTCTGGCAATGTATATATATATATTTTTTAATTCTTCTATTTTTCTTAGATCATTAATTTTATTTCAATATCATTGGGCAAAATACCTCCTAATAATTAATCATTTTCATTGTTAGTGTATTTACCTTTTCCATTTTTAAGATTTTTTAAATGGGTTTTTTTTGTTGTTTTTTCCAAAATAAGATCAACCAATGTTTGATCTTTTTAAATTTTTCTTTTGGCATTTAAGTGGGGATTTAAAATTTATTAGTTTTCTACCCAATTCATTAATCTGCTCTTTCTTTTAGTGATATAAAGTTTAGAGTTAGAATTTTTCTACTTTATTGTTTTGACTGCATCCCACAAATTTGGCTGTGTTGTCTCAATGTTGTCATTATCTTTAATGAAATCATTGGACCTTTCTTTGATTTCTTTTTTGACCTTCCTTTTTTTGGATTCAATTATTTAGTTTTCAATTAATTTTTTTGTTTTGCTTTGTTTTGGCAGGGAAGTGAGGGTTAAGTGATGTGCCCAGGGTCACACAGCTAGTAGGTATTTGAACTCCCGTCCTTCTGAATCCAAGGCCCGTGCTTTATCCACTGCACCACCTAGCTACCCCCCCCAATTAATTTTTTTTTTTTTTTAGTGAGGCAATTGGGATTTAAGTGACTTGCCCAGGGTCCACACAGCTAGTACGTGTTACGTGTCTGAGGCCGGATTTGAACTCAGGTACTCCTGACTCCGGGGCTGGTGCTCTATCCACTGTGCCACCTAGCTACCCTCCCAATTAATTTTTAAGCTTTATCTCCAGTGCTCTTTATTGAAAGTGATTTTAATTATATTCTGGACTGAAAGTGATGCCTTGAGTAGTTTCGCTTTTATAAAGGTGATGAGAAAAAGGAATATTCCTTTCTGTTTTCATTCATTTTTTCCCAGAGATCTATGATATCTCACTTTCTAAAATGTGATTCATTTCCTTCATTTCTTCCTTGTTTATTTTATACTTCAATTTATGGGGGTTAGAGAATGGTAATTTGAGGTGTCCCCCCCCCCCAAGAACAGTTTTGTTATCTGTTATCTTCTATAGCTAATGTAACTTTTCCTTTCAGAATTGGCATGCTATGTAGTTTGGTGCATAAATGTTTAGTATTGGGATTACTTCATTTTCTCTGGTACATTTCAGCAGGATTTCCTTCCTCTGAATATCTATTTTAGTTGGGTCTATTTTTGGTTTTCTTCTGTCTGACATCTTGATTGGTTTTGCTGCCTTTTATACTTCAACAGAAGTATAATAGATCTTGCTCCATTCCCATTTTAACTGTCTTTCTGTGACTGATATGTTTTTTGTAAACAATGCATGTTGGGTTCTGGTTTTCAGTCCATTCTGCTATTCCCTTCTGTTTTATGTGTGAATTCATCCCATTCCCCTGACAGTTGTAATTAGTATGTATTTCCCTCCATCCTGTTATATTTTGGTTTTCTTCATAAAATTCAGTCTTTTTTCTGACCGTTGCCTCCCCTAAAAGAAATAACCAAAATGAAAACTCTCAAGGATATTATAGCCAAATTACAGAGCTCCCAGGTCAAGGAGAAAATACTTCCAGAAGACAGAGAGAAACCATTTAAATATCATGGAACCACAATTAGGCTCACATGATTTAGCAGCTGACATGGTAAAGGCATGGAGGTCTTGGAATTTTATATTTTGAAAGGCAAAGGGGCTAGGATTACAAACAAAATAACCTACCCAGCACAAATTAGTATAATCTTTCAGGAGAAACAAAGGGATATTT
The DNA here is from genome assembly GCF_019393635.1 of Dromiciops gliroides. Lineage (NCBI taxonomy): Eukaryota > Metazoa > Chordata > Mammalia > Microbiotheria > Microbiotheriidae > Dromiciops > Dromiciops gliroides. The sequence goes on from NC_057862.1 coordinate 662,990,607, forward strand.
AATGAAATGGGGGACTTTCAGGCATTGTGATGATGAAAAGAGTAGAACTGAATAGGAAATCTGACATTCAAACAAAAGCATAAGGAAATTAAAACGTACTGTTTATACTCCTATATGGGAAGATGAACTGTGATTATTAGGGCAATTAGGACACTTCATAGAAAAAGGGCTTGGATTTAAGTCTGTTTATGTTAGGATGACTTAAAGGGGGGGGCGCTGTGAGAAGGAAGAATGCACTCAACAAAAAAGAAAGAAGAATGGGAAAAATTTCTCATGAAAGAGTTGTGTAAAAAAGGGCTTTTACATTGTAGGAGAAAAGAATAGTGGGAGAACAAGCTTGAATCATGAAGTGGTATATAGGAGAAAGAATACACACACACACCCCAATGGATGAATATCTTTGTTCCTAGTTCTTTGTTTTTTGTTTTGTTTTGGGTTGGTTGTGGTTTGGGGGCTTTTGGGGGGGGGGTCAGTGAGGGTTAAGTGACTTGCCCAGGGTCACATAGCTAGTAAGTGGCAAGTGTCTGAGGCCAGATTTGAACTCAGGTCCTCCTGAATCCAGGGCTGGTGCTTTATCCACTACACCAACCTAGCTGCCCTCCCTAGTTCTTTGTTATAAGAAGAGAGAGGGCTAGAAATACTTTTGTGCTTATGAGTCCTTTTCTTCTCTTTGTTTTTGAAGTCTTTGGGTGTACAGGCCCACTAGTTCTCTACCCATGTCAACTGGTACACACCAATCAGTACTTTGTGGGGCATAGTTCCACATTGCTTCCTGACATGGTATTATTATTCTATTAATTCACAAATCCACCAGCAGTACCTTAAAATGCTTATTTTGCTGAAACCTCTCCAAAAGTTTTCTTTTTCAGGAGCTGGGGGGAGGAGGAGGGACTTCCGCCTGGCCCCGCCCGGGCACCTCTGCAACCTCATGGCCAGATGCCCCCAGCTGACTCCACTGGGCACCCTGGCATGCCTAGGTACACAGCCACCATGTCTCCAAGGCACTGGATGCTTTTCAAGGGCATGCTCTGGGGCAGGCAGGGAGCAGGGGTCCACTGGCCTCCTTCCTCCCTTCCCAGAGCAGGGTCTCACTGGCTCCATGAGGAAAACAAGGCTGGCTTATGGTGAATTTCCAGTCATTTCAGCTCTGGTTCTCTGATGAGAGAGAAGCTAAGAAAGCTGCCAGAATGGACAAGATACTAACACAAAGAGGCCCTCATTGGAGGCCTGGGATTAGAGGAAGTTGAGATGAGTCAAAGGTTAAAGATCCCCTGGGTCCTCAAGGCCAAGGTCTCCAGAGAGGTAGCCAGGAAAAGCATCAATAGGAAACACTAGAAAGATTACTGAGCAGAAGTGGTATTGATTGGCAATTAACAAAGTGCTTTGCACATTGTGGGCACTTAATAAATGCTTGATCCTGAATTTGTAGCCTGGTGTCTTGGTGAGAGTACTGAATTCAGTCAGAAAACTGAGTTCAGCCCTTGGCTGGACAACCACGTATGACCTTACACATGTCACTCAGAGCCTCTCTGGCTTCCTTCATAGCTCCTGGGAGGCTCCCCTGAAGCCCCCACCCCCAATCAAATTACTTTGCTTTTACTTGGTATGTACTTTGTATTTTAACAATGTGCCTGTATCCATTCTCCTTTCCTCTCCACAATGTAAACTCCTTGGGACTATCAATAGAAGGAGTTGAATAAACCCTCTGATTGACTTTAAAAAAAAATTCTTTTTCTGTCACCTTGCTAGTTTGATGGGTTGTAAAACAGTATGGGGGCAGCTAGATGGCGCAATGAATAGAGCACCGGCCCTGGAGTCAGGAGTACCTGAGTTCAAATCCAGCCTCAGACACTTAACACTCACTAGCTGTGTGACCCTGGGCAAGTCACTTAACCCCAATTGCCTCACAAAAAAAAAAAAAAACCAGTATGAAGGATTCTTTTCAATGTGCATTTCTCTTATTAATGAATAGATATACTCTTTATGTTTTTTGACAGCTTGCTTGTCTTCTTGAAACACCCTGTACAGGATTTGTGTAAATGTATTGTGCATATAAGCTTATAAGTACATATTTTATTTGTAAGAATGACTGTTAGTAGCAGACACGACTATTAACACACATTTATAACATTTACAAAGGGGCCTGTCTGATCAGATCATGTGCACTTGTCTACTTCATGATCTTATGTCAGTTGCCCAGGAGGTTTTCCCTTTATCTTTCACTCTGTGTATTGACATTTCCTACTCTTGCTTTCAGTCTGATGTCATTGGATTCCTTCAAACCAGCCAGGGCTTGTTGTTGTTGTTGTTGTTGTTGTTGGCAGGACAATGGAGGTTAAGTGACTTGCCTAGGGTCACACAACTAGTGAGTGTTAAGTGTCTGAGGCTGGATTTGAACTCAGGTCCTCCTGAATCCAGGGCTGGTGCTTTATCCACTGCACCACCTAGCTGCCCCTAACCAGCCATATCTTTACATCAATTGATGAGTAATTTTTTTCCCCTAATTTCCTAACTTGTTTTTCTCAGAATTTGGAAAGTTGTGTGCATTTTCCCAAGAAATAGTGTGAAGAAGTTTCCCACTTAGAGTAGCACTTTCTTGGAAGAATAAGTGACTTGTAAAATAAATGCAAGAGAGATAATTTAAGAATTATTGGACTACCTGAAAGACATGATCCAAAAGAGTGAAATTATCAAGAAAACTGCCCTGATATCCTAAAAGCAGAGTGATACCAAAATCCATAGAAGAGAAAAAGTCTTAAAAAGCAGAACTGGCCTAATGGGAAAAGAGGTAGAAAAATTCCCTCAATAAAATAATTCCAAATCAAAAAGGAGGTACAAAAGTTCAGAGAAGAAACCAAGTCTGAAAAATTAGAATTTGGCAAGTGAAGTTAATAATTCCATGAGCCATCAAGAAACAATAAAACAATTAAAAGAATGAAAAAATATCAGAAATGTCCAATATTTTCTTGGAAAAACAAGTGACCTGGAAAATAGATACAAGAGAGATAATTTAAGAATTATTGGACTACCTGCAAGCCATGATCTAAAAGAGAGAAATTATCAAGAAAACCGCCCTTATATTCTAAAAGCAGGGAGTGAAATAGAAATGGAAGGAATCCACTGAGCAACTCCTGAAAGATTGCAAAATTAAAATTCCCAGGAATAGGATAGGCAAATTCTAGACCTCCTACATCAAGGAAAAAAGATTACAAGCAGTTCAGGAGGGCTTTAAAGCATTCCCTTAGGGGCAGCTAGGTGGCGCAGGGATAAAGCACCAGCCCTGGATTCAGGAGGGCCTGAGTTCAAATCCGGCCTCAGACACTTGATAGTTATGAGCTGTGTGACCCTGGGCAAGTCACTTATCCCTCATTGCCCAACCCCCAAAAAAAGGCATTCCCTAACTCCTCCATCATGGCACTGTAATTCCCTTAATAGTTGTTTTTACATGCAATTGGGGGAAAATAAAATATAATATGTATTTTTTATGCATTCTTTTAAAAAAAGAGAAAAAGTGCCTAGCAATGAAGTGATCATAGTGACTGCTCAAAAGATCTGCAAATGTTTAGCCTACAAATAAGCACTCAGGTGCCACATGAGAGCTATGGTTCATTATTTCATTTTCATTGTTTTATTTCAGCAAAGGGAAAAGGATTCTTAGGCATAGTACTACTTGAGCTTAGAGGGCAGAAGTAGGAGCCATGGGTACAGCTTTTAAAGTTAATGTTATTGGAATCACTATAATAGTGTGTTAATTAAGCACCTACTATGTGCCGGGCACTATGTTAAGTGTGAGGATACCAAGGGAGGCAAAAACAGACCCTGCCCTCAAGGAGCTTACAATGTAATGGTGAGATGAATTGTTTGAATGCCTGCTGTGTACCAGGCACTGTACTGTGCATCACAGAAATGAATGAAACAACCCATACTGCCAAGAACTTTACATTCAAACTTCCTAACAGTGAGAACTCTATCTGGGTAGCTCAGCTATTTTTGGTGTTTCAGGAATCAGTGACATTCCAGGATGTGGCTGTGGAATTCACCCAGGAGGAGTGGGCACATTTGAACCCATCTCAGAAAAAGTTGTACAGGGACGTGATGCTGGAGAACTATAGCAACCTGGTCTCTTTGGGTAAGAACAGCTCCTCCTTTGGAGTCTTGATATGTGTATGGAGACTTTCAAGATTTCAGGAGTTCTTCCTGGCCTACAAAAGAAATTGTCCCTATTCCTTTTGTAGCCAAGAGACAGATTACTTGGGCTACCTGTTTGCTGGGGTAAAGGTCTTTGTTTAATATGACTGGAAACTGAATTGTTGATTTGTTATTGTCCTAGACCCTCTGTATTACTTCACATTCAAGATTTTCTGTTTAATCCCAGTGGAAGTATCATCTCATACTCAAAGTGTTCCTGTTGTCTAAGCAGGGAGTGTGTGCAGTGTTCTCTTTTTCCCAAGTCCTAATTTGTAACCCATTCCCCTACACTATAAACTATCTTTCAGTGGTCATTTGGTACCATCCTTGAGGTCTTCCTAGCCTTTGTATTTTTCTTTCCAAAAAGGAGCATAAACTTGTTTTGGTTTCCTTTATTAAATTTTATGGATGTTTTAGTTCATGTCAGTTTTCCTTCCCTCCTTTCTACCTAAAAGACGATCCTACTTCTCTCCTCAACCAGGGTATTGAGCACTTTACACACACACACACACACACACACACACACACACACACACACATGCACGCACGCACGCACGCAAAAATTTCAGGCAAAATCAGCTAACATAGCCATTGCCCTTCTTGATTTAAGATATATTCTGCACCTTCATTCTCACACCTCTCTACTGGGAATAGGTTATAATATTTAAATCGCTGGGTTTTATATAGAATTCTTAAATTACCATGACAAGCACTTTTTTCTTTTCAATGAGCAGGATTTGCAGTATCCAAACCAGATTTGATCTACCAGATGGAAAGAAAGGAAGCATCTTGGATGCCAGAGACAGATATGCCAGGAAGCAGCTGTCCAGGTGACTACATAAAAACCCTGCAGATGAGTCTCTGTCAACTACAGATCTGTCAATCATTTTTGATCAAAATTCTTAGAAAATGTTGAACAAGGTGGTCTTCCTCAAGCTTGGTCCTGATCAAAGAGCTGAGTTGTTTTAAAGAATTTACATTTTTATGCATCTCTTTACTCACATGTACCTCCACTCTCAAAGACACTTGTTGCCTCAATAGAGGGTAGGTATTTCTCTTCTCTTCTTTGAAGATTGTCTTATCTTATACAGCCATTCTTTATGCTCACTTCCATCAATTCATTGTCCATTTTAAAATAAGCACATTAGTTAAACTATTTATTACTTTTTTCTTCTGAATATCCTGTTTTTTTCTTTTTTTATTTTTATGTTCATGTTGCTTTGCTGCTGGTATTTTGAAAGCAATTAATCATAACCTAATTCCCTTATCTTCATTTTGTCATGTTGTATATGATCCTTTTTTTATGTTTTAAAATTTTATTTATATAGACACAGTCATATGTTCATATGATAAAATTTGTTTAGCCATAATTATGTCAGTGAACGTATAGGTTTTCAGTAATGTTTAATTTCAGAATTGGTGTGAATATTTTTGAGAGAGATCTTTGTTTTCTTTCAATTAAGTTTTTATCTAGTAGTGGGATCCTTCGGTCAGTGGTTACAAACAGTTTTTTAGCAGTAGCTTAAATTACTGTTATTTTTTCAGAAAAATGGTAAAAGCAGCTGAACAAATATCTTTTTCAACACAATTGCCAAATGTGTTCACCTTTTAAAGTATCTGTTAATCTGATTACTGTGCTAGTATATGCAAATTGTTTCATTTTGACTTCTTTGATTATTTGTGTTTGAGAAATGCTTCAGGTAACTAGTAATAACTTCTCTAATGAAAAATACCTATATATCTTGATTATTTTCTCATTTGGAATTGGATCTTACTCATAAATTTTAATCAAATCCTTACAAAGTGGTTTTATGGTGTTTTTAGTAGAAATTTATGACAACAATTGTCTGATATGACTCCTTTTTTTCTCATATTTCTTTATTCTGCTAACTTTATATCTCTTCCTATCTGTCCTCAATCTAAAATCACTGATTCTCCTTATTCTTTCTGTTCAGTGTTTTCCCTTTCTGATTTCACCTCAGATGGTATGGGCTTATTCATCCCTTTAGGAAATTTCATCCAAGTTAATTTATGTATATATAATAACTATGAGTCATAACATTTTTATATAAGATCAACTATGATCCTTGTTGGAAAAGCAGTGACACTTGCCCTATCAAGTGGGAGGGGGAGAGAATAGCTCTCAGAAGCCTTTGAACAACTACAAACCTTGGGAAAAGGGGGAAAGGCAGTGTTAATCATCCTTTATTTTTCCTTACAGAGAGCAAAGAATTTCCTGGAGGAAAACCTTATGAATGTCAGAAATGTGGGAAGAGCTTCAGATGGAAGACACAACTTACTCAGCACCAGAAAGTTCATATTGGAGAGAAGCCATATAAATGTAATGAGTGTGGGAAGATCTTAAGTAGCAATACATCACTTAAATCACATAAGACAATTCATACTGGAGAGATGCCTTACGAATGTAAGGAGTGTAGGAAGGCCTTCCGACTAAGAATACAGCTTACTCGACATCAGAGGATTCATACTGGAGGGCCATATAAATGTGATGAGTGTGGGAAGATTTTAAGAAGCCTTGAAACACTTAAGATACATAAGAAAATTCATAATGAAGAGATGCCTTATAAATGTAAGGAGTGTGGGATGGTCTTCAGACATAACTCACAGCTTAGTCGGCATAAGAGAATTCATACTGGAGAGAACCCTTATAAATGTGATGAATGTGGTAAAATTTTTAGTGGGAAAAAACCACTTATGACACATAAAATATTTCATACTAAAGAGATGCCTTATGAATGTAAGAAGTGTGGGAAGGCCTTCAGACGGAGAAACCAGCTTACTTACCATCAGCCAATTCATCTTGAAGAGAATCCTTATAAATGTGATGAATGTGGGAAGATTTTTAGGAGGAAGACAAGACTTAAGGCACATAAAAGAATTCATACTGAAGAGATGCCTCATGAATGTAAGGAGTGTGGGAAGGCCTTTAGATTAAGAAAACAGCTTACTCAGCATCAGACAGTTCATACTGGTGAGGAGCCTTATAAATGTGATGAATGTGGGAAGGTCTTACGTAGTAATATATCACTTAAGGCACATAAGAGAATTCATACTGGAGAGATGCCTTATAAATGTAAGGTGTGTGGGAAGGAATTTAGACAGAGGACACAACTTATTCAACATCAGACAGTTCATACAGGAGAGCAAGCTTATAAATGTGATGAATGTGGGAAGATCTTAAGTAGTAATGTATCACTGCACACCCACAAGAGAATTCATACTGGAGATATGCCTTATAAATGTGAAGTGTGTGGGAAGGGCTTCTACTTCATCTCAGAACATAATCGACATCAGAGTGTTCATACTGGAGAAAAACCTTATGAATGTCATGAATGTGGGAAAGCCTTCCGCCTTAGTATACAATTTACTCGGCACCAGAGCATTCATACTGGAGAGAAACCTTATAAATGTCATGAATGTGGTAGGCTCTTCAGAACAGAGTCACAGCTTCTTCAGCATCAGAGAATTCATACTGGAGAGAAGCCTTATAAATGTGATGAATGTGGGAAGGCCTTCTCATTGAGGAGACAGTGTATTCAACATCAAAGAATACATACTGGAGAGAAGCCTTATGAGTGTAATGATTGTGGGGAGGCCTTCAGAGTGAGTTCACAGCTTAAACAGCATCAGCAAATTAATCATGGAGATATACCATTTGTATGTAATCAATGTGGGAAAGGCTTCCTTTGGAATTCAGATTTAAAGCGCCATCAGATGATTCATACTGGAGAGAAACCTTATGAATGTAAGGAATGTGGGAAGGCTTTCCAAGTAAAGAGACGGCTTATTCAACATCAGAGAATTCACACTGGAGAGAAGCCCTATAAATGTAAAGAATGTGGGAAAGGCTTCTTTTGGAAATCAAATTTAAATGTACATCAGGTGGTTCATACTGGTGAGAAACCTTATGAGTGCAAAGAATGTGGGAAGTCCTTCAAACTGAAAAAACGGCTTACTCTACATTACACAATTCACACTGGAGTGAAGCCTTATAAATGTAACGAATGTGGGAAGGCTTTTAGACAGAGTGGACACCTTACTCGGCACCAGAGAATTCATACTGGAGAAAAACTTTAATATGTGTTGAAAGGCCTTCATGAGTTCAGAAGTTACTCTGTATGAGAGATAAGACTTAAGAATATAATAAATAGGGAAAGATCTTCAAGAATAGGATCCAACTTACTATGCAGGAGAGAATTCCTACTGGAGGGATACTTTATGAATTTAAGTTGCATGAGAATGCCTTCCACTACAACTCAATACTTACTCAATGACAGAATTCTTAATGAAAACAAATGTTATGAATGTAATATATTTGAGAACACCTTCTACATGAACTCAGATCTTACTTGACATCTGGGAGTTCATATTGCTTAGAGACATGAATGTGAGTATGTCTTTAGTGGTACCACTAACTTGACATTAGAGAATTCTTACTGGAGAAAAATTTTATGAAAGCAATTAATGTGGAAATGTCTTCAGACTGGGCACTCCTTACTGTGCGTCAGAGAACTCCTATTAAAGTGAAAATATTATGCATTTAGTGAACGTGGGAAGGCTTTCGCACAGGGCAGAGCCAAGGATGGTAGAGTGAAGCCAGTGATTTTTGGTGAGTTCTCCCAACATATTTCTTCTAAAACAACTTTAAATGCACCAAACTGAAATCTGAGTAAGAAAAGTTACAGTGACATACTTCAAACAGGAACTTAAGAAGTCAGAGAGGTATCTAGACAGGTGAGAACTGGCTAGAAGTGTAGTACATAGAGTTTAAACTCAGCTGTGCTTAATAGTGGTGCCCAGGGAAGGTAAGGGCCCTTAATATATTTTTTTTTAAGTGAAGCAATTGGGGTTAAGGGTCACACAACTAGTAAGTGTTAAGTGTCTGAGGCTGGATTTGAACTCAGGTACTCCTGAATCCAGGGCCAGTGCTCTATCCACTGTGCCACCTAGCTGCCCCATGGGCCCTGAATATTTAGTCAAAAATATTCCAGGGGACTTTTGTGCTTGCAGTAGGTACAACGTCAGGTGTCTTTTGGCAGCTCTAGTGCCCATCGCCCACTTCTGAATTGTAGGACCAAGTGAAAGAGGAAGTTATAGTGGCAAGGGAGTAGATAAATGGATCTTGCAGACTCTCAGAGGCTGTAGACTCAATCATCAACAGAGGACCAGTCTCAGCCACATAACTTGTAGGACCTCCCCTTTAGGGGAGGGAGAAAAAAATAGAAAAGGGGACCCCAACAGGAAGTAGCTCTCTCTTGCCTGGGAGAAGCTTTCAGAGCAGACTGGAGACAGGCTGAACAGCTGACTCCCATAGAAATTACGGACCCCTGGTGGTGAGTTAATAAAATCCAGTTCTTTGAATTAGCTGAGCTGAAAGTGAGTTTGGGTTTGAGATAGCATTTGCCAGAGTCAGGGAGATTATCCATTTTCCTCTTTCCCTATTCCATTGTCCTTGACCTTATTAATTTCACCTTTGCTGTGTATTTTATTCCCATTAATAAAACCTGATTTGTTTGTGGAAAAGAGGCTGTTAATCTCCTTTCTTATTGGCCTGGGAGAAATAACTAAAAAAAAGGCAGTTCCGCTGTGTCATCAGATAGAATCCTTTCCTCTGATCTAACATGCCTTACCTACAACAAAACCCATTCAAACTGAGAAAATGGGTAGAACAATGAGCAAACTACCAAAAAAAAAAAAAAAATAGAACCTAACAATAAAACCTTTGAAGGGCACAGGGAAAGCCACAACAAACTTAAAGACAGTGACTTATAAATCTCTACAACCAAAGCCTTAAAGAAAAATGCAGATTGGGCACATCCATAAATTTTTAATGGAGCAAATTTTAAATCAAGTTAAGAGTGGTAGACCAAAGTACAAGAAGAAATAATACCAATTATAACACAATAACTAACAGCTGGGTAAAAGATATATACATCAAAATGTTGTGAAGAAAATAACTTATTACAATTCAGAATTAGCAAAATCATCAAAAGATGCATAAAAATCTCATAGAAGAAGGGGAGGGATGGAAAATAAATACTGAAAGCTACATATTCCCAGACCCGGACTTTTTGAATGCACTTGTACCAGTCCATTCAACTCCCCAGAGTAACGAACCTCGTGTGACCGTCAAAGTTGGGGACACATATGATTGTCTGCTAGATAAGGGAGCCTCTAAATCAGTGTTAGTGAGTAAACCAGACCCTGGGTGTAACGCTGTAGGATCTTTGAATGTGGTAGGAGTCTCAGGAAAAGCCCAAAGAGTGGCAAAATTAACCCTTCACATGGTATCTATGGGGCCCTTAAGAGTGGAACATTCATTCTTACTTATGCCTGATGACCCTGTAAATTTATTAGGTCGTGATCTTCTTTGCAAGCTTAGAGCAACCATATCTTGTGCTCCAGATAGGGCTGTCTCCCTACAATTGCCAGAGGATACTGTACATTTATTGCCACTTTTGATTACAGAAGCTCAAGGAACAGTAGGGGATACATCTGAAATTCCCTCTCACATTCCCGAGTCATTATGGGCCTCATCCCCTACTGAGGTGGGGCTCCTTAAATCTGCCATGCCTGTTACCTTTAAGGTTAAAAGGGGACCACCCCCCTCCATTCCAGTCTCCATTGTCTAGGGAAGCAATAGAAGGGATCACCCCTATAATTGAGGCTTTGAAAAGCCAGGGTATTATTATTCCATGTCATTCTCCAATACTCCCATTTTGCCAGTAAAAAACCCCAGGCCTGGGCCAGATGGGAACCGGTTAAAACAATGTGGTATACCCCAAATTCTAGCAGTTTAAATACTTAGTTTCTGGCCAACCTCTATCTCCCCAACCCTTTCCCCTTCCCCTACTTAACCTTTGTTCCTTGAAACTCTATTTTTTTGTTTTGCTTTTGAAAGGCATTGAAACGGCCTGGAATTCACCTTAAGATGACGGAGGGAGGGAGCAAGGGATACAATTTGGAACTCAAAACTTTAAATAAAAATGATTAAATTTTTAAAATAAAGTACATAATAAATTCAACATATCAATTAAGAGAGACCTGGAAAATAGGACCACAGTTGTCCAGAAGGATACCTACTAGGAAACTGTGAGGGAAAAATCCATCCTCTGCTCAATAATTCTCGGGAACTCAGCAGCGAGGTGACTAAGGACCTTTATTTCCTTCTTGTGAGGAGGCACCCTAGTGTGCAGCTAGTGGGTGCCAAGAAAGGGGGCTCGAAGGCCCTGTTTTATATCCTAGTCCCTAACGCAAATGGACCCTCCCCTTTTTCATCACTGGTCCGATTACTCAAGGGTTACAATCTACACGCAAAAACTAGCTAATCAGGACGCAGTATTCCCATCCCTCTTCCTTATTTGGACACAACTCTGGAGCAGACCTTATTGAGACCAGGGCTCCTTGAACCATGTGATTTTGTTAACCTGAGGGGGAGGAGGGGATCTGAGACCTTTGTCCTACAAGCAGGTCAGGAGGGGAATGATTGACTGTTATATCTACATTGAGAGGAGACAACTACCCATTTTCTCACAGAAACTATATATAAATGATCTGGGGAACCCATGGATTAATGGAACAATTACTCTGGGGAATGCAGAAATTTAAATGAGAGCTCAGAAGAACATTTCTGATGGAAAACATCAGGAAAAGCATTGATGTCCTTGGAAAAATCCTAGACTACAGGAATAGATATACATCATCTGCAGAAGATCAGGGAGATAGAATTGACTTCTAGCTGTGCAAAAATGGTTGAAAACAGGCTAAATGTATGCAGGAAGAGAATGAGGTCTCAGTACTTCAGAGGCTGAAGAATAATGGGATCACAAGGAATCAGACATGTAACCCCATGTTTATGGTTCAGGTTGGCTCAATCATTCCAGCTGCTAGGCCCTCACCTCATCAGCTGTGACAGAAGCCCAACTTTTGTTTCTTCAGAAATCACCGGAATCCAGGAACTTTCCTGCCTCTCAAGAAAGATGCCATAATGTGGGTTGTCTATAGTTGCATGAGAACAGTGATATGTCCCATTTTTTAAGTTAAAGGGAAAATACTTTAATATTATGAGAGAGTTCTTTATATATCATCTAGGAGGAAGAAGTAGAAATAACTTTCTGTATAAGTTACTACAGACAGATCTTGGCAGAGCATTCCAAGGACATGAGAAATCATTAGGCTTCATGATATAGTTTGAAAGTGTATGTCACTCAATAATCTTTCAAATACCATAAATACTAACTATTGTTATTGATAGATTGTTCCCGGGTGCATTCCTGCCTCCAGCATTTCCTAGCTATTCCTTGTGTTTTCTAATGAATTTTTTCCCCTTTTCCTGCCTACTGGAGACAATATGACCTTGTGCCAGTTACACAAACACTGCCTGCATTGGTTTCCTCAAGTGTAAAATGGGGATGATGATAATAGCACCTCCCTCCCATGTTAAGAGGATCAAATGAAATATTTATAAAGCATTTAGCACAGTGTTTGTCACATAGTAGGCAGTATAGATAAGCTTATTCTCTCCTTCCCTCTCTCCTTTATCCAATCTGTCACGTTTTCATTTTCTTGGTATATAATCAATTCACATTTAAATTTATAAATTGGGTTTACAGTTTCCTCTATTCTCTCTTAGATGTTTTTTTGTTGTTGTTCTGAAATAAGTTTCCCCACCCCTTTTCCTCAGTAAAAATGTTTTTTTCTTCAGTTATTTTAGCTTGATCTCCTTGAAAGCAATTCTGTTCTTGCTGGCTCTCTTTTCCTAATCTCAATCCTCCCTTCCTCACTCTGCACCTCACCCCACTGATTGATTGTATAGAGTAAGAGATTTTACTTCGATAGAAGGCATCCCAGGTGGTCTAGGCATGCTCAAGACCCCATTACTCATGTATGAAAGTTAAGGCTGTTCTTGTTCTCAATGAGGTTACATTAAAATAGGAGGCAACAACAAAGGGGAGTGATGGTTAGAGAAGAGTATTTTGCTTTGAAAATTTGCAGGGAGTGAGTCAGGCAAAGAAACATAATTTGAGACATTCCCAACAGGGAAAGCAATATTGATTTCATTTTTTGATTCCTTATTTTATTTCCAGGATTGAAAGGGGAGTGGACAATGCTTGGAGGGCAGTGCAGAGGGTATGTAGCAGCAGCGAGGCTTGATGAGGAGATGCCTAGGAAGTAAAGACTAAAACCTACATACTCAATATGGTGGACCACAAAAGCTCTTTTCAGTCTAAACAGGGTAGATGTTCTGTAGATGAAAGGGTTGACTCATCCAGAATATTTTTTAAAGATTTTCTTTTCCCCCAATTACATGTAAAAACAATTTTTAACATTTGTTGATGAGATGCAAATTTTCTCTCTCCCTGCCTTCTCCCCTCACTAGCATAAGCGATCTGATAAAGGTTATACATGTGCAATCATGTAAAACATTTCTATATTAGTCATTTTTGTGCAAGAAGAGAAAGGGAAAGTTAGGAAGAAAGTGAAAAATCGTATGCTTTAGTCTGTATTCAGACACCAGTTCTTTTTTCTGGAGTCAAATAGTATTTTTCATAGCAAGTGTTTCAGGATTGTCTTAGATCATTGTATTGCAGAGAAGAGCTAAATCATTCAGAGTTGATCAATATACAATACTGTTGCTATTGTACACACTGTTCTCATTTTGCTCGCTTCAATTTGTATCACTAGTTTTTCTGAAATCATCCTGCTTGTCATTTCTTATAGCAAAATAATATTCTATGACAATTGTATACCACAACTTTTTCAACCATTCCGTAGTTGATGGATATCCCTTCAATTTCTAATTCTTTTCTATCACAAAAAAAAAAAAAGCTGCTATAAGTAGTTTTGTACAAATAGGTCCTTTTCCCTTAAAAAAAAAATGTCGGGGCAGCTAGGTGGCTCAGTGGATAGAGCACCGGCCCTGAAGTCAGGACTACCTGAGTTCAAAGCCGACCTCAGATACTTAACTGTGACCCTGGGCAAGTCACTTAACCCCAATTGCCTCACCAAAAAGAAAAAAAAAATGTTTTTGGAATAGAAATCTAGGAGTGGTTTTGCTGGATCAAAGGGTATGCACAGTTTTATAGTCCTTTGGGCATAGTTCCAAGTTCCTCTCCAGAATGGTTGGATCAGGTCACAACTCCACCACTAGTGGATTAGTGATCCAGTTTTCCCACATGCTATCCAACATTTTTTTTTTTTACCATATTAGCTACTGTGATAGGTGTGAGGTGGCACCTCAGAATTGTTTTAATTTTCATTTCTCTGATCAATAGTGATTCAGAGAATTTTTTCATATGACTATAAATAGTTTTGATTTCTTCATCTGAAAACCGCCTGTTTCTATCTTTTGACCATTTGTCAATTGGGGAATGATTTGTATTCTTATAAATTTGACTCAGTTCTCTATATATTTGAGAAATGAAGCCTTTAGCAGAGATACTTGCTATAAAATATTTTCCCCAGTTTTCTACTTTCCTTCTAATTTTGGGTGCATTGATTTTGTCTATGTCAAACTTTTTTTTAATTTTATATAATCAAAATGATCCATTTTATATTTTATAATGCTCTCTATCTTGTTTGTGGCTAAATTATTCCCTTATTCATAGATCTGACAGGTAAAACATTTCATGCTCTTCTGATCTGCTTATGGTATCACCCTTGATGTGTAAATCATGTACCCATTTTGACTATATCCTTAAAGAGCAGGAACTTCTTTATGCCTCCAGTGCTTAACACAGTGCCTGGCACATAGTAGGCACTTGATAAATGTTTATTGAATAAACGAATGCTGGAGTACTGTGAAAGATTTGATGTAGTCCCATTGAAATCAGTAGTGTACAACATCCTCATACTTTACACTGTTATTGGGGGACTGAAATCTGTCTTGGAACCATGACTACTGAATGAGGCAGGCAGAGGCCTCAGATTCAGCAGCATTTAGTAACAGCACAGGAAGTGTCTTAAGATATTGGGAAGGCAGATGGAGGGGGTAACTGAAAAGTCAGGTTTGATGAAACATCACTTGTAATAAGACAAAGGGGCAAGGGATTCCAGGTTATAGGACAGTGTAGAGATGAAGTGGTTACCTATGGGGTCAGACTATGAGGGGAGCAAAGTGAACCCCAGAGTCAGGGTAGTGAACTGGGCAAACACAAGGATTGAGGAAGTTGAGTTAATAGTAAGAAACAAGAACAGATACAGGAGAGAGAGAAGAATATTCTATTTCAGCTCTGAGTTCCATTTTTATCAAGTCTCAGTCATACCTATAGGGTTGAATTTGCCTGCTTAAGACTTCTAGTTTACCTTGCTTGTCAGATGTGCTTGGTACATTTATGTAGGTACATTTCAGGCTGTGGGTTTCATTGGTGGATCCTTTCATGGATTTGGTCTCCTGGGATACATGGGGTACTCCTTCAAGATATACTTAATTAAATTTACCTATGTGGATTGTAAACAAGTTTGTTTTTGGTTTTGTTTTTTTAGCAGCCATCCATTTAAATTTGTAGTACATTAGACATATATAATTCTTCTAACTCTTTTGTTTTTTGGGGGTTTTTGCAGGGCACTGAGGGTCAAATGACTTGCCCAGGTGTCACACAGCTAGTGTCAAGTGTCTGAGGCTGGACTTGAACCCAGGTCCTCCTGAATCCAGGGCTGATACTCTATCCACTGCACCACCCAGCTGCCCCCTACCAACTCATATTAAGTGTGAATTCCAGATCAAGAACCCATCATTACTACTTTTGGTCATTACTGCTGTGATCAAGAATTTCAGGTTAATATAGTTGATTTAAAAAAAGGAAAACAACAAATTCTGGAGGAATCATGGCAAAATTTACATTAATGTTTTGTTGGTAGAACTGTGAACTGTTTCAGCCAGGCTGGAAAGCAATTTGAAACTATGCCCAAAAAGCTAATAAACTGCATACACTTTGATCCAGCAATACCACTACTAGGTCTATACCCTGAAGAGATTAAAGAAAAAGGGGAAAGACTTACATGTACAAAAATAGTTATAGCACCTCTTTTGTGGTAGCAAAAATTTGGAAACTCAGGAGGTGTCTATCAATTGGGGAATGACAATAAGTTATGATACATGAATGTGAGGAAATTAAGGGGACTGGAGCAGCAAGTGGTAGTGAATATTGAGGCAATTGAGTAAACCATACTGACTCCATTGTGTGATTCAAATCTGGACCTAGTTGAGTTCCCTTTCTATTTGATTATGTGATTTCAGTCATTTTTCAGTCATGTCCAACTCTTCATGACACCATTAGGGGGTTTCTTGGCAAAGAAATGGGAGTAGTGGGGCAGCTAGGTGGCGCAGTGGATAGAGTACCAGCCCTAGAGTCAGGAGGACCTGAGTTCAAATCTGGTCTCAGGCACTTAACACTTAGTAGCTGTGTGACCCTAGGCAAGTCACTTAACCCCAATTGCCTCACAAAAAAAGAAAGAAAAAAATGGGAGTGGTTTGCCACTTCCCTCTCTACTTAATTTTAAAGATGAGGAACTGAGGCAAACAGGGTGAAGTGATTTGTGCAGAGTCACACAGATAGTGTCTGCGGCAGGATTTCAGTTGAGGAAAATGAGTCCTCCTGATCCCAAGCCCAGTGCTCTATCCATGGCACCACCTAGCTACCCATTCAATTATGGGTCTGGTCCAATTTCTGTCTTGTAAGAAAACTATTCAATTGTGAGAACTGAGAGAAAACCTTACTGAATTCTTTGAACCTAGGCCTACATTGCTGGGAAAATAGACTATCTCTACTTAAACCAAGAACTTACATTATGCTGACCAGAAACCCAGTCAGATCCAAAGACTGATGCAAGGGTTTTTCTCACAATTGTATATCTCAAGCAATCTGTAGGTCTTATCTGAAAACTGGCTTCATATTGATCAATTATCGTTTTCATGTTCCTTGCACTTGGGGAAAGAGGAGAATATAAGACCCACCCAAATGAATCTATAGAAATTATGGGGAGATGCTGTATGACTTTAAAATAAATATTCTATCTGGTTGTATGTAAGACTAGGTATATTTTTGTAAAGTGCTTTGGATATAAAGAGCATTAGAATGAGATACTCTTGGAATGAATTCCTTTAATGATTTCTGTTTCCAACAGAAATGGGTAGGAGATGGAGGAGAGAGTTTTAGAAATGATCATTAGAAAATCAGTTAGACAAGGATCCTACTACTCATGGTTATACTGTTTGGGCGGCAGTGCCCTTTGTTTGCTAGCAGCTATCAAAGCTATCAGCTCTCCAAACATACTCCCTCTGCCCCCTACAGCTTCCAAGTCCCATCATCTTTTGGTCCCTCCTTCTATCTGGGAATTACTTTTTACTAATAATTGACTATACATTCTCTGTTCCCCAATGCCATTTTGTGGGGCGTGGCGGGGAGCGGGGGATGATTTCAGGTAGGTTCATGAACAACCAATAAATAAATGTCTATTTCTATTCCACAGTGAGTCAGTCTGCACATACTACATATTAATAAGGGCCAGCTGGGAAGACCAATTCTATCTCTTCCTTTCCCTTCCCCTGACTGCTACAAGGATTCTTGCTGGTGAGTCTCCCATCAACTCTGCCTTCCCATCACCCTTAGTTCCCCTTCCACAACTCCTCTTGTGTGGGTGGAGAGTATGGTCTGTGGTAACATGGGAGATTAGAAGGAAGTGTAAATGTTCAAAACTTTTCCTTCATTTGGCCCATCACTGCCATTCCTTTGAATTTATTTTTCCCACTTATTTGTACTTATTATCTTTATGTTCATACTGTATGTAATGGCAGTCTATACATATTCCATCTCAGGAGGTCTGGACATGCTCTAGACCTTCAGTATAGAAGTTTTTAATTTTAAATTTTACTTCAATTTTTAGCAATTATTTTTTTCTTCTCCCTCCTCTCTCCCTCATTGAACAAAAGTAAAACTGTCATATCACATACCTATGGGTAAGCAAAATAAATTTTCACTCTGGTCAAATAAAAAAATCTTATTCTATATTTTAAATTCATTATCTCAGTTATTTTATTTTATTTTAGGTTTTTTAGTTTAGTTTTTTTTTTTTTTAGTGAGGCAATTGGGGTTAAGTGACTTGCCCAGGGTCACACAGCTAGTAAGTGTTAAGTGTCTGAGGTTGGATTTGAACTCAGGTACTCTTGACTCCAGAGCCAGTGCTCTATGCACTGTGCCATCTAGCTGCCCCATCTCAGTTATTTTAAATGGAATTTCTCTCTCAATCTGTTGCTGCTGGACTATCTTGGTAATTTATAATAATGCTGATGATTTATATGGGTTTGTTTTGTATTCTGCCACTTTGCTAAAGTTGTTAATAATTTCAAATAATTTTTTAGTTAATTCTCTAGGATTTTCTAAGTATAATATCTGCAGAGAGAGATAGTTTTCTTTCCTCATTGCCCATTCTAATTCCTTTAATTTTTTTTCTTATTGCTATAGCTAACAATTCTGGTACAATATTAAATAATAGAGGTGATAATGGGCATCCCTGCTTCATCCCTGATTGAATTGGGAAGGCTTCTAGCTTATCCCCATTACAGCTAATGTTCACTGATAGCTTTAGATAAATATCATTTTATGGTAAGCTCCATTTATTCCTATGCTCTCTGGTGTTTATAATAGGAATGGATGCTGTATTTTGTCAAAGGCTTTTTCTGCATCTTATTGAGATGATCACATAATTTCTGTTGGTTTTGTTATTGATATGCCCAATTGTTCTCATAATTTTCTTAATATTGAACCAGCTCTGCATTCCTGACATAAATTATACCTGGTCATAGTGTATAATCCTTGTGATGTATTACTGTAATCTCTGCTAATACTTTATTTTAAAATGTTGCATCAATATCCATTAGAGAAATTGATCCATAATTTTCTTTCTCTGTTTTGGCTCTTCCTGGTTTGGTTATCAGCACCATATGTGTCTCATAAAATGAATTTGGTAGGACTCCTTCTTTCCCTATTTTCCCAAATAGTTTATATGGTATTGGGATTCATTGTTTTTTGAATGTTTGTTAGAATTCACTTGTGAATCTTTCTGGTCCCAGGGATTTTTTCTTAGGAAGTTCATTGATGGTTTGTTCAATTTATTTTTCTAAGATTGGACTATTTAAGTATTTTATTTCTTCTATTCATCTGGATAATTTGTGTTTGTAATATTCACCCATTTCATTTAGATTGTCAAATTTATTGGCATATAATTGGGCAAAACAGTTCCTAATAATTCTCTTAATTTCCTCTTCATTGGTGGTGAGTTCACCCCTTTCATTTTTGATAGTAGTAATTTGGTTTTCTTCTTTCCTTTTTTTGATCAGATTAACCAATGGTTCATCTATTTTTTTCATACAACCAGCTTCTAGTTTTATTAATTCAATGGTTTTCTTACTTTAAACTTAATAACCTCTCCTGTTTTAGGATTTCCAGAATTTTTAATTTGTTCTTTTTCTAATTTTTTTAGTTACATGCCTAATTCATTTATCTGCTTTTCCTCTATTTTATTGATGTAAGCAATTAAAGATAAAAATTTCCCCCACTTACCACTTTGGCTGTATCCCATAAATTTTTATATGTTGTCTCATTGTTGTCATTTGCTTTAATGAAATTATTGATTGTTTATATTTGTTCTTTGGCCCATTTGATTTTTAGGATTAGATTATTGAATTTCCAATTAATTTTTAATCTCTCTTTCCATTATCCATTATTGAATGTAATTTTTATTGCATTGTTATCTGAAAAGGATATGTCTACTATTTCTGCTTTTCTTCATTTGGTTGTGGGGGTTTTATGTCCTAATACATGGTCAGTTTTTATGTGGGTGCCATGTACCTCTGAGAAAAAGATATATTCCTTTCTAGTCCCATTAAATTTTCTCCAGAGATCTATCATATCTAACTTTTCCAGAATTTTATTCACTTCCTTAACTTTTTTCTTGTTTTACTTGTGTGATGAAATAATGAGATTTAGCAGATACTCAAAGACCCACCTGGAGATTAATCTAGACTGATTGAATCAAGTGAGAGTGATTAACTGCTGATTAGCCTACTTCAAGTTAACTGGATTGTAATCACACCTTGACAACACCTTCAGAACCGGATTTGGATGACACCAACCAATCAGCTTGAAGCAGTGTGTAAGGACCACCTCTGTTCCAGCCCTATAAAAAGCTTCCACAATCAGTTTGCTGGAGGGAGTTCCTGATTAAAGCAGGCTCGTGGAGGAGGACTTGAGGAAGAACCCAACCAGGCTAGAACTCTATGTGAAATAGGCCTTTTCTTAACTTTCTGAACTCCTTGTGAATACCTGTATGCTTTAATAAATGTTTAATGCCCAAAGACTGGTGCTGAAGCTTCTAATTTAAGGCGACCACAATTTAGATTTTAAACATCACACTTGTTTAGCTAGATTTATCCAATTCTGAGAGGGTCCCCCAGTAGAATAGTTGTATTATCTATTTCCTCCTATAACTCATTCAACTTCTTCAAAAATTGAGATGCTATACCATTTAGTACATATCCATTAAGTATTGATATGACTTCATTGTCTGTGGTCCCTTTCAGCAAGATAGTTTCCTACTTTATCTCTTTTAATTAGATCTATTTTTGCTTTTGTTTTGTTTGAAATCATGATTGCTACCCCTGCCTTCTTTACTTCAACTGAAGCATAATAAATTCTATTCCAGCCCTTTATTTTTACCCTGTATCTCCCTGCTTCAAATGTGTTTCTTGTAAACAACATATTCTGGTTTTTAATCCATTCTACTATATATACTACTATATATATATATATATATATATATATATATATAGTATATATATATATGTACTATATATACTATATAACTGTGTATTTCCCTCCATGCTATTTTTCATTTTTTTTATCCCCCCTCTCTCCTTTACCCACCTAACCTTTCCCTCCTCACAAGTGTGTTACTTCTGATTATCATCTTCCCCAACATACTCTTCATTTTATTAGTTTCCCTCTCCCTTCTATTATCCCTATCCCATTTTTATTTTTATTTCTATACCCAACTGAGTATGTATATTATTCCCTCTTTGAGCTAATTTTGATAAGAGTAAGGTTTAAGCATTGCCTGCCACCCCCTCCTTCCCTTCCATTATAACAGCTTTTTTGTGCCTCTTTTATGTGGGATAATTTACCACATTTGATTTCTTCCCTCCTTCCAGTGCAATTTTTCTCACCCCTTTATTTTGTCCCTTGGGGGTATTATCCCATAAATGTTACCTAATAGCCACAGCCTCTGTCTACATAAACTACCTCCAATTGCTCTCGTAAAGTTATTAAGAGTCGCAGTTAGGTGGCACAGTGGATAAAGCACTGGCCCTGGATTCAGGAGGACCAGAGTTCAAATACAGCCTCAGACCCTTGAGACTTACTAGCTGTGTGACCCTGGGCAAGTCATTTAACCCTCATTGCCCTGAAAGGGTGTGTGTGTGTGTGAAGAGTTACAAATAACAACTTGCCATATATAAATATAAACAATTTAACCTTACTGAATTTGGGGGGGGGGGCAGGGGAGTTGTTTCTTTTTTACCTTTTTTACCTTTTGAGTCATCTATTTGGAAGTCAATTTTTTAATTCGGTTCTGGTTTTTTAATCAGAAATGTTTGACAGTCCTTTATTTTGCTAAATATCCATTCTCCCCAAGAAAAATTATATTCAATTCTGCTGGGTAGGTGATTCTTGGTTGTAAACCTAACTCCTTTGCCTTCCAGCATATTGTATTCCAAGTCCTCCAGTTTTTTAGTGTGGAAAGTGCCAAATCCTTTGTAATCCTGATTGTAGCACCATGATACTTGAATTTCTTTTTTCTGGCTGCTTGCAATACTTTCTCCTTGATTTGTGAATTCTGAAATCTGGCTATGATGTTCCTGGAAGTTTTCATTTGGGGATCTCTTTCAGTCAGTGACTGGTGGATTCTTTCCATTTCTATTTTGCCTTCTGGTTCTAATATACTGGCAATTTTCTTTGACAGTTTATTGAACGGTATTGTCCAGGCTTTTTCTTTTTTAATCATGGCTTTCATATAGTCGAATAATTCTTATACTATCTCTCCTGGATCTATTTCCTAGGTCAGTTGTTTTTCCAATGAGAAATTTCACATTTTCTTCTATTTTTTTAAACTTTTCAAAATTTTGTTTATTGTATCATGATGTCTCATATAGAGTCATTAATTTCCGCTTATTGTATTCTAATTTTAAGGATTATTTTCTTTAGTGACCCTTTGTACTTTCTTTTCCATTTGGTTAATTCTGTTTTTTAGGGAGTTATTTTCTTTGATAAATTTTTTGGGGGGGTTTCCCATGCTAGTGACTTTTTTTCATGATTCTCTTGCATTACTTTCATTTCTTTTTCTAATTTTTCCTCTATTTCTTTAATTTGCTATTTAAAATCCTTTTTAAGATCTTCCAGGAATTCTTTTGGGGCCTGAGGCCAAATTACATTTTCCTTTGAAGCTTCACCTGTAGTCATTTTGGTACTATTGTCCTCCTCCCAGTTTATGCCTTGATCCTCTCTATGACCATAGTAACTGTCAAGCTTTTCTTTGTTTTTCTTGCTCCCTTTTTTGCCTGTGTGTGTGTGTGTGTGTGTGTGTGTGTGAGAGAGAGACAGACAGACAGACAGACAGACAGACAGACAGACAGACAGACAGACAGACAGTTGAAGGTTTGGGCCCTCTACTGCTGGGTTGTTTCTTTTGGTAGCACAAGGGGTGGATCTCAGTGCAGGAACTCGGGGCAGGGCTTCACTACTGGTCAGCAGTGGAGTCAGGTCCTCCTCAGTGGCCCATGCTGGGTGTGGGGCCTTGCTATGCTGGCCCAGACTGGTCACTTGCCTAGGGGGCCACTGGTTTGCAGGAGGGTGGGGCCTCACTAGTGGATTGTCCCAGGCCTAGAGCCCCACTTCAGCTGCTGCTGCTGCCACTGTTGCTGCTATTGGACCTCCCTCACCTTCCACCCAAGTAAGACAGGCCTTTCCTGCCAATCTGGTAAGCTGCTTTCCTGCTCCTGGAACAACTCAGAGGCAGTTATTTAGTTGTGTGGATGGGACATCTGGGAGGGTTTTAGAGGGTTCCTTCTTACTCTGCCATCTTGGTCCTGGAAGTCCTATTATTACAATATTCCTGTAACTATACACAAGGATCTCCCCATTCTGCTCACTTCACTGCCTCAATTCATATAGGTGTCCCTAAGTTCTTTTGAAACCATCCCCCTCATCATTTCTCATAGTACCAGAGTGTTTCCATCACAATTATATGTCACAACTTGTTCAGCCATTTCCCAACGGATGAGCATCCCCCCCAATTTCCAATTATTTACCACCACAAAGAGTCACTATAAATATTTGTGTACATAGAGGTTGTATTCCGTTAATCTTTTTTTTTTTTTTTTTTTTTTTTTTTAGTGAGGCAATTGGGGTTAAATGACTTGCCCAGGGTCACACAGCTAGTAAGTGTTAAGTGTCTGAGGCCGGATTTGAACTCAGGTACTCCTGACTCCAGGGCCGGTGCTCTATCCACTTCGCCATCTAGCTGCCCCCCGTTAATCTCTTTCAGTGCAGACCTAGTAGTGGCAGTGCTGGGTCAAAGGGTACGCACAGTTTTATAGCCCTTTGGGAACAGTTCCAAATTGGTCTCCAGAACACTTGGACCATGAACAACTCCGCCAAAAGGGCATCAGTGTCCCTATTTTTCACATCATCTCTAGAATTTGTTACTTTCTTTTTCTGTCATGGTAGACAATCTGATAGGTATGAGGTGGATCCTCAGCTGTTTTAATTTGCATATCTCTAATCAATAGTAATTTAGCACATTTTTTCATATGACAATTGATAGCTTTGATTTCTTCTGAAAACTTCCTGTTCAATGGGATTTTCATTGGGGTCAAGGGAATCTTATTCACCCTTCTATGTCATTAATTAGATGAGGAAACATTTGGCTACCTTAAGAGTTACAGTTACTCCTACCACTTACCTGCCTACATTTTTCACTTTCAATTATTGTACATTAGAAAAACTAAGAATGGTCATTTAACAATATCACCCAAAACAAATGAACTACAGGGTGCTGGGCAGCTCTGATTTGACATGGCCACCACTCCTTAAAGGGCTCACTGGCTTCTGTTCTAACTGTATCGTCTTCCTTTGTTCCTCCACCTGATTCCTCTTTAACTATTGATTGAGATCTAACTACTTTCACACAAGGACTGGCTGCTGCTTGTTTTTTTTTTTTCTCTAACCCAGTCTGGAAATACAATACCCTTACAACTCTATCTTTTTACACCAAAAATTGCCCAATATGAAGAGAGAGAGATAAATAAAAGAGGAAACCTAAGTAGAAAACTCAGGCAATCTTGGTCACTGCCCAAATAACTCCAGTTCCTTTTTGAGCCTTACCACAAAACCTCAGGGAATGGACATGCTTTTATTGCCTCAAGAAAGGGGGGGGGGTGCATTTTAGCAGAGACTGAAGAAAGGAAAAAAAGGGACTTACTCCAACATAATAATAAAAATGGAATGTTAGGAAGTTTTTGTTGTTGTTGTTGTGTTGGTTTTTGGGGGGTTTTTTTTGCGGGGCAGTGGGGGTTAAGTGACTTGCCCAGGGTCACACAGCTAGCAAGTGTCAAGTGTCTGAGGTCAGATTTGAACTCAGGTACTCCTGAATCCAGGACTGACGGCTTATCCACTGCACCATCTAGCTGCCTCGGGAAGTTCTAAACAGAAATTTACAGCATGAGATCATAGGGGTTTCTGTCATGTCTGTACTTTGTGCTAGTCTATGCTGGCATGTGCTTCTTGGTTCAGTTTTTCCTCCAAGTTAGCAATGAGCTGTTCCACTTAGAGAAGCAGTCTAATCTGTTAACATTGTCTTCTAGTAGTTGTCTTGCTTTGGGACCACTGCATTTTTGCAAATATTAAGCTTGGAGAGAATAAGTCTATGATCAGTCCAGCCCTTTGCAAAACACATCACCTTTGTCATTCTTATATCCTGTCTGTTTCTTCTCCTTACAGTGACATAACCTATTAAATGCCAAAGTTTGCTAGGAGGGTACATCCAGAAACTTTTATTGCATTTAGATAAATGGAAAACAGTGTTGGTAATGAGGTCACGATCTACACAAGTCTTCATCACTAGGTGACTGTTGTTGTTTCTGACTCCATTCTTCCCAAGGACTCCCTGCCATGTCTGGTACTCTATTACTACTCTTTCATTAAAGTTACCCAGAATTACAAGCTTGTCCTCTATTAGCACAAGGATGATAATGGTCTGCAGGAGTTGATAAAACTTTCCTTTGACCTCATCAGGGTTTGTCGTGGTGTGAGCATAGGCACATCGATGGTGGTGTGGTGCTTTCCTGCAAGTGGCAATCACATTATCATGAGTCTGTCATTTACTCCTTTTGGTAGCCATCTTGTTGACTAGATTAGTTTTGATGGCAAAACCTACTGCAGCTTCACAGCACTCCTCTTCACTGTGGCCACTGTAGAAAAACGTATATCCAGCTCTGACTTATTTCACTCAGGGCTGTTATTTGGATGTGATCCCTGCAAAGTTCTCTCACAACAAGAACTGTTCTTCTTTCAGGTATACTGGATTTTGTGTTATCTATAAGTGTGGACAAATTCCATATACCAATGGTGAGTAGAATCATCTTTGCAAAAATGTTTGTACATTTTTTGTGTGTATCAAAAGATACACACAAAAAGTGCAAGGCAGAATCTCTGTCTTGGTAAGCAAGCCAGACTTGGATGAAGCAGACAGTTTTTAGGGCACCTTTTCTAGCCCTTTTCTCACATCAGGAGGTGAATGCAATACTTAAAAAAAACAATGCTCAGGGGGCAGCTGGGTGGCGAAATGGATAGAGAAATGGCCCTGGAGTCAGGAGGACCTGAGTTCAGATCCGACCTGACACTTGACACTTACTAGCTGTGTGACCCTGGGCAAGTCACTTAACCCCAATTGCCTCACCAAAAAAAAAAAAAAATTAATTAAAAAAACAAAACACAAAAACCAATGCTAAGACACCCAAAGGAATGTCAAATCCCACTGCTGCTTCAATCCAGTGAGAATATGATGCTCTAGCCTAGGCCACCTGTGTGCAGAGTTATGACTATAGCTCCCAGTGCATATGCACCTGCTGCTTTGTCATTTGCCAGTCACCACAGGAATATGAGGTAAGTAACAATGGCAAAATGGCGTGAGTGATGGCTTTTAATTTGTGAAATTGGATTTAAGTGAGGCAGAGTTGCTGCTAGTGGTCAGCCCCACTCTTTCTTCCAGTCATCAGAGTCCATTAGCAAGATAAAAGTCAAGACAACTAGAGATGGCTCAGGATGCAGTGGTCACCTCAATGTCTTCAATGTCTAACCAAGGTCTAAGCTCTTTATAGCACCTGCTTCAGCCACCTTCACGGCTGTTTGGACATATCCTTCTCATCTGTTCATTGCCCTGGGGGAAATCTTCATATGCTTGAAGGAAACAGCCCCTAACTCAAGGGTTTGAGGCGCCTTGATTACCCTCAACCTGGTTTAAACCCATCTGCAAAAATGACTTATGGGGGTATGGCCACTGTGCGTGCTACAGTTTCTTGGATCCACAGGTGAGAATTGGGTGAATCAGGTAGACATGAAAGTTGGAAAGCAGCCCTGAAAAGAACTTGGCATGCCCTCACACCAAAGATACTAGTCTTCCCTAAACACATCCTATATTCTAAGCTACTAGGATACAAAGGCACTTGAGTATTGTATTTCCTTGAATACAAGTAAATTTTTCTTTTTCCATGTGCCATTGTCTCTCTAAGTCCAGCTTAATCATCCCAAGTAGGTACTTAGTTTCTCAAACAATATTAAATCAATCAGGTGGGACCCCTGGGCATCTGCCAAATTCCATTATTTTATCACATCCTGAAGGCCCTTCCGCATTCATTACATTCATAAGGTTTCTCTCCAACATGAATTCTTTCACATTTACTAAGATCTGAGTTGTGACAAAAGGCCTTCCCACATTCATAATGTCTCTCTCCAGTATGAATGCTCTGACCCCAAGTAAGTTCTAAAGTGAAAAGGAAGGCCTTCCTACATACAGTACATTCATAAGATTTTTCTCTAGTACGAATTCTTCAACATCATATCAGTTTCAAATTGTGATGGAAAGCCTTTCCACACTCCTTACATTCCTAATCTCTCCAGTATGAATTCTGTGATGGACAATAAGATGTGCCTTCCCATAATCACTATATTCCTAAGGTTTCTATCCAGTATGAATTCTCTGATGCTGAATAAGATCTGAGTTGCAATGTAAGTCCTTTGCACACTCCTTACATTACTGAGAAATCTATGAATTTTCTGATGGACATAACCTTGTTTTCTGTCTAAAACCCTTCCCACATTCATAAGGTTTTTCTCTAGTATGAATTTTCTGACACAGAGTAAGATGTGCCTTCCTCCTGAAAGACTTCCCATCCTCCCTACATTCATATGGTTTCTCTCCAGCATAAATCCTTTGGTTCTGACTAAGATGTAAGTTGTGATGTGAGAAGACTGAATAGATCTGATATAATTTTCTTATTGATCCTATTTACAATTTATTGCTTTTGTCCTGTAAGTGCTTATGTCATGATTCTCTGTCTCTGAACTTAGTTCAGAATTAAGCTGGCTTGCAATGTTTAAATTTAGAAATCCAGCTCTCCTGCTAGTCACTGATCTGTACTTGTCTCAAGGAATTAGCTGCCTTCGGAGAATGCATGTGAACACAAGGGAGTCTAGTATTTTATGCACCAAGCTATCCTTCAGGGATGTCTGGTTTGCTCAAGCTATCCTTCAGGGATGTCTGGTTTGCTCTCCGAAGTCCAAGCCACTATCTTGCACCTGGACTCAAATAATTAGCACTCCTTAGTCTCAGAAAGCAGGGAGATTGTGGCTAGCCCTTGTTATAAAACTTCCAACCAGTCATGTTACTGCCCATGCTTCACTGTTTTTCTCAATTCCATGTCATCTACCTGTTCTGTTCTTTGGTTTGTACTTTCCAAAACCTTTAAAAGGGGAACTGTCCTTTTGCTGCAGATGTTTGGCATAAATGGAGGTAAGCCACTGACCCATTTATTGACAGGTAACATGCCCCTGTTAATAAAAATCATCTTGTTCAAAGAATTGCCTGTTTACCTTCTTGTTAAATTTCATATATGACAGTTGGTGGCAGCAATGGGATAGTGGGAGAATATTATTACCAGGGGCCCCCTGCTAAGAGATCATGGGTTGACCTTTCTAAGGTTGATTCAGCATCCAGAAGTTACCTCAAAATTCATGGACCACCTTCAAGTCATGTCAGTCACTAGACTTGAATGCTACCAGCCAATTAGCTTGGAGCTGTGTGCGGGGACCACCCCTCTTCCTGTCCAGCCAGAAGCTTGTGCTGGAAGAGACACAGGAACTTCCTTTTGGTTGCCTGGGTCGGCTAGGTGGAGGCAGCTTTTTCTCTCTCTCTCCCACTTAGATCTTAGCTAGGCTTTCCTATTCTTTCAGAGACACGTGTTCCCTCTTTGCCAACCTCTAATATACTTTAATAAATGCTTAATGCCTAAACTGTTGCTTAAGCTTCTAATGCTAAAAGGGGAAGGGTGATGGACAAGTACAAGTAGCTCCAGCACTAAATGAAGCAGCTGGGCCAAAGTCGACAGGAAGTTCAGCTATGAATGTGTCTGGTAATGAAAGGAAAGGTCAGTGCTGTAAAGATCAGTATTGCATAGGAACCTGGAATGTAAGATCTATGTACCAAGATGGATGTGGTCAAACAGGGGATAGAAAAATTAAATATCCAACATGCTGGGTGTCAGTGACCTCAAGTGGACAGGAATTGAGTGAATTTAATTTTGGTGATCACTGCATATACTGCAGTGGGTAGTGTATGTATGCATGTATGTATATCTGTGCATGTTATACACATATATATCAGTTCTGTTTCATATGTATTAATTCTATATTGATTAGTTCTATGAAAACCTACATCTCTTAGAAATAACATTGATAAAAATGTCACATTTCTAAAAGAGATTGGAATACTAAAGTAGGAAATCAAAAGATAATTAGAATAACAGACAAGTTTGGCCTTGGAGTACAAAATGAAGCAGGGCAGAGACTAATAAGAGTTTTGTCAAAATAACTCACTAATTATACCAAATGCTTTTTTCTCAATCCAAAAGGCAATATCACCAGATGGTCAAGATAGAAATCAAACTGATTA
Source organism: Dromiciops gliroides (assembly GCF_019393635.1). NCBI lineage: Eukaryota > Metazoa > Chordata > Mammalia > Microbiotheria > Microbiotheriidae > Dromiciops > Dromiciops gliroides. The sequence goes on from NC_057862.1 coordinate 663,020,094, forward strand.
TATAATTTTCAGCCAAAAGTAGAAAATAGTCAGTTAAAAAAAGACCTGGAGCTGATTATAGCTCAGATCATGAGCTTCTTATTAAAAAATTCAGACTCAAATTGAAGAAAATAATCAGACCACAGAGGTGTGACCTAAATAACATCCCTTATGAAGAGGCAAGAATGAACAGATTCAACAGATTAAATCTTGTATTTATGTTTAAGGTACAGTCAAATATTTCAAAATGTTATGAGATTAAACAATGGTGTAATAATTTTAGGGCCAAAACAGTAATCTATTATTTAGTCAGATTAAGTCAGGAGCATTTTGTTTTTAAAGAAAAGAACTTCAGGGCAATCAGTTATCTTTGTGTCCAGTAACATGGACTATCTTGCATTACCTCAAAGGGAAAGTGAATTTTACTTAGGATTATTACTTAATTTGGGATTAACATGTGTGTGTGGATATGGGGCATGTTCTCAAGTGTGAATATGTTTTACTATACACAATTCATTTGATGAGCACTTTGTAATATACAATTTGGAATTAGTATATTTACACATCCCATCCCTGGACTTTTTGCTACAAATAGAGCACAATTTGCAAGTTTTAGGTAAATTCATTTGTGTACTAGAGGCCATCTATACGGTTTAGATTTTTATCAGTGTACACCTCCTGGGGGAATGGGGGAGGATGAATTTGAATTAATGAGTTCTAAAAGGGGAAAAAAATTGAATAGAAAAATTTGAAGTTTTAATTAATTTTTGCAGTAAAAAAATTGAGCAAAAATTTTGAGAAAGCAACAAGATCTTATATTTAAGTAATTTAGAAGGTTGTAAGAATTCTGCTTTCTATAACATTTGATATATTTAGTTTTTGATTTTTCAGTTTGTCTTTGAATTTCTTAAATATGTCAATGTAGCAATTTGCTAACTTACACAGTAGGAAGTTAAATGATAGTGGAGTCAATGCAAATTTAGGAAAGCACTCTTAGTCCTAGTTTATATGTCTACTTTGGTAAATATTAACTCTTTAAACAAAAGGACTCATTTTCTTTTTTCTTTTTTTTATTGAGGCAATTGGGGTTAAGTGACTTTCCCAGGGTCACACAGCTCATGAGTGTTAAGTGTCTGAGGCTGGATTTGAACTCAGTTACTCCTGAGTCCAGGGATAATTAAGAATTGAAATTCTCTGAAATCTCAAGTAAACTATGGGTTCTTAATGCTATCATAGCCACAAGGTGGAGAAGTGGTCATTGGAGAAGTAATAATTAAGAGAGCTTAGTAAACTCTATTGAAATGTTTTGTAAAAGATTTTAGCAAGAAAATCTTAGAATCTACAAGTGATAGTGAACCAGAGAAGCAAGTATGTTGAAGAGGAGCCTTCTTCAGAGCTACCCTGAGAATGAGACCTTTTCTAGAATGTTCTAGACAATATGTTTCCACAGAACCAGACAGCTATATGGGACCTCTAGGATCCAAGATGAAATGTGCTAATAAGACAGACATTGAGAGTGAGTTATTATGATGGAATACTACAGTGCTATGAGAAATGATGAGCAGGTTGATTGTAGAAAAGCATGGAAAGAATTGAATAAAATAATGAAGAGCCAAACCAAGAGAATAATGGACATGGTATGGTAACAGCAATATTGTTCAAGGAATAACTGTGAACAACAAAGCTATTTTGAGTGTTATAAATATTCAAACCAATTACCAAGAACCTACGAAGAAAGATGTTATCCATCTCCAGAGAAAGAAATGATAAATAAAAGTAAACCAACTAATTTTTACAGACACACACACACACACACACACACACACACACACACACTTGTGTGTGTGGGGGTGTGGGGGTGTATAATAGCATTCTCTAGTATGAGGTGAGAGGGGAGGGAGAAAGGAGACAGTTTAGAACTTAAAAAAATAAATTTAATTTAAAAAAGAGAGAAGGTTAGTGGGATACAAAATTCAATATTAAAGTTGTAGATCATTACTATATTACTTTGGCTTTTTTTACACAGTATGTTTGCTGAGTTTTCTTAGTTGCCTTGAGACATGAAAATCTCCCTTCTAAATTCAGTGGTTTTAGGTATTCTTACACTGGCTTGTATTATGATTAATCAGTATTGTTATTCTTTTTCAACTTTGATAAGTTACTGTGTTAAAGCCTGTTCTGAAATCCAATGGAAACATTTGTGTTGGTATGTCCTACTGTTAATGACTTAAAAATCTTATAGGATTGGGGCAGCTAGGTGGTACAGTGGATAAACAACTGGCCCTGGATTCAGGAAGACCTGAGTTCAAATCAGACCTCAGACATTTGACACTTACTAACTGTGTGACCCTGGGCAAGTCACTTAACCCTCATTGCCCTGCCCCCCCAAAAAAAAAACCTTATAGGATTAACTTATAGATAAGTGAACTATGAGAGATAGCTATCTCTCATTGATCAAAGACGGAATTGAGAAGATTGACTTGATCCTGTCTCATTTTTTTATTGATCCTATTTGCAATATATTGCTTTCATCCTGTAAGTGCTTAAGTCATGGTTCTCTGTCTCTGAACTTAGTTCAGAATCCAGCTGGCCTGTAATGAGCTAAGTTTAGAAATGCAGCTCTCCTGCTGATCTTTTCTTGCCTGAAGGAGTTAACTCACCTTTGGGAAAGGATGTGAACACACAAGAGTCAGATAGTGTCTTGACACCATCCAGCTAACCTTCAAGGATGTCTGGTTCGCTGTCCTGTGTCTGTGCCACTATCTTGCACATGGACTCAAGTAATATACCCTCCTGAAACTCAGGAGAGGAGGAAGGTCATTGCTAGCCCCCATTACCAAACTATTCTTAATCCCATGATGTCATCTACCCTCTTCTGTACTCCTCAAAACCTTTAAGAAGGGAACTATCTTTTTGCTTCTGCTCTTTGGCACAAAGGGAGGCAAACTATCGACTGATTTATTGACAGGAAGCATGGCCCTGTTAACAAATATTATCTAGCTTGGGGAATTGCTTCACTTTACCTTCTTAAATTTCACCCTTGACAGATGTCAGGCCTTCCCACACTCCTTAGATTCATGTGGAATCTCTCCGGTATGAATTCTGCGATGGATATAAAGTAGTATCCTCTCTCTAAAGGCCTTCCCATATGCATTATTACTACACTGTTAAGGTTTCTCTCCAGAATGAATTATTTGATGCCGAGCAAGATGTGTCTTCAGTTTGAAGGTCTGCTCACATTCACTACATTTAAAAGGTCTCTCTCTAGTATGAATGCTCTGGTGTTGAGTAAGATGTATCTTCTGTTTGAAGGTCTTCCCACATTCCTTACATTCATAAGGTCTCTCTCCAGTGTGAATTCTTTGATGTACAATAAGATCTGAGTTGTAATGGCAAACCTTCCCACACTCCTTACATTTATAAAGAATCTCTCCAGTATGAATTCTCTGGTGCACAGTAAGATATTCCTTCCTCCTAAATGCATTCCCACATTCATTACATTCATAAGGTTTCTCTCCAGTATGAATTCTCTGATGCACAGTGAGTTGTGACTTCCTCCTGAAGGCCTTCCCACATTCACTACATTCATAAGGTTTCTCTCCAGTATGAATTCTCTGATGTTTAATAAGATCGGAGTTCCGGGAGAAAGCTTTCCCACACTCCTTACACTCATAAAGAATCTTTCCAGTATGAATACGCTGATGCACAGTAAGCTGTGTCTTATTCCTGAAGGCCTTCCCACATTCACTACATTCATAAGATTTCTCTCCAGTAAATTCTTTGCTTCCTGAAAGAAGAACAAAGAGCTGATTAGCCCTGCCTTTTCTTTCCTTTCCCAAGGCTCCTACTTACCCAAAAGGTTTTAGAGCTGTTCTCTTGCCTTCTCAGTGTACCTGTTATATGAAAGTATGATGACTCGACCTTAACATATGTAAATAAATTGGCTTGGAATGAAATTACCTGGAAGATGAATCAGTCCTTACTCTACTGTAAATGTTTGACATTTGAATGGAATAAGGAAAGGAAAGACTATCCATAAAAAGTAGATAACTTTGAGAGCTCCCAAATGTGTCCTTATCATCTGAGGTGAAAATAGGAAGGAAAAAACTGAACATAAAGAAAATGGAGGATCACTGAGTTTAGAGTGAGGAGGAGATAGAAACATAAAGTAAACAGAATAAAGAAGATATTTGAGGAAAAGGGAACCTATCAGACAATCGTTGCCATAAACTTCTGCTAAATATGTAACATCTACATAGTAAGGAACTGATTCAAAATTCTAAGGGTAAGATCCAATTCCAAAAAGGTAAATGATTGAGACACACAGGTATTTTATAAAAAGGAATTAATAATACCTGAAACATTACTCAAAGTCTGATAATTAAGGAACTAAAAATGAAAATAATTTAGAGATATCACCAAATAGCAATCAGATTAGCAAAGACACTTTAAAATAACAAAATTTTGGCAGTTATGTTGAAAGGTATTTATGAAGCTGTTGTTGCCATTTTTCTGAAAAGCATCACAGCCATTTATAGTCACAAAACTTCAAATGCTTTCATTTAATGGTTCCATGATTAAGTCTACATTCTCAAAATGTTATTGAGAGCAAAGAAAGATCTCTCCCAAAAAAATTTTCACAGCAGCTTTTTGTGATGTAGCAAAATGCTGAAAACCAATAGGTCCAGTGATAGGATTATAGCCTCTCACATGAATATAATATTATGCCTTTATGAACATAATTTCAAAGCATAAAAAGAGAATAACAAAATCAAAGACTGAAGAAAGGCAAATTGGTTTATGATTAAATATTTTAAAAGAAAGAAGCAAAGAAACCTTATCATTAAAAGAACACAAAAGAAAACATTAGACAATGACAGAGAAACAAAAAGAGCATATTGTTAATATTTAAGTAATGTGCTTATTTTAAAAGGGAAGATGAATTGATGGAAGTGAGGCAGGAGAATGCCTAGTTAAGATAATCTTCAAGGAATAGAAGAGAAATGTGACTCCTGTATTGAGGCAACAATGTTCTTTGAGAATAGAGGTATATGTGAATAAAGATATGCATAAAAAAAGTAACTACTTGAGTTAAAATATAAATTTTAAGTCATAACTCTTTCACAGGCCAACAGAGCTGTATTTTGCAATGACCCATCAGCTTTGTTTTTATGTAGTCACCTGGACAAATGCTTCTTATAATTGGCTCTGGCAACCAAGAGGCTTCCTTTCTTTCCAACTGGTAGATCACATCTGGTTTGGAAAGTGCAAAACCTGTTTATTGAAAAGGAAAAAGGGTTAACAGTAATCTCAGAATTTTATCATAGAACAGACAGATGAAATACTTCTCACAACTATTAGTAGAAGGGGGGAAATAGGAATGCAGAGTGCATCTTATACCATCAAGGGCGCTGTTTATGTTAGTTAATTCTCTCAGATTATTTTTTTCAACCAAGGAGGATTCAATGGACTGATTGGAGGGAGAGTTAGGGAGTTTTTTTTTTTTAAATGAAGGGGGAAGAAAAGAAATCACATTTATTACAGAGCACCCTTACAAATTAATAAAAAAAAATTCAAAACTAGTTCAGGTTCTCTTTGGGAGGAAAAAAGCAGATATGCTGGGATAATTCCAAGATGCAACAAAGGACCATGGAAGGATATTCTATATAAAGGGGGAATTGGTTACAGAATAGGACTTAATCTCTGATTTAAAGGTATGTTCTTGGGGGTGTGGGTGAGGAATATTTAAAGTTTAGAGTTCCAAATTCTCTCTCTCCTTCTCTCCCTGACGTGGTAAGCAGTCAGATATAGGTTATAAATGTGCAGTTATGTAAAATATTACCATGTCAGTCATTTTGTATAAAAAAGCTTGAATAGACTACAAGAAATTAAAGTGAAAAATAGCCTGCTTCAGTCTGTGTTCAATCCATTTCAGTTTTTTCTTTGGAGGTAGATAGTGTGCTTCCTCGTCAGTTCTTTGGAATTGTCTTGGATCATTGTATTGCTGAGAACAGTTAAGTCATTCACGGTTTTTCATCAAACAATATTGCTGTCAGGGAAGCTAGGTGGCGCAGTGGATAGAGCACTGGCCCTGGAGTCAGGAGGACCTGAGTTCAAATCTGACCTCAGACACTTAACACTTACTAGCTGTGTGACCCTGGGGAAGTCACTTAACCCCAATTGCCTCACCAAAAAAAACAAAAACAAACAATATTGCTGTCGATGTGTACAATACTCTCTTGGTTCTGGTCCTTCACTATACATCAGTTCATGTGTCTTTATAGGTTTTTCTGAAATCATCCTACTTGTCATTTCTTATAGCACAATAATATTCTATTACAGTCATATACCACAGCTTCTTTAGTCATCCCCATGTGATGGGCATTCCTTTGATCTCCAATTCTTAGCCACCACAAAAAGAGCTGACAGAAATATTTTTGTACACAAAGGTCTTTTTCTCTTTTTTGGGATGTCTTTGGAAGATAAACCTAGCAATGATATTGGCTGGATCAAAGGGTATGCAGTTTTATAGCTCTTTGGGCATAGTTCCAAATTGCTCTCCAGAATGGCTGGATCAGTTTACAACTCCATCAACAGTGAATTAGTGTCCCAGTTTTCCCACAACCCCATCACCATGCAATATTTTCCTTTTTTGTTATACCTGCCACTCTGAAAGGTGCAAGATGATATTTCAGAGTTGTTTTAATTTGCAATTCTCTGATCAATAGTAATTTAGAGCATTTTTTCCATATGACTATAGATAGCTTTGATTTCTTTGCCTGAAAACTGCCTGTTCATATACTTTGGCCATTTATCAATTAAGGAATGACTTGTATTTTTATAAATTTGCCTCACTTCTCTACATATTTAAGGAATTAGGCCTTTATCAGAGATACTTGTTTCTTTTTCTTTTCTTTTCTTTTCTTTTTTTTTGCAGGGCAATGAGGGTTAAGTGACTTATCCAGGGTCACACAGCTAGTAAGTGTGAAGTGTCTGAGGCCATATTTGAACTCAGGTCCTCTTGAATCCAGGGCCAGTACTTTATCCACTGTGCCACCTAGCTGCCCCCAAAGATACTTGTTTCAAAAATTCTTTCCCAGTTTACTGCCTTGCTTATAAATGTGTTTGTATTGGGTTTGTTTGTGTAAAACCTTTTAATTTTATATAATCAAAATTATCTATTTTATAGTTTGTATTGCTCTCTGTATTTTCTTTGGCCTAAATTCTTTCCCTGTCCATAAATATGAGAGATAAACCAAGGAAGATACATTCTTAAGGATAATAAAAAAAATCAAGATGTCAGTTTCCATTTATATTAAGCAAAGAACCTTTTCTTTGAAACAGTCTTGGCTAAAAAAGGATTAGGAATACCTTCCTTTTGTATGCCAAAGGATAACTCTTGAAATTTTGAATGTCTCTATAGTGTATATCAAGATTCCAAAGGAGCAGCTATTCTTACCCAAAGAGACCAAGTTCCTATAGTTCTCCAGTATCACGTCCCTGTACAACTTTTTCTGAGATGGGTTCAAATGTGCCCACTCCTCCTCGGTGAATTCCACAGCCACATCCTGGAATGTCACTGATTCCTGAAACACCAAAAATATTTGGGTTACCCAGGTATAACTCTAACTGTTATGAAGTTTAAATGTAAACTCCTTGCCAAGAGGGACTGTTTCATTTATTTATTTGTAATCCAGTATAAAGTTTTATGCATAGCAAGCACTTTAAGAATTTCTCTTTTCAAAGTACAAGCTCCTTGAGGGCAGGAGCTAGTAAGTGTTAAGTGTCTGAGGCCAGATTTGAACTCAGGTCTTCCTGAATCCAGGGCCAGTGCTTTATCCATGGCACCACCTAGCTGCCCCCAAACTAGGTTTTAAACATCTTTATCACTAGAATAATTTCTTTCAAGGCTTTGTTGTCTCTATACTGCTTTTTTTTTACACTGTTCTATTTTTTTTCATTAATCCTCCATTACTGGTTTTAATAATGTGTTTTATCATGATCTCTTATGCTTCAAGTCAATCAGCTATTAACAATTATAGTTGAATCTCAAATACAAGCTTTCTGAAACAGAATGCTGGTTTGTTTGTTTTTTTTAATACTCTGTTGCCTCTTACTTTCTAATTCAATTCACTTTAACAGAGAACATCTCCAAAAGGTATATCTGAATCAAGCACTTAAGTCTTAAACCCCCATTATACATTAGATAAAAAGGTATGAAATATCAGGGTACAAGGAAACAAAAAGGATGCCCAATAGGACCTAGCTTAGTGTTTTCAGGCAGAAGTGTGTAAGCCTGCCCAAGAGGCAGAGGTGTGTCAAAGGGAGTAAATTGAAGTGAGGTATTAAAGCAAGGAAAGAAAGTAGTTTTAATCTCAACTTTTTACTTTTTGAGTCACTAAGGCTCTGTTCCATTAGTCTCTGTTAATTTTTGTGAAGTGTTAAGGGATCTGAAAAAGCAGGTTAAGACACTTTCAGGAGTAAGTTTAGAAGGTGGAGTCAGAGAAAGGATTACTCCCTGAGGAAAAAAAAAAATACTGTTTTGTTCTCTTTTGGATGAAGTTCTAGCAGCAGCTTCTTACTGACAAGATCTACATGGAGCAACACAAAGATAACAAGTTCTGATGAGGGTTTTTCTTTGTCACTCCAAAGTTAGATGAAATCAGGTTTAACTTGGTCCCAAACCTAAAGTTTGAAGATTATGGTTAAATTAAATCTAGTCATCACAAAAAAAGAGAAAAATACCTATATCTACAAAAATGCTTACAACAGCTCTTTTTTATGGTGGTTAAGAATTGGAAATCCAAGGAATGCCCATCAGTTGGGGAATGGGTAAACAAGTTGTGGTATATGGTTGTGATGGAATATTACTGTGCTATAAGAAATGAAAAGGAGAGTGATTGATTTCAGAAAGGTCTGGAAAGACTTGTAAGAACTGATGTATATAGTGAAATGAATAGAACCAAAAGAACATTGTGCACAAAAACAGAATGGAGGGGGGAAGAGAAATTGGAACACAAAGTTTTTAAAAATTTGATGTTAAAATTTTGTTTTTACATATATTTTAGAAAATAAAATTCTATTAAATATAAAAAAAATACTGTTTGATGAAGCACTGTGAATGACTTAACTATTCTATGCAATACAATGATCCAAGACAATCCCAAAGGACTAATGAAAGCATACTATCCACCTGTGACTGAACACAGAGGAATGCAATTTTTCATTTTCTTTAAATTTTTTTTCTTTTATTTAGGTTTTCTTATACAAAATGATTAATGTGGTAATGTTTTACATAATGGCACATGGATAGGCTATATCTGTTTATTGCCTTGGGCAAGAGGGAAGAGAGAGAGAGGGAAGGAAGGATAAAATTTGGAACTCAGAACTTTAAATAAAAAATGTTTATTATTAAAAAATTAAAATAAACAAAAAATAAATTAAATCTAGAAAACTGTTCCCCTCCCCCTTGTAGGGGCCAAATTTAATATGGGGAGAGTTAATTGGGTGGCTCGCCTTAATATTGGGTTCAGAAAATAATGAGGGACCTCTAGGTCCAAAGTTTCCTCCCTTCCAAACTGCCTTTTTTAGTTATTTCTCCCAGGCTAATAAGAAAGGAGATTAACAGCCTCTTTTCCACAAACAAATCAGGTTTTATTAATGGGAATAAAATATGCAGCAAAGGTGAAATTAATTAAGCCAATGACAAGGGAATAGGGAAAGAGGAAAATGGATAATCTCCCTGATTCCAGCAAAGACTGTGTCAAAACCAAAACTTACTTTCAGCTCAACTAATTCAAAGAGCTAGATTGTATTAACTCACCATCAGGGGTCCATAATTTCTATGGGAGTCAGCTGTGCAGCCAGTCTCCATTCTGCTCCGAAAGTTCCTCCAAGGCCAGAGAGAGAGCCACTTCCTGTTGAAGGACCCTTTTTCTACCTTTTTTCTCCCTCCCCCAAAGGGGAGGTCCTTCAAGTTATATGGCTGAGATTGGTCCTCTGTTGATGACATAGTCCACAGCTTCTGAGGACACTCCTTCTCAGGGCTGGCCAAGTTTAAACTAGGTTTAACAGGGCAGGCCAGGTGTGGCTCAAAATCTAATCATCTTAAGTGAGTACTTAGTAGCTTCTCATTGACACCCAATTCAAACACTACTAAATCAATCAGGTCAGACCCCTGGGTCTCTGCCAAATTCTACTATTTTCCCACATTCGCCCCACCTTTTGTTTCATAAAGGAACACCGAATGTTTCCTTGATTAAACACCCCATATCTGATATCAGCAAAATGTAAGATCAGGGCTTTTATATCATAGCCTTCAAAGTAATCACTTTAGGATTTCAATGATTTGTTTTAAATGTATATTAACATTGTAAAAGTTAGGTTTTTAAAACCCTTAATAGGGGGTGGCTAGGTGGCACAGTGGATAAAGCACCGGCCCTGGATTCAGGAGTACCTGAGTTCAAATTCGGCCTCAGACACTTGACACTTACTAGCTGTGTGACCTTGGGCAAGTCACTTAACCCTCATTGCCCCGCAAAAAAAAAAAAAAACCCTTAATAGTATTTTTTTCAGTTACATGTAAAGATACTTTTCAACATTTGTTTTTATAAGATTTTGAGTTCCAAATTTTTCTCCCTCCCTTCCCACACCCCTCCCAATGCCAGCTAGCAATCTGATATGTTATGTATGTACAATCACTGAACATATTTCCACATTAGCCATGTTGTGAAAGAGTCAAACAAAAGAGAAAAACCTTGAAAAAGAAAAAAACAACAAAAAAAAGTAAAAACAGTATGGTTCAATCTGCATTCAGATCCCATAGTTCTTTTTCTAGATGTGGAGAGCATCCATCATGAGTCCTTTGGAACTGTCTTAGATCACTGAGTTGCTGAGAACAGCCAAGTCTATCACAGCTCATCATCATAACAATGTTGCTTTTACCATGTACAATGTTCTCCTGGTTCTGCTGCCTTTACTCAGCATCAGTCCACTTAAGTCTTTCCAGGTTTTTCTGAAATCTGCCAGCTCATCACTTCTTACAGCACAATAGTATTCCATTACATTCATATACCACAACTGGTTCAGCCATTCCCCAACTGATAGGCATCCCCTCAATTTCCAATTCTTTGCCACCACATAAAAGATAAGCTATAAATATTTTTGTACATGTGGGTCCTTTTGCCTTTTTTATGATCTCTTTGGGATATAAACCTAGTAGTAGTATTGCTGGATCAAAGGGTATGCATGGCCCCGTTGCCTTTTGGACATAGTTCAAAATGGCTGGATCAGTTCCTAACTCCAGCAACAATGCACTAGTGTTCCAATTTTTCCACATCTTCTCCAACATTTATTATTTTCCTTTTTTGTCATATTAGCCAATCTGCTAGGTGTGAGGTGGTTTTTATCTAATCAATAGTGATCTAGAACATTTTTTTCATATGTCAATAAATAGCCTGGATTTCTTCATCTGAAAACTGCCTGTTCACATCCCTTGACCATTTCTTAACTGAGGGATGACTTATAGTCTTATAAATTTGATTCAGTCCTCTCTATATTTTAGAAATGAGGCCTTTATCAGAAACAATGGCTATAAAAATTGTTTCTCAGCTTTCTGCTTTCCTTCTAATCTTGGCTGTACTGCTTCTGTTTGTACAAAACCCTTTTAATATAATCAAAATGATCCATTATGCATTTCATAATATTCTCTATCTCTTGTTTGGTCATAAATTCTTCTCCTTTCCATAGATCTGAGACGTAAACTGGTATAATGAAAAACTAATAAAATAAACAAGTGGTTAATTTGATTTTAAATAAAGAAAACAAATTAGCAGTATCAAAAATAAAAAGGGTGAAAGCACTGCCAATAAAGACGACATTAAAGGCATTATTAAGAGCTATTTTGCCCTATAATTTGCCAATAAAGCTTATAAGCTAGGTGAAAATGAACAATTTTTACAAAAATGTAAACTGCCCAGATTAACAAAGCAGTTAATAAAATATTTAAATAACTTTATCTTAGAAAAGTAAATTGATCCCCACTTGAAAAATGACTATGAATAGGCAGTTTTCAGATGAAGAAATTAAAGCTATCTACAGCCATATGAAAAGATGTTCTCAATTACTACTGATTAGATAAATGCAAATTAAAACTACTGAGGTACCACCTCACACCTATCCAATTGGCTAATATGATAAAAAAGGAAAAATAAATATTGGAGAAGATGTAGGAAAATTAGAACACTAACATATTGTTGGTGGAATTGTGAACTGATCCAACCATTCTGGAAAGTGTGGTAAAATAATGGAATTTGGCAGAGGCCCAGGGGTCTGACCTGATTGACTTAGTAGTGTTTGAATTGGGTGTGAATGAGAAACTACTAAGTACCCACTTAAGGTGATTAGATTTTGAACCACACCTGTCCACCCCTGTTAAACCTAGTTCAACTTGGCCAACCCTGAGGAGTGTCCTCAGAGGCTGTGGACTGCATCATCAACAGAGGACCTCCCCTTTGGGGTAGGGAGAAAGAAGTAGAAAAAGGGGCCCCAACAGGAAGTGGCTCTCTCTCTTGCCTGGGAGAAGCTTTTGGAGCAGACTGGAGACAGGCTGCACAGCTGACTCCCATAGAAATTATGGACCCCTGGTGGTGAGTTAATAAAAATACAGCTCTTTGAATTAGCTGAGCTGAAAGTGACTTTGGGTTTGAAACAGCCTTTGCTAGAGCCAAGAAGATTGTCCATTTTCCTCTTTCCCTATTCCCTTGTCCTTGACTTTATTAATTTCACATTTGCTGTGTATTTTATTCCCATTAATAAAACCTGATTTGTTTGTGGAAAAGAGGCTGTTCATCTTTTTTATTGGCCTGGGAGAAATACTAAAAAAAGCAGTTCAGAGGAGAGGAAACTTTGGATCTAGAGGTCCCTCATTATTTTCTGAACCCAATATTAAGGTGAGCCACCCAATTAACTCTCCCCATATTAAATTTGGCCCCTACAAGAGCAATTTGGAACCATGACCAAAAGGCTATAAAACTGTGCATACCTAGCAAATACTGCTACTAGGTTTATATCTCAGAGATCATAAAAAGGGGAAAAGGACACACATGTACAGAAATATTTATAGCTGCTTTTTTATGGTGGCAAACAATTGGAAATTATGGGGACGTCCACCAATTGGGGAATAGCTAAACAAGTTGTGGCATATGAATGTATTAGAATACTATTGTGCTTTAAGAAATTATTAGCAGGAAGATTTTAGAAAAACGTGTACTTATATGAACTAATGCTGAGTGAAATGAGCAGAACCAAGAGAACATTGTGCACAGTATCAACAACATTGTATGATGGGGGTGGCTAGGTGGTGCATTGGATAGAGCACCAGCCCTGGATTCAGGAGTACCTGAGTTCAAATCTGGCCTCAGACACTTGACACTTACTAGCTGTGTGACCCTGGGCAGGTCACTTAACCCCCATTGCCCCTCAAAAAAAAAAAAAAGTTAAAAAAACAAAAAACATCGTATGATGATCATCTGTGATAGACTAAGCTCTTCTCAGCAATACAATGATCTAAGACAATGCCAAAAGCCTCATGAGGGAAAATGCTCTCCACATCCAGAAAAAGAACTATGGAGTCTGAATGCAGATCAAAGCATACTATGTTCACTTTTGTTGCTGGTTTTTTTCTTGTTGTTTCTTCATTTTTGTGGGGTTTTTTTCCTTTTCTTCTGATTCTAATTTTCACTATATGCCTAATGTGGAAATATGTTTAACATGACTGTATTGTATAACACATATCAGATTGCTTGCTGGCTTCGGGAGGGGGAGGGGAGAGAAGGAGGGAGGGAGAAAAACTTTGAATCAAAATCTTATAAAAATGAATGTTGGTGGCTCAGTGGATAGAGCACCAGCCCTGGATTCAGGAGGACCTAAGTTCAAATCTGGCCTCACACCCATGACACTTACTAGCTGTGTGACCCCGGGCAACTCACTTAACCCCAAATCCCTCAACAACAACAACAACAAAAATTAAATAAAGAATGTTGAAAACTACCTCCATGTAACTGGAAAAAAATAAAATACTATTAAAGTGGAAAAAAAAAGTAAATTGAACAAGTCATAAATGAACTAACTAAGAAAAAATCCCCAGGATCTGATAGATTTCCAGTTGAATTCTATCAAACTTTTAAAGAACAATTAATTCCAATACCATATGAAAAAAAAAAGGGTAAACAGAGAAAGAAACAAAACCAACTTTACTCATGAATACTGAGGCAAAAATGTTAAAGAAAATATTAACAGGAGATTAACTGAGATATCCACATATCTATGTCTATATCTATCTGTGTGTGTGTGTGTGTGTGTGTGTATCTCAAAACTCACAAAGAGTATACATTGTAACCAGGCTGTATTTATACCAGCAATGCAAAGCTGGTTTAGTATCAGGGAAACGATAAACATAACTGACCATGTCAGTAACAAAAATAACAAAAATCATATGTTCATATCAATAGATGCAAAAAAAGCTTTTCAAAAAATGTTGAGAGGGACATATGGATATGACCCTCCACTGAGATGGAAAGTGCTCCCCCCCCCCCCTTCGGCCTAGTGATCTGATCTTAAAGTCTTAAAGCCCTTTAGAGCCCCCTATTTCTCTCTATATATTTTTTCTCTAGAGAGAGGCAATAATGGGAAGCTACTATCCCCCTTTCTAAATATAGGCATATCAACTTAAAAATTGTTTCAAAGAGTCTGCACCGAGACATTACGTAGACATGATAAATTGTTGCAGAAACAGAAAATGTTGCAAAATAATTTATCGCTGAACATTCCAGGAGAATGATTTATTGCTGAACCCAATTACCGCATTTTGCTCACATTAGATGTCTGTAAAGAGTATAAAAACTGCTTGATTTCCTAAGCCCAGTGTGTCACACCTCCTGGTTGTCCCAGTGAGTATGGTGCACCTTTCTTTCGAAAGAAAGAAAATCAATGCTTCGGCCTCCTTTCTCCTCCAGTCTCTATTACAGGGGTCAGTGGATGTACTTCCCATCCCACTCAATGTCAACAACAAAAAAATCACAAGTCCATGAGACGTGTTACAATTGGATTTATTACAAGAAAAACGGATATACATGTGGAACTCCTTATACCAAGCACAAAGAAGTTCACAATCTAGAGAGAAGCTTGAATATGAGTTACAGAAGGGGCAGGGAGGTCTCATGGGAGGAACAGTGGGCAATCCCCTCCCAAATGGGAGTGGTAAGGGAGGAAAAACAAAGCAAAAAAGGAGGGGAACAGGAATAAGATGGCAAAAGCAGCGTACTTTTCCCTTGGGAACTTCTAGATTGTGAAGATATGATGGTCTGTTCACCTACAAGGGTCCCATTGGCATAAACAGTTTATCAGTCTTTTAGACTGGTGCCTGTCTTGCAGCAGTTTGACCCTCAAGAACACACTGAATCCAGCTAAAGGTGGGAATAACAAATTATATTGGGGAGGGGTGTGGGGGGAGGCGGAATATGTGTGTTCTTCTGGATTCATTCAGGGTTTTCTGCATAGCCCAGGTCCAGTGTTTATGGAAAATATGGGAACTCAAGAAGACAAGCTTAGTTGGCTTCAGGGCAATAAATACAACACCCATTGCAACTAAAAACGTTACAAAGCATAGGAATAAATGGAGCTTTTCCTAAAATGCTAAGTGGTGTCAATCATAAACCAAGGGCAGGCATTATTTGTCATGGGGCTAAAACAGAAATCTTCCCAATGAGATCAGAGGTGAAGCAGGGATGGCCATTATCAAGACTTTTATTCATTACTGTACTAGAAATGCTGGCTACGGTAATAAGACAAGAAGAATAAGGCAACAAGGAAACAAAACTATAACACTTTGTGCATAATATGTCTATGTGGGAGAACCTTAAAAATAAGTTTGAAAACAAGCTGAAACAATGAACTTGAGCAAAGTTGCAGGAAATAAAGTAAACCTACATATTCATCAGCATTGCTATATGCTACCAACAAAGTCCAGCAGTAAGAAAAAGAAATTCCATTTATAATAACTGCAGACAGTATAAAATACTAGGGAGTCTATCTACCCAAACATAGCTAGGAACCATAGGAATATAATCACACAACACTGTAAACACAGAAAAAGACAAGTCTAAGCAACTGGAGAACTATTAATTGTTCATGGGTAAGCTAAACCCAACATAACAAAAATTACATTCTGTCTAAATTTACTTATTTGGTACCGTGCCATTCAAACTTCCAAATAATTTTTTATAGAGACAGAAAAAGTAATAAAACTCATCTGGATGGGGGGCAGCTAGGTGGGCAGTGGATAAACCACCGGCCCTGGATTCAGGAGTACCTGAGTTCAAATCCGGCCTCAGACACTTGACACTTACTAAGCTGTGTGACCCTGGGCAAGTCACTTAACCCCAATTGCCCCACAAAAAAAAAAAAAACCTCATCTGGAAAAACAAAAGGTCAAGAATACAAAGGGAATAAATGAAAAAATGTGAAGGAATAAAGCTTAATAGAAATAGATTTCGAACTCTATTAAAAGGCAGTAATCATCAAAATAATCTGGTACTGGCAAAGAAATATATTGTTGGATCAATGGAACAGATTAGGTACAAAATATAAAGAGTAAATGACCATAGTAATTCAGTGTTTGATAAAAATCCAAATTTTTGGAGAAAACTCACTATTAGCAAAACTTTCTGGGAAAACTGGAAGGCAAATAATTTGGAACTCAAAATTTAAAAATAAACGTTAAAAAAAACCAAACTAAATGTAAGATAATTTTTTTGTGGGAAGAAGATAAATAGTTGCTCTCTATATTTTTTAGCTCTATATGATTCTCTGATGGCTCCAATTTCCGGCCTTATAGCATATGAGAAAGGAACTCCCCCAGGGTCTCTGGGCTAAGACAGGTCAGGAAGGACGCCCCCCACTCACCTGTCCAGCCCGAGCCGGCAGCACCTGAGCCATCCCCTCCTCCTCGGGCTCCCTCCCACGGGGCACAGGTCCTGGGTAGCAAAGGAGGGCGTGAGCGCGGGGGTCAGGCTGGACATCCCCCGCTTCTCCACTGGGGGGGTGGGGAGTGCTGGGGGGAGAGGACCCAAAGGAAATGGCCCCTTCTCCTCGGGAGGGGCCGCTGACTTCGGGACAAACAGGACACTTTCAGGAGGAGGAGAGCCCGGAGCAGCAGCAGCATCAGGGAAGCTGCTTCCGGCTGGGCCTGGCCCCGCTGTCGGTTCCCGCGCGCCCAGTCCCTGGTCGGCTCAGGAGAGAAAACTGCCACAACAAAACAAGGAAAAGAAGGAGAAAGAGCAGGTGTAAGTGACTTCAGAGGGAAATTTCACCCTCCCTTAGAAAAGTGCTCCTGCTGTGAACAAGGCCTTCTGGGAATCGTAGTCTGGAAGCTTTGGCTACTTCTGCGCATGCCTGGAGTCGGGCCCCTCCCCCCTTGGCATGCAGTCCTGCCCAACCTTCCTGCCCCGCCCTTCCCTGCCCTTTCTGCCTTGAAGCCCCGCCCCCTGACCTGGCGCCCCGCCCCCTGCTGCTCCCCTTATCTCTTGTCTGGTCTTCATAGATCCAATGCCTACTGGCAGTCACGACTCTAGGAGTCCCAGAACTGGGGGGGAGGGGCCCTGGGGGCTCCTCTAAACCTAATCCGTCCCCGCCCTCTCCAGCCGGTCCCCTGCTTCCTACTGCAGCCAATGAGCAGCAGTCCACCAGCTCTTATTAGACGCTTCCTGTATGCAGGGACCTTCCCCAGGCCCAGGAGAAGGTCGCCAAGGGAAGCGCTGGGTCCCAGGAAGAAAACCCGCAGGTGTCAGGGAGATGTCTGTGGTGCTCGCTCCCCTCCCCGGGGCTGCCAGAGACACGTGGAGGAGATGGAGGCTGGGCGAGCCGGAGGAGCAGGACACGAGTGGGCACAGGGCAGCCAGGAGACGTCAAGGGGGCGCCGGCCCTGTTTGGGGGTCGGTGGCAGGAGGAGAAGTGACCAGGACCGCAAGGCAGAGCCTCTCCATCCCTTCTGGGCTTCTGTTTTCTCTGCTCTGGGAACTGTCTGGCTGGGCTTGGAGGATGCAGGTCATCTGGCCTGGACGATGGGGGACATGGGCCTGTGTATGCCCAGTGCTTTACAGGGATTCTCTCCTGTGGTCCTCCCGACAACCTGGGCAGCAGGTGCTGGTATAGTCCCCATTTTATAGATGTGGGGACCAAGGTGAAGTGACTGACCAGGATCACACAGCCAGCAAGTACTTGAAGATGAATTTGAACTCAGGCCTTTGACTTCATACTCAGAACTCTTATCCACTGCACTACCTAGCTTCCCCATCTTTATATCTTAGCATTGAAAGAATTGGCAGATGGGATTGCTGAGTCATGGACTGTAATATATGCAAGATCATGAACAGAAGGAGATAAACAACAGAAGAAACAGAAATGTCCAAATTTTCAAAAAAAGGGAAGAGAAAGAATCAGCAAACTGTATGTGCATGTTGTTGCTCAGTCGTGTTCAAATCTTAGTGACCCCATTTAGGGTTTTCTTGTTAAAGATACTGGAGTGGTTTGCCATTTCCTTCCCCATCTTATTTTAGAGAGGTGGAGACTGAGGCAAACAGGGTTAAGTGACTTGCCCAGGGTCACACAGCTAAGTGTCTGAAACTGGATTTAAATTCAGGTCCTTATCCACTGCACCACCTAGATGCCCAGTGAAGTTGCTTTTATTTTGTGACAAAATTCTAAGTTGCCTTTTTAAGTATTACTGATGTTTGTTTTTATATTATCTTTTTCTTTCCAAATATAGTCTTCCTCCTTCCCTATTCAAAGAATCATCCCTTATGACAAAAATAGAGAAAAAAAAGAGTTCAACAAATCTATCATATTTACCAATTCAGTATAAGACATCTTCCACAAATATAATCTACCACATCTGCAAAGAGGAGAAGAGGAAGAATTCAGAAAGAAGGAAAGGGCATCTCTCTTCCTTTACTCTTCTGAGATATTACTTTGAAAAACAAAGAAGAGGCAAAATTTATTGCCTATGGAAATACCTATTCCTTGAGCAAAAAATAGCACCATGGAACTTAAACTGTCAGATTTGCAAAATATATTCTATTAAATGTGTTTTATATCACAACTTCATACTTTTACCATGCATTTTTATTTTTTATCATAAAAGTATTTTCTAGTTACATGTAGAGATAGTTTTCATCATTTGTTTTTATAAGATTTCTAGTTCCAAATTTTTCTCCTTCCCTCCCCTACCTTCTCCCCAAGACATCAAGCAATCCGATATAGGTTATATATGTATAATCACATTAAACATATTTCTGCATTAGTCATGAAAGAAGAATGAGGACAAAAGGGAAAAACCTCAAAAAAGAAAAAAAACAAAAAGTAGAGAGAGTATGATTCAATCTGGACATGGATATTAATTTTTGATAAGATGGACAAAATGATTGAAAATATGTTGTCTTTATAAACACTTCTGACATTCTTTTCTAGTAATAGTGCATGACTATCACACATATGGAAATTATAGAATACAAGAATTTACTTATCTCTTATGTGACAGACATGTATTTAGTTCTTTATTGTTTCCCTAGGTCAGGGAAATTTTCCCCCCAAAGAATTGTGGGGTATTCTTTAATCTGCTAAAAGATTTATCTGGTTACTTTCTTACATTAAGTGAATTTTAGAAATAAGTTAACCCCTTTTACTCCCCTTCATTTGTTTTAAACAATGATTAACATAGGTTGTTTTTTTCCCCTATAAACTTTTCCTAATGTAATCCAGATATATCAGATTGCTGGAGGAAAATGTCGTTGAATCTTTTACTCTAAAGATATAGGCAGGGGCAGCTAGGTGGCGAAGAGGATAGAGCACTGGCCCTGGAGTCAGGAGTACCTGAGTTCAAATCCAGCCTCAGACACTTAACACTCACTAGCTGTGTGACCCTGGGCAAGTCACTTAACCCCAATTGCCTCACTAAAAAAAAAAAAAAAAAAAAAAAGATATAGGCAGGGGCAGCTAGGTAGCACAGTGGATAAAGTACTGGCCCTGGATTCAGGAGGATATGTGTTCAAATCCAGCCTCAGACACTTGACACATAATAGCAGTGTGACCCTGGGCAAGTCACTTAAACCTCATTGCCCTGAAAAACAAACAAACAAAAAAGATATAAGCAGTGTGATGTTTCATATGAATGAGAAAAATTATATTCCAAAAACGGTTTTGGAAGAATATAAAACTGCATGTGGCCCTTAGAAAGATTTTGAATGTTGAGTGAAAAATGCATAAGCTATAATTTTGATATTATAAAGCACATTAATGTTAAATTGATCCAAATCTTTGCTAATATTTGAATATATTTTAACATCAAATAACAGGACAGTAGAATTATACCTTGATATTATAAAATCTTTTGCTTTTAAATTAAACTACAAAAAATTGTAATTTGACTATACTGTCTATTTTGAGAGGCAAATTTGCCTTGATTCAGAGGTATGTCCCCATGGAATAAAATACTTTAGAGGGAAGTCAGTGCAGAAGGAATGGGGGAAACTCAGGAATGAAATGCTATTCCAATTAAGTGGAAAACTGAGTGTTTTTTGGATATACCAAAGTCTATCTATATTGAATATACCAACCAACTAAAACTGAAAACAAAAAATGTATAGATGATAAAAGCAAGACCAGATAAGAGAGAATAACCATATGGTCCTGGAAACACTGTAAGACTTGATTACCTCAATATACCTTTGTCAGAAACAGACAAATTAGCAAAAATGAACAATAAAGGAGGAAAAGCCATGAATAACACTTTATTTTTTTTAATTGGGTAATTTAGATGTATTCAATCTCCGACAATAACTGAATGGAAATACAAATGAGCATACATATAAATAGCACTCTTTGCCCCTTTACAAAAATTAAATGTGGCAGTTAGGTGGTTCAGTGGATTGTAGAGTGCTGGGCCTGGAGTCAGGAAGACCTAAATTCAAATCTGGCCTCAAACACTTACTGGCTTTTTGATCCTAGACAAGTCATTTAACCCTGTTTGTCTCTTTCCTCTGTAAAATGAGCTGGAGAAGGAAATGGCAAACCACTCCAGTATCTCTGTCAGGAAAACACTAACTGGGGTCACAAAGAGTTGGACATGACTAAAAAGCTGACTGAACAAAGGGGAAAAAAACTAACAAAAACGAAGAAATATTAGATACATGTTTTGCTACACTACAATGAAACAAGTTACATTCAGTAAAGGGCAACTGATGAATACATTTATATTAATTGGGGACTAAAATGCTTGATCCTAAGATTTGTTAATCAAAGAAAATACTCACAAATACAATAGTTAATTTCATTAAATAAAAGGACAATGAGACAACATACTAAAAATCTGGGATGTAGTTAAAGTAGATTCTCTAACTTACATATGAGAAATGCATATTAAACAATTAAAGTAATTTTGAAAAGTCAGCAAATCCCTGATTGTTGTTACTGTTGCCATCCTTGTTTTTCCTGATTTTCCCAGGTTATTATCTGATTACTCTGTCCTACTTTGGTTATCCTGGTAAGGTGTGCAGGTTAAGGAAGGATGAGACTGGTAGGAATCAGATGCAAGGTAGGATGAGGGAGCACCCCACAGCAATGTCATCAATTATACATGTGAAGTCATGCAAAACATATTAGCCATTTTGCAAAAAAAAAAAAAAGCAAGAAAAATAATAAAAATGAAAAAAGTATAAGCTTCAATCAGCGCTCAAGTTCATTAGTTCTCTCTTTGCAGGTGGATAATGATCTTTTCTTCAGCTGTGGCCCTGAGGTCAAAATGAAGTTCAATCCTTTTGTGACCTCTGACCAAAGCAAGAACTACAAGAGGCATTTCAATGCCCCTTCTCACATACAGAGAAGTAGGTCTTTGCCTCCTTATGAGGAGCTGAGACATAAGTACAATTTTTGCTCCATGCCAAAAAAGCTAGGATTAAAACCAAGAACCACCTACCCAGCAAACCTGAGTATAATTCTTGGGTTTGGGGGGCTGGGGGAGGGGGAATGGATATTCAGTGAAGTAAAGGACTTTCAAGTATTCCTGATGAAAAGACAAGAGCTGAATAGAAAATTTGACTTTCAGATACAAGACCTAAGAGAAACATAAAAAGGTAAACAGGAAAGAGAAATTTTAAGGGACTCAATAAGGTTAAACTATTTACATTTTCACGTGGCAAAATGATATTTGTAACTCCTAAAAACTTTCTCAGTATTAGGGCAGTTAGAAGGAGTGTATATAGACTGTTGGTGAAGTCATGAACTGATTCAACCCTTCTGAAGAGCAATATGGACCTATGTGCAAGGGGCTATAAAATCATGCCTACCCTTTGACCCAGCAATACTACTTTTAGGTCTGTATCCCAAAAGAGATTAAAAAACAAAAAGGAAAAGGACCTATCTGTACACAAATATTTATACCGGCTCTTTTAGTGGTGGCAAAGAATTGTAAATTGAGGTAAGTTGGGGAAGGGCTGAACAAGTTGTTGTATATGATTGTGATAGAGTGCCACTCTGATGTAAGAAATGAAGAGCAGGATGCTCTTAAAAAACTTGGAAAGACATATGTGAATTGACACAGAGTAAAGTGAGCAGAACCAGGAGAACCCTATATATAGTAACAGCAATACTGAATGATGATCATCTGTGAATGACAATTGACTATTATTATAGTGAGCATTATAGTGAGCCAAGACAATTTTTAAGAACTTATAATGAGAGAGGGCAGAGACAAGATGGTGGAGAGAAGCCAGTGAGTTGCTTGAGCTCTCCTTCTCTTTCCTCAAAAAGAACATTAAGTCAAGCCTCTGGACATATCTGAAACTAGAGAACCTGCAAAGAGACAGAGAGACACAGTCTTCTAACCAGAGATAATTTAGAAGACTTCAGGAAAGGTCAGTCTCACTCAGGCAAAAGGGAGGGTGCAGCGCAGCACGGAGCAGGTCAGGCCAAGTCAGCAGGAAGCTGTGGGCCACAGCTGAGCAACTGAGGCCCCTGGATCCTGGCTCAACAAGCTGGTGGTGCAGGAGGACAGTGGTGAAACACACCTGCAGCAGCCGAGAGGGCAGGTTGTCAGCTGGAGGACTGTAATGATTGGAATGACGCCACCTACTGGAGACTTGCTGTGGAGAGCTCCACCATGAGGAAAATGCCTCAGAGGCATTGTGGCTTTTCCTTGGCGTCAGGAAATGACGTTTGCTCATGGGTGCTGTCTATCAAGTCTACCAGCCAATCAACTGGAGGAGCCTCCTATGGTCTGGGAGGAGACAGGAAGGAGGAAAGGGAGCCTGCGCAGAGAGCGCTGGCCTTTTTTTGGCTTCCGGACTTGATGGTGGTGGCGGCAGAGGACTTCACAGGAAATTTGAGGAAAGATAGGAATGCCAGGCTGTTAGAATTCTGTTCTCAATCTTTTTCTTTCTATTTTCCAATAAACCCTTAAAACCCTAAACTCGTTTTATCAGTGATTTTTAGTCAGTTTCCCCCAAACTGGGGGAACACATTAGAATCCACATTTAGAATCTTAAATTACACAGGGCCACCCACAGGAAAGGCACCACCAGGTCTACCAATCACAGTATGCAGCCAGCAAGCCTAGGGAGGTGAGAAATCCACAAGCCATAGGGGCCTCAGTGTAGAAAGCCAGTGACACAGCCCCTATACCCCAGCAAAAGAAGCTTGAAACAGGGACCCTGGTGCATCCAGAGCAGACCTCAACTTTAAAAAAATAATAATAAGCTTCAGTATGAGTAAGAAACAAAAAAGAGCTCTCACCATTGAGAGCTTCTGTATCAACAGGGAAGAGGCAAACACAAACTCAGATGAGGACAATACTCTCAAATTGCCTACATGTGAAGCCTCAAGAGGGAAGAAGAATTGGTCTCAATAACAAAAAGCCTTCTTGGAAGAGCTTAAAAAGGATTTAAAAAATCAATTGAAAGGAATGGGGAGAGCAGCTAGGTGGCACAGTGGATAGAGCACTGGCCCTGGAGTCAGGAGTACCTGAGTTCAAATCTGGCCTCAGACACTTAACACTTACTAGCTGTGTGACCCTGGGCAAGTCACTTAACCCCAATTGCCTCACTAAGAAAAAGAAAAGAAAGAAAGAAATGGGGAGAGAAATGAAAGCAATACAAGAAAATTATGAAAAGAGAATTGGCAGCTTGGAAAAGGAAGCACAAAGATTGACTGAAGGAAAGAATTCCTTTAAAAATTCATTTGCCAAATGGAAAAAAAAGTGCATAATCTCAAAGAAGAAAACAATGCCTTAAAAATTAAAATTGGACAGTTGGAAGATAATGACTCAATGAGACACCAGGAATCAGTCAAGCAGAATCAAAAGCATAAAAAAATAGAAGAAAATATGAAATACCGCATTGGAAAGACAACTGACCTGGAAAACAGATCCAGGAGAGACAATTTGAAAATCACTGGACTGCCTAAAAGCCATGATCAGAAAAAGAGTCTACACACCATATTCCAGGAAATTATTAAGAACTGCCCTGATATAGAATCAGAGGATAAAATTGTCATTGAAAGAATCCACCGATCACCTCCTGAAAGAGACCCCAAAAGGAAAACTCCAAGGAATATTGTAGCCAAATTCCAGAATTATCAGGTGAAGGAGAAAATACTCCAAGCACAAAGAAGCAATTTAAATATCATGGAGCCACAGTCAGGATTGCTCAGGACCGGGCAGCTTCAACATTAAAGGATCACAAGGCTTGGAATATGATATTCCCAAAAGGCAAAGGAGCTTGGATTGCAGCCAAGAATCTATTACCCAGCAAAACTGATCATTCTCTTTCAGGTGAAAAGATGGACATTCAATGAAATTGGGGACTTTCGAGGTTTCCTGATGAAAAGACCAGAACTAAATAGAAAATTCGATCTTAACATACAAGACTCAAGAGAAGTTTAAAAAGGCACACAGAGGGGAAAAAGTTACTCAATAAGGTTAAATAACTCTTGAGAACTGTATATGTATTTGGGCAGACAGAAGGATTATACATAGAAATTGTCTTTGATGTGATGATATAAAGAAAATTAAGAGGTTAAAAAGGGAGTTTATGGGGAGAAGAGGAAAGGGGAGGTGGCATGTGGTGAATTACATTATATGAAGAGGTGAAAAAAACCTATTACAATAGAGGGAAAGAAGGGAGGGGTGAACATTGTTTCAACCCTACTCTCACTAGATTTGATTCAAAGAGGGAATAACATATACATTCATTTGGATAAATAAACAGCTTATTTTTTAGGGAAGTAAAAGGGTAAGGGGAAAGGGGGGGACTGATAGAAGGGAGGGCAAAAGCAAGGGAGAAATGAGTAAAGAAAAGGAAGGGGTGTGATAAAAAAGGAGGGCAGATTGAGGGAGCCAGGGGTAAGAAGCAAAATGTTGGTGAGGAGGAATAGGGGGAAAGAAGGGAAAGGTACAAAGGGGGTAAAGAGAATGGAGGGGAATAGACAGTAATAATAACTGGGAATGGGAATGGGATGAACTCTGCCAGAAAACCGAAGCGAACTGCAGAGTGGATTTAAAACCAGAATTCTACAATATGCTGTTTACAAGAAACACATTTGAAGCAGAGAGATATACCCAGAGTAAAGGTAAAAGGCTGGAGCAGAATATATTATGCTTCAGCTAAAATAAAAAAAGCAGGGGTAGCAATCCTTATCTCAGACAAAGCAAAGGCAAAAAAGAGATAAGGAAGGAAACTACATCTTGCTAAAAGGTACTATAGATAATGAAGTAATATCAATATTAAACATGTATGCGCGAAGTGGTATAGCATCCACATTCGTAGAGGAGAAGTTAAATGAGTTACAAGAGGAAATAGACAGCAAAACTATACTAGTGGGGTAATCTGAATCTTCGCCTCTCAGAATTGGATAAATCTAAAGAGGTGAATAGAAAACTAGAAAAGTTAGATATGGTAGATGTCTGGAGAAAATTGAATGGGGATAGAAAGGAATATACCTTTCTCTCAGCAGTACATGGCACATTTTCAAAAACTGACCATGTATTAGGGCACAGAAACATCATAGTCAAATGTCGGAAGGAAGAAATAGTAAATGCATCCTTCTCAGATCATGATGCAATAAAAATTACATGTAATAAAGAGCCATGAAAAGGTAGACTGAAAATCAATTGGGGGCAGCTAGGTAGTGCAGTGGATAAAGCACCTGCCCTGGATTCAGGAGTACCTGAGTTCAAATCTGGCCTCAGACACTTGACACTAGCTGTGTGACCCTGGGCAAGTCACTTAACCCCAACTGCCTCCCCAAAACAAAACAAAACAGAAAATAAATTGGAAACTAAATAATTTCATTCTAAAAAACGAGTGGGTCAAAAAACAAATCAGAGAAACAATCAATAACTTTATCCAAGAGAATGACAATAATGAGACCATACCAAAATCTATGGGATACAGCCAAAGCAGTGCTTAGGGGAAATTTTATAGCTCTAACTGCTTACATGAATAAAAAAAGAGAAAGAGGAGATCAATGAATTGGGCATGCAACTTAAAAAGCTAGAAAAAGAACAAGTTAGAAATCCCCAATTAAATACTAAATTAGAAATCCTAAAAATTAAAGGAGAAATTAATAAAATTGAAAGCAAGAAAACTATAATTAATCAATAAAACTAAGAGCTGGTTTTATGAAAAAACCAATAAAACAGATAAACCATTGGTTAAATTGATTTTTAAAAAAGAAAGAAGAAAACTAAATTACCAGTATCAAAAATGAAAAGGGTGATTTTACCACCAATGAAGTGGAAATTAAAGCAATAATTAGGAACTATTTTGCCAAACTGTATGCCAATAAATTTGACAATCTAAATGAAATGGATAAATATTTACAAAAACACAAACTGCCCAGGTTAACTGAAGAAGAAAAAAGTCCTTAAATAAGCCCATATTAGAAAAAGAAATGGAATAAGCCATTAATGAACTCCCTAAGAAAAAATCCCCAGAAGCAGATGGGTTTACAGGTGAATTCTGTCAAACATTTAAAGAACAATTAATTCCAACATTATATAAATTATTTGGAAAAATAGGTGAAGAAGGAGTTCTGCCAAATTCATTTTATAACACAAAGATGGTGGTGATACCAAAACCAAGCAGAGCAAAAACAGAGAAAGAAAATTATACACCAATTTCCCTAATGAATATTGATGCGAAAATCTTAAATAAGATATTAGCAAGGAGATTACAGCAAGTGATCACCAGGATAATACACTATGACCAGGTGGGATTTATACCAGGAATGCAGGGCTGGTTCAACATCAGGAAAACTATTAACATAATCAACCACATCAATAAGAAAACTGACCAAAATCATATAATTATCTCAATGGATGCAGAGAAAGCTTTTGACAAAATACAGCACCCATTCCTAATAAAAACACTAGAGAGCTTAGTAATAGATGGAACTTTCCTTAAAATAATAAGCAGTATCTACCTAAAACCATCAGCAAACATTATATGTAATGGAGATAAATTAGAGGCCTTCCCAATAAGGTCAGGGGTGAAACAGGGATGTCCATTATCACCTCTATTATTTAATATGGTACTAGAAATGTTAGCTTTGGCAATCAGAGAAGAAAAAGGAATAAACGGAATTAGAATAGGCATGTTAAAACTGCAACAAAAAAAATTAGCTTCTTTAAGGCATATGTCCAATAAAAACAAATTTCCATTAAGAGTTCATTTGCCCAGCCCTGGATTCAGGAGGACCTGAGTTCAAATTTGGCCTGAGACACTTGACACTAGCTGTGTGACCCTGAGCAAGTCACTTAACCCTCATTATCCTGAAAAAAAAAAAAAAGGTTGGGGGGAGAAGGAAAAAAAAAGTGCTAGATTATAGGGGCAGCTAAGTGGTACAGTAGATAAAGTTCTGGCCCTGGATTCAGGAGGACCTGAGTTCAAATCCAGCCTCAGACACTTGACACTTGCTAGCTGTATGACCCTGGGTAAGTCACTTAACCCTCATTGCCCCACCAAAGAAAAAAAAAAGAGTTCATTTGCTATCCAGAAAACACATTGTTGTTTAAAATCCACAGCATATCATTGTCTACTGTACTATTTAGAAGAAAAATAAGAAGCTTTTCCCTACCCTTTCCCCCCCACAAAGAGAAAAATATGTAATCTAATGAAAATCCATCTAGCAAGAATATAGGCATCATAAAAAAAGCTTTGATAAATGAGTTTAGTTTCTTTGGGAGGAAGTTTCAAATCACTTGATAGAATTTTCACTGTTTACTCAGAAAGGATGGTTATGAGATGATAATACCAAAAGAAAATATTATGGAGGAAACTCAAAGCAAACGCTACTACCGTCCTCTGGATTTATTTTGCATTGTATGTTACATCATATGAAGGTGCCCTTTCTGATTACTCCTTTACTAAGGTCAGATACATATTACATTGATACAAAACAGTTAATTTCCTGCTTCATTGCTTTTCCCCCTGAAGTTTTTAAATAAATTGATTCAACTATTGCTAGATTTTCCACGAGGGAAAAACTGGGGTTCAGACTGAAATGTTTGAAATGTTATTTATTTCATACTGCTTATTAAAGAAATGCTGAAGTAGAAGTAGGAATTCTCAATTTTAATCTTGTAATTTAGGGCTTTTGGTGGTGTTTTGAGACACGAAAATATAATTATATTACCTTAACCCCGGCTAAAAGTTACCATCAAAGTGATAGAATATTTTAAAGTGATAAAAATTTTTATTTATAATTTTGGGTTCCAATTATTATCCCTTCTTTCCTCCCTCCTTTTCCCCTCCCTGAGGTGGTAAGCAATAAGATATAGGTTATACATGTACAATTATGTAAAATATTACCATTTTCTATAAGAAAACTTGAATTTTAAAAAATGAAAGAAAGTGAAAAATAGCATGCTTCAAGTCTGTGTTCCATCAATATCAGTTCTTTCTTTGGAGGTGGATAGTATGTTTCATCAATAGTACTTTGGGATTGTCTTGGATTATTATATTGTTGAGAATAGTCAAGTCATTCATAGTTTTTCATCAAACAATATTGCTGTCTCTGTGCACAATGTTCTCTTAGTTCTGCTCTCTTCACTATACCTCAGTTCATACATGTCTTTCCAAGTCTTTCTGAAGTCATCCTGTTTGTCATTTCTTATAGCAATAATATTCTATCACCATCATATACCACAGCTTGTTTAGCCATTCCCTCATTGCTGGGCATTCCTTTGATTTTCAATTCATAGCCACCACAAAAAGAGTGTTGCTATAAATATTTTTCTATAAATAGGTCTTTTCCTCTTTTGGGGATGTCTTTGGGATATAAACCTAGCAGTGGTATTGCTGGATCAAAGGGTAAACACAGTTCTATAGCCCTTTGGGCATAGTTAGTTCCAAATTCCTCTCCAGAATGGTTGGACCTTTTCACAACTCCACCAACAGTGGATTAGTGCCC
This sequence comes from Dromiciops gliroides, assembly GCF_019393635.1. Classification (NCBI taxonomy): domain Eukaryota; kingdom Metazoa; phylum Chordata; class Mammalia; order Microbiotheria; family Microbiotheriidae; genus Dromiciops; species Dromiciops gliroides. The sequence continues at coordinate 663,049,590 of NC_057862.1, forward strand.
CAGCTTTCCCACAAAAATGATAGAATTTGAAGAATTATGCATTGGGCCCTAATTATTCCAAACTGTTTTACACAATGTTGTAAGTGGGCACAACATCATGGCTAGGAACTGCCCTCTCTCCATCTCCTTGTAGGTTATGTATTATATATGTATGCATGCATCTATGTACGTATCCTACACATTGTACAACTCTACATTTTACATATATACATGTGTGTATAGAAAATACACATGTGTATATAAAAATGCACATATATATACATATTATACACACCTGTATACATGTTTTTGGTATTAGTAATAGATTCTAAAACTGCCCAATCACTCTTGGTTTTTTTCATCATTTTATGATGTAAATACCAGATGCAATTTTTGTGTACTTGGATCCCAGTGAAATAACAGAGGGATCTCTGTGAGTCAACCTGAAACTGCTTGTATTCTGAAAGCCTTAAACCACACAATCAAGAATGAATGAAGTTTGATTCTTCCCCCAAATTAACACTGAAACTAAGCCTAGGAGAACCAAGTTATGCAAAGGAAAATATTAGAGACCACTACAAGGTTTTATATAATCTTACTTCTCTGAATGCTTAATGCCTCTTGATTTCCCTGCAGTACTGGCATGCCAATTCAACCACTAGTCTTGGTCTCCTCTGGTCTTGGAGTAGAAGGTGAGAAACAATTTGATCTTTTGAATTCCTGGCTCTAACACGCTCAGTGTCATCCTTGCAACGTTGCTTCCTCTCCCTAAACCTCAGTTTCCTTCTCTGTAAAATGGATAGGACCAACTCAGTCTCTTAATTTCACTCCCCCTGACCACTGCATGGCTTCAAAAGGTTGAGGCTCCTATCCTGCCTTCCCACCAACTTTAGTTCTCCTCCCCAAGTTCCTCTTGTGTGAATAAAAAGCACCCTCTGTCGTAGATGGGGATGGGAAGAAAGTGTAAATGTTCAAAGCTTCTCCTCCATTTGGCCCACCACTTCAATTCCTTTGGATTTACTTTTTCCACTTATTTTCTTGATATTTATACTTTATGTAAGCCTTATGTTTATACTTTATATTCTATCTCAGGAGGTCTGGGCATGTTCTTGACCATTAGTACAGAGCTTTTATTTAAAATTTTACTTTTATTTTTAGCAATTCTTTTTTCTTCTCCTTTCTCCCCTCTCCCTCACTGAACAGAAAACACAAAGTAAAACCTTTGTAAAACACACATGTAGTCCAGCAAAATACAAAAATTTAAGTCTCATTCTGTTTATTATATCCACCAACTCTCCAGAAAGAGATAGGTAGCATGCTTATCTTCTCCAGAATCATGGTTTGCCTAGGACAATAACAACACTTTACAAAGGAGTTGTCGATCTCTATGAATATAGGTAACCTCCACACTTTGACTTCCCCATTAGGATGAAATCACAGGTGCAGATAGAAACAGACACTCAGGCAGTCTTTCTCCTTTGCAAAACATTCTCTATGCAATTAGTAAATTGATATTCCTAAATCATAGGTCATTTTGCTCTAGGGCTTCAGTAGCTTTCCAACTGATCCTAGGATAAAACACTAACTCCCCTGATGAAAGCCTACCACCATGTGACTCCAGCCTGTCTTTACAAGCTGATTACATTTTGCCTGTCCACCAGGAGGTGGGAAGATGCCTCAAAATCATTGAGAGCAGCACCTCCAGACACTGAGCCTGATGGGACACTTGTGGTTGAGGGCATGGGTGTACTGGAACAAAGAATGCATTTGTAAGTGGTGATCTGAGCATCATTCCCAACTATCTGAGGCAGAAAAGACAAGGTGACTGACTCTCTTCCAGGATGGGTCAAATGGCCACAGAGCCAACTTGTGGCCTAGAGCTCAACTTTGAACCTCCATAAATTGGATCCCATTATACTTTGCACCCATCTACCTGGAATTATCAGGCAGATTATTGGGGTTCAGGGAGGCAGGAAGAAATCTTCAACTTTTCTTCTGTTGCTAAAGACCCAAGTCTCAGAGTTCAATAATTTGATCCATGATGTGGGTGGTTTTACACATGTTTTTTAACATGAAAAAAGAATTATTTCTGTATTTTTAGCATTTGTTTTAAAATTTTGAGTTCCAAATGGTCTCTTTCCCTCTAGCCCCTCCCTCAACCATTGAGAAGATAAGCATTATATCATTATACATATGAAATCATTCAAAATAAATTTGGATATTAGCTGTATCTCAAAAAAGTAAGAAAAATAAATGATAAATTATACTTCAATTTACACTGAGTTCATACACTCCTGGTTCATATCCTTTAACCATATTGAGAATCTCATTCATCTTTTCATGTGTGTTATAAGTTTGGCATATGGGTACCTTAAGAGAGTAACAGTTACTCCTGCCATTTGCCTGCACTTCATTGAATTTCTTCACTTTGACATGAAAAGCATTAAGTAGAGGGGCAGCTAGGTGGCACAGTGGATAGAGCACTGGCCCTGGAGTCAGGAGTACCTGAGTTCAAATCCGGCCTCAGACACTTAACACTAGCTGTGTGACCCTGGGCAAGTCACTTAACCCCAATTGCCTCACTTAAAAAAAATAAGAAAAAAAATTTTTTTAAGGTAGCAATAAAAAGTATTAAGTAGAAATCATATTGCATTGATATCTGCCATAGACCCTTACAATGCTTTGCTTTAATGAATGTGATTCCAAATCCTTATGGTTCAATAGCTAACTTGATGAATATAAGCAGAAGCAACATCAGGAACATAGCTCAGATTATGATACATTCTTCAAGCACAGTCAAGTATTTATCACACATCAGGATCCTTTGATAGCCAAGAGGTCCTATCTATGTCTCCTGCATAACATCTGCCTAGGGATCTAAGTTCATACAAAAGTTCTCCTAATATCTGTGAGTGAAATTTTCCACAGCCCTTAGAGTTAAGTGATTTAACTGTGATAATAATTAGTATAATATGAGATAAATGGTGATTCGATATGTGTAATTATTCTCTAGATATGTAAATTATTTCTCTCTGTGAATATTTCAATCTTGTCCTTCCATGCACCATAACCAATGTTCCTTGACTCTATTTCAACTGTTCAATATCGGTTATGTACCAGCTTTGTTGTGATGTCCCTTGGTCCACTGTGGTAAACCAAAAGGCTAAAAGCAGTATCTTGTAACTTGAGGAACCAATAAGCATTGAGATTTATATCAATGTTACATCAGAAATGTAATGTTTATAAGTATTGTTCGGTTTTGCCCCTTCTGTGTGGAGCTGGCAAGCTGCCAGTCAAGATGAGGTACCCCTAAAGCTCAGGTTCATGTTTTGTTAGGTGCTGATTATGTTTCCTTTTGTCTTTTTTCTGTGCCATCGGCAATATGCTCTAGAAGGATGGGTCCTAAAGGGTTAGAATGTATTGCTTCTGAGTATTATTGGAGGGTATAATAACTATCATCTCCTGGGAATGCTCCGGGCCTTCAGGTCCCAGACCTAAGACCAGCTTTATTGTGAGATAGGCCCTCTCTCAATAAACCTATTTTTCTACAGCTTGGAGACTTCAATGTTGTTGTTTTTTCTTCATTGGACTGAGAAATTTTCGCCATCCACTCAGTATCTCCTGCTTCAACCAGGGTAACTTCTGCCTCCCTAAAGGGCCATAGGAGGATAACATTAAATCTTCCCCCTCCCCCGCCCTTTGACCCAGCAATACCACTATTAGGTCTTTTTCCCAAAGAGGTCATAAGAAAGGGAAATGGAGGGGTTGTCCATCAATTGGGGAATGGTTGAACAAGTTGTGGTATATGAATGTAATGGAATTCTATTGTGCTGTAAGAAACAATGAGCAGGAGGATTTCAGAGAAACCTGGAAGGACTTGCGTGAACTGATGATGAGTGAGATGAACAGAACCAGGAGAACATTGTACATGGTATCAACAACATTGTGTGTTGATCAACTGTGATGGACTTGACTCTTCTCAGCAATACAATGGTCCAAGACAGTTCCAAAGGACTCATGATGGGAAATGCTCCCAAATCCAGAAAAAAGAACTGTGGAATCTGGATGCAGATTGAACCATGCTATCTCTATTTGTTTTTCTTTTTTGAGGTTTTTCCTTTTTGCTATGATTCTTCTTGCACAGCACGACTTTGGACAAAGCTTGCCAATCTATACATGAGGACAATTGGAAATGGCCTGGTTGTTTAAGGTAATTGGGGTTGTGACTCGACCATGGTCACAGAGCTGTTAAGTGTGTGAGGTGAGATTTGAAGTCAGGTCCTCTTGACTAACTGCACCTGACTTCAAATACAACACTTGGTAGCTGTATGACCCTGGGTCAGTCACTTCACCTTGGTCCCCACATCTATAAAATGGGGACTATACCAGCACCTGCTGCCTAGGTTGTCGGGAGCACAGGAGAGAATCCTTGTAAAGCACTGGGCACATACAGGTCCGTGACCCCATTGTCCAGGCCAGATGACCTGCATCCTCCAAGCACAGCCAGACACTTGCCAGAGCAGAACAAACAAGCCCAGAAGGGATGGAGAGGCTCTTTCTGCATTGGTCACTTCTCCTGCCACGTACTCTCAACAGGGCCCTGCTCTGGACCTTGGCCTTTCCCTAACAGACCTTCCAGCCAAGGCCAATCTTCTGTGGTCCCTTGGTCAGGCTGTTGGCCGGCGCCCCTTTGACCTTTCTTGGCTGCCCTGTGCCCACTGGTGGCCTGCTCCTCCAGCCCGCCCCGCCTCCACCTCCTCCACGTGTCTCTGGCAGCCCCAGAGAGGGGAGCGAGGCCCCTGGCATCCCCCTCCCCCCACCTGTGGGTTTTCTTCCTGGGATCCAGGGCTTCCCTTGGGGTCCTGCTTGGCCCGCAAAGGCCCCTGAAAACAGGAAGCGTCTGATAAGAGCTGGCAGACAGCTGCTGCCTGGCTGCGGGAGAAAACAGGGGGCCGGTGGGATAGGGCGGGGCCGGATTAATTTTGAGGAGCTCGAGGGAACACCCAGTTCTGGCGCCCCAAGACTCATGACTACCAGACAGCATTGGGCATGTGAAGACTAGGGAGGAGGGAAGGGCAGGAGCAGGGGGAGGGGCTCCAAGGCAGGAAGGGGCAGGAGGGGCGGTGAAGGATTGCGTTCCAGGCCGGGAGCGGCCGAGCATCAGGCATGCGCAGGACAAGCCAAGCCTACGGACTACCATTCCCAGGAGGACTTGTACATATGGGGGCATTTTCCAAAGAGGAGATAAATCAGTTTTGACGTCACTTCCGCCGGTTCTCTTTCCTCCCTTTCCTGCTTACATGTGGTCACTTCCTCTTCCTAATCTCCTCCACCTGCCACGTGGGTGAGTGGGATCGGACCGCGGGCCCAGCGCACCTGGAGATCGGCTCCTGGGGTGCGGCGGGGTCGGAGCATGGGGGTCTCATTGGGGAGCACGGAAAGAACGGGAGCAGCGTCCCCCAGAGAAGGAAGGAAGCCCTTGAGGGCCACCCATAAGCAGAGGGCGGCCATGGGGTGGGGGCGGGCCGGCGGGCTGTGGAGGCGGAGCCGGATTCCAATCCAGCCTCCCAAGGCCCTGAACTCCAGAGCCCAGTCAGGCCTTAGTCCTTCCATTCCTGCTCCACGTCTGGTCCTGGCCCCGCTTTCACTAGGGCTTCTCCTCCTCCCCGCATCCTCCTGGCTGTCACCTCCTCCGGGAAGCCTCCTCTGATGCTGCTGGTGACCCGGGCGCTCCCTTTCCTGAAAGTGTCACCTCTGTGTCGGTGCCCAGACTTCCCTGTCGCCTTGTCCCTCCCTCGCAGCATCCTCCTCTCGCTGCAGATCGCCTCCTGGGTACCACTTCTTCCAGGAAGCCTCCTCTGCTGGCCGAGCCATCAGGGCCCTCTGTCTGTCTGTCCTCCTGGTTTCTCTCTAAGGGGATGGTCTCCCAAAGACCAGTCACCTCCAGCAGAGAAAGGAGTGTTTCTTGCTGCTTCTTCCCCCGCCCCCCTCCACCGCCCCACACCAGCCCCCCCCATCTCCCCCCCAGTGGAGAAGTGAGAATTTCTAGCCTCTGAGTAGGGGACCCAGAGAGCTTGAGCTGGGCTTCTCATGATTCTCCTTTCTTCTCCAGAACCTTGGCCTCTTGTGGCCTCTGCTCTTCCCCAGTAGGTGCTTTCACTGCGCAAGGGAATGGCTCCTGTGCTCCTGACAACCAGGCCTGGAAGGGTGAGTGGGGACTGCTGCTTTTCTGAGATAGCCTGTCACTTTGAAGACCATTGGATACATTTCTTTGTGGTAGACAGCCCTAGAAACTGTGGGCATCACAGAATGAATGATCTATTTAGTGCTAAAAGATAAATCAGAAGTCATCTATTTATTCTCCCTTTACAAAGAAATTACCTTCCCTTTACTTTGATTTTTAAGACATTTAAAAATTTGGGGTTCTAAATTCTTTCCCTCCCTCCAGTCCCTCCACCATCCATTGAGAATGCAGGCAAGTACACATTATGCATTCACAAAATTCAAAAATGTCCATATTAGCTACATTGCACAGTGGACAAAAATGCTTTAATCTGCAGGAAAGAGTTCCTCAGTTGTCTTCATTTTTCATCCTGTATCCTTCAGAATTTTCATGGATCTTTGTATGGATCAGAGTAGATAAGTCTTTCACAGCCGATCAGTGTGCTGTCACTGTACTGAATGTTCTCCTGCTTCTGCTCAGTTTTCTTTGCCTCAGTTCATACAAGTTTTTCCAAGCATTTTCAATTGGGCAATTTTTTTTTATAAGTTTACCTGAGTTCCATACATATTTGAGAAATGAAGACTTTATAAGAGAATTTTGGCATAAAATCTTTTATCCATTTTCTAGTTTGCCTTTATATTTTGGCTCTACTGGTTTTGTTTTTGCAAAGACATTAATTTCATGTGATCACAATTATGCATATTACCTTCTGTGATCCTTTGTATGTCTTCTTTGGTCATAACTTCTTCTCTTACTCAGAAATATGACAGTTAAGTTCTTCCTTCTTTACTCATGATATTATCCTTCATGTTATAATCATGTGCCCTAGTTGACCGTATCTTGGTATACTTTTTGCGATATTGGTCTATGCCTAGTTTTCGGCAGATTGCTTTGCAGTTTTCCCAGTAGTTTTTATCAAATGGTGACTTCTTGCACCCAAAGCTTTTATCCTTGGGTTTTTGAACCACTAGATAGTTATGGTCAGTTACTTCTGCATTTTGAGTACCTAATCTATTCTATAGATGAACCACTATTTCTTTGCCCTCACCAGATTGTTTTGAAGATTACTGCCTTTTAATACTGTTTGAAATCTGGTACTGTTAGAATGCCTTTCTTGCAGTTTTTTTTTTTTTATTAATACCCTTAATATAGTTCACCTTTTGTTCTTCCTGATAAATTTTCTTATTTTTCCTAGGTGTATAGAAAAATTCTTTGGTAGTTTGATTGGTGTGGCACTGAATAAGTAAATTAATTTAGTTGGAATTGTCCACTTAGCCACGAGGAATTAATATTTCTCCAGTTCTTTAATTCTGTCTTTATTTGTGTGAAAAGTGTTTTGTAATTGTGTCCATCTAGTTCCTGGGTATGTCTAGGCAGAGAGACTCCTCTGTATTTTATGCTGTCTGCAGTTATTTTAAATGCAATTTCTCCTTCTATCTGTTGATGCTGGGTTTTGTTGGTAATGTATAGAAATGCTGATGTTTTATGTGGGCTTATTTCATATCCTACAATTTTGTTTCAAGTTGTCTTTTAATTGATTCACCAGAGTTCTTGTAAGTATACCATCATATTGCCTACCAAGTGTGATCATTGTTTCCTTGTTGCCTTATTTCAATTTCTTTTTCTCATTGTAGTGCTATAGGTAGCATTTCTTGGACAGTATTGAAGAAAAGCATTCCTAATGGCCATCCTTGCTTTAAGCGTGACTAAAAGGGTTGATGATGGCCATCTTTTTGGGAAAGCTTCTGGTTTATCTCCATTACAGATAATGCTTGGTCTTGATTTTGGATAGATACTACTAACCCTATTAAGGAAAGCTCCATTTATTCCTGTGCTTTCTAATGTTTTATAGTGGGCATGAGTGTTGTATTTTTCAAAAGCTTTTTCTACATCTATTGATATGAATATGTGATTTTTGATGTTTTTGTTATTGACACGGTCAGTTATTCTTATAGTTTTCCTGATATTAAACCTGCTTTGCATTCCTGGTACCAACCAACCAGTGCATATTTATGATACATTCTTGGAAACTCCTGCTAATATATTCTTTAAAATTTGACCATGATATTTATTAGGAAAAATGGTTTTGTTGCTTTTTTCCCTCTGTTTCTGTTCTCCCAGGGTTTTGGGTTTTTTAGTGAGGCAGTTGGGGTTAAGTGACTTGCCCAGGGTCACACAGCTAGTAAGTGTTAAATGTCTGAGGCCGGATTTGAACTCAGGTACTCCTGAATCCAGGGTCGGTGCTCTAACCACTGCGCCATCTAGCTGCCCCTCTCCCTGGTTTTTAAAGTTTATTGATCTTTTGTCTTGATTGTCTTAATTGGGAATTTTAATTTTTTTCCAGTTTTAAAAATTACACTCCCTATTATTCATTGATCTGCTCTTTCTATGCTTTTTTTCATGTAAGCATTTAGATTTGAAGTTGTTCTGTAAATACTGCTTTGGCTACATCCCACACAATTTGGTTTTGTCTCATTTTCATTCTCTTTCATCAAAGTCGTGATTGTTTCTATCATTTTTTGAGAATTATGATGACAGCTAGTGTCAAGTGTCTGAGGCTGGATTTGAACTCAGGTCCTCCTGAATCCAGGGCCAGTGCTTTTATCCACTGCGCCACCTAGCTGCCCCTTTCCTTTAATTTTTAATCTGTGTTTCAAAGGTCCTTTATTGAAGTTGATATTCATTGCAGTATGATCTGAAAATGATGTGGCTCATATTTCTGCTTTTCTGTATTTGTCTGGCTAATATGGCTAATATATTTTCAATTTTTGTGAAGGTGCGTAACTTGAGAAAAGGGTATACTCTTTTCTGTTCCTTTTCTGTTTTCTCCAGAACTGTATCATAGCTAAGATTTCTAAAATTCTATTCATCTCCTTACCTGCTTTTTTTTTCTTTCAGTTTTTTTTTTAAATTTGAGCCTTCTTAGACAAAATGAGCAATATGGAAATGCTATATATAATTGCACATGTACAAGCAATAATTGACTGCTTACTGGATGTAGGGAGGAGGGACAGAAGGAGCATTAGAATTGTTAGTGCCTTCTTTAGTTAAGCTGTTAATTCTTTTTTTGTGTGTGTACGGTTTTTTGGTTGTTGTTTTTTTACAGGGCAATGAGGGTTAAGTGACTTGCCCAGAGTCACACAGCTGGTAAGTGTCGAGTGTTTGAGGCCAGATTTGAACTCAGGTCCTCCTGAATCCAGGGCCAGTGCTTTATCCACTGCACCACCTATCTGCCCCCATTAATTCTTTTTTCATCATTTTCTTGTATCACTCTTATTTTTTTGTTGTTTTTTGTTTGGTTGTTTTGTGGGGCAATGGGAGTTAAGTGACTTGCCCAAGGTCACACAGCCAGTAAGTGTCAAGTGTCTGAGGTCAGATTTGAACTCAGATACTCCTGAATCCAGGGCCAGTGCTTTATCCACTGTGCCATCTAGCTGCCCCCACTCATTTTTTTCCCGTTTTTCCTGTACCACTCTTAACCTCTCTAACTCTTTCAGGAATTGTTGTTGACTCTGGGTCCATGGTAGGTATTTGTGGTCAAGCCCTTTGTTTTTGCTGTTTTTCAGCCCATTTCTTTACTTTAAACTTTAGGTGGGCTTTGTTCCCCTGGGGTTGGAGAGACATTTTTGTACTTCTGTTATCAGACCTAGTTGGGGGGGTGGGGGGGTGTCTATAAGGTTTCAGCACTTCCAAGGTGGTGTGATGCAGAGTGGTGTGGTCAATGTTTTCTTGGACTGCACTCTGTATTTTACCTGGAAAGGGCTCCTGTTATCTTGCAGCCACAAAGATAGTGTTCTTCTTAGCCATGGAACTATGAGCAGGTGTTTTACTCCCCTGTGGTTGTAAGTACTGCTGCTTCTCCTCACTTTGGAACTGCAATGAGGGCCTCTGCTCTCTTGTGACTAACCATAAGTCCTCCCTTCACTCTGAACTGTGACCCAGAACTGTGTATGGACACTATGGATTCCAGGAAGCAAGAGCTACATACAGTGGCAGGAAAGGGTCCCTTGAAATTTCTTTCTGCTCAGCAGCCCAGACCTCTTAATGTCTGTGATCTGAGAGCTTCCAAAGCAGCTACTGCTGCTGCTAATGCTACTTCCATTATTGTAACTGCCTCCATGACCTACCTGTTGTGCTGTTGTCACTGTTGACTTTCTGAATTGTTTTAGGCTTGAAAAATATCTCATCCAACCTTTTGTTGGTTGTTCTATTCGGATATTTGATTTGAGGCATCATTTTAAAGTTGTTTGGTGGAAAATGTTAAGCTGCCATGTTGGCTCTGCCCCCTCATAACTAGCATTTCTATTATAACATTGAATACTAATGTGATGACAGATACCCATGCTGTACCCCTGATCTTACTGGGAAGTCTTTGTGCTTATATCCCCATTTAAGTTATAGCTTGCTTTTGGTTTTAGATAGATGTTACCTATCTTTTACAGAAAAAACTGCATTTATTCCTGTGCTTTGTAGTGGTTTTTATTTTTTTAGTAGGAAAGGGCATTGTATTTTCTCAAAAGCTCTTTTTGAATCTGTTGCTATAAGCATAGTGTAGTATGTTGTTGTTATTGCTATAGTGAGTTATGCTTATAGTTCTCCTAATATTGAACCATCCCTACTCTTCTGGTATAAATACAGGCTTCTCATAGTGTATGACCTTTTTGATATATTTTGGTACCCTCCTTACTAGTATTTTAGTTAACATTTTTGCATCAGTAGTCATTAGGAAATCAGTCCATAATTTTCTTTCTGTGTTTTTGCTCTCTCTGGTTTAGGTATCGGCACTATTTTCTGTCCTAAAAGGAATTTGACAGTATTCTTGCTTTACCTATTTTTAATTTTTTTTATTTATTAGCATTTTTATTTAAAGTTTCAAATTTTACCCTTCTCTGCCCTTCCCCCTCCCTAAAGCCGTAAGCAGATATACATTATATATGTCCAATTATATAAAATATTTCCGTTAGTCATTTGTATAAGAAGCCTCAAATAAAAGAAAAAAATGAAAGTAAAAAGCAGAATGCTTCAGTCCGTGTTAAATCAATATCAGTTTTTTCTGTGGAGGCAGATAGCATGCTTCATCATTAATCCTGTGGGGCTGTGGGATTGTCTTTTACCTATTTTTACAAAATAGTTTACATAATATTGGAATTATTTGTCCTCTAAAAGTTTGGTTCAATTCACTGGTAAATCTATCTAGTCCTGTGGTTTTTCTCTTAGGGAGCTTATTTTTGACTTATATTTTGTTTTATACCATTAGGTTATGTAAGTATTCTATTTCATTGTTAATCTCTCAGTGGCTTTTTAAAAAAAATCATTATTCATATTATTATGGAGACCCTTTTCCCATGTGAGTTGGACTGGGTGTTCTGTCAATGTATATTTTTGAAAAATTCTTCCATTTTTCTTAGATCATCAATTTTATTTCAATGTAATTGTGCAAAATACCTCCTAATAATTGATTCCTTTCATATCATCTTCATTATTAGTGTATTTACCTTTTTCATTTTTGAGATTGTTAAATTGGGGTTTATTTTTTTTGTTTGTTTGTTTTTTCCAAAATCAGATCAACCAATGTTTGATCTTTTTAATTAATTTTTTTGCCTTTTTTTGTTTGTTTGTTAAAGCAGCTCTTGGTGTTATTAATCTTTTCAAAATATTTTCTTTTGGTATTTAAGTGGAGATTTAAAATTTATTTTTAGTTTTCTAACCAATGCATTAATCTGCTCTTTATTTTAGTGATATAAAGTTTAGCATTAGAATTTTTTCTCATTTACTACTTTGACTGCATCCCACAAATTTGGCTGTGTTGTCTCAGTGTTGTCGTTATCATAAATGAAATTATTGGACCTTTCTTTGATTTCTTTTTTGACCTTCCTTTTTTTTGTTTTTATTCAGTTATTTAGTTTCCAATTAATTTTTAAGCTTTATCTCCAGTGCTCTTTATTGAAAGTGATTTTAATTGCATTGTGGACTGAAAATGGTGCCTTGAGTTTTTGCTTTTATAAAGGTGATGAGAAAAATGAATGTTCCTTTCTGTTTTCATTCAGTTTTCTCCAGATATCTATGATATCTAACTTTCTAAAATGTGATTCATTTCCTTCATTTCTTCCTTGTTTATTTTATACTTCAATTTATGGGGGTTAGAGAATGGCAATTTGAGGTGTCCCCCCCCCAGAACAGTTTTGTTATCTGTTATCTTCTATAGCTAATGAACTTTTCCTTTAAGAATTGGCATGCTATGCAGTTTGGTGCATAAATGTTTAGTATTGGGATTACTTCATTTTCTCTGGTACCTTTCAGCAGGATTTCTTTCCTCTGAATATCTATTTCAGTTGGGTCTATTTTTGGTTTTCTTCTGTCTGACATCTTGATTGGTTTTGCTGCCTTTTATACTTCAACGGAAGTGTAATTGATGCTGCACCATTCCCATTTTAACTGTCTTTCTGTGACTGGTATGATTTTTGTAAACAATGCATGTTGGATTCTGGTTTCCAGGCCATTCTGCTATCCCCTTCTGTCTTATGTGTGAATTCATCCCAGTCCCTTTGACAGTTATAATTAGTATGTTTTTCCCTCCATCCTGTTATATTTTGGTTTTCTTCATAAAATTCAGGTTTTTTTCTGACCATTCATTACCTCCCCTAAAAGAAATAACCAAAATGAAAACTCTCAAGGATATTATAGCCAAATTACAGAGCTCACAGGTCAAGGAGAAAATACTTCAAGAAGACCAAGAAATCATTTAAATATCATGGAACTACAGTTAGGCTCACCTATGATTTAGCAGCTGACATGGCAAAGGCTTGGAGGCCTTCGAATTTTATATTTTGAAAGGCAAAGGAGCTAGGATTAAACCAAAATAACCTACCCAGCACAAGTGAGAGTATAATCCTTATGGAGAAACAGAAGGATATTTAATGAAATGGAGGACTTTCAGGCATTGTGATTTAAAGAGCAGAACTGAATAGGAAATTTGACATTAAAACAAAAGCCTCAAGAGAAGCATAAAAAGGTGAATATGAAAGAGAAATTGTTTATTCTCCTCTATAGGAAGATGAACTATGATAATTATGGCAGTTAGGATACTTCATAGAAAAAGGGCTTCGATATAAGTCACTTATGTTTGGATGACTGTAAAAAAGGGAGTGCAGTGAGAAGGAAGAATGCACTGAAAGAAAAGGAAAGAGAAGAATGGGAAAATTGTTGTGTAAGGAAGGAAGGGCTTTTATAGTGTAAGAGAAAAGAGTAGTGGGAGAGCAAGCTTGAATCATGAAGTGGTTTATAGGAGAAAGAATACACACACAGACAAACACACACACACACACACACACACACTCCAGTGGAGGAATATCTTTGTTTCTAGTTTTTTGTCTTGTTTTGTTTTGTGGGGCAGTGAGGGTTAAGTGACTTGTCCAGGCTCACACAGCTAGTAAGTGGTAAGTGTTTGTGGCCGGATTTGAACTCAGGTCCTCCTGAATCCAGGGCTGGTGCTTTATCCATTGCACCAACCTAGCTGGCCTCCCTAGTTCTTTGTTATAAGAAAAGAGAGGGCTAGAAATACTTTTGTGCCTATGAGTTCTTTTCCTGTCTTTGTTTTTAATGTCTTTGGGTGTATAGACCTAGTAGTTCTATACCTAGTTCGAAGGGTGCTCACCAATCAGTACTTTGTGGGGCATAGTTCCACATTGCTTCTTGAAATGGATTTATTATTCTATTAATTCACAAATCCAACAGCAGTACCTTAAAATGCTTATTTATCTGAAATCTCTCCAAAATTTTCTTTTTCTGTCACCTTGCTAGTTTGAGGGGTTGTGAGACAGTATGAAAGATTCTTTTCAATGTGCATTTCTCTTATTAATGAAGAGGCATGGGGGCAGCTAGGTGGCACAGTGGATAAAGTACCAGCCCTAGATTCAGGAGGACCTGAGTTCAAATCTTGCCTCAGATTACTAGCTGTGTGACCCTGGGCAAGTCACTTAACCCCCAATAGCCTCAACAAACCCATTAATGAATAGGCATGCTCTTCATATGTTTCTTTCTTTCTTTCTTTTTTTTTTTTTTTTTGCTGGGCAATGGGGGTTAAGTGACTTGCCCAGGGTCACACAGCTAGTAAGTCAAGTGTCTGAGGCCAGATTTGAACTCAGGTACTCCTGAATCCAAGGCTGGTGCTTTATCCACTGCGCCACCTAGCTGCCCCTCTTCATATGTTTCTTGATAGCTTGCTTTTCTTCTTAGAACTGCCTCTCTTTATTGTTTGACTTTGGGAGTGGCTCTTGCTCTCTTGTGCTACCAGCATTTTTCATATTTTTTACAGGCTATCCAAAAAATGTTTGATAAATAATAAATATTAGGTTTACTAGTAGTTACAAAGAATTGTAGTTTATTGTGGGTATTGAAACCCTGGAAAATGTTCATGAACTCGATTGACTAATATTCAAATTGTATAGCATTCTTCTATCCTGGCAATGTTAAGAAAACTACAAAGAATCACATGTTGAGACTGTCAATTTAAGGAGTCGTTTTGATTCCAATACTAGATATTTCTTGAAACATCCCTTACAGGATTTGTGTAAACATATTGTGCATATAAGCTTGTCAGTATATATTTTATTTGTAAGAATGACTTAGTAGCAGACAAGACCATAAACACACACTTATAATATGCTATACCCCTTTGGACAGGTACAAAGGGGCTTGTCTGATCAGATTATGTCCAGATGTCTACTTCATGATCTTATGTCAGTTGCCCAGGAGATTTTCCCTTTATCTTTCACTCTGTGTATTGACATTTCCTATTCTTGCTTTCAGCCTGATTAGATTCCTTCAAAAAGCCACATCTTTATGGCAATTGATGAGTAGCTTTTTTTCCTAATTTCCTAACTTTTTTCTCAGGATTTGGAAAGTTGTGTGCATTTTCCCAAGAAATAGTGAGAAGTTTCCCACCTAGAGTAGCACTTCTGTAGAGGACTAGAGTACAGAATTGGAAAAGAAATGAGTGTGAGTCCCTGGTAGAACCAGTACCCAGTAAACCAGGAGGTGCCCTTGGAGGCAACTCTATCAGCAGTGGCAATGTCAGCTTCTGGAGCTCTCAACCCACAGATGGTAAAGTGAGGGGTCTGACAACTTGTCATAAGGAGGAGGCCCTTTGCTAGCAGGGGTAGATAATTCTGTTGTACTGCCCATACATGGTTCTGGGTCCTATTCCCATGGTACAGTCCTAGGAGAAGGAGAAGCACTCACACACCAAAGCTTGCACTTACAGGAGAAGAGGGTCGTGGTCTCAGTTCAGTGGTGGTAAAGATTACTTGTGGTCACTTACAGATGAGAGCACAGGTCAAGAGAGTAGTAAACACACCTCTCCATAGGGAGTACCACCTTGGAAGAACTAAAAATTTACAGACTCCACAGAACTACCTCTGAGAATAACTACCCAAAAAACCATGAAGCTTGGGACAGTACCCCTTAGACCCTTGGGTGGAGCCCCACTTTAACAGAATTTAAAGTCAAGAAAGAGGCTGGGAAAATGAGCAAACAAACAAGAACCACAAAAAGAACTTAATCATAGAAAGTTAGTATGGTGACATGGAAGATCAAAAGACAAATTCAGAAGAAGAAAATTAGTCTGAAGCCAAAAGGAAGAGCTCAGAAGCAGATTTTAAACATCAAATAAGAGGGCTAGAGGAAAAAAATTTGGAAAAGAAATGAGAAGGCTAGAAGGAAATAGTTTTAAATGTCAGCAGTTTGGTAAAGGAAGTACTAGAAAATACTGAGGAAAATAACCCTTAAAAAACCATATTTGGCTAAACAGGATAGGTGATACCAAAATCCATAGAAGAGAAAAAGGTCTTAAGAAGCAGAATTGGCCAAATGAGAAAGGAGGTAGAAAAATTCCCTGAATAAACTATTTCCTTTAAAAGTTGAAATGACCAAATCAAAAAGGAGTTACAAAAGGTCAAAGAAGAAACCAAGTCTGAAAAATTAGAATTGGGCAAGTGGAGTTAATAATTCCATGAGCTATCAAGAAGCAGTGAAACAAAGTTAAAAGAATAAAAAATATCAGAAATGTCCAATATTTTCTTGGAAAAACAAGTGACCTGGAAAATAGATGCAAGAGAGATAATTTAAGAATTATTGGACTACCTGCAAGCCATGATCCAAAAGAGAGAAATTATCAAGAAAACTGCCCTGATATTCTAAAAGCAGAGGGTAAAATCTAAATTGAATGAATCTACTGAGCAGCTGCTGAAAGATTGCAAAATTAAGACTCCCACATCAAGGAAAAAAGATTACAAGCAGTTCAGGAGGGCTTTAAAGCATTCCATTGGGGGCAACTAGGTGGCTCCATGGATAAAGCACTGGCCCTGGATTCAAGAGGACCTGAGTTCAAATCCAGCCTCAGACACTTGATACTTACTAGCTGTGTGACCCTGGGCAAGTCACTTAACCCTCATTGCCTCCCCCCCCCCCAAAAGCATTCCCTAAGCCCTCCATCATGGGACTGGAATTCCCTTAATAGTTGTTTTTACATGCAATTGGGGGAAAATTAAATATATGGGTTGGGTTTTTTTGTGGTTATTTTATTTTATTTTTTAAATTTTTTTAACATATACGGTATTTTATTTTTCCCGTTACATGTAAAGATAGTTCTCAACTTTTGTTTATACAAGCTTTACAATTTCAAATTTTTCTCCCTCCCTCCCCTCCCTCCCCCCCAACCCCTAGACAGCAGGTAATCTGATATAGGTTATATCTATATATCTATATACATATACATATAGATAGATAGATATATATATCTATACACACACATATAAATACACATAACATTAATCCTATTTCTGCATTAATCCTGTTATAAGAGAAAAAATCAGAGCAGTAATACAAAACCTCAAAATAGAAAAAAAAAAAAACCAGCACCCAAAACAAAAGAAATAGTATGGTTCAATCAACATCTATACTCCACAGTTCTTTTGTTTTGTTTTTTTTTTTCTTGGATTTGGAGATCCTCTTCTATCACGAGTTCCCTGGAACTCTTCTGTACCATTGCATTGGTGAGAAGAATATAGTCCATCACAGTAGATCAACACTCAATGTTGATGATACTGTGTACAATGTTCTTCTGGTTCTGCTCATCTCACTCATCATCAGCTCATGCAAGACCCTCCAGGTTTCTCTGAACTCCTGCTCATCATTTCTTACAGCACAATAGTATTCCATTGTATTCATATACCACAACTTGTCCAGCCATTCCCCAATTGATGGGCAACCCCTCAACTTCCAATTCCTTGCTACCACATAAAGAGCAGCTATAAATATTTTTGTACATGTGGGTCCCTTTCCCCTTTCCATGATTTCTTTGGGAAAAAGACCCAAAAGTGGGATTGCTGGATCAAAGGGTATGCACAGCTTTATCTCCCTTTGGGCATAATTCCAAATTGCTCTCCAAAATGGTTGGATCAGCTCACAGCTCCACCAACAATGCATTAGTGTTCCAATTTTCCCACAGCTTCTCCAACATTTATTATTTTCCTTTTTTGTCATTTTAGCCAATCTGATAGGTGTCAGGTGGTACCTCAGAGTTGTTTTTATTTGCATCTCTCTAATCATTAGAGATTTAGAGCATTTTTTCATATGGGAATAGATAGCTTTGGTTTCTTCATCAGAAAACTGCCTGTTCATATCCTTTGACCATTTCTCAATTGGGGAATGACTTGGGTTCTTATAAATTTGATTTAGTTGCCTATATATTTTAGAGATGAGGCCTTTATCAGAAGTACTGGCCTAAAAAATTGTTTCCCAGTTTTCTGCCTCCCTTCTAATTTTGGATGCATTGCTTCTGTTTGTACAAAAATTTTTTAATTTAATGTAATCAAAATCATCCATTTTGCATTTTATAATATACTCTATCTCTTGTTTGGTCAAAAACTGTTTTCCTTTCCAAAGGTCTGATAGGTACACTATTCCTTTCTCTCCTAATTTACCTATGGTATCACCTCTTATGTCTAAATCGTGTATCCATTTTGACCTTATTTTAGTATAAGGTGTAAGATGTTGGTCTGTGCCTAATTTCTGCCATACTATCTTCCAGTTTTCCCAGCAGTTTTTGTCAAATACTGAGTTCCTATCCCAGAAACTGGAGTCTTTGGGTTTATCAAACACTACATTACTAGTGTCATTTACTACTGCATTTTTTAATGCATTCTTTAACAAAAGAGATCATGGTGACTGCTCAAAAGATCTGCAAATGTTTAGCCTACAAATAAGCACTCAGGTGCCACATGAGAGCTATGGTTCATTATTTCATTTTCATTGTTTTATTTCAGCAAAGGGAAAAGGATTCTTAGGCATAGTACTACTTGAGCTTAGAGGGCAGAAGTAGGAGCCATGGGTACAGCTTTTAAAGTTAATGTTATTGGAATCACTAAAATAGTGTGTTAATTAAGCACCTACTATGTGCCGGGCACTATGTTAAGTGTGAGGATACCAAGGGAGGCAAAAACAGACCCTGCCCTCAAGGAGCTTACAATGTAATGGTGAGATGAATTGTTTGAATGCCTGCTGTGTACCAGGCACTGTACTGTGCATCACAGAAATGAATGAAACAACCCATACTGCCAAGAACTTTACATTCAAACTTCCTAACAGTGAGAACTCTATCTGGGTAGCTCAGCTATTTTTGGTGTTTCAGGAATCAGTGACATTCCAGGATGTGGCTGTGGAATTCACCCAGGAGGAGTGGGCACATTTGAACCCATCTCAGAAAAACTTGTACAGGGACGTGATGTTGGAGAACTATAGCAACCTGGTCTCTTTGGGTAAGAACAGCTCCTCCTTTGGAGTCTTTTGATATATGTATGGAGACTTTCAAGATTTCAGGAGTTCTTCCTTGGCATACAAAAGAAATTGTCCTTTCTCCTTTTGTAGCCAAGAGACAGATTACTTGGGCTTCATGTTTGCAGGGGAAAAGGTCTTTCATGGTGTGAATGGAAACAGTTGTTGATTTGTTATTGTCCTAGACCCTCTGTGTTACTTCACATTCAAGATTTTCTGTTTAATTCCAGTGGAGGTATTGTCTCGTACTCAAAGTGTTCCCATTGTCTAAGCAGGGAGTGTGTGCAGTGTTCTCTTTTTCCCAAGTCCTACTCTGTAACCCATTCCCCTACACTATAAACTATCTTCAGTGGTCATTTGGTACCATCATTGAGGTCTTCCTAGCCTCTGTACTTTTCTTTTTCCCAAAAAGGAGCATAAACTTGTTTTGATTTCCTTTATTAAATTTTATGGATGTTTTTCTCTACTTTTCTTTTTCCCAAAAAGGAGCATAAGCTCGTTTTGATTTCCTTTATTAAATTTTATGGATGTTTTAGTTCATGTCAGTTCTCCTTCCCTCCTTTCCACCTAAAAGAAAATCCTACTTCTCTCCTCAACCAGGCTATTGAGCACTCCACACACAAAAAAGTTAAAAATTTCAGGCAAAGTCAGCTAACAGCCATTGCCCTTTTTCATATAATATACATTCTGCACCTTCATTCTCACACCTCTCTACTGGTAGTAGGGTGGAATAATTACATCATTGGGTTTTAGATAGAATTCTTAAATTACCATTATAAGCACTTTTTCCTTTTCAATGAGCAGGATTTGCAGTTTCCAAACGAGATGTGATCTCTCAGATGGGAAGAAAGGAAACATCTTGGAAGCCAGAGACAGATATGCCAGGAAGCAGCTGTCCAGGTGACTACATAAAAACCCTGCAGATGACTCTCTGTCAACTACAGATCTGTAGATCATTCTTGGTCAAAATTCTTAGAAAATGTTGAACTAGGTGGTCTTCAAGCTTGGTCCTGATGAAAGAGCTGAGGTTTTTTTTTTTTTTTTTTAAGAATTTACATTTTATGCCTCTGTTTACTCAAATGTACCTCCCCTCTCAAAGAGAGTTGTTGCTTCAGTACAGGGTAGGTATTTTTGTTCTGTTCTTTGAAGATTGTCTTATCTTATGCGGCCATTCTTTATGCTCACTTCCATCCATTCATTATTTATGCTAAAATATGTACATTACTTAAACTATTAATATCACTTTTTTCTTCTGAATCTCCTGGTTTTTTCTTCTGTTTTGTTTATGATTGTGTTGCTTTGCTGCTGGTATGTTTTAAAGCAATTAATCATAACCTAATTCCCCTGTCTTCAGTTTGTCATGTTATATATGATCCCTTTTTTTATGTTCTGAAATTTTATTTCTATAGGCACAGTGCTATGTTCACATGATAGGATTTGTTTACCATAACTATGTCCATGAATGTATCTGTTTCTGCAATGTTCAATTTCAGAAAAAATTGGTGTGAATATTTTTGAGAGAGATTTTTGTTTTCTTTCAGTGAAGTTTTTACCTAGTAGTGGGATCCTTCACTCAGTGGTTATGAACAGTTAAGAAAAAGCCTATCTCTGGGGCAGCTAGATGGCGCAGTGGATAGAGCACTGGCCCTGGAGTCAGGAGTACCTGAGTTCGGATCCGGCCTCAGACACTTAACACTTACTGGCTGTGTGACCCTGGGCAAGTCACTTAACCCCAATTGCCTAACCAAAAAACAAAAACAAAAAAAAAAAGAAAAAAAAGAAAAAGCCTATCTCTACCCTAGCATTTCATTTTTGCCTGATTCTTCTTCCACCACCAGCTGTTTGAGAGACCAACTGTCAGTGATAAAGCCCTGTCCTGTGTCCTCGGAAGAGGCTGTCCTCACACACTGCTTCAAGCTAATAGGCTAGCATCACCCAAATATATTGGTTCACTGGCCTTGTAGGTGGTTAAGTGTTGAGGTGAGCTGAGAACAATATCCTCTTCAAAGGCAAGCAGATGTGGCTTCAATTGGATTACCTTTAAGTGAGTTAATCAATGAAGTCAATTACTCTCAGTCAATCCAATCAGTCCAAATCAATCTGGGGCCTTTTGGGGTTGGCAAAAGCCCATTTTTTTCTTACAGACATTCCTGTACTTCATTAAGAAACATAGTTTCCTTAAATAAAGCAATCATATTACAGGTACTTTTTAATGACTATAGGGGGCAGTCCCCTTTAGCAGGTGAATATTACAAATAGTGTATGCAATGGGAAAAGGAAAATAGGAAAATGTCCATTTAAGTCTTTGGAAGGGCAGCTAGGTGGTGCAGTGGATAGAGCACTGGCCCTGGATTCAGGAATACCTGAGTTCAAATCCAGCCTCAGACACTTAACACTTACTAGCTGTGTGACCCTGGGCAAGTCACTTAGCCCCAATTGCCCCACAAAAAAAAAAAGTAAAAAAGTAAGTCTTTGGAAGTCTTTTCTCAGATGATTCTTGGGATATCATCTGGATTGTGGCTCTGGCTTCTGGGCATGGTCTCAGTTGTGGTTGTAGAAAAGTCTCTCAGGTGTTTCAGATACTGATGATCAGCTAGAAAGTCTCCTCAGCTGGAAAATTTCCTACAAAATTGATCTTAACACAACTTTAAATAGCTTTGGCAATAACCAAATCAAACAATGAGAATTCTCAGAAACATATGTCTAAGGAGATTCAGAATCTTTTTAGAGATTTTACAATTATTTACCAGTTGTTAAACATGAAACACATAATAAAAACAAAAATTGAAACATTTTCTAAAACTTAATATTACTACATACTCCCCTCTGGAGAATAAATTGAGATGGTGTTAAGGGCTAAAATTCTAGCTAAACTGTCTAAAATATCTAATGAGTGGTCGCCAATAAATTATAAGCTTTAGCAAGAGTTAGACTTTTAAGCATTTATTAAGGAGAATAAGAATTTGATAAAGAGAGAGAGAAAGGCCTAGATTTCTATCTATTAAAGGGAGAGCGCATTTCTAGCTCCCTTCTCCACCAGAGTCCCGAGGAAAGAGTCTCAGAGCGAGCGCCAGTCTCTTCCTTCCTCCTCCCACTAGCCTGCGTCACTTCCTGACGCCAAAGAAAAGACTCCTGGTCTTGCCCTCAAAGACCTTAGCTTCATGGGCAGAACTCTTCTACAGTAAGTCTCCAGCAGGTGGCGTTATTCCAATCGTTACAAAGGTGTAGTATAAAAGTTGTCAGATTAATTTCAGTTATAATAACTTCTTTTTTTTTCTTTTCTTTTCTTTTTCTTTTTTTTTTTTTTTGGTGATATGGTTGGGGTTAAGTGACTTGCCCAAGTTCACACAGCTAGTAAGTGTCAAGTGTCTGAGGCTGGATTTGAACTCAGGTACTCCTGAATCCAGGGCCGGTGCTCTATCCAATGCGCCATCTAGCTACCCCTTATAATTCTTTTATTTTGGTGAGGCAATTGGGGTTAAGTGACTTTCCAGGGTCACACAGCTATAATAACTTCTTAACAAAAGTGGATGCCTTAAGTTACTTGCAAAAGAGTCCATAAATTATACTGGTATACCAGACAATTGTAATGTTACTTAAGAAAAGGATTTATATCTTAGTTTCATCACTTTTTGTATCATCTGCATAATTATCATCATGCCATTATGAGGAATTAAGGAATCTAATACAACTGGTAACAGATGCCAAGGACAAATTCAACACTGTTTCTCATGACATCCAAGATAATTATGGGGTTACCATAAAAGAACAGAAAAGTAAGAGAAATGAGCATTGCCAAACTTTGTGACTCTGTAGACAGCCAATGTAGTATAGCATGTTGAGGGGAAACTGAGTCAGCCTTGATTAGATGCATGAGATTGAGACGTCCATGGCATCAGGCATATAGGAGGGGGAATCTAATTCAGGCATAGAATGAGATGGCATAGCCCGGCTGTCCAGTGCTTGGTGGGGGGGCGGGAATTAAACCAAGAGAATCCAACCTCAGCTCTTGCCAATGGCTGTTCTCTTGGCCTTTCCCAAGGCAGTGTAGTATCTGTGCTTCATGCGTGTCTCCCATTCTGTGACAGTTCAGTGCCTCCTCTTGCATGTATTCCTCTCATGGACAGATGGCATCTTGACTGTGCAGGATCTGATAACTCAGAATAAAGGCAATTAATGTCTCAAATGGTAAGTTCCCATAATCCAAGGCTCATATGGATTAAACAACTGAGGATAATGATGACAGCAAAAGGTATGAATTAATTGCCAGATGTAATTACAATCACATAGCTAGTAGATGACAAATTTAAATTCATTATTATATAATTTCCATCCATCCATTAACAAGTAAAATCACAAATGTCCCTAACCCTAAGGGTTACATGAAGTTCATTATTTTGGGGAGGTGAATGGACTGGCACAAGAGGGCTGAGGATTTCAGGGTCTGGCGATTCTCAACTGCCTGACTGCACTGCCTCATGGTCTCCTGTAATGGAGCTAAAATGCTCTGTCTATCCCTTTTGTCTCTCTCCTTTCCTTCATAAGTATATGTTGCTATTTCTTTAATTCTGTCTGTACTTGGGGCATTCCAAACATGGACACTGCCTTTCAAAATATTTCCATATTTCTGGCAAGGATTGGTGAACAAAATGAGTAGAAATGAAATGTGCATCTCTAGAATCTAATGGGTCTAATCTAGTATATTGTTTGGCACTCTTACCCAATTCTTTGGGTAAGTTAGCCCCCCGATCCAGGGCACAAGTCTCCCCCAAAACACTTTCAATAACATTTTGAGGATGGAGACCTAATAGTGGGATAATTGGGTCACAGGGTTTGAAGAGTCTCTAGCTGAAATGCTATGTTACTTTTTTTTTTTTTTTTGCTATGTTACTTTTCAGGAAAATGGCAGCAGAAACTTAATAAGTACCTATTTCAGCATAACTGCCCAAATTGGTTATCCTTCTAATTTATTTTTGTTAATCTAACAGCTATTAGATATTTCCAAATTGTTTTCAATTTTACTTCTTTGATTATTAGAGTTTGAGTAAAGTTTGAGGTAATTAATAATAATTTCTCTTATAAAAATTACTTTCTTGTTACTTTTAAATTTTTAATCAATTCCTTATAAAGTAGATATGTTAACTTTTTAGAGGAAATTTATGACAGTAATTATTTTATATGACTCCCTTTCATCATACTTCTTTACTCTGTTTACTTCCTTTCTCTGTCTTTCCTCCTTAACCTAAACTTGTCAATTCTCCTTTTTCTTTCTATTCTGTCTTTTCCTTTCCTATATTCATCTAGGATGGTATGGATAGATTTATAAGTTTTCAAAAATCTTCTACTTTTAATAGATAGTTTTTCATTTTCTTATCCCATTCAAATGTAAGCCATTTACAGTACAATGAAGGCTTATAATTCCTTCCAGATAATTTCATTCTAAGTCAGTTCATTTCCATATGTTACCTTTGAGTCATCACACTTTCAAATAAGATAGATTGTGATCCTTAGTGAAAAACCCGTGAGACTAGCCTTCCCAAATGGGAAGGCAAGAGAATGCCCTAAATATGAGCAACTAAGAACTTTGGGAAGGGAAAGAAAAGACAAAGTTAATAAGTTCCTTTTTCTTTTTTTTTTAAGAGAGCAAAGAATTTACTGGAGAAAAACCTTATGAATGCAGTGAATATGGGAAGGCCTTTCGGAGCAAACGACATCTTGCTGTGCATCAAAAAATTCATAGTGGAGAGTTTTTTTATGAATGTAAAGAGTGTGGAAAGGCTTTCCAGTGGAACTCAGAACTTATTCGACATCAAAGAATTCATACTGGAGAGAAACCTTATGAATGTAATATATGTGGGAAGGCTTTCAATATAAAGGCAAATTTTACTCGACATCAGAGAATTCATACTGGAGAGAAACCTTTTGAATGTAGTGTATGTGGGAAGGCCTTTAGACAGAAGATAACACTTTGTGTCCATCAGAGAATTCATAATCCACAAATTCCTCAAGAATATAATGAATATGGGAAGACTTTCTTCAACTCAGAACTTTTTGAACATCAGAGAATTCATAGTATAGAGAAACTTTATGAATGTAATGAATGTGGAAAGTTTTTCAGGAGTAGGACACAATTTACACTTCATCAGAGAATTCACACTGGAGAGATTACTTATGAATGTAAAGAGTTTGAGTGCAGCTCAGATCTTATTCAGCTTCAAATAACTCATACTAGAGAGAAAACTTATAAATGTAGTGATTGTGGGAAAGCCTTCAGGTGGGAGGCACCACTTAAAGTGCATCAGAGAATTCATACGGGGGAGAGACCTTATATATGTAGTGAATGCGGGAAGTCCTTCAAGAGGAATGCACATCTTATAGTGCATCAGAGAATTCATACAGGAAAAGGTCTTCCTACATGTAAGGAGTGTGGGAAGACATTCCTGTATGACTCATCATTTATTGTACATCAAAGAATTCATACTGGAGAAAAACCTTATGCATGTAGTGAATGTGGGAAGGCCTTCAGGAAGAGGTCACATCTTACTGTGCATCAAAGAATTCATACTGGAAAGGGTCTTTATACATGTAAGGAGTGTGGGAAGACTTTCCCCTATAACTCGGAACTTTTTCGTCATCAAAGAATACATACTGGAGAGAAACCTTACAAATGTAGTTTATGTGGGAAGGTCTATAAAGGGAAGGAATATCTTACTGTGCATCAGAGAATTCATACTGGAGAGAAACCTTATGAATGTAGTGAATGTCAGAAGGCCTTCAAGAGGAGGGCAGAACTTACCGTGCATCAGAAAATTCATACTGGAGAGAATCTGTATCAATGTAAGGAGTGTGGAAAGACTTTTCCCTACAATTCAACATTTAGTCTACATCAAAGAATTCATACTAGAGAGAAACCTTATCCATGTAGTGAATGTGCATTGGCATTCAAAAGTAAAAAACTACTTACTGTGCATCAGAGAACTCATACTGGAAAGGGTGTTTATACATGTAAGGAGTGTGGGAAGACTTTCCCTTCTAACTCAGTACTTATTCAACATCAAAGAATTCATGCACAAAAGAAGCCCTAAGAGTGTAATGCATGTGGGAAGACATTTAGACTGAAGGTTTGACTTTATGTCTATCAGAGACTTATCACAACTCTGATCTTATTAAAAATTACTGAATTCATACTGGAGAGAAATCTTATGAATCTAGTGGATATGGGAAAGCCTTCTGGAGGAAGGCACAATTCACTGTGTATCAGAACACTCATGGGAGAGAAACATTTTGACTGTAGTCAATGTTTAGAGACCTTCAGGAGTTGGAACCTACTATACATCAGAAATTCAAACCAGAGACATTCTTTATGAATCTGAGTAGTGTGGGAAGGTTTTTCTCTACAACTCAGCTTTTATTCTACATCAGAGAATTCATATGGAGAAAAACCTTATGAATGTAGTGAATATTGGAAGGCCTTTAGGAAGTAGATACAACTTAGATTCCATTGGGGAATTCATAGTGGAAAAATTCTTTATGAATGTGAGGATTGTGTGAAGGCCCTCCAAAACAACACAGATCTTACTCAACTTCAAAGAATTCATACTGGAGAGAAAACATGAATGGACTCTATGAGGGAATTCCTTCTTCCTAAATGTAGATCTTACTGAATGTCAGATAATTCATTCTGGAGAGAAATCTTTTGAGTGTAATGCATGTGGCTTCAAAGGCCTTTAAAATGAGGACACTATTTTATGTCCATCAGAGAATTCATAGTAAACAGCTTCCTCATGAATATAAGAAGTGTGGGAACATCTCCAAGCTGACTAGACTGTGATTCTGAATCCCTAGATGCAGTTCAGAGAGTCCTTATTTAGCCTCCATAGGCAGAGGTAATCCATTATTTCTGCAGAAGCTTCTAAAGGGGCAAAGATTTGGTGTTGTCTTCCCATTGGCCTTCAGGGAGGGAGAGGTTATTGTGGCTGAGCCAGAGGGTCCTGAGGGGGAGTGGTGTTGACAGAGCCTTGATAATAACTTCGATCCCTGGACAAATGGCATGCAATAAGCTTATGGATGACCTCTTTGTCATCTCATGAGCCTGGTGAGACATAAAGAATTTTTGACTTTGCTTGTATCATGTTCTGAGCTGTGTTCCTGATGTTGCTCATGCTACTTCTGTACATATTCATCAGGGTGACACCTGTGAACCCTGAATATTTGTAATCTCATTAAATAAAACAGCATCACAAGGGCCTATGCTGATATTCATGAGATATGATTTGTGCTCAGTGATATAAATATTAAAGTGAAGAAATTCAGTGAAGTGTAGTTAAATGGTGGGAGTAACTATGACTATCTTAAGGTAGTCAAATGCATTGTCCTTTAATACCCGACATAAATGAAAAGATGAATAAGATTCTCATTATGTTCAAGGGATACAAATGGAGTGTACAGAAGAAAAAAAGCAAAGCTATCCTTAGGCATTTGAAAAAATGCTCAAAATCACTACTGATTAGAGAAATGCAAATTAATAAAATTCTGTACTACCACCTCAATATTAGGTTGGCTACTATGACAGGAAAGGAAAATGACATTCTGAATGGGATGTGAAAAATGCACAATTCAGAACCCGTTCAACCAGGATAGTTTGTAACTATGTCCAAAGGGTTATAAGACTACATACGTTTTGACCTAACGATACCACTGTATCCCAAAAGGATCAAAGAAAACAGAAGGGGACATATATGTACAAAAATATTTTATAAAAGCTCTTTTGTGGTGGTAAAGAATTGGAAATTTAAGGGATGACTATCACTTGGCAAAAGGCTGAACAAGTTGTTGTATATGATTGTGATGGAATACCACTCTAAGAAATGATGAGGACATTGGTTTCAGAAAATCCTGGGAAGAACTAGATGAAGAGTGAAGTAAGCTGAACCAGGAAGTCATTATACACCATTGCAATAATTTCTAAGTTGCAGTGTTAGACAAAAACCCAAAGTCTCCAAGCAAAAAGAAAATATGTTTATTGAGAGAGGGATCTTTTCGCACAATAAAGCTGGTCTCAGTTCTACGACCCAGAATTTGAGCCACAGAAAAGAAGGGATATTTATACCCATACAGTTCCCAAGATTAAAGCAGTATAAATGCTATTAGTTATTTTTATAACAAGCAAATATAGTGCTGTCATCTCATCTATTGGTCCTCCATGTAATCATTGCTAAGTTACTTAGCTCATAATTTACAAACTTGCAATGTCATATTTCACATTGTGGAAGTAGAAAACCCATCAAAAAATTTAGAAGTGAACATCAGGCCAAACTCACAAATTTATGCCACTCTTGGGTCATTTGATCCACTTTGAATGCCTTAATCAGGGTGTTGCTTTACATCTTAGTTTACCAATACTGATTGGTCCATAGCAACTTCAGAGTGGCTATTATGGGAATCTGACCTTTAGCCTGTTTGGTCCATCCTAACCACAAACTTATAGGAGGATATTTTAATGTATGAGAGGACTAAGCATTTATAGTCTATCTTGTATTAAAGGACAGACTGATTTGAGCATTTACAGCTTGTAAAGAAATCATGTACATAAGTAAGTAATGGGAAAAATCAGAACACAGTAACAGCAATATTTAAATGATGATCAATTGTGAATGACAGCTCCTCTGTTCAAGACAATGAGTTAAGAGAAGTCTAAAGGACACATTATGAAAAATGCTGTCCACCTCCAGAAAGAAAACTGACAAACAGTATAAATTGAAGATTTTTTTTTCATTTTTTTACTTTTTTGTGGAAATATAAAGCTGCATAATTTCACACATAACAGAACAGTACTTCAAAATTGATGGAGACAGCATTTAGAAGTCAAAAATTTAAAAGAATGTTAAAAATAAAATTTTTTGAATGATGAAAAAATTAATCACCCACAAGATTGACTACATTACTACTAAATTTAGCCAGATGGGTGTAAAGTTCAGTGGGGCTGATTCATGTAGGCCCAGATGTGGGCTCTAGGCTAATAGAAGGTTGGGTGGGTAACTAATGCAAACACTCATTCAAAATCATTCTAGGGCCTATGCATAGTTTTACATTCTTAACCCAAAAAAAAGTCTGAAATGTAATTGTTTGCACCCATGACATGATGAAATTTTTGTAAGAAAAAAAACCCTCTTAAATTATTGTTTAGGCCAAATGAAGAGGGATAAAAGGAGTTAACTTATTTACAAGAATCAATATCAAGGTTATCAAAGGTTTTCGGTTTAGTTTGGTTTGGTTGTTGGTTTTTTTGAAGGGTAGTGAGGGTTAAGTGACTTGCCCAGAGTCACACAGCTACTAAGTGTCAAGTGGGTGAGGCCAGATTTGAGCTCAGGTCCTCCTGCATCCAGGGCCAGTGCTTTATCCACTGCACCACCTAGCTGCCCCCAGGTTTTGATTTGTTTTTTGGGGGGGGGGGGTTAATCCTTTAATATTAAAAAAAATCCCCGTATTCTTATAAGGGAAAAATTAATTTCTCTAACCCATAGAAACAAAACCAAGTCTATTAGAAGATAAGCAAGCTTTTGTATATTATAATTTACACTTGTGTGATAATCATGCATAGAAAAGAATGTCAGAAGTGTTCATAAAGAACAAGAGTATATTTTTATTCTTTTCCCACTATCTTATAAATAAAAATCCATGTTAAAATCATGAGGTTGTGATATAAAACATTTAATAAATTCCATAAATCTGACTACATTTTAAGTTGCATGGGCATTTTTTGTCCTCAAGGAATTGGTATTATCTTGCTTTTTTGTTTTTCAAATTAATATCTCTGAAGAGCAAGAGAAGAGAGAGACCCCTTTCCTTCTCTCTGAATTCTTCTTCTTGCCCTCTTCGCAGATGTGGTGGATTTATGTTAGTATAACATGACTTCCATTGAGTCAGAAAATCTAACAGATTGGTTGAACTGCTTTTTCTCTTTGTCACAAGGGATAATTCTTTGCATTGGGAAGAGGGAAGAATATATTGGGAAATAAGGCAATGTGAAAACAAACACTTCAACAGCAGTTAAAAATACAACGTAGAATAATGTTGGAAAAATAAAAACAAGTTCATTTCTTTGAAGTTTGCTGATTCTGTTCTGGTCCCTTTTTGGAACATTTGATCCTTTCCATTTCTCTTGTTTCTCTGCTGTTGACCGTTATCTTGCAAATATCATTGACAGTGTCTCAAGAATGGTATCTGATAATTGTTTCAACACTAAGTGAGAAAACCACTGGATAGTTCTGGGAATGAAATTGGGAAGACCTGAGTTCAAATCCATCTTCAAGTACTTGCTGGCTGTGTGACCGTGGGTCAGTCACTTCACCTTGGTCCCCACATCTATGAAAAGGGACTATACCAGCACTTGCTTCCCAGGTTGTCGGGAGGACCACAGGAGAGAATCCCTGTAAAGCACAGGGAACACACAGGTCTGAGTCCCCCATGGTCCAGGCCAGATGACCTGCATCCTCCAATCACAGCCAGACACTTCCCAGAGCAGAGAAAACAGAACCAGAGAAGGGATGGAGGCTCTGCCTTCCAGACCTGGTCACTTCTCCTGCCACCGACCTCCAAACAGGGACCTGCTCTGGTTCCCGGCCTTTCCCCAACAGAGCTACCAGCCAAGGCCCCAAGACTCGTAACTGCCTGTCAGTATTGGGTCTATGAAGATCAGGCAGGAGGGAAGTGGAGGAACGGGGGGCGGGGCTCCAAGGAAGAAAGGGCCGGGAGGGGCGGGGCAAAAAGGTAGCTCAGGACTGCATTCCAGGCGGGGGAGGGGCCGAGATCTAGGCTTGCGCAGAAGTCGGCAAAGTCTCTAGACTACGATTCCCAGAAGGCCGTGTTCTCGCTCTCTTTCATGATTGCCTGTGGTGCCTTCTCCTATTCTGCCTGGAGCCGACCCAGGACGGGGTAAGGAGGAGCCGAAGCGGGGCCAGGCCCAGCCAGAGGCCGGCTGTGGGGTTGCGGGGGTGGCTCGGGAGCCCCCAGAGATTGGGAGGCCCTTGTGCAAGAGGCGAAGGAAGCCCTCGAGGGCTTTACAGTGGTCTTGGGGGACCCGTGCATTGAAGGAGGATGGTGGGAAAACCACTACACATGGGGAGCCTGGTGGTGGATTCTAATTCTGCGGTTGAGTCTCCTCACGTGACCCCAGTCAGGTCCTGACCCTCCTGGGCCAGGAGTCTGAGGGAATGAGCTCCCCCTGTAGGTCCGGTCCTTGGTCCAGACTCCAGCCTTGCCTCTTCTCCCAGCCTCCTCCGGGAAGCCTTCCCTGATGCTGCTCCGCACTCTCTCCCCTCACCAAAGTGCCCTGTTTATCTGGAAGTCAGCGTCCGATTCCGAGGAGAAGGGGCTGTTTCCTGCGGGTCCCCCCACCGAGTGGAGAAGGGGGGGTGTCCAGCCTGATCTCGGGTTTGCTCCCCAGGACCTGTGCCCCGTGGGAGGGAGCAAGAGGAGAAGGGGATGTCTCCGGTGCTGCCGTCCCGGCCCGGACAGGTGAGTGTGTGTTTGTGCGTGGGGGTGGGGGGACGTCCTTCTTTAGCAGACTGATCCCAAGAGCCAGGGAGAACCAAGAGGCCGAGCCCCTGGTCTCGGGCCCTGGCACGGGATGCTTCCTGCTGTTGGCTTTCCATTTTCTTTTTTTTAATCCTTCTATGGCCACGTTTGGGAGAAGATCAGAATTGATCCTCCATCATTTTCTTATAAGACTTGAGATTTTGCTCTGTAAGTGCCTAAGTCCTGGCTCTGGGTCTCCGCTGGCCTGCAGGGGGTTAAGTTTAGAAATCCCCCGCCGATTATGGTTCTCTCCTGGCCTCCAGGAATTTAGCTAGTCTTGGGGGAGTGGCCAGGGAGGGGGCCCTAAGGTCTGGACACTGCCAGGCCCTCTTGCCGGGTGGTCTGTAGCTCTGAGCTACAATTTAGAAATTCATTTCCCTTGTGTTGGCCACACTTGCCCAGCATCCCTGTTCCCTCTTCTAATATCAGTCTCAGAGATTCCGAGGCGTGCGTGTTATCCTGGAGAAGCCAAGGAGCCGACCTGGTCCCATCTTCAACATCCTTCTGGCCACTTAAAGGTGGTTTTCTCTATCACCAATTCTTCCTCCTCCTCCTCCTCCTTCTTCTTCTCCTTTTTTTTGCAGGGCAATGAGGGTTAAGTGACTTGTCCAAGGTCGCACAGCTAGTAAGTGTAAGTGTCTGAGGCTGGATTTGAACTCAGGTCCTCCTGAATCCAGGGCTGGTGCTCTATTCACTGCACCACCTAGCTGCCCTCCCCATATCAATTCTTAAAGCCTTCCTTTGAGACAGAGAGAGGTGATCTTCATCACTCGTGTAAACTACTGTAACCAGTCCTGATCCCTGAGTCTGGTGGAGAGTACTTTCC
Source organism: Dromiciops gliroides (assembly GCF_019393635.1). NCBI lineage: Eukaryota > Metazoa > Chordata > Mammalia > Microbiotheria > Microbiotheriidae > Dromiciops > Dromiciops gliroides. The sequence continues at coordinate 663,082,025 of NC_057862.1, forward strand.
TTCTCCGTTTATGAGAATAATTTATATAGCATGGGTATTAAATGTTCTTTAAAACTTTGATGGAAACCACCTGTAAACCTGTCAGAACCAAGAACTTTCTTTTCTTTTGGTAATTTCTTTATGCTTGGAACTTTTTCTTTATCAGAGATCAGATTATTTAAACATTTCCAAGTGGCTTTCTGTTAGGGTGGGTGATTTTATATTTTTGAAAATAACCCTTTATATCTTTTATAATCTCATCTTTTAAAAAACATATCTTTTGTAGTAGGTAGTGATAATTCTTTTATTCTGATTTTGTTGTTCATTATGTATTTCGAAAGGTTACTTTTCCTCCCTCTTTGTTTTTTAATCAAGTTGGCTGAAGTATTGCATTTCTTTTTGATTTCTAATTTAGCTCTTCTCTATCAGTATCTCTTTTTTTTTTTTTTTTTTGCTGGGCAATAGGGGTTAAGTGACTTGCCCAGGGTCACACAGCTAGCAAGTGTCAAGTGTCTGAGGCTGGATTTGAACTCAGGTACTCCTGAATCCAGGACCAATGCTCTATCCACTTTGCTATCTAGCTGCCCCCAGTATCTCCTTTTTTGATGTCACTTTAGGCTTATTAGTTGGCCTTCTAACTTCCAAAATGCACATTAAGTTTATTCATCCTCTCCTTTTCCATTTTACTGATGTATGTTTTTTAGGGACATAATTTTTCCTCTAAGTCTTGCTTTAGTTCTGTCTGAGAAAAGTTGACATGTACTTTGTCATTATCATTTGCACAATTATTATTTCTTCGATTTGTATTTTTTTTGTTTTGTTTTGTTTGGGTTTTTTTTTTTTGCATAGCCATGAGGGTTAAGTGACTTGCCCAGGGTCACACAGCTAGTAAGTGTCAAGGGTCTGAGGTCCGGTTTGAACTCAGGTACTCCTGAATCCAGGGCCGGTACTTTAACCACTACGCCACCTAGCTGCCTTCGATTTGTTCTTTTTTTTTTTTTTTTTTTTTTTGAGATATTTTATTTTTTCCGTTACATGTAAAGATAGTTCTCAACTTTTGTTTATACATGCTTTACAATTTCAGATTTTTCTCCTTCCCTCCCTCCCCTCCCTCCCCCCTCCCCTAGACAGCAGGTAATCTGATATAGGTTATATCTATATATATCTATACATATACATATAGATATATATATACACACACATATATATACACATAATATCATTAATCCTATTTCTGCATTAATCCTGTTACAAGAGAAAGAATCAGAGCAGTGATGCAAAACCTCAAAATAGAAAAAAAAAACAACAGCACCCAAAACAAAAGAAATAATATGGTTCAATCAGCATCTATACTCCACAGTTCTTTCTTTCTTTTTTTTTCTTGGATTTGGAGATCCTCTTCTATCATGAGTTCCCTGGAACTCTTCTGTACCATTGCATTGGTGAGAAGAATATAGTCCATCACAGTAGGTCAACACTCAGTGTTGATGATACTGTGTACAATGTTCTTCTGGTTCTGCTCATCTCACTCATCATCAGCTCACGTAAGACCCTCCAGGTTTCTCTGAACTCTTCCTGCTCATCATTTCTTACAGCACAATAGTATTCCATTGTATTCATATACCACAACTTGTCCAGCCATTCCCCAATTGATGGGCACCCCCTCAACTTCCAATTCCTTGCTACCACGTAAAGAGCAGCTATAAATATTTTTGTACATGTGGGTCCCTTTCCCCCTTCCATGATTTCTTTGGGCAAAAGACCTAAAAGTGGGATTGCTGGGTCAAAGGGTATGCACAGCTTTATCGCCCTTTGGGCATAATTCCAAATTGCTCTCCAGAATGGTTGGATCAGCTCACAGCTCCACCAACAATGCATTAGTGTTCCAATTTTCCCACAGCCTCTCCAACATTTATTATCTTCCTTTTTTGTCATTTTAGCCAATCTGATAGGTGTCAGGTGGTACCTCAGAGTTGTTTTAATTTGCATCTCTCTAATCATTAGAGATTTAGAGCATTTTTTCATATGGGAATAGATAGCTTTGGTTTCTTCATCAGAAAACTGCCTGTTCATATCCTTTGACCATTTCTCAATTGGGGAACTTCGATTTGTTCTTAAACCCACCAGTTAATAGGATTTCATCAATTCTCCATTTAGATCTTTTTATGTTCTCTGAACAGATAACTATTTTTATTGCATGATGGTCCGTAAAGTAGGTTTATGCTACTTATACCTTTCTTCATTCTTTTTCTTATATTTATTTATTTAGTTAGTTTTTAGTGAGACAATTGGGGTTAAGTGATTCACCCAGGGTCACACAGCTAGTAAGTGTTAAGTGTCTGAGGTCGGATTTGAACTCAGGTACTCCTGACTCCAGGGCCGGTGCTCTATCCACTGTGCCACCTAACTGCCCCCTTTCTTCATTCTTTTGCAGTACATTTCTCTGTCCTTATACTTGGTCTGTTTTTGTAAAGGTCCCATATGGTTCTGAGAAATACATATAGACTTTAGCAGTCCCATTTCAGTGACTCCATAAGTCTTTCAGCTTTAGTTTTTCCAGTAATTTGTTCAATTTTCTATTTTCCAGTTTGTTTATATTTCTGTTATATTTGTATCCATATAAGAGGGCAATATTATGGCCTCCCGCTGGCATTATATTGTTTACATATTTTTGTAATTCATTTGATTTTTCCTTTGTTAATTTATACATAAAAGCATTTGGAACATGCAAGTTTAATATTTATATTGGCTTCTTTCCAGTGGTTCCATTCAACATAATTTATTTGATTATATTATAAACATTTATTTTTTATTTGATAGCACTATTTCAACTCCTACTTTTTTTAAGTCACCCTGACTATAGAAAATTTTGTTGCAGTAACTCATTTTTATTCTGTGTATGTCTTTGCTTTTTACTTTTGTTTCTTGTAACTGTGTGTGTGTGTGTGTGTGTGTGTGTGTGTGTGTGTTCTACCTTCTTCTGTCCTCTATAAATAAGAATGACATTTTCCTTCACTCCCTTCACATTTGTATACTCTTCCCTTACACCCCAATTCTGAGAAATGGCAAGTTCCTCCTTCTTTCTTAATTCATCCTTAGTATGTTTCCTTTTCCCTCTCTTTTCTTTCTTCACTTTAAATGGGTAAATGTAGTCAAAACTTCACTTAAATGCTATGACTTCTTTTATTGCTTCTTCCATCACCCTTAGAGCGGGTAGGATTCTGAAGAGATACTTCTTTGCCAGTACTTGGATAATTTCAGTGTAAGAACTTCAATGCTATTTAGCCTCTTCCAGTGGCTTAAATGTTTTTAGCTTCTAGCTTTCAATTCTCTCTTTTGTTAAAGATTAATTTGGGGGGAGGCGGGGGCGGGGGGGGGGGGGGGAGGGCAGCTAAGTGGCGAAGTGGATAAAGTACTGGGCCTGGATTCAGGAGGACCAGAGTTCAAATTTGGACTCAGACACTTGACACTTACTAGCTGTGTTACCCTAGGCAAGTCACTTAACCCTCATTGCAACACACACACAAAAAACCCCAAAACCAAGATTCTTTTTTTTCCATCTAACATTAGACTTAGTTTTGTAGGATTATTCTTGCTTATAAGTCTTTACCTTTACCTTTCAATTTCATACCCTATTTCCCCTTGTAAGATAGTTTTATGGCATCCTTACTGTGGTTCTTTGAACCCTTTCATTCTGGCTGATCGCTGTAAATTTTTGGGGGGGTGGGGGGACCTGTAAGGTTTAGATTTTGCTGATATTCTTTTTGGTTTTCAATTTTTGTTTTTTATTTCAGGAGGAAAGAGAGGAAGTCTTCTTATTCTTTACTTGATTTCTGGTTCTAATAGATCTGGGACATTTTATAATTTCTTAATATGGTATCTATGTTTTTTGTTTGGTTATATCTTTTAGGGAGTTTCATGTTTCTTATGTTGTCTCTCTTTGGCTTGTTTCCCTTGATTTTATCCAGCCTTTTTTTCTGTTTTTCTATTCTGTGTTGTTGTCTCATAGAATAATTGAGCTCTTTTTGCTCCTTTCTCAGTTTCCAGGATACTGCTACTTCAGTAAGGTTTTCTACCTTTTATTCTTAAGTTCTTTTTTGTCTTGTTTTGTTTTTATCAAGTGCTCTAATTTCATTTTTTAATCTCTTGCTTCATTTCTTCCAAGCAAGCATCCAGCAAGCATTTATTAAGCATTTAACATGTGCCAGGCACTGTCCTACATTTATACAAGCAAGCAGATATAAATACAAGCAAACAGAAAGATCGTTCCTGCCCTTAAGGAGCTTAAAATCTCACAAGGGAAGACAGTGTACACAAGGGAGTGAGGGGCGAGTAAGGTGCTCCCAGAGGAGTATGATGTTAGTGTTGGGAAAGTCAAAAGCAGAGCCGGGACAGGAATGAGAAGTTCTTAAAAGATGGTTTTAGCATGAGATGACTAGTGAGGCATGGAAGGAAAGGCCTGCCAGAAATAGAGCTGAGTGGAGAATGACTTTCTTGCAGATGTTCTCAAGTCCTTGTGGCCAAACCATTCTTATTCTGGAGGCTTCACTTAGACTACTCTCTATATTGGGTCTTTGTTATTTGGGAGGAGGTGTTATTTGGAGAAAATGAACCTCTTGTGCTTTTAAAAAAATTTCTTTTTTATTCTGAATTTAACAGACCTCCTTGAAATAAACCCTATTTTCTTATATATATAAAAAAGAAAAAGATCTTATGTGAAGACCAAAAATCTCTACTATGAATACCTTCCTTTAAAAAAATCTATATCTATAATAAATTCAACATATGAATTTCAAAACTGTACCCCTTTCTTAACTTCTTGTTTTCTGTGAGTTGTAAAAAATGCATTAACGGCCCTCTTTTCCTTTTTTTCTTACAAAAATTACCATTAGCTCTCATACTCCTAAATCCTACCTCTTACCCCCATCTCCTGTAAGGAAAGAAAAACACAGTGCTTATAAGCCAGTAAACATAGTCATATGAAACAAATCCACATATTTGTCATCACTTTTTTGTCAGAAGATGGTTAGCATGTGTCACCATCACTTTTCTGGGATCATGATTGGTCATTGCATGGTGTTATCATTTTGTAAAACGTTTTCACAGTTCTGCTATTCTCCCTTTCCTTGCTTCAAAGAAGTTTTCCCAGTTTCTGTGAAACTCTCTCTTTCGTAGTTTCTTATGGAAAACAATATGCCATTGCATTTAATGTAATTTGACCAGCTATTCCCCAGTTGAAGGATATCTTTGTTCCTAGTCCTTTGCTACCAAAAAATAAATAAATAAAAAGGAATGTTACAAATATTTTTCTACTTATGAGTCTTTTTTTTTTCTTTCTGTTTTTCATGTCTTTTCCAGGATAGGCCAGGTAGTGCAATGGCTAGGTCAAGAAATCCATGCTTTGAGTTGAGTAGTTTTTTGTCATTCCAAATTGCTTTCTATAATGGCTGTAGTAATTCCCAGCTCTACCAGTAAGTAGTCCATTAATATGCCATATATACTTATCAATAAAATAGAGAGAAAAGCCATCAGTTATTCCACATCAGCTCAGTAAGTCAATAGTGAATAAACATTTATTTATTTTGTTTATTTTTGTTTATTTTTTTTTTAGTGAGGCAGTGGGGTTAAGTGACTTGCCCAGGGTCACACAGCTAGTAAGTGTTAAGTGTCTGAAGCCGGATTTGAACTCAGGTACTCCTGACTCCAGGGCCAGTGCTCTATCCACTGCGCCACCTACCTGCCCCTGAATAAGCACTTATTAACCTATTATGTGCTGGGCACTGTGCTAAATTCTAGGATACAAATGGGGAAAAAACTGTCCTAGTCCTCAAGGAGCTTACACTCTAATGACAGAAAACAGTAGAGAAAAGGAAGCTGTAAAAGAGGAGGGCCCGATACCGTACCCTGCTTCAGGCTTAAGGAGTTGGAGCCAAGCAAAACATAGCTGACAGAAAATGAAGACTTAGCTAGAAAAGTCTGTTGTTGTTCAGTCATTTCCCACTCTTCATGACTTCCTTCTCCAAATCATCTTACGGGTGAGAAAATTGAGATAAACAGATTTAAATGACTTGTCCAGTGTCACATATCTAGTGGAGGTCTATAGCTAGATTTAAACTCTGGTCCTCCTAACTCCAGGCCAAGCAATCTATCCCCTGCATCACCTAGCTGCCTGAGATCACTTTAAAGAAAAGCTTTGGAAGAAATTTATTGCTCTTCCATCCAACCCTCCAAGTTATTAGAAACTATTCTTCCCAATTGTATGTCAATAAACCTGGCAATCTAAATAAAATCAATGGATATTTATATATACACATGTCTTTGTGTTTGTTCAGATTAATAGAACAAGACATTAAGGATTTAAACTGATCCTAGTAGAAAAAAAAAATTGAATAAGCTATACATGAGCTTCCAATGGAGACAAAAAGGAAAAAAAACCTCTGGGGTCCAGTGGATTTACAAGTGAATGCTATCAAACATTTAATGAACAACCATTTTAATATTATATAAACTGTCTGAAATAATAGAAAAAGAAAGGATCCTACCAAATTTCTCCTACATGAAAATAAAATGTTACTTAAATCAGAGAGAGATTAAAGCATTATATATACACTGATCACGTTAGATTTGTATTAGTAATTCAGGGTTGGTTTAATATGAGGAAAACTGTCTACATAATAGACTATATTAATAACAATAATAAAACTGTGATTACATCAATAGATGCAGACAAAGCTTTTGATAAGGTACAGCTCATGTTCCTCTTGTAATGATTTGAATGATGCCACCTGCTGGAGACTTACTGTAGAAGAGTTCTGCCCATGAAACGAAGGTCTTTGAGGGCAAGACCAGGAGTCAGGAAGTGACACGGGCTAGTGGGAGGAGGAAGGAAGAGACTGGCGCTCAGTCTCGTGCTCTTTCCTCTGGACTCTGGTGGAGAGCGGAGCTAGAAATGTGCTCTCCCTTTAATAGATAGGAATCTAGGCCTTTTTCTCTCTCTTTACCAAATTCTTATTTTCCTTAATAAATGCTTAAAAGTCTAACTCTTGCTAAAGCTTATAATTTATTGGCGACCACTCACTAGATATTTTAGACAGTTTAGCTAGAATTTTAGCCTTTAACACTCTTAAAAATAGAAACCATAGAACTCGTGATGGAAAACACTCTCCAAATCCAGAAAAAGGAACTAAGTCAGCCCCAGGCAATTGGCTTTTGGCAGTGGTAGATTCAAATCATCCATAAACTTTCCAAACTGAACCTTAATGATCCCAATGATAAGTTCTACCAAACCTGAGGATTGGGGGTGGTAAGCATCACGTACACTTTGAAGTACTGGCCAGGAAGCTAACAATTGGGAGACGATTGAACCAGTAAAAGAAATACCTCAATCAGTGTGAACTTCATTAGGAATTCCCCAGGTGAGAAAAATCTTTTCTGGTAAGTACTTGGCTACAGCTGTTACAGTAGCTTCTACCCAATGGGAGAACATGCAAACCATAATACAAACTTATAACTAGAAAAAGGCGGAAGTTGAATAAAATCAATCTGCCAGATTTGAAGGAAATTTCCTAGGGGAGGTTTTAAGGACTTGCTAGGACATTGTAGATAAATGTCATATGCAGGTCATGTCAATTTTACCACCAAAATTTGCAGCATAAACTAAGCAGTTTGTCAGGACTCCAGTGGCTTAAAGAGTGAAGGTATTCCATCATAGGTCAATGGAAAGAGTTGGGGAGAATTGGGCATCCATTTGACCCATACCAGAGCCCAGACTTTTTATCCTTTTTACACTCTTCTACTTTTTGCCTGTCTTGGATGGGATTGGACATGGTCCTTTGGACTACAGCAAGCTTTGCTGGGGTCAATATTAACTTGTGGCCAGGTCCAGGGGATGTAATGGATGATAGACTAATAGGGAGTGGGGCTTTCTGAGCAGCCCGCTTGGCATGCAGGTCAGCAAGGACATTAACCCAGTCATAGGGAGAATCTTCACGGGAGTGTCCCGGCATTTTAACAATCACTGCTGCTAGCAACAAAAGGGAATCAAGCAATCTCTAGATATGTAGGACTGCCAGAGGACATCAGGAACCCTTTATATTTCCTTTATATTAAATTTGTGAAAAGTAGGAGGGGTTCTCAGAAGCAGAACAGTCCAAGTGTACTGCAGGCCTTACCAGGTAAAGGTAATGTAAAAAAGTAAAAACTGGCAATTCACACCAAAGGACCCACTGAAAAAGGCACTAGAGGGGCAGCTAGATGGCACAGTGGATAGAGCACCCGACCTGGGATCAGGAGGACCTGAGTTCAAATCCGGCCTCAGACAATTAATACTTAACTAGCTGTGTGACCCTGGGCAAGTCACTTAACCCCAATTGCCTCACTAAAAAAAAAAAAAAAAAGGCACTAGAGAAATCAAATGTGAAAAGAGTGGAATCATGGGGAATTATATTCAGGAGAGTATAAGCATTAGGGACCACAGATGTTCTAGGAATCACAGGAACATTCACTGCTCAGGTCTTGGACAAGCAGTCACATGAGCTCAAGAAAGAGGAATTGCAGGGAACTAAAAGACCAAAGGATAGGTAGTCCTTAATAAGAAGCCTAATGCTCCTAATTGCCTCTGGAAAGAGGATAGAGTAAGATTCAAGGAAGAGGTTTAGAGGGATCCAACTGAATCTGGATTGGAGAGGCACTAAGAACCTTTCCAACTTCAGAAGAGTTAAAAGCCCAGGGGGAGGATAGGAGAATGGGACTTCTTCCAGGGGTGGGGAAGAGCAGATTAAGACAGGAGCTATCAGGGGATATGGGGAAAGGTAGAGAACTTTTCAGAAAGAGGGAGAGCTGGATATCATTATGGGGAATTAGAGTTCTATATATCTTGTGAAAGTCACGGCCTAGAAGGTGGGGGGAGACACATTTTTTTACATTTTCATTAGAAATTAATTGTGGGGCAGCTAGGTGGCGCAGTGGATAAAGCACTGGCCCTGGAGTCAGGAGTACCTGAGTTCAAATCTGGCCTCAGACACTTAACACTTACTAGCTGTGTGACCCTAGGCAAGTCACTTAACCCCAATTGCCTCACTAAAAAAAAAAAAAAAAGAAAGAAATTAATTGTAACAGTAATCATATCTTTCAGGAAAAAATAGACGATACCTCATTAAGGTTGGCTCTGATAATTCACACTTTTTGCCTAAAAATACCATTAATAGTTAGGACAACTTTTAAAAGGTAGATGAATGCTATGGAAGTTTGTGATCCTATCAATGAAATAGAATATTAAGGGAAAGAAAAAAGGTTAAACCAGCATAAATGTTTTTAACAATAACACCAGATAGTAAAACAAATTACAGTTGAATATCCTATTTTGAAATAAAACTTACTCCAAAATTAAAAGTTATTAAACACAGAAAACCATCATAATATTTGAATTGCTAGGGGTATGAAAACTTGAAATACCTGTGAAGCTTGAAGAAAGAAAATGATGTGGGCTGGAATTTAGGGTCAAATTGATCGTGTGTCGTCCCAAAAGAATTACAAGACTCAGTGACTCAGTTTCCCAAGTTTTATTGCAATACTGTGGGTGACCACAGGGAGAGAACCAGAATATTGGAAAGGTATCTCTCAAATAAGGAAAGGAAAGACAGTTATATTTATAGTATGGATAAATTGATTATCAGTCTCATTATAATAATCTCCACCTTGGGGAGGTACAGGGGAGGGCCTGTCCTACTCATTATAATAGTCTCCACCTAGGGGTGTTTCAGGGGAGGGCTTATCCTAATTTGGAGTTCCTGGGGGTCCTAAGCCCATCCTCTAGGCAGGTACCTTTTTCAGTGGAGGTGTGTTTTGGGGGTTTACATGTCATAAGGTGAATCTGGGGACAAATTTGGCCTTTTCTGCGCATGTCTCTTTCTGATTCCCATGGCTAGTTTCAAAATAGAATCATTTTTCATTAGAATTTCTATAGGTTGTCTTTTTCCTTTATTGTTATTTTGACCTGACCCGTTCTGATCCATTATGGACGTTGATCACTATGGGTAAGAGAACCTAACATAAGTTATCCATTAACTGGGATCTGACTCGCTTTTAGAGTTAATTATCTCTATTAGAGCTTGGGTCTTAGGTTTTTCTATTAACCCCTTTTTGCCTCCTACATCAGAGTTATTGAGAAAAGCTATGAAATAGCAAGGATTCAGCTTGAAAAGCAAGGGACACACGCATACACATATAGAACATTTTAACACAAATAGCATTCTATAAGGACAGACACAAAAACAATAATGGTAAATATTCTTAAGATAAATTTAGCATGCACAAATTAAGTCCTCCTCTATACTCAAAGACCTATTAATTTGAGCCAGATTAATAGGTCTTTTTTTTAATTAGATGTTTTCCTGAGGGACAAAATGTCTAATCAAAAATCCTATTTCCTCCCTCAGATTCAGATTCTCACTTAATTGATTCAAAATGCCATTGAAAAAGGAGAAAGAAAAAAAAAGCAAAGTCCCACTCAGGGCCTTTAGCTGGCAGAATCAAGACCAAACTCAAAAAGGAGTGACCCCACTGTGGCCATTAGTGTTGTGGGTCAGACTTGAATTCTGCTAGCACTTGCAATCATGTGGTACATAATTTGAAAACAAAACCGGGCAGCCGGCCTTTTTAGGACCTGTCGGAGTGGCCACATATGGTCCATAAAAACCTACAGCCATCCCCTTTTGGGGGACCTGTCAGAACGGACCCATTACAAAAATCGTCCATAGATATAACCAGACCCCGACCAAAGAGCTTTTTAGGAACTCAAGCGAAAAGGACGCGAGTTCTGAATTTGAGAGACCCTTACCCAAGCCAGGCTTCCGAATTTGAGTCCAGACTGGAACACAAAAGATTCCTTCAGGCACCAAGCATCCAGAGGTCAAAAATGGTGGCAGGCTGGGCACGGAGTCTTCAAATCCCGGAAAGAGCCCCCATATGTTAACCTGGAAATTAAGGAAACAATCAATGTAGGAGAAATTTTAAAATCTTTAATCTTATCAATTAATTAATAATAATAATTATTAAAAACTAATAATCTTTAATTGGGGCACAGGAACTATAGCTTGTGGTATTGCAAAGCTCAGAAACTAGGAATACCCAAAGTTGGGAACAGAGGACAGGGTTTTTAATGGGGTAACAGAACAAAAGGGAACCAAAAGATGGCTCCAGAGTGACATATAGCTAATTAATGTAAATGAACCTTTGACAAAAGAAATAATAGAACTGCTCCTAAGTTAAGTATAGGCTTATGACTCTGAATAGAAACTACTTAATGTAGGTGGACCCTTTTTACATAATAACAAAGTCATAGAGCACTGGCCCTGGATTCAGGAGGACCAGAGTTCAAATTTGACCTCAGACACTTGACACTTACTAGCTGTGTGACCCTGGGCAAGTCACTTAACCCCCATTGCCTCACCAAAAAAAAAAAAAAAAAAAAAGGGGGCAGCTAGATGGTGCAGTGGATAGAGCACTGGCCCTGGATTCAGAAGTACCTGAGTTCAAATCAGACCTCAGACACTTAACACTTACTAGCTGTGTGACCCTGGGCAAGTCACTTAACCCCAATTGCCCCGCAAAAAAAATAAAATTAAATAAAAATTTTTAAAAAATTAAAAAATAAAAAAACATAATAACAAAGTCCTGGGAGTAAGGTGGGGAACATTGGGAGGGGATGAGTTGCTTGGGGGAAGGTCCATAAGTCCATCAAGAGTCTGGAAAAGACAAAAACAGTCAGCCCCAGGCAATTCACTTGCCTGGGAAAGAGGGGACTGGGTGGGGAATCAGTTCTCAGTAAATTTTGCAGTTCTCACTACTTTTGTTTTTGTTTTTTCTTTTTTGACATTTTCCCCTTTTGTTCTGATTCTTCTTTCACAACATGACTAATGCAGAAATATGATTAATGTGATTGTACATATATAATCTATATAAGATTGTTTTCTATCTTTGGGAGGAAAGGGAGGAAGGGAGAAAAATTTGGAACAAATGTTGAAAACTTTACATGTAACTGTAAAATAATTTTTTTTTTTAGTGAGGCAGTTGGGGTTAAGTGACTTGCCCAGGGTCACACAGCTAGTAAATGTTAAGTGTCCGAGGCCGGATCTGAACTCAGGTACTCCTGACTCCAGGGTCGGTGCTCTATCCACTGTACCACCTAACTGCCCCAATAATGAAATACTTTTAAGATTAAATATATTTGTAAACCTTAGAAATAAAGGCAAATTAAAGCTACTCTTAGTTCCACCTCACACTCATCATATTGGCAGACTTGATAAAAAAAAAGTAAAATGACAAATGCTGAAAGGGCTGTGAGAAAACAAGTACATTAACAACTTACTGATGGAGCTGTGACCTGAGCCCACCATTCTTGAAAGAAATTTGGAACCGTGCCTTAGTGGTAAAGAGGTCAGGCTGGTTGGTGGAAGGAACTGGGGATGTTAGCCTGGAAGAGAAGACTTAGGGCCACATAATAACTGTCTCCAACTATTTCATTTTCATTGTTTTATTTCAGCAAGTAGAAAAGGAATTAGATCTATTACTGTTTGAGCTCAGAAGCAGAAGTATGAGCCATGATTGCACGTTGTAAAAAACCTACATTTTAAAATTATGTCATTGAATTCATTAAAAATAATAAGCATTTATTAAACACCTGCTATGTTCCAGACACTGTACTAAGGGGTGAAGATACAAAGGAAGGTACAAATAGCCTTTACCCTTAAGGAGCTGATAGTCCAATGTGAGAGGAATTCTTAAATGCTGTCTATGCCCCAGATACTGTCCTGGGTTACAAATAAATAAATGAAACAGTCCCCACTGGCAATTCAAATTTCATAACAGCTATTCTTGGATAAGCACAGATATTTTTGGTGTTTCAGGAATCAGTGACATTCCAGGATGTGGCTGTGGAATTTACCCGGGAGGAGTGGGCATATTTGAACCCATCTCAGAAAAAGTTGTACAGGGACGTGATGCTGGAGAACTATAGGAACCTGGTCTCTTTGGGTAAGAACAGCTCCCCCTTTGGTGTCTTGATTATATACTATAGGTAATTTCAAGTTTCTAACAGTTATTTGGCATACAAAAGGTAGATATCCTGTTTCCAGAGAAAAAGTCTTTGTTTAGTATGCCTGTAAACTGACTACTTGATTATTGTTATCCTGAAAGACGTATCTTCCCCTTTCTGTTGCTTCAAATCCAAGATTTTCTATTTTATCCCAGTGTATGTATCATTATCCACAAAGTGCTCTCATTGTCTAAGCAGGGAGTGAGTCAAATGAACCATGTTTCCTAAGTCCTACTCTGAAACCGGTTCCCCCATAATATGGTATATATAGACTTCAGTGATCCTTTGTACTATTCTTACTGTCTTCCTAGCACACCTTCTTCCCCCAACCCAAGATAGTTTGTACTAGTTTTCAATACTTTTATTAAGTGCTATGGATGCTCTTTTTTCTTTTCTTTTTTCCTTCTTTCTTTTTTTTTTTTGGCGGGGCAATGAGGGTTGACCTGCCCAGGGTCACACAACTAATAAGTGTCAAGTGTCTGAGGCCACATTTGAACTCAGGTCCTCCTGAATCCAGGGCTGGTGCTTTATCCATTGTACCACTTAGCTGCCCTCTGGATGCTTTTTAAAAATGTTAATTCTCCTTCCTTCTCCCTCCCCCCATCTCCTATCCCTACCCTAAGGGGGGTGGGAGGTGGGAGAAATCCCCTACCTCTTTCTTCAGTCAGCCCATTGAGCCTTCTGTTTGGGGGGAAAATGCCTCAGACAAAATCCACTAACATAGCCATTGCCCTTGGTGATATAAGATACACTCTGCACCTTTCTTCCCCCACCATTCTACTAAGAGTTCTGAGGATCATTTCATTTATTTTATAGTGGATTCTGAGATGATTGTCCCTAGCACTTTTTTCATTTTCAATGAACAGGATTTGAAGTTTCCAAACCAGATGTGATCTACAAGTTGGAAAGAAAGGAAGCATCCTCGATTCCAGAGCCAGATATTCCAAAAAGCAACTTTCCAGGTGACTACATAAAAACTAAAGAAATGGTTCATTGGAAGATACTGTTCTGTTAGTCATTTTAGGTCAAAACTCTTTTAACATGTTGAACAAGGTGGTCTTATTAAAGCTTCTCAGGACTGTGAAGAAGAGTTGAGGCTTTATGATTTTTTAAATTTTTATGCATTTCTTTACTCATGGACCTCTACTCTCAAAGAAAGTTGTTGCTTTAGTAACAGGTTAAATATTCTCCTCTGTTCATTGAATATTATCTTATCTTAAAGGCATTTTCCTGCCTTACTTCCATCAATTCATTTTCCCTTTTAAAATAAGCCTATTACTTATTAACAATATGCCCTTTTTGCTTCTGACTCCCTCTTTCTGATTTTTAAAAAATTTTTCTGATTATGTTGCTTTGCTGCTGTCACTTTTTCAAATATTTAATATAACCTAATTCCCCTTTCATTTTTTCTATCATTTTTTAATGTTATCCTGTTTATGCTTTGAAAGTATGTTTATATGGGCAGAAGAACATATTCAGGTGACTGAACTTGTTTACCCATAACTCCATCATTGGACCTGTAGATTTTTAGTATTTTGCTATTTCACAAAAGGCTGCTGTGAATATATTTTGGGTTTTTTTGTTTGTTTGTTTTGGGGTTTTTTTGCAGGGCAATGAGGGCTAAGTGACTTGCCCTGGGTCACACAGCTAGTAAGTGTCAAGTGTCTGAAGCTGGATTTGAACTCAGGTCCTCCCAAATCCAGGGCTGGTGCTTTATCCACTGCACCACCTAGCTGCCCCTGTTGTGAATATATTTTGAGAGAGATCTTTGTTTACTTCCAATAAGATTTTGAGGAGATAGATCTAGTAATGCAACCATGGAGTCAAAGGGCATGAGTAGATCTAACTGAAATTGCTATGTTGCTTTCCAGGAAAATGGGAGTAGCAGCTTAATAAGTACCTATTTCTACATAACTGCCAAAATTTGTTATCATTTTAAAGTTTCATTGCTAATCTGATGTCTATTTGGTAATACCTCTAAATTGTTTTCATTTTTACTTCATTGATTATCAGAGTTTGATTAATGTTTCAAGTAATTATTAATAATTTCTGTTGTGAAAAATGTCTGTATGTCTTTAACATTTACCTTTCTGGCATTGGATCTTATTTTTACAAATTTGAATCGATTCCTTACCAAGTAGATATGTTGAATTTCTAGTGAAAATTTATTGTAACAATTGTCTGATATGACCCCCTTTCTTCATATTTCTTCTTTATTCTATTTACTTGATGTCCTTATTTCCTGTATCTTTCTCTCCTCCACATTCTAAAGTCATCGATTCTCTTTTTTCATTCTGTTTATTCTTTTCCCTTTCTATTTTCACCTTTAAGAGTACATTTGGGGGTCAGCTAGGTGGCACAGTGGATAGAGCACCAGCCCTGGAGTCAGGAGGAGCTGAGTTCAAATCCGGCCTCAGACACTTGATACTTACTAGCTGTGTGACCCTGGGCAAGTCACTTAACCCCAATTGCCTCACCAAAAAAAAAAAAAAAAAGAGTACATTTGGGGGCAGCTAGATGGCGCAGTGGATAAAGCACTGGCCCTGGAGTCAGGAGTACCTGAGTTCAAATCCAGCCTCAGACACTTAACACTTACTAGCTGTGTGACCCTGGGCAAGTCACTTAACCCCAATTGCCTCACCCCCCCAAAATAAATAAATAAAACAAAAAAAAAGAGTACATTTGCAAGCTTTCAAGTCACCTGCTTTTTATAGTCTTTCATTTCCTCATTCCATTCAAATGTCATCCACTTAGGGCAGAGTAAGAGCTTATACATCTCTTCAAATAATTTCATCCTAAATTAAATCATTTGCATAGGTTAACTCTGAGTAATTATACTTTAGATAAACTGTGATCCTTGGTGAAAAGACTTGTGAGACTAGCTTTCTCACATAAGAAGGCCAGAGAATAGCTCTAAAACCTTTGAGTAACTAGGAACTTTGGGAAAGGGAATAAAAGGCAATTAATCAGCTCTTTATTCTTCCTTTCAGAGGGTAAAGAATTTACTGGAGAGAAACTTCATGAATGTAGTGAATGTGGGAAAGCCTTTAGGACTAAGCTACAACTTACTGTACATCAGAGAATTCATGCTGGAAAAATCCCTCATGAAAGCAATGAGTATGGGAAGGCCTTCCATGGCAACTCTGGTCTTATTCAAAATCAAAGAACTCATACTGTAGAGAAACCATATAAATGTAGTGAATGTGGAAAGGCCTTCCGGAGAAAGCCACAACTTGCTGTACATCAGAGAATTCATACTGGAGAAAAACCTTATGAATGTAGTGAATGTGGAAAGGCTTTCAGGATGAAGGAATATCTTACTATCCATCAAAGACTTCATTCTGGAGAGATTCTTTATGAATGTAAGGAGTGTGGGAAGGCTTTCTTCTACAACTCAGTACTAATTCGACATCAAAGAATTCACACTAAAGAGAAACCATATGAATGTGGTGAATGTGGGAAGGCCTACAAGAGGAAAGCACAACTTACTGTGCATCAGGGTATTCATACTGGAGAGAAACCTTATGAATGTAGTGACTGTGGGAAGGCCTTCAGGATGAAGGCATATCTTACTGAACATCAGAGAATTCATACTGGAGAGAAACCTTATGAATGTAGTGAATGTGGGAACACCTTCAGACTGAGGACACAACTTACTATGCATCAGAGAATTCATACTGGAGAGATTCCTCATGAATGTAAGGAGTGTGGGAAGGCCTTCCATCGCAACTCAGATGTTATTAAACATCAAAGAATTCATACTGGAGAGAAACCTTATGAATGTAGTGAATGTGGGAAGGCCTTCAGAATGAAGGCAAAGCTTACTGAGCATCAGAGAATTCATACTGGAGAGAAACCTTATGAATGTAGTGAATGTGGAAAGGCCTTTAGACAGAGGACACAACTTTATGTGCATCAGAGAATTCATCCTGGAGAGATTCCTCATAAATGTAAGGAGTGTGGGAAGGCCTTCTATCGCAACTCAGATCTTGTTAAACATCAAATAATTCATACTGGAGAGAAACCTTATGAATGTAGTGAATGTGGAAAGGCCTTTAAAAGGAAGGGACATCTTACTGTACATCAAAGAATTCATACAGGAGAGAGACCTTATAAATGTTATGAATGTGGGAAGACCTTCAAACAGAGGACACAACTTGGTCAACATCAGAGCATTCATACTGGAGAGAGACCTTATGAATGTAGTGAATGTGAGAAAACCTTCAAACTGAGGATATATCTTGCTCAGCACCAAAGAATTCATTCTGGAGAAAAATGCTAAGATTGTATTGCATGTTAAAAGGTCTTTAGATTGAGGAAACTACCTTATATCACTCAGAGCCTTCATGCTAGAGAGATTTCTCAGGAATGTAAGGAATGTGGGAAGGCCTTCCATTGCAACTCAGATGTTATTAAATAAAAAAATTCATACTAGAGAGAAACCTAGTGAATATAGGAAGAATACACATCTTACTATTTGTCAGAGTTCACACTGGAAAGAAACTTTATGAATATAATACATGTGAGAAGGCCTTTAGACAGAGGATACAACTTTATGTCCATTAGAGCATTGATACTTCTTCAATTCCTTATGAATGTACAGAGCATGTAAAGATCCCCTGGCTGACTAGGCTGTGATTCTGAGTCCCTAGATAAGGTTCCCAGAGACCTTATTTAGCCTCCTTGGAAGAATTTATCTGTCTATTTTTTTTAATCATAAAAGTATTTTAGTATTTTCCAGTTACATGTAAAGATTGTTTTCAACATTTGTTTTCATGATTTTCAGCTCCAAATTTTTCTCCCTCCCTCCCTCTCATCCCTCTTCCTTTCCCAAGACAGAAAGCAATCTGATATATGTTATATGTGTATAATCACATTAAACATATTTCTACATTAGTCATGTTATGAAAGAAGAATCAGAACACAGGGGGAAAACCTCAAAAAAGAAAAAAGTACAAGCAAAACATAGACACAATATGGTTCAATCTGCATTCAGAATCCATAGTTCTTTTTTCTGGATGTGGAGAACATTTTCTATCATGAGTTCTTTGGAATTGTCTTGCATCATTGCACTGTTGAGAAGAGCCAAGTCTATCACAGTTGATCATCACACAATGTTATAGTTACTGTGTACAATGTTCTCCTTGTTCTGTTTGCTTCACTCAGTATCAGTCTACTTATGTCTTTCCAGGTTTTTCTGAAATCTGCCTGTTCATCATTTCTTACAGCACAATAGTATTCCATTACATTCCATACAACTTGTTTAGCCATTCCCCAGTTGATGGGTATTCCCTTGATTTCCATTTCTTTGCCACCACAAAAAGACCTGCTATAAATATTCTTGTATATGTATATGTAAGTCCTTATCCTTCTTCTATGATCTCTTTGGGATACAGACCTAGTAGTAGTACTACTAAGTGAGAGGGTATAGCCCTTTGAGCATAGTTCCAAATTGCTCTCTAGAATGGTGGGATCAGTTCACAACTCCACCAATAATGCATTAGTGTTCCAATTTTTCCACAGCTTCTTCAACATTTGTTAATTTCCTTTTTTGTCATATTAGCCAATTTGATAGTTGTGAGGTGGTACCTCAGAGTTATTTTAATTTGCATTTCTCTAATAAATAGTGATTTAGAGCTTTTTTTCCATATGGCAATAGAAGTTATCTATCTCTTTTGCAGAGGCCTTTAAGGGTGTAAAGATTTAGTGTTATCCCCCAATGGGTCTTCAGGGAGGGAGAGGTTATGCTGGATGAGTCAGATAATATCAAGTAGGTGGTTGTATTTGGAGAGCTCTGATATTAACTTTAATTCCTTTGCAGGTGGCATTTATGAGGCCTATGGATGACCTCTTGGCCATGAAATGGGCCTGATGTGTGATAAATAAGCTGTTTATGCTTGAGGAAGGTACCATGATCTGAAGTATGTTCTGATGTTGCTGATGCTACTTCTCCTCAAATTCCTCAGCATACTCACTGTGAACCATAAAGATTTGGAATCACATTTGTTAACACAAAGCATCACAAGGGCTTGTAAGAGATATTGATGCAATGTAATTTCTGCCCAGTTCACTCAGTGTGAAAGTGAAGAAATTTAGTAAAGTACAAGTTAATGGCAGGAATAACTACAACTATCTTAAGATAGCCAAATGCCTTCTCATCTAATTAGTGACATATATGAACAGATGAACAAGATTCTCCTTGTGGTCTGGAAATATAAACAGAGAGTTTTCAGAAGAAAGAATGCTATCAATGAGTTCTATAAAAATGCTCTAAATCACTACTGATTAGGGAATTGCACATTAAAACAACTGATAACAACTCACACTTATCATATTGGCATTAGCCAATGAAAGAAGAGGAAAATGACAAATTCTAGAGGGAATGTGGAAAAATAGGGACACTAATGCAGTGTTAGTGGAGTTGTGAACTAGTCCACCATTCTGGAAAACAATTTGAAACTGTTCAAAGAGCTGTATGCCATTGGACTCAGCAATATTAGATTAGATCAGATTAGCAAAATTAGATCTGTATATCAAAGAGATCAAAAAAAAAGGAAAAGAATGTATATGCTAAAAAGTATTTGTAATCATTTTTTTGTGTGGCAGCAAAGTATTAGAAATTGAGGGAATATATCCATCACTTAGGGAATGACTGGACAAATTGTGGTATATGATTGAGGTGGAATACTACTGTGGTATAAGAAGTGATGAGGGGATAGTTCCAAAGAAATTTAGAAAGACCTACATGAATTGATGAAGAGTGGAGTGAACAGAATCCAGAGGTTATCATACACAGTAACATCAATATTGTAATAATAATCAGGCATCTAGGTGGCACAGTGGATAAAAGCACTGGCCCTGGATTCAGGAGGACCTGAGTTCAAATCTGACCTCAGACACTTGACACTAGCTGTGTGACCCTAGGCAAGTCATTTAACCCTCATTGCCCTGCAGAAAAAAGAAGAAAAATTGTAATAATAATCAACTGTGAAAGATTTAGCTACTCTTTTTTGGGGGGGGGGCAGGGCAGTGAGGGTTAAGTGACTTGCCTAGGGTCACACAGCTAGTAAGTGTCAAGTTTCTGAAGCCCCATTTGAACTCAGGTCCTCCTGAATCCAGGGCCAGTGTTCTATCCACTGCACCACCTAGCTGCCCCCAGATTTAGCTACTCTGATCAAGTCAATGATATAAGACAATTCCAGAGGACTCTAGAAAGAGAACTTAGGAACTCAGTATAAATTGAAGTATAATTTTTTTTTTTTTTTTAGTAAGGCAATTGGGGTTAAGTGACTTGCCCAGGGTCACACAGCTAGTAAGTGTCTGAGGCCAGATTTTAACTCAGGTCTTCCTGACTCCAGCCAGGGTTCTATCCACTGTGCCACCTAGCTGCATGTAACATTACATGTATATAATAGTACATATGTTTATCAGGGAGTGCAAAAACCTAAGACAAGAGAATAGGAATTACACCATGTGCACTTTGCTGTGTTCTTTCCCTGTCACTTAAGCTTGCTCTACCTTTATTAAGCACTTTCTATATGCAGGAAACTATGGCAAGTGTAAATTATATAAATAAAATGCAAATACAAATATGAAATATTTATAAATATGAAAATATAAAATATAAATATGTAACTAAAATGACCATTACCATCAAGGAGTTTATGTCATACTTGGTGAAACAGTACCTATAGATTTAACTAAATATAATAAAATTTTCTGAGACTACCAGCACACCTTAGATCAGGGCTTCTTAAACTTTTTCCACTTGTGACTCCTTTTCACCCAAGAAATTTTTATGCAACCCCAGGGTATATAGGCCTATAAAACATAACCTTTTACTGTTACCAAATTTGTTGCAATCCCCACATTCAGTTATGTGACCCAATTTGGGGTCACAACCCACAGTTTAAGAAGCTAGGCCTTAGATAACAGGGAGCAATGGGTAAATGAATAAAGGAGGAAGGTTTCATCACCTGTAAAATGGAAACAACTGTGCTACCTAGTTATTGTGAGAACCAAATGAAGAATTGGATAGTAATTTGCAACCATAAAGATGTCTAGGAATTAGAGTTTATTTTCAAAGCATCTTCCAAGAAAGCATGACAAGAGCAGTCAACCCACTGAGTGCCTCCAATCTTTGACCTTCATTTAACATGCAAAAAGTATACCTGCATCTGAACTTGACCCCAGGCCTGTGGGACAAGAAAATGGATCAGAGCATTTCTTCATACATTTTTTTCCCACTTATTTTCTTTAACTACATTAATATATATTTATGGAATAAAACAAGCATTTCCATGATATACAATAAAAAAGATGATTGTACTTGAAACTACAAATGTACTGTGTGAAACTTACTATTCCTTGAAAGATGCAACAAAATTATGTTAATTTCTTGGATTTTTTTCCTACCCTCCCCTTCTCTCTATTCCCTTACCATTAGACACAAATAAGTGTGTATGTGTTGTAATGATTGGAATGATGCCACCTACTGGAGACTTGCTGTGGGAAAGCTCCGCCATGAGGAAAATGCCTCAGAGGGCAAGGCCATGTGGCTTTTCCTTGGCGTCAGGAAATGACGTTTGCTCATGGGTGCTGTCTATCAAGGCTACCAGCCAATCAACTTGAGGAGCCTCCTATTTTCTGGGAGGAGACAGGAAAGAGGAAAGAGAGCCAGCACAGAGAGCTCTCGCTTTTTTGGGTTCCTGACTTGATAGTGGTGGTGGCGGCAGAGGATTTCACAGGAAATTCGAGGAAAGATAGGAATGCGAGGCTGTTGGAATTCTGTTCTCAATCTTTTTCTTTCTATTTTTCAATAAACCCTTAAAAACCTAAACTCGTTTTATCAGTGATTTTAGTCAGTTTCCCCCAAAACTGGGGGAACAGATTAGAATCCACATTAGGAATCTTAAATTACACAGTGTGTAATGTGTAATTTGTACACACATATACATGTGTGTGTATATATATATATACACATATTTATGTAGGTATATATGTTTATATAAGGATGTATAAATATATGTAAGATTATTCTATACACCTATCAGTTTTTTCTGGATGCAGATAGCATATCTGCATATGTCATTTATGACATATGTCCTTTATGACATATGTCCTTTATAGTTAATTTGGGTAGTTATAATAGTCAGAATAACTTATTTGCTCAAAGTTGTTCTTTTTTTTTTTTTTTGGCAGGGCAATGGGGGTTAAGTGCCTTGCCCAGGGTCACACAGCTAGTAAGTGTGAAATGTCTGAGGCCAGATTTGAACTCAGGTACTCCTGAATCCAGAGCCAGTGCTTTATCCATTGTACCATCTAGCTGCCCCCTCAAAGTTGTTCTTAAAGCAATATTGCTATTGTTGTATACAATGTTCTCCTGCTTCCACTCATTTTGATCTTCATTATTTCATGCAAGTCTTTCCATAGTTTTCCAAGATCATTGAGTTCATTATTTCTTATAGCACAATAGTAATTCATCACAATCACATACCACAACTTGTTCAGCCAATTGATGGGCATCCCTGAAATTTCCAGTTCTTTGCCACCACAAAGAGAGCTGTTATAAATATTTTAGAACATATAGGTTCTTTTCCTTTTCCCTAATTATCTTTGGAAATAGACTTAGTAATGGAATTGCTGAATGAAAGGGTATAAGTAGTTTAATATATTCTTTGGGCATACTTCTGGATTACTCTCCAAAATTATTAGATCAGTTCACAATTCTACCAACAATGAATTTTGTCCCAATTTTTCCACATACCCTTCAACATTTGCTGCTTTCCCCTTTAATTATTTTAACCAGTCTGATAGGTGTAAAATGATATCTCAAGGTTGTTTTAATTTGAACTTCTCCAATAATGATTTAGAGCATTTTTTTCATGTTACTATAAATTGTTTTGATTTCTTCATTGAATAGCTGCCTATCCACATCCTTTAACCATTTATCAATTGGGGAATGACTCATTCTTATAGATTCAACAAAGTTATCTATTTTTATATGAAACACTGATATCATAAACTTTTCCTTCTGATCTTGGCTACATTTGTTTTATTTGTACAGAACCTTTTTAACTTAATGTAATTGAAATAAGCCATTTTGCATCTAACTTTGCTTTCTATCTCTTGTTTATAAAATGTTTACCTATCCATAAGTCTAATAAGTAATATATTCCATGTTCTACAAATTTTCTTGTACTATCTTTATATCGAGGCCATGTATCCATTATGAATAGTCTAAGATTTTTTCTGCCATACTGCTTTCTAGTTTTCCCAGCAATATTTACAAAATAATGAATTCTTATCCCAAAATCTTAAGTCTTTATTCTTGTCAAATACTAGGTAATTATGTTTGTTTGCTGCTATAAATTGTATGTCTACTCTTCCATTGATCTACCTTTCTATTTTTTAGCCAATACCAAATAGTTTTTTTTTATTTTACATATAAGGTATTTTATTTTTTCCATTACATGTAAAGATAGTTCTCAACTTTTGTTTATACAAGCTTTACAATTTCACATTTTTCTCCCTCCCTTCCCTCCCTCCCCCCTCCCCTAGACAGCAGATAATCTGATATAGGTTATATCTATATGGATATAGATATAGATATAGATATACACACATATATATATATACATAATAACATTAATCCTATTTCTGCATTAGTCCTGTTATAAGAGAAAAAATCAGAGCAATGATGTAAAACCTCAAAATAAAAAAAAAAAACAGCACCAAAAACAAAAGAAATAGTATGGTTCATTCAGCATCTATACTCCACAGTTCTTTTTTTTTTTTTTTCCTGGATTTGGAGATCCTCTTCTATCATGAGTTCCCTGGAACTCTTCTGTACCATTGCATTGGTGAGAAGAATATAGTCCATCACAGTAGGTCAACACTCAATGTTGATGATACTGTGTACAATGTTCTTCTGGTTTTGCTCATCTCACTCATCATCAGCCCATGCAAGACCCTCCGGGTTTCTCTGAACTCCTCCTGCTCATCATTTCTTACAGCACAATAGTATTCCATTGTATTCATATACCACAACTTGTCCAGCCATTCCCCAATTGATGGGCACCCCCTCAACTTCCAATTCCTTGCTACCACATAAAGAGCAGCTATAAATATTTTTGTACATGTGGGTCCCTTTCCCCTTTCCATGATTTCTTTGGGAAAAAGACCTAAAAGCGGTATTGCTGGGTCAAAGGGTATGCACAGCTTTATCGCCCTTTGGGCATAATTCCAAATAATACCAAATAGTTTTGATAATTGTTGCCTTATAATATAGTTTAAGATCTGGTAATGCTAAACCTCCTTCCTTTACAAATTTTTCATTAGTTCCTTTGACATGCTTGACTTTCTGTTCTTCCAAATGAATTTTTTAAATTTTTTCTAATTCAGTAAAATAATTTTTTGGTAATTTAATTGGAATGACATTGAATATATAAATTAGGTGAAATTGTCATTTTTATTTTATTGGTCCTGTCAACTCATGAACAATATTTCTCCAATTATTTAATTCTGATTTTATTTGTATCTAAAGTTTTTTTTAAATAAATTTGTTTATATGGTTTGTGGGTTTGTTTTGGCAGGTGTACTCCTAAGCATTTTATACTGTTTAGTGTTATTTTAGATGAGGTATCTTTATCTCTTTTTGCAGTGTTCTTTGTGACATATAAGAATGCTGATGATTTGTGTAGATTTACTGTATATACTGCTACTTTGCTAAAACTATTAATTCAGCTAACTTTTTTAGTTGAGTCTTTGGGATTTCCTAAGTATAGCAACATAGTCTCTGCAAAAAGAGATAGTTTTATTTCCTATTCTGATTCCTTCTATTTCTTTTTTATTGTTATTGGTAGGATTTACACTACAATATTGAATAATACTAGTCACAGTGGGCATCCTTGTTTTACATCTGATCTTAGTGGGAAAACTAATTTATCTCCATTACAAATAATGTTTGCTGATGGTTTCAGATAAATGCATTTTAAATCAATTTGAGGAAAAATCCATTTATGCCAATACTTTCAAGTGTGGTTTTTTTTGGGGGGGCAGGGCAATGAGGGTTAAGTGACTTGCTTTATCCACTGCACCACTTAGTTGCCCCTCCAGTGTTTTTAATAGAAATGAGTGTTGAACTTTATAAAAAACTTTTTCTGTATCTATTAATATGATCATATTTTAAAAATTTTATTATTCATGTAATCAATTTTGTGAATAGTTTTCCTAGTGTTAAACATTTTCCATATTCAAAGTCTGTATTGTATGCCATTAAGGAACCAATGAGGGAAGAGACCAATGAGGTGAACTTGACAGTTAAGCTGGCTCTCTCTTCTCTATGGTTAGTTGTAGGCGCTATCCAGTGGGTCTTGACTTTACAACTGAAACAACCAAACTTTGTTGTTACTGATAGGCAAAGACAGAGTATAGAGGATTCATATGAAAACTAGCACTTCTGTGACAGGTGACATCAATATGTCAAAACAAAAATGGCCCATGAGGGAGAAAAAATGGACACTACCTCTGGAAAAACTTTTCTCTCTGCATTTTGGCTGATATATTACCCAAACACACTCATACCCAGGTGGCCTAAGTCAGATAATGAGCCGTGATTTGCCTCTAAGATGCTTAGAAAGATAAAGTACCAACCAGAGTATGTGACTATCCCTGGATCCTTCACCCTGTACAGGTAGTTCTTCATTGAGAGCTCTAATTTCAGGCTTAAATCATGCCAATTTCTTATTCTTTAAAATCCATTTCTCTTTTGAATTGCTCTTTTTTTCAGTGTTCTTCTGTGATCTCTGGGGAGTCAAATGATTGTCTTTCATTGGGCTTTATTGATTCACTTTCCTGAATATTATAACACTTGATTAACATGTTTTTTCTTGTATTTTGTGGTTTTATTCATTTTTTCTTTTTTTTTTTTTTGTATCCTCTCAGTTTATCTGTTTCAGTTCTGGCCTTTTATTGACTATCAGGATTCAAGACCATTGCTCTCTTTTTACTATTAGCAGACACCCTGTTTTCCAGAGGTCAAGCCCAGAAAACAAGCTGTGCCCTGAACTTGGCATAACAACAGTCCTTTGTGTTCACCTTCTGAAAGAACACTGGTGCACCTGAATCACAGAACTGATGGTCCCTGAGCTTGGGCAAGCACCATGTCCCAGACATGAAGCCCTGCTATGAATGGACTTTTTGTCACCAGATGACCCAGCCTTACTGTTGCTATTATGACTTACCACTGTTACTACACTACACTGTTTGAGTCTTTGTCTAGACACAAACATATAAATCAAGGTTTAGCCCCATTGCCTTGGATCTCTTACTAGAGGAGGCTCTGACACATGTATCTAATTTCCCTTCCGCAATGGAATCAAACTTTTTGCTTATAACCTGTGTGAGTTCTTTGGTATTTTTGGAGTTAACAGTGGTTGCAAAACCCTTGTGACTTTTTGGTCATTTGTTACCAGAGTCCACAACTCTCTTTGTCTTCATATCTTAGTTTCTCTTTCTCTTTTATTCTCCCATATCTGATTCTCTCGTTGCTTTCCTTTTTACTGTGATATATAGAACCCCCAAGAATAGATTATCTCATTATCTTTGTGTTGGGAGATATTAACTTCACAGAGCTAAGCTCTTGCCTTGAATAATCTCTGCAGGGTCAGAATTGGTCCCAGATGCTTTTCCAGTGCCCTTTATGGCAGGTCATTGAGGTCACTCCCTCTAGTTTGTGGCCATGAGCAAAGGTGTGCACCACGGGATATTTGAAATGTCTGCTTACTCCATCCACTTTCTGCTCTTCTTTGATGTGACTGGATAGAATCTGAGCTTGATGCTATTTTGGCCAATTAGGAGGCCTGTGTTCAGGCAGTAGGACTGAAGTCATGGCAGGATTTCTAGAGTAATACCCCCAGAAGGAAATGTGAGATTTTCCTTGTGCTCCCCATGGCTGGAGAATACAGTTGGCCGAGAGGAATATATTTAATAATAACTCTTAAGCACTAAAATTATCTTATGAATTCATGGTATTATCTAGTACTTGCCAAATCAACTGTAATTCCCTGTCTCTCCTGTATTCTAATTTCCTTTTGAGGATGGGGTTGAAGAGGTTTGTAGAAAGTGTCTATTCCACCATCTTTCAGACCTTTGTAGCCTCGGGGCTCTACAAGTAGCAATTACCATTAGGCCATATGGATACTAGTAGGTAGGATGTGCTAGGAAGGGGGAAAAATAGGCCTGGCCTTGTCATTCTTACAGAAAACCAATGTGATTTCCCCAATGTGAATGGGAGATATGCAGAGTGAAAGAATTCAGGAACATTTCTAAAGAGAGAAAATCTGGTTTTTTTCCTAAATTTCCCAGATTACTACTGAAGTTCTCTGTCTTGCCTTGGTTGTGTGAATAGCTGAGAAATGATTATTGTATTAATAACTAATTAATATTTGGGACCCAAGGGTTTTTTTGAATTTTTTTTTTCCGGGGCAGTGGGGGTTAAGTGACTTGCCCAAGGTCACGCAGCTAGTAAGTGTCAAGTGTCTGAGGCCAGATTTGAACTCAGGAACTCCTGAATCCAGGCCACCTAGCCGCCCCAACCCAGAGTTTTTTCCCTATGTATTTTTTCATTCTCTACTAGGTCAAAGCAGCCTCTGAGGGACAGGGCTGACAATGAGATTAGGGTAACATTCTCCTCAATCTTGGCAAGTGGGACAAAAGTGGCTTGGGTGAAGGTAGATCCTGTTGTCTAGATTGCCCAAGGCATGGGTGGTCTGGGGATAAGTAAGAGAGGCATAATCAAAGTCATGTCCCCCAGCCCCTTATTAGAATATGCCTAACTCATTATAATATTCATTCTCTCATTGTTGACCAATGAGAGTTGATTTCCATCTGTTGGGAACACCCACTCTTCCAAGGGTATTTAAATTCTTAGCAGGCCCCAAAATTCTGCTCTGGATTCCAAAAGTGCCATTGACCTCTTGCATCAATTATTTGCTAGGTATAATTAATAAATTGATAGTAATTACCTAGAAACTCTGTCTCTTGGATGGTTCATTCATCATATATCATTTGTGAATGTCAATGTAGGATGGGTTTTGATAGGCAGAAACTAAATGAGGAGACAACAGCTGAATACAGTCCTGATCAGAGAGCCTGGACTACCCAGGCCATAACTGTTCTCCTGAACTCACAGAGTTTAACAGCCTGGACAGGTTTTTGCTCCAGGCTGTGAGAGTGAAACTTTTCTTATGCCCACTTTCACTTAACTTAGTGTCAAGATAATGGAATGTGATAGAGGAGATTTGGCAGATACTCAGAAGCCCACCTGAGTGGATTACTGGCTGATTTAGAGTTGACTAGATTCTAAGCACATCTGACTAGTACTTGAGAGTACTTAAGAAAGCATGGTTCTCAGAAGCTAACAAACTTTGAACTTCTGGCCCAGTCAACCAGCCAGCTTGAAGAACCTCCCATTTCTGGGAGGGGACAGGAAGGAGGAAGGAGAGCCTTCACAGAGAGCGCTGTCTCTTTGGGTTCCTGACATCGTGGTGGCAGCAGGGGACTACACAGAGGAGTTGAGGAAATATAGGATTGCCAGGTTGTAGGAATTCTGTTCTCAATCTTTCTCTTTCTTTTACTATCTTTCAATAAACCCTTAAAAAACTTAAACTTGGGCAGCTAGGTGGCGCAGTGGATAGAGCACCGGCTCTGGAGTCCGGAGTACCTGAGTTCAAATCCGGCCTCAGACATATAACACTTACTAGCTGTGTGACCCTGGGCAAGTCACTTAACCCCAATTGCCTCACTAAAAAAAACAAAAACAAAAACTTAAACTTGTTTATCAGTGATTTTAGTCAGTTTCCCCCCAAAACTGGGAGGACAGATTAGAACCTACATTTAGAAATTTAAATTACACGCTAATGGGGACCCCTGACTTCAGGTTGGAAACTTCATAGGTGAGGAGATTGGGGAATTGACCATGTATGTTAGTTTGGGTTGGCTTTTGACCAAAGAACTATAGTCTTTTTTTTTTTTTTGGTGAGACAATTGGGGTTAAGTGACTTGCCCAGGGTCACACAGCTAGTAAGTGTCAAGTGTCTGAGGCCAGATTTGAACTCAGGTCCTCCTGAATCCAGGGCCAGTACTCTATCCACTGCACCACCTAGCTGCCCCGAACTATAGTCTTTTTAGTAGTATCCAACTATTTGTGACCCTATTTGGGGTTTTCTTGGCAAAGATACTAGAGTGGTTCACCATTTCCATCTCCAGCAGATTTTACAGATGAGAAACAGGCAAACAGGGTGAAGTGCCTTGCCCAAGGTCAGACATTTAGTAAATTTCTGAGACCGAATTTGAACTCAGGATGGTGAGTCTTCCTGACTCCAGAGCTGGCACGCTATCCACTGTGCCATCTAGCTGTTCTTTCTGTTAGTACCAATTTAAATATTTACTAATGTCCTGACCAGCCCTGCATCAGATGGACTCTCTCTCCTGGAGATGCAGATGGGAAGGCTAGAGACTGAGTTGGCACAATTTGCCCACTGGCATGTATAAGGAGAAAGAGAAGACAAAGGTTTCCAAACATTAACTAGCTTCAGTTTCAGTGACTCATGTGGAAATAGCTGGACTCCTCTTACAGAAAGTTAAATACAGTACCCTATGATAGATAAGAATATTTTTAAATTCCAGGAATTTACTCTGATCAGAAATGACAACAAAAGGGTGTGAATGATCACATTCCACCTTATTGTGTTCTCTCCTTCCTCACCTGGGAGTCTGCAAGACAACGTGGAATAGAACTAAAGACTCCATCTCCATACTGTCTCCTTCCCTGGGCTGATGCCTGGGTGGGAGAATACAAGGACCACTGATAAGGGCTTTAAACAGCAGGAATAGGCTGGGGGAATGGGGAGGGGAGGTGTTGTGCAAGGTGAGTTTGGGAGAGGGAACATGAAAAGCAGGCTGGTCCTGGAGAAAGGTCTAGAGTTCTTTCTAGCTGCAAGTCTGGTTCCCCTCCAGGGATCATGGTATGGACAATTCCTCCCTAAATATCTTGGTCATAACAGAGAGCCAAATTAAATTTCAGGCCTTCCCCTGACACACCCTCCCCAACCCCCGCCCCCAATTAGAGGCAAATAATCACCTTCTTTTCTGTGCCCAAAGAGCTATAGAACTGTGCATGCCTTTTGATCCAGAAATACCACTGCTAGGTTTATATCCCAAAGACATCCCCCAAAAGAGAAAAAGACCTATTTGTACAAAAATATTTATAGCAGCTCTTTTTGTGGTGGCTAGGAATTGGAAATCGAAGGAATGCCCATCAATTGGGGAATGCCTAAGCAAGCTGTGGTATATGATGGTGATGGAATATGATAGTGATGGAATATTATTGCGCTATAAGAAATAAAAAGTGCATGAACTGATGATGAGTGAGATGAGCAGAACCAGGAGAACATTATACACAGTATCAACAACATTATGTGTTGATCAACTGTGATAGACTTGATTCTTCTCAGCAATACAATGGCCCAAGATAGTTCCAAAGGACTCATGAAGGAAAATGTTCTCTAAATCCAGAAAAAAAAAAAAAAGAGCTGTGGAATCTAGATGCAGATCAAACCATACTATTTTTTTTTTTTGCGGGGCAATGGGGGTTAAGTGACTTGCCCAGGGTCATACAGCTAGTAAGTGTCAAGTGTCTGAGGCCAGATTTGAACCCAGGTACTCCTGAATCCAGGGCCGGTGCTTTATCCACTGCGCCACCTAGCCGCCCCCAAACCATACTATTTTTATTGGGTTTTTTTGTTGTTTTTCTTTTTTGAAGTTTTTCCTTTTTGCTCTGATTCTTCTCTCATAAAATGACTAATGCAAAAATATGTTTAATGTGATTGTACATATATAACCTATATTGGGGCAGCTAGTTGGCGCAGTGGATAAAGCACCAGCCCTGGAGTCAGGAGGACCTGAGTTCGAATCTGGCCTCAGACACTTGACTATTACTAGCTGTGTGACCCTGGGCAAGTCCCTTAACCCTCATTGCCTGCCAAAAAATTAAAAATAAGCTATATAAAAGGGGGCATCAAGGTGGTATAGTGGATAAAGCACTGGCCCTGGAGTCAGGAGTACTTGAGTTCAAATCTGCCCTCAGACATTTTACACTTACTAGCTGTGTGACCCTGGGCAGGTCACTTAATCCCCATGGCCCCACAAAAAAAAAAAAGCTATATCAGTTTACTTTCTGTTTTGGGGACAGGGGAGGGAGGAGAGGAAGGAGGGAGAAAAATTTGAAACTAGAATCTTATAAAAACATTGAAAGAAGTAACAAACAGGGTGATTTCAGAAAGGCCTGGAAAGACTTGTATGAACTGATATATAGTGAAGTGAGCAGAACCAAGAGAACATTGTGCACAGAGACAGCTATATTGTTTGATGAAGAACTATGAAAGACTTAACTATTCTCAACAATACAATTTGGGTTATACATGAATAAGTATGCAAAGTGTTACCATATTTGCCATTTTGTACAAGAACATTTGATCAAAAGGAAAAATGAAAGTGAAAAATAGCGTGCTTCAGTCTGTTCCATCAATATCAGGTTTTTTTGGAGGTAGATAGAATGCTTCTTCATTAGTCCTTTGGAATTGTCTTAGATCATTGTATTGTTGAGAATAGTTAAGTCTTTCATAGTTCTTCATCAAACAATATAGCTGTCTCTGTGCACAATGTTCACCTACATCATGGATCAAATTATTGAACTCTGAGACTTGGGTCTTTAGCAATGGAAGAAAAGTTGAAGATTTCTTCCTGCCTCCCTGAACCCCAATAATCTGCCTAATGATTCCAGGTAGATGGGTGCAAAGTATAATGGGATCCAATTTATGGAGGTTCAAAGTTGAGCTCTAGGCCACAAGTTGGCTCTGTGGCCATTTGACCCATCCTGGAAGAGAGCCAGTCACCTTGTCTTTTCTGCCTCAGATAGTTGGGAATGATGTTCAGATCACCACTTATAAATGCATTCCTTGTTCCAGTACACCCATGCCCTCAACCACAAGTGTCCCATCAGGCTCAGTGTCTGGAGGTGCTGCTCTCAATGATTTTGAGGCATCTTCCCACCTCCTGGTGGACAGGCAAAATGTAATCAGCTTGTAAAGACAGGCTGGAGTCACATGGTGGTAGGCTTTCATCAGGGGAGTTAGTGTTTTATCCTAGGATCAGTTGGAAAGCTACTGAAGCCCTAGAGCAAAATGACCTATGATTTAGGAATATCAATTTGCTAATTGCATAGAGAATGTTTTGCAAAGGAGAAAGACTGCCTGAGTGTCTGTTTCTATCTGCACCTGTGATTTCATCCTAATGGGGAAGTCAAAGTGTGGAGGTTACCTATATTCATAGAGATCGACAACTCCTTTGTAAAGTGTTGTTA
Organism: Dromiciops gliroides; assembly: GCF_019393635.1. NCBI lineage: Eukaryota > Metazoa > Chordata > Mammalia > Microbiotheria > Microbiotheriidae > Dromiciops > Dromiciops gliroides. The sequence continues at coordinate 663,114,520 of NC_057862.1, forward strand.
TTGTCCTAGGCAAACCATGATTCTGGAGAAGATAAGCATGCTACCTCTTTCTGGAGAGTTGGTGGATATAATAAACAGAATGAGACTTAAATTTTTGTATTTGACCAGTGTAGAAATTATTTTGCTGGACTACATGTGTGTTTTACAAAGGTTTTACTTTGTGTTTTCTGTTCAGTGAGGGAGAGGGGAGAAAGGAGAAGAAAAAAGAATTGCTAAAAATAAAAGTAAAATTTTAAATAAAAGCTCTGTACTAATGGTCAAGAACATGCCCAGACCTCCTGAGATAGAATATAAAGTATAAACATAAGGCTTACATAAAGTATAAATATCAAGAAAATAAGTGGAAAAAGTAAATCCAAAGGAATTGAAGTGGTGGGCCAAATGGAGGAGAAGCTTTGAACATTTACACTTTCTTCCCATCCCCATCTACGACAGAGGGTGCTTTTTATCCACACAAGAGGAACTTGGGGAGGAGAACTAAAGTTGGTGGGAAGGCAGGATAGGAGCCTCAACCTTTTGAAGCCATGCAGTGGTCAGGGGGAGTGAAATTAAGAGACTGAGTTGGTCCTATCCATTTTACAGAGAAGGAAACTGAGGTTTAGGGAGAGGAAGCAACGTTGCAAGGATGACACTGAGCGTGTTAGAGCCAGGAATTCAAAAGATCAAATTGTTTCTCACCTTCTACTCCAAGACCAGAGGAGACCAAGACTAGTGGTTGAATTGGCATGCCAGTACTGCAGGGAAATCAAGATGGATTTCCCAGGTGAATCCCTAGAGGCATTAAGCATTCAGAGAAGTAAGATTATATAAAACCTTGTAGTGGTCTCTAATATTTTCCTTTGCATAACTTGGTTCTCCTAGGCTTAGTTTCAGTGTTAATTTGGGGGAAGAATCAAACTTCATTCTTGATTGTGTAGTTTAAGGCTTTCAGAATACAAGCAGTTTTAGGTTGACTCACAGAGATCCCTCTGTTATTTCACTGGGATCCAAGTACACAAAAATTGCATCTGGTATTTACATCATAAAATGATGAAAAAAACCAAGAGTGATTGGGCAGTTTTAGAATCTATTACTAATACCAAAAACATGTATACAGGTGTGTGTATAATATGTATATATATGTGCGTTTTTATATACACATGTGTATTTTCTATACTGTAACGATTGGAATGATGCCACCTGCTGGATACTTACTGTAGAAGAGTTCTGCCCATGAAGCGAAGGTCTTTGAGGGCAAGACCAGGAGTCTTTTCTATGGCGGGAGGAAGTGACGGGGACTAGTGGGAGGAGGAAGGAAGAGACTGGCGCTGACTCTGGGGCTCTTTCCTCTGGACTCTGGCGGAGAAGGGAGCTAGAAATGTGCTCTCCCTTTAATAGATAGGAATCTAGGCCTTTCTCTCTCTCTTTACCAAATTCTTATTCTCCTTAATAAATGCTTAAAAGTCTAACTCTTGCTAAAGCTTATAATTTATTGGCGACCACTCATTAGATATTTTAGACAGTTTAGCTAGAATTTTAGCCTTAACAATACACACATGTATATGTGTAAAATGTAGAGTTGTACAATATGTAGGACACGTACATAGATGCATGCATACATATATACATACATATCCTACAAGGAGATGGAGAGAGGGCAGTTCCTAGCCATGATGTTGTGCCCACTTACAACATTGTGTAAAACAGTTTGGAATAATTAGGGCCCAATGCATAATTCTTCAAATTCTATCATTTTTGTGGGAAAGCTGGGGCACTAATCCACTGTTGGTGGAGTTGTGAAAAGGTCCAACCATTCTGGAGAGGAATTTGGAACTAACTATGCCCAAAGGGCTATAGAACTGTGTTTACCCTTTGATCCAGCAATACCACTGCTAGGTTTATATCCCAAAGACATCCCCAAAAGAGAAAAAGACCTATTTATTTATTTAATTATTTTGTTTGTGGCACAATGAGGGTTAAGTGACTTGCCCAAGGTCACACAGCTAGTAAGTGTCAAGTGTCTGAGGCCAGATTTGAACTCAGGTCTTCCTGAATCCAGGGTCAGTGCTTTATCCACTGTGCCACCTAGATGCCCCCCAAATGAACTCTTAATAGAAATTTGTTTTTATTGGTCATATGCCTTAAAGAAGCTAATTTTTTTGTTGCAATTTTAACACGCTTCTCTTTTGGAAGGATGTTTTATTTTTTTTAATAGTATTTAATTTTTTTTTAATTACAAATAAAGAAAATTTTTAACATTCATTTTTTAAAAATTGAGTTCTAGATTTTTCTCCCACTCTCCCTTCTACTCCCATTTCCCCGCCCTAAGATGGCAAGCAATTTGATAGAGGTTATGTTTATGCAATCATGTAAAACATTTGCATATTAGTCATGTTGTGAAAGAAGAAAATTAGCCTGGGTCTTACGATTTGTACCTTTTGGGGGCAGCTAGGTGGCGCAGTGGATAAAGCACTGGCCTTGGATTCAGGAGCTCTTGAGTTCAAATCCAGCCTCAGACACTTGACACTTAACTAGCTGTGTGACCCTGGGTAAGTCACTTAACCCTCATTGCCCTGCAAAAACAAAAAACAACAAAAAAAAAGATTTGCACCTTTTACCCTTTTATGTTTTCTAGGATGTGTTCATAAATTTGAGGATTTCAGCCTGAACCTTGGAGTCATTTTGGGCGGGGAGGGCCGGGGCAATGAGGGTTAAGTGACTCGCCCAGGGTCACACAGCTAGTAAGTGTCCAGTGTCTGAGGACAGATTTGAACTCAGATCCTTCCGACTCTAGGGCCAGTGCCTTGTCCACTGTGCCACCTAGCTGCCCCCAAGAGTAATTTGTTCCTTAGGTATTCATAGAATCATTATTGAGAATCATCATTTTATCAGGCTCTACCAAGCGTGGAATTCTTTGTGTTTCAGTTCTTATATAAATGGGTGAAACAAAAAGAAAATAGCAAGAAAAAAGCTTCTTCGAGAGTCACAGCCATATTTCTAAGTGGTATGAGGGACCTGAGGCATTCAAAGATCATCATAAGAACAAAGCATTGTCTTTCTGTGGTGATGTCATTTGGGGAAACACTGGTGCCCACTGCTGCAAGGCCGTAGGTATTCTGGAACCGGGATCTGAGATTCTAATCATTAGCTGAATAGTTTGTAGGAAATAATAATCATTAAGAATGTAGTCTGTGCCCAAATGACTAACAAAAACAACAAAAAACATATGATTATCCCAATATATGCAGAAAACCCTTTTGACAAAATCCATTACCAATTCCTATTTAAAACACTAGAAACATATGAATAAATAGAGCATTTCTTAAAATGATAAGTAGTATCTGTCTAAAACCAAGAGCAATTATTATGTGTGATGGGGGTTCCCAGTAAAATCAGGGTTAAAGTGATGTGAGTGAGATTTGCCCTTACCCTTAAAGATAAGTGATTTAACTATGGTTTAATCAGTATTTAACCAGGGGGCGGCTAGCTGGCACAGTGGATAAAGCACCGGCCCTGGATTCAGGAGTTCCTGAGTTCAAATCCGACCTCAGACACTTAACACTTACTAGCTGTGTGACCCTGGGCAAGTCACTTAACCCCATTGCCCTGTTAAAAAAAAATCAGTATTTAACCCACAAGTCAGTTCTTTGACTAAAAGAATGTGACTTAAAGTGCTTTACCTATTTCTTTAGCAGCTGAAATTAATAGTAATATAACAAATAGGAATAGATATTATGTATTATGTTCTTATATATTGTGAACTTATCCCTTGGCCAACACAACATGTCCATTTGTAATATTATTAAATGGTCCATTAGGGACAAAAATAGTATCTCTATGCTGGAGGGACCAATCAGCATTGAAGGTTGTTTAATTTTAGTGAATTGCCCCAAATCGCCCCTACTTTTGTACATTTGGCTGACTGCCAGCCATAATGGGGCAAAATTAAGCTCATGTTTATGATTTTTGGGATGATGCCCATTTGTAAATGTACATTTTCTGTACTATTTGAAATAGACCCAGAAGAGAATATGGGCGGAGTTGTGTCTAAAATTAGTAGGGTATATAAGCATTTAAGCCTTGCTGGGGTATAAAAGCCACCAGATACCTAGGCTCGAGGTTCTTTGGCAGGCTCACCCCTGCCAGAGGCCGGCTTTATTGTGAGACAGGCACCTTTTCTCAATAAACCTATCTTTCTATGGCTTGGAGATTTCGCTGTTTTTCTTTCCTTCATCAGACTTAGAAATTTTCAGGACAGTGAAGATGTCCATGATCACCACCATTATTTAGTTTTGTTGTCGAAATGCATACTAACTATAGCAGTAAGACAAGAAACAGAAATTCAAGGGGTGAACATCAACAGAAAACAGAAGCACTGCTCTTAGAAGATGACACGATGGTAAACTTACATAATCAACCAAAGCTAGTTGAAACAATGAAGAACATTAGCAGAGTTGCAGTTTTTAAAATAAACACACATAATTCATCATTTCTACATACTACCAAGAAATCCAGCAGGAAGAGATGGAAAGAGAAATCTCATTTAAAATAACCTGCAGACAATGTAAAATACTAGAGAATCTACCTACTGTGGTAAAAAATGGAAGTTTTAGCTGAATCACTTGAGCGCGTGCTACTGAAGCAGCTTTTGAAGGACCGCCCTTTTGGGGAGGAGACCGAGAGGAACAGCAGTGCGCCTGCTGCTGCCCGGAGAGGTGGCCAAGCACGCTGCTTCCAGGAAGGCAGTTTAAAAACTGAGAGTGGAACGAAGTTGGCTTTCTCTCTGGCTTTGCAGCTTAGCCTGGGGGCACACTCCTTTGGTGCTTGGCAATTTTGGGATTTGGTGAGTTTTATAATGGAATATAGACTTAAGTTTAGATCTAAGATTATTCATTTGTATTTCTACTTTCCTATTTCCCTAATCGGTATCACCTTTTTGTTGTCTAATTAATTCCCAAACAATAAAAGCTAATCCCTCACTGATTAAAGCTCAGAGGCTTCTTTTTCTTAGTGGTCTGGGAGATATATAAGGGAGAAGTTAAAGGGAGAGTTTAATGCTCGTATATCCAATTTTAAATCTCATACTACCAAGACATACAAAGAACTATATGAAAATAATTACAAAACACTTTTCATGCAAATAAAGACAGATCTAAACAAGTGGATAAATCTACATTGCTCAAGGGTAGGCTAAGCCAATACAATAAAAATGATAATTCTAACTAAATTGATTTACTTATTCAGTGGCAAACTACCAAAGCCTTATTTTATGGAGCTAGAAAAATTAATAAGATTCATCTGGAAGAACAAAAGGTCAAGAATATTGAGGGAATCAGTGGAAAAAAATCTGAAGCAAGGCAGTTCCAGGTTTCCAACTATATTATAAATTACAATCTAGTAATAGCTAAGAAATTAGTGATAGATAAATGGAGTAAATTAGGTAGACAATACATAGTAGTAAGTGACCATAGTAGTCTAATATTTGATATGCCCAAAGATCTAAGTTCTTGGGGCAAGAACTCCTCATTTGACAATTTTTTGAGAAAAATAGAAAGTTTGGTAGAAACTAGGCATAGACCTACATCTCACACCATATAGTAAGATTAAGTGAAAGTGGACACAGAGGGGAATATCATAAGTAAATTAAAGGAGCATGAAAAAATGTATTGACCAAATCTATGGATAAAGGAAAAGGTTATGACCAGGAAAATTACAGGAAATAAAGGAATAATTTTGATCAGATGAAATTAAAATTTTTGTGTACAAACACACATGGATGCACACACACACAATGTGCAGTTAACATTAGAAAAAAGGAAACTGGAAAAATTTGCAAGTTTCTTTAATAAAGATCTGATTTCTTAAATATATAAGGAACTCAGGGCAGCTAGGTGGTGCAGTGGATAAAGCACCAGCCCTAGATTCAGGAGGACCTGAGTTCAAATTCAGTTTCAGACACTTAACACTAGCTGTGTGACCCTGGGCAAGTCACTTAACCCCCATTTGCCCGGAAAAAAATACAAAAACAAACAAACAAACCAAACCAAAAAAAAAAAAAAATATATATATATATATATATATATATATATATATATATATGGAACTAAGCCAAATTTATAAAAATAATGGCCATTCCCCCATTGTTTATTTTTTTTTCCTGTTTGTTTTGTTTTTGCAGGGCAATGAGGGTTAAGTAACTTGCCCAGGGTCACACAGCTAGTGTCAAGTGTATGAGGCTGAATTTGAACTCAGGTCCTCCTGAATCCAGGGCCAGTGCTTTATTCACTGTGCCACCTAGCTGCCCCTTCCCGATTGCTTATTAGTCAAAGGATAAGAACAGCTGTTTTCAGAAGAATAATTCAAAGCTATCAATGGTTATGGGGGGGGGATGCTTTAAATTAGGGAAATGCAAATGAAAACAACTCTGTAAAAAAAAAATAGGGACACTAATACACGGTTGCATTAGTTGGTCCAATCATTCTGGCGAACAATTTAGATCCATACCCAAAAGGCTATAAAACTCCATTCCCTTCCACCCAACAATACCACTACCAGGTCTGTATCCCAAAGAGATCATTAAAAAAAAAAAAAGGAAAAGGACCTACATGTACTAAAATATTTATTGAATCTCTTTTTATGGTGGCAAAAAATTAGAAATTATGGGGATGCCCATCAACTGGAGATTTGATCAACAAGTTCTGGTGTATGACTGTGATGTAATACTATTGTGCTCTAAGAAATGAGCAGCAGGCAGATTTCAGAAAAACTTAGTGAACAGAACCAGGAGTACCTTGTACACAGAAACAATAATAGTAAGGCTGATCGACTGAAAGACTTGGCTACTCTGATCAAGACAGTGATCCAAGACAATTCCAAATGAACAAGGCTATCCCCCTCCAGAAAGAGAACTGATGAACTCTTAATTTCTTTATTTGGGGTGGGAGGGTGTGGGATATGTTTTCCTTTTCAAAGTGGCTAATATAGAAATATGTTTTACATGATTTAAAATGTATAAATTTAAAATGTATAATTGGGGCAGTGGATAAAGCACCGGCCCTGGATTCAGGAGTACCTGAGTTCAAATCTGGCCTCAGACACTTGACACTTGCTAGCTGTGTGACCCTGGGCAAGTCACTTAACCCTCATTGCCCCGCAAAACAAACAAACAAACAAACAAATAAAATGTATAATTGACATCAAATTATGTGCCTTCTCAGGAGTTTGAGGGAGGTAGAGAATTTGGAACTCAAAATGTTTTTAAAAAATATTAAATTTTTTTCTTACATGTACTTGGGAAATATTTAATAAAATAAAAGTATTTAAAAACAAGGCAGCCAGGTGGTGCAGTGGATAGAGCACTGGGCTTGGAATCAAGAAGACTCATCTTCATGAATCAAATCCAGTCTCAGACACTGACTAGTTGTGTAATGCTGGCCAAGTGCCTTAACACTGTTTGCTTGTTTCTCATTTGTAAAATGAGATGGAGAAGGAAATGGGAAATCACTGCAGTAACTGACAAGAAAACCACAAATTAGGTCACAAAGAGCTGGACATGACTGGAACAACTGACCAACAAATATAACTACAAAACAGTAAAACTTAATTTTTTATATTTAGAGAAGAAAATAGTCTAGAATTAGATTAGTCCAATTAAATTATATTTGGTACTTCAGAATAACATTAATCTGTTGGCGAATTGCCCAGGCAACGAATATCCCACAAACATAGCTATATTTGTCACTTTAAAGGAGTCTGATAATGTACTTTCCTTCTCGATTCTCAACTATACAAAAATTTGTGTAGTATGGGCATTAAGTGTTATTTAAAGTTTCATGGAAGTCAACTGTAAATGTCAGAACCAGGAGTTACTTTTTTTACTTTGATAGTTCCTTTTTCACTTAGGTCCTTTTCCTTTACAGGGACCAGATTATTTAAAATTTCTATTAGGTTTTCTGTTAGTTTCAGTATTTTTCCATTGTGATTTTTTAATATTCTCATTTAAAAAAAACATAACTTTATATAGTGGGTACTGATAATTATTTTTATTCTGATTTTCTTGTTTCATCATGTTAATTATATATTTTATAGTTTTGCTTTTCCCCCTTTTAAAAAAATAAGTTGGGGCAGCTAGGTGGCACAGTGGATAGAGTACCAGTCCTGGATTCAGGAGTACCTGAGTTCAAATCCAGCCTCAGACACTTAACACTTACTAGCTGTGTGACCCTGGGCAAGTCACTTAACCCCAATTGCCTCACTAAAAAAAAAAAGTTGGCTAAAGCTTTATCAATTTTGTTAATTTTAAAAAATGTTTTCCCCATTATATGTAAAAAAAATTAACATTCATTTTTTAAAATTTAAATTCCCAATTTTTCCTTCCATCTCCTCACTCCCTCATTGAGACAGCAAGCAATTTGACATAGGTTTTTACATGTGCAGTCATGCAAAACATACTTCCATGTTAGTCATGTTGTAAAAGAAAACACAGCAAAAAAACCCAACAATAATAAGAAGAAAAATAAAGAAAAAATATACTTCAACCTGCATTCAGACTTCATCAGTTCTTTCTCTGGAGATGGATCCCATCTTTCATCATAAGTTCTTAAGAATTGTCTTGGCTCATTGTATTGCTGAGAATAGTCAATTGTCTTTCATAGTTGATCATCATTCAGTATTGCTGTTACTATATACAGTGATCTCCTGGTTCTGCTCACTTTACTCTGTCTCAGTTCACATACATCTTTCCAAGTTTTTTAAGAGCATCCTGCTCTTCATTTCTTACATCAGAGAGGCACTCTATCACAATCATATACAACAGCTTGTTCAGCCCTTCCCCAAATTCCCTCAATTTACAATTCCTTGCCACCACTAAAAGAGCTGGTATAAATATTTGTGTACAGATAGGTCCTTTTCCTTTTTGTTTTTTAATCTCTTTTGGGATACAGACCTAAAAGTAGTATTGCTGGGTCAAAGGGTAGGCATGATTTTATAGCCCCTTGCACATAGATCCAAATTGCTCTTCAGAATGGTTGAATCAGTTCATGACTTCACCAACAGTTAATTAGTATCTCAATTTTCCCACATCCCCTCCAATATTTGTCATTTTCTATTTCTGCCTTATCAGCCAATCTGATAGGTATGAGGTGGTAGCTCTAATTTGCACTTCTCTAATCAACAGTGATTTGGAGCATTTTTTTTCATATGACTATAGATAGCTTTGATTATCTGAAATCTGCCTGTCTAAAAGCTGCCTGTTTATATCCTTTGACCATTTATCAACTGAGGAATGGCTCTTATTTCTATGATTTACTCAGTTCTTCATATATGTTATTCCCTCTTTGAGCCAATTCTGATGAGAGTAAGGTTCACACATTCCCTCCAACCTCCGCAAGGTTCTCTCCATTGTAAAAGCTCTTTCAAGCCTCTTCTATGTCAGATAATTTCTACATCTCCCCTTCATCTTCTCCCAGTGCATTCCTCTTTCTTATCCCTTAATTTTTTTTAAAAGATCATCATCCCATCATATTCAACTCAGACCCGTGCCCTTTGGTTTTTTGTTTGTTTGGTTTTTTTAGTGAGTCATTTGGGGTTAAGTGACTTGCCCAGGGTCACACAGCTAGTAAGTGTTAAGTGTCTGGGGCCGGATTTGAACTCAGGTACTCCTGACTCCAGGGCTGGTGCTCTATCCACTGAGCCACCTAAGCAGCCCCGTCGTGCCCTTTGTCTGTATACACTCCTTCTAACTGCCCTAATACCGAGAAAGTTTTTAGGAGTTACAAGTATCATTTTGCCATGTGAAAATGTAAATAGTTTAACCTTATTGAGTCCCTTAAAATTTCTCTTTCCTGTTTACCTTTTTATGTTTCTCTTAGGTCTTATATCTGAAAGTCAGATTTTCTATTCAGCTCTTGTCTTTTCATCAGGAATACTTTAAAGTCCTCTACTTCATTGAATATCCACTCCCCCTGCCCCAAACCCAAGAATTATTTATACTCAGGTTTGCTGGGTAGGTGATTCTTGGTTTTAATCCTAGCTTTTTTGGCATGGAGCAGAAATTGTACTTATGTCTCAGCTCCTCATAAAGAGGCAAAGACATAGAGCACCAGCCCTGGAGTCAGGAGTACCTGAGTTCAAATCCGGCCTCAGACACTTAACACTTACTAGCTGTGTGACTCTGGGCAAGTCACTTAACCCAAATTGCCTCACTAAAAAAAATAAAATAAAATAAAATAAAGAGGCAAAGACCTACTCCTCTGTATGTGAGAAGGGGCATTGAAATGCCTCTTGTAGTTCTTGCTTTGGTCAGAGGTCACAAAAGGATTGAACTTCATTTTGACCTCAGGGCCACAGCTGAAGAAAAGATCATTATCCACCTGCAAAGAGAGAACTAATGAACTCCAACATTGATTGAAGCTTATACTTTTTTCATTTTTATTATATTTCTTGCTTTTTTTTTTCAAAATGGCTAATATGTTTTGCATGACTTCACAAGTATAATTAATGATATTGCTGGGGGGTGCTCCCTCATCCTACTTTGCACCTGATTTTTTTTTTTTTGTGGGGCAATGGGGGTTAAGTGACTTGCCCAGGGTCACACGGCTAGTAACTATCAACTGTCTGAGGCTGGATTTGAACTCAGGTACTCCGGAATCCAGGGTCGGTGCTTTATCCACTGTGCCACCTAGCCACCCCCTTTTTATAAAGGTTTTATTTCTTTTTTTATGTTTTTATTTTTTGGTGAGGCAATTGGGGTTAAGTGACTTGCCCAGGGTCAGACAGCTAGTAAGTGTCAAGTGTCTAGGGTTGGATTTTGAACTCAGGTCCTCCTGACTCCAGTGCTGATGCTCTATCTACTGCGCCACCTAGCTGCCCCCAGTCTCATCCTTCCTTAACCTGTACACCTTACCAGGATAACCAAAGTAGGACAGAGTAATCAGATAATAACCTGGGAAAATCAGGAAAAACAAGGATGGCAACAGTAACAACAATCAGGGATTTGCTGACTTTTCAAAATTACTTTAATTGTTTAATATGCATTTCTCATATGTAAGTTAGGGAAGCTACTTTAACTACATCCCAGATTTTTAGTATGTTGTCTCATTGTCCTTTCATTTAATGAAATTAACTATTGTATTTGTGACTTTTTTCTTTGATTAACAAATCTTAGGGTCAAGCATTTTAGTCCCCAATTAATAAAAATGTATTCATCAGTTGCCCTTTACTGAATATAACTTGTTGCATTGTAGTGTAGCAAAACATGTATCTAATATTTCTGCTTTTTTGTATTTTTGTTAGTTTTTTTTCCCCTTTCTTCAGTCAGTTTTTTAGTCATGCCCAACTCTTTGTGACCCCAGTTAGGGTTTTCCTAACAGAGATACTGGAGTGGTTTGCCATTTCCTTCTCCAGCTCATTTTACAGAGGAGAGAGACAAATAGGGTTAAATGACTTGTCTAAGATAAAAAAGCCAGTAAGTGTTTGAGGTCAGATTTGAACTTAGGTCTCCCTGACTCCAGGCTCAGCACTCTACAATCCACTAAACCACCTAACTGCTACATTTAATTTTTGTAAAGGGACAATGAGTGCTATTTATATGTATGCTCATTTGTATTTCCATTCAGTTATTGTCAGAGATTTAATACATCTAAATTACCCAATTAAAAAAAATAAAATGTTATTCATGTCTTTTACTTCTTTATTGTTCATTTTTGCTAATTTGTTTCTGACAAAGGTACATAGAAGTAATCAAGTCTTACAGTTTTTCCAGGACCATATGATTATTCTTTCTTATCTGGTCTTGCTTCTATCATCTATACTTTTTTTTCAGTTTAAGTTGGTTTATATATTCAATATGGATAGACTTTGGTATATCCAGAAAATACTCAGTTTTCTACTTAATTGGAATAGCATTTCATTCCTGAGTTTCGCTCATCCCTTCAGCACTGACTTCCCTCTAAAGTATTTTACTCCATGGGGACATACCTCTGAATCAAGGCAAATTTGCTTCTCAAAATAGACAATATAGTCAAATTACAATTTTTTCGTAGTTTAATTTGAAAGTAAAAGATTTTATAATATCAAGGTATAAATTCTACTCTCCAGTTATTTGATGTTAAAATACATCCAAATACTAGCAAAGATTTGGATCAATTTAACATTAATGTGCTTTATAATATAAAAATTATAGCTTAAGCATTTTTCACTCAATATTAAAATTTTTTCTAAGGCCCACATGCAGTTTTATATTCTTCCAAAACCCTTTTTAGAATATAATTTTTCTCATTCATATGAAACATCACACCGCCTATGTCGTTAGAGTAAAAGATACAATGAAATTTTCCTTCAGCAATCTGATATACCTGGATTACATTAGGGAAAGTTTATTGGGGAAAAAAAACAACCTATGTTAATCATTGTTTAAAACAAATGAAGAGGAGTAAAAGGGGTTAACTTATTTCTAAAAATCACTTAATGTAAGAAAGTAACCAGATTTTTGCTTGCTTTTGGGAGGGGGGATAAATCTTTTAGCAGATGAAAGAACACCCCACAATTCTTTGGGGGAAAAATTTCCCTGACCTAGGGAAACAATAAAGAATTAAATACATGTCTGTCACATAAGAGATAAGTAAATTCTTGTATTCTTTAATTTCCATATGTGTGATAGTCATGCACTATTACTAGAAAAGGATGTCAGGAGTGTTTATAAAGACAACATATTTTCAATCATTTTGTCTATCTTATCAAAAATTAATATCCATGTCCAGATTGAATCATACTCTACTTTTTTTTTTTGTTTTGTTTTTTGAGGTTTTTCCCTTTTGTCCTCATTCTTCTTTCATGACTAATGCAGAAATATGTTTAATGTGATTATACATATATAACCTATATTGGACTGCTTGATGTCTTGGGGAGAGGGGAGAGGAGGGAAGGAGAAAAATTTGGAACTAGAAATCTTATAAAAACAAATGATGAAAACTATCTCTACATGTAACTAGAAAATACTTTTATGATAAAAAATAAAAATACATGGTAAAAGTATGAAGTTGTGATATAAAACACATTTAACAGAATACATTTTGTAAATCTGACAGTTTAAGTTCCATGGTGCTATTTTTTGCTCAAGGAATAGGTATTTCCATAGGCAATAAATTTTGCCTCTTCTTTGTTTTTCAAAGTAATATCTCAGAAGAGTAAAGGAAGAGAGATGCCCTTTCCTTCTTTCTGAATTCTTCCTCTTCTCCTCTTTGCAGATGTGGTAGATTATATTTGTGGAAGATGTCTTATACTGAGTTGGTAAATACAATAGATTTGTTGAACTCTTTTTTCTCTATTTTTTGTCATAAGGGATGATTCTTTGAATAGGGAAGGAGGAAGACTATATTTGGAAAGAAAAAGATAATATAAAAACAAACATCAGTAATACTTAAAAAGGCAACTTAGAATTTTGTCACAAAATAAAAGCAACTTCACTGGGCATCTAGGTGGTGCAGTGGATAAAGACCTGAGTTTAAATCCAGTTTCAGACACTTAGCTGTGTGACCCTGGGCAAGTCACTTAACCCTGTTTGCCTCAGTCTCCACCTCTCTAAAATAAGATGGGGAAGGAAATGGCAAACCACTCCAGTATCTTTAACAAGAAAACCCTAAATGGGGTCACTAAGATTTGAACACGACTGAGCAACAACATGCACATACAGTTTGCTGATTCTTTCTCTTCCCTTTTTTTGAAAATTTGGACATTTCTGTTTCTTCTGTTGTTTATCTCCTTCTGTTCATGATCTTGCATATATTACAGTCCATGACTCAGCAATCCCATCTGCCAATTCTTTCAATGCTAAGAGATAAAGATGGGGAAGCTAGGTAGTGCAGTGGATAAGAGTTCTGAGTATGAAGTCAAAGGCCTGAGTTCAAATTCATCTTCAAGTACTTGCTGGCTGTGTGATCCTGGTCAGTCACTTCACCTTGGTCCCCACATCTATAAAATGGGGACTATACCAGCACCTGCTGCCCAGGTTGTCGGGAGGACCACAGGAGAGAATCCCTGTAAAGCACTGGGCATACACAGGCCCATGTCCCCCATCGTCCAGGCCAGATGACCTGCATCCTCCAAGCCCAGCCAGACAGTCCCCAGAGCAGAGAAAACAGAAGCCCAGAAGGGATGGAGAGGCTCTGCCTTGCGGTCCTGGTCACTTCTCCTGCCACCGACCCCCAAACAGGGCCGGCGCCCCCTTGACGTCTCCTGGCTGCCCTGTGCCCACTCGTGTCCTGCTCCTCCGGCTCGCCCAGCCTCCATCTCCTCCACGTGTCTCTGGCAGCCCCGGGGAGGGGAGCGAGCACCACAGACATCTCCCTGACACCTGCGGGTTTTCTTCCTGGGACCCAGCGCTTCCCTTGGCGACCTTCTCCTGGGCCTGGGGAAGGTCCCTGCATACAGGAAGCGTCTAATAAGAGCTGGTGGACTGCTGCTCATTGGCTGCAGTAGGAAGCAGGGGACCGGCTGGAGAGGGCGGGGACGGATTAGGTTTAGAGGAGCCCCCAGGGCCCCTCCCCCCCAGTTCTGGGACTCCTAGAGTCGTGACTGCCAGTAGGCATTGGATCTATGAAGACCAGACAAGAGATAAGGGGAGCAGCAGGGGGCGGGGCGCCAGGTCAGGGGGCGGGGCTTCAAGGCAGAAAGGGCAGGGAAGGGCGGGGCAGGAAGGTTGGGCAGGACTGCATGCCAAGGGGGGAGGGGCCCGACTCCAGGCATGCGCAGAAGTAGCCAAAGCTTCCAGACTACGATTCCCAGAAGGCCTTGTTCACAGCAGGAGCACTTTTCTAAGGGAGGGTGAAATTTCCCTCTGAAGTCACTTACACCTGCTCTTTCTCCTTCTTTTCCTTGTTTTGTTGTGGCAGTTTTCTCTCCTGAGCCGACCAGGGACTGGGCGCGCGGGAACCGACAGCGGGGCCAGGCCCAGCCGGAAGCAGCTTCCCTGATGCTGCTGCTGCTCCGGGCTCTCCTCCTCCTGAAAGTGTCCTGTTTGTCCCGAAGTCAGCGGCCCCTCCCGAGGAGAAGGGGCCATTTCCTTTGGGTCCTCTCCCCCCAGCACTCCCCACCCCCCCAGTGGAGAAGCGGGGGATGTCCAGCCTGACCCCCGCGCTCACGCCCTCCTTTGCTACCCAGGACCTGTGCCCCGTGGGAGGGAGCCCGAGGAGGAGGGGATGGCTCAGGTGCTGCCGGCTCGGGCTGGACAGGTGAGTGGGGGGGCGTCCTTCCTGACCTGTCTTAGCCCAGAGACCCTGGGGGAGTTCCTTTCTCATATGCTATAAGGCTAGAACTTGGGGCCATCAGAGAATCATATAGAGCTAAAAAATATAGAGAGCAACTATTTATCTTCTTCCCACAAAAAAATTATCTTACATTTAGTTTGGTTTTTTTTAACGTTTATTTTTAAATTTTGAGTTCCAAATTATTTGCCTTCCAGTTTTCCCAGAAAGTTTTGCTAATAGTGAGTTTTCTCCAAAAATTTGGATTTTTATCAAACACTGAATTACTATGATCATTTACTCTTTATATTTTGTACCTAATCTGTTCCATTGATCCACCAATATATTTCTTTGCCAGTACCAGATTATTTTGATGATTACTGTGTGTAATTTAAAATTCTAAATGTGAGTTCTAATCTGTCCCCCCCCCCAGTTTTGGGGGGAAATTGACTAAAATCACTGATAAATGAGTTTAGGTTTTTAGGATTTTTTAAGGGTTTATTGAAATATAGTAAAAGAAAGAGAAAGATTGAGAACAGATTTCCTATAACCTGGCAATCCTAACATTCCTAATCTCCCATTTCTCAAATTCTCTGCCACCATGTGATGTCTGGGGCAGGGCCAAAGAGGCCAAGCTCTCTCACCAGTGTCTGCTTCTTCCTTCCTTTTCCCCTCCCAGAAATGGGAGGTTCTTCAAGCTGATTGGCTAGTGTCATTAAAATTCATCGGTTCACTTGACTGGAAGGTGGTCGAGGTTCAAAGTTGTTAGCTTCTGAGAACAGTTACTTTCTTAAGTACCATTAAGTACCAGCCGGATGTGTTCACAATCTAGTAAACCAGTAATCCAGTCAGCAGTCAGTTACCTTATCCAATTCAATCAGTTTAAACCAGTCTCCAGGTGGGCCCCTGAGTATCTGCTAAATCTCATCTATTACATGCCATTATCTTGACACAACTGCTTTTTAATAGAGTTTGAAATCTGTTTCTGTTAAGCTTTATTCCTTCACATTTTAAAATTTATTCTCTTTTTATTATTGACATTTTGTTTTTCCAGATGAGTTTTATTATTTTTTCTGTCTCTATAAAAAATTATTTGGAAGTTTGAATGGCACAGTACCAAATAAGTAAATTTAGACAGAATGTCATTTTTGTTATGTTGGGTTTAGCTTACCCATGAGCAATTAATAGTTCTCCAGTTGTTTAGACTTGTCTTTTTCTGTGTTTACAGTGTTATGTAATTATATTCATATGGTTCCTAGGTATGTCTGGGTAGATAGACTCCCTAGTATTTTATACTGTCTGCAGTTATTATAAATGGAATTTCTTTTTTTTACTGCTGGACTTTGTTGGTAACATATAGCAATGCTGATGAATATGTAGGTTTATTTTATATCTTGCGACTTTGCTAAAGTTCATTGTTTAAGCTTGTTTTCAAACTTATTTTTAGGGTTCTCCCACATAGACCTTCATATTATGCACAAAGTGTTATAGTTTTGTTTCCTTGTTGCCTTATTCTTCTTGTCTTATTACCATAGCCAGCATTTCTAGTACAATAATGAATAAAAGTCTTGATAATGGCCATCCCTGCTTCAACTCTGAGCTCATTGGGAAGATTTCTAGTTTAGCCCCATTACAGATAATGCCTGCCCTTGGTTTATGATAGACACCACTTAGCATTTTAGGAAAAGCTCCATTTATTCCTATGCTTTGTAATGTTTTTAGTTGCAATGGGTGTTGTATTTATTGCCCTCAAGCCAACTAAGCTTGTCTTCTTGAGTTCCCATATTTTCCATAAACACTGGACCTGGGCTATGCAGAAAACCCTGAATGAGTCCAGAAGAACACACATACTTCACCTCCCCCCACACCCCTCCCCAATATAATTTGTTATTCCCACCTTTAGCTGGATTCAGTGTGTTCTTGAGGGTCAAACTGCTGCAAGACAGGCACCAGTCTAAAAGACTGATAAACTGTTTATGCCGCTGGGACCCTTGTAGATGAGCAGACCATCATATCTTCACAATCTAGAAGTTCCCAAGGGAAAAGAATGCAGTACAGCCAAGATTAGAAGGAAAGCAGAAAGCTGAGAAACAATTTTTATAGCCATTGTTTCTGATAGAGGCCTTATTTCTAAAATATAGAGAGGACTGAATCAAATTTACAAGACTACAAGTCATTCCTCAGTTAAGAAATGGTCAAGGGATGTGAACAGGCAGTTTTCAGATGAAGAAATCCAGGCTATTTATTGACATATGAAAAAATGTTCTAGATCACTGTTGATTAGATAAAAACCACCTCACACCTAGCAGATTGGCTAATATGACAAAAAAGGAAAGTAATAAATGTTGGAGAAGATGTGGAAAATTGGAACATTAATACATTGTTGCTGGAGTTGTGAACTGATCCAGCCATTTGGAACTATGTCCAAAAGGCAATGGGGCCATGCATACCCTTTGATCCAGAAATACCACTACTAGGTCTGTATCCCAAAGAGATCATAAAAAAGGCAAAAGGACCCACATGTACAAAAATATTTATAGCTTATTTTTTTATGTGGTGGCAAAGAATTGGAAATTGAGGGGATGCCTGTCAGTTGGGGAATGGCTGAACCAGTTGTGGTATATGAATGTAATGGAATACTATTGTGCTGTAAGAAGTGATGAGCTGGCAGATTTCAGAAAAACTTGGAAAGACTTAAGTGGACTGATGCTGAGTAAAGGCAGTAGAACTAGGAGAACATTGTACATGGTAAAAGCAAATTTGTTATGATGATGAGCTGTGATAGACTTGGCTGTTCTCAGCAACTCAGTGATCTAAGACAGTTCCAAAGGACTCATGATGGATGCTCTCCACATCTAGAAAAAGAACTATGGGATCTGAATGCAGATTGAACCTTACTATTTTTACTTTTGTTGTTGTTTTTTTCTTTCTCAAGGTTTTTCTCTTTTGTTTGATTCTTCTTTCATAACATGGCAAATGTGGAAATATGTTCAGTGATTGTACATACATAACATATCAGATTGCTAGCTGGCATTGGGAGGGGTGTGGGAAGGGAGGGAGAAAAATTTGGAACTCAAAATCTTATAAAAACAAATGTTGAAAACTATCATTACATGTAACTGAAAAAAATACTGTTAAGAGGTTTAAAAACCCAACTTTTACAATGTTAATATGCATTTTAAACAGATCATTGAAATCCTAAATTGATTACTTTGAAGGCTATGATATAAAAGCCCTGATCTTACAAGACAAAAAACTTATTCTTGCAGTTTTAAGCACATTTTGCTGATATCAGATATGGGGTGTCTCATCAAGGAAACACTCTGTGTTCCTCAAAGAAACAAAAGTGGGGGATGTGGTAAAATAGTGGAATTTGGCAGAGGCCCAGGGGTCTGACCTGATTGATTTAGTAGTGTTTGAATTGGGTGTGAATGAGAAACTACTAAGTACCCACTTAAGGTGATTAGATTTTGAGCCACACCCGGCCTTGCCCTGTTAAACCTAGTTTAAACTTGGCCAGCCCTGAGAGGGAGTGTCCTCAGAGGCTGTGGACTGTGTCATCACCAGAGGATAGGTCTCAGCCACACAACTTGAAGGATCTCCCCTTTGGGGGAGGGAGAAAAAAGGTAGGAAAAGGGTCCCTCCACAGGAAGTGGCTCTCTCTCTGGCCTTGGAGAAGCTAGCGCTTTATTTACTGAGCCACCTAGATGCCCCCTTTAATTGTATTTTTATTTGTGTATAATGCTCTGTTGGCTCTGCTTATTTCACACTGATCAGTTAATACATATTTTCTAGTGCTTTTTAGGATTACTCATACTTGTCATTTTGTACTGTTTAATAAGTCTGTTGTATCCCTGTGCTGCTTTTTGCAGCCATTCTTTATGGGTGATAATTCAACATGTTTCCAGTTTTTTTGCTGTCCCCAAAGGGTACTCTTATAAATGTTTTTCTATAAAAGCTCAGTTGTGGTCTTGATCTGATTGTAGAGAAAGGGACAGGCAACATGGTACAATGAAAATAGCTCTGGATTTAGATTTAGAAGGACCTGGGCCTAGAGACAAATAAAAACCAAAAAGACAGAGTTTCTGGGGGATTAATAATCAATTTATGGGGCAGCTAGGTGGCGAAGTGGATAGAGCACCGGCCCTGGATTCAGGAGGACCTGAGTTCAAATCTGGCCTCAGACACTTAACACTTACTAACTGTGTGACCCTGGGCAAGTCACTTAACCCCAATTGCCCTGCAAAAAAAAAATCAATTTTTTAGTAAGGCTGGCCAGCAGTCAATAAATTGATTGTCAGTGGTTTGTCTCAATCATAGACCCCAAGGGAAACCCTGAAATGCCTCAAATTCCACTGACAAGTGAAAATCAACCTTGACTTGTGGACATTTAATGAGGAGGTAGGCTAAAAGTTTTCATCTCCTCCTCCTGAGAACAAAGGTTGATTATGAGACTCAGCCTCCAGCAATCTGGGCAAGGGAAACTGTTTCCATCTGGACCACTCCAGCTGCCTTGTTCCTTTTTGAGCTGGGTCATTCTAAATTCTAGTGGAGGAGATCAAGGACAGGGCTTCCTTTCCCTGGTGAAAGGACTCACTTAGACTGGATTTTGTTTATATTCTAAACAGAAATTAAGTCTCCTAGTTGGGTGATGTACTTACCAAAATCATGATCCTTGAGGGCTAGGAGCAATTTCATCAATCAGCCATGCCCTTGAGAGAGTGACAGACTTTAACAGGAATCCCAGGGCCTTTAAAGAAAATGAAGGGGAAAAGGTAAATCATAATTAATAATTCGTTATTCATCTAACAGTATAATATCAATTTCTCAGCTCAAAGTGTAGACCTGCAGTTTACTCCCATTTTGACCTTAATATTATGCTCAGTTTTGCTGAGTAGGTGATTCTTGGTTGTAATCCCAATTCCTTTGGCCTCTGGAATATCATATTCCATGCCCTCCGGTCATTTAATGTAGAAGCTGCTAGATCTTGTGCTATCCTGACTGGGGCTCCACAGTACTTGAATTCTTTCTTTTTGGCAACTTGCAATATTTTTTCCTTGACCTGAGAGCTCTGGAATTTGGCTATAATATTCCTGGGAGTTTTCCTTTTGGGATCTTTTTCAGGAGGTGATTAGTGGATTCTTTCAATTTCTATTTTATCTTCTGCTTCTAGAATATCAGGGCAATTTCCCCTGAGAATATCTTCGAAGATGATGTCTAAGCTCTTTCCTTGATCATGGTTTTCAGGTAGACCAATAATTTTCAAATTATCTCTCCAGGACCTATTTTCCAGGTCAGCAGTTTTTCCCAGAAGATATTTCACATTGCCCTCTATTTTTTATTCATTTGGATTTGCTTTATTGTGTCTTGGTTTCTCTTAAAGTCACTGGCTTCCATTTGTTCAGTCCTAATTCTTAGGCGATTATTTTCAGCAGAGAGCTTTTGTACCTCCTTTTCCATTTGGCCAATTTGACTTTTCAAGCTGCTGACTTTTTTCTCATGTCTTTCCTGCATCATCCTCATTTCTCTTTCCATTTTTTCCTCTACCTCTTTAACTTTATCTTCAAAGTCCTTTTTGAGTGCCTCTATGGCCTGAGACCAATTCATATTTTTCTTGGAAGCTTTAGGTATAGGGGCCCTGATGCTGACATCTTCTGAGGGTGCACCTTGATCTTCCTTGTCACTAAAGAAACTTTCTATGGTCCTCACCTTTGTCTGTCTGCTCATCTTGCCTTTCTTTTACTTGACTTTTAGCTCCTTAAAGTGGGGCACAGTTTCCAGGCTGCAGTATCCCAAGCTTCAGAAGTCCCAGGTGGTATGATTTAAGGAGGATCACATTCTTCACCTGCTTGGCCTGTTCCCTGGTCCCAAGCTAACCCCAGACCAACTTGCTAATCAACCAGCTTTGTGTGTTGTGGTTGTCAACTCTGACGAGCCTGTGCCCCTTCCCCACCTGGGCCACTGCTACTCAAGCCTACCTCCTGGTTCCCAGCAGGGGTGAAAAACCCACGTTCTACCTCAGCACCAGCATAGACCCCTGTAGTCTCCCCCCTGCCCAGGGCTCAGCCCTCTCACCAGACTGTGAGCTTAGTTCCAGATGACACTGGTGCTTCAGCTGATTCAGAGGCTGTGGGGATCTCCTTCTCTGGTGAAGCCTTCTTGGGACTGGATCTGTGTCAGGGTGACTGTGGGGTTGGGCTGCACTCCTGTCTCAGCACAGCAGCTCCTTCCTTCTGACTTTCCAAGCTGTTCTTGGTTAGAAGATGATTTCAGCATATTCTTCTGTGGGTTTTGCTGCTCCAGGCATTGTCCTATGGCATTATTTAGTTGTTTTTTAGAGCGATTGTGTCATGAGTTAGAGAGCTCACTGCCTTTCCTCCGCCATCTTTTCTCTGCCCCCGTAACATTTGTTTACATAGTGTTTCAGATAGGCTATGGCAGTCCCTTGTGCTTACCCTTGCTGTTATGGATCCAGAAGCACTGAGCACAGTTGTGTTCATTTCAGAGCATCACATTTTAAGAAGCACAGTCAGTGATGGGATGAGGAGAGGAAGACTGCTACTCTAGTACTGAGGAGATCAGTCTGATTGGTTGAAGGGACTGTAGATGTGGATGTGAATGTTTATCCTGGAAGAGAAGTCTTAGTGATTTTCAGGTATTTCATTTTCCCTCTTTTGCTGCATCAAGTAGAAAAAGAATTTGGCATACTACAGCTTCAGCTCAGAGGGTAGCAAATAGGATCCCTATTTGCACATTGTAAAGAACAGAAAAACAAAAAAACACATTTAAAACTGATTGTCACTGGATGCATTAACAGTAGTAAACATTAATTAAGCACCTGCATACCAGGCACTGTGCTAAGTGCTGTATTATATAAAGGGGGGGGATTGTAATATTATATATGGAGAGAGAGAGAGAGAGAGAGAGTGTTTGAGTATGAGTTATATTTTGAAGAACTCTCACTGTTTAATTTGATCATTGACAATGCCATGCTAAGGATTAGTAAAAATCCAGCAGTTCAACAGCTAAAAAAGTGGGTCCAGAGACAACCAGAGTCTAACCCAGAGTCCAGTTTTCCTGATGACATCTTACCAATCCAGGAAGACAAGATCTCAAAGACTTTAAATGAACAGTTTTGTTTTGTCGTTTTTCTTTCTCCCTTCTGTTATTATATATACCATTTGTAACATGTATTACAAAAGGGTGCTTAGAAAACATTTTGCTTTTTTGTTTTTTGGTTTTGTTTTTGCTTTTTTTTTTAAACTCAATTTTGTAAACTAAGTGAATTTTCAAAGACATTTTAAGTATATGCTGTGGGGCCATTGGGTCTCAGAAGCTATCACAATTTCTTTTGAGAGAACCACGAGTTTGATGAGTTTGTTTATGGGATTATGTTTTTTTAAAAAGGGTTATTGAAACCTATTGCTTGATTTATCAATGAACATATTGAATATTGAGTCTTGCTGATTGAAGTTTTTTTCTTTTTGATGATCACTTTAAGTATCTGTTATTGTCATACTAGATAGAGAATTCATGTACAAGATGATGTGTTTATTTGCTCAAAGAAGATTATGTAATGTCTAATTATCAGCCATTTACATTCATTTATCATTTATATGTCATTGTGCCTGTGTACTCTAGTGATTATAACTTTTATACTCTTTATTAGCAATATTGTGATGTGACATTTTTTCATAAAAATGTGGAAAGAGAAAAAAAGGATGTGACCATATTAGACCACGTGGTCAGAGAGACGCTAAGACAGCTCCCTCTGCTGGAGATGACCTGAGTTCAGAAACAGATTTTAACCAATCTATAGAATCAGATCAGCAGATCCAAACTGGAGAGAAACCTTATGAATGTAATCAGTGTGGAAAGACTTTCACACGCAGCTCTGTTCTTGTTAGACATCAGGGAATCCACACTGGAGAGAAATATTATGAACGTAATCAATGTGGAAAGATTGTCTGAACAAAATCTAATCTTGCCATCCATCAGAAAATCCACACTAGAGAGGAACCTTATGAATGTAATCAGTGTGGAAAGGCTTTCACACACAGCTTCACTCTTTTTGCAAATCAGAGAACTCTCCCCATATTAAATTTGGACCCTACAGTTCTGAGGATGCAAAGGAAGGCAAAAATAGCTCCTGCCCTCAAGGAGCTTGTAGCCTGAAAAGAGAAATTCTTAAAGTGTTTGATATGCATAAAGCTCTATACTGGACTACAAATAAATAAATGAAATAATCCCTATTGGCAAAGACTTTACATTTGAACTTCATAACAGTTAGAGTTATACCTGGGTAACCCAAATATTTTTGGTGTTTCAGGAATCAGTGACATTCCAGGATGTGGCTGTGGAATTCACCCAGGAGGAGTGGGCACATTTGAACCCATCTCAGAAAAAGTTGTACAGGGACGTGATGCTGGAGAACTATAGGAACCTGGTCTCTTTGGGTAAGAACAGCTGCTCCTTGAGAATCTTGATATATACTATGGAGACATTCAAAATTTCAAGAGTTATCCTTTGGCATACAAAAGGAAGGTATTCCTAATCCTTTTTAAGCCTAGACATAGGTACTTGTGCTGTTTCAAAGAAAAGGTTCTTTGCTTAGTATAAATGGAAACTGACATCTTGATTTTTTTTTTTGTCCTTAAGAATGTATCTTGAGGCAGCTAGGTGGCACAGTGGATAGAGCACTGGCTCTGGAGTCAGGAGTACCTGAGTTCAAATCTAGCATCAGACACTTAACATTTACTAGCTGTGTGACCCTGGGCAAGTCACTTAACCCCAATTGCCTCACTTAAAAAAAAAATGTATCTTCCGGACAGAGAAAGAATTTAGGCCAAAGAAGATATTGAGATCAATACAAACTATAAAATAGATCATTTTGATTATAAGGTTTTGCACAAACAAAACCAATACAAACAAATTTATAAGGAAAGCAGAAAACTGGGAAAGAATTTTTGAAACAAGTATCTCTGGGGGAAGCTAGGTGGCACAGTGGATAAAGTACCGGCCCTGGATTCAGGAGAACCTGAGTTCAAATATGGCCTCAGACACTTGACACTTACTAGCTCTGTGACCCTGGGCAAGCCACTTAACCCTCATTGCCCCACAAAAAAAAAAAAAAGAAAGAAAAGAAAAGAAAAAGAAACAAGTATCTCTGATAAAGGCCTAATTTCTTAAATATAGAGAGAAGTGAGGCAAATGTATAAAAATACAAGTCATTCCTATTAAATTTTTTTTTTTTCGGGGCAATGGGGGTTAAGTGACTTGCCCACAGTCACACAGCTAGTAAGTGTCAAGTTTCTGAGACCAGATTTGAACTCAGGTACTCCTGAATCCAGGGCCGGTGCTTTATCCACTGTGCCACCTAGCCGCCCCACAAGTCATTCCTTAATTGATAAATGGCCAAAAGATATGAACAGGCAGTTTTCAGGCAAATAAATCAAAGCTATCTATAGTCATATGAAAAAAAAATGCTCTAAATTACTATTGATCAGAGAATTGCAAATTAAAACAACTCTGAAATATCACCTTGCACCTTTCAGAGTGGCAGGTATAACAAAAAAGGGAAACGTTGCATGGTGATAGGGTTGTGGGAAAACTGGGACACTAATTCACTGTTGGTGGAGTTGTGAACTGATCCAGCCATTCTGGAGAGCAATTTGGAACTATGCCCAAAGAGCTATAAAACTGTGCATATCCTTTGATCCAGCCAATACCACTGCTAGGGTTATCTTCCAAAGACATCCCAAAAAAGAGAAAAAGACCTTTGTGTACAAAAATATTTGTCAGCTCTTTTTGTGGTGGCTAAGAATTGGGAGATCAAAGGAATGCCCATCAGTGTGGTATATGACTGTAATAGAATATTATTGTGTTATAAGAAATGACAAGTAGGATGATTTCAGAAAAACCTATAAAGACACATGAATTGATGTGTGGTCAAGTGAGCAAAACCAAGAGAATATTGTACACATTGACAGCAATATTATTTCATGAAAAACCGTGAATGAGTTAACTACTCTCGGCAATAAAATGATCCCAGACAATTCCAAAGAACTAACGAGGAAGCACACTATCTACCTCCAAAGAAAAAACTGAAATGGATCGAACACAGACTGAAGCAGGCTGTTTTTCACTTTAATTTCTTGTAGTCTATTCAAGCTTTTTTATACAAAATGACTGACATGGTAGTATTTTACATAACTGCACATTTATAACCTATATCTGACTGCTTACCACGTCAGGGAGAGAAGGAGAGAATTTGGAACTCAAAACTTTAAATAAAAATATCATTCCTCACCCCCACTCCCAAAAACATACCTCTCTGTTGCTAATCAGAGATTAAGTCCTATTCTGTAACCAATTCCCCCATAATGTATATTCTTCAGTGGTCCTTTGTTGTATCTCGGATTTATCCTAGCATATCTGCTTTTTCCCCCCAAAGAGAACTTGAACTAGTTTTGAATTTTTTTATTAATTTGTAAGGGTGCTCTGTAATAAATGTGATTTCTTTTCTTCCCCCTTCATTTAAAAAAAAACTCCCTAACTCTCAATCCAACCAGCCCATTTAACCCTCCTTGGTTGAAAAAAAAAATCTCAGAGAGAATTAACATAAACAGTGCCCTTGATGGTATAAGATGCACCCTGCATTCCTATTTCCCCCCCTTCTACTAATAGTTGTGAGAAGTATTTCATCTGTCTGTTCTATGATAAAATTCTGAGATTACTGTTAACCCTTTTTCCTTTTCAATGAACAGGATTTGCACTTTCCAAACCAGATGTGATCTACCAGTTGGAAAGAAAGGAAGCCTCTTGGTTGCCAGAGCCAAATATTCTAAGAAGCATCTGTCCAGGTGACTACATAAAAACGAAGCTGATAGGTCATTGCAAAATACAGCTCTGTTGGCCTGTGAAAGAGCTGTGACTTAAAATTCATATTTTAACTCAAGTAGTTACTTTTTTATGCATGTCTTTATCACATATACCTCTACTCTCAAAGAACATTGTTGCCTCAATACAGGAGTCACATTTCTCTTCCATTCCTTGAAGATTATCTTAACTAGGCATTCTCCTGCCTCACTTCCATCAATTCATCTTCCCTTTTAAAATAAGCACATTACTTAAATATTAACAATATGCTCTTTTTGTTTCTCTGTCATTGTCTAATGTTTTCTTTTGTGTTCTTTTAATGATAAGGTTTCTTTGCTTCTTTCTTTTAAAATATTTAATCATAAACCAATTTGCCTTTCTTCAGTCTTTGATTTTGTTATTCTCTTTTTATGCTTTGAAATTATGTTCATAAAGGCATAATATTATATTCATGTGAGAGGCTATAATCCTATCACTGGACCTATTGGTTTTCAGCATTTTGCTACATCACAAAAAGCTGCTGTGAAAATTTTTTGGGGAGAGATCTTTCTTTGCTCTCAATAACATTTTGAGAATGTAGACTTAATCATGGAACCATTAAATGAAAGCATTTGAAGTTTTGTGACTATAAATGGCTGTGATGCTTTTCAGAAAAATGGCAACAACAGCTTCATAAATACCTTTCAACATAACTGCCAAAATTTTGTTATTTTAAAGTGTCTTTGCTAATCTGATTGCTATTTGGTGATATCTCTAAATTATTTTCATTTTTAGTTCCTTAATTATCAGACTTTGAGTAATGTTTCAGGTATTATTAATTCCTTTTTATAAAATACCTGTGTGTCTCAATCATTTACCTTTTTGGAATTGGATCTTACCCTTAGAATTTTGAATCAGTTCCTTACTATGTAGATGTTACATATTTAGCAGAAGTTTATGGCAACGATTGTCTGATAGGTTCCCTTTTCCTCAAATATCTTCTTTATTCTGTTTACTTTATGTTTCTATCTCCTCCTCACTCTAAACTCAGTGATCCTCCATTTTCTTTATGTTCAGTTTTTTCCTTCCTATTTTCACCTCAGATGATAAGGACACATTTGGGAGCTCTCAAAGTTATCTACTTTTTATGGATAGTCTTTCCTTTCCTTATTCCATTCAAATGTCAAACATTTACAGTAGAGTAAGGACTGATTCATCTTCCAGGTAATTTCATTCCAAGCCAATTTATTTACATATGTTAAGGTCGAGTCATCATACTTTCATATAACAGGTACACTGAGAAGGCAAGAGAACAGCTCTAAAACCTTTTGGGCAAGTAGGAGCCTTGGGAAAGGAAAGAAAAGGCAGGGCTAATCAGCTCTTTGTTCTTCTTTCAGGAAGCAAAGAATTTACTGGAGAGAAATCTTATGAATGTAGTGAATGTGGGAAGGCCTTCAGGAATAAGACACAGCTTACTGTGCATCAGCGTATTCATACTGGAAAGATTCTTTATGAGTGTAAGGAGTGTGGGAAAGCTTTCTCCCGGAACTCCGATCTTATTAAACATCAGAGAATTCATACTGGAGAGAAACCTTATGAATGTAGTGAATGTGGGAAGGCCTTCAGGAGGAAGTCACAACTCACTGTGCATCAGAGAATTCATACTGGAGAGAAACCTTATGAATGTAATGAATGTGGGAATGCATTTAGGAGAAAGGAATATCTTACTGTGCACCAGAGAATTCATACTGGAGAGATTCTTTATAAATGTAAGGAGTGTGGGAAGGTTTGCCATTACAACTCAGATCTTATTGTACATCAAAGAATTCACACTGGAGAGAGACCTTATGAATGTAAGGAATGTGGGAAGACCTTCAAACAGAAGATACATCTTACTCAACACCAGAGCATTCATACTAGAGAGAGACCTTTTAAATGTAGTGAATGTGAGCAGACCTTCAAACTGAAGACACATCTTGCTCGGCATCAAATAATTCATTCTGGAGAGAAACCTTAACAGTGTAGTAATAATGCATATGGGAAGGCCTTTAGAGAGAGGATACTACTTTATATCCATCGCAGAATTCATACCGGAGAGATTCCACATGAATCTAAGGAGTGTGGGAAGGCCTGACATCTGTCAAGGGTGAAATTTAAGAAGGTAAAGTGAAGCAATTCCCCAAGCTAGATAATATTTGTTAACAGGGCCATGCTTCCTGTCAATAAATCAGTCGATAGTTTGCCTCCCTTTGTGCCAAAGAGCAGAAGCAAAAAGATAGTTCCCTTCTTAAAGGTTTTGAGGAGTACAGAAGAGGGTAGATGACATCATGGGATTAAGAATACTTTGGTAATGGGGGCTAGCAATGACCTTCCTCCTCTCCTGAGTTTCAGGAGGGTATATTACTTGAGTCCATGTGCAAGGTAGTGGCACAGACACAGGACAGCGAACCAGACATCCTTGAAGGTTAGCTGGATGGTGTCAAGACACTATCTGACTCTTGTGTGTTCACACCCTTTCCCAAAGGTGAGTTAACTCCTTCAGGCAAGAAAAGATCAGCAGGAGAGCTGCATTTCTAAACTTAGCTCATTACAGGCCAGCTGGATTCTGAACTAAGTTCAGAGACAGAGAACCATGACTTAAGCACTTACAGGATGAAAGCAATATACTGCAAATAGGATCAATAAAAAAAATGAGACAGGATCAAGTCAATCTTCTCAATTCCGTCTTTGATCAATGAGAGATAGCTATCTCTCATAGTTCACTTATCTATAAGTTAATCCTATAAGGTTTTTTTTTGGGGGGGGGCAGGGCAATGAGGGTTAAGTGACTTGCCCAGGGTCACACAGTTAGTAAGTGTCAAATGTCTGAGGTCTGATTTGAACTCAGGTCTTCCTGAATCCAGGGCCAGTTGTTTATCCACTGCACCACCTAGCTGCCCCAATCCTATAAGATTTTTAAGTCATTAACAGTAGGACATACCAACACAAATGTTTCCATTGGATTTCAGAACAGGTTTTAACACAGTAACTTATCAAAGTTGAAAAAGAATAACAATACTGATTAATCATAATACAAGCCAGTGTAAGAATACCTAAAACCACTGAATTTAGAAGGGAGATTTTCATGTCTCAAGGCAGCTAAGAAAACTCAGCAAACATACTGTGTAAGAAAAGCCAAAGTAATGTAGTAATGATCCACAACTTTACTACTGAATCTTGTACCCCACTAACCTGCTCTTTTTTTAAAATTAAATTAATTTTTTTAAGTTCTAAACTGTCTCCTTTCTCCCTCCCCTCTCACCTCATACTAGGGAATGCTATTATACACACCCACACACACAAGTGTGTGTGGGTGTGTATAAAAACTACTCTGCTTACTTTTATTTATCATTTCTTTCTCTGGAGATGGATAGCATCTTTCTTTATAGGTCCTTGGTAACTGGTTTGAATATTTATAACACTCAAAATAGCTTTGTTGTTCGCAGTTATTCCTTGAATTATATTGCTGTTATCATACCATGTCCATTGTTCTCTTGGTTTGGCTCTTCATTATTTTATTCAATTCTTTCCATGTTTTTCTACAATCAACCTGCTCATCATTTCTCATAGCACTGTAGTATTCCATCATAATAACTCACTCTCAATGTCTATCTTATTAGCACATTTCATCTTGGATCCTAGATGTCCCATATAGCTGTCTGGTTCTGTGGAAACATATTGTCTAGAACATTCTAGAAAAGGTCTCATTCTCAGGGTAGCTCTGAAGAAGGCTCCTCTTCAACATACTTGCTTCTCTGGTTCACTATCACTTGTAGATTCTTAGATTTTCTTGCTAAAATCTTTTACAAAACAAATTTCAATAGAGTTTACTAAGCTCTCTCAATTATTACTTCTCCAATGACCACTTCTCAACCTGGTGGCTATGATAGCATTAAGAACCCATAGTTTAGGGGCAGCTAGATGGCGCAGTGGATAGAGCGCCGGCCCTGGAGTCAGGAGTACCTGAGTTCAGATCCGGCCTCAGACACTTAATACTTAACTAGCTGTGTGACCCTGGGCAAGTCGCTTGGCCCCAGTTGCCTCACTAAAAAAAAAAAAAAAGAACCCATAGTTTACTTGAGATTTCAGAGAATTTCAATCCTTAATTATCCCTTACTGTTTCTTTTTCTAAATTTCTGTAATTGGTTTAAACATTGCTATCAGAAGAGTGAAGGATCTTTAAAAAAAAAAATGAGAATCTGACTTGAAAATGAGTCCTTTTGTTTAAAGAGTTAATATTTACCAAAGTAGACATATAAGCTAGGACTAAGAGTGCTTTTCTAAGTTTGCATTGACTCCACTATCATTTAACTTCCTACCATGTAAGTTAGCAAATTACTACATTGACATATTTAAGAAATTCAAAGACAAACTGAAAAATCAAAAACTAAATATATCAAATGTTATAGAAAGCAGAATTCTTACAACCTTTTAAATTACTTAAGTATATGATCTTGTTGCTTTCTCAAAATTTTTGCTCAATTTTTTTACTCCAATTATTTAAAACTCCAAATTTTTCCATTCAATTTTTTTCCCCTTCTAGAACTCATTAATTCAAATTCATCCTCCCCCATTCCCCCAGGAGGAGTAGACCAATAAAAATCTAAACCTTGCATAAGTAGATGGCCTCTAGTACACAAATGAATTTACCTAAAACTTGCAAATTGTGCTCCATTTGTAGCAAAAAGTCCAGGGATGGGATGTGTAAATATACTAATTCCAAATTGTATACTACAAAGTGCTCATCAAATGAATTGTTTATAGTAAAACATATTCACACTTGCGAACATGCTCCATATCCACACACAGATGTTAATCCCAAATTAATTAATAATCCTAAGTAAAATTCACTTTCCCTTTGAGGTAATGCAGGATAGTCCATGTTACTCGCCACAAAGATAACTGATTGCCCTGAAGTTCTTTTCTTTAAAAACAAAATGCTCCTGACTTAATCTGACTAAATAATAGATTACTATTTTGGCCCTAAAATTATTACACCATTGTTTAATCTCATAACATTTTGAAATATTTGACTGTACCTTAAACATAAATATAAGATTTAATCTGTTGAATCTGTTCATTCTTGCCTCTTCATAAGGGATGTTATTTAGGTCACACCTCTGTGGTCTGTTTTCTTCAATTTTCTAATAAGAAGCTCATGATCTGAGCTATAATCAGCTCCAGGTCTTCTTTTAACTGACTGTATTTTCTACTTTTGGCTGAAAAGTATATAATCAATTTGATTTCTATCTTGACCATCCAGTGATATTGCCTTTTGGATTGAGAAAAAAGCATTTGGTATGATTAGTGAGTTATTTTGACAAAACTCTTATTAGTCTCTGCCCTGCTTCATTTTGTACTCCAAGGCCAAACTTGTCTGTTATTCTAATTATCTTTTGATTTCCTACTTTAGTATTCCAACCTCTTTTAGAAATGTGACATTTTTATCAATGTTATTTCTAAAAGATGTAGGTTTTCATAGAACTAATCAATATAGAATTAATACATTTGAAACAACTGATATATGTATATAATATGCATACATGCATACATACACTACCCACTGTAGTATATGCAGTGATCACCAAAATTAAATTCACTCAATTCCTGTCCACTTAAGGTCACTGACACCCAGCATGTTGGATATTTAATTTTTCTATCCCCTATTTGACCATATCCATCTTGGTACATAGATCTTACATTCCAGGTTCCTATGCAATACTGATCTTTACAGCACTGAACTTTCCTTTCATTACCAGACACATTCATAGCTGAGCTTCCTGTCGACTTTGGCCCAGCTGCTTCATTTAGTACTGGAGCTACTTGTACTTGTCCATCACCCTTCCCCTTTTAGCATTTTGGATACTTTCCAACCTGAGAGGTTCATGTTATGATTTCATCCCTTTTGTCATTTTAATATTGTCCACAGCGTTTTCTTGGTAAAAATGGTGAAGTGATTTGACATTTCATTCTCTAATGGATCACCTTTTGTCAGAACTCTCCACAGTGACCTGTCTACCTTGGGTAACCCTGCACAGTTTACCTCGTAGTTCCATTGAGCTATGCAAGTCCCTCTGCTACAAGAAGGCAATGATGGGGGGATTAACAAAAATTCAATTCACCTTTATTTTCATAATCCCAAAAGTGACCATAAACTAGCACAAGACTCTTTGCCAGGAATTTCGAAGTATCAGTTTGATTCTACATCACAATTAAAGATTTTTTTTTTCTTTAAGGAGTGTTATCTGGGAAGGGGTGTTCAGATGGGGAGAGTGGTCCTATAATTCAACCAGAAGGACTAGTACCTCCTAAGAAAAAAAGCAAACAAACAATTTTTCTACGCTTCCCTGGGCTTGGGTTAGCTTAAATTGGCTATGGATCAGATGATGCCCAGATTTTCAAAGCCATTACTTAAGGAAAAGGTGGTATGAAGCTCCTGTATATCATAACAGGCCTGTCGGAGCTTGTCTTGTACAGTGCTTGGGAGACCTTGGACATGGGGTATGAGGTTTATGAAGGCCAACCCTGATTGCTCAAGGTCATGTCCAGAATCAGGACTTCCAGGAGTTGTATATCACTATCCCCATTTTCTAATTGACTCCCACTCCACTCTATCCGCAGCTCAAATAGTGCCTTATGGTAATTCTGCTGATCCTCAGAACCTTGTTTGCTCTGCTAAGTCAGTTCAGTTGCTTCATAGAACTGGTATTAGCATTTTCTGATGTCGTTCTTGGCACTTTGATACTTAGTCTTCTTATATGTTGGAGGCTGTAGGTTGCTTGACAGAGAACCTAGTGACCTGAAATAGCCTTTGTCTCTTGAAGTCTTCTCTAAAATAATGTCCATCTTCCTATGAAGATTCTTGGATATTAGCCATATCCAGTGAGATTGGGAGGTATTTGTCCATATCGGTGGGTTTTTTTGTTTGTTTTTTGCAGGGCAATGAGGGTTAAGTGACCTTGGGGTCACACAGCTAGTGTCAAGTGTCTGAGGCCGGATTTGAATTCAGGTCCTCCTGAATCCAAGGCTGGTGCTTTATCCACTGTGCCACCTAGCTGCCCCATATCAGTTTTGTTTTGTTTTGGTTTTTTTGTTTTTGTTTTGTTTTGTTTTTGCAGGGCAATGAGGGTTAAGTGACTTGCCCAGGGTCACACAGCTAGTTAAGTGTCAAGTGTCTGAGGCTGGATTTGAACTCAGGTCCTCCTGAATCCAAGGCCAGTGCTTTATCCACTGCGCCACCT
Organism: Dromiciops gliroides; assembly: GCF_019393635.1. Lineage (NCBI taxonomy): Eukaryota > Metazoa > Chordata > Mammalia > Microbiotheria > Microbiotheriidae > Dromiciops > Dromiciops gliroides. The sequence continues at coordinate 663,147,875 of NC_057862.1, forward strand.
AGCTGCCCCCCATATCAGTTTTAATTCTTCTAATGTTCATTTCTTCTTTTGGATTTTTAGAGATTTGCTTTTCATCAAACACAGATTTTATGGTAACACTTCTGATACTTGTGGCATCTTCCTTGCTTGAGTGACTACTGTTGATATTATTAATGAGTCGGTTTCTTTTGATGGTTGAGCTTTGTCAAGTAGGATATCTATAGATAAATGTGGTTTCTTTTTTGGTGCTGTGGTGTGCTCATTCGCTCTTGACTCATTTGGAGATTTGGAATTGAGCTCAGCCACAATGTGTTTTGCAGTATTAAGTATATCAGAGATAGTCTTTTTCATCTGTGATGGGGTTGTTCTGGTTCTGAGACAACCACTCTCTGCTTTCAAATCAAGGAGTAATTGTAATTTGTGCAGTTTCCATAAAGTAAACACATAATGTTTCTTCCATCTTTCTTTAATAAAGCCCAAATTTCCCTGAAACCTTTCTTTCAACATATTGAAACTTTCTTTTCCTTTTCATATGTCACCCTCTGTCTTAAATCACACCTTTCCTATTTTATATTCTTCTTTAAAATTTTATTTTGTTCACTCTCTAAATTCTCCTTATTTCAAACTATTCAAATAACAGTTAAGTTCTGTTATATTATTCACAGAATTAAAAAGAATTTTTCCAAATGTCACTTACATTTCAAGTTGCATTCTTAAATACTTATTTCTTGGGGCAGCTAGGTGGCGTAGTGGATAGAGCACTGGCCCTGGAGTCAGGAGGACCTGAGTTCAAATCCGGCCTCAGACAGAACACTTACTAACTGTGTGACCCTGGGCAAGTCACTTAACCCCAATTGCCTCACTAAAAAAAAAAAAATTTATTTCTTTTTGTGGGCAAATTCAAAACAGTTCTCAAAAATTCAAATACATTATTATAAAAATGTGTAGAAGTCTCATGATTTACAGCAGAATTTCTAATCTCAACACACCAATTGGAAAAGTTATTTCTAAAATAATTTCTACTTCACTTTAGTTAAACTCCCATGTATCCAATTAGGTTTTTCTATTAAAACTTATTAACCTGATTTACACATACTTTTCTCTTTTCCATGAACTAGGAAAGAGTTAATATTTAAAATGTGAGCTTCAGTCTATTTTTTCCTTCACTTTGAAATTTCATTGTTAGCCTTTCACTAACCAGCAAAATGACCTTCGTTATAAAACCATAAACTTGCCATTTCATAGGCAAAGAGTAGGAAAATTTGAATGTTATTTTCCTCCTAACTTTACTATTGTATTTTCAATTTCCTCAAAACATTCTGAAGAATGTTAACCCCAAACTCACTTGCATAGCTTAGCATTTACAAAAATATTCAATACCACAATTTGGAGGTTCACAGTAGAGAATTTATATTTTGGCCACACTGTTTTAATTAGTTTATGAAGTCATAAATTTCTGTGGTCTGAGGGAAATGATTCCCTTATTTATCAGTTTTTTCCCCTTGCACTCCCAAAAGCTTTCTCAGAGTTTAGGATTGTAAGAGAGACTTCTTCTGAAGGCTTAAAAAATTAAACGAATTAGGTCACAAGACAGAGAGATTTTTATTTTCCTTCTAAGTTCCTTGTGCACAATATTTATTATAAAAGCAAACTTAATAAAATGGCACAAACAGACATATACAGGCACAGTTGTAAATACACAGATGCAGATAAACAGCTGTGAAAGATGATGGCTTCAATATTTCTATACTGATGATGATGTAGTTACCAGCCTTCTGAATGTTTATTTCTGATAACCTATCTCCTCTGCTTAGAAATCTTTTACTGGTTAACTTAACTAAATACCACTGACAATCTTTATGTATTGCCTTACTCAGTTTGGTTGCTGGAGACTGTGCTATCAAACATATGCAGAAATCACATTTTAGCAGTTACTTTGATTTAAATCAGGCTGCCTTTTAATAAATTTCCAACTAGGACAAAATCCCTCATTCTTGTAGATTGGAGAAGCACCAAGAACTGGTAAGGCCATAGTATGTCCCTCAGGCCTCAGTAAGCAAAGTGTATGGTCTTTTTATCCTATGTCAAGAGACCTTCTTTAATAGGAGCACATCTTGGTAAAAGTGTGTGTAGGTACACTCCTTCCCTGTCTCTTCCCCTCCCTCCCAGTCTACCTCTCTTTCCATACACACACACACACACACACATGTACACACATACATATATGTGTGTAATATGTATGATAGATACACATGTAGATGATGTGTGATGTGTAGTATGTTGTAATATGTATAACATATGTGCAATTAAAAATGAAAAATGCAAATAGACATACTCAAAGCATTCATAAAACATACAACACTTACCAGTTCTCACCCAGAAAAGATCTGACTGTTATGAATAGCGAGAGAGCTTGTCTATAGATACAAAGTCCCTAACTGGTAACACAAAGGAAGCGCTAATATATCAGCTCTTTCCCCTAGGGATAATATCATTTCCATGAGATCAGTAACATCACCCCAAGGAGGAAATTGCTTTAAGCTGACTGATAACTGAAGCAGGATCGTCACCAAATTTAGGAATATCTCATTTCCATGAACTCAGATCTTTGGGCCTAAAAGGTGTGTATTGTCCGAGCTTTACTACAGCACCCTTTCTATCATGAGTGAGCATCTCTTGAAGGGGAAGAATTTTGAGCTTCTCTGTCTCCTCTAGAGGTGAATTTTCTGTGCTTGGCATAGGGGAAATAGAGGAAGAGGAGATAGAAGTTAGGCCATTTGGCGTTCTAGCCTGAGAAACAGGCTGGCATTCAAACTCTGACTTGGATCCCCCTTCTCTTGTATCCCCTTATATCAGTTCCCTGCTTGCTTTGCTCCAGGCTTTCCAATAAAGTAAATGTTTAGGTGGCCAGGGGCATAGGATTCTATGTAAATTCCTCAGTGTTTGAGGATTAAATGACCCATATTCTGGCCATTCTTCCTCTAATACCCTATGCCACATAAAACAGTCTGATAAGCTTTCCCTGGGTCATATCTGATCTCACTGTAAGTTTTCCCTCTTCCCAATCCATGAGTAGCTTTCTTAATGGAGAGTCCTGCAGAATTTCACTGGGTGTGCTCTTTCTAATCCTCTCCTTGACATTCAAAACTTTCTTTACCACAACACAAAGCCTGGCAAAAATAAGAATAGGAATAAAAAATATTCATTAAATTAAACCTGACCTAGTGTTAACATGATTTCTCCCCCCCCCCACCCTTGTCTGATTAACCAGGCTAAAGTTAGAAAAGGGGTGCTTAAGAAGTTAAAGAAGGGGCAGCTAGGTGGCACAGTGGATAAAGCACTGGCCTTGGATTCAGGAGGACCTGAGTTCAAATCCAGCCTCAGACACTTGACACTTAACTAGCTGTGTGACCCTGGGCAAGTCACTTAACCCTCATTGCCCTGCAAAAAACAAACAAATAAAACAAAACAAAACAAAAAAAGAAGTTAAAGAAACCCATTTGAAAATTTAAAAGGGAAGAAAACCCTGGGTACTTTGAAATTTTAAAGGGACAGGCACATAGAATCAATGAAAACTAGGAGAAAATAAATTTCTTACCCAACTTGTTTTGCAGTGAAGATCAGAAGATTGAGGGGTTCAGCACCCCCTTTGTGGTCAGCCAAAACTATGAGGGGTAAAACTAAATATGTGTGGTCACCTTACCTGTCCCCAGTGTGGGGGACGCTAGCTAGAATTTACTTATAAATTAGAAACTTAAGCAACAGTTTAGGCATTAAGCATTTATTAAAGTATATTAGAGGTTAGCAAAGAGAACACATGTCTCTGAAAGAATAGGAAAGCCTAGCTAAGATCTAAGTGGGAGAGAGAGAGAGAAAAAGCTGCCAACCAAAAGGAAGTTCCTGTGTCTCTTCCAGCACAAGCTTCCTGCCGGACAGGAAGAGGGGTGGTCCCCGCACACAGCTCCAAGCTAATTGGCTGGTAGCATTCAAGTCTAGTGACTGACATGAGTTGAAGGCAGTCCATGAATTTTTTTTTTGGGGGGGGTTAAGTGACTTGCCCAGGGTCACACAGCTAGTAAGTGTCAAGTGTCTGAGGCCGGATTTGAACTCAGGTACTCCTGAATCCAGGGCTGGTGCTTTATCCACTGCACCACCTAGCTGCCCCGGTCCATGAATTTTGAGGTAACTTCTGGATGCTGAATCAACCTTAGAAAGGTCAACCCATGATCTCTTAGCAGGGGGCCCCTGGTAATAATATTCTCCCACTATCCCATTGCTGCCACCAACTGTCATATATGAAATTTAACAAGAAGGTAAACAGGCAATTCTTTGAACAAGATGATATTTATTAACAGGGGCATGTTACCTGTCAATAAATGGGTCAGTGGCTTACCTCCATTTATGCCAAACATCTGCAACAAAAGGACAGTTCCCCTTTTAAAGGTTTTGGAAAGTACAAACCAAAGAACAGAACAGGTAGATGACATGGGATTGAGAAAAACAGTGGAAGCATGGGCAGTAACATGACTGGTTGGAAGTTTTATAACAGGGGCTAGCCACAATCTCCCTGCTTTCTGAGACTAAGGAGTGCTAATTATTTGAGTCCAGGTGCAAGATAGTGACTTGGACTTCGGAGAGCAAACCAGACATCCCTGAAGGATAGCTTGGTGCATAAAATACTAGACTCCCTTGTGTTCACATGCATTCTCCGAAGGCAGCTAATTCCTCGAGACAAGTACAGATCAGTGACTAGCAGGAGAGCTGGATTTCTAAATTTAAACATTGCAAGCCAGCTTAATTCTGAACTAAGTTCAGAGACAGAGAATCATGACATAAGCACTTACAGGACAAAAGCAATAAATTGTAAATAGGATCAATAAGAAAATTATATCAGATCTATTCAGTCTTCTCACATCACAACTTACATCTTAGTCAGAACCAAAGGATTTATGCTGGAGAGAAACCATATGAATGTAGGGAGGATGGGAAGTCTTTCAGGAGGAAGGCACATCTTACTCTGTGTCAGAAAATTCATACTAGAGAAAAACCTTATGAATGTGGGAAGGGTTTTAGACAGAAAACAAGGTTATGTCCATCAGAAAATTCATAGATTTCTCAGTAATGTAAGGAGTGTGCAAAGGACTTACATTGCAACTCAGATCTTATTCAGCATCAGAGAATTCATACTGGATAGAAACCTTAGGAATATAGTGATTATGGGAAGGCACATCTTATTGTCCATCACAGAATTCATACTGGAGAGATTAGGAATGTAAGGAGTGTGGAAAGGCTTTCCATCACAATTTGAAACTGATATGATGTTGAAGAATTCGTACTAGAGAAAAATCTTATGAATGTACTGTATGTAGGAAGGCCTTCCTTTTCACTTTAGAACTTACTTGGGGTCAGAGCATTCATACTGGAGAGAGACATTATGAATGTGGGAAGGCCTTTTGTCACAACTCAGATCTTAGTAAATGTGAAAGAATTCATGTTGGAGAGAAACCTTATGAATGTAATGAATGCGGAAGGGCCTTCAGGATGTGATAAAATAATGGAATTTGGCAGATGCCCAGGGGTCCCACCTGATTGATTTAATATTGTTTGAGAAACTAAGTACCTACTTGGGATGATTAAGCTGGACTTAGAGAGACAATGGCACATGGAAAAAGAAAAATTTACTTGTATTCAAGGAAATACAATACTCAAGTGCCTTTGTATCCTAGTAGCTTAGAATATAGGATGTGTTTAGGGAAGACTAGTACCTTTGGTGTGAGGGCTGCCAAGTTCTTTTCAGGGCTGCTTTCCAACTTTCATGTCTACCTGATTCACCCAATTCTCACCTGTGGATCCAAGAAACTGTAGCACGCACAGTGGCCATACCCCCATAAGTCATTTTTGCAGATGGGTTTAAACCAGGTTGAGGGTAATCAAGGCGCCTCAAACCCTTGAGTTAGGGGCTGTTTCCTTCAAGCATATGAAGATTTCCCCCAGGGCAATGAACAGATGAGAAGGATATGTCCAAACAGCCGTGAAGGTGGCTGAAGCAGGTGCTATAAAGAGCTTAGACCTTGGTTAGACATTGAAGACATTGAGGTGACCACTGCATCCTGAGCCATCTCTAGTTGTCTTGACTTTTATCTTGCTAATGGACTCTGATGACTGGAAGAAAGAGTGGGGCTGACCACTAGCAGCAACTCTGCCTCACTTAAATCCAATTTCACAAATTAAAAGCCATCACTCACGCCATTTTGCCATTGTTACTTACCTCATATTCCTGTGGTGACTGGCAAATGACAAAGCAGCAGGTGCATATGCACTGGGAGCTATAGTCATAACTCTGCACACAGGTGGCCTAGGCTAGAGCATCGTATTCTCACTGGATTGAAGCAGCAGTGGGATTTGACATTCCTTTGGGTGTCTGAGCATTGGTTTTTGTGGGTTTTTAAATTTTTTTTGGGGGGGGGTGAGGTGATTGGGGTTAAGTGACTTGCCCAGGGTCACACAGCTAGTAAGTGTCAAGTGTCTGAGGCTGGACCTGAACTCAGGTCCTCCTGACTCCAGGGCCAGTGCTCTATCCACTGTGCCACCTAGCTGGCCCCTGAGCATTGTTTTTTAAGGATTGCATTCACCTCCTGATGTGAGGAAAGGGCTAGAAAAGGTGCCCTAAAAATTGTCTGCTTCATCCAAGTCTGGCTTGCTTACCAAGACAGACAGAGATTCTGCCTTGCATTCAAAAGATACACACAAAAAATGTACAAACATTTTTGCAAAGATGATTCTGCTCACCATTGGTATATGGAATTTGTCCACACTTATAGATAACACAAAATCCAGTATACCTGAAAGAAGAACAGTTCTTGTTGTGAGAGAACTTTGTAGGGATCACATCCAAATAATAGCCCTGAGTGAAATAAGTCAAAGCTGGATGTACATTTTTCTACAGTGGCCACAGTGAAGAGGAGTGCCATGAAACTGCAGTAGGTTTTGCCATCAAAACTAATCTAGTCAACAAGATGGCTACCAAAAGGAGTAAATGACAGACTCATGATAATGTGATTGCCGCTTGCAGGAAAGCACCACACCACCATCGATGTGCCTATGCTCACACCAGGACAAATCCTAATGAGGTCAAAGGAAAGTTTTATCAACTCCTGCAGACCATTATCATCCTTGTGTTAATAGAGGACAAGCTTGTAATTCTGGGTAACTTTTTTTTGGGTGGGGCAATTGGGGTTAAGTGACTTGCCCAGGGTCACACAGCTAGTAAGTATTAAGTGTCTGAGGCCAGATTTGAAAAATCTGAAATTGGAAAGCTTGTATAAACAAAAGTTGAGTACTATCTTTACATGTAACTGGAAAAAAAAATACTTTATTAAAAAAAAAAAAAGGTTTATCCAAAAAAAAAGAAAAGCCTACGTTTACTTATTTTTGAGAAGTAAAGCTCCTTCACTTGTCTGATTTATGTTTTCTACCCCTTAAACTTTTCCTAATGTAATTCAGGTATGTTTGATTGCTGCAGGTATGTTTCACTGTAAACCATATGGTGAAGATATAGGTAGTGTGATTTTTCATTGAGGTGCAAAAAATTGTACTTCAAAAAGGGTTTTTTAAAAATCAAAAGCTAACATTACATATGGGCATTAGAAAGATTTTAAATATTATGAAAGCAAAGTTCTTAAGCTATAATTTTGATATAATGTATATTCATGTTAAGTTGGTCAGAATCTTTGAAAATATATTTTTCATATCAAGACATAGGTAAGAAGAATGTATACCTTGTTATAAAATCTTTTACTTTAAACCAAAGTATAATACACACACATAATTTGACTGTACTCTAATTTTGAGACAGCAGATTTGAAGTGATTTAGAGGAAAGCTTCAGAGGTATGGCCCCCTGGAGTAAAATGCCTTAGGGGGAAGACAGCCAAAAAGGGCTGGATGAAACTCGGCAACAAAATGCTGAAGAGGGAAAGAAAAAATTCCATTCAAGTAGGAAAATGAATTATGTCTGGACAGACTAACTTGTATCCATGGCAAACTCAGCAATTAAGTGGACTTTAAAAAAAGAGAAGACAAAATGTACAGGCAATAAAAGCAAGGCCAGATGACAAAGAATCAATATATGAGTCTTGTATGGTTCTGCAAAAATGGCATTCTAAGGACGACAAAAAAGATGGGTTTTGTTGTTGTAGTTAAGTCGTATTAGATCAAAGAAAAGGATTCTGTCTGATGACACAGTGGAGTCTCCCTGATTTTTATTTTTATTTTGTTTTCTCTTCAAAGGAGTGTGACCTCTTTGATATAAATTTCAGAACAGAAATGATTCAGATTGGATGCTCAAGATAAGTAAGGAGACAATAGTTGGGCATCAAGCTGCCCTTGATCAATTCCAGAGATTTGGGGCAGATGCACTACAGATGAGATTGCTCATCCATTGTCACGGATATCTGAAAGACCATGGAAAATGAGAGCAGTACCACAACATTGAAGAAAGGCAAATGTTTTCCACATTTCCTAAAAGGGAACAGACTGCAAACGCTTCATTGCCAGTCAACTCCATTTTAGTTTGTGGGAAAATTCTAGAATGGCTCATTAAAGAGATGGGTAGCAATCATTCTCTTCGGTTGGTTGTTGTCCTTCCTTTTGGAAGAGCACCAAAATGGTATCACTATATCAGAGTCAAGTTACAGTGTGTCCAACTGTGGCTGCTCTACCACAGGTCAGGCACAAATAATCCATGTGGACATTTCTCTTGGATTCCCTAAATTTGCACATCTCCTATTTCTTTTGAGCTACTTCAAGTCTGCTTTGCTCACAGAGCACAATACCTTCTCTGATAAGGGCATGCCATGCTGAGGCCTATTTCAGAATTTCCAAGGGAAGTGTATCCAAGGACCACATGACTATATGTAACAGCTGGGAGTCAAAATGAAATGTTTGGATGAAATGGATATTGGGAGACAGTTACTGGGAACAAGGACATGTGATATTACTTAATATTATTGTATTACTTTGACTTTTCAAATTTCATGGTGTTTATGTTTGTCTTCAAGAGGGTCATGCCCACATTGCTTTCATTGTGGTTCAGGAATCAAGACCATTCCTCCTGCAACTTTGTGTCAACTGAAAGCCTTTCTCTATCAACCCCACCTGCCTAAAACGTGACTTATGGAATATTGTTAACTGGCATTCCTCAGGTAGAAAACAAAGGCAAGTCTGAAGCTCCCCAAAATGTTTTTGTTATTAATCTAGCTAATTGCATAAGGATTTCCCTGACCCTCATTTTGTTGGTTACCTTGGTAATATGGGAATTTCTCAGATTCATACATTATAGACCCTTGCATGTTCAGACTGAGTCACTTCCAGGGAAGAACCATTCACACCCCCAGATAGCTTGATACCAAAGATCAGCTCTATAGTGGCTGACACACGCTTTGTCTTCCATGGTACGTGTATGTGGGCTGGGGAGTAAAACACCCAATAGCAGTTCTAAGTATTTCACTTTTTCACTGTCATTTCATCTGTTTTGCTTTTTGTGTTTTGCAAACTTAGGTCTAATTACTATAGAGCTAACATATGCTTTATTTTTTTTAAGTGAGGCAATTGGGGTTAAGTGACTTGCCCAGGGTCACACAGCTAGTAAGTGTTAAGTGTCTGAGGCCAGATTTGAACTCAGGTACTCCTGACTCCAGGGCTGGTGCTCTATCTACTGCACCACCTAGCTGCCCCTAACATATGCTTTAAATTGATATGAGGGGGAATAGATATGAATGTGGAAATCAAACATTTCACCATTCTGTGGATCATACAAATAAAACTTTAGGCAAGGATTATGGGCCTTGATCTCTACAAGTTTTGAGGGATATGGATCCTAGAATAGGAGCATATATATGTACATGCGTATGCATGTATGTATGTATATGTATCGTAATGTTTAAAAATCTAATGTGTAGAGGGCGGCTAGGTGGCGCAGTGGATAAAGCACCGGCCCTGGATTCAGGAGTACCTGAGTTCAAATCCGGCCTCAGACACTTGACACTTACTAGCTGTGTGACCCTGGGCATGTCACTTAACCCCCATTGCCTGCAAAAAAAAAAAAAAAAAAAGGAAAAAAAAAATCTAATGTGTGTGTCCTTATCTGACACCCCAGTGTGGGAGGAGAATTAACTAAGGTTTACTTATAAATTCAGCAATAGTTTAGGCTTTTAAGTATTTATTAAAGTATATTAGAAGTTAGTGAATAGAGAGAGAGTGAGCACAGGTCTCTGAAAGAATGAAAAAACCTAGCTCAGATCTATGCGGGATAGAGAGAAAACCTGCCTTCACCTAGCAGCTCACGCTTCCAAAGAGAGATAGTCCCAGCCGGTCCTCCCAGAAGCCCCCTACATGTATATATGTGTGTGTGTATAAAAAACATTTCTGATCCAGGAATAGTAATGGCAATGTCATAATCCCTGTTGTAACATTCAGGTTGCCAATATATACAGAGAGAAAACATGCATAATGGACAATGGAAGGGCCTCAGCTTCTTCACCCTGCTTCCCTAAATACATGAAACTTACTGATGCATTTAAATTTTATTTAAATGTTCAGTTCCAAATACTCTCCCTTCTTCCACCCATTCTCCAAACCACAGTAAAGGCAAGTAAAAAAGTGCCTCTTATACAGATGGTCATGTAAAACACACTGCTGCTTTAGCTATATTCCAGGAGAATAAAAAAGCAATGAAAATAGAGGAAAGAAAAAAAAAATTCTTCAAAATCTGCACTCTGGATCAATCAGTTCTCTATCTGCAGGAGGAGAGCAGTTTTCATCATGAATCCTTTGGTGTTGTGGTGGACCATTGTACTGATCAGAGTGGTCAAGTCTTTTGGTTATCTCTACAATATTACTCTTACTGAATGTGGCAAGTACAACTACATGTGGTCACCCTATAATTGTCCCAAGTTCAGAGAATTTAGCTGGGGTTTATCATATATTTGTTCCTTAGAAATTAGAGGGGGGCAGCTAGATGGCACAGTGGATAGAGCACTGGCCCTGGATTCAGGAGTACCTGAGTTCAAATCCAGCCTCAGACACTTGACACTTACTAGCAGTGTGACCCTGGGCAAGTCACTTAACCCCCATTGCCCCACAAAAACAAACAAACAAAAACAAAAAAGAAATTAGAGACTACTGCACCAGTGTTGGGGCATTAAGCATTTATTAAAGCATATTAAATATTAGTAAAGAGAGGGCACATGGCTGTGAAAGATATGAAAGCCTAGCTAGGATCTAGGGGTAGAGAGAGAATGGGGAACCGTAGTAGGCTGTGTCAGCTCTCACCAAGTTCCTGGGCCAAAAAGAGAGTGGGGGTGTCTGTGTAAGCTTGTTGCTGGCAGGAGCAGAGCCCATCCATATACATTGTTCAAAGCTAATTGGCTAGCATCATTCAAATCTATTGGTTCACTGGATTTGAGGTTGGTTCCATGCAGAAGTGCTGAGGTCAGAGCCCAGAGAACAGATGCTCTGGCAGGAACAAGGCTTTCATGTAGGTATGGTTTTGAGGAAGGTAACTTCCTGACTCTGGCTCATCCTTAAGAAAGGGTAGGCCAGGCACGTGCAAGCTCACCTGCGCACGCACATGCGTGCTCGAGCTCATGCTCTCTCTCTCTCTCTCTCTCTCTCTCTCTCTCTCTCTCTCTCTCTCTCTCTCTCTCTCTCTCTCGGGAGAGGAGCGGGGGCTGGCTTGGGAGCCCCAAAACCCCTATAATTAATAATTTTCCCACCGAATATATTGTCTTCCTAGTGAATACATTTACTTACATTGAGGGATGTGTGCTAACTGGGTACTATGCTCTACTCTATTCTCCTTTTCTATTTTTCCTTTTTATGTTTACCCTATCCTCTCTTTATGAGCCTATTTTGGGGGCAGCTAGGTGGCGCAGTGGATAAAGCACCGGCCCTGGAGTCAGGAGTACCTGAGTTCAAATCTGGCCTCAGACACTTAACACTTACTAGTTATGTGACCCTGGGCAAGTCACTTAACCCTCATTGCCCTAAAAAGAAAAAAAAAAGTTAAAAAAAAAAGAGTCTGTTTTGGTGGGCATCTAGGTGGCGCAGTGGATAAAGCACCAGCCCTGGATTCAGGAGTACCTGAGTTCAAATTCGGCCTCAGACACTTACTAGCTGTGTGACCCTGGGCACTTAAGTCACTTAACCCCCATTGCCCCACCAAAAAAAAAAAAGAGTCTGTTTTGATGTTAATTAATGCCTTTCTTCTCTACCCTCCTTTTTCTCACCCTCTCCTACATTCTTTTAGCCCTTTCCCAGCCTCTTTCTTTCTTGGGCAAGAGGAATTTCTATACCCAACTTGTGCACCTGTGTAAGTGTATCCCTTTTCTTTCTGAAACACTTCAGATGAGAGTGAGAGTCAAGTATTGCCTGCTCCTTCCCCCTTTCCCCTATGTTGTAAAACAATCACCCTTGCACATCTTTTATAAGTAATTTCCCCATTCTTCCTCTCTTTTCCCCCTTCTCCTAGGGCATTCCTTTCATCAATGTCCTTTTTACTGCTGAGTTAAAACCAAGATACTAGATTTGTGCACATGTCCTCTAAGTCGACTCCACCTACCTGACTTAAGGATGACAGAGGTCTTAGGGGTTCTAAGGAGTATATTTAACCTTATGAATTCATTCACGCTTACCTTACCTTAATATGCTTTTCTGAATCTTGTGCTTAAGTGCTTCATTTTCTATTTAGTGTTGCAAAAATTTCTGAGTCCCAGGGTTAGAGGAAAAAAAAAAACAAAGTCTCTAAGCTGTAGGAAATAAGTTTATTGAGAGAGGGATCCTATCTCACAAGATCACAAGATCTAAAATCAATCAATTATACAAGACCATTTTAGCTTAAGGTTTTTTACAGAAAGAATACATACTGTATAGACAAAAAGGGCAAGTGAGCCAAAATGTGATAAATTCTCCTAAGCTTATAGATACCATTGACCATCTTTGTAATAAACATGTATGGAAGATCTCTTTAGTATGGGAGTACTTGGAAGTAATCCTGTTACATTTACCTCATGTGTCATATGCTGATGCTGATATACGTTCTCATCAGAACTACCATCTAAACCCTCAATATCTCCGGAATCACTAGTCTGGGTTGTAACATCTAGAAATCTTCTAGAATCACAATAGGTTTCTTGTTTATGTTAACTAATCTGAAGTTCATAATGAGGTTCCCTTTTTGCACAAGTGATAAGTTCTACAGAATCAATGGATACTATATTAGAAAAATGCCTGACTGTTTTTGGAAATTGAGACAATTCTTCTCCAGGCAGTGTAACAGTGAAAAATTCCCAAGCAGCACATTAATGACAAAATGAATTATAACTAATAGGAAGGGGCAGCTAGATGGCGCAGTGGATAGAGCACCGGCCCTGGAGTCAGGAGTACCTGGGTTCAAATCCGGCCTCAGACACTTAATACTTGCTAGCTGTGTGACCCTGGGCAAGTCACTTAACCCCAATTGCCTCACTAAAAGAAAAACAAACAAATAACTAATAGGAAAATCCATAAATAAAATGACACCCTGATATGTCCAGAAGCAAGACATTTCTGTATATGTACACTAGAAGTTAAAAGTGAAGGTCTCAGGATTTAAAGTTGAATTCTAAAAAATTATTAAAAAAGTGAATTTTCTAAAAATTGAATTCTCATCACAAAATTGAGTTCTCCTTCTCATAAATTATTATCCCTCCTTTCAGGGCAGTGGTGTTACAACCCTCTTAATCAACAATTTGGTGTAAAGGTTCTTCCAAAAATAACAATGCATCCCAGCGATTAATAAGAATATTTAAAGTGACAACTCCAACAATGAAATCCTCATAATTCTCATTAGAGTTTTCAAACAAGATCATATTATGTAACAACGAAACTAACTCCATATATATATTTTGCAGGCAATGGGGGTTAAGTGACTTGCCCAGGGTCACACAGCTAGTAAGTGTCAAGTGTCTGAGGTCGGATTTGAACTCAGTACTCCTGAATTCAGGGCCGGTGCTTTAACCACTGCGCCATCTAGCTGCCCCATTCCATATATTTTTGACGAAATATTCAGAACCCCTACTTTCCCTGGGCACCACACAGTTCAGGACTGCTGAGTTTAGACCCTATGCAATATACTTCTGGCCAGTTCCCACCTGTCTACATACCTCTCAGACTTCCTAAATTCCTGTTGGAAGTTTGTGTCACAGTAAATTTTCTGACTCAGATTTCAGTTTGGTGCATTTAAAAAGTTGTTTCACCCTGAGGGAGGGGAGGGAGAGGGGGTGGGGGAAGGAGGGAAGGGCAGATTCGGGGAGAGAGTAGTAAAAACGAGGAAGGTAAAGATGTTCTGCATAATAGCACAAGTATGAAATATTGAATTGCTTGATTTCATAGGGAGGGTTGAGGAGAGAGGGAGGAAGAAAATTTGGAACATAGAATTAGCTCAAAGACCTTAAACTCATCAGAGTTGGTTCATGGAGGGAGTAACATTCACACCCAGTTGGGAGGAGTAATCTATTTAACCCTAAAGGAAAGTATGAGGGGAAGAGGATAAGGAAGGAAAGGTGAAAAAAAAGGGAGTGCAAAGTAGGAGAGGGAACAGTCAGAAGTAAAATACTTTTGAGGAGGAATAGTTTAAAAGAAGATAGAAAATAGAGTAAATATCATGGGAAGGGAATAGTATGGAGGGAAATAGTTATGATGACTTTGCTGGGCTAATATGAAGAAAATTCTTTGTAAAGTTTAAGGTACTTTATTCAGGTTATGATGAACAGGATACTATTAGAAAAACCTGGAAAGACCTACATGAACTGAAGCAGAGTGAAATGCACTGTATACAAAATAACAGCAATAGTGTAAGATGATCTGCTGGGAAGCATGTGGTTATTTTCAGCAAGGCAATGGTCCAATATAACCCTGAAGGACTTATGAAAATGGCAACCCATCTACAGAGAAAGAAGTGATAGTATCTGAAAATAGATGGAAACACATTTTTCTTTTTTTTTTTTCTTTTTTGGTGAGGCAATTGGGGTTGGGTGGCTTGCCCGGGGTCATGTGGCTGGTGGGTGTTGGGTGTCTGGGGCTGGATTTGGGCTTGGGTGCTCCTGGTTCCAGGGCGGGTGCTCTGTCCACTGCGCCACCTGGCTGCCCCTGGAAACACATTTTAAAAAAAAAATTTTTTTTTCTCTTTGACAATTCCTCAGTCTGAAGTTTTGGGAGTTTTTTTGACTGTTTTCTCTCACAACCTAGCTAATGTGAGAATGTTTTCCCTGACTACTCATGTATAACTTATTTTGAGATGCTTGAGTTCTAGTGGGTGGGGGGTGGGAATGGAGGAGGAAGAGAAGTTGGAACAATTTTTTTTTTAATTGATGTTAAAATTTGTTTTTACATATATTTTGGAAAATAAAATTCTATTCAAAGGTAAAAAAAAAAGTTGTTTTCGAAGGAATGTGTTGGGAGGACTTACCAAAAAAAAAAAAAAAACTGGCTTCACTCCACTATCCTTGGCTCTTCACTGAACTTTTCTACCTCCTTTTTGATGTGGTCATTGCTACTTTTTTGTTTTTGTTTTGCAAGGCAATGAGTTGACACAGCTAGTTAAGTGTCAAGTGTCTGAGGCCAAATTTGAACTAAGCTCCTCCTGAATCCAGGGCCAGTGCTTTATCCACTGCACCACCTCACTGCCCCTATTTTGGGGGGATGGGGGAGTGGGCAGGGCAATGAGAGTTAAGTGACTTGCCTAGGGTCGAAGAGTTAGTGTCAAGTGTCTGAGGCCAAATTTGAACTCAGGTCCTCTTGAATGCAGGGTCAGTGTTTTATCCACTGCACCACTTAGCTGCCCCTGGTCATTTCTAATTTTTAAAGAGATATTTTTTCAGGGAATTTTTCTGCCTTTCTTCCCATTTGGCCAATTCTTCTTTTTAAGACTTTTTCTCTTCTATGGATTTTGGTGTCACCTTCCAATTTGGCCCTGTCTGGTTTTTTATGGGTTATTTTCCTCAGTATTTTCTAGTACTTCCTTTACCAAACTGCTGACAGTTTTCCTGACAGTTTTCATTATGTTCTTATGTCCCTCTCATTTCTTTTCCCAATTTTCCCTCTAGCTCTCTTATTTGATCTTTAAAATCCTTAAAATCCCTCTTATTTTGAGCTTTAAAAGGGGCCGTGAGAGCCTGTGTCACGCTGGACACTCCCCCTTTTCTACTCAATGGGGGGACCCGCAGGAAACGGCCCCTTCTCCTCGGAATCGGACGCTGACTTCCAGATAAACAGGGCACTTTGGTGAGGGGAGAGAGTGCGGAGCAGCATCAGGGAAGGCTTCCCGGAGGAGGCTGGGAGAAGAGGCAAGGCTGGAGTCTGGACCAAGGACCGGACCTACAGAGGGGCTCATTCCCTCAGACTCCTGGCCCAGGAGGGTCAGGACCTGACTGGGGTCACGTGAGGAGACACAACCGCAGAATTAGAATCCACCACCAGGCTCCCCATGTGTAGTGGTTTTCCCACCATCCTCCTTCAATGCACGGGTCCCCCAAGACCACTGTAAAGCCCTCGAGGGCTTCCTTCGCCTCTTGCACAAGGGCCTCCCAATCTCTGGGGGCTCCCGAGCCACCCCCGCACCCCCACAGCCGGCCTCTGGCTGGGCCTGGCCCCGCTTCGGCTCCTCCTTACCCCGTCCTGGGTCGGCTCCAGGCAGAATAGGAGAAGCTCTCACAGGCAATCATGAAAGAGAGCGAGAACACGGCCTTCTGGGAATCGTAGTCTGGAGACTTCGCCGACTCCTGCGCATGCCTAGACCTCGGCCCCTCCTCCTCCTGGAATGCAGTCCTGAGCTACCTTTTTGCCCCGCCCCTCCCGGCCCTTTCTTCCTTGGAGCCCCGCCCCCCGTTCCTCCACTTCCCTCTTGCCTGATCTTCATAGACCCAATACTGACAGGCTGTCACTAGTCTTGGGGCCTCAGAAGTGGGGGGGTGGGGGCCCTCGGACTCCTCAAAATTTAATCCCTCCACGCCTTCTCCCACCCGCAGACAGTCAGCAGCAGTCCACCAGCTCTTATTAGACACTTCCTGCATACAGGGACCTTTCCCAGGCCAGGGGGGGAGGGCGGGGGGATGCCAAGGGAGTCCTGGATGCCAGGAAGAAAATCCGCAGGTGTCGGGGGCGGGGATGTGTGGGGGGATTCCCGGGGCGCTTGCTACCCTCCTCGGAGCTACCAGAGACACGTGGAGGAGATGGAGGCTAGGCGGGCTGGAGGAGCAGGACACGAATGGGCACAGGGGAGGCAGGAGAGGGCTGGGATGGGGAGGGGGGCGCCGGACAACTGCCGGCCCAAAGGACCCCAGGAGGTTGGTCTTGGCTGGAAGCTCTGATGGGGAACGGTGGCAGGAGACCAGGACTTGAAGGCAGAGCCTCCCCATCCCTTCTGGGCTTCTCTTTGCTCTGCTCTGGGGAGTGTCTGGCTGTGCTTGGAGGATACAGGTCATCTGGCCTGGACAATGGGGGACACGGACCTGTGTGTGCCCAGTGCTTTACAGGGATTCTCTCCTGTGGTCCTCCCAACAATCCGGGCAGCAGGTGCTGGTATAGTCCCCATTTTATAGATGTGGGGACCAAGGTGAAGTGACTGACCCAGGGTCACACGGCCAACAAGTACTTGAAAATGGATTTGAACTCAGGTCTTCCCAATTTCATTCCCAGAACTCTATCCAGTGAATCACCTTTCTGCCCCTGTTTTCTCACTTAGTGTTGAAGCAATTATCAGATACCATTCGAGAGCCATTGTCAGTGATATTTGTAAGATGATGGTAAACAGGAGAGAAACAAGAGATATGGAAAGGTCCAAATTTTCCAAAAAGGGACCAGAACAGAATCAGAAAACTTCAAGCCCAATGAGCTTGTTTTTATTTTTGCTTTTATTTTTCTAGGTTTTGTTTTGTTTTGGTTTTTTGCAGGACAATGAGGGTTAAGTGACTTGCCCAGGGTCACACAGCTAGTGTCAAATGCCTGAGGTGAAATTTGAAATCAGGTTCTCCTGCTTTATCCACTGCACCACCTAGCAGTCCCTCTAGGTTGTATTTTTTTTTTTTTAGTGAGGCAATTGGGGTTAAGTGACTTTCCCAGGGTCACACAGCTAGTAAGTGTTAAGTGTCTGAGACCGGATTTGAACTCAGGTACTCCTGACTCCAGGGCCGGTGTTCTATCCACTGCGCCACCTAGCTGCCCCTAGGTTGTATTTTTAACTGTTGTGTTTTTCACATTGCCTAATTTCCCACATACATTCTTCCCTCTTCCCAATGCAAAGAATTATCCCTTGTGACAAAGAAAAAAAGCAGTTCAACCATTCTAACATTTTCTGGACTCAGTGAAAGTCATGTTCCACGAATATAATCCAACACATCTGCAAAGAGGGCAAGAGGAAGAATTCAGAGAAGGAAAGGGGTATCTCTCTTCTCTCTTGCTCTTCTGAGATATTACTTTGAAAAACAAAAAAGAGGCAATACCAATTTCTTGAGGACAAAAAACACCCATGCAACTTAAAATGTAGTCAGATTTATGGTATTATATTAAATGTGTTTTATATGACAACTTCATAACTTTAACATGGATTTTTATTTATAAGATAGTGAGAAAAGAAAAATATACTCGTGTTCTTTATGAACATTTCTGACATTCTATTCTAGGCATGATTATCACACAAGTAGAAATTATAAAATACAAAAGCTTGCTTACCTCCTAACTAATAGACTTGGGGTTTTTTTGTTTCTATGGGTCAGAGAAATTTATTTTTCCCTTCTAAGAATACAGAGATGGGTTTTTTTAATGTTAAAGGATTAAAAAAACAAAAACAAAATCTGGGGGCAAGCTAGGTGGTGCAGTGGATAAAGCACTGGCTTTTTCAGGAGGACCTGAGTTCAAATCTGACCTCAGGCACTGGATACTAGCTGTGTGACCCTGGGCAAGTCACTTAACACTCACTGCCCTGCAAAAAAAACCCCAAAACCAAACCAAACCAAAAACCTTTGATAACCTTGATATTAAGTGATTCTTGTAAATAAGTTAACTCCTTTTATCCCCCTTCATTTGGCCTAAATAATTATGAGGGTTTTTCCCTACTAAAATCTACATATATTTGATTACTGTAGAAAAATTTCACTGTGTCATGTTCTAAAGATAGAGGCAATGATATGTTTCACATGGGTGGAAAAAATTACATTTCAGAATTTTTTTTGGTTAAGAATGTAAAACTTTACATAGGCCCTAGAATGATTTTGAATAAGTGTTTCCATTAGTTACCTACCCAGCCTTCAATTACCCTAGAGCCCACATTTGGACCTACATGAATTGGCCCCACATCTGGCTAGATTTGTGAATGAGGCAGCTGGAAATCTTGGACTTTTCCTCTATGCTGCAGACTCAATCATAATCTAGTCTTAGAGTTCAGTAATCTAAGTCAATGTTGTGGATGATTACAATTTTTTTTCATCATTCAAAAATTTTATTTTTAACATTCTTTTTAAATTTTGACTTCTAAATGCAGTCTCCCTCCATCCATTGAGAAGTTAATTAATGTTATCAATTATATGTATGGAATTATATGAAAAAAGAAATTAGATGAGATTGATCCCTTTATTAGCCAAATCAAAAAAAAAAAAGCAAAAGAATGAAGATTCTTCAATTTATACTAAATTTGTCAGTTTTCTCTCTGGAGGTAAACAGAATTTGAACATCTTTAAAATACTGCTGTTATTGGGTATAATGATTCCATGGTTCAGATTACTTTCCTCTTCTTCTATTCATCTAGATCTTCCCAGGATTTTCTCAAACCAATGCCCTCATCATTTCCTATAAAAGAATAGTATTCCATCAAAATCATATACAACAACTTGTTCAGCTTTTGCCAACTGATAGTCATCCCCTCAATTTCCAATTAGTTATCAACCCAAAAAAGTCTTTATAAATATTTTTGTGCATATACATCTCCTTCCTTTTTTCTTTGGTCTTGTTGGGATACAGACTTAGCAGTGGTACTGATGTGTCAAAGGGTATGCAGTCTGGGAGCAGCTAGGTGGCGCAGTGGATAAAGCACTGGTCTTGGATTCAGGAGGACCTGAGTTCAAATCCAGCCTCAAACACTTGACACTTACTAGCTATGTGACCCTGGACAAGTCACTTAACCCTCACTGCCCTGCAAACAAAACAAAGGGTATGCAGTTTCAGAACCCTTTGA
Source organism: Dromiciops gliroides (assembly GCF_019393635.1). Lineage (NCBI taxonomy): Eukaryota > Metazoa > Chordata > Mammalia > Microbiotheria > Microbiotheriidae > Dromiciops > Dromiciops gliroides. Next base: position 663,168,116 of record NC_057862.1, read on the forward strand.
ACAGTTACAAACTGTTCTCTAGAATATCAGCATAGGCCCTTGTGATGCTTTCTTTAATGAGATTACAAATATTCATGGTTCACAGGTGCTTACTCTGATGAAATATGTACAGAAGCAGCATGAGCAACATCAGGAACACAGCTCAGAACATGATACAAACAAAGTAAAAAATTCTTTATATGTCCCCAGGCTCATGAGATGACAAGAGGTCATCCATAAGCTTATTGCATGCCATTTGTCCAGGGATCAAAGTTAATATCAAGGCTCTGTCAACACCACTCCCCACTCAGGACCCTCTGGCTCTGCCACAATAACCTCTCCCTCCCTGAAGGCCAATAGGAGGACAACACTAAATCTTTGCCCCTTTAGAAGTTTCTGCAGAAGGAATGCATTAGGATAGAGCACTGGCCCTGGAGTCAGGAGTACCTGAGTTCAAATCCGGCCTCAGACACATAACACTTACTAGCTGTGTGACCCTGGGCAAGTCACTTAACCCCAATTGCCTCACTAAAAAAAAAAAAAAAAAAAAAAAAAAGGAATGCATTACCTCTGCCCATGGGGGCTACATCTAGGGATTCAGAATCACAGTCTAGTCAGCTGGGAGATCTTCCCAAACTTCTTACATTCATGAGGGAATCTCTCTACTATGAATTCTCTGATGGACATAAAGTAGTATCCTCATTCTAAAGGCCTTCAAAGCCACATGCATTTCACTCAAAAAATTTCTCTCCAGAATGAATTCTTTGATGCTGAGCAGGCTGTGTCTTAAGGCTGTTCTTTCCACATTCATCACATTCATAAGGTCTCTCTCCAGTATGAATTAGATGACATTCAGTAAGATCTACATTCAGGCAGAATGACTTCATTCATATAATACATTCATAAGATTTTTCTCAAGTATGAATTATTTGAAGTTGAATAAAATCTGAGTTATTTTGGAAGACCTTCACACACTCCTCACATTCATAAAGAATTTTTCCTTTAAGAATTCCCCAGGGCAGGGGCAGCTAGGTGGAGCAGTGGATAAATCACAGGCCCTGGATTCAGGAGGACCTGAGTTCAAATCCGGCCTCAGACATTGACACTTACTAGCTGTGTGACCCTGGGCAAGTCACTTAAACCTCACTGCCCTGCAAAAAAAACAAAGAAAAACAAACAAACAAAAAGAATTCCCCAGGGCAGCTAGGTGGCACAGTGGATAAAGCACCGCCCCTGGATTCAAGAAGACCTGAATTCAAATCTGACCTCAGACACTTGACACTTACTAGCTGTGTGACCCTGGGCAAGTCACTTAACTCCCACTGCCCTGAAAAAATATATATATTTCCCCAATGGAATCTAAATTGTATCTACTTCCTAAAAAAGTCTTCCAACATTCACAACATTCATAAAGTTTCTCTCCATTATGAATTCTTTGATGTAGAATAAAGGCTGAGTTGCAGAGGAAAACCTTCCCACACTACTCAGATTCATAAAGAATGTCTCTGGTATGAATTTCTGATGTACAGTAGGTTCTAACTCCTGAAGGTCTCTAAGCATTCACTACATTCAAAATGTTTCTCTCCAGAATGAGTCTTCTGATGCACAGAGAATTGTGCCTTCCTCTAGAAGGCTTTCCCATATTCACTAGATTCATAAGGTTTCTTTCCAGTATGAATTCAGTAATTTTTAATAAGATCTGAGTTGTGATAAGTCAGTCCACACTCCTTACATTTATGAGGAATCATTCTAGGATGAATTCTCTGATAGATATAAAGTCATACCTTTGGGGGCAGCTAGGTGGTGCAGTGGATAGAGCACCAGCCCTGGAGTCAGGAGTACCTGAGTTCAAATCTGGACTCAGAACATTTACACTTACTAGCTGTGTGACCCTGGGCAAGTCACTTAACCCCAATTGCCTCACCAAAAAAAAAAAAAGAAAAAGAAAGAAAAAAAAGAAAGTCATACCTTTAGTCTAAATGTCTTCCCATATGCATTACACTTAGGGCTTCTTTTGTGTATAAATTCTTTAATGTTGAATAAGTTGAATCCTCAGTCTAAAGGGCTTCCCATATTCATCACATTCATAGACTTTCTCTCCAGTATGAATTTTCTGATGCAGATATTCTCTAGGCATGAGATTTCTGATGTACATTAAGTTGTGCCTTCCACTTGAAGGCCTTCTGACATTCACTACATTCATAAGGTTTCTCTCCAGTATGAATTTTCTGATGCACAGTAACATGTTGCTTCCTTCTGAAGACCTTTCCACATAAACTACATTTATAAGGTTTCTCTCCAGTATGTATTCTTTGATGACGAATAAATTCTGAATTATAGGAGAAAGTCTTCCCACACTCATTACATGTATAAAGACTCTTTCCAGTATGAATTCTCTGATGAACACTAAGTTGTGTCTTACTCCTGAATGCCTCTGCACATTCACTACATGCATAAGGTTTCTCTCCAGTATGAATTCTTTGATGTACAATAAATGCTGAGTTGTAGAGGAAAGCCTTCCCACACTCCTTACATTCATAAAGAATGTCTCCAGTATGAATTCTCTGATGCACAGTAAGATGTTGCTTCCTTCTAAAGACCTTTCCACATAAACTACATTTATAAGGTTTCTCTCCAGTATGTATTCTTTGATGACGAATAAGTACTGAGTTATAGGGGAAAGTCTTCCCACACTCATTACATGTATAAAGACTCTTTCCAGTGTGAATTCTCTGATGAACACTAAGTAGTGTCTTACTCCTGAATGCCTCTGCACATTCATTACATGCATAAGGTTTCTCTCCAGTATGAATTCTTTGATGTACAATAAATGCTGAATTGTAGAGGAAACCCTTCCCACAATCCTTACATTCATAAAGAATGTTTCCAATATGAATTCTTTGATGCCTGGTATGATGTGCCTTCCTCCTGAAGGCCTTTCCACATTCACTACATTCATAAGGTTTCTCTCCAGTATGAATTCTCTGATGCACTGTAAAGTGTGCTTTACTCCTGAAGGACTTCCCACATTCATTGCATTCATAAGGATTATCTCCAGTATGAATTATCTGATGTCGAGTAAGATTTGCCTTTGAACTAAAGGACTTCCCACATTCACTACATTCATAAGGATTATCTCCAGTATGAATTATTTGGTGTTGAGTAAGATTTCCCTTCATACTAAAGGCCTTCCCACATATACTGCATTTATAAGGTTTCTCTCCAGTATGACTTCTTTGATGTTGAATAAGTACTGAATTCCAGGGGAAAGCCTTCCCACACTCCTTACATTCATAAATAAACTCTCCAGTATAAACTTTCCGATGCACAGCAAGATGTTCCTTGCTTCTGACAGCCATCCCATATTCACTACATTCAAGAGGTTTCTCTCCAGTATATTCTCTGCTCTCTGAAAGGAAGAATAAAGAGCTGATTAACTCTGCCTTTATGCCTCTTTCCTAAGGTTCTGAGTTACTCAAAGGTTTTAGAGCTATTCTCTTGCCTTCTCATTTGAGAAGGCTAGTCTCACTAGTCTTTCGCTAAGGATCAGTTTAGCTAGTGTGAAAGTATGAGTTTCAAAAGTTAAATATGCAAATGATTTGATTTAGGATGAAATTACCTGAAGGGATCAATGAACCCATACCCTACTATAACTGGCTGGCATTTGAATGGAATAAGAATATTCAGAAAAAATATATGACTTTGAGAAATGGCAAATGTATGCTTACCATCTGAAGTGCAAATAGTAACGCAAAAGAGCTAACAAAAAGAAAATGGAAAACTGATGAGTTTAGAGTGAGGAGGAGAAACATATACAGGAAGTAAAGAAAGCAAAGAAGAAATATGAGGAAAAAATATGGCAATTGTTGCCATAAATTTCCCCTAAAAATCCAACAGATCTAATTTGTAAGAAATTGATTGAAATTTGGAAGAGTAAGATGTGCAGGTATTTATGGCAGGAGAAATTTTAATTACCTAAAACATTATTCAAACTCTAGTAATCAAAAAAGTAAACATGAAAACAATTCAGAAGTATCAATAAGCCATCAGATTAGCAAAGATACTTTAAAATAATAAATTCTGGCAGGTATGTTGAAATAGGTACTTATTAAGCTGTGGATACCACCACTTTTCTGAAACAGCAATTTCAGCTAGAGCTAGAAAACTGATCATATCCTTTAACCCAGTGGTTCCACTACTGAGTCTTCATCCTCAAAATGTTACTGAAAGCAAACAAAGATCTCACTCTAAAATTTTCACACAGCTTTTTGTAAAATAACAAAATACTGAAAATCTCTAAGTCCAATAATGGGGTTATAGCTAAACAAGTCCTATCATATGAACATATTATTGTGACTTTATAAACATAATTTCAAAGCATAAAGAATTAGACGATCACACATAACATGATAGACTAAAGAAAAGGGGAATTGGGTTGGGATTAAGTATTTTAAAAAGTAACAGCAGCAAAGCAACAGAGTCAGAAAGACAAAATGGAAGAAAATATCAGAAGAGGACTCAGAAAATAAGAATATCTTAACATATTAAATATCTTAAGTAATATGCTTATTTTTGAAAGGGAAAATGAATTCATTAAAGTGAGGCACGAAAATGCCTCCTTAAGACAAGATAATCTTCAATGAAGAGAAAATACCTACCCTGTACTGAGGCAACAACTTTCTTTGAAAATGAAAGTACATGGGGGTAGCTAGGTGGTACAGTGGAGAGAGCACCAGCCCTGGAGTCAGGAGGACCTGAGTTCAAATCAGGCCTCAGACACTTGACACTTACTGTGTGACCCTGGGCAAGTCACTTAACCCCAATTGCCTCACCCCCCCCCAAAAAAAAAGAAAAAGAAAAAAAAGAAAATGGAAGTACATTCAGTAAATAAATACATAAGAAAGTAACTTATTAAGTAAAAAAAAAATGAAGTTTTAAAATCTCAGCTCCTCTCAACAGGCTTGAGAAGCTTGTTCAAGACCTTACAAGAACTTTGATCTAAAAGGGCCAACAGATCAGTATTTTACAATGACCCATCAGCTTCGTTTTCATGTAGTCACCTGGACAGCTGCTTCTTGGAGTATCTGGCTCTGGTATCCAAGATGCTTCCAGCTGAGAGATAACATCTGGTTTGGAAACTGCTAATCCTGTTCATTGAAAAGGAAAAAACGCCAGGGAGTTATCGCAGAATTCCATCACAGAACAGAGATAAATGAGAAAGGCGAGAGAATGAGGGTGCAGGATGAATCTTACACAATCAAGGGCACGATCTTAGCTGATTGTGTCTGGGACTTTTTTTTCAACTGGAGGGGATCCATTGACTCGCTAGAGGGAGAAGTGGGGTTTTCTTTTCCACTCTTTTTTCATATGGGATGGTAGAAATTATATATATTTTTTTAAAGCATCCATAAAACAATGAAAGAACTGAAAACTAGTTCAAGCCCTCTTCAGGGAAAAAAAAAAATCAGCATTCTAGGAAGACTTCAAGGATAGGTACAAAGAACTACTGAAGGATACTGTATATTAGGGGAGAATAGATTACTGAGTATGACCTAGGAAAAAATAGTTCATTTGACTCACTCATTGCTTAGACAAGCAGAACACTGTGTATGATGAAACCTACACTGGAATTAAAAAGAAAGTCTTGGATTTGAAGCAACAGAGGAAGAAATATTCTCAAGAATAAACTATACATCAAGAAATCAACTTCCAGGCATGCCAAGCAAAGACCTTTTTCCTGGAAATAGGAAGTACAAATTATCTGTATCTTGGCTACATAAGGATTAGGAATATTTTCCTTTTGTATGCCAAAGACTAATCTGTTAAAATCCTGAAAAATCTCCATAGTACTTATCAAGACTCCACAGGGCTAGTAGCTCTTCTTACCCAAAGAGAACAAGTTCCTATAGTTCTCCAGCATCACATCCCTGTACAACTTTTTCTGAGATGGTTTCAAGCGTGCCCACTCCTCCTGGGTGAATTCTACAGCCACATCCTTGAATGTCACTGATTCCTGAAACACCAAAAACATTTGTGCTTACCCAGGTAGAGCTCTATTATGAAGTTCAAATGTAAATTGTGTGCATGTGTGTGTGTGTGTGTGTGTGTGTGTTTTTTAGTGAGGCAATTGGGGTTAAGTGATTTGCCCAGGATCACACAGCTAGTAAGTTTTAAGTGTCTGAGGCCGGATTTGAACCCAGGTCCTCCTGACTCCAGGACTGGTGCTCTATCCACTTCGCCACCTAGCTGCCCCAAATGTAAATTTGCTTGAAAATGGAAGTACATGGGGACAGCTAGGTGGCGCAGTGGATAGAGCACTGGCCCTGGAGTCAGAAGGACCTGAGTTCAAATCTAGCTCAGACACTTGACACTTACTATGTGACCCTGGGCAAGTCACTTAACCCCAATTGCCTCACCCCCCCCAAAAAAGAAAATGTTAGTACATTCAGTAAAGAAAAGGAGTTTAATAAATGCTTCCTGTTGTCAGCGCTTCCAGTGACATTGATTTTAAATGCGTGCTGTTTGGGGGATTTTTACACTGTATGCCCATGGCTCCTACTTCAGCCCTCTGCACTAAAACAGTGATATGGATAATGATGCCCCTCCTACTTGCTGCAATAAAGCAATGAGAATGAAATAGTTGAAGATGGCTATCATATGGTCCCAAATCTTCTCTTCCAGGCTACACATGTCCAGTTCCTTGGACCAATCAGCCTGATCTCTTCATCCAATCACTTGCTTTTTCAAATGTGGTGCTCTGAAATGAAGAGGATTGTGTTCAATGCTCCTGGAGCCATCAGAGCAAAGGGGAGCATGGAAGACCACAACCTCCTGTCTGTAACAATGTGTGAATGGTGTTTTATGGCTGGAAGGGGTATCATAGGACCATTACTTTCCAATTCCCATATTTAGAACTGGAAGAGACTTTAGAGTCTAACTCTCTCATTTTACAAATTAGGGAAATAAGGCCTGGAAAGGGTAAGTAACTTGCTTATGGTCAAAAGAGGAGTAAATGGCAGACCTGCACTTTGAGCCCAGGTTCACAGTCCTTCAAATCCAGAGCTGTTCTCACTGTACCAGCTGCCAGTCCCTTTCTCCACAACCAGACAAAGGTCACAACTGAGTTTTTATACAAAAACATTCATTCATAAGAGTACTCTCTGGGGGTAGCACAGAACTGGAAACAAACTGAATTCTCACCAACAAAGAACAGCTAGAAAAAATGGCATATGAATACACTGGACTATTGAATAGATAAAAATGACAAATATGAGGAACATAAGCACTATTAACTACCATAGTGTAAAATATGCAGAGCCAATAGAACATAATACACAAGAACTTAAAAAAAAATTTTTTTTTAAATGAAAAAGATGCTGAACTGTTGAGTTTCTGAAAAGAAACGTTGAACATATTATCAGACTTATGGATAGGTGAACAATTTCTAAATAAACAAGAGATAAAGAACAAAGCGAGGTATAAAATGGATAATCTAAATTACATTAAATTTTAAAAGTTTTGTACAAATAAAACAAATATAGCCAAGATTAGAATGAAAGCAGAAAATTGGGGGAAAATTTTTATAGACAGTTTGTCAAATAAAAGTCTCACACCTAAAATATAGAAAGATTGTTGTCAACTCTCTAAGAATTTAAATCACTGCCCAACTTGATAAATGGTCAAAGGAAATGAAGAAATCAAAACAATTTACAGGTATATAAAAAATGCTCTAAATCATTATTGATTACAGAAATGCAGATTAAAATTACCTTAGATGTAATTTTACACCTACCAGACTGGCTAAAAAGACAGAAGGGAAAAGTGACAAATATTGGAGAGGGATATCAAAAACTGGGACACTAATTCATTGTTTGTAGAATCATGAACTGATTGGAAAGCAATCTGGAATTATGCCCAAAGAGTTATTAAACTGCCTATACCATTTGACCCAGAAATACCAATACTAGGTCTATTTCCAAAGATGATTAGGGAAAAAGGAAAGAACCTATATGTTCTAAAATGTTTGTAGCAGGTCTCTTTGTGGTGGAAAAGGACTAGAAATTGCAGGGCCGCCAGTCAATTGGGGAATGGCTAAACAATTTGTGGTATGTGATGGTGATGGAATACTACTGTGCTATAAGAAATGATGGGATTGATGATCTTAGAAAAACATGGAAAGACTTGCTCAATATAATCAAGAGCAAAACAAGCAGAACCAAGAGAACATTGCATAGAGCAACAACAAAATCCTTTTAAGAACGACTCTGAGTGAATAAGTTATTTTGTCTATTATAAATATACAAATTACCTATAAAGGGCATGAAGGATGATGCATGCTATCCGCATCCAAAGAAAGAACTGAAAAAGTATGCTTAGAATAATTTTACATGTCTATATATGTATATATATATGTATGTGTATGTATACACACACACACAGATACACACTCTATTTGCGTGTAATAGTAGCCATGGGGAGTGGGGAGAGAAAAAGAAAAAAGAAATTTACATCACTTTATTATATACTTAAAAGAAATCACAAGTTGTACCTCATGGAGTTCCAGTTTCATATGCAGTTTTCTTTTTCATTATACTATGCTATGGAAGTGTTTGTTTTACTCCATAAACTAAAAATAAAATACAGGTGAAAAGGAACAAAACCAGGAGAAGATCAGGCACAGGAGCAGCAATACTGTAGACTGATCGGTTTTGAAAGACTTCGCTCCCCTGAGGAATAAACTCCCAAGGGCTCAGAGAAATGAAGAAAGAATGGAGCAGATTGGAGCATAGTCTTTGTTCCTCTCCTGTTTTCGGGTCCAGGGCTAAAGGGGAGACACTCTGTGTGACTGCACAGTCAGATGGGGGATCCTCTGGTTTGCCTTCCCAGCAGGTGGGGGTAGGCCTGAGAGGAGGAAAAGAACCTGGAACTCAGAATTTAAAAGACAAGTCAACGTGAGACCCTGGTGTTTTTTTTGGGGGGGGGAGGACCAGGGGGCGTCTCGGGGTGTCTTTGGGCTGCAACCAGGCCTCTCACCAGCCTCGCAGCACAAGAGGAAGTGACGTCCCCAGGGTCTCTGGGCTAAGACCTAAGGTCGGCTAGGACGTCCCGCCCCGCCCCCCCCAACTCACCTGTCTGCGCCTGGCCAGAAGCACCGGAGCCATCCCTTCCTCCTCTTGCTCCCTCCCACGGGGAACAGGTCCTGGGGAGCAAAGGAGGGCCATGAGAGCCGGGGTCAGGTTGGATACCCCCCCTTCTCCACTCGGTGGGGGGACCCGCAGGAAACGGCCCCTTCTCCTCGGAATCGGACGCTGACTTCCAGATAAACAGGGCACTTTGGTGAGGGGAGAGAGTGCGGAGCAGCATCAGGGAAGGCTTCCCGGAGGAGGCTGGGAGAAGAGGCAAGGCTGGAGTCTGGACCAAGGACCGGACCTACAGGGGGAGCTCATTCCCTCAGACTCCTGGCCCAGGAGGGTCAGGACCTGACTGGGGTCACGTGAGGAGACTCAACCGCAGAATTAGAATCCACCACCAGGCTCCCCATGTGTAGTGGTTCTCCCACCATGCCCCCTCAATGCCCAGGTCCCCCAAGACCACTGCAAAGCCCTCGAGGGCTTCCTTCGCCTCTTGCACAAGGTCCTCCCAATCTCTGGGGGCTCCCGAGCCACCCCCGCACCCCCACAGCCGGCCTCTGGCTGGGCCTGGCCCCGCTTCGGCTCCTCCTTACCCCGTCCTGGGTCAGCTTTGGGCAGAATAGGAGAAGCTCCCACAGGCGATCATGAAAGAGAGGAAGAGAAAACCGGGCGGAAGTGTCATGGTAGGAGAGAAGTCCAGTCTTCCCGCCCTTGGGCTTCGAAAATGCCCTGAGGCGAGCACGGCCTTCTGGGAATCGTGGTCTGGAGCCTTTGGCGCTTTCTGGGCATGCCTAGAGCTCATCCCCTCCCCCGCCTGGAATGCAGTCCTGCCCCGCCCCTCCCGGCCCTGCCTGCCTTGGAGCCCCGCCCCTCCCGGCCCTGCCTGCCTTGGAGCCCCGCCCCACCCGGCCCTGCCTGCCTTGGAGCCCCGCCCCCTGCTCGTCCACTTCCCTCCTGCCTGGTCTTCATAGACCCAATGCTGACAGGCAGTCACGAGTCTTGGGGCCCCAGAACTGGGGGGTCCCCTCGGGCTCCTCAAAACCCAATTTGTCCCCGCCCTCTCCCACGGGCCCCCTGCTTCCTCCCGCAGTCATTCAGCAGCAGTCTGCCAGCTCTTATTATACACTTCCTGTATGGAGGTGATGTGGGCAGGAAATTTGGGGTCCAATTGATCGTGAGTCAGTCCCAAAAGAATTACAAGATTCAGTAACTCAGTTTACCAAGTTTTATTGCAATGCTGTGAGTGATCACAGGGAGAGTACCAGAAAAGTGGAAAGATCTCTCTCGAATAATGAAAGAAAAGACAGTTATATTTCTAGTATAGATAAATTATCAGTCTCATTATAATAATCTCCACCTTGGGGAGGTACAGGGGAGAGCCTGTCCTACTCATTATAGGTGGAGAACCACCTAGGGTTGTTACAAGGGAGAGGTTTATCCTAATTTGGAATTCCTGGGGTCCTAAGCCAACCCCCGAGGCGGGTACCTTTTTCAGTGGAAGTGTGTTTTGGGGGTTTACATGTCATAAAGTGAATCTGGGGACAAATTTGGCCTTTTCTGGGCATGTCTCTTTCTGATTCCCGTGGCTAGTTTCAAAATAGAATCATTTTTCATTAGAATTTCTATAGGTTGTCTTTTTCCTTTATTGTTATTTTGACCTGACCTGCTCTGGTCCGTTATGGATGTTGATCACTATGGGTACAAGAACCTAACATGAGTTATCCATTAACTGAGGTCTGACTCCCTTTTAGAGCTAATATCTGAATTAGAGCTTGGGTCTTGGGTTTTTCTATTAACCCCTTTTTGCCTCCTACATCACAGGGACCTAACCAGGCCCAGGAGGAGGACGCCAAGGGAAGCCCTGGGTCCCAGGAAGAAAACCCACAGATGGGGTCGGGGGAGAGATGCCTGGGGCGCTCACTCCCCTCCCCAGGGCTGCCAGAGAGACTGGAGGAGATGGAGGCTGGGTGGCCTGAAGAAGCCCGACACAAGTGGGCACAGGGCAGGCAGGAGAGGTCAAGGGGGCACTGGTCAACAGCCGGCCCAAAGGACTCCAGGAGATTGGCCTTGGCTGGTAGCTGTGTTGGGGAAAGGCCCAGGACCAGAGTAGATCCCTGTTGGGGGTAGGTGGCAGGAGAAGTGACCAGTACCAGAAGGCAGAGCCTCTCCATCCCTTCTGGGCTTCTGTTTGCTCTTCTCTGGGGAGTGTCTGGCTGTGCTTGGAGGATGCAGGTCATCTGGCCCGGGCAATGGAGTGATATGGGGGAGAAACCGATAGGAGAAAGCATGTGGGTCCTTAGGATTCCTCTGTAAAGAATTACACTGTCGGACAAGACCTAATTATGAATAAAAGAAAAGGTTTATTGGGGTACAAGAGAAACCGGCCGGGAGAAAGATTTTGCCTGAACAAAACTCTTTCCTCCCTGACTAGCTTGTGGAGTGCCATTTTATAGGGTTTAGATGGGGTGGGTAAGAGTCTCTTATTGGGTGAGGGGCTGGTGGTCTTCCCGAGGAATCCCTTGTGAGCAATCTGGTGGTGGGTGTCAACTTTGTCCTGATGAGTCTAAGCACTCTGCTGATGGGTGGTTCCAGGTGGTCTTGTCCTGGATTACCTCATCCAGGTGGAGGACTGGAATGTAGGGTGGTGGTCCTGGAGCATGCTCAGTTCGATCTGGTGCCGATTATCTCCGCTGGGTGTGTGTGTATGTCCTTGATTGAGTTCAAGGAGAGGCCTACTTGATTTCAAGGGAAAAACCCTGAGGTTTCAAGAAGAAAGTTCCTTGAACTCCCCAGAGAACTGTTGGGATAACCAGGGCCCATAATCCTCCCATGACAGGGGAACATGAACCTGTGTGTACCCAGTGCTTTACAGGGATCCTCTCCTGTGGTCCTCCTGACAACCTGGGCAGCAGTCCCCATTTTATAGATGTGGGGACCAAAGTCTTATAGGGCCTAGGACCCCAGAAGTCCTCTGGGGTACATCAAAGAACCTTCTCCTTGAGAAACTAAACCAAAGGACAGACACACCTAAAGAGATAAGTGGAACCGGATCAGTACTGAGATAGCTCCACCACCCTTCATTCCAGTCTCCCTCCCCCCTGGGAAGATAAGATTGGGTGTGGCTGCTGCCTTTGTGGAGGGAGGAGGAGAGAGAAAAGGCTTGAGAGATCTGAAGCAGCCACCCCTCACTCAATTCCCCTAGCTACCACCAGTGGGGGGATGGTCCTCCCTCAATAGGGGAACTTTCCAAGTCAGACAATCACCTCACCCGACCACCACTGGACCTCTATAAAAGTATCTGTCTCCTGCTCGAGGAGATTGGTATCTCAGAGCCACGATCTGTGCCATGCCTTCTCCCCATGAGAAGTCCAATGATTTCTCTCTTGGTTTCCCTTCCCCAGCTCCAAAATAAACTATTAACTTATTCTATTCCAATTTGTGTGCAAAAGGGTGTGATTCTTTTTTTTTTTTAGTGAGTCAATTGGGGTTAAGTGACTTGCCCAGGGTCACACAGCTAGTAAGTGTTAAGTGTCTGAGGCCGGATTTGAACTCAGGTACTCCTGACTCCAGCACCAGTGCTCTATCCACTGCGCCACCTAGCTGCCCGGGTGTAATTCTTTAAAGAGGAATTCCTAAGAACCCCAACCTGGACCCTGGACCCTTACCCCAAACCCCTACCCTTTTCCCAAACTCCCTACCCCATTTCCCCATAACATAACTGAAGTGACCGACCCAGAGTCACACAGCCAGCAAGTACTTGAAGATGGATTAGAACTCAGGTCTTCCCAATTTCACTCCCAGAACTCTATCTGATGAATCACCTTTCTGCCCCAGTTTTCTCACTTAGTGTTGAAGCTATTATCAGATACCATTGCTGAGCCATTGTCAGTGATATGTGCAAGATAATGGTCAACAGGAGAGAAACAAGAGAAAGGGAAAGGTCCAAATTTTCCAAAAAGGGACCAGAACAGAATCAGCAAACTTCAAGCCCAATGAGCTTGATTTTATTTTTCCGATATTATTCTAGGTTGTATTTTTAACTGCTGTTGGTTTTCACATTGCCTAATTTCCCAATATATTCTTCCCTCTTCTCAATGCAAAGAATTATCCCTTGTGACAAAGAGAAAAAGCAGTTCAGCAACTCTATTTATTTATGTTTGCGGGGCAAGGGGGGGGGGGATGGTGGTTAAGTGACTTGTTCAGAACTTACCCAGCTAGTAAGTGTCAAGTGTCTGAGGTCAAATTTGAACTCAGGTCCTCCTGAATCCAGGCCGGTGCTTTATTCACTGCGCCATCTAGCTGCCCCCCAGTTCAACAACTCCAACACATTTTCTGATTCAACGGAAGTCATGTTCCACAAATATAATCCACCACATCAGCAAAGAGGGCAAGAAGAAGAATTCAGGGAAAAGGAAAGAAGCATCTCTCTTCTCTTGCTCTTCTGAGATATTACTTTGAAAAACAAAAAAAGAGTCCTTTCCCGGTTGATTCTGTTAACCTGGAAATTAAGAAAATAATCAATATAGGAGAAATAAGGTCTTTAATTGGGGCAGAGGAACTAAATATAGCTCATGGTGATGTAGGAGGCAAAAAGGGGTTAATAGAAAAACCTAAGACCCAAGCTTTAATTCAGATATTAGCTCTAAAAGGGAGTCAGACTTCAGTTAATGGATAACTTATGTTAGGTTCTAGTACCCATAGTGATCAACATCCATAACAGACCAGAACAGGTCAGGTCAAAATAACAATAAAGGAAAAAGACAACCTATAGAAATTCTAATGAAAAATGATTATATTTTTGTCATGGGGTACAGAGCACCCCAGAAGTTCTCTGGGGCACATCAAGGAATCTTCTCCTTGAGAAACTAAACCAGAGGACAGATACCCCTAGAGAGATAAGTGGAACCAAATCCGACTGAGCTAGCTTCAGATTCCCACCCTTCATTCTGGTCTCCCTTACCCCAGGGGAGATAAATTTGGGTGTGGCTGCGGCCTTTGTGTCCTGAAGAGAGATCCATAGCCACCCCTCACCCAATTCCTCTAATCACCACCAGTGGGGGATGGTCCTCCCTCACTAAAGGAACTTTCCACAGGCAGATGGTCCACCCCCATCAGTCCTCTATAAAAGTACCTGCCATTCTCCTGCTCATGGATATTGGTACCTTTGAGCCACGTGCTTTGTGCCTATCTCCTCATTAGATGTCCAAGGATTTCTTTCATGGTTTCCCTTCCCTTGCCCCTAAATAAACTACCACCTTATTCTAACTACTTTTGTGTGCAAGAGGGTGTAATTCTTTAAAGAGGAATTCCTAAGAACCCCAACCCCTAACCCCATTTCCCCCCATATCATTTTGAAACTAGCCATGGGAATCAGAGACGTGCAGAAAAGGCCAAATTTGTCCTCAGATTCACCTTATGACATGTAAACCCCCAAAACACACCTCCACTGAAAAAGGTACCCGCCTCAGGGGTTGGCTTAGGACCCCCAGGAACTCCAAATTAGGATAAACCCTCCCTTGTAACACCCCTAGGTGGAGAATAGAATAATGAGTAGAGTAGGCCCTCCCCTGTACCTCCCCAAGGTGGAGATTATTATAATGAGACTGATAATCAATTTATCTATACTATAAATATAGCTGTCTTTTCTTTCACTATTGGAGAGATACCTTTCCACTTTTCTGGTATTCTCCCTGTGATCACTCACAGCACTGCAATAAAACTTGGTAAACTGAGTCACTGAGTCTTGTAATTCTTTTGGGATGACTCACAATCAATTGGACCCCAAATTTCCTGACCACATCAGTGGTATCGCAAAGCTCAGAAACTAGGAATACCCAAAGATGGGAACAGAGGACAGGGTTTTTAATAGGGTAACAGAACAAAAAGGGAACCAAAAGATGGCTCCAGAGGGACATATAGCTAATTAACGTAAATGAACCTTTGACAAAAGAAATAATAGAACTGCTCCTAAATTAAGTCTAGGCGTTACTGACTCTGAATAGAAACTCCTTAATGTAGGTGGACCCTTTTTACATAATAACATAAAGTCCTGGGAGTGAGGTGCGGAACACTGGGAGGGGATGAGTTGCTAAGTCCATCAAGAGTTTGGACTGGGTGGGGAATCAGTTCTGGGTAAATTTTGTAGTTCTCATTCCCTCCTCTTCGTCTAGAAGAATTCTGGAATTCGTTGATGACCCAAAATAGTGTTGGGGCATGAAACAGGATTCTCAGGCCATGTCCGGGCATCTTGGGACAGTAGTCTACACTGACATCGTCTGCTTCTTTTTCCTGGTCAGGCGAAGCTCTGGATTTGAAGGACTATGAACCTGGGCTCAAAGTGCAGGTCTGGCCATCCATTCAGGGGTCAGAATCTTCTTCAGATGTGATAAGGGAATCCAGCTGTTAATTCTTTCAGCCAAGGGGTTGGTCAGCAGCGCTTCGTAGGGGATCCTTTTCCAATAGACACAGTCTCCAGTCTAACTGTAGGTTAGACTGAATTAAGGTTGAGCTTCTTTTTTTTTTTTTTGCTGGGCAATTAGGGTTAAGTGACTTGCCCAGGGTCACATAGCTAGTAAGTGTTAAGTGTCTGAGGTCAGATTTGAAGTCAGGTCCTCCTTGAATCCAGGGCCGGTGCTCTAACCACTGTGCCACCTAGCTGCCCCTAAGGTTGAGCTTCTAGAAAATGACTGAGAGACAGGATGATTAAGGTGATGAAGAGTTTGGGTGAGTGCTTTACAATAGGACAGAAGGGAGGTCTTAATGGAGAGGAAGTCACTTGAGGGAGAAAAGAGGCATAGGACACCCAGAGATGATTTCAAATGGTGAAAGAGAGTGTTTGCCAAAAGGTGTAAAGGAATTTCCTAGTGATGTGGGGGGAAATGGGGTACAGATTTGGGTTAGGGGTTGGGGTTCTTAGGAATTCCTCTTTAAAGAATTACACCCTCTTGCACACAAAAGTAGTCTGAATAAGGTGGTACTTTATTTAGGGGCAAAGGAAGGCAGGGGAAGGAAACCATGAAAGAAATCCTTGGACTTCTCATGGGGAGATAGGCACACAGCATGTGGCTTTGAGGTATCAATCTCCTCGAGCAGGAGACTGGCAGGTACTGATATAGTGGGAAAATGGGGTACGGGTTGGGGTTCTTGGGAATTCCTCTTTAAAGAATTACACCCTCTTGCACACAAAACGTAGTTAGAATAAGGTGATAGTTTATTTAGGAGCAAGGGAAGGGAAGGGTGGGGGGAGGGAAACCATGAAAGAAATCCTTAGACTTTTCATGGGGAGATTTGGCATAAAGCACATGGCTCAGAGGTACCAAATCTCCTCGAACAGGAGACCGGAAGGTACTTTTATAGAGGACTGATGGGGGTGGACCATCTGCCCGTGAAAAGTTCCTTTAATGAAGGTGGACCATCCCCCACTGGTGGTAGCTGGGGGAATTGGGTGAGCAGTGGAGGACCATCCCCCACTGGTTGTGACTAAAGGAATTGGGTGAGGGGTGGCTACGGATCCCTCTTCAGAACACAAAGGCCGAAGCCACACCCAAATTTATCTCTCCAGAGTAAGGGAGACCGGAATGAAGGGTAGGAATCCCAAGCTAGCTCAGTCCGATTTGGTTCCTCTAGGCGTTATCTGTCCTCTGGTTTAGTTTCTCAAGGAGAAGATTCCTCGGTGTGCCCCAAAGAAATTCTGGGGTGCTCTGCGCCCCATGACAGTACTTTTATAGGGAGCTGATGGGGGTGGACCATCTGCCTGTGGAAAGTTCCTTTAGTGAGGGAGGACCATCCCCCACTGGTGGTGATTAGAGGAATTGGGTGAGGGGTGGCTGTGGATCTCTCTTCAGGACACAAAGGCCGCAGCCACACCCAAATTTATCTCCCCTGGGGTAAGGGAGACCAGAATGAAGGGTGGGAATCTGAAGCTAGCTCAGTCGGATTTGGTTCCACTTATCTCTCTAGGGGTATCTGTCCTCTGGTTTAGTTTCTCAAGAAGATTCCTTGATGTGCCCCAGAGAACTTCTGGGGTGCTCTGCACCCCATGACACTAGGGGTAAGTTTTATGGGCTTGCTTACATTATATTTAAGGCAGATCTCACTGTATATAAATGTCATATGCAGCTCATCTCAATTTTACCACCAATATTTGCAGCATAAACTAAGCAGTTTGTCAGGACTCCAGTGACTTAAAGAGTGAAGGTATTCTATCATAGGTCAATGGAAAGAGGGAGAATTGGGCATCCATTTGACCCATACCAGAGCCCAGAGTTTATCCTTTTTTTACACTCTTCTAGTCTTAGCCTGTCTTGGATGGGATTGGACATGGTCCTTTGGACTACAGCAAGCTCTGCTGGGGTCAATATTAACTTGGGGCCAGGTCCAGGGGATGTAATGGATGATAGACTAATAGGGAGTGGGGCTTTCTAAGCAGCCCCCTTGGCATGCAGGTCAGCAAGGACATTAACCCAGTCATGGGGAGAATCTTCATGGGAGTGTCCTGGCATTTTAACAATCACTGCTGCTAGCAACAAAAGGGAGTCAAGCAATCTCTAGATATGTAGGACTGCCAGAGGACATCAGGAACCCTTATATTTCCATAACATCTGGAAATCCCCAACACATACCTGCTATCCCTGTAAAAATATTCCTTAGTTTTCCTTTTGCTAATTCACAAGCTCAAGTCAGGGCTTCAAATTCAGCCTGTTGTGCTGAAGAGCCAAAGGAAGGGCACAATGACCTCTTTCTTCTGTGGCGGTGATAGCATACCCAGCATCATGAGACAGGAACCATCAATGTACCAGGAATAATCTGGGTTTTCTATCTCAGTTTTGGATAGTAGAGAGATCTCTAATCCTTCAGAACAGAGGTGAGAAAAACAGAGTCGATTTTTGAAAATTGGAGATCCAGGGAGCAAAGCAGTAACTCATCCACATACTGGAGAGGGTGGAGCCTATAGGAAACTTAAGGTCAGCAAGGTCTGCGTTTAAATTTGTGAAAAGTAGGAGGGATTCTCAGAAGCAGAACAGTCCAAGTGTACTGCAGGCCTTCCCAGGTAAAGGTAAAGTAAAAAGTAAAAACTGGCAATTCACACCAAAGGACCCACTGAAAAAGGCACTAGAGAAATCAAAGGTGAAAAGAGTGGAATCATGGGGAATTATATTCAGGAGAGTATAAGCATTAGGGACCACAGATGTTCTAGGAATCACAGGAACATTCACTGCTCAGGTTTTGGACAAGCAGTCACATGAGCTCACAAATGGGAAGGATCAGAACCTAGTGCAGGGAACTAAAAGACCAGAAGTTATGTAGTCCTTAATAAGGAGCCTTAATGCTCCTAATTGCCTCTGGAAAGGGGATAGAGTGAGATTCAAGGAAGAGGTTTAGAGGGATCGAACTGAATCTGGATTGGAAAGGCATTAAGAACCTTTCCAACTTCAGAAGAGTTAAATGCCCAGGGGAAGGATAGGAGGATGGGACTTCTTCCAGGGATGGGGAAGAGCAGATTAAAACAGGAGCTGTCAGGGGCAACTAGGTGGCACAGTGGATAGAGCACTGGCCCTGGATTCAGGAACACCTGAGTTCAAATTCAGCCTCCGACACTTGACACTTACTAGCTGTGTGACCCTGGGCAAGTCACTTAACCCCAATTGCCTCACTAAAAAAAAAATTAAGAATGTAAAACTATGCATAGACCCTAGAATGATTTTGAATGAGTGTTTGCATTAGTTACCCACCCAACCTTCTATTAGAGCCCACATTTGGACCTACATGAATTGGCCCCACTGGACTTTACAACCACTTGGCTAGATTTAGTAGGCAGATTATTGATGTTGAGTGAGGCAGTCTGAAATCTTGGACTTTTCCTCTATGCTGCAGAAAGATCCAATCATAATCTAGTCAATCTTGCTGGTGATTACAATTTTTTTCATCATTCAAAAAATTTTATTTTTAACATTCTTTTTAAATTTTGACTTCTAAATGCTATCTCTATCCATTGAGAAGTTAAGTAATGTTCTCAGTTATATGTGTGAAATCACGAAAGATATATATTTTTTATATTTCCCAGCTTTATATTTCCACAAAAAAGTTAAAAAATGAAAAAAAAAAGATTCTTCAATTCATACTGTTTATCAGTTTTCTTTCTGGAGGTGGACAGCATTTTTCATAATGTGTCCTTTAGACTTTTCTTAACAGCTAATTGGCTGGTAACTTTGATAGATAAGACCCACAGGTGGTAGACACAACTTCCTGATGCCAATCTGACTTTCAAAACCCCAGAAAGGTCACTTCTGGATGCTAAGTCACATGATTTCTTTTCAGGCCAGAGCTCACAATGTCCCTCCCCGCAGGGGGTGTCATTCCAATTCTCACATGACTTAGCAATGATTATATGGAGGACCAATAGATGAGAGGACAGGACTATATATTTGCTTGTTGCAGAAATAATTAATAGCATTTACACTGTTTTAATCTTGGGGGCTATATGGGTATAAATATCCCTCTTTCCTGAGGCTTGAGGGTCCAGATGTATAAAAAAGCTTCCACAAACAGCTTGGGGAGGATTGCTGATTAAAACAGGCTGGAAAAGGGTGTTCCTGATTAAAGCAGGCTCGTGGAGGAGGACTTCAGGAAGAACCCAACCAGGCTGGAACTCTAGGCTAGGTAGGACTTCTTTTTCATAACCTTCTGAACTCTTTGTAAATATCTGTATGCTCTAATAAATATTTAATGCCCAAAGACTGGTACTGAAGCCTTTTAAATTTTGGTGACCACAATTAAGATTTTAAACATCACAGGTCCTAGACCTGAGACCAGCTTTGTTGTGAGACAAGATCTCTTTCTCTCAATAAATCAATATCCTTTTGGCTTGGAGACTTTTTTTTTTAAAACACTGTGACTTAGAAATTTTTGCAACAGTATATAATGACTTCCTAGTTCAGCTTACTTCACTCTTCATCTATTCATCTAGTTCTTCCCAGGATTTTCTGAAACCAATACCCTCATCATTTCTTAAAGCAGAGTGGTATTCCATCACAGTCATATACAACTTGTTCAAGCCTTTTGCCAAGTGATAGTCATCCCCTAAATATCCAATTCTTATTATCACCACAAAAGAGCTTTTATAAATATTTTTGTACATATATATCCCCTTTTTTCTTTGACCTTTTTGGGATATGGTGGTATTGCTGGGTCAAAGGGTATGCAGTCTTATAGCCCTTTGAACATAGTTATAAACTATCCTCTAGAATGGTTGAACCAGTTCTGAATTGTACATTTTTCACATCCCATCGAGAATGTCATTTTCCTCTCCTATTAGCCAACATAATATTGAGGTGGTAGTACAGAATTTTATTAATTTGCATCTCTAATCAATAGTGATTTTGAGCATTTTTTCAAATACCTAAGGATAGCTTTGGTTTTTTTTCTTCTGTACACTCCCTGTTCATATCCCTTGACCACAATGAGAATCTCATTCATCTTTTCATGTGTGTCAGGTATCAAAGGACAATGACTTTAGCTACCTTAAGATAGCCAGTTACTCCCACCATTTAACTACACTTCACTGAATTTCTTCACTTTAATATTTATATCACTGAGCAGAAATCATATCTCATGAATATCAGCATAGGCCCTAGTGATGCTTTCTTTTATTTAATGAGATTATAAATATTCATGGTTCACAGGTGCTTATCCTAATGAATATGTACAAAAGCAACATAAGCAACATCAAGAACACAGCTCAGAACATGATACAAGCAAAATCAAAAATTCTTTGTCTCGCCAGGCTCATGAGATGACAAGAGGTCATCCATAAGTTTATTGCATGCCATTTGTCCAGAGATCAAAGTTAATATCAAGGCTCTGTCAATACCACTCCCCACTCAGGACCCTCTGCCTTAGCCACAATAACCTCTCCCTCTCCCTCCCTGAAGGCCAATAGGAGGACAACACTAAATCTTTACCCCTTTAGAAGCTTCTGCAGAAGGAATGGATTACCTCTTCCCATGGGGGCTAAATAAAGACTCTCTGAACTGCATCTAGGGACTCAGAA
Source organism: Dromiciops gliroides (assembly GCF_019393635.1). NCBI lineage: Eukaryota > Metazoa > Chordata > Mammalia > Microbiotheria > Microbiotheriidae > Dromiciops > Dromiciops gliroides. The sequence continues at coordinate 663,189,275 of NC_057862.1, forward strand.
TCACAGTGTAGTTACCTGGGAGATCTTCCCACACTTCTTATATTCATGAGGAATCTTTAATGTAAGGGGCCTAAAATTCTAGCTATGATGTGTAAAATCTAATGAATGGTTGCCTTAAATTAGAAAATGTATAGCACCAATCTTTGGGCATTAAGTATTTATTAAAGTATATTAGGGTTTAGTAAAGAGAAACACATGGATAAAGACTTAGATCTGCCTGCTCTCCCTAATATGCCTCTCCTGCCGCCAAGCCGAAGTCTCCAACCCAAAAGGCCCACTCGTTCCTCAGCTTCTCCCAGAAACCTCCTGAGAAACCAGAAACAGGGCCGTCCACACACACAGCTCCAAGCAAATTGGCTGGTAGCTCTGATTGACAGGTCCCACAGGTGGTTCTATAGATATAACTTCCAAATGCTGAGGTCACATGGTTTCTAAATCACATGCTTTCTCTTCATGGCAGAGCTTCCCTGCAATATCTCTCCCAGCAGGGGGTGTCATTCCAATTCTCACACTACTATGAATTCTCTGATGGACATAAAGTAGTATCCTCATTTTAAAGGTCTTCAAAGCTACGTGCATTACACTCAAAAGATTTCTCTCCAGAATGAAATCTTTGATGCTGAGAAAGTTGTGTTCTCAGTCTGAAGGCCTTTCTACATTCATTACATTCATAAAGTCTCTCTCCAGAATGAATTAGATGATGTTCAGTAAGATCTACATTCAGGCAGAAGGATTTCCCTCATACAATACATTCATAAGGTTTCTCTCCAGTATGAATTCTTTGAAGTTGAATAAGATGCAAGTTGTTTTGAAAGGCCTTCACACACTCCTCACATACATAAAGAATTTTTCCATTATGAATTCCCCAATGGAATCTAAGTTGTATCTACTTCCTAAAGGCCTTCCAACATTCACTACATTCATAAGGTTTCTCTCCATATGAATTCTTTTTTTTTTTATGGGGCAATGGGGTTAAGTGACTTGCCCAGGGTCACACAGCCAGTAAGTGTCAAGTGTCTGAGGCCGGATTTGAACTCAGGAACTCCTGAATCCAGGGCCAGTGCTTTATCCACTGCGCCACCTAGCCACCCCTCCATATGAATTCTTTGATGTAGAATAAAAGCTGAGTTGCAGAGGAAAACCTTCCCACACTTCTCAGATTCATAAAGAATGTCTCTGGTGTGAATTTCTGATGTACAGTAGGTTCTAACTCCTGAAGGTCTCTAAACATTCACTACAGTCAAAATGTTTCTCTCCAGAATGAGTCTTCTGATGCACAGAGAATTGTGCCTTCCTCCAGAAGGCTTACCCATATTCACTAGATTCATAAGGTTTCTCTCCAGTATGAATTCAATAATTTTTAATAAGATCTGAGTTGTGATAAGTCAGTCCACACTCCTTACATTTATGAGGAATCTCTTCAGGATGAATTCTCTGATAGGCATAAAGTCATACCTTCAGTCTAAATATCTTCCCATATGCATTACACTCTTAGGGCTTCTTTTGTGTATGAATTCTTTGATGTTGAATAAGTTGAAACCTCAGTCTAAAGGGCTTCCCACATTTATCACATTCATAGGGTTTCTCTCCAGTATGAATGCTCTGATGTTGAGTAAGATTTACAGTACGGCAGAAGGCCTTCCCACATACACTGCATTCATAAGGTTTCTCTCCAGTATGAATTCTTTGATGTCGAATAAGGTCAGAGTTGTAGGGGAAAGCTTTCCCACACTCCTTACATTCATAAGGAATCTCTCCAGTATGAATTCTCCGATGCACAGTAAGTAGTGTTTTCCTCTTGAAGGCCTTCCCACATTCATTACATTCATAAGGGTTCTCTCCAGTATGAATTCTCTGATGTTTAATAAGATCTGAGTTGTGATAAAAGGCTTTCCTACATTCTTTACATTCATAAAGACCCCTTAAAGGATGAATTCTCTGATGCACAGTAAGTTGTTTCTTACTCCTGAAGGCCTTCTGACATTCACTACATTCATAAGGTTTCTCTCCAGTATGAATTCTCTGATGCACAGTAAGATGTTGCTTCCTTCTAAAGACCTTCCCACATAAACTACATTTATAAGGTTTCTCTCCAGTATGTATTCTTTGATGACGAATAAGTTCTGAGTTATAGGGGAAAGTCTTCCCACACTCCTTACATGTATAAAGACCCTTGCCAGTGTGAATTCTCTGATGCACAGTAAGTAGTGTCTTACTCCTGAATGCCTCTGCACATTCATTACATGCGTAAGGTTTCTCTCCAGTATGAATTCTTTGATGTACAATAAATGCTGAGTTGTAGAGGAAAGCCTTCCCACACTCCTTACATTCATAAACAATATCTCCAGTATGAATTCTCTGATGCATGGTAAGATGTGCCCTCCTCCTGAAGGCCTTTCTACAGTCACTGCATTCATAGGATTTTTCTCCAGTATGAATTCTCTGATGTTTAATAAGATCTGAGTTGTGATAAAAGGCTTTCCTACATTCTTTACATTCATAAAGACCCCTTAAAGGATGAATTCTCTGATGCACAGTAAGTTGTTTCTTACTCCTGAAGGCCTTCTGACATTCACTACATTCATAAGGTTTCTCTCCAGTATGAATTCTCTGATGCACAGTAAGATGTTGCTTCCTTCTAAAGACCTTCCCACATAAACTACATTTATAAGGTTTCTCTCCAGTATGTATTCTTTGATGACGAATAAGTTCTGAGTTATAGGGGAAAGTCTTCCCACACTCCTTACATGTATAAAGACCCTTGCCAGTGTGAATTCTCTGATGCACAGTAAGTAGCGTCTTACTCCTGAATGCCTCTGCACATTCATTACATGCATAAGGTTTCTCTCCAGTATGAATTCTTTGATGTACAATAAATGCTGAGTTGTAGAGGAAAGCCTTCCCACACTCCTTACATTCATAAACAATGTCTCCAGTATGAATTCTCTGATGCATGGTAAGATGTGCCCTCCTCCTGAAGGCCTTTCTACAGTCACTGCATTCATAGGATTTTTCTCCAGTATGAATTCTCTGATGTTTAATAAGATCTGAGTTGTGATAAAAGGCTTTCCTACATTCTTTACATTCATAAAGACCCCTTAAAGGATGAATTCTCTGATGCACAGTAAGTTGTATCTTACTCCTGAAGGCCTTCTGACATTCACTACATTCATAAGGTCCCTTACCAGTATGAATTCTTTCATGTCGAGTATGATGTGCCTTCAGCCTGAAGGCCTTCCCACATTCACTACATGTATAAGGTTTCTCCCCAGCATGAATTCTCTGATGCACATTAAGTTGTGTCTTCCTCCTGAAGGCCTTCCCGCAATCACTACATTTATAGGCTTTCTCTCTAGTATGAGTTATTGGAGGCTGAATAAAATCTGAGTTGCAATCAATCTCCTTACATTCATAAGTAATCTCTCCAATGTGAATTCTCTGATGAAATGTAAATTGTGTCTTACTCCTGAAAGCCTTCCAACATTCATTACATTCATAACGTTTCTCTCTACTCTGATGTTCAAAAAGTTCTGAGTTGCAAAAGAAAGCCTTCCTGTATTCCTTACATTCATGAGTATGAATTCTCTGATGGACATAAAGTTCTGTCTTCTGCCTAAAGGCCTTCCCACATTCACTACATTCAAAAGGTTTCTCTCCAGTATGAATGCTCTGATGTCGAGTAAGATTTGCCTTCTTATTGAAGGCCTTCCCACATATATTACATTCATAAGGTTTCTCTCCAGTATGAATTCTTTGATGTCGAATAAGTTCTGAGTTCCAGTGGAAAGCCTTCCCACACTCTTTACATTCATAAAAAAACTCTCCAGTATGAATTCTTTTATGCACAGCAAGATGTCGCTTGCTCCAAAAGAACTTCCCATATTCACTACATTCATAAGGTTTTTCTCCAGTAAATTCTTTGCTCTCTGAAAAAAACAAAAAAGAACTGATTAACTTGGCCTTTTCTTTCCTTTCCCAAAGGTCTTAGTTGCCCACACTTAGGGCTATTCTCTTGCCTTCCCACTTGGGAAGGCTTGTCTGACTGGTCTTTCACTAAGGGTCACAGTATAAATAATTAATTGTGATTTGAGGTTTTTATGACCCCATCTTTTGGCTAGAATTAAAAAAAACCTGGCCAGCAATGCAAGGTGCTCCACCCACTGGTTGTAGCCGTCATTATGGTACTGGCCGCTCACATCATCACTAGTCACTGATGCCTATGTGGGCCTGGCAAAATTATAATGACTGGAAGCCCAGTGAGGGCAGTCATGTGACCGTCAGTCAGGGCTGCCAGCCAATTAGCTTGGGGTTGTGTGTGGACAGCTTGGGGTCGGCTGGGAAGGAGAAGGGAGTTTTGCCATTCTGGTGTGGAGCTGGGAAAAGGCAGGATGTGGCTGTGTGTTCTGCTGAGCCCTGGGCGGCGGTGTGATTCAGGTTGTATTGTTTCCCTTCCCTCATTCTTTTTTTTCCCTTTCCCTTAATTCTACTGATCTTGCTTGTGTTTTTAAATTCGTTCTTGTTAATAAACCCTGTTCTGTCCTTGAGGGAGGCTGTTAGTCTCCTTCCTTGCCCCAATATTGTGGCGAGCCGCCTAGCTAACACTCCCCAATTGGAATTTGGGCCCTACAACAGTTTATCTTATTTGAAAGTGTGATGACTCAAAGGTAACATATGGAAATAAACTGACTTAAAATGAAATTATCTGGATGGATTTATAAGCCTTCATTCTACTGCAAATGGTTTACATTTGAATGGGATAAGGAAAGGAAAGGAAAGACCATCTATGAAAAGTATAAGATTTTGAAAACTTACAAATTTATCCTTACTATCCTAGATGAATATAGGAAAGGAAAAGACAGAAGAACAGAAAGAAAAAGGAGAATTGATGAGTTTAGATTAAGGAGGAAGGAGAGGGATAGGAAATAAACAGAGTAAAGAAGTATGATGAAAGGGAGTCATATCAGACAACTGTCATAAATTTCCTCTAAAAAGTTAACATATCTATTTTATAAGGAATTGATTAAAATTTTAAAAGCAACAAGAGGGGGCAGCTAGGTGGCGCAGTGGATAAAGCACTGGCCCTGGATTTAGGAGGACCTGAGTTCAAATCCGGCCTCAGACACTTGATACTTACTAGCTGTGTGACCCTGGGCAAGTCACTTAACCCCCATTGCCCCGCAAAAAAAAAAAAAAAGCAACAAGAAAGTTATTTTTATGAGATATTAATTATCTCAAATATTACTCAAACTCTAGTAATCAAAGAAGTAAAACTGAAAACGATTTGTAAATATCTAATAGTCATCTGATTAGCAAAAATATTTTAAAAGGATAACCAATTTGGGCTGAAATAGATAATTAAGTTTCTGCTACCATTTTCCTGAAAATTAACATATTATTTCAGCTAGAGACTCTTCAAACCCTTTGACCCAATTATCCCACTATTAGGTCTCCATCCTCAAAATGTTATTGAAAGTGTTTGGGGGTTCTTCCTCCAGGCACTAGCTGTCTTGGGTCAGTCCATCTGCAAGGCTGGGGACAAGATGTCGCTGGGAGCGAGCTCTGGGACTGGTGGTGGCAGCCGCTTGGAGCAGGGCTCATGGGCCTGGGACGGTCACATGGAAGGCAGGGAGTGGCCTGGGGACACCCATCAGCAAGAATTTTGCTGCCCTCTTGGAAGAGTGCAAGATTTTTGTCCCAGAGGATGATGATGATGATTAGTGGGGTGCAGCGGCCACCCAGAGGGGACAACTGGCCCTCTCCCCGCCTGAAGCCTCTGTAGTGGCAATGCTCTTTCTCCATCAGCAGAGGGCCCCCCCCCGCTCCGTGATCAGCATTCCCTGCATGACCCAGTGTGTACATAGCCTTGTTAGCCCAAGCTCCCTTGCCCTCTGTGAAGGCCAAGCCGCAGCCCCAGAGCACTTGAACTATGAATAAATAGCACTTTGTGACTGAAAAAAAAATTGTTTTGGGGGAGACTTATGACCTGTATCAGGGGGCTAGCTCACCCAAAAAATTGGAGGCTCGTTGTCACCTTGGTGACTGTCCCCCTGGAGTAAGAGAAGACTGGTCTTTTGTATTTTTACCAGACAAAAGGGAGGGAGATAGGGAGGGGGTTTGGGAATAATGGTGCATCAGTAAGATGTGCAGCACTCATACATATCTTGTTTGTTTGTTTTTTTAGTGAGTCAATTGGGGTTAAGTGACTTGCCCAGGATCACACAGCCAGTAAGTGTTAAGTGTCTGAGGCCGGATTTGAACTCAGGTCCTCCTGACTCCAGGGCCAGTGCTCTATCCACTGCGCCACCTAGCTGCCCCCATACATATCTTGCACATCAGTGTACCAGGGTCATGTTCCTCAATACCCATTCCTAAGGTGGGAGGCAGAGCTGTCTCTCTGCTGGGAGAGTTCAAGGATTCCTTGGGGGGGTTGGGATCTTTAGGCTTCTTGGGGTCCCACTGCATTCCCATAACAAAAAGCAAACAAAGATCTCTCTTGAAAATACTAACATCTTTTTGTGAAACGGCAAAATGTTAGAAAACCTATAGGTCAAATGATAAGGTTAGGGATAAACAAGTCCTGTCATATGAAAATGATTGTGCCTTTACAAACCTGATTCCAAAGCATAAGAAGAGGATGACATAATGATGTGGGCTGGAATTTGGGGTCAAATTGATTGTGAGTCATCCCAAAAGAATTACAAGACTCAGCACTTTTTCAGGTCAGTGCTATCAGACTTGTTCCAATTTGTCCCTTAATTCTCCTTTCTCTTAAAGTTGTTTGTTTCTTTTTGGCTACATTCAATTTTCTCCTTACTCCCTTCTCTCAATTTGTCAAAATTTCCTGACCCATCTATAACCTCCCAGAGGTTACCGACACCACACCTGCGTCCTCATGGGTGTCCATTAGAACAGCAAAGAATCCAATCCAGGGCATCCCCCAGACCACTGGGACTTGCCAACAGGGCAATTCATTTCTTCCCTTTTCAGGAAAAAAAGAAATCCCTCAGGGTAAATCACTTGATCCCGGATCAATGAGAAATACCCCAGCTCGCTTTGGTGTGCCCGCCGGCCGGACTCCCAAATGAGCCAAAAACCTGGGTGCAGGAGTTAAGGCAGATCCCAAACTTACTTTAATGAGATCTCACCCCACTGAGTCTGGGACTTGAAGTCACATGGGGCACCAAATGATGTGGGCTAGAATTTGGGGTAAAATTGATTGTGAGTCGTCCCAAGAGAATTACAAGACTCAGTGACTCAGTTTACCAAATTTTATTGCAATACTGTGAGTGACCACAGGAAGAGAACCAGAATATTGGAAAGGTATCTCTCAAATAGTGAAAGAAAAGACAGTTATATTTATAGTATAGATAAATTGATTATCAGTCTCATTATAATAATCTCCACCTTGGGGAAGTACAGGGGAGGGCCTGTCCTACTCATTATACTATTCTCCACCTAGGGGTGTTACAAGGGAGGGCTTATCCTAATTTGGAGTTCCTAGGGTCCAAAGCCAACCCCTGAGGTGGGTACCTTTTTCAGTGGAGGTGTGTTTTGGGGGTTTACATGTCATAAGGTGAATCTGGGGACAAATTTGGCCTTTTCTGCGCATGTCTCTTTCTGATTCCCGTGGCTAGTTTCAAAATAGAATCATTTTTCATTAGAATTTCTATAGGTTGTCTTTTTCCTTTATTGTTATTTTGACCTGACCCGTTCTGATCCGTTATGGACGTTGATCACTATGGGTAAGAGAACCTAACATAAGTTATCCATTAACTGGGATCTAACTCCCTTTTGGAGGTAATATCTGTATTAGAGCTTGGGTCTTAGGTTTTTCTATTAACCCTTTTTTGCCTCCTACATCAATATTACATGATAGATTGAAGAAAGAGAAATTAAGTTAAAATTACATATTTTATAACGTAATAGCAGCAAAGAAACAATCATAAAAACAACAAAAAAGAAAATATCAGAAAGAGATTCAGAAGCAAAAGGGCATATTGTTAATATTTTAAATAATGTACTTTTTTAGAAAGGGAGGATCAATTGATGGAAGTGAGACAGGAGAATGCCTCCTTAAGATGAACTTCAATGAAAAGAAGAGAAATAAATATCTATCTACCTTATACTGAGGCAACAACTATTTTTGAGAGTGGAGGTACATGTGAGTAAAGAGGTGCAAAAAATGTAACTTCTTTGAGTTAAAAAATTAAGCTTTAAAGATTTAGCTCCTCTCAACAGGCCTGAAAACTTTAAAAAGACCAACTTGTTCAACATTTTATAAGACTGACCTAAAATGACCAACAGAGCTGGATTTTACAATGACCCATTGGCTTAGTTTTGATGTAGTCACCTGAACAGCTGCTTCCTGGGATATCTGCCTCTGGCATCCAAGATGCTTCTTTTCTTTCCAACTGGCAAATGACATCTGGCTTGGAAATGGCAAATCCTGTTTATTAAAAATGAAAAAGTGCTAGGGACAGTCATCTCAGAATTCTAAAGAACAGAGAGAATAAATATTCCTCCCGATGCTTTCCATAACAGGTTGGAAATAAGGGTGCAGAACTTTTACCAACAGGGGCACTGGCAATGTTAGCTCATTATGTCAGAGATCCGCTCCCCCCAACCATGGAGGGCTCAATAGGCAGATTGGAGGGAAAAGTAGGGGTTTTTGTTTGTTTATTTGGGGGGGAGATGCATTCATAAAACTTCTAAAAGAATTCAAACATTGTTCAATTTCTCTTTTTTGGGTTTTTTTTGTTGTTTTGGGTTTTTTTGTTTTGTTTTGGTGGGGCAATGAGGGTTAAGTGACTTGCCCAGGGTCACACAGATAGTAAGTGTCAAGAGTCTGAGGCCAGATTTGAACTCAGGTCCTCCTGACTCCAGGGCCAGTGCTTATCCACTGTGCCACCTAGCCGCCCCCCCCCAATTTCTTTTTGAGGAAAAAAAAAGTATGCCTGCTAGGAACACCCCAAGGATTGTACAAAGGACCACTGAAGGATATTAGGTATTATGAGTGAATGGGTTAGAGAGTAGGACCAAGGAAAAACAGTTGATTTGACTCACTCCATACTCAGACAATGAAAACATTTTGTGTATGATGAAACCTACACTGGGATTAAATAGAAAAACCTTGGATTTGAAGCAACAGAGAGGGGAAGACACATTCTCAAGGATAACAACAAATCCCAGAAGTCAGTTTCCAGGCATAGTAAGCATAAGTAGTATAAGTATTCTGCCTCTTGGCTACATAGGGATTAGGAATATCTTCCTTTTGTATGCAAAGAATTACTGTTAAAATCTTGAAAGCTGTCTTAATATATATCAAGAGTCTGCAGGAACAGGTGTTCTTACCCAAAGAGACAAGGTTCCTATAGTTCTCCAGCATCACATCCCTGTACAACTTTTTCTGAGATAGGTTCAAATATAACCACTCCTCCCAGTTGAATTCCACAGCCACATCCTGGAATGTCACCAATTCCTGAAACACCAAAAGTATTTGTGTTTACCCAGGTATAGCTCTGTTATGAAGTTCAAATGTGTAAGAAAAACGACTCCTGCTCAATAATTCTCTGGAACTCAGTGGCGGTGATGTGTCAAAGGCTCATTTATTGTCATTCTCTTGAGAATGGGCAACCCAGTGTGCAGCTGGTGGGTGCAAAGAATGGGGGCTCGCAGACACCGTTTTAAACCCTAGTCTCTAACTCGAATGGACACTTACTTCCCTTTTTTTTTTTTTTTTTAGTGAGGCAATTGGGGTTAAGTGACTTGCCCAGGGTCACACAGCTAGTAAGTGTTAAGTGTCTGAGGCCAGATTTGAACTCAGGTCCTCCTGACTCCAGGGCTGGTACTCTATCCACTGTGCCACCTAGCTGCCCCTCTTACTTCCCTTTTTGATCACTGACCCAACTACTCAAGGGTTACAATCTACATGTAAAAACTAGCTAACCAGAATGCAGTATTCCTAACCCTAATTTCCATAGTTATTCTTTGGGTTCTTAGCCAATGGGGGAGGTGATACAGGAACAATTCTTCAATCGTCCCTTATATGGACATACATAGCTCAGAAAAGGACCTAATTGAGACCAGCTCAGGGCTTCCCTGAACCATATAATTTTGTTGGGGGGGGGGGGGGGGAGAAGAACTTTTTCCTCAAACAGGTCCAGAGGAGTGTAATTTGAATGGTGACTATTATATTTTTATTGAGAGGAGACCATTTCCCATTTCCTCACAAAATATAAATCTTTGCCTGTAGGGATTGTTTTATTTTTTTTATTTGTAAGCCAGTACAGTGCCTGGTGCATAGCATTAATCCCTAAATTCCTAGAGAGCAGGGACTATTTTTGTCTTCCTTTGTATCCTCAGCACTTAACCTAGTGCCTGGTACTTAGTAGGTGCTTAATAAATGCTTACTGTTGTTAATAGATCCAATGACATCAATTTTAAATGTGCACCCATGGATCTTACTCCTGACCTCAAGCAGTAGCATGCCTAATTCCATTTCGACTTGCTGAAATAAAATAATGAAAATGAAATTGTTGAAGATAGTTATCGTGTGGCCCTAAGTCTTCTCTTCCAGGTTAAATACACCCAGTTCATTTGACCAATCAGGCTGATCTCTTCAATTAAATCACTATGGTGTTATGAAATGAATATAAATGTTCAGTACTCCTAGAGCAATAAGAGGAAATGTGAGCATGGAGTCAAGGGGCTAACATCTCTTGTATGCAATAGTATGTGGGGAAAAAAACACATTTACAACTGAAAAATTTGTTAAAGAACCATTATTGTCCAGTTCATTTATTCAGCATTGAGACTTTAGAGGGGGCAGCTAGGTGGTGCGCAGTGGATAAAAGCACCGGCCCCTGGGTTCAGGAGGACCTGAGTTCAAATCTGGCCTCAGACACTCAACAGGTACTAGCTGTGTGACCCTGGGCAAATCACTTAACCCTCATTGCCCCACAAAAAATTAAAAAAAATAAGAGTCATCTCTGATTGTGCTGAACTTTCCCTTTCAAAAAATTGAGACTTTAGAGTCCAACTTTTTCATTTTACAAGTTAGAGAAGTGAGCCCCAGAGAGGGAAAGTAACTTCCTTAAGATCAAAAAGGGAATAAATGGTGGATCTGTACTTTGGCCCCAGGTCTTCTAGACTCTAAATTCAGAGCTATTCTCACTGTACCATGCTGCTATACCCTTTCTGTGTAACAAGACCAAGACTAAAATTGAGCTTATACACAAAAACATTCATAAAAGTACTCCTTGGGATAGCAAAGAATTATTGGGTGGGCCAAAAGTCACAAAGTGGTTTCAATATTTAATAACTCCTTTTTTTTTTGTTTTTATTTTATAATACCATAGCATCATATAGAATATATGTGTATGTGTGTATATATATATATATATATACACACACACACATATATACACATGTATTGTTGAAAATTAAATATAGTTTTTATCTGCCTGATCCATACACTCATATTAACAGTATGCACACATATATACATGTTATGGACCTGGGGTACCTTAGATGTTTTCTGGGGGAATTCAAGGAACCTTCTCCTTGAGAAGCTAAACTAAAGGACAGACACACCTAAAGAGATAAGAGGCACCTGATCTGGACTGAATTAGCTCAAGGACCACCACCCTTCATTCCAGTCTCCCCCACACTTCAGGGTGATAAGATTAGGTGTAGCTGCTGCCTTTGTGGCATGAGGGTGACTGAGATGGCTTAAGAGATGGGAGCCGCCTCTCGCCCAACTTCCCCCAGCCACTACCAGTGGGGACAACCCTCCCCCAATGAGGGCACTTTCCACAGTCAGATGATCACCTCATCAGACCACCATGGATTCTCTATAAAAGTATTTGGCTGTCTCCTGCTCAAGGAGATAGGTATCTCAGAGAGCCACACCTTTGTGCCATGCCTTCTCCCCATGAGAAGTCCAAGCACTTCTCTCTTGGTTTCCTTTCCCTAGCACCTAAATAAACTATTATTTTCCTCTAATTGTGTGCAAGAGGGTATAATTCTTTAAAGATAAATTCCTAAAAACCCCTACCCCAAAATTCCCACCAATTTCCCCCATAACAATACATATATCTAAGAAAACAAAAACGAACAAAAAAACCTAGCTAACTGCACTTGGTTTTCTTCATTTTACACTATAAATACCAGACATAATTTTTGGTAATCAATCCCAATGAAATGATAAAGAGAGCTCTGTGAATCAACTGATGCTTCTCTCTGAAACTGTGTGTACTCAGAATAAAGACTGAAAGATTTTAACCACAAAATCATGAGTGATGTTTGATTCTTCCCACAAATTAATACTGAAACCAGCCAAAGGAGAACCAAGTGACACAAAGGAAAAAATTAAAGATCACTACAATATTTTATACATTTTTCCTTCTCTGAATGCTTAAGGCCTCTAAGGATTCTCATGGAAATTTTTTTTTTTTTGGTGAGGCAATTGGGGTTAAGTGACTTGCCATGGGTCACACAGCTAGTAAGTGTTATGTGTCTGAGGCCGGATTTTGAACTCAGGTCCTCCTGAATCCAAGGCCAGTGCTCTATTCACTGTGCCACCTAGCTGCCCCCACTCATTCATTCTATAGTAGTTTCTTTTTTGTTGTTTTTTTTTGTTTGTTTGTTTGTTTTGCAGGGCAATGGGAGTTAAGTGACTTGCCCAGGGTCACACAGCTAGTAAGTGTCAAGTGTCTGAGGCCAGATTTGAACTCAGGTCCTCCTGAATCCAGGGCCAGTGCTTTATCCACTGTGCCATCTAGCCGCCCTCTCTCATGGAAATTTAATCTTGACTTCCCTGTAGTACTGACATGCCAATTCCACCGTTTGTCTTGGAGTAAAAGGCAAGAAATAGAGAGCAGGCTCAAGTTACTTATCAACCCTTTGGATACCTGGCTCTAACACACTCAATATGATCCATGCAAAGTTGCTTCCTCCCCCAAATGTCAGTTTTCTTATCTGTAAAATGGATATGTTAACATCTATAAGTTTTTTGAAGGAAAATGTTTTTAAATCTTAAATCAGAATATAAATATTTGATGCTATTACTCCAGTTCTCCTGCATCACTCAATCACAAAAGCAAGATTAACACTGATTATACCTTAACCTTGAATGAGTGAACACATGAATATGTAAAACTTCGGTGAAGAAGGCACTAAAAACACACAAAGCATTCCATATAAAGAATGTCATGCCTTATACCAAGAGGTCAAAATAGGTACATGATTTACACATACAGGGTGATACCATAAGCAAATTAGGAGGGTATGGAATAGTTTATCTATAATATCTATGATAAGGGAAGAATTTAGGATTAAAAAATATGAGAACATTACTAAATATAAAATAGGTAATTTTGGTTATATAAAATTAAAAAGTTTTTGAATAAACAAAACCAATGCAACTAAAATTATATGGAAATCAGAAAACTGAAAAAAAATTTGCAACAAGTATCACTGATAAAGGCCTCATTTCTCAAATATATAGAGAATTTAGTCAAATCTATAAAAATATAAGTCATCTCCCAACTGACAAATGGTCCAAGGATATGAACAGGCAGTTTTCAGACAAAGAAATCAAAACTATCTATAGTCATATAAAAAATGCTCTGAATTACTATTGATTCAATGCAAATTAAAACAACTCTGAGGTACCACCTCACACCTATCAGACTGGCTTATATGACATAAAAGGAAAATGATGGATGTAGGAGGAGATGTGGAAAAACTGAAACACTACTGCATTGTTGATGGAGTTATGGTCTGATCCAACCATTCTGGAGAACAATTTGGAACTATGCCCAAAGAGCTATAAAACTGTGCATAACCTTTGACCCCACAATACCACTTCTAGGTCTATATCCCCAAAACACCCAAAAAAGGAGGGGGGAGAGGCCCTTTTTGTACAAAAATATTTATAACAGCTCTTTTTGTGGTGGCTAAGAATGAGAAATCAAAGGGATGCCCATCAATTGGGGAATGGCTAAACAAGCTGTTTTATTAATTGTAATGCAATATTTGTGTGCTATGAGAAATGTCAAGCATGATGATTTCAGGAAAACCTGGAAAGACTTACATGAACTGATGCAAAGTAATGTGAACAGAACCAGGAGAACATTGTACACAGTAATAGCAATATTGTATGAGAAAGAACTGTGAATCACTTAGCTATTCTCAGCAATACAATGATCCAAGACAATCCCAAAGGACTAATGAAGAAGCATACTAATAGCCTCCAGAGAAAGAACTGATATTGATTGAACACAGACTGAAGTATGCTATTTTTCACTTTTTTTCATTCTTTTTCTTTTGTTTGAGTCTTCCACAAAATGACTAACATGGAACTGTTTTACATGACTGCATATGCATAACCTATATCTGATAACTTACCATCTCAGGGAAGGAGAGATATTATTTGGAACTCAAAACTTTTTTTTAAAAATGTTAAAAATTGTTTTAACATGTAATTGGGGGGAGAGAATAAATTATATGTATGTGTGTGTGTGTCTAACATGTGCTGGGCTAAGCTCTGGGGTCATAAAGGAAAATAAAATACTCCCTACCCATTAGAAGTCTACATCCCCGGGGCAGCTAGGTGGTGCAGTGGATAGAGCACCGGCCCTGGAGTCAGGAGTACCTGGGTTCAAATCCGGCCTCAGACACTTAACACTTACTAGCTCTGTGACCCTGGGCAAGTCACTTAACCCCAATTGCCTCACTTAAAAAAAAAAAAAAGAAGTCTACATCCTGGTGGAAACAGTGTGCATACATACAGTATTACAAATACAAACCATAAGAAGTGTGAGATGGAGCTAAAATGGCAAACTTTCCTAATATTCACCTCCTAAAAACTTTAAAATAGTGCAACAAATCAAATTCAGCCATGGTACAACCAACCAAAGGTCAGGATGTGACAGTTTTCTATTCCAAGACAATTTAGGGGGTCAGAAAGAACTGTGTGATAAAGGTGGGGGCTGGCTCACAGTGGACATGGCAGAAACAGCAGCTTTGGACCCTGGAGGTGTTGACAGAGGCAGCAGCAGTAGCTGTTCAGTGAGTTCTCTTCATCCAGAGACAGCCAGGTGACCAGACAATCAGAAAGAGATTACATGGATCTGCTCTACAAGTACTGGGTTTGGGAGTGGGGGCTGGAGGCCACTTGGCAACTCCACGCTGCATCACTCAATTTTGGGATCATAGCTGCAGAACGGAGACAAGCCCCTGGGGAACAAGGAAACTGGGGCCCTGGTCATAATTCCAGGGTGGAGAAAAAGCAGGGGCCCTCCTTCCCGGTCACAACTCCAAGGAAGAGCGAGAAGAGCACTGGTGCTTGCAATCCCAAGATGTCATAATAGAATTTAATAAAGGGAAACTGAGGCACAGAATTTAAAGCTATATAAGTTTATTAGCAGGGCACAAGCCAATTAATAAAGTGAATCAAACGGCTACTTTAGTGGGGTCAGTGACCAAGAGGAGGAGGCACCGCTCCTTTTTTTTTTTTTTTTTTTTAGTGAGGCAATGGGGGTTAAGTGACTTGCCCAGGGTCACACAGCTAGTAAGTGTTAAGTGTCTGAGGCCGGATTTGAACTCAGGTACTCCTGACTCCAGGGCCGGTGCTCTATCCACTGAGCCACCTAGCTGCCCCCACAGCTCCTTTTTAAATGTTTCATCTAGGAACACCTGTTCCTAGAAGAAACAAAGGGGGGAATGTGATGAAATAATGGGATTTAGCAGATACTCAAAGACCCACCTGGAGATTAATCTATACTGATTGAATCAAGTGAGAGTGATTGGCTGCTGATGAAGCCTACTTCAAGTTAATTGGATTGTATTCACCCCTGGCTAGCCCTTAAGAAGGTATTGTTCTCAGAAACTAGACTGTGAACTCAACTTGAGAACACCTTCAAAGCCAATGGATTTGGATGATGCCAACCAATCACTTTGAAGCAGTGTGTAAGGACCGCCTCTGTTCCAGATCTATAAAAAAGCTTCCACAAACAGCTTGCTAGTGAGTTCCTGATTAAAGCAGACTCGTGGAGGAGGACTTCAGGAAGAACCCAACCAGGCTGGAACTCTAGGCTAGGTAGGACTTCTTTTTCTTAACTCCTTGTGAATACCTCTATGCTTTAATAAATGTTTAATGCCTAAAGACTGGTGATGAAGCTTCTGATTTAAGGCGACCACAATTTAGATTTTAAACATCACATAAAGCATAGAATAAAAAAAAAGAACTGGCTAGGTGAGGAAAATAATACAATTAGTTATAGGGTTGGCAACATCACGGGGGTGAGGGCGATGTACTTGGTTACATTAAGAAGAGCAGGTTAACACTTACATGGGGCTAGCAACCACCCCTCTCTGTCATAGAAGAATAATTGATTTATGGGATCCACTGCATGCTGAAGCCATTGATAGTGAACCAGGTAAGGGAAATTATTTTTCTATTATATTAATAACCAATTATTAAATTAGGATTAAGCCTTTTTCTCTTTATTTCCTCATTCAGGGACCAGCCTCAGTAGGCCAGTCAATCAGTCTCCAAAGCACATTGCTGACAGACGAGACTGCCCAAATCCAATAGGAACATCATCAATCTTGGGCAGGACCCCACCCAAATAAAAGACTTTACTTCTCTTTAGAGTCTAAACAGATCTAATATAGATGAATCCTAACCCTAAAACATTAAGCTTATGCCCTTGTTCCCCTCCATTAGAGCTTAAGGAAAACCAGCTCATGAAGGAGAAAAACAACCAGGTCAGTCTGGGTACAGATGGATTCTTTTGTCCAGATTGCTGGAGGCAGCTGAGTCCCATGAAAAAGTCAAGTTCTCAGCAGGAGGAGCTAAGACTTCCTCATTGGAAAGTCAACCCCCTCACTAACTGTTCACCAAGAAAAGCTGGTTTTTACCTGTCAGGGGCACCCCCCCTTTCCAAAGATATTTAAGCATTCAATGATCTTCAAGGTTTTGTCTTTGCTTATTGAAACCACTAGCCATCAATTTATTGCTTATCAGCAATAAAAGACTAATTAATAAATTGATTATCAATTATCCAGAAACTCTGTCTCTTGGGTTTTTCATTCATTTCACAGGGAAAAGAGACTCCCTGGCTCCTAGGAGGGAGATAGGACTTTCCTTAACTGTACAAGAACAGGCAAGGACAGACAATATATCTCCTACAGGTAGCTATAGGACTAACTCAGAGTGAAAGCTAGATTTCTGGGACTAAGAAATGTTCATTGTTTGAATCTACCTGCAAGATTAAAGATAGTAGGCCAGATTCCCTGCTATGTACCCATGTCCCTCAAGAATAATAGATTTCTACTATTGATTAAAGAAATGAAAATTAAAACAACTCTGAGGTACCACCTCATACCTATCAGATTAGTTAATATGACCAAAAAGGAAAATGATGAATGTATATGTGGAAAAACTGGGACATTAATGCTCTGTTAGAGTCATGAACTAATCCAACCATTCTGAAGAACAATTTGGAATTATACCCAAAGAGCCATGGAACCGTATATACCCTTTAACCCAGCAATACCACTACTAGGTCTGTATCATAAAGAGGTAATAAAAAGGGGAAAGGACGCACATATACAAAAATATTTATAGCTAATCTTTTTGTGGTAGCAAGGAATTGGAAATTGAGGGGATGCCCATCAATTGAGGAATAGCTGAACAAGCTGTGGTATATGAATGTGATGGAATACTATTGTACTATAAGAAATGATGAGCAGGCAAATTTCAGAAAAACCTGCAAAGACTTATATGAACTGATGCTGAATGAAGTGAGCAGAACCAGGAGAACATTGTATACAGTAACAGCAACATTGTGTGATAATCGACTGGGATAGACTTAGCTCTTCTTAGCAATACAAGGATTCAAAGCAATTTCAAAAGCTCATGATAGAAAATGCTCTCCACATCCAGAAAAGGAACTATGAAGTCTGAATGCAGATTGAAGCATACTATTTTCACTTTATTGTTTTTTTTCTTTCTTATAGTTTTTCCCTTTTCTTCTGATTCTTCTTTCACAACATGACTAATATGGAAATATGTTTAACATGATTATACACATATAACCTATATCAGACTGCTTGCTGTCTTGGGGAAGGGGGGAGGGAAGGGAGAACAATTTGGAATTCAAAATCTTGCAAAAATGAATGTAGAAAACTATCTTTACATGTAGTTGGAAAAAATAAAATACTATTAAAGGGAAAAAATAATAATAGATTTCCTTGAAACAAGGAGAGCAGTGATTATCAGGAGAACTGAACTTCTAAACTTAGCTCCTAGGCAAAGAGACAAAGAAATGTGTCTTGATCAATCATACAAAATGGGGCAGTAATACAGAGTAGTATCAATTACAGAATAGAATCAATTATAAAGTGATACGGAATCAATTTAATTTCTTCAAAGGGAGTAGGGCCCCTTCCTAGGTAAGGACCAGAATCCTAACTAAGAGAACACTGATCACACCCCACTGCAGATCATACTACTTTGGAAGCACCAAAAACATAGAGAATTACAGACCTAGCTGTGAAAAGAGTAGAGGAAAATCCTGAATCTTGGGACAAGCTTAACAAGAATTCCTAAAAGAGCCACAGAGAGAGTTAAAAAGAAGAGCAAGGGCAGTTAGGTGGCGCAGTGGATAGAGCACCGGCCCTGGAGTCAGGAGTACCTGAGTTCAAATCCGGCCTCAGACACTTAACACTTACTAGCTGTGTGACCCTGGGCAAGTCACTTAACCCCAATTGTCTCACTAAAAAAAAAAAAAAACAGAACTGAACAATATGTTGTTTACAAGAAACATACCTGAAATAGAAAGATATACACATTTAAAATAAGAGGCTTGAGCAGAATCTGTTATGTCTATTACACTTTAGCTGAAATAAATAAGGCAGGGGTTGTAATCATGATCTCAAACAAAGAAAAAACAAAAATAAATGTAATTAAAAGAGACAATCAGGGAAACTACATCTTGCTAAAAGGTACCATAAACAATGAAGTAATATCAATATCAGATATATATGCACCAAATGACACAGCATTCAATTTTTTTAAAAGGAAAAGTTAAGTGAGTTACAGGAGAAAATAAAAAGTAAAACTATACTAGTGGGAGACCTCAACTTTCCCTTCTCAGAACTAGATAAATCTAAACACAAAACAAATAAGAAAGAAATTGAGGGGAATAGAATTCTAGAAAAGTTAGCTATAATAGACCTCTGGATAAAAGTGAATGGAAACAGAAAGGAAATGCCTTTTTTTCAGCTGTACATGGCACCTTCACAAAAATCACCATATATTTGGGCAAATACAGAAGAGCAGAAATATTAAATGCATCCTTTTCAGATCATAATGCAAAGAAAATCACATTCAATAAAGGGCCTTTACAGCATAGATTAAAACATAATTGAAAACTAATCCTAAAGAATGTGGGAGTCAGGGGCAGCTAGGTGGTGCAGTGGATAGAGCACCGGCCCTGGAGTCAGGAGTATCTGAGTTCAAATTTGGCCTCAGACACTTAACACTTACTAGCTGTGTGACCCTGGGCAAGTCACTTAACCCTAATTACCTCACTAAAAAAAAAAGAAAGAAAAAAAAGAATGTGGGGGTCAAAGAAACAATCAGTAATTTCATGAAAGATACTAACAACAATGAAATAACATACTAAAATTTGTGAGATGCAGCCAAAGTAACATTTACAGAAAAAGTTATATCTCTAAATTCTTAAAGCAATAAAAGGGAGAAAGAATAAGTCAATAAATTGGGCATGTAATTTTAAAAAGAAAAAAAGAAGAAAAATGAATGAGGGGCAGCTAGGTGGCGCAGTGGATAAAGCACCGGCCCTGGATTTAGGAGTTCCTGAGTTCAAATCCGGTCTCAGACACTTGACACTTACTAGCTATGTGACCCTGGGCAAGTTACTTAACCCCATTGCCCCGTAAAAATAAATAAATAAATAAAAATGAATGAAAAATCTCCAATTAAACATCAAAACAGAAATCCAAAAAATCAAAAGCAAGGTTAACAAAATTGAAAGTAGAAAAGCCATTTAACTAATAAATAAAATTAAGAGCTGGTTTAATGTTAAACCAATAAAATAGATAAACTAATGGTTAATTTGATTTTTTTAAAGAAAGAAAATCAACTTACAATTATTGAAAATGAAAAGGATGACTATCACCAATTAAGATGAAATTAAAGCAATTATTGGGAGCTATTTTGCCCAAAAATGTGCCAATAAAAGTGAAAATCCAAGCGAAATGGATAAATTTTTACAAAATAGGAATCAGTGTTGTATTTTGTCAAAAAAATTTTTCCTGCATTCATTGATAGAGACATGATTTTTATTGTTTTTGTTACTAACATCATTAGTAATACTTAGAGTTTCTCTGCATTCCTAGTTTAAAAATACAGCATGATTGTAATATATTATCTTGATGCTATATTGCTGTAATGTCATACTAATATTTCTTTTAAAATTTTTGCCTCAGTATTCATTATGGAAATAGGCTTGTTGCTTTCTTTCTCTGTTTTTGCTCTCCCTGGTTTAATGACCAAAACTGCATTTGAGTCACAGAAGTAATTTGTTAGGGCTAATCTTCTTTACTCATTTTTTTCAAATACTTTATATAGTATTGGAATTAATTGTTCTTTAAAACTTCAGTAGAATTCACTTGAAAATCCAGCTGGTCCTGGTTTTGGGGGTTTTTTTGTTGTTTTTTTTTAGTGAGTTTTATGGCTTTTCAATTTCCTTTTCTAAGATAGTATCACTTAAGTATTCTGTTTCCTCTTCTGCTAACCTGGGCAATTTATCTTTTCCTCAAAGAACAAATAATAGAAATGTCATGGGGTGCAGAGCACCCCAGAATTTCTCTGGGGCACACTGAGGAATCTTCTCCTTGAGAAACTAAACCAGAGGACAGATAACCTAGAGAGATAAGTGGAACCAAATCGGACTGAGCTAGCTTGGGATTCCTACCCTTCATTCTGGTCTCCCTTACCCTGGGGAGATAAATTTGGGTGTGGCTTCCGCCTTTGTGTTCTGAAGAGGGATCTGTAGCCACCCCTCACCCAATTCCTTTAGTCACTACCAGTGGGGGATGGTCCTCCACTGCTCACCCAATTCCCCCAGCTACCACCAGTGGGGGATGGTCCTCTCTCACTAAAGGAACTTTTCACGGGCAGATGGTCCACCCCCATCAGTCCTCTAAAAAGTACCTTCCGGTCTCCTGTTGGGGAGATTTGGTACCTCTGAGCCATGTGCTTTATGCCAAATCTCCCCATGAAAAGTCTAAGGATTTCTTTCAAGGTTTCCCATCCCCCACCCTTCCCTTCCCTTGCTCCTAAATAAACTATCACCTTATTCTGACTACGTTTTGTGTGCAAGAGGGTGTAATTCTTTAAAGAGGAATTCCTAAGAACCCCAACTCCTACCCCAACCCGTACCCAATTTCCCACCATATCAGAATCAACAATTTCATGATAGTAACAAGGAAATGACATACTAAAATTTTTTTCCAACATGGCTAATATGAATATGTTTCGTTTGACTTCACGTGCATAATAGATTACCCAATGCTTGCCTTCTCAATGGGTGGGAGAAGGTATGGAGGAAGGGAAAGGACTTTTAACTCAAAATTTCAAAATAAATATTTTTTAAAATTTAAATTTTTTGTTGGGGGAAGATAAATAGAAGATCTCTGTAGTATCTTTTAGCTTTAAGTTTATGATTCTCTGATGGGTTATCATTTCTATGGCTGTAGCATATGAAAAAGAAATGTATCGCATGGTTTTTGGACTAAGAATTTCAGGAAGGAAGCAATCTGCACTCACCTTTTGGGTCCTGACTGTCAGGAGTTCAGGAGTCATTTTCTCTTCCTCGGGCTCCCACCTACTGGGGAAGAGGCGACAGGAAACAGAGCTGGGGAGGAAAGAAGAACCATGAGAGCGGGGGTCATGCTGTGCATTCCCCCTAATCAGAGGCTCTAAATTCCCACTTCTCCACTGGGGTGGAGATCAGGGAGGAGGGAGTGATGTTGGATGTGAAAGGACCACAAGAAAAAAGTCATTTCTCCTCTGGAGGGGACCCTGTCTTCAGGATAACAGATCTTTAGGGACAAAACAGGAGAGCAGACACACGTGATACTTTCAGGATGGGGAGAGCACGCATCAGCAGGAGAATCAGAGAAGACTTCCTGGAGGAAGGGGAAGATACTGGGAGGAGGAGATGAGGAAGTCTGGACTAAGGACCAGATATACACAGTAAGTTCCCATGTCCTTTGACTCTGCACAAGGAGAAGGAATGAAGCCTAAGTGTATCATGTTAGGACTTACCAGGGATCACAAGCCTAGGAAGGGTCTGGGACTAGATTTGAATCCGGCTCGAACTCCAGACTCAGCCTACGCCCCGCCCAGGGCAACCCCCTTTGCCCATAGGCCAAGGTTATGCTTAGCCCGCCCTCGGACGCTCCTCAGATTCTCTGTATACTCTCCAAACAGTCCCCCACCCCCGTGCTCTTCCTGGATCTGGCTCCTCACCTCATAGTTCTGCTCTGGATAGAAAATGGAAAGCAACCACCACCAATCAATGAAGAGGCGGAGCGAGGGAGGGGCGGAAGTGACATGATGGGACTTTGTCAACCTCACTCCTATGGGCTTGGAAAATGCCTCTCAAGCGAGCACAGCCTTATGGGAATTGTGGTCTGAAGGCTGAGGCATTTTCTGCGCATGTCTGATGCTCGGCCCCTCCCATACCTGGAATGCAGTCCTGCCCCGCCCCTCCCGGCCCTTCCTGGCTTGGAGTCCAGCCTCTCCAGGATCTCCCAGCCTTGGAGCCCCGCCCCTCCCGGGGCCTCTCTGGCTTGGAGCCCCGCCCCCTGCTCTTCCCTTTCCCTCCTGCCTGGTCTTCACAGCCCCTATACCCACAAGCGGCCACGAGTCTTGGGGCCCCAGAACGGGAGGGGCCCTGGCACTCCTCTAAACCTAATCCGTCCCCGCCCTCTCCCACCCGCAGACAGTCAGCAGCAGTCCTCCAGCTCTTATTAGGCGCTTTCTGTATGCAGGGACCTTCCCCACGCCAAGGAGGAGGAGGACGCCAAGGGAAGCCCTGGGTCCCAGGAAGAAAACCCGCAGGTGCCGGGGAGGATGCCCGGGGCGCTAGCTCCCCTCCCCAGGGCTGCCAGAGACACGTGGAGGAGATGGAGGTGGGGCAGGCCAGAGGAGCAGGACACGAGTGGGCACAGGGAAGGCAGGAGAGGTCAAGGAGGCGCCGGACAACAGCCGGGCCGAAGGACCCCAGGAGGTTGGCCTTGGCTGGAAGCTCTGTTGGGAAAAGGCTGAGGACCAGAACAGGTCCCTGTTTGGGGGTCGGTGGCAGGAGAAGTGACCAGGCCCGGAAGGCAGAGCCTCTCCATCCCTTCTGGGCTTCTGTTTTCTCTGCTCTGGGGAGTGTCTAGCTGTGCTTGGAGGATGCAGGTCATCTGGCCTGGACAATGGAGGACACGGACGCGTGTGTGCCCAGTGCTTTACAGGGATTTTCTCCTGTGGTCCTCCCGACAAGCTGGGCAGCAAGTGCTGGTGTAGTCCCCATTTTATAGATGTGGGGACCAAGGTGAAGTGACTGACCCGTGGTCAACAGGGATTTGGAAACTGCAAATACTGTTTGTTGAAAATGGAAAAGGAATCTCAGAACCAGACATGAAGTACTTCTTCCAACTCTTAGTAGAAAGGTGGGGGAATAAGGGTGCAGAATGTATCTTATACCATCAAGGGCACTATCTATGTATGAAAAGTTTTTATTTTTATTTTTTCCATTAGGAAGGGTTTAATGGGCTGGCTGGAAGGAGAGACAGGGTTTTTTGTTTGTTTGTTTTTCTTGGTTTTGTCTTTTTTATTTTTTTTTGGTGAGAGAGTGGAAGGGTAGAAGAGAACTGACATTAAAAAGAATCCATAAAACTTAATAAAATAATTCCAAACTAGATCAAGCTCCTTTAGATAAAATGTAGGCATACCCCAAAGGTAGTACAAAGGACCCCTGAAGAACAATCTATATTATGGGAAAATGGGTTACAGAGTGAGACTTAGAAAATACAGTTCAGGGGGCGGCTAGGTGGTGCAGTGGATAGAGCACCCGCCCTGGAGTCAGGAGTATCTGAGTTCAGATCTGGCCTCAGACACTTGACACTTACTGGCTGTGTGACCCTGGGCAAGTCACTTGACCCCCATTGCCCCGCCCAAAAAAAAAAAAAGAAAGAAAGAAATAATAGAACAAACAACACAAAGAACATTTATTGAGTCAAAGTACTTAACCCCCACCTAGGAGTTCCCCCACACCCACATGGGCCTGGCCAAATTATAAGGGGGACAGCCCAGGCAGTATGTTAAACCAATTGGAGACTAAGCATGGCTATAGAACCACCCTTCCCTTGAGAGAGGCAGGAAGGGGAAGAGAGTACTCAGAGAGAGACAGGGAAGGAAGGTAGAGAGAGAGAGAGGGGGGAGCTGGTGGTGTTTGATCTTTGGACCTAACCAGGAGACACTGCAAAGCCGATTCTCCTTAGAACTACAGATTCCAGGTGGTGCTGAGTTTATGTTATTGAAGTGAGTCTGGCTCGTTAGGTCAGCTGAGCTAGAAACAAGTTTAGGGTTTGAGTTAGTTTTTGCCAGACCCAAACTGTTCTGAGTAGCTGAGGAAGTAGAGCTTAATTGAAGTACCTGGGGGCCTTTTTACCCTAGAGATTTAAATTCTAACCATCTGGGAAGAGAGTCATATTTTTCCTTTTCTCTCTCCCCTTTCTCATTGTCCCTGGCTTTATTAACTCCACTTGTGTTGTAAATGTTGTTCCCATTAATAAAACCTGATTTGTTTGTGGAAAAGAGGCTGTTAATCTCCTTTCTTATCAGTCTGGGAGACATAACTGAAAAAGAGGTAGTTTGGAGAAGGGGAAACTCTGGACCTAGAGGTCTCTCGTTATTTTCTGAACCCAATATTATGGCAAGCCACCCAATTAACTCTCCCCATACTAAATTTGGCTCTAACACAGGAAAACAAAATTTTACAGCAAGTTTCCTTGATAAAGGTCATGTTTTGTAAATATATAGGGAACTGAGCTAAATTTATAAAAAATAAAATTATTTTCTCCATTGAAAAATGGTCAAAGGATATGAAGAGGCACTTTTCAGAATGAGAAATCAAAGCTATCAAGAGGGATATGAAAAATATGCTCTAAATCACTAATAAATAAATGCAAATTAAAATACCAAACACCTATCAGATTTGCTACCATGACAGAAAGGAAAAATGATAAATACTATAAAGAATGTGGAAAAAGGGCACTAATGCATTTTTGGTGTTGTGATGAAGCTTCAATCGTTCCATAGAACAATTTGGAACTATAGCCCCAAAAGTTATAAAACTATGCATACTCTTTGACCTCACAATACCACTATTATGTCTGTATGCCAAAGAGATGAAAAAAACTTAAATGTACAAAAAATATTTACCCCAGGTTTTTGGTGGGGTTTTTTTGTTTGTTTCTCTTTTGTTTTTTAATGACAAAGGATTAAAAATTGAGTGGATTTCCATCACCTATGGAACAGCTAAATAAGATATGACATGTGATTCTGATGGAATATGATTGTGCACTAAGATATGATGAAGGGGACATGTTCAGAAAAAACCTGGGAAGACTTCTATGAACTGAGACAAGGTGAAGT
Source organism: Dromiciops gliroides (assembly GCF_019393635.1). Classification (NCBI taxonomy): domain Eukaryota; kingdom Metazoa; phylum Chordata; class Mammalia; order Microbiotheria; family Microbiotheriidae; genus Dromiciops; species Dromiciops gliroides. The sequence continues at coordinate 663,215,019 of NC_057862.1, forward strand.
GAGCAAAACTAGGAGAATTCTATACACAGTAACTACAATATTATAACATTGATCGACTGTGAACATAGCTACTCTGATCAATGCAATGATCCATGAAATTTCCACAAGAAACTGAAGAAAGAATTCATAAGTTCTGAAGGCAAATTTAAGCATATTTTTTGTTTTTTAACAGGGCTAATTTGTAAATCTTTTGCATGACTTCATATGCATAATGAATATCATATTGCTTCACTTCATGTGTGGGGAAGGAGCTGGTTGGAAGAAAAAAAATTGAAACTCATAATGTTAAAATGATTGTTTAAAAAAAGAAGCAGGGGGCAGCTAGGTGGCTCAGTGGATAAAGCACTGGCCCTGGATTCAGGAGTACCTGAGTTCAAATCTGGCCTCAGACACTTGACACTTACTAGCTGTGTGACCCTGGGCAAGTCACTTAACCCCCCTTGCCCCACAAAAACAAAAACAAACAAAAAAGAAGCAAATCTAATTGTTTTGTAGAGGTTAGGTAGAAGATTTCTATAGTATCTTTTAGCTCTAAATATGATTCTTTGATGGTGACTATTTCTAGGGTTATAGCATATGAGAACAATGTATGCCGTGGTCTTTAGACTGAGATGGTATTTCAGGAAGGAAGCAGTTGGCACTTGCAGGTCCTGACTGTCAGAACTACAGGAGCCATTTCCTCTTCCTTTGCCCTCTCACTTACTGGGGAAGAAAAGGGTCAACAGGAGAGAAAGTTGGGGAGGAAAGGAGAAGCCTGGGTCATGCTGTATGTCTCCCCTAATCAGAGACTAGAAATTCCCATTTCTCCACTGGGGTAGAGATCAGGGCATGGTGAGGTCATTGTCTTCAGGACAACAGATCTTTTTTTTTTTTTTTAAGTGAGGCAATTGGGGTTAAGTGACTTGCCCAGGGTCACAAAGCTAGTAAGTGTTAAGTGTCTGAGGCCGGATTTGAACTCAGGTACTCCTGACTCCAGGGCCGGGGCTCTAGCCACTGTGCCACCTAGTTGCCCCAGGACAACAGATCTTAAGAGACAGGAGAACAGACAGATGATACTTTCAGGAGGGGGAGAGCACTGATCACCACTAGCATCAGGGAAGGCTTCCTGGAGGAGGTGGTACTCAGGAAGAGTTCTGGAGGAATAGATATGCACCAGTTCATTCCCTAAGACTCATTGCACAGGGGGAAGGACTGAAAGTTAGAGGGTCTGGACCTCACAGGAAGCCCCAAGGTGGCTCTGACTCCAGCAGCTAAGTAGCCAGTGGAGAGCATGCAGAGCCTAAAGTCAGGAAGACTCATCTTCCTGAGACAGAATCTGAACACTTGCTAGCTGTGTGACCCTGGGCAAGTCACTTATCCCTATTTGCCTCAGTTTCCTCATCTGTAAAGTGAGCTGAAGGAAATGGCAAACCACTCCACTATCTTTGCCAAGAAAACCCCAAATGTGATCATGAAGAGTTGGAAACCACAAAAAATCCTCTCCTATGGCGTTTGCTTATGCCATGCCAACTTCTGGCCTGCTTCTCTCCACTTGCATAGTCCCCAGAACACTGGAAGCCCCTGGAGTGCTTCTTTTACCCTCTTATGGACCACAATTCCAACCAGGTTCCACTGCTCCTGCCTGGCAGCAACCCTGCCCCCCTCCCCCAAGCCCACCTTCAGCTAGGCCTGGCCTGCATTTCGGTTGCAGCTCACTCCATTTCAGGTCCATGGATACAGAAGGGGAAGCAAACAACCCCAAACGTGAAAGAGGGTTGAGGGTGGGGCAGAAGTGATGTCCAAGGGACTGCCCATCCTCACGCCCTTGAACTTGGAAAATGAACCACGGGGAAGCAACACCTCTTGAGAATCATAGTCTGGAGCCTTGGTTCCTCCTGGACCGGAATGAAACCTTTGACCCCGCCCCTTCCTCAACAACCCTGAACAGAACAGCTAGTTACACACCAAGGGTGAGGAATGTCCCATTTGCTGAAGGTCCCAAAGGCCAGCCTGACAGCATGCCAAGAGTGTGATGACATAGAATGTAAAAAAAAGTAGATGATGGAGAAGTCAATGTGGAGGCTTCCATTGCCAAGTGAAGGAGAGAGGCAGCGGGAACCCCTGCATCTTCATCGGTAGCCAAATGACTTGGTCAGAGCCATGCAATAGGCATTGTGGCAGCTACGGGGAGGATGGATTGTGGGGAGTCTGAGGAGATTGTTACAACCCCAGCTGTCCCAGTAGATCTGAGGGGCCCAAAGGGGCTGGTGGCCCTTTGGAGAGGCTAGAGGGATGGGAGAGGGTTGCCCAGGAGAAGCCTCAAGAATTGGCCAACTTGGGGGAAAGTGAGAAAGTAAAACTTCACACAAGACATGGTAATGCAAGAGGACGGAATACCAGTTTTTGTTTTTGACATGTTGTGAATGTTGGGAGATCAGCTGATTCCATGGAATAAGACCCTTCAGAGGAAGTCAGCCCACAAAACAGCAGACTCCTAAAATGAAATTATAAGGACACCAAAGAAAACAATTTTTTTTGAGAAAGAAAACCAGAAGTCTGATAGATGCACAGACAACTTGTTAACCAATGGTTAATTTATGGGCAAGACTGGACAGGTTCCATCTTTTGATTTCTCCTGGAGCTGCAGACATAACCCAGTGAGGAAGAGTAAATGCTCCAAGGACATCTTTTACAAGCTTCGATAGGAAACAGAGGGGCTCCCAAGGGACACTCACATACTGCCCCTTTATTAAGACCCATTGGAGCTTCAGAACTCCCAAGTCTCTGATGTGAATATTCCAAATACTCTGACTTCTCTGGTACCTAAAAGTACAGATGTGCAGGAAGGAAAGAACTCAGCTTCCACCAAAACCTGCTCCTGATTGGAACTACATTTGAAGTAGAAGCAAGAAACATTTACAACTGTCGTTTGGAGGATATGGCAATTTCCAGAAACCACATTGGACATAAGAGGTTTCAGTGTTTAAAAAGAAATAAAACAAAACTAACAACCCCCCCTCCTTCCTTCTCTGTTTCTAGGGGTGGGAGAAGGGGGAGAAAAAACCCTTAAACATAAGGCTCCTGGCGAAATCTAGGGTTGTGTCCAAATTTTCCCCTTTCTCCTTCCCCAGAGAGGTCCAATCATCAACAGCAAATGCTTGCTTAGAATTTGATAAAATTAGCTTTTTTTTTTTTCCTGCAGCCAAAACCTATCACAAAACTGCAGACAGCAATTTAACGTAATGTAAAATAATAGTTCATCAAGCAGGATGAAGGGAAGAAGTGAAGTGGGAATAAATTCACTTAGCTCCCCAAAGCAGCAGAATATCAATCAATATCTAGTCCTAAGAGACTATGCCTTAAATGGGTCAATAACTTGCACAAGGCTCCAACTACTCTGGATTATATTCAGTTTGGGGAAGCAATGCTGTTCATTTGCTATCAGTCCTCCAAAAAGCTCCAAAGTTCCTACTCCTTTTACCCACTACAGCTTCCAACTCCCACCATCCTTTGGCCCCTCTTACCTAGGAAAACTGTTTGCTATTAGTCTCCTTATTCATAAGGGATTCCCCATTCCCCTCTCAACCCCCAATTTGGTTGGGGACAAGAATTTAAAACAGCTTCAGGAACACTTGATAAATGACTGCTTATACTCTGCAGTAAGAGTCTACACAGATTACATATTTAATAATGGCTACTTGGGGTGGGGCGGGGTGTTGGTGGTGGGGGATATTCAATCTCTTGCTTTCTCTTCCCCTGACTACTTCAGGGATGCTTGCTGCTGATGCTCAAGTCCATTCTGCCCTCCCATCAAATTTTTTTGTTTGTTTTTTAAATCAATCAATCAATTAATTTTTAAATTTTATTTATTTTTTTAGCTTCATAAGAATTTTATTTTTCCCAAATTACACGTAGAAACAAATTTTAGCATCGATTTTTAAAAACTTTGTTCCAAATTCTCTTCCTCCCTCCCTCCCCACCCCCCCAAGAACTCAAAGCAATTCAATGTAAGTTATACATGTGTAGTCATGCAAAACACTTCCACATTAGTCAGGTTGTGAAAGATGACAGACAAAAACACTTTAGCGAGGAACAAAAAAAAGTTTCAATCTGTATTCAGATACCATCAGTTCTTCTCTGTAGATAGATTGCATTTTTCATAAATTTCCCACCAAGTTTAGTTCCTCTTCTACAACACCCTTTTATGTGGGTGGAGAACCTGGTCTGGGGTAGCAGGCGATGGGAACTGTAAATGCTCAAAGCCTCTCCTTTATCTGATCCACCACTGTCACTGCTTTGAATTTATTCTTCCTATTTATTTGTACTTATTTTCTTTATACTTATTCTGTATGTAATGGTGGTCAACACACTGTCTCAGGAGTTCAGACATGGTCTAAACCCTAATTATGGAATTTTTCAATTTAAAATTTTACTGTTATTTTTAGCAATTATTTTTCCTTCTCCATCACTGAACAAGAGACAAGAAAAGTACAACCTTTGTATCATATACATATCATTCAACAAAATAAACTTCCACATTAGTTACACCCAAAAGTTTGTGTCATTCTGTATTTTAAATCCATCACCTCTGCAGAAAGAGATGAGTACCATACTTATCTTCCTTTCCAACATTCTCTATACATTTATGTGTGTAGTTTTTTTTTGGGGGGGGGGCAATGAGGGTTAAATGACTTGCCCAGGGTCACACAGCTAGTGTCAGTGTCTGAGGCTGGATTTGAATTCAGGTCCTCCTGAATCCAGGGCCAGTGTTTTTATCCACTGCGCCATCTACCTGCCCATTCTCTATACATTTAACAAATTGGTATTCCTAAATCATACATCAGATCATACCATTCTGTTCCAAGGATTCAGTAGCTTTCTTACTGACTCTAGGATAAATCATTAACTTTGTTAAAGCCCACCAGCATGTTAGTCAAGATTGTCTTTACAAGCCAAATACATATTACTCATTTTGCAGGAGGTGAGAAGAGGCCTCAAAACCACTGAAGAGGGGCTGGAAGAGAGCTCCAGAAACTAAGCCTGTTGGCACACTTGCTGTTGAGATGGGAGTGCTGGAACAATGGGTTTGTAAGTTGTGATTTGTAGATCATTGACAACTCTTTGAGAGAGAAAAGTCTGGGTGACTCTTCCAAGACTGGCCAAGTAGCTTAAACAACTTCTGGCTGTGTGCATTAGTCACTCACCAAACCCTACACTGTCCTAGAATCCAAGCTTGGGCCTTCACAAATTGACTCCCATTGGACTAGAATTAGCAAATAGATTATTGTGGATCAGAGAGGCAGGCAAAAATCTTAGGCCTTTCCTCTCTGTTGAATAAAGACCCAACTTTAGGAGCTCAGTAAGATGGTCTATGATATAGGTGATTTCATTTCAAAAAATCATTTAAATACAAAATTACTTCTTTTGAACATTCTTTATAAATTTTGAGTTCTAAAATTCTCTTCCCCATTGCTCCCCCACTAATAAGGCAAAAAATATATCACTTATACATGTGAAATCTTACAAAAAATGTCAATGATAACCACGTAGCATAAACAGTAAGAGAAACTTAGAAAACAAAAAAAAATTACATTTCAATTTACATTGAGTTCATCAGTTTGCTCTCTAGAGGTGTAAAGAATGTTTCATCATGAGTCATTTGGAATCTTGATCTTAGTAGTTAAGTTTCTGACAGTTGATCATCATTACAATACTGTGTACAATGACATCCAGGTTATGCTCACTTCACTCCATATCAATCCATGTAGGTCTTCATAGGTTTTTCTTTGTTTTTGCAGGGCAATGAGGGTTAAGTAACTTGCCCAGAGTCACACTAGTAAAGTGTCAAGTGTTTGAGACTGGATTTGAACTCAGGTCCTCCTGAATCCAGGGCTGGTGCTTTATCTACTGTGCCACCTAGCTGCCCCCTCTTCATAGGTTTTTCTGAAACCACCGACCTCATTAGGTTGTAGTTGTTGCTTAGTGGTTCAATCATTGATCAACTCTTCATGACACCATTATGGGAGTTTTCTTGGCAAAGATAATGGAGTAGTTTGGGCATTTCCTTCTCCAGTAGATTAAGACAAAAAGACCTTAAATGACTTGCCCAGAGTCCCCAAGAAATAATTGCCTGAGGCCATATTTTGAACTCAGGTTTTACTGACTCCAGGAAGAGTGCTCTATCGACTAAGATATCTAAGTATCATCTATCATTTTTTACAGAAAATAGTATTCAATCACCAACCATAAACCACAACTTATCTAGCCATTCCCAAAATGAGGCACATCCCCTCAACTTCCAATACTTTGCTGTCACAAAAAGAACTATTATAAATATTTTTGTACATATGGGTACTTTTCCTTTTTCTTTGATCTCTCTGGCAAACAGAAGTAGTAGTGCTATATCCAGGTAAAAGGGCATGCAGTTTTATAGTCCTTTGTGCAGAGTTCTGAGAATTATTCACCAGGATGGCTGGAACAGTTGTGAATTCTACATTTGTGTCCTTATTTTTTCATATGCCCTCCAGAATTGGTCATCCTCCTTATCTATCACATTAGCCAATCTGATAGGTATGAGGTGGTATCTCAGAGTTACTGTCATTTGCATTTCTCTAATCCATACTGATTTAGAGCATTTTTTAATATGATGATTACTGTCTTTGATTTCTTCTTCTGAAAACTCCCTGTTCATATCCTTTGACCACAATTAAGAACCTCATTCTTCTGTTCATGTCACTAATTAGATAAGTCCTGTGGCTACCTTAAAAGAAAATAGTTACTCCTACTGTTTACTGGCACTTCACTGAATTTCTCCATTTTGACATTCAGAAGATTGGACAAAAATCATATAATATCAACATCTGCCATAGGCCCTTGCTATGCTTTTTTTTTTTTGGTGAGGCAATTGGGGTTAAGTGACTTGCCCAGGGTCACACAGCTATTAAGTGTCAAGCGTCTGAGGCCAGAGCTGCCCTGATAACATTAATTTTTATTTATTTATTTATTTTTAAATTTTTAAATTTTTTTTTTGCGGGGCAACGGGGGTTAAGTGCCTTGCCCAGGGTCACACAGCTAGTAAGTGTCAAGCGTCTGAGGCCGGATTTGAACTCAGGTACTCCTGATTCCAGGGCCGGTGCTCTATCCACTGTGCCACCTAGCTGCCCCACTATGCTTTTAAAAATTAATGTGGGGGACAGCTAGGTGGCGCAGTGGATAGAGCACCGGCCCTGGAATCAGGAGTACCTGAGTTCAAATCCGGCCTCAGACGCTTGACACTTACTAGCTGTGTGACCCTGGGCAAGGCACTTAACCCCCGTTGCCTCACTTAAAAAAAAAATTAATGTGATCCAAATCTTTATGGTTCAGTGGCTAACCTGATGAATATGAGCAGCAGCAGCACCAGCAACATCAGGAACACAGACCAGATTATGATACATTCCTCAAGTACAGTCAACAAGTATTTATCACACATAAGGTTCATTTGATGGCTAAGAGGTCATCCATATGCTTCTTGCATGCCATCTGGCCAGGGTTCAAAGTTAATACCAAGGTTTTTCCAATACAATCACCCACTCAGTATCCTTTGGCTCAACCACCATATCCTCTCCATAAGAGAAGGCCCATGGAAGGATAAAAGTAATATTTCTCAATTTAGAGGGCTCTGGAGAAGAAAAGGATATCTCTTTTCAAGGGGGGCTAAATAGGGACTCTTAGAACTTCATAGAAGAACTCAGAATCATAGCCTAGACAGCTATGGGATCCTCCCACACTACTTACATTCATAAAGATTCTACAGAGTATAAATTCTCTGATGGATATCAGAGTAGTGTCATTAGTCAAAATGCCTTTCCACACATATTACATAACTCATAAGGCTTCTCTCCAGAATAGATTTTTTTCCCCCAGGGCAATGAGGGTTAAGTGACTTGCCCAGGGTCACACAGCTAGTGTCAAATGTCTGAGGCTAGATTTGAACTCAGGTCCTCCTGAATCCAGGGCTGGTGCTTTATCTACTATGGCACCTAGCTGCCCCCAGAATAGATTTTTTGATGTTGAATTGTGTCTTTAGTCTGAAGGTCTTTCACATTCACTACATTCATAAGGTCTCTTTCCAGTATCCATGCTCGAATGATGAGTAAGGTCTAAAGTCAGGAGGAAGGCCTGCCCATATACAGTACATTCATAACATTCTCTACAGTATGAATTCTGTGATGTCCAATAAGTTCTGAGTTGTAGGGGAAGGCCTTCCCACACTCCTTGTATTCATAAAGAATTTCCCCATCATGAACATTTAATGAACAGTAAATTGTGTCTTACTCTTGAAGGTCTTCACATATTCACTACATTAATAAGGTTTCTATCCAGTATAAATGCTCTCATGTACAGTAAGTTGTGGCCTACTTCTGAAGGCCTTTCCATATTCATAAGGATTGTCACCAGTATGAATTTTCTGATGTTCGATAAAATCTAAGTTGAGATGGTCTTCCTACTCTTTACATTCACAAGTCGTCTTTCAAATATGAATTCTCTGGTGGACATAAAGTTGTGTCTTCTGTCTAAAAAATTTGCCACATTCACTACATTCATAAAATTTCTCTCCATTATGAATTCTTTGATGCACAGTAAGATTAGACTTTGTCCCAAAGGCTTTCCAACATATATTCCATTCCTAATATTCCTCTCTAGTACATGAGAAAACAATTATTAATAATGGATTTCTTGGGGGACTCAGAGATCACTTTCAAAAATTAAAAAAAAAATTTTTTTGAGGCAATTGGGGTTACATGACTTGCCCAGGGTCACACAGCTACTAAGTGTCAAGTGTCTGGAGCCGGATTTGAACTCAGGTCCTCCTGACTCCAGGGCTGGTGCTCTATCCACTGTACCACCTAGCTGCCCCTCAGAGATCATTTTCTCAGCCCTTTCTCTCCCCTAACCCCAACTCCAGAAAGTTCCTTGAGAAACTATCAAATCTCATCTAGGACAAACCCAGGGGAATAAAAGGAACTGAGATAGATTCTTTGTCTAGCAAAGGACTGATGAGATTAAACCATACCTAGATAATGGACTTTGCCTTAAAAAACTTGAGTGATGGGGCAGCTAGGTAGTGCAGTGGATAGAGCATCGGCCCTGGAGTCAGGAGAACTGGAGTTCAAGTCTGGCCTCAGACACTTGACACTTACTAGCTGTGTGACCTTGGGCAAGTCACTTAACCCTCATTGCACCGCAAAAAACCAAACCAAAACAAAAAACTTGAGTGAGGGTGTTTGGCATTCTTTTCTCTGATGTCATCTGTAGAGTTCATTTTAATGTACTCAATGTACATTGTGTCATACCAATACATAATGTGTACATAATGTGTCAACCAATGGAATTGAATCATGCTAATCAATTAGCTTTGATCCATGTATGACCTGCCTCTATCAAGAGCATAAAAACCCTGGGAAGATGGGATTAGAGGTATTTTAGGCTTTATGGTCTTTTTAGGACAGCATGGGTCTTTACAGGGTCTTCTGGGGCTGATCTCAGCTCTCCTTGAGACCATGTGCTATCTCTGGGAGACAGCATGGGTCTTTTTTCCTAATCGTGCTAACTGGCATGCTGAAACTCTCTCCCTGCTTTCTCTACCACAAGGCCCAAGACCAAGAGAAGTTAAGAGAGACATAAGGTCAATCCTTTACTGATATAATATTAATAAATAATAATATACTTATCAAAAACTGGTGTCAATAACAATAGCAGTCAATTTCAAAAAACACAAGCACGGATTATTTGATGTCAAGTCCTTAAGTGAAGTGGTAAGTCTTCCCACATTCCTTACATTCATAAAGAATTTATCTAGTATGAATTCGCCAATGCACATTAAGATATGCCTTACTCCTGAAGGCCTTTCCACATTTACTACATACATAAGGTCTCTCTCCAGTATGAATTCTCTGATGTACAGTAAGCTGTGCCTTACTTCTGAAGGCCTTCTTACATTCACTACATTCAAAAGGTTTCTCTCCAGTATGAATACTCTCATGAAAAGTAAGTTGTATCTTACTCCTGAATGACTTCTTACATTTAGAACATTCATAAGGTTTCTCTCCAGTGTGAAGCCTCTGGTGCACAGTAAGTTGTGGCTTTCTAGTGAAGGCCTTCCCACATTCACTACATTCATAAGGTTTCTTTCCAGTATGAATTCTCTGATGAACAGTAAAATGTGCCTTACTTCTGAAAGCTTTCCCACATTCATTACATTCAAAGGGTTTCTCCCCAGTATGAATTCTCTGATGCACAGTAAGCTGTGTCTTACTCCTAAAGGCCTGCCCACAGTCACTACATTCATAAGGTTTCTCTCCAGTATGAATGCTCTGATGAAAAGTAAGTTGTGTCTTACACCTGAATGTCTTCCTACATTCACTACATTCATAAGGTTTCTCTCCAGTATGAATGCTCTTATGTACAGTAAGAATTCTCTTATTCTTAAAGGCCTTTCCACATTCGCTGCATGTATAAGGTTTAGCTCCAGTATGAATTCTTTGATGGTGAATAAGTTCTGAATGGTAGTGGCAAGCCTTTCCACACTCTTTACATTCATAAAGAATTTTTCCAGGATGAACTCTCTGATGCACAGTAAGTTGTGTCTTACTCCTGAAGGCTTTCCCACACTCATTACATTCATAAGGTTTCTCTCCAGTATGAATTCTTTGATGTAGAATAAATACTGAGTTGTAGAAGAAAGTCTTCCCACACTCCTTACATTTATAAAGATTCTCTCCGGTATGAATTCTCTGGTGCACAGTAAGCTGTGTCCTACGCCTGAATACCACCCCACATTCACTACATTTATAAGGTTTCTCTCCAGTATGAACTCTCTGATGCAAAGTAAGATGTGATTTCATCTTGAAGGCCTTCCCACATACATTACATTCATAAGGTTTCTCTACCCTATTTTGATGTTTTCTAAGATCTGACTTGTGATGGAAAGCCTTCCCACCCCCCTTGTAATCATGAAGATTCTGTCTAGTATGTATTTTCTGATGCACAGTAAGCTGTCTCTTAACCCTGAAGGCCAGCCCACATTCACTACATTTATAAGGTGTCTCTCCAGTATGAATTCTCTGATGAACTGTAAGATTTGACTTCCTATTGAAAGACTTCCCACATACACATTTATAAGGTTTCTCTCCAGTGTGATTTACTTGATGGCCGATAAGATCTGACTTGCGAGGGAAAGCCTTCCCACATTCCTGGCATTCATAAAGACTGCCTTTACTATGAATTCTCTGATGCACAGTAAGTTGTGCTTTACTCCTGAATGTCTTCTGACATTCACTACATTCATAAGGCTTCTCTCCAGTATGAATTCTCTGATGGAGAATAAATTCTGAGTTGCAGATGAAAGACTTCCCACACGGTTTACATTCATAAAGAGTATTTCCAGTATGACTACTCTGGTGCAAAGTAAATTGTGCCTTAATCCTGAAAGCCTTCCCACACTCACTACATTCATAAGGTTTCTCTCCAGTATGAACTCTCTGATGCACAGTAAGGTGTGACTTTCTCCTGAAGGCCTTCCCACACTCACTACATTCATAAGGTTTCTCTCCACTATGATTTAGTTGATGGCTAATAAGATCTGACTTTCGAGGGAAAAGTTTCCCACATTCCTGACATTCATAAGGTTTCTCTCCAGTATGAATTCTCTGATGCCCTGTAAGTTGTGCCTTCCCACACTCACTATATTCATGAGGTTTCTCTCCAGTATGGCTTCTCTGGTGTAGAGTAAGTGCTGACTTGTAGAGGAAAGCCTTCCCACACTCTTTACAATCATAAAGAATGTTTCCAGCATGAATATTCTGATGCACAGTAAGTTGTGTCTTATTCCTGAAGGTCTTCCCACATTCACTACATTCATAAGATTTCTCTCCAGTAAATTCTTTGCTCCCTGAAAGGAAGAATAAAGAGCTGATTAACCCTGCCTTTTCTTCCATTTCCCAAGGCTCCTACTTGCTCAAAAGGTTTTAGAGCCTTTCTCTTGCCTTCCCACTTGAGAAGACTAATCTCACTACTCTTTTGCTAAGGATCACAGTTGATCTTATGTAACAATATGATGACTCAAAATTAACATCTAAGAATGAACTAACTTAGAATGAAATTACCCAGAAAGATGAATTTACTCTACTGTAAATGGCTGACATTGGAGTGGAATAAGGAAATGAAAACTAGATGACTTGGGGGCAGCTAGGTGGTACAGTGGATAGAGCGCACCAGACTTGGAGTCAGGAGGACCTGAGTTCAAATCTGGCAGACACTTAACACTTACTAGCTGTGTGACCCTGGACAAGTCACTTAACCCCAATTGCCTCACAAAACAAAACAAACAAACAAACAAACAAAAACACCTAGATGACTTTGAGAGTTTACAAAAGTAGCCTTAGGCACAGTGGAAAGACTGCTGAGTCAAGAAGAGTCAGGAAAATTCTTCTTTCTGAGATCAAATCAGGACTCAGACACTAGCTGGGTGACTCTAGCCAGGCAGGTCATTTTACCATGTTTGCTTCAATTTCCTAACCTGTAAAGTGACTTAGAGAAGGAAAAGGCAAACCATTCCAATATCTCTGCCAAGAAAACCTCAAATTAAGTCATTTGGGCATGACTGAAAAATGGCTGAACAACAATAAAATATATCCTTACCATTTAAAGTAGAAATACGAAGGGAAAACACTGAACAGAAAAAAAAAAAAGGAGAATTGATGAGCTTAGCATGAGGAGAGATAGAAAGAGACATGGAGTAAATAGAAGAAAAAATATAAAGAAAAAGGATCATATCAGATAATTTTTGCTATAAATTTCTGCTAAAAATCCAATGTGTACTTTGTAAGGAACTGATTAAATTTGTAAGAGTAAGATCCAATTACAAAAAGGTAAATGATGAGGACATATAGATATTCTTCACAAGATATATTATTATTATTATTATTATTATTATTATATTTTTTTGGTGAGGCAATTGGGGTTAAGTGACTTGCCCAGGGTCACACAGCTAGTAAGTGTTAAGTGTCTGAGGCCGGATTTGAACTCAGGTCCTCCTGACTCCAGGGCCAGTGCTCTATCCACTGCCACCTAGCTGCCCCTCATTGTTAGCATTTTAAATGTGTTTATTTTAAGAGGGAGAATGAATTCAAGCAACTGAGGCAGGAGAATGCCTGTTTAAGATAAGATCATTTTCAACAAAACAAAAAAAAAGATAATTTTCAATGAAGAGAACTGAAATACCTACCCCACAATGAGGCAACCACTTTCTTTGAAAGTGGAGCTACATGTGAGTAAAGAGATGCATGAAAAAGTAACTTCTTGCGTTTGAAAATGACATTTTAAAGTCTCAGCTCCCCTCAACAGACCTGAGAATTTTTGATAAGACCACCTTGTTCAACATGTTAAAAGAGCTTTGACCTAAAATGACCAACAGAGCAGTAATTTCCAATAAACCATTTCTTTAGTTTTTAAGTAGTCACCTGGACAGCTGCTTTGTGGAATATCTGCCTCTGGCATCCAAGATGCTTCCTTTCTTTCCAACTGGTAGATCACATCTGGTTTGGAAATTGCAAATCCTGTTCATTGAAAATGAAAAAGTGTTAGGGACAATCATCTTAGAATTGAATCATAGAACAGAAAGATGAAATACTCCTCTCAACTCTTAGTAGAAAGGTAGGAGGATACGGGCACAAAATTTATATCATCCAAGGCACCATGATAGCAGATTTTGTCTGTGATTATTTTTTCAACCTAAATGGCCTACACAGACGAAGAGTTACAGTGGGTTTATTTTGTTTTGTTTTTTATGTAGTAGGGAGGGAATGAGAACTTACATTTTTTAAAAAAGCATTCATAAAACTTAATTAAAGAATTCAAAACTAGTTCAAACTCTCTTTGGAAAAAAGTACGCATGCCAGGGAGGCTCCAAGGATAGTATAAAGACCTATGAAGAACATTCTATAATGTGAGAATGGGTTACAGTGTAGGACTTAGGAAAAATTATTCAATGACACACTCCCTGCTTTGATAATGAGAATACTTCATATATGATGAAACCTCTACCAGGATTAAACAGAAAATTTTGGATTTGAAGCAAGAAAGTGGAAGATATATTCTCAAAGATAACAACTAAAATCAAGAATTCGGTTTCCAGGCATACTAAGCAAAGACCTTTTCCTGGAATTAGGTAGCACAAGTACTGTGTTGACATGACAAGGACAAGGAATATCTTCCTTTTATATGTCAGAGAAAAACTGTCAAAAATTTGAAACTCAACACCACATACATCAAGACCACAAAGGGCTAGTAGCTCTTCTTACCCAAAGAGAACAAGTTCCTATAGTTCTCCAGCATCACATCCCTGTACAACTTTTTCTGAGATAGGTTCAAATATAACCACTCCTCCCAGGTGAATTCCACAGCCACATCCTGGAATGTCACTGTTTCCTGAAACACCAAAAATATTTGTGCATATAAACTCTTTCTCTCTCTCTCTTTTTTTTTTTTGTGAGGCAATTGGGGTTAAGTGACTTGCCTAGGGTCACACAGCTAGTAAGTGTCAAGTCTCTGAGGCCAGATTTGAACTCAGGTCCTGCCAAATCCAGGGCCGGTGCTTTATCCACTGCACCACCTAACTGCCCCTAAACTCTTTTTCTTCTCTTTTTTTTTTTCCCTTTTCAGGGCAATGAGGGTTAAGTGACTTGCCCAGGGTCACACAGCTAGTAAGTGTCAAGTGTCTGAGGCCGGATTTGAACTCAGGTACTCCTGAATCCAGGGCTAGTGCTTTATCCACTGCGCCACCTAGCTGCCCCTTTTTTCTTCTCTTGTTTTTTTTCTTTCCCTAAACTCTTTTTCAATAGGAATTATTTCAATTACTTCTCTGTAATCCTGGAAAGTGATTAGTATATAACAGGTACTTCAGAATTCTTTTCTCATTAGACTGAAAGCTTCTTGAGGGCAGTGGCCAGTTTTTGCTTTTCTTTGTATCCTCAGCACTCAGCACACTTAATGCTTAATGTTTATTTTTGTTAATGGATTCAATGACATCAAATTTAATTAAAAAAAAAAACCAATATGTGAACATGATTGTGCTCAATGCTCCTGGAATCACAAGAGTAAAAGTGAGCATAGGAGACGACCATCTTCTATAACCAACACTGTGGGAAAATGTTTTACAGCTGAAAAGAATATTTAAGGACCATTATTTTTCAATTCAAATATTTACAACTGAAGGAAACTAATTTAGAGTCCAACTATTTCATTTTTTAAATTAGGGAAGTGAGGGGCTGGGGGAGGGGGGGTGTAGCCCAGTGGATAAAGCACTGGCCCTGGATTCAAGAGGACCTGAGTTCGAATGTGACCTCAGACACTTTGACACTTACTAGCTGTGTGACCCTGGGCAAGTCACTTAACTCTCACTGACCCACAAAAATAAATAAATAAATAAAAATAATTAAAAATTAGGGAAGTAAGATCCAGAGAGAGAAAATAACTTGCAAAAGGTCAAGAGGGAATAAATTGCAGACTTGCAATCTGAACCCAGATTTTCTGAAGTCCAATGCTAGAGATATTTTTAGTGTACGATAATGTCATACCCTCTCTCTATAACCTGAACAAGGTCACAGGTGAGTTTCTCCACAAAACACTCATAAGAATACTTTTAGGGGCAGCAAAGAACTGGAAACAAGCTGAATTCTCACCAATAAGAATGACTAGAAAAAAATGGCATATGGATACAAAATATTAATTATACAGTTTGAAATGACAAATGAAGAATTAGAAAAAGCATTAGAAATGTGTTGTAATTGGAAACGTGATAACTGATGCAGTATGAAATAAGCAGGGCCAACAGAACATTATACACAAAGACTACAAAAATATAGCTTTTTTTGGGGGGTGGGGCAGGGCAATGAGGGTTAAGTGACTTACCCATGGTCACACAGCTAGTAAGTGTCAAGTGTCTGAATTCAGATTTGAACTCAGGTCCTCCTGAATCCAGGGCCAGTGCTTTGTCCACTGTGCCAATAAGCTGCCCCCCAAAATATATCTTTTAACAAGAAAAAGATGCTGAACTCTAAGTAATTGGAAAAAATCTTGCTGAGCCAACAGCAGAGATGATGAAGACCATTAATGAGAGGAATGTTATATGAATTATCAGGTAGAGTCACTATAATTGGTATTTTTGTGTTACTGTATTTCTTTGCTATAAAGGAAGGTGAGGGAAAGAATACTTTTTCCAGAAATGACTGAGGTGAAATAGCAAAAAGCATTATAGAAAAAAAAATTTCTAACTTCTCACTAACCAACTCAATTAACAATATATTCTAGGAAAAAAAAAAAAAGAAAAAACCCCAGGAGGACCTGAGTTCAAAATCCAGCCTCAGATACTTGCTACTTATTAGCTGTGTGACCCTGGGCAAGTCCCTTAACCCTTATTGCCCCACAAAAAAAAAAAAAAAAAGGGCACAGGCCTAAGCTTTGCAAAATCCATCCTCTTTTTTTTCCAGTCCCATTTTCCAGTTCTGGGGCACCAACCCCATTCTCCAAGATCTTTCAGGGATACCTGATAATGGCCAAGCAATCAAACACATGGTAAACTTCTTTCAGAAAGACGATCCTGTCTGTCTCTTCTTTGGGTATCTACTTCTTGTTGACAACTTTTGGAGCCTCAATCCTACTTAAAAGATCTTCATTTTTCTTTTTTTTTTTAAACCATAAAAGTATTTTATTATTTTCTAGGTACATGTAGAGATAGTTTTCAACATTTGTTTTTATAAGATTTCTAGTTTCAAATTTTTCTCCCTCTCTTCCTTCCCTCCCCCCCTCTCCAAGACAGCAAGCAATCTGATATAGGCTATATATGTACAAAAACATTAAACATATTTCTGCATTAGTCATGCTGTGAAAGAAGAATCAGAGCAAAAGGTAAAAACCTCAAAAAAGAAAAAGAAAAAAAGTAGAAATAGTATGGTATTATCTACATCTAGATTCTACAGTTCTTTTTTTTTCTTTTGGATTTGGAGAGCATTTTCCATTATGAGTCCTTTGGAACTATCTTGGACCATTGTATTGCTGAGAAGAGTCCAATCTATCACAGTTGATCAACACATAATGTTGTTTATACTGTGTACAATGTTCTCCTGGTTATGCTCACCTCACTCAGCATCAGTTCACGTAAGTCCTTCCAGGTTTCTCTGAAATCCTCCTGTTCATCTTTTCTTTTTATTTTTTTCTTTCTTTTTTTTTTTTTAGTGAGGCAATTGGGGTTAAGTGACTTGCACAAGATCACACAGCTTGTAAGTGTCAAGTGTCTGAGGCTGAATTTGAACTCAGGTCCTCCTGACTCCAGGACCGGTGCTCTATCCACTGTGCCACCTAGCTGCCCCATCTGTTCATCTTTTCTTACAGCACTATAGTATTCAATTATATTCATATACCACAACTTGTTCAGTCATTCCCCAACTGATGGGCAACCCCTCAATTTCCAATTCCTTGCCACCACAAAAAGAGCAGCTATAAATTTTTTGTATATGTGGGTCCTTTCCCCCCTTCCATGATCTCTTTGGGAAAAAGACTTAATAGTGCTATTCCTGAGTGAAAGGGTATGCACAGCTTTATAGCCCTTTGGGCATAGTTCCAAATTCCTCTCCAGAATGGTTGGATCAGTTCACAGCTCCACCAACAATGCATTAGGGTTCCAATTTTTCCACAGCTTCTCTAACATTTATTATTTTTCTTTTTTTCATATTAAAGATCTTCATTTTTCAAAGAGAAAACTAAAGTCAAGCAAGAGTTTACTTGTTTGGCCTTCTCTCAGGCATCTCTTCTTATCATCCCATCCAACCTAAATATGGTCCTCACTATTCTTTGATCTCTTGCTTGCCTTCAAACTAGCTGTTTAAAAATCTTTTTTATAACATCTATCACTAGAATCAGATCTTTGGGGGCTTTGTTATCTCTCCATTGTTTTTTTTTCTTTTTACAATGTTCTATTTCTTTTTTATTTATCTCCAGTTAATGGTACATCGAGCCTTTTTATTATCATGAATAGTTATGCTTCACGTCAATAAGCTACTAACAATTACAGCTGACTCTCAATTATAAACCTTCTGAGACATAGTCTGGTGTTCTTTTCTTCACACTTTGCTGCCTCTTACTTTTTAATTCATTTTACTTTAATGTAGCACTTCCCCAAAAAGCAGATTTGAATCAAATATGTGAGTCTAAAAATCCTAGTATACGTTAAATAAAAAGGTATGACCTATCAGGGTACTAGGAGAAAGGACCACTCATATCAAAAGGGATTCTCCTCATCCTACCTCCTTGAGTCCCAGGAAGAAGGGCCACCCTTAATAAAATCTATTTTCTAGTATTCCCACTTCTCCCCCTCTCATTGGAGACAAATTAAAATCTCACATTGCCCACGTCCAAAATGTCTGTCTCAATCTGAATGCTATAAGGCAATTACATCACTGTTAAAAGCTGAGTGTCATGTTTCATCATAAATCCTCTTAAAAAATGTTTGATAACTTTCATCAGAGTTCTTAAATCTTTAAATGTCTTTTTTAAACACTTGAATATTTTTTTCCAGTACACATGAAAATAACTTTATTTTTAAAATTCTGAATTGTAAATTCCCTTCCTACCCTGGCTCCTCATCAGTTCTTTCTCAAAGGTAGATAGCATTTTTTCACCAAAAGACTTGGAATTGTATGGGACCAGTATATTGCTGAAAAAAGCAAAGTCATTCACAGTCAATCACTGCATAATGTTATTGTTCCTGAGAGTGATATTTTCCTGGTTTTGCTCATTTCGCTTTACATCAGGTCATGTAAGTCTTTCCCAGCAAAAACAGTATTCCATTACAATCGTATATGACAATTTTTTCAGCTATTCCCCTATTAATAGGCATCCCCAGAATTTTCAATTCTTTGCCACCAGAAAAAGAGGTATAATAAATATTTTTGTACATAAAGGTCCATTTCATTTTCTTTTTATCTCTTTGGAATACAGACCTAGTGGTGGTATTGCTAGATCAAAGGGTATGCATACTTTTATACTCCTTTAGGCATAGTTTAAAATAAACATTCACAATATAAACAAGGAAATCATATTATGCTGAAAGGAATAACTGATGACAAATCATTATCAATACTAAATGTTTGTTTCAAGTGCCTTGCCATATAAATTCATAAAGGAGAATATCATAATATGTCAGTAACAAAAATACCTTAAATCACATTTATGTCAGCGGCCAAAGAAAAAGTTTTCAACAAAATAAAACAGCCATTGCTATTAAAAATATTGGAAAACACAGGAATAAATGGAACTTTTCTTTAAATATGTAGTACGTATCAAAAACCAAGAGCAAGCATTATCTGTAGTGTGAAAAACATAGAATCGTTCCCAAAAAGATAAGGGGTGAAGTAAGGATGACCACTGTCAACATTTTTATTCGATATTGTGCTACAAAGGTTAACTATAATGATAATACAAGTAAAAGAAAGTCTAGGAATGAGAAAAAACCAACACCCTACCATATTTTGCAGATGGCATGATGCTATATTTAAGGGAACCCTAGTAATCAACTAAAAAACTAGTTGAAATAATAAAGAACTTTAGGAAAGTTGCAGGATATAAGAGAAACCCACATAAACCATCAGCATTTCTATATATTACCAACAAAACCTAACAATTCCATTTAAAATAAAGACAGTAAGTATAAAATAGATGGGAGGTCTACCTAGCCAGACTAACCAAGGAACTATATGGGTATAATTACAAAACACTTTATATAAAAATAAAGACAGATCTAAACTGGAGAAGTATTAATTGCTCCTGAGTGAGCTGAGCCAGTATAATAAAAATAATAACTCTACCTAAATTGATATGTTTATTCAGTGTCATATCAATCAAACTACCACAGATTTTTTTTATAGAGTTAGAAAAAAATAAATAAACAGGATAAACCAAAGGTCAAGAATATGAAGGGAATCAAAGAAAAACAAATGAAAGAAAGGGACCTACCATAACAGATTTCAAATTATATTAAAAGGAATAATTATCAAAACGATCAGGAAAGGGTTAAGAAATTTAAGGGCTGATCGATGGAATATATTATATACACAATACACAGATATCATAAGCAGAATAATCTAGCATTTGATAAACCCAAAGATCCAAGCTTTTCAAGTAAGAAATCCTCATTTCACAAAAACTGCTGGGAAAACTGCAAAGCAGTCTGGCAAATATAAGGTACAGACCAACATGTCATATCATGTACCAAGTTAAGGTCAAAATGAGTACGTGATTTAGAAATACAAGGTGGTATCATAAGTAAATTACAGGAGCGTGGAAAAATCTGCCTGTTAGAGTTTTGGAAAAGAGAAGCATTTATGATGAAATAAGAGACAGAAAGGATCACACAAGGTACCTTGCATAATTTTGATTGTAAGAAATTTAGAAGTCTTTTTTTTTAAGCAAAATCAATGCAGCCAAAAAAAAGGCAATGAGGAGAATGAAAAGTTTGCACAGCAAAGTTTCTCTGATAAAGGATTCATGTTTCAAATATGGAGGAAACAGCTTAAATATGTAAAAAATAAGATCCATTTACCAGTTGAAAAGTAGGCAAAAGATATAAACAGGCAGTTTTCAGAAGTTAAAGCCACCAACAATCCCATGGAAAAATACTCTACATCACTAATAATTTGAGAAATGCAAATTAAAGCAACTCAGAGCTACCACTTCACACCTATCAGATTGGCTAACATGACAGAAAAGGAAAAAGATAAATGCTGGAAGGGATGGGGAAAAATAGGGATACTAATGCACCATCGGTGGAGTTGTTCCAACCACTCTGGGAAAACAATTTGGAACCAGGACCAAAAGGCTGTAAAACACTGCATGCCCTTTGATCTAGCAACATCAAAGAAAAAGGGAAAGGACCCAAATGCACAAGACTATTTCCACCACCTTTCTTTGTGCTGGCAAAGAATTAGAAATTGAGTTCAGGTGAGGGAATCATTCCAAGATGGCAGGGAGAACTCCTAAGACTTTGGATCACTGCAGGAACTCATCCCTCCTGAAAGAGAGAGCAAAACTTGAGGGAATTCAGAGGATTAGAAGAACAAATGGTTGATGGTGGAAATGTACTGAAGCACACTGGTGCCATCTTGTGGCTCAATTCTGGAGGTGGCTTAGTTTCTATTCAATTTTTGGTCTAGCTAGTCCAATTGCTGTCTTGTGAGAAAACGTTATTCAACTGTGGGAACTGGAAAATTTTATGGCACTGTTTGGCCCTATCTCTTCATGGCTGGGAAAATGGACAGCCTCTCCCTGCTGTTTAGAGCTCCTTCCACAAGCACTTGGTCAGATCCAAAGACTGATGTAAGGAGATCTCAAGGAATTCCTATATCTTACCTGAAAACTGGCTCCATAATGATCAATCAGGTATTGTTTCCATGTTGCTTTAACTGTTCACAAACACTTGGGGGAGTGGGACCTCTCTATTCCCGATTTCAGGGCAGTGCACCTTTCACTCTCCTCTTCCCACTAGGAAAGTCCCTAATCTTTTATCCAATTAGATATCAGATTACCTAAGGCTACAATGTTTCCTTTTAATTAGTTGACCTTATTTGATTGTTTTTAAAAATCTGTCTCCCACCAAATAGAGTCACAAAGAGTCAGACAAGACTGAAAAAAAAAACCACATGACTGAAAAATACATTGTATTTACATACTTGAAGGTTTGCAAAGTGCTTAACAAACATCATTTCATTTTATCCCCAGATAGCCTTGGGAGGCATGATTATGTTGTGTTATGTTGTATTTCATCTAGTCTGTTAAATTAGTTATTGACCCCTCTGGTACTTCAACAAGTTTTTTTATATATGGGTCTTGGAAACCCTAGGCCTTAAGGAACCACATCAACAAAGTGTCCCTTTTATGGAAACTATGGAAGGTATACCTCTTCTATTTAAAAAAAAAAAAAGTCTGTCTCCCCTTGTAGGTCCAGCCAGGCCTTAAGTGAGGAGGTCTGGCCCTGGTTTCTTGAACAACTAACTGTTACACATGGCTTCATAAATTACTATGCTCAGGAAATCTAACCTTTGTTTCTTCAGTCATTTCATCTCTCACCCACCACAGATACCCATCAGCTGGGAAATGGCTGGATAGAGTGTGGGACATGAGTGTGAGGGAATACTACTGTGTACAAAGAAATGACAAGGGGGATAGTTTCAGTTCTGTGAACTGAGGCCAAGTGAAGTGAGCAGAATCAGGAGGACATTGTAGCCAAGAAGGCAATATGATAACAATGATCAACTGTGAAAGACTTGGTTGTTGGGATCAATACAATGATACACAAAAATCTCAAAGAACACATGATGAAAAATGAGGAGAGAAATGAACTCTGAAGGCACATAAGGAATTTTTTTCACTTTCTTTTATTTTAATGCTTTCCCCCCCCCCCCCTCCAACATGGCTAATGTGGAACCGTTCTGCATAACTCCACACGCACACTGTTTATCTCGTGGCTTGCTGTGTCACAGGGTGGGTAAGGGTCTGGAGGGAGGGAAAGAATCTGGAACCCAAAATGTAAAAAGGAATATAAAAAAGAAAAAGGAATGTGACTTGGGGGCTGGGAGGGGGGGTTCTCCCTTATCTTTTAGCTCTCAATAGATGCTTCTCTGATGCCCAAATGTCCAGGGTCATGGTATATGAGGAAGAAACTATCCCACGGTCTCTGGGCACTCACCTTGCAGGGACGATCTGTCGGGGGGAAAGACTCCATGTTCTCTTCCTCGGGGCTCCCACCTCCTGGGGCAGGGCAGAGTCCACGAGAGGGAGGGGTTCTGGGGAAGAAAGGAGAACCATGAAGATGGCAGTGCCCGCTATTCCACAAGGAGGAGGGGCTGGCACCGGAGGATGGGGGCGGGAAAGGAGGAGAAGCAAACGGTCACTTCTCTTCTGGAGGGGCGCGGTCCGGAGGAGACAGAACGGAAGGACGGACAAAGGGAGGAGACTGCCCGGCTTCCCGGAGGAAGCGCGGGGTGCCGGCGGGGGGCACGAGGCCAGGCCGAAGGCTGGGCACGGAGACAAAGGGGTACAGCAGCATCAGCAGCATCGGGGGAGGCCCCGAGGAGGATGCTGGGAAGAGCTGGTGCCCGAGGCAAGGCGGCCCGAGGACCCGACACACAGGGCCCGGGGTCCGCAAGGTCGGGCCGGGGATGGGGGTCCCGTGGCAAGACCGAGTCTCCGGAGGGATACGAACCGGACCCCACCCCCCGCCCCTGCCCCTCCCTCCCCATCCCCCGCGGACACCTCCCCTCCTGCCCCACCCGCGCATCACTGTGAGCCCGGGCGTAGCTTCCCTCGCCCTCCGGCGGAAGCCCCTCGCCGTCTCCCCAACCTGCCCCTGGTGCTCCGGGGTCCCCCCGCACCTGGCTGCTGGCTAGGCCCGGCCCCGCTTTTGGTTGCCGCTCGGCCCCTCGCAAGTCGTCTGAGGACAGAGAAGGAGAAACGGGCAGCAAGAAGCACGCCACAGGATGGAACGGAAGTGACGTGCCAAGGAGGCTCGCCTCCTCCAACCTGGGCCTTGGAAAAAGCCCCTGGGACGGGCAAGGCCTTCTGGGAATCGTAGTCTGGAGACGGCGGCATCTTCTGCAGGTGCCCGATGCTGTGCAGAACCTCCCTGACGGCTCCGCCCCTCGAAGCACATCCTTACTGGGAGCCCCGCCCCCTCGTCTCCCCTGACCCGGCCCATCTATCTGCTGGCCACGGAGGACTAGGAATGCGAAAGAAGACACACACACAAAAAGCATGAAAATAAAGGACGCTTCCATATGCGTTTAGAGCTCATCACCTCTCTCTTGGCGGAGGTTGAGGCGGGCGGGGGGGGGGGGGGGGGGGGGGGGGGGGGGGGAGCCGAGATAACGTTTCTCATCATGGGGCGTTTGAAATGTGCTTCATTCGTTATGTCGTCAAATTATTTTCATATAGAAATTACATATATTCCCAAAGAGATAAAAACACAAAGGAAAAAGACTTCAATGTACAAAAAATCATTACAGCTGCTCTTTTAGTAGTGGCAAAGAATCGCACGTTGAGGGACTGTCCATCCCCTGAAGAATGGCTAACCTGGGAGTTTTCTATTGCATGTGGTGCACCACTAGTCGGCCATAAGAAATGACGAACCAGATGTCCTCAGAAAAAGCTGGAGAGACTTAGCCGAGCTGATGCAAAAGGAAATGAGCAGAAGGAAAAGAACATCGTACGCAGGAACACCAATCCTTGTGTGATGATCTGCTGTGAATAACTTAGCTATTCTCTGCCTCAAAGACCATACTGAAAGACTTGTGAGGAAAGGTGCTGTCTATCTCCAGAGAAAGAACCGGTGGAGCCTGAATGAGGATCGATGATGCTTTTTCTTTACTTTCTCTTTTTTTCTTGGGGGTTTTTGTCTGTGTTTTCTTTCACAAATTGAATTACATGGAAATGTGTTTTACATGACTGCATATGTATAACCTGTGACAAAGTGCTTCCCTTCTCAATGAGGGGATGGGGAGAGAGGGAGAGAATTTAGAAAATTCTGAAAAACAGAAAAGAATGTCAAACTTGTTTTTACATGTAATTAGGAGACAATAAAATATTAAATTAAAAAATATTATATTTAAAAAGAAATTTCATACATTAACACATATATTACACAGGGTTGAACCCAGCCTCAGACACTCACTAGATATGTGACCCTGGGCAAGTCATTTAATCATGTTTCCCTTCCTTCCCTTTAGGTAAAATGAGATGAAGGAAAAGACAAACAAGTCTTCCTGGTGCCATTGATTGAAAAAAACAAGTCAGCAAAGGAGGGAACAGTTTTTTTTGGGGAAAGCTAATGAGTTAAATTAAAAACATGCTAAATTTGAGCTGCTCTCAGGAAAAACAAGCAGAAGCACCAGAAATCATTTGGAAATGCAGTTATAGTACTTAGTAAAGAGAAGGACTGAAGACAGAGATTGGAGAATTATCTCTTCGTGTTCAGCTAGAGTAATTAGAATGAATTAAATCTGAAAAGAGCAATTTGCATTACTTTAAAGGAAAGAAAAAGGCTGAGGTGTTGGGGAATGCCTCCCAAAAGAAAACTTCACTATAAAAGAATTTATTTTTCCCCATTTATATGTAAAAAATTTTTTAACATTCTTTTTCCTCCCAAATTTTGAGTTACAAATTCTTTTCCTTCCTTCCTCCCCTCAACAACCACAATGAGGAGACAAGCAACTTGACAGAAATTATACATTTATATAATTATACATGTGTAGTCATGCAAAACATATTTCCCATAAGGCATGCTATAAAAGAAAACAAGAAAAATAAAGAAAATAAAGAAAAAGTATGCTTCAATCCCCATTCAGACTAAAAAAGTTCTTTCTCTGGAAATGGACAGTACTTTTCATCTTAAGTCCTTCAGAACTGTCTTGTATTTTTGAGAACAAAAAAATTATTCGCAGTAGATCATCATACAAGATTTCTGTTCCTGGGTACGATGTTCATCTTCTGTTCCTTTCAATTTGTATGAATTCATTTAAGTCTTTCCAGGTTTTTCTGAAACCATCCTGCTCATCACTTCTTTTAGCACAATTCTTCTATCACAATCATATTCAAAAACTTGTTCAGCCATTCCCTAATTGATGGACATCCCCTCAATTTCAAATTCTTTTCCACCACTAAAAGGGCTGCTATAAATATTTTTGTACATTAAGTCCTTTTATTTTTTATTTTTATCTCTTGGGGATATAGTCATAGTAGTTGTATTGTTTGGTCAAAGGGTATGTGCAGTGTAATAGCCCTTTGGGCATAGTTCCAAATTACTCTCCAGAATGCTATGTGTTGGACCATAAGAGATGCTGATCACTACAGAACTGATGTGTTCCAACTGAGGTGCTAGAGAAAACTTTTGAGAGTCCCTTGGACAGTAAGGAGATCAAATCAGGATATTCACTGGAAGGCCAGATACTGAAACTGAAGCTTAAGTGCTTTTGCCATATAATGTGATTATGGGATTCATTTGAGAAGTCCCTAATGTTGGGTAATACTGAAGGCAAAACGAAAAGGGTATGGCAGAGAATGACATGTGTGAGAAATGGGTAGTTGTCTCCTCTCAATGTGGATATAACAGTCAGTCATACTCCCCTGACCTGTTTGTAGGACAAAGGTCTCAGATCCCCTCCTCCCCCTCAGGTTAGCAAGGTCACATGGTTCAAGGAGCCCTGGCCTCAATTAGGTCCTCTCCAGAGTTCTGTCTATATAAGGAAGTATAAGGTCCACTCCTGAGTTATGCCCATACAAGGAAGAGGGGTGGGAATACTGCCTTCTGATTAGCTAGTTTTTGCTCATAGATTGTAACCCCGACCAGTGATGAAAAAGGGGAAGGTCCATTCTCCTTAGGAACTAGGGTACAAAACAGGGCCTGCGAGTCCCCTTTCTGGGCACCCACTAGCTGCACACTAGGGTGCCTTCTTCTCATGAGAAGAAAATAAAGCCCTTGTCACCTCGCTGCTGAGTTCCTGAGAATTATTGAGAAGAGGATGGATTTTTCCCTCACACTGATCAACCGCATTTCTCCATGGTCAGAGTGTCCCCGCTCAGGGCCAGAGCATCCCTAACTGGACTCAGGCCAACCAGGCTGCTACTATGTTCCCCATTTTTTAGCTAAGGGAAAGAGGGCAATGATCTCTTCTTCTGTAACTTCTTCGAGCTGAGCGGGGTCAAAGAAATCACACAGCCAGGGAAAGGGGGAAGTGGGGAAGGCCTGGTCTAGAGAGTGCAAGGAGATGTGAGGTCCAGTGAGAGATGTCACGAATGCCCCATACTGTTCACAGCTTTATCTAACATTGTATCTGACACAAACATTGTTAATATCGTGCCAAAGAGATACACATAAGACATACAGACTAAATATTTCATAATACTTTAGAAAGCAGAACTCTTTTTTTTTTAGTGAGGCAATTAGGGTTAAGTGACTTGCCCAGGATCACACAGCTAGTAAGTGTAATAAGTGTTAAGTGTCTGAGGCTGGACTTGAACTCAGGTCCTCCTGAATCCAGGGCTGGTGCTCTATCCACTGTGCCACCTAGCTGCCCCAGAAAGCAGAACTCTTAAATCTTTCTCAATTACATTTATATCCACTTGACCTTAATTTTTCTCCAAAAATTCTTACTCAATTGTTTAAGATCTAATCCTCACATAAACTTAGGTTACAGAATATTTATTTATTATTATTTTTGTAAGAAGATGACTACAAATGAACTTACATAAAAGTTAACAAGTTAACTTCAATTGTAGTAAAGGACTTAGGATGACACTTAAGCAATTAATTTCAAAACAGTGCATGTCAAATAAATTGTCCATAATAAACCATGTTTGTATTATGGGACATGCTTCACAGACAGGTGTTATTTCTACATTATGTAATAAACTTAAAGTTGATCTCTCCATAAGTGTAACAAAATTTCCATGTTAGCCTTTCTAAGAAAACTGGTTGCATAAAACTCTTTTCTTCAAACAAGCTTGAGATATTTCTGATTCAGTTTTAAATGCTTAACCAGTAACAGACAGATGGCAAAGCTAGATGTCTAGGCGCGTTAGTTGTTTAGATTCTGAAAGGGACTAGAATTTCCAGATCAGATAGCTTGAGTCTTATACCTGCATCTCACCCAGATATTATAGTATTAACCTAGGGATGAACAGCCAGTATTGTGTTCATGCTGATCAAGTTGATGTGGGCTGGAATTTGGGGTCCAATTGATTGTGAGTCGTCCCAAAAGAATTACAAGACTCAGTGACTCAGTTTCCTAGGTTTTACTGCAATACTGTGGGTGGTGACCACAGGGAGAGAACCAGAATATTGGAAAGGTATCTCTCAAATAAGGAAAGGAAAGACAGTTATATTTATAGTATGGATAATTTGATTATCAGTCTCATTATAATAATCTCCTCCTTGGGGAGGTACATGGGAGGGCCTGTCCTTCTCATTATACTATTCTCCACCTAGGGGTGTTACAAAGGAAGGCTTATCCTAATTTGGAGTTCCTGGGTGTCCTACGCCAATCCCTGAGGCGGGTACCTTTTTCAGTGTAGGTGTGTTTTGGGGGTTTACATGTCATAAGGTGAATCTGGGACAAATTTGGCCTTTTCTGCGCATGTCTCTCTGATTCCCAAGGCTAGTTTCAAAACATCTCCATTTTTCATTAGAATTTCTATAGGTTGTCTTTTTCCTTTATTGTTATTTTGACCTGACCCATTCTGGAATGGATGTTGATCACTATGGGTATGAGAGCCTAACATAAGTTATCCATTAACTGGGATCTAACTCCCTTTTAGAACTAATATCTGTATTAGAGCTTGGGTCTTAGGTTTTTCTATTTTTTTTTTAACTTTTAAAAAATTTTATTTATTTTTAAAGTACTCAGGAATCATTTTTATTTTGTTTTTGCGGGGCAATGAGGGTTCAGTAACTTGCCCAGGGTCACACAGCTAGGGTCAAGTGTCTGAGGCCGGATTTGAACTCAGGTCCTCCTGAATCCAGGGCCAGTGCTTTATCCACTGAGCCACCTAGCTGCCCCCTTAGGTTTTTCTATTAACCCTTTTTTGCCTCCTACATCAAAGTGACATGATTATAGGAATTTGCCATAAAAGAAGAGAGTCAAGGCTCTCAGGGAATAATACTCCATGTTAACTCCAGGCAGAATTTAATGTGCTAGGCTTAAAATCAGCCAGGTGGGGGAGTTTAATATTTGGGGAAACTGAGTCAGGAAACGCCTACCTCAGCCTTTGCCAAACAGTTGGTCTCCCAGCCTTTCCCAAGAAAACTCCACCTGTAGTGCATACATGTAGAAACCCCATAGGGTTGCTGGCATCATGGGTCATATGACTTAACATTCCTTGATGGTCATAACTGGAGTCAGACTCAGAATAATCCCATGTCTTAAATAGCAAGTTCCAATAATCAGTACTAAAAGTGAACTCACTTCTCAAGGATCACATACCCTCTGTAACATGCATTAACTATGCTTGTACCCATGTTAAATTGATGCTTTTCTTCCCTGAGTTAATACTACACAGATGAATCTGCCTTGAGATGTTCAATAATAAGCAATGCTTGAAATGAGTGTAAACAATCCCAAATTGCATACTGGGAACAGACTAGAAGGTGTCCCACTCAACCACAGAGGGTACTGCCCTCAGAATTCCTTTAAATCTTTGAGATGACCCAACTACTCTAGATGTGTTCCTACACATGTTCTAATTTCAAATATCAATCATAGGTAGGTAGTCTCCTATTTCCTATTAAGGTGATATAAGACAGTTCATAAGTTACCAATGATCACTAATATGTCTTATACTAATTTAACTATTGCTTAATACCAATAAATTCAGATCAAAACAATTCAATATTGCAATAACAACCTTCCACTTTGTCTACCCTGGTAGAAATTGCTTTTTCATTATAGCTGATACAATTGTTTTAGCAAATTATACACTACAAGAAAATTTTAGAAACACATAATACCTTAAAACCTTAGGAATTTATATATTCTTTTTTCTTTTCTTTTTTTTTCTTTTTGGCAGGGTAATGAGGGTTAAGTGACTTGCCCAGGGTCACAGAGCTAGTGTCAAGTGTCTGAGGCTGGATTTGAACTCAAGAACTCCTGAAACCAGGGCCAGTGCTTTATCCACTGAGCCGACTAACTGCCCCCTATATATTATTTTTAAGCTCGAAACAACCCCAATTAATTACCAATCATCAGGGGTTAAGTTTGGAGTTCAGTTGAAGGACATTTTGCTCCTATTAATCCAGGGTTTCATAAAACTCCTTTTGGATTAGAAGGTACCTCCATCACACCCA
Organism: Dromiciops gliroides; assembly: GCF_019393635.1. NCBI lineage: Eukaryota > Metazoa > Chordata > Mammalia > Microbiotheria > Microbiotheriidae > Dromiciops > Dromiciops gliroides. The sequence continues at coordinate 663,244,921 of NC_057862.1, forward strand.
GGTGATCCATATATTCATATTAACACTATCCATGTCATTCTCTGCCATACCCTTTTCGTTTTGCCTTCAGTATTACCCAACATTAGGGACTTCTCAAATGAATCCCATAATCACATTATATGGCAAAAGCACTTAAGCTTCAGTTTCAGTATCTGGCCTTCCAGTGAATATCCTGATTTGATCTCCTTACTGTCCAAGGGACTCTCAAAAGTTTTCTCTAGCACCTCAGTTGGAACACATCAGTTCTGTAGTGATCAGCATCTCTTATGGTCCAACACATAGCATTCTGGAGAGTAATTTGGAACTATGCCCAAAGGGCTATTACACTGCACATACCCTTTGACCAAACAATACAACTACTATGACTATATCCCCAAGAGATAAAAATAAAAAATAAAAGGACTTAATGTACAAAAATATTTATAGCAGCCCTTTTAGTGGTGGAAAAGAATTTGAAATTGAGGGGATGTCCATCAATTAGGGAATGGCTGAACAAGTTTTTGAATATGATTGTGATAGAAGAATTGTGCTAAAAGAAGTGATGAGCAGGATGGTTTCAGAAAAACCTGGAAAGACTTAAATGAATTCATACAAATTGAAAGGAACAGAAGATGAACATCGTACCCAGGAACAGAAATCTTGTATGATGATCTACTGCGAATAATTTTTTTGTTCTCAAAAATACAAGACAGTTCTGAAGGACTTAAGATGAAAAGTACTGTCCATTTCCAGAGAAAGAACTTTTTTAGTCTGAATGGGGATTGAAGCATACTTTTTCTTTATTTTCTTTATTTTTCTTGTTTTCTTTTATAGCATGCCTTATGGGAAATATGTTTTGCATGACTACACATGTATAATTATATAAATGTATAATTTCTGTCAAGTTGCTTGTCTCCTCATTGTGGTTGTTGAGGGGAGGAAGGAAGGAAAAGAATTTGTAACTCAAAATTTGGGAGGAAAAAGAATGTTAAAAATTTTTTTACATATAAATGGGGAAAAATAAATTCTTTTATAGTGAAGTTTTCTTTTGGGAGGCATTCCCCAACACCTCAGCCTTTTTCTTTCCTTTAAAGTAATGCAAATTGCTCTTTTCAGATTTAATTCATTCTAATTACTCTAGCTGAACACGAAGAGATAATTCTCCAATCTCTGTCTTCAGTCCTTCTCTTTACTAAGTACTATAACTGCATTTCCAAATGATTTCTGGTGCTTCTGCTTGTTTTTCCTGAGAGCAGCTCAAATTTAGCATGTTTTTAATTTAACTCATTAGCTTTCCCCAAAAAAAACTGTTCCCTCCTTTGCTGACTTGTTTTTTTCAATCAATGGCACCAGGAAGACTTGTTTGTCTTTTCCTTCATCTCATTTTACCTAAAGGGAAGGAAGGGAAACATGATTAAATGACTTGCCCAGGGTCACATATCTAGTGAGTGTCTGAGGCTGGGTTCAACCCTGTGTAATATATGTGTTAATGTATGAAATTTCTTTTTAAATATAATATTTTTTAATTTAATATTTTATTGTCTCCTAATTACATGTAAAAACAAGTTTGACATTCTTTTCTGTTTTTCAGAATTTTCTAAATTCTCTCCCTCTCTCCCCATCCCCTCATTGAGAAGGGAAGCACTTTGTCACAGGTTATACATATGCAGTCATGTAAAACACATTTCCATGTAATTCAATTTGTGAAAGAAAACACAGACAAAAACCCCCAAGAAAAAAAGAGAAAGTAAAGAAAAAGCATCATCGATCCTCATTCAGGCTCCACCGGTTCTTTCTCTGGAGATAGACAGCACCTTTCCTCACAAGTCTTTCAGTATGGTCTTTGAGGCAGAGAATAGCTAAGTTATTCACAGCAGATCATCACACAAGGATTGGTGTTCCTGCGTACGATGTTCTTTTCCTTCTGCTCATTTCCTTTTGCATCAGCTCGGCTAAGTCTCTCCAGCTTTTTCTGAGGACATCTGGTTCGTCATTTCTTATGGCCGACTAGTGGTGCACCACATGCAATAGAAAACTCCCAGGTTAGCCATTCTTCAGGGGATGGACAGTCCCTCAACGTGCGATTCTTTGCCACTACTAAAAGAGCAGCTGTAATGATTTTTTGTACATTGAAGTCTTTTTCCTTTGTGTTTTTATCTCTTTGGGAATATATGTAATTTCTATATGAAAATAATTTGACGACATAACGAATGAAGCACATTTCAAACGCCCCATGATGAGAAACGTTATCTCGGCTCCCCCCCCCCCCCCCCCCCCGCCCGCCTCAACCTCCGCCAAGAGAGAGGTGATGAGCTCTAAACGCATATGGAAGCGTCCTTTATTTTCATGCTTTTTGTGTGTGTGTCTTCTTTCGCATTCCTAGTCCTCCGTGGCCAGCAGATAGATGGGCCGGGTCAGGGGAGACGAGGGGGCGGGGCTCCCAGTAAGGATGTGCTTCGAGGGGCGGAGCCGTCAGGGAGGTTCTGCACAGCATCGGGCACCTGCAGAAGATGCCGCCGTCTCCAGACTACGATTCCCAGAAGGCCTTGCCCGTCCCAGGGGCTTTTTCCAAGGCCCAGGTTGGAGGAGGCGAGCCTCCTTGGCACGTCACTTCCGTTCCATCCTGTGGCGTGCTTCTTGCTGCCCGTTTCTCCTTCTCTGTCCTCAGACGACTTGCGAGGGGCCGAGCGGCAACCAAAAGCGGGGCCGGGCCTAGCCAGCAGCCAGGTGCGGGGGGACCCCGGAGCACCAGGGGCAGGTTGGGGAGACGGCGAGGGGCTTCCGCCGGAGGGCGAGGGAAGCTACGCCCGGGCTCACAGTGATGCGCGGGTGGGGCAGGAGGGGAGGTGTCCGCGGGGGATGGGGAGGGAGGGGCAGGGGCGGGGGGTGGGGTCCGGTTCGTATCCCTCCGGAGACTCGGTCTTGCCACGGGACCCCCATCCCCGGCCCGACCTTGCGGACCCCGGGCCCTGTGTGTCGGGTCCTCGGGCCGCCTTGCCTCGGGCACCAGCTCTTCCCAGCATCCTCCTCGGGGCCTCCCCCGATGCTGCTGATGCTGCTGTACCCCTTTGTCTCCGTGCCCAGCCTTCGGCCTGGCCTCGTGCCCCCCGCCGGCACCCCGCGCTTCCTCCGGGAAGCCGGGCAGTCTCCTCCCTTTGTCCGTCCTTCCGTTCTGTCTCCTCCGGACCGCGCCCCTCCAGAAGAGAAGTGACCGTTTGCTTCTCCTCCTTTCCCGCCCCCATCCTCCGGTGCCAGCCCCTCCTCCTTGTGGAATAGCGGGCACTGCCATCTTCATGGTTCTCCTTTCTTCCCCAGAACCCCTCCCTCTCGTGGACTCTGCCCTGCCCCAGGAGGTGGGAGCCCCGAGGAAGAGAACATGGAGTCTTTCCCCCCGACAGATCGTCCCTGCAAGGTGAGTGCCCAGAGACCGTGGGATAGTTTCTTCCTCATATACCATGACCCTGGACATTTGGGCATCAGAGAAGCATCTATTGAGAGCTAAAAGATAAGGGAGAACCCCCCCTCCCAGCCCCCAAGTCACATTCCTTTTTCTTTTTTATATTCCTTTTTACATTTTGGGTTCCAGATTCTTTCCCTCCCTCCAGACCCTTACCCACCCTGTGACACAGCAAGCCACGAGATAAACAGTGTGCGTGTGGAGTTATGCAGAACGGTTCCACATTAGCCATGTTGGAGGGGGGGGGGGGAAAGCATTAAAATAAAAGAAAGTGAAAAAAATTCCTTATGTGCCTTCAGAGTTCATTTCTCTCCTCATTTTTCATCATGTGTTCTTTGAGATTTTTGTGTATCATTGTATTGATCCCAACAACCAAGTCTTTCACAGTTGATCATTGTTATCATATTGCCTTCTTGGCTACAATGTCCTCCTGATTCTGCTCACTTCACTTGGCCTCAGTTCACAGAACTGAAACTATCCCCCTTGTCATTTCTTTGTACACAGTAGTATTCCCTCACACTCATGTCCCACACTCTATCCAGCCATTTCCCAGCTGATGGGTATCTGTGGTGGGTGAGAGATGAAATGACTGAAGAAACAAAGGTTAGATTTCCTGAGCATAGTAATTTATGAAGCCATGTGTAACAGTTAGTTGTTCAAGAAACCAGGGCCAGACCTCCTCACTTAAGGCCTGGCTGGACCTACAAGGGGAGACAGACTTTTTTTTTTTTTAAATAGAAGAGGTATACCTTCCATAGTTTCCATAAAAGGGACACTTTGTTGATGTGGTTCCTTAAGGCCTAGGGTTTCCAAGACCCATATATAAAAAAACTTGTTGAAGTACCAGAGGGGTCAATAACTAATTTAACAGACTAGATGAAATACAACATAACACAACATAATCATGCCTCCCAAGGCTATCTGGGGATAAAATGAAATGATGTTTGTTAAGCACTTTGCAAACCTTCAAGTATGTAAATACAATGTATTTTTCAGTCATGTGTTTTTTTTTTCAGTCTTGTCTGACTCTTTGTGACTCTATTTGGTGGGAGACAGATTTTTAAAAACAATCAAATAAGGTCAACTAATTAAAAGGAAACATTGTAGCCTTAGGTAATCTGATATCTAATTGGATAAAAGATTAGGGACTTTCCTAGTGGGAAGAGGAGAGTGAAAGGTGCACTGCCCTGAAATCGGGAATAGAGAGGTCCCACTCCCCCAAGTGTTTGTGAACAGTTAAAGCAACATGGAAACAATACCTGATTGATCATTATGGAGCCAGTTTTCAGGTAAGATATAGGAATTCCTTGAGATCTCCTTACATCAGTCTTTGGATCTGACCAAGTGCTTGTGGAAGGAGCTCTAAACAGCAGGGAGAGGCTGTCCATTTTCCCAGCCATGAAGAGATAGGGCCAAACAGTGCCATAAAATTTTCCAGTTCCCACAGTTGAATAACGTTTTCTCACAAGACAGCAATTGGACTAGCTAGACCAAAAATTGAATAGAAACTAAGCCACCTCCAGAATTGAGCCACAAGATGGCACCAGTGTGCTTCAGTACATTTCCATCATCAACCATTTGTTCTTCTAATCCTCTGAATTCCCTCAAGTTTTGCTCTCTCTTTCAGGAGGGATGAGTTCCTGCAGTGATCCAAAGTCTTAGGAGTTCTCCCTGCCATCTTGGAATGATTCCCTCACCTGAACTCAATTTCTAATTCTTTGCCAGCACAAAGAAAGGTGGTGGAAATAGTCTTGTGCATTTGGGTCCTTTCCCTTTTTCTTTGATGTTGCTAGATCAAAGGGCATGCAGTGTTTTACAGCCTTTTGGTCCTGGTTCCAAATTGTTTTCCCAGAGTGGTTGGAACAACTCCACCGATGGTGCATTAGTATCCCTATTTTTCCCCATCCCTTCCAGCATTTATCTTTTTCCTTTTCTGTCATGTTAGCCAATCTGATAGGTGTGAAGTGGTAGCTCTGAGTTGCTTTAATTTGCATTTCTCAAATTATTAGTGATGTAGAGTATTTTTCCATGGGATTGTTGGTGGCTTTAACTTCTGAAAACTGCCTGTTTATATCTTTTGCCTACTTTTCAACTGGTAAATGGATCTTATTTTTTACATATTTAAGCTGTTTCCTCCATATTTGAAACATGAATCCTTTATCAGAGAAACTTTGCTGTGCAAACTTTTCATTCTCCTCATTGCCTTTTTTTTTGGCTGCATTGATTTTGCTTAAAAAAAAAGACTTCTAAATTTCTTACAATCAAAATTATGCAAGGTACCTTGTGTGATCCTTTCTGTCTCTTATTTCATCATAAATGCTTCTCTTTTCCAAAACTCTAACAGGCAGATTTTTCCACGCTCCTGTAATTTACTTATGATACCACCTTGTATTTCTAAATCACGTACTCATTTTGACCTTAACTTGGTACATGATATGACATGTTGGTCTGTACCTTATATTTGCCAGACTGCTTTGCAGTTTTCCCAGCAGTTTTTGTGAAATGAGGATTTCTTACTTGAAAAGCTTGGATCTTTGGGTTTATCAAATGCTAGATTATTCTGCTTATGATATCTGTGTATTGTGTATATAATATATTCCATCGATCAGCCCTTAAATTTCTTAACCCTTTCCTGATCGTTTTGATAATTATTCCTTTTAATATAATTTGAAATCTGTTATGGTAGGTTCCTTTCTTTCATTTGTTTTTCTTTGATTCCCTTCATATTCTTGACCTTTGGTTTGTTAAAAGGCTAAAATTCTAGCTATTCTGTCTAAAATATCTAACGAGTGGTCGCCAATAAATTATAAGCTTTAACAAGAGTTAGGCTTTTAATTTTAAGCATTTATTAAGGAGAATAAGAATTTGGTAAAGAGAGAGAGAAAGGCCTACATTCATCTGTCTATTAAAGAGAGAGCACATTTCTACCTCTGCTCTCAGCCAGAGTCCACAGGAGAAGAGAGTGAGTCAGAGCGCCAGGCTCCCGCTTCCTCCTCCCACAAGCAATCATCACTTCCTGATGCCAAAGAAAAAACATGGTCTGCCCTCAGAGACCTTCACCTCATGGCTGAGCTTTTTGTACAGTAAGTCTCCAGCAGGTGGCATCATTCCTATCGTTATAGGTTTATCCTGTTTATTTTTTTTCCTAACTCTATAAAAATATCTGTGGTAGTTTGATATGACAATGAATAAACATATTAATTTAGGTAGAGTTATTATTTTTATTATACTGGCTCAGCTTACTCAGGAGCAATTAATACTTCTCCAGTTGTTTAGATCTGTCTTTATTTTTATGAAAAGTGTTTTGTAATTATACCCATATAGTTCCTTGGTTAGTCTGGCCAGGTAGACCTCCCATCTATTTTATAGTTACTGTCTTTATTTTATTTTATTAATTTTCTTTTTTTCTTTTTTCGGTGAGGAAATTGGGGTCAAGTGACTTGCTCAGGGTCACGCAGCTAGTAAGTGTTAAGTGTCTGAGGCCGGATTTGAACTCAGGTCCTCCTGGATCCAGGACCCGTGCTCTATCCACTGCGCCACCTAGCTGTCCCCACTATCTTTATTTTCAATGGAATTGTTAGGTTTTGTTGGTAATATATAGAAATGCTGATGGTTTATGTGGGTTTCTCTTATATCCTGCCACTTTCCTAAAGTTTTTTATTGTTTCAACTAGTTTTTTAGTTGATTACTAGGGTTCCCTTAAGTGTAGCGTCATGGCATCTGCAAAGTAAGATAGGATTTTTTTTCTTTTTCATAGAATTTCTTTTACTTGTATTATCATTTCTATAGTTAGCTGTTCTATTACAATATTGAATAAAAGTTTTGACAATGACCACCATTGTGTCAGCCTTGATCTTTATGGGAAGGCTTGTTTGTCCCCATTACTGATAAAGTTTGCTTTTGCTTTTTCATTGATACTGTTTATAAAAAAGCTCTATTTCTTTTTATGTTCTTCAGGGTTTTTAATAGCAGTGGCTATTGATATAAACATTTCATTTACATTGTTTTTGTTACTGACATGGTCAGTTATCATATGCTCATTTTTTTATTTATTAAGATATTTGGAACATAAACATTTAATATTAATATTGGTTTTTCATCATTGGTTCCTTTCAGTATAATATGCTTTCTTTGTTTCCATTGTTAATGTTTATTTTTGCTTTGATTGCAACTCCTGCTTTTTTGGATCCAACTGATGGATACAAAATTTTATTGAACCCTCTCATTATTTTGCATTTATAAAGTCTGTCTTTTATGCTCTTCAGATAAGAATGAAGTTAATGAGTTGCTCTTTTCCTTCCTCTCCTTCATGTTTATAATATGCCCTTCTGGGAATTCTCAGAAATAGTTGTTTCCTCCCCCTTCTTTCTCATTTCATCCCTTTCTTTTCCCTTTCTTTTCTTTCCTCATTTAAAACAGATAAATCTGAAAACAGCAACTATAACAGTAGACCATCTTAAATCTTATGACTTCTTTCATTGCTCTGTCTTTCATCCTTGAAGTCAGTGGGATTCTGAAGAGGTACTTCTTTCTTTTCCTCCACTATTTCGATGTAAGAACTTTATCATCATTTAGCCTCTTTCAGTGGCTTAAATGTATTTGACTTTCTCGCTTGCACTTCTCTCTTGTTTTTGCATTTCATGTATTCCTTTTAGGTCTGGTCTTTTCATCATAAATTCTGGAAAGTCCTCTTCTGTTAAAGATTGACATTTTTTTCAATATGGGATTAGAATTAGTTTTTTTTTGGGGGGGGGCAGGGCAATGAGGGTTAAGTGACTTGCCCAGGGTCACAAAGCTAGTAAGTGTCAAATGTCTGAGGCTGGATTTGAACTCAGGTCCTCCTGAATTCAGGGCCAGTGCTTTATCCACTGTACCACCTAGCTGCCCCCATCTTGAACCATTTCTAATATCATCTGCTTAGATTTTTTTTCCTTATAACAGTTGTAAGATAGGAACAGAAGCTTGTGGGATACAGACAATAGTTTCTTTGTAGTTTGAACTCTTTCGTTCAGGCTAATTGCTGAATTATATTTTTCTTTGCCTAGGAAGCTATGGATTTACTTTTATCTTATTTTTTTGCTTTTAGAGGCAGTTGGCCAGGGTCATACAGTTAGTAATTATCTGAGGCTGAATTTGAATTCAGGGCTTCCTGACTCCAAGGTCAGTTCTTTATCCATTGAGCTACCTAGCTGGCCTGAAACTCTGAATTTTTGCTGATATTCCTGTGGGTTTTTAATTTTTGGTTTTTATTTCATGAGTACAGAGGGAGAGTCTTTCTTCTTTATTTGATTTCTGGTTTTAATATATCTGGGAAGTTTTATAATTTTTAATATAGTGTCCTGGTTTTTTGTTTAGTTATGTTTCTTAGACAGTCTAGTATTTCTGATGGTATTTCTCTTGGGCTTGTTTTCCCTTGACTTTTTTCAGTCTTTTGACTTGTCCTGTTGTCTCATAGAATAATTGAGTTCTGTTTGCTCCATTCTGTTTTTCAAGGAGACTGTTTCAGTAAGTCTTTATGCTTTCTACTCTAAGTTTTTTATCCTTACATTTTTTTTTCCTCCTCAACAGTTCTAGTTTAATTTTTAAATCTCTTGCTTCATTTCTTTCAAGCAGGCTGCAAGAAAATATTTATTAAGCATTTAGCATGTGCCAGGCACTGTGCTACATTCATATAAGCAAGCAGATATAAGCAAACAGAAATACAGTTCCTCCCCTCAAGGAGCTTATAGTTTCAAGGGGGAAGACAGCGTATAAAAGGGATCTGAAAAAATTCTAGGTGAGGGGAGAGGAAGGTACTCTTACAGGGGAATGATGAGTTGGGAAAGTTGTTTGTCCTGCATTCTGAGAGAGAACCATGATATTGGAGTGATGTCATGACTTGCAGTGAATTGGGAGTTAAGTGTGGGAGAGTTGTGCAGAGTCATCAACCTCACTCTCTTCTCCAGAGCCATCTAGGTCCAGTGGCAAGATATATATCAGGAAGACTGGAGATAGCTCCTGATATTTAAAGCAATTGAGGTTAAGTGACTTACCCAGGGTCACACAGATAGTAAGTATCTGAGGCTGGATTTGAGTTCAGGTTCTCTCAACTTCAGGGCCAGTGCTCTATCTACTCTGCTACCTAGCTGCTCTTGGAAAGTCAAAAGCCAAGCTGGGAGGGAAATGAATCAAGGCTGGCTTGAGCCTTTCCCAAAGTGGAGTCCCCAAAAGGAATTTAACAATTGGAGAAGGAGGCCAGCGTGTCAGAGAGTTGTTATAGGGTAAGAAATTCTTTTTTTTTTTTTTAGTGAGGCAATTGGGGTTAAGTGACTTGCCCAGGGTCACACAGCTAGTAAGTGTCAAGTGTCTGAGGCTGGATTTGAACTCAGGTACTCCTGAATCCAGGGCCGGTGCTTTATCCACTGTGCCACCTAGCTGCCCCCAAGAAATTCTTAAAGAATGAGAGTTCTAAGTTGAGATGATAGCTGAGGCAGGGAGGAAAAGGTCTGGCAGAAATAGAGCCAAGTGGAAAATTACTTTCTTCCAGCTATTCTCAAAGTTCTTATACTGGAACCATTTTTATTTTCATGGGATTTATTTGTAATTAGAGAGCTACTCTGTCCTTTTGGGGGGGGGGGTCATGGGCAGAGGGATGAACTTCTTAGGTTTATATTTTTTAAAATTTCTTTTGTGTTCTGAGAGTTTAACAAACTTCTTGGGAAAAAATCTACTTCCATATACAAAGAACAGAAAAAGAGGATTTTATATAAGATCCAAAATCTTGTGTATAGCTTTTAAAAAAAACCACAAAACTCAAAACATGTATATAGAAATTCAGCATGTGACTTTCAGAGCTGTCCTGTTTCCCTTTTGAACTTCCTTTTGTTCTCTTCTGTGCAATTTAAAAATGCATTAATAAGCCTTGTTTTCTTTCTGACAATACTATCTCTAGCTCCCTTCCTCTTAAATGCTACCACCTTCCCTCACCTCCTGTAAAGAAAGCAAGCCTCAATACTTAATATCCAGTAAGCCCCAAGAAAACCAAACTTACACATTTGTTATTAGTTTTCTCTCAGATTCCACTTTTTTGGAATCATAGTTGGTAATTTTTGTGGTGTTGTCATAGTTCTAATAGGGCTATGGCTAGGCTTAAGAATACACTGTTGAGTGGTTTTTTGTCATTATTTCAAATCACTTCCTATAGTGGCTCTGCTAATTCACAGCTCTACCGTCAATGTATTACTATTACTTACCAATAAAAAAAGAAAAAACAAATATTAACTTCACATGCAACTCAATCAGTAGTCAATAAACATTTATTAATCTCCTGTTGTGTGCAGGGTACTATACTAAGTGGTAGCGACACAATAAGAAAAAGACAGTCTCTGTGCTGAAGTAGTTTACAAGCTAATGAGGAAAGACAGTGTATAAAAGGAAGGTGAAAAGGAATAGGATTAGGATAGAGTACTCATGACAAAATGAAAGTAACAAATGTTGGAGAGGATGTGGGAAAAGTGAGACACTAATGCATTGTTGGTAGAGTCTTGAACTGATTCAACCATTTTGGAGTGCACTTTAAAACTGCCCCAAGGGGTATGAGAACTGAGGGCATTAAGCCACACCTATCTGAATTCTGTTGCCTCTTAGGGGGAGCTAATTTTAATATGGACCATCCATCAACCAATGGAATTGAATGATGCTAGCCAATTAGCTTCTATCAGAGTGTAAGGAACTGCCTCTATCAGAAGAGGAAGAAGCCTGACCACCAGGCCAGTGCCATTCTTGGCTTGCACTCTAGGCTCCCTGAGCTGCCCTGTTGGTGAGTGCTCTCCTCTTAGGCTGGTATAGGTAATATAGAGACAAAATGTCTCTGGGGATTTTTCTGCTTGGGTTAAATGCCACTTGGCCAGTACTTTAATTTTAATAGTGATGGAGAAGGCTAAAAGGGTTAATAGATAACCTATCAATAGTAGCTATCAATAGTACCTCAAAGGGTTAACAGAGATACTTAGGTTTGTGTTTTTACAGTAACCAAGAGGGTCCAGTCCTTATCAACCCTTACTATCAACAGAGACAGTAACTAGGGACTGTTGACCATTAATAGCCATTCATATTCCTAGATGACAGGACACCTAGAAACCAGATCTTAAGTAAAGAGATACCATAAGCACAGAGAGCCTCTGAGATTGACAAGTTTAAGCATGTTTTTATGAACATGTGCAGAAAAGGCCATAGGTTCACCTTTTGACACGTAAACCCCCAAAACACACCTCCAAGGAAAAAGGTACCTGCATCAGGGGTTGGCTTAGGACCCCAGGAACTCCATATTAGGATAAACCCTCCCCTGTGCCTCCCCAAGGTGGAGATTATGATAATGAGGAGATAATTAATTTCTTTTTTGCTATAAATATAATCATCTTTCTTCTCCCTATTTGAGATACCTCCATGGTGCTCTCCCTGTGGTCACTCACAGTATTGCAATAAAACTTGGGAAACTGAGTCACTGAGTCTTGTAATTCCTTTGGGATGCCTCATGATCAATTTGATCACTTTAATTTCATCCCACATCAATGTTAATTAACGTTAAATGCTGCCTAAACGGGTGTAATAGTCATTCATTTTTAAATAGCAATATTTTAGAAAACCTAGCCTAGCCCCCTAATAATTTAAATAACACAGGGGTATAAAACTTTGCATATCTTTTGAACTAGCAATACCACTATTAGGTCTGTCTCCCAAAGAGAATAACAAAAATGAAAAGGAACTAAGTGTACACAAATATTTATAGCAGATCTTTTTGTGGTAACAAAGAATTGCAAATTGGGGGAATGCCCATCAAGTGGGAAATAGTTGAACAAGTTATAATATATGATTGCAATGGAATACTATTGTGCAATAAGAAATGATGAGCAGGATGTTCTCAGCAAAACCTGGGAAAGACTTACATGAAATGATGCACAGTGAAATGAACTGAACCAGTAGAACATTGTACATAGTAATAGTGATATTGTATGATGGTGAAATGTGAATGACTTAGCTATTCTCAGAAATACAATCGTCCAGATTTATGGTGAAAGAATGCTATCCACCTTTGGAGAAAGAACTGATGAGGCAGGGTGGGAAGGGAACTTAGAACTTAAAATTTTTTAAAAAATGAATAAAGTTGTTTTTTATGTAATAGGGGAAAATATTATAGAATGGAAAAAGAGAAATTTGAAAGATTTAAGAACTCTGATCACAGTGACCTACCATTTTTCTTTTCCTTCTTTCTTTCTTTCTTTTTTTTTTTTGGTGAGGCAGTTGGGGTTAAGTGACTTGCCTAGGGTCACACAGCTAGTAAGTGTTAAGTGTCTGAGGCCAGATTTGAACTCAGGTCCTCCTGACTCCAGGGCCCTTGCTCTATCCACTGCGCCACCTAGCTGCCCCAACCTGCCATTTTTCAAGAGAATTTATGATGAGACATGTTACCCAACTTTTGACAATGATGGAATCAACTTGTGGGGTGTAGTTTGAGACATATGTGGCCAATGTGGGAATTTGTTTTGCTTGCATATAGATACTTGTTATAAGGATTTTGCTCATCACTTTTTCCCAGTGGATTGGGGGAAGGAGGAGTGCTAGAAAATAATTTTTTTTAAAGGTGCCTCTCCTTGGGACTCAAGGTGGACGGACGAGTAGATTCCCTTTAGCTGTGAGTGGTCCTCCCTCCTAGTACCCTGTTAGGTACTACCTTTTTATCTAATGTATACTAGGGGTTTAATACTCAAGTGCTTAATTCAAATATGCTTTTTAGAGAATTACTACTTTAAAGTGAATTAAATTAAAGAGTAAGAGGCAGCAAAGTATAAAGAAAAGAACAGCAGACTGAGAGTCAGAAGGCTTGTAATTGAGTCTCTGCTGTAATTGTTTTTTTTAATAACCAACATTTTTATTTAAAGTTTTGTAGTCCAAATTCTATCCTTCCTCCCCTCTCTCCTATCACCCCTCCCTGAGGTTGTAACCAATCAGTTGTAGGTAATACATGTACAGTTATAAAAAACATTACCATATTAGTCATTTTGTATAAGAAAACAAATAAGAGAAAAAATGAAAGTGAAAAATAGCATGCTTCAGTATGTGTTCAATTAATATCCGTTCTTTCTTAGGTGGTGGATAGTCCGCTTCATCATTAGTCCTTTGGGATTGTCTTGGATCATTGTATTGCTGAGAATACTTAAGTCATTCACAGTTCTTCATCAAAAAATATTGCTGTCTCTGTGCACAATGTTCTTCTGGTTGTGCTCACTTCACTACAGATCAATCAGTTCATACTAGTCTTTCCAGGCCTTTCTTTTTTTCTTTTTTTTTTAGTGAGGCAATTGGGGTTAAGTGACTTGCCCAGGGTCACACAGCTAGTAAGTGTTAAGTGTCTGAGGCTGGATTTGAACTCAGGTACTCCTGACTCCAGGGCCGTTGCTCTATCCACTGCGCCATCTAGCTGCCCCTCCAGGCCTTTCTGAAATCATCCTGCTTGTCATTTCTTATAGCACAATAATATTCTATTACAATCATATACCACAGCTTGTTTAGCCATTCCCCAATTGATGGGCATTCCTTTGATTCTTAGCCACCACAAAAAGATCAGCTGTCATTGTTAATAGTTGATTGACTTGAAGCACAATTTTTCATTATAATGAAAATGGATTTAAGTACCATTAACTGAAGGTGAATAAAAAGAAATAGAACATTGTGAAAAAGCAGTGGAGACAACAGAGTCCCAAAAGATCCGATTCTGGCGGTAAATGTTACAATAAAGATCTTTTAAAAACTATTTTGGAGGCAAGCAAGAGATCAAAGAATAGTAAGGATCATGTTTCGGTTGGATAGGACGATAAGAAGGGATGAACAAGTAAAATCTTCCTTGGCTTTAGTTTTCTCTTTGAAGTAGGATTGTGACTCCAAAAGTTGTCCACAATACATGGATACCCAAAGTAAGAGGAGTTCTTCTGAAAGAAGTTTACCATGTGTTTGATTGCTTTTCATTATCAGGTATCCCTGAAAGATCTTGGAGAATGGGTTTGGTGCCACAGAACTGGAAAATGGAACTTGTGCCAAGTTTCAAAAAAGAGAGGGTGGATTCTGCAAAGCTTAGGCCAGTGACTTCAAATTCTGACACATTCCTAGAATGCATTTTTAAATGAGTTGCTTAGTGAGCAATTAGAAAAGGCTATTTTATGTTTCTTCTATAGTGCTTTTTGCCATTTCACCTCAGTCATTTCTGGAAAAAGTTTTTTTCCCCTCACTTTCCTTTATAGCAAAAAAACTCACAGTTACACAAAAATACTAACTATAGTGACTCTTCCTGATAATTCATACAACATTCTCTTCTCTAGTGGTGTCTATCATCTCTGCTGTTGGAAACAGCAACATTTTTTTCATTTACTACTTTGTAGTTTTTCTGTATAATGTTCTGTTGGCTCTGCTTATTTCACCCTGCATTAGTTAATTCACATTTTCAGTGCTTTTTGGAATTCATCAGAGTCGTCATTTCAAACTATAATATTTAAATCAATTGTATCTATATGTTATTTTTTTTAGTCATTCTTCATTGGTGAGAATTCAGCTTGTTTCCAGTTCTTTGCTGCCCCTAAAGAGTGTTCTTATAAATGTTTTTGTGTATAAACTCACCTGTGGCCTTGTTTAGGCTATAGAGAAAGGATATGGCAGTGTGGTACAGTGAAAATCTCTTTGGATTTGGAGTTCAGAAAACCCAGGTTCAAAGTGCAGGTCTGCAATTTATTCCCTTTTGACCTTCAGCAAGTTATTTTCCCTCTCTGGTTCTCACTTCCATAATTTGTAAAATGAGAAAGTTGGACTTCAAAGTATCTTTCAGTTGTAAATCTAGGAATTGGGAAAAATGGCCCTTTAACATCCTCTTCAGCTGTAAAACATTGTTCCACAGCCTTGGAAAGGGGAGATGGTAGGCCCCTGTGCTCACCTTGGCCCTTATGGTTCCAGGAGCATTGAGCAAAAGTATCGTAAAAAACCACATAGACAAAAAGACACTTAAAATTGATATCATTGAATCCACTAACAAAAGTCAGCACTTTATTAAATATCTACTCTGCTAAGTGCTGAGGATACAACAAAAAGCAAAAGCCACTGCCCTCAAGGAGTTTCCAGGCTCCCAAGAGAGGAATTCTGAAGTGCCTCTTAGACACCAATCACTGCACTGACTTACAGAGAAGTGACTGAAACAATTTCTGGTGACTAGGAGTTGACATTCGAACTTCATGACAGTCAGAGCTCTACCTGGGTAAGCACAAATATTTTTGGTGTTTCAGGAATCAGTGACATTCCAGGATGTGGCTGTGGAATTCACCTGGGAGGACTGGTTACATTTGAACCTATCTCAGAAAAAGTTGTGCAGGGACGTGATGCTGGAGAACTATAGGAACTTGTTCTCTTTGGGTAAGAAGAGCTACTAGCCCTTTGTGGTCTTGATGTATGGAATGTTGACTTTCAAGATCTTAACTTAAGATATTCCTGTATCCAGGAGACACAGTACTTGTGCTACCTGATTCCAGGAAAAAGGTCTTTGCCTAGTATGCCTGAATGCTTGATTTGTTGTTATCCTTGAGAATGTATCTTCCCCTTCTTTTGCTTCAAACACAAGATTTTCTGTTTAATCCTAGTGGAGGTATCATCATATTTGAAGTATTCCCATTGTCTAAGCAGAGAGTGAGTCAAATGAACTATTTTTCCTAAGTCCTACCCTGTAACCCATTCCCACATTATGGAATAGTCTTCATTGGTCCTTTGTACTGCCCCTCGCATCTTCCTAGCATGCCTGATTTTTTTTTTCCAAAGAGAGCTTGAACTAGTTTTGAATTCTTATGATTAAGTTTTATGTATTCTTTTTTTAAAAAATGCAGGCTCTACTTCCATTCCCACTACATAAAAAACAGCCCAATGGGGCAGCTAGGTGGCGCAGTGGATAAAGCACCGGCCCTGTATTCAGGAGTACCTGAGTTCAAATGCGGCCTCAGACACTTGACACTTACTAGCTGTGTGACCCTGGGCAAGTCACTTAACCCCCATTGCCCCGCAAAAACAAAACAAAACAAACAAACAAACAAAAAAACAGCCCAAGACAAAACCCTACCTCTCCTTCCATCTAGACCATTGAGCACTCCTTGGTTGAAAAAAAAAAATAATCACAGACAAAATCAGCTAACATGGTACCTTGGAAGATATAAGATAAATTTTGTGTCCATATCCTTCTACCGTTCTACTAAGAGTTGAGAGGAATATTTCATCTTTCTGTTCTATGATTCAATTCTGAGGTGACTGTCCCTAGCACTTTTTCATTTTCAACAAACAGGATTTGCAGTTTCCAAACCAGATGTGATCTACAAGTTGGAAAGAAAGGAAGCATCTTCGATGCCAGAGGCAGATATTCCACAAAGCAGCTGTCCAGGTGACTACATAAAAACCAAGGAAATGGTTCATTGGAAAATATTGCTCTGTGGGTCATTTTAGGTCAAAGCTCTTTTAACATGTTGAACAAAGTGGTCTTATGAAAGCTCAGGCCTGTTGAGGGGAGCTGAAACTTTAAAGTGTCATTTTCAAACGCAAGAAGTTACTTTTTCATGCATCTCTTTACTCACATGTAGCTCCACTTTCAAAGAAAGTGGTTGCCTCATTGTGGGGTAGGTATTTCAGTTCTCTTCATTGAAAATTATCTTAAGCAGGCATTCTCCTGCCTCAGTTGCCCTCTTAACATATTTATCATCATTTAAAATATTAACGATGTGGCCTTTTGGCTTTTTCTGATACTTTCTTTTCTATTGCTTGATGCTTATGTTTCTTTGGTGCTACTTTGTAAAATATTTAATCCTGACTTAATTCCCCTTCTGTCAGTCTGTCATGTTATATGTCATCCTGTTTTTCTTTATGTTCATAAAGGCACAGTAACATGTTCTTATAACAGCATTTATTTGGCCATAACCCCATCATTGGACTTATAGGTTTTGAGTATTTTGCTATTTCACCAAAAGCTATGGTGAATATTTTTGAGAAATGTTTGCTTTCGGTAACATTTTGAGATTCTAAGGTTATGCAGCTTTGTAGTTACAGTTTAAATTGCTTTGTTGCTTTTCAGAAAAATGGCTACAGCAGCTTAATAAATACCTATTTAAGCATAACTTCCAAAATTTGTTATTTTTAAGTATCTTTTCTACTCTGATAACTATTTGATGGTACCACCAAATTGTTATGAATTTTGCGTCTTTGATTTCCAGAGTTTCAGTATCATTTTACATAATTATTAATAATATATCTTGTGAAGAACACCTGTATATCTTCATCATTTACCTTTTTGTAATTGGATCTTACTCTTACAAATTTAATCAATTCCTTACACAGTAGATATATTGGATTTTTAGCAGAAGTTTATAGGAACAATTGTCTGATGTGATCCTTTTCTTTATATTTTTTCTTCTTCTGTTTACTCCATGTCTCTTTCTATCTCTCCTCATGCTAAACTCATCAATTCTCCTTTTTCTTTCTGCTCAGTATTTTTTCTTCCCATTTCCACCTTAAATAGTAAGGATATTTTTTTCTAGGTAATTAATCATTTAGTAAAAGAGGTCGGTGGTACTCTCTAATGCCACAGACAAGTAAGGCTATATTTTGTTGTTTTTGAGTCATTTTTGAGTCGTATCCAGCTCTACATGACTTAATTTGGGGTTTTCTTGACAGAAATATTGAGTGGTTTGCCATTTTCCTTCTCCAAGTCACTTTACAAGTGAAGAAACTGTGGTAAACATGATAAAATGACCTGCCCAGGGTCACACAGCTAAGTGTCTGAATCCTGACTTGATTTGAGAAAGATGCATTTTCCTGACTCTTGGTTCAGCACTCTATCTGCTGTGCCACCTAACTGCTGCCCTAAGGCTACTTTTGCAAACTCTCAAAGTCATCTAGTTTTTATGGAAAGTATTCCATTTCCTTATTCCATTCCAATGTCAACCATTTACAGTAGAGTAAATTCATCTTTCTTATTCATCTTGTTGACTGTGCTTGAGGAATGTATCATAATCTGAGCTGTATTCCTAAAGTTGCTGGTGCTGCTTCTGCTCATATTCATTTGGAGTTACGATTTTTTAAAAAGTATAGCAAGAGCCTGTGGCAGATCTTGATGCCATATGATTTAAGGTTTTGAGTTCTTAATTCTGTCCCTCTTTCCCTCTCTCCCCATCCCTCTTCCTGAGGCAGTAGGCAATCAGATAAAGATTATATATGTGCAGTCATGTAAAACATTACCATATTAGTCATTTTGCACAAGAAAACTTGAATAAAAGACAAACATGAAAGAAATAAAGTGAAAAATAGCATGCTTCAGTCTGTGTTCAATCAATATCAGTTCTTTCTTTGAAGGTAAATAGGATGTTTCATCATTAGTCCTTTAGGATTGTCTTAGATCATTATATTGCTTAGAGTAGTTAAGTCATTCATAGTTCTTGGCTGAACAATATTGCTGTCAGTGTGCACAACGTTCCCCTGGTTCTGCTTGCTTCATTATACATCAGTTCATAAAAGTTTTTCCAGGCCTTTTTGAAATCATCCTCCTTGTTATTTCTTATAACCCAATAATGTTCCATTATAGTCATATACCACAGCTTATTTAGCCATTCCCCAATTGATGGGCATTCCTTTGATTTCTGATTCTTAGCCACCACAAAAAGAGCTGCTATAAATATTTTTGTACAAATAGGTCTTTTTCTCTTTTTTGGGATGTCTTTGCGTTATAACCCCAGCAGTGGTATTGCTGGATTAAGGGTATACACAGTTTTATACCCTTTTGGGCATAGTTACAAATTCTTCTTCAGAATGGTTGGATCAGTTCACAACTCCACCAACAGTGGATTAGTGTCCCAGTTTTCTCACATCCCCTCCAACATCCAGCATTTGCCTTTTTTGTTTTGCTTTCATTTCTCTCCCCATTTTTTCTTCTACCTCTCTCAATTGATTTTTTTTTTTTTTTAGCGAGGCATTTGGGGTTAAGTGACTTGCCCAGGGTCACACAGCTAGTAAGTGTTAAGTGTCTGAGGTCGGATTTGAACCCAGGTACTCTTGACTCCAGGGCCGGTGCTCTATCCACTGTGCCACCTAGCTGCCCCTCAATTGATTTTTAAAGTCCTTTTTGAGCTCTTCCAGGAAGGCTTTTTGTTCTTGAGATCAATTCACCTTCCCTCATGAGGCTTCACATGTAGGCAATTTGAGGGTATTGTCCTCATCTGAGTTTGTGTTGGCTTCTTCCCTATTGATACAGAAGCTCTCAATGGAGAGGGCTCTTTTTTGCTTCTTACTCATTATTGCAGCTTATTTATTTATTTTTTAAGTTGAGGTCTGCTCTGGGGGCACCAGGGTCCCTGTTTTGGGCTTCTTGTGCAGGGGTATAGGTGCTGTGTGACCGGCTTTTTACTCTGAGGCCTTTATAGTGTGTGCAGTTCACCCCCCTGCACTTCCTGTCTGAGCGTGCTAGATCAGTTGTCCTAGTCGCGCCTGTCCTGTTCGTGGCCCTACAGCTGGCAACTTGCCCTCTCGGCTGGTACAGGTAGGTTTTTCCACTGTCCTAGGCCACCAGATTTTTGAGCCAGGTTCCAGGGGCCTCAGTTGTTCGGCTGTGGCCCGCAGCTTCTTGCTGACTTGCCCCAACCCCCTTGGCGCTGGGCTGCTGCCCTGCGCCTCCCTTTTGCTCGAATCAGACCGACCTTTTCCTGAAGTCTTTTAAATTATCTCTAGTTGGAAGACTGTGTCTATCTGTCTCTTTGCAGGTTCTGTAGTTTCAGAATCCGTCCAGAGGCTTGATTCAGTGTTCTTTTTGAGGGAACAGAAGGAGAGCTCAGGTAGCTTGCTGATTCCTCTCCGCCTGCCATCTTGGCTCCACCTCCCTGCCTTTTTTGTTATATTTGTCACTCTGATAGGTGTGAGGTGTTACCTCAGAGTTGTTTTAATTTGCATTTTTCTGATCAATAGTGATTTAGAGCATTTTTTCATATGACTATAGATAACTTCAATTTCATTGAAAACTTTATATTTGTTGACCATTTACCAATTGGTGAATGACTAATATTTTTATTAATTTGTCTCAGTTCTTTATATGTTTGAGAAATGAGGCCTTTATGAGTGGTACTTGTAAAAATTCTTTGCCAGTTTTCTGCTTTCCTTATTATTTTGGTTACATTAGTTTTGTTTTTGCAAAAACTTTTTAATTTTATATAATCAAAATTATCTATTTTACATTTGTAGTGCTTTCTATATCTTCTTTTGTCCTAAATTCTTCCCCTGTCCAGAGTATTGCTCTTTTAAGGTAGTCACAGGTCTTACCATCCAATTTGTGACAAATGAATAGAAGAATGCGATTCTTGTGATCAAAAGATATGAACAGGGAATATTCAGAAGACGGAATCAAAGCCAAGTATTGTCATATCAAAAAAAAAAATGCTCTAAATCACTGTTGACTAGAGAAATGCAAATGATAACAACTCTGATATACCTATTTGATATACCTTACACCTATCAGATTGGCTACTGTCTTAAATAAGGAAGAAGACTGATTCTTGAGGGGATATGGAAAAATAAGGACACTAATGAATAGTTCACAACTGCTCCAAACATTCTGGTGAATAATTTGGAACTGTTCATAAAGGGCTATAAAACTGTGCATTCCCTCTTACCCACCTAAAGCACTACTTGTTCTGTCTGCTAAAGAGATAAAAGAAAAATGCACCTCTTTTGTGGTAGCAAAGTATTGGAAATTGATGGGATGCTCATCATTTGGGGAATGCCTGGATAAATTGTGGTTTGTGGTTGTAATGGAAAACTGTTTTCTCTAAGAAATGATAGATGGGGGCGCAGCTAGGTAGCGCAGTGGATAGAGCACCGGCCCTGGAGTCAGGAGGACCTGAGTTCAAATCCTGCCTCAGACACTTAACACTTACTGGCTGTGTGACCCTAGGCAAGTCACTTAACCCCAATAACCTCACAAATAAAAAAGAAAAAAAGAAAAGTAGCTTTAAAAATAAATTAAAAAAAAAAGAAATGATAGATGGTAACTAGATAGCTAAGTATATAGAAAGAACACTGTGCCTAGAGTCAGTAAACCTGAGTTCAAATCTGGCCTCAGACACTTATCTCTGAGACTCTGGGCAGGTCACTTATGCTCTTTTTGCCTTAATTTACTGGAGAGGGAAATGCCAAAAAACACTCCATTATCTTTGCCAAGAAAACCCCCATAATGGGGTCATGAAGAGTCAGGCAGTGATTGAACCACTAAACAACAACAACAATAACAACAATCTAATGAAGGGGATGGTTTCAGAAAAACCTATGAAACCTATATGGATCGCTATAGAAGGAAGTGTCCAGGAGGTCACTGTACATAGTAATAGCAGTATTGTAGTGAGGATCAATTTTCAAAGACTTAGCTACTCTGCTCATGATAATTCCAAAAGAGTCACGATGAAACATACTGTCCACCTCCAGAGAGCAGACTGCTGAACTCAATGTAAATTTTAGTATAATGTTTTTCACTTTTTCTGTTTTTCTTAGTGTTTTTTTACCACATCATTAGTATTGAAAATTTTATGTATGATTTCAATGTGTATAATTGATCTGTTTCTTGCCTTGCTGGGGGAGGGGGGCCTAGGGCAAGAATTTTGGAACTCAAAGTATTAGAAAGAATGTTCAAAATAAGTTTGGAATTACCTACAACATGGAGCGGATTATTGAACTCCTAACCTTGGGTCTTTCTGAAGCCACATTTCCTCTCAGTAAGACTAAGATTTATGTCTGTCTCCCTGATCCCCAGTGATCTCTTTGCCAGTTCTAGTCAGATGGATATAAAGTCCAAAGGGGATTAATTTGTGGAGGTCGAAGCTTGGGCTCCAGGTCAATGGAAGGTGTTGTGATACAGTAATGCACACTAACAGAAGCTGGCTCTGCAGCTACTTGACCAATCCTGGAAGAGAGTCACCTGGTCTTTTCCCTCTCAAAAAGTCGGCAGTGTAGGGGCATCTAGGTGGCACAGTGGATAAAGCACCAGCTCTGGATTCAGGAGGACCTGAGTTCAAATTCAGCCTTAGACACTTGACACTTACTAGCTGTGTGACCCTGGGCAAATCACTCAACCCTCATTGCCCCCCCCCCCCCAAAGAAAGAAAAGTTGGCAATGATTACAAATCACTACTTACAAACCCGTTTTTCCAGCACTCCTATCTTCTCAATCACGAGTGTCCCAATAGGCTCAGTTTTTGGATCTGCTATCTTTCAGCCCCTCTTCAATGGTTTTGAGGCATCTTCCCACCTCTTGCAGGACAAGCAATATGTAATCAGCTTGTAAACATAGGCTTGAGTCACACTCTAGTGGGCTTTAGCAAAGGAGTTAGTAATTTATCCTAGAGTCAGTAAGAAAGCTACTGAATCCCTGGAACAAAATGATATGGTCTGACCTATGATTTAAGAATAGAAGTTTGTTCATTGTAGGGAAGGAGAAAGACTGCCTCTGTCTCTTTTGATCTTGGCCTGTGTTGAGGTTACCTGCACTCAGAGATGAACAACTCCCTTGTAAATTATTGTTCTAGGTAAATGGCGATTCAAGGAGACTGAAGGTAAGTCCGGTGCTCATCTCTTTCTGCAGAGGTGACGGACTTAAATACAGAAAGGGACTTAAACTTCTGGTGTGACCAATGTGAAAGTTTATTTTGTTGGATGTTGTGATATGATACAAAAGGGTTACTTTACTAGTCCTTTTTGTTCAGTGATGAAGGAAAAATAATTGCCAAAATAAAAGTAAAATTTAAGTGACTTGCCCAGGGTCACACAGCTAGTAAGTGTTACGTGTCTGAGGCCGGCTTTGAACTTGGGTCTTCTTGAATCCAGGGCCGGCGCTTTATCCACTGCACCACCTAGCTGCCCCTAAAAGTAAAATTTAAAATAAAAAATTCTATAATTAGGGTTTAGAGGCTGTCCAAACTTCCTGAGATGGAATGTGTTTACCACCATTACATACAAAATAAACATAAAGAAAATAAGTACAGATAAATAGGAAGAATAAGTTCAAAGTAATGGCAGTGATAGACCAGCTTTGGGCATTTACAATTCCTTTCTATCCCCTGTTAGCACGGACCAGGCTCTCTACCCATACAAGAGGGAGTTATGAAGGAGAAAGTATAATTGGTGGGAAGGCAGAATGGATTTGATCATCAGTAGCAAGCATTCTGGGAATGGTCAGAGGAAGAGAAAGCAAGAGATTGGGTTGGCCCTCCCAAGTAGCCATTATTAAATATGGAATCTGTATAGACTCTTACTGCAGCGTATAAGTAGTCATTTACCAGTTGTTTCTGAATTTGTTTTAAATTCTTGTTCCCTACCAAATGAAGAGTGAAAGGAGAATGGGGAATCTATGGTCTCTTATTAATACGGAGACTAATAGTAGTTATAGTTTTCTCAGATAGAAGGAGGGGCCAAAGGGGAGTTGGAAGCTGGAGTGGGTAGAGGGAGGAGGAACTTTGGGGCTGTTTGGAGAAGTAATAACAGATGAAAGTGTGTCTTTTGAAATTATATGGAGGTGCCTGTCTCTGTCCCAAGTATTAGGGCACTTAGCTGGGATTTCTGATATATTGTTACTTAGAAATTAGAGGCTGTAGCACCAGTTTGGGGCATTAAGCATTTATTAAAGCATATTAAATATTAGTAAAGAGGGGGCACGTGGCTCAGAAAGTTCAGAAGGGGAGAGTCAAAGTGCATTGGCTTCCTTCAGAGTCCCAGGCCAAGAGAGCATGTGAGAGAGCGTAAGCTCCCTGCAGTCTGGAGGAGAGGTGGCCCTTACACCCTGCTCCAAACTAATTGGCTAGCCTCCTTCAGATCGATTGGATTACTGGACTTGAGGGTGGTCTGGAGCTGAGGTCAGAGTCCAGAGGACAGACCCGCAGAGGGAAAGGCTTTCAGGGAGGTGTGGTTTTAACCTCTGTTGCCTCTATTCACAGCCCAAGGTCCAACTGCATTTCCTTTGAAATTCTCCTGACTCTGGGCTGGCCGTTAGAAAGGTCAGGCAAGGCTCTCTGGGTCCCCTAGAACCCCGTTATTTTCTCACAAAAGGCACTGCTAACCCAAACTGAATATGATACCGAGTAGTTGGAGCCTCGTGTAAGGTATCGACCCACTTAAGGTGTAGTTTGTTAGGACTGGATGTCAATGTTCTGCTGCTTTGGGGAGCTGAGTGAATTGATTCCCACTTCACTTCCTTCTTCTCTTCGTCCATTAGACTAGAACCTGCCTCTCACTGCGTATGGCCAGAGCTGCACAGAATACCCCAAAGACTGGTGAGTCAGGAATCAAACAATGATTTAATGTCTAGGTGAGGAAAACAGTTTGCAAGTGAAATCCACTTTCCTAAAGAGAAGGGAGGCTTGTTCACTCATGGCAGGTACTGGGTTTTCAAGCCTGAAAACTAGAATTTCCTGGGTGCTGTGTAAGCAGTCTCCGGGATTGATGAGTGTTGTATGATCACTCTCTAGGTGGTTAGAGTTGTTGAGTAGGTCGTTCAGACTGTTGAGTCGTTTGGTTGCTCAGTGGGGTACACGACCAGGGTAGGGTAACAGGAACAAGAACAAGGCATCTGACTTGGTTCACTTGGCAGTTACAAGCATGGGGGAATATAAGCATGTCAGAGGAGAACGGATCATCTCAGCCTTGGAGTCAAGTCTCCTGGAAAATATGGCAACTCCAACAAATACAAGTGACAAGTAAAATCATTACACATATCATATCCATTAACATGAACATCTTCATTCTCACTGACATTTCCTCCTTCCAGTCAAAGGCCGGGGAATGATTAACATGAGTTGGTACAGGAGGGAAAAGAACAAGGCTACAAGGCAGTGGGTGCCAAGGTAGATGACCAGACAGATAAGGAGAAGTGACATTAGACCAAAGAGGATGGAGCGGAGGGCATTACCAAGGCCTTCTGGCAGCCTGGAGGAAGTCAGAGATGGGAGATAGAGAAGAGAAGCTTGACAGGGTATCTTGACCTCTACCCCATAAATCCTCTGCTTGTTTGCTTAGGGCACTGAATCCTCCTCTGTAAGGGAGGATTGATTGACATCTAAACAACGTTGTAGGCATGTGCCCTGCACATGCAGCAGTCAGGGTGTCCAGCACCCTGTGGTTTTGCAATACCATGAGAGCAAAGGAATCAACTTGCATTTGGAGGCTGGTGATAAGCCTTCCGGTGTTCTCCAGGCCAGTGGCCAGATCCACTTAGAGGTTCTTGATAGATGGGTACAATGTGCCCAAAGTGGCGGCAGTGTTAGTGATAGGATGTTAGCCAGCAGGGCTATTACAGGCAGGAAAGCAAACCTCTGCTGTCCATGAAGGGGCAGTTTTAACCCAAGGGTTACCTCTATGGAGTGATTCCCTGGAAATAGGGGTGGCTTAGGCAGGATATTAACAAGGGCGCAGAGACCTTCCCAGAAAGGAGGGAGTCTGCAGTATAGAGTAGAGCCCCACAGGAAGAATAGTCTAGTGGGGGAGAGTAATTCAGCTGGGAAAGTGTGGGTGTCAGATGGTGATTCCAAGACAGTGAATGAGACTTGGGGATTATAGAGGCTGAAGGCAGGTGTAATCTGTGCTAGTATTGTGGAATAAGAGCTCATTCTGTGAATCCCACACTACCCCTGGAATGGAATGGATGCTGTGAAAATTGCTTTGATTCTGGGCAAAGGTCTGATGCCCGACCTATTGGGACAGGTCTTAGCTTCCCATCTGCTTCAGGGATTATCAGTGGTATTGTAAGACCCCACTGTCTTGTGTTTCTTTTTTTTTGGCAGGGCAGTGAGGGTTAAGTGACTTGCCCAGGGTCACACAGCTAGTGTCAAGTGTTTGAGGCCGTTTTTGAATTCAGGTCCTCCTGAATCCAGGGCCAGTGCTTTATCCACTGAGTCACCCAGCTGCTCCCTGTCTCATGTAAATGTAACCAGAGCCTCAAGAATTGACCAAAGGCACACAGTGAGCTCTCTAGGGGAGCAATCCACAGAGTTCAAAATTAAAGTGGAATTACATTGTGTGGGGTTTAATGAGCCAAGGTCAGGGCACATGTCTCCACTGGTGCATGAAGCAAATTGGGGCTTGAGTTTCTAAGGAGACTCCAGAATGTAATGGGCCTCTCAGGTAAGGATCTGCTGAGCTAGGGACCCTAAATTCTGCAGTTGGGCTTGTTAATACAGGATCATGATCTTTTATGTCCCTATGCATAGTTGCAGGGGGAGGGGCTGTTGTGCTCTTACCCCTGGTTGGAGAAGGCGTTTTGCTGCCCCTCCCACCCACCCCCACTTCAGGGGAATAATGAAGTAGGCCCCTGCTATGGGAGTCATGATCCAGGCTTCTAAGGCAGTGTGAGGGCCTGCAGAGGTCGGTACTGTGAATAGCAAGCCCAACGGTTGGTTAAGTTGAGTACCTTAGAGAACTGTTGTGTGGGACTCTTTAGTGGATGGAGCAGTGGGGACCTGTACCTGTTGACTAAGGGGGAGGAGTCCAGACTAACCGTATGACCAAACATGTTTGAGATAAGAACAGCAAATAAATGAGAGAATATAAAAGGCCAGAAACCACTGGCGCGCGGATATCCTGATTGCTGAAAGACACAGTGAGGAAAGTGACAAGAAAGAAGGAAGACACTTAGTCTATAGAGGGAATAAGTGCACATCTCAGCGCACTGCCAGGATCTTGGGTTAGTGCTCTGCGTCTGCTGTCATCTGCTGCTTGGCCTGGGCTTCTTGGGAGCAGCTGTCCCCCTCAGATGTCAGCTGCTTCAGACCTCATTTAATTTTTTTTTTTTTTTAGTGAGGCAATTGGGGTTAAGTGACTTGCCCAGGGTCACACAGCTAGTAAGTGTTAAACGTCTGAGGCCGGATTTGAACTCAGGTCCTCCTGACTCCAGGGCCGGTGCTCTATCCACTGCGCCACCTAGCTGCTCCAGACCTCATTTAATTTTCAAGGTCAGGTCACTAGTGGGTTCCACAATCCAGGTAGGTGGGACTGTCCTCTGAAGATGAGAAAGTGGATGCTGGACTCCACCCCCAGCTTGGCTACCATGGGAGCAGTTAGCAGGACTTCAGAGGGGCCCTTCTGCCGTGGCTCCAAGGAGTGTTTTCAGAGGTGGCATTTTCCAGTAAACCCAGGCACCAGGCTGGATCAGGGACTGAGTCCAGATTGGAATTCCTAAAGAAGACTGAGAAAAGCTGGTGAGTTTCTGAGACCTTTTGAGCTAACCCAGTACAGTATTGTAGTGGTACCCCTTGGCTGCTGTGCTTCCCACTTAAGGGTACAGTGGCATGGGGTGCCCTGTTACTGTCTCACAAGGACTGAGTTTTTGGGAGCCATATGGTCTAGATCTGAGGTCTAAAAGGGCTAGTGGAAGGGCTTTGGGCCAAGGGATGCCTTGTTCCTCAGAGAGCTTGGCAAGTGAAGTCTTAAGTATCCCATTAACATGAGCATCATAAATCTCCCTCTGATTTTTTTTCATCCCATTTGGTAAACTGACATTACTTTTACATGATGCTTATTTGTTATCTACACTTTTGTGTGTGTGTGCGTGGGGGGGGGGCAATTGGGGTTAAGTGACTTGCCTAGGGTCACACATCTTGTAAGTGTTAAGTGTCTGAGGCCGGATTTGAACTCAGGTCCTCCTGACTCCAGGGCTGTTGCTCTATCCACTGCGCCACCTAGCTGCCCCTAATCTACACCTCTATAAGGGGTTTTGGCTGCAGAAAAGTCTTGATTTTATAAAATTTTAAGCAAGTGTTTGCTGTGGATGATTGGACCTTTCTGGGGAAGGAGAAAGGGGACACATGAGCCTCATGTTTAAGGGTTCTTTCTCCTCTACTCCCCAGAAGAAGAAAGAGGACTTTCATGGGGTTTTGTTTGTTTTTGTTTTGTTTCCTTTTTTTTTTTTTTTTGGGCGAGGCAGTTGGGGTTAAGTGACTTGCCCAGGGTCACACAGCTAGTAATTGTTAAGTGTCTGAGGCCAGATTTCAACTCAGGTCCTCCTGAATTCAGGGCTGGTGCTCTATCCACTACGCCACCTAGCTACCCCCTTTTGTTTCCTTTTGAAGACTGAAATCTCATATGTCCAATGTGGTTTCTGGAAATTGCCATATCCTCCAAACGACAGTTGTAAATGTTTCTTGCTTCTACTTCAAATGTAGTTCCAATCAGGAGCAGGTTTTGGTGGAAGCTGAGTTATTTCCCTCTTGCACATCTGTACCTTGGGATACCAGAGAAGTCAGAGGACTTGGAGAAGTCACATCAGAGACTTGGGAGTTCTTCAGCTCCAGTGGGTCTTAATAAAGAGGCAGTAGTTTGGGAGTGTCCCCTGGGAGCCCCTCTGTTTCCTATTGAAGCTTGTAAAAGATGTCCTTGGAGCATTTACTCTTCCTCATTGAGTTATGTCTGCAGCTCCAGGAGAAATCAAAAGATGGGACCTGTCCAGTCTTGCCTGCAAATTAACCACTAGTTAACAAGTTGTTTGTGCATCCATCAGACAACTTTTGGTTTTCTTCCTCAAGCAAGTTGTTTTCCTTTATGTCCTTATAATTTCATTTTGGGAGTCTCCTGTCTTTCTATCATGGGCTGACTTCCTTTGAAGGACCTTATTCCATGGAATCAGCTGATCTAACATCCACAGGGCATGTTGAAAATCACAGCTGGTCTTCAGCCTTCCTTATTACCATCTCTTGTGAATTTTTACTTTCCCACTTTCTCCCAAGTTGGTCAAGTCTCATGGATTCTCCTGGGGCAATGCTCTGCCATCCCACCAGTCCTCTCAAAGGGGCCACCAGCCCTGTTGGGCAGCTCAGATCTACTTCATATTAAGAAAAGAAGTTATTTAAGCCATACCTTTATAATCTGATGGTTTTCACTATCTAGGTCTGAATTTTGCAATGAGAAACTCATGATCCGAGCCACAGTCAGCTCTAGGTTTTGTCTTAATTTATAGCATAGAGTTTCTCCACCTTTGGTTGAAGTATATGTAATCAGCCATATTTGATATTGACCATCTGGTGATGTTCATATGTAGAGTCACATTTGAGTTGTTGAAAAAGAGTATTTGTTATGTGAGTTATATATATATATTTTTTTAATTTTTTGGTGAGGCAATTAGGGTTAAGTGACTTGTCCAGGGTCACACAGCTAGTAAGTGTTAAGTGTTTGAGGCCAGATTTGAACTCAGGTCCTGAATCCAGGGCCGATGCTCTATCCACTGCACCACCTAGCTGCCCCCGAGCAGGCAGATTTTTGAAGAGGAACTAGAGACCAAATTGCCAACATTTGCTGGATTATTGAGAAAGCAAGGGATTTTGAGAAAAACATAAACTTCTGCTTCAGTGACTACATTAAAGCATTTGTGAGCATCACAACAAAATGTAGCAAGTCCTCAAAGAGAAGGGAGGACCAGATCATCTTATCTCCTGAAGGAATCTGTATGTGAGCCAAGAAGCAAGACTTAGAACATGGTTTAAGATGGGAAAAGGAGTATGACAAGAGTGTATACTGTTTCCTTATTTATTTAACTTATATTCATAATCCATCATGCAAAATGCCAGACTGGATAAATTGAAAGCTGGAATTAAGGTTGCCAGGAGAGATATCAACAATCTCAGATAGGCAGACAATTCCACTCTGCTAGTAGAAAGTGGAGAGGAATTAGGAAGTCTCTTGAGGAGGATAAAAGAGGAGAATGGAAAAGGTGGCTTGAAGCTTGACATGACAAAAATTAAGATCAGGGTCAGCTAGGTGGCAAAGTGGATAGAGCACTGCACTTGGAGTCAGGAGGACCTGAGTTCAAATTTGTATTCAGATACTTCCTAGCTGTGCAAATCACTTAATCCTGATTGCCTCAAGAGAAGAGTGACCAAGATCATGGCAACTGGTCTCATTCCTTCCTAGAAAATAAAGGGAGAAGAAATAGAAGCAAGGCGAGGTTTTATATTCTTGGGCTAAAAGAGTACTGCAGGTGGTGACTTTAGTCAGGAAATTAAAAGACACTCCTTGAAAGTAAAGTGAAGCACTGGCCCTGGAGTCAGGAGGACCTGAGTTCAAATCCGGCCTCAGACACTTAACACTTATTAGCTGTGTGACCCTGGGCAAGTCACTTAACCCCAATTGCCTCGCTAAAAAAAAAAAAAAAGAAAGAAAGTAAAGTGATGGGGGCAGCTAGGTGATGTAGTGGATAAAGCACTGGCCTTGGATTCAGGAGGACCTGAGTTCAAGTCCTGCCTCAGACATTTGACACTTACTAGCTGTGTGACCCTGGGAAAGTCATTTAACTATCATTGCCCCACCAAAAAAAAAAAAAAGTAAAGCGATGGCAAATCTTGATGGCATACTAAAAAACATAGACATCACCTTGACAACAAAGGTCCATACAGTCAAAGCTATGGTTTTTCCAGTAACAATGTGTAGCTGTGAGTGTTGGACCATAAGAGAAGCTGATCACGGCAGAACTGATGTTTTCCAATTGTGGTGCTAGAGAAAACTTTTGAGAGTCCCTTGGACAGTAAGGAGATCAAATCAATCAATAGTTAAAAAAATTAATTTAGGATCTTCACTGGAAGGCCAGATACTGAAACTGAAGCTTAAGTACTTTTGTCATATAATGTGAAGATGGAATTCATTTGAGAAGTCTCTGATGTTGGGAAATATTGAAGGCAAAAGGAAAAGGGGATGACAGAGAATAAGATGGATAGATGTCATGGAAACAAGAGACATTAACTTGGACAGACTGAAAGATAGTGGAGGCTAGAAGGCCCTGGTATGCTATGGTCCATGGGGCCATGAAGAGTTGGACAGGATTGAATGACTAAACAACAGTAATAATCTAAAACCAAGAACAAACATTGTAATGGGAATAAAATGTAAGTCTTTAAAATTTTTTTGTGGGGCAATGAGGGTTAAGTGACTTGCCCAGGGTCATACAGCTAGTGTCAAGTGTCTGAGATCGGATTTGAACTCAGATCCTCCTGAATCCAAGGCCAGTGCTTTATCCATCGTGCCACCTAGCTGCCCCCAAGCCTTTCTTTTAAAATGAAGGGTAAAGTAAGGGTGTCCATTATCACAATGAACATTCCATATTGTACTAGAAATGTTAGCTATGACAATAAGAAATGAAAAAGAAATTGAAGGCATAAGCATAGGCAATAAGAAAACAAAACCAAAACTATCATGTTTTGCAGATGACATATTTTGAGATGGTATACTTTGAGAATTCCAATTAAAAACCTAGTTAAAACAATTAACTTTAGCCTAAGTTCTAAGTTTCAGGATACAAAATAAACCACATAAATTAACAGCATATATGTATATGTGTGTGTATATATGTGTATACATATACATAATGCACATATATGTATATATGCTGATATTTTTATATTTGTATGAATATATATTTCATACATATTTATTCCACACACATATACACACAAACATGCATGTATGCTTATATATATATATAAAACACACGATATAACAAAACCCAAAGGGATAAGATGGAAAGGTACATTCCATTGAGAATAACCATAAAATACTTGAGTCTCCCTGTCAAGACACACCCAGAAACTATATGAACACAATTACAAAACACTTAACAAAAGTAAAGACAGATCTAAGGAATTGGAAAAATATTAATTGCTTATTGCTAGGCTGAGCTAGTATAATAAAATTATAATGCTGCCTTAATTTACTTATTCGGTGCCAAACATATCAAAATACCAAAGAATTGCTTTATTAGTTAGAAGAAAAAATAAAAGTCATTTGGAGGAAGAAGTGATCAAGAACTTCAAAGCTATCATTATCAGAACAGTTTGGTGCTGAATGTGAAATAGAGTGAATAATCAACTAGTGGAATAGATTAGGTACACACAGATATATAGGAGCAAATGAATTCAGTGGCCTACTGAATTCCTGCTGGCAAGGAGTGTATATTCAGACTTCATAACAGAGCTATATTTGAGTAAATGTAAATATTTTTGGTGTTTCAGGAATCAGTGACATTTCAGGATGTGGCTGTGG
The DNA here is from genome assembly GCF_019393635.1 of Dromiciops gliroides. NCBI lineage: Eukaryota > Metazoa > Chordata > Mammalia > Microbiotheria > Microbiotheriidae > Dromiciops > Dromiciops gliroides. The sequence goes on from NC_057862.1 coordinate 663,277,448, forward strand.
AATTCACCCAGGAGGAGTGGGCACATTTGAACCTATCTCAGAAAACCCTGTACAGAGAAGTGATGCTGGAGAACTATAGGAACTTGGTCTCTTTAGGTAAGAACAGCCACCCTTTTGGTGTCATGATATATACTCTGGAGACTTTCATGATTTTAAGTTATTCTTTGGCATGCAAAAGGAAAATATTCCTAATCCTTTTGTACCTAAGAGACAGAGTACTTGTGCTACCTGGTTCATGGAAAAGGTCTTTGCTTAGTGTGCCTGTAAATTAGACTACTTCATTTGTTATTCTTGAGAATATATCTTCCCCTCTCTATTCTTTCAAATCCAAGATTTTCTATTCAGTCCTAGTGTAAATATTATTTCCCATTGACTAAATAAGGAGTGAGTCAAATGGACTGTATTTTCCCCATAATGTAGACTATCCTTCAGTGGTCCTTTATAGTACCCTTGGGGTCTTCCTAGCATGCCTCCATTTTAGCTAAAGGAGCTTGATTTAGTTTGGAATTCTTTTATTAAGTTTTATGGATTCTTTTTAAAATGTCAGTTCTCTTCGACCCCCTCTCCCCCATTCTCCCACTAAAAAACAAAAACTAAAAGAAAAAAGCCTACTTCTCCAGTCAGCTCCCTGGGCTCTACCTGGTTGAAAAAAATTTTTTAAATTTTCAGACAAAATCAGCTGACATGAACAGTGCCCTTGATGGTATAAGATAATTGTGTTATGGGGGAAATGGTGTGGGGTTGGGATTGGAGGTGTTGGGGTTTCTTAGGAATTTTTCTTTAAAGAATGACAACTTCTTGCACACAAATCCAATTAGAATAAAATAATATTTTATTTAGGCGCTAGGGAAAGGAAACCAAGAGAGAAGTGCTTGGACTTCTCATGGGAAAAAGGCTTGGCACAGAGGCATGGCTCTCTGAGATACCTATCTCCTTGAGCAGGAGACGGCCAAATACTTTTATAGAGAATCCATGGTGGTCTGATGGGGTGATCATCTGACTGCGGAAAGTTCCCTTATTGGGGGAGGATCTTCCCCCACTAGTAGTGGCTGGGGGAAGTTGGGCAAGAGGCGTCTCCCATCTCTCAAGCTATCTGAGTCCCCCTTATGCCACAAAGGCAGGAGTCACACCCAATGGGCCTATCTCTATAGGTGTGTCTGTCCTTTGGTTTAGCTTCTCAAGGAGAAGGTTCCTTGATTTCCCCCAGAAAACTTCTGAGATACCCCAGGTCCGTAACATTTTCTGTACCCTTATTCCCCCACCTTTCTACTACCAGTTGGAAAGAGTATTTCATGTCTGTTTTATGATGAGTTTTGAGATGACTTTCCCTAATACTTTTTCATTTTCAATGAACAGGATTTGCAGTTTCCAAACCAGGTGTGATCTGCCGATTGGAAAAAAAGGAAGCCTCTTGGATGCCAGAGCCAGATATTCCAAGAAGCAGCTGTCCAGGTGACTGTGTAGAAATCAAGCAGATGGGCCATTGTAAATTACAACTCTGTTGGTCATTTTAGCTTCAAAGCTCTTGTAAAATGTGGGACAAGATGATGTTACTAAAGTTTTTCAGGTCTGTTGAGAAGAGCTGAGATTTTTACAACTTCATTTTTTTAATTAAATAAGGTTTTTTGTGTGTGTGTGCATGTCTTTACTCATATGCATCTCAACTCTCAAAGAAAGTTCTTGCCCCAGTACAGGACAGTTGTTTCTCTTCATTGAAGATTGTCTTATTCTTAAGCAGATATTCTCCTGCCTCACTTGCATGAATTCATTCTCCCCTTTAAAATAAGCACATTACTTAAAATATTAACAATATGCCCTTTTTATTTCTGAATTCCCTTTAGATATTTTGTTCTGTGTTGTTTTTATGATTAATGTTGCTTTGCTGCTGTTACTTTAAAAAATATTTAATCATAACCTAATTTCCCTTTCTTCAGTCTATCATTTTAAATGTCATCCCTTTTTTATTCTTTGAAGTTGTGTTTGCACAATAATATGTTCATATCACAGGAGTCGTTTAGCTATAATTCCATCTTTGGACCTATAATTTTTCAGTATTTTCCTATTTGACAAGAAGCTGCTGTGAATATATTCTCAGAGGGATCTTTGTTTGCTTTCAATAACATTTTTGTTTTGTTTTGTTTTGTTTTTTGTTTTTGTTTTTAGTGAGGCAGTTGGGGTTAAGTGACTTGCCCAGGGTCACACAGCTAGTAAGTGTTAAGTGTCTGAGGCCGGATTTGAACCCAGGTACTCCTGACTCCAGGGCTGGTGCTCTATCCACTGTGCCACCTAGCTGCCCCTTTCAATACCATTTTGAAGAGGTAGACCTAATAGTGAGAGCGTTGGATCAAAGGATATGAACAGTTTTGTAGCTCTTGCTTAAACTGCTATGTTGCTTTCCACACACACACACACACACACACACACACACACACACACACACACACACACAAACACAAACTGGTGGCAGCAGCTGAATAACAAAACCCAAAAGGATAAGATAGAAAGGTACATTTCATTGAAAATAACCATAGTTGCTATAAAATACTTTAGTCTGCCTGTCAAGACACACCCAGAAACTATATGAACACAATTACAAAATACTTACCAAAAGTAAAAATGGATCTAAGGAATTGGAATTTCAACATAACTGCCAAAATTGATTATTTTTAAAGGTTTATTTATTTGTTTATTTTGTTTTTGCAGGCAATGGGGGTTAAGTGACTTGCCCAGGGTCGCACAGCTAGTAAGTGTCAAGTGTCTGAAGCCGGATTTGAACTCAGGTACTCCTGAATCCAGGGCCGGTACTTTAACCACTGTGCCATCTAGCTGCCTCCTTTTTAAGGTATTTTTGCTGATCTGATGGCTATTTGGTGATATCTCCAAATAGTTTTCATTTTTACTTCTTTGAGTACCAGAGTTTGATTAATGTTTCAGGTGGTTATTAATTTTTCTTGGGGCAGCTAGGTAGCATGGTGGATAAAGCACTGGCCCTGGATTCAGGAGGACCTGAGTTCAAATCCGGACTCAGACACTTGATACTTATTAGCTGTGTGCCCCTGGGCAAGTCACTTAACTCTCATTGCCCTGCCCCTCCTCCCCCCCCCCCCCAAATCTTGTGAAAAATACTTATATGTCTTGATCACTTACCTTTTTGGAATTGGATCATATCTTACAAATTTGAATCAATTCCTTACAAAGTAGATATGATGGATTTTTAGAGGAAATTTATGGCAAAAGTTGTCTGATATTCCCCCCTGCCTTTCCTCATATTTCTTGTTTATTCTGTTTATTTCATGTCTCTTTTTACTTTTGCTCCTAACTCTTAACTTATCAATCCTCTCTTTTCTTTCTGTCTTGTGTTTTACTTCCTGTTGTCCCTCCAGATTGTAAGGATGTGTTTGTAAGTTCTCAAAGTCATCTACTTTTTATGGATAGTCTTTCATTTCCTTATTCCATTCAAATGTGATCCATTTACAGTAGTGTAAGAAATTACTCATCCCTCCTAAGTCATCCTAAGTTAATTCATTTATCTGTGTTAACTTTGAATTATTATACTTTTATATTACATAAGTTGTGATCTTTGTTTTTTTTGTTTGGTGAGGCAGTTGGGGTTAAGTGACTTGTCTAAGGTCACACAGCTAGTTAAGTGTCAAGTGTCTGAGGCTGGAAAGTTGTGATCTTTAATGAAAGACAAATGAGGGTAGGCTTTTCAAGTGAGAAGGCAAGTTAATAGACTTAAAAGCTTTAAGCACCTAGGAACCTTGGGAAAGGGGAAAAAAGCAGGATTAATCAGCTGTCTATTTTTCTTTTCAGACATTAAAGAATTTCCTGGAGAAAAACCTTATGAATGTAGTGAATGTGGAAAGGCCTTCAGGAGTAAGACACAGTTTAGTGTGCATCAAAGAATTCATACTGGAGAGATTTTCTATGATTGTAAGGAGTGTGGAAAGGCTTGCCACTGCAACTCGGAACTTATTCGACATCAAAGAATGCATACTGGAGAGAAACCTTATGAATGTTCTGTATGTGGTAAGGCCTTTAGCATGAATGCAAATCTTGCTGTGCATCAGAGAATTCATACTGGAGAGAAACCTTATGAATGTAGTGAATGTGGGAAAGCCTTTAGACAGAGAACACACCTTTCTGTCCATCAGAGAATTCATACTGGTGAGATTCCTTACGAATGTAGTGAATGTGGAAAGGCCTTCAGGAGGAAGACACAACTTACTGTGCACCAGAGAATTCATCCTGGAGAGATTCTTTATGAATGTAAGGAGTGTGGAAAGACTTTCCTCTGCAAGTCAGATCTTATCAAACATCAGCGAATTCATATTGCCGAGAAACTTTATGAATGTAGTGAATGTGGGAAGGCCTTCAGGAGTAAGATGCAACTTACTGTGCATCAGAGAATTCATCCTGTAGAGATTCTTTATGAATGTAAGGAATGTGGAAAGGCCTTCCATAGAAACTCACATCTTATTAAACATGAAAGAATTCATACTGGAGAAAAACCTTATGAATGTAGTGAATGTGGAAAGGCCTTCAAGAGGAAGGTGCATCTTAACCTGCACCAGAGAATTCATACTGGGGACATTCTTTATCAATGTAAGGAGTGTGGGAAGGCTTTCCTTTATAAATCAGATCTTATTCGACATCAAGGAATTCATACTGTAGAGAAACCTTTTGATTGTACTGTATGTGCAAAGGCTTTTAGGAGTAAGACACAACTTACTGTCCATCAGAGAATTCATACTGGAGAAAAACCTTACGAATGTAGTGAATGTGGGAAGTTCTTTAGACAGAGGACACACCTATATATGCATCAGAGACTTCATACCAGGGACATTCTTTATGAGTGTAAGGAGTGTGGAAAAGCTTTCCCCTACCACTCAGATCTTATTCAACACCAGAGAATTCACACTGGAGAGAAACCATATAAATGTACTGTATGTGTGAAGGCCTTCAGGAGTAGGACACAACTTACTGTACACGAGAGAATTCATACTGGAGAGAAACCTTATGAATGTAGTGAATGTGGGAAGTTCTTTAGACAGAGGACACACCTTTATATCCATCAGAGAATTCATAATGGAGAGATTCTTTATGAATGTAAGGAGTGTGGGAAGGCTTTTCCCTACAACTCAGAACTTATCCGACATCAAAGAATTCATACTGGAGGGAAACCTTATGAGTGTACTGTATGAAGGATGGCCTTTTGCTTGAATGTAGAATTTAACTCAGTATCAGAGCATTTATTCTGGAGAGAAATCTTACGAGTGTAATGCATGATGGAAGGCCTTTAACCTGAGGACTCTGCCTTATTTCCATCAGAGAATTCACACTAGAGAGATTATGAATGTAGGAGTGTGGGAAGATCCCCTAGCCAAGTAGACTATGATTCTGAGTCCCTAGATGAAGTTCAGAGAGTCCTTATTTAGCCACAATGGGAGAAAGAGTTTACCCCTTATTTCTGCAGAGAACGCTAAGGGGACAAAGGTTAATGTTATCCTTCCATGGGCTTTCAGGGAACAAGAGGTTATGCTGGCTAGGTAGAGGACACTAAGTGGCTGGTGGTATTGGGAAAGCTTTAGCATTAACATTGATCCCTGGACATATGACATGCAAGACATAAATTACCTCTTGGGAATCAGGTGAGCCTGATGTGTGCTACATAACTGTTGACTGTGCTTGAGGAGATAAGATCTGAGCTATGTTCCTGATTTTCTTGGTGCTACTTCTGCTCAAATTCATCAGGATAGCCACTGTGAGCCATAAAGATTTGGAATCTCATTAATTAAAGCATTGCAAGGGTCTGTGGCAGAGGTTGATGGAATATGACTTCTGCCCAGTGCTTTCAATGTCAAATGAAGAAATTCAGTTAAGTGCAGGTAAATGGTATGAATAACCATGACTATCTTAAGGTAGTCAAATGTCTTGTCTAGTTTGCTATTGTTTATTCATTTTTCACTGTGGCCAACTCTTTGTGACCCCCTTTTGGTATTTTCTTGGCAGTGATGCTGGGGTGGTTTGCCATTTCCTTCTTTAGTTCATTTCCCAGATGTGGAACTGAGTTAAGCAGGGTTAAATGATTTGACCCAGTTACACAGCTAATAAATGTCTGAGGCTGGATTTGAAGTCATTTCTTCTTGACTCCAGGGCTGGCACTCTATCCACTGTGCAACTTAGCTTTCCATATTATCTAATTAGTGACACATATGAAAAGATGGTTGAGATTCTCATTGTGGTCAAGGGATGTGAACAGGAAGTTTTCAGAAGAAGAAATTAAAGGTATCAATTGTCATATAAAAATGCTCTAAATCACTATTGATTAGAAGAATACAAATGAAAATAATTCTGAGATCCCACCTCATAATTTAATGGAGGAGATATAAAAAAAATAGAGACACTAGTGCAGTTTATAACTTGTTCAACTATTCCAGAGAACAATTTGAAACTATGCCCAAAGAGCTATAAAACCATGCCTCTTCTTTGATCCAGTAATACCCCTACTAGCTCTGTATCCCAAAGAGCTCAAAGAAAAAGGAAAAGGACCTATATGTACACAAATCTTTATAGAAGCTCTTCTTGTGATGGAAAAGAATTAATTAAAAGTTGAGGGTATATACATCAAAAGGGGAGTGGCTAAACAAATTGTGACATATGATTCTGATGGAATATTGTTACACTATAAGAAACATTAGATGCCTCGCAGGATAGTTCACTGAGTGTGGAGTTAGGAAGATCTAAGTTCAAATCTGGCTTCAGTCACTTATTAGCTGTGTGTCCCTCAGCAAATCACTTAACCTCTGTTTGCCTCAATCCACTGAAAAAGGAAATGAGTAAACCAGGCCAGTGTCTTTCCCAAGAAAACCACATAGTGGTGCCATGGCCAGTGACACACAACTGAATTACTGAACAACATAAGAAATCATGAGGGGGGATAATCGGTCAGAAAAACCTGGGAAGACCTACATGAATGGATGTAGAGGGAAGTGAGGAGAGCCTAGATGTTGATCAACTGTGAATGACTTTACTACTCTGATAAAGATAATGTTCTAAGACAATTCCAAAGGACTCATGATGAAAACTGCTTTCCACCTCCAGAAAGAGAATTGATGAACTCATTGTAAAATGAAGTATAATTTTTCATTGTGTTTGTTTTTCTTTTTTGCAGCATGACTAAGAGAGAACTTTGTTTTGCATGATTTCAGATATATAATTGATATATTGCTTGCTTTCTCAGTGGAGTGGGAGGAAATGGAATGAGAGAATTTGGAACTCAGCATTTTAAAAAGAAGGTCAAAATATTTTTTGAATGCTGAAAAAAAATTGAAATTACCCATGACATGGACCAGATTATTGAATAATGACACTTGGGTCTTTTTGCAGAAGAGAGAAAAAGCCCAAGATTTCTGATTGTATTCCTGCATACCCTTTGACCAAGTAATACTACTACTAGGTCTGTGTTCCAAAGAAATAAGAAACAAAAAGAGAAAGGACCTGTATGTAAAAAAAAAAAATTATAGCAGTGCTTTTAGTGGTAGCAAAGAATTGGAAATGAGGGGATGCCCACCATTTGGGGAATGGCTAAACAAATTGTACATGATTGTGATGGAATACTATTGTGCTATAAGAAATGATAAGCAGAATGGTCTCAGAAAAAGCTGGAAAGACTTAAAATATACATGAACTGATGCAAAGTGAAATGAACAGAAGGAGATGCATTGACAAAAACTAAAGCGTTCAGTCCCCTTTAGGAGGTGGATATTACAAATAGTGTATGCAATGGGAAAAGGAAAACAGGAAAATGTCAATTTAAGTCTTTGAAAGTCTTATCTCAGATGGTTCTTGGGATGTCATCTGTGTATAGCTCTGAATTCTGGCTCTGGATTCTGGGTATGGTCTCAGGTGTGGTTGTAAAGTCTGTCAGGTGTGGATGGAATTTGGAATCAGGTATTGGCAGAACACTGGGGATTGCCTGGTTCTCCATGCTGCTGGAAGATTTCCTACAAAGTCAATCTTAACACAACTTTAAATAGCTTTGCCAATAACCAAATCAAACCATGAGAGTTCTCAAAAACATATGTCTAAAGAAATTCAGAATCTTTTATGTATTGTCCAGTTGTTACATATGAAACAGATATAATCAAAACAAAAATGGAAACATTTTCTAAAATTTAATATTACATTCCCCCCTCTGGAGAATAAATTGAGAAGGTGTAATATAAAAGTTGTCAGATTAATTTCACTTAACAAAAGTGATGTCTCCTTAAGTTACTTGCAAAAGACTGCATCAGTTATACTAGTATAACCTTCTTTAATACATGACTAAGACAATTGTGATATTCATTAAGAAAAGGATTTATATCTTAATTTCATCACTTTTTTGCCATCACGTGTCTAATTAACTTCATGCTATTATGAAAAAAGTAAAGAATCTAATATAACTGTTAATAGATGCCAAGGCCAAATTCAACATCATGTTTATCATGACACCTGAGATAATTACGGAGTTACTATAAAAGAACAGAGAAGAGAAATGAGTGGTGCCAAACTTTGTGGTTCTGCAGACAACCAATGCAGTATGTGGAGGGGAAAGTGAGTCAGGCTTAATGAGACGCATGGGATTGAGATGTCCATGGCATCAGGCATATAGGAGGGGGAATAGAAGTCAGGCATGGAATGAGATGGCATAGCCTGGCCATCTGGTGCTATGGGGGAGGAGGAGGAGGAATTAAACCAAGAGAATCCAACCTCAGCTCTTGCCAATGGCCATTCTCTTGGCCTCACAATTTCTTCCTGGTTCCCTGCTGGGGTGAGGTAGCTGAAATCCTCCTTAGGTCCTGCAGACACCCCTGTATTCCCCCCCCACCCCCCACCCCTCCCCGTCCCCGTCCCCACCAGCCATTTAGCCCTGTCATCCGACCATAAGCTTAGTTCCAGAAGACGCTCGTGCTGCAGCTGATTTGGAGACTCAGGGATATATTTCTCTGGCTCAGCCTTCCTGGGAACTGTGTTTCCACAATCGTGGCATTGGACTCTTCTCACAGCCCAGCGTGGCCCCCTCTAAACTGTCTTTGGCTGGAAAATAATCTCATCCTGTCTTTTTGTGGGTTTTGTTGCTCCATGGGGTTGTTTTATTGCTGTTTTCGGGGCAATTGTGTCAGGAGCTATGTGTGTTTAATATCTTTCCTCCGCCATCTTGGCTCTGTCCCCCAGTCTCCATTTCTGATCACCTTGTGGAAAGAATGGAGTAGGCCTTCCATTAGGCATTATATTTCATCCTGGAGTCCTGTTGAGCTGGAAGAACTCTGGACACAGGAAATCTTTAAAAGAGTACAGTCTGGAGCATGATACTGGTCAAGCCTCGCCCCTTCTTCATCCCACAAGCCTCCCGTGAAACTGGGAACATCCCATCCACACGCACACACAGCTCCAAGCTAATTGGCTGGTAGCTTTGATAGACAGTACCCATGAGCAAACATCACTTCCTGACGCCAAGGAAAAGCCACATGGCTTGCCCTCAGATGCCTTCTCATGGTGGAGCTTTCCTATAGTAACTCTCCAGCAGGTGGCATCACTCCAATTGTTACAAATTCATAGGATGTACCTCCCCTAGCAGATTCCTCTGTTTAGATTTTGTGATCATCTACAATTTCCTTGTAATTAGCACAAATTTTCCAGTCTTGGGATTGAGGACATTTGCCAAAAGTGACTATTTTACCATCTTTCGGATCATACAGAATTAGCCTGTGGCTGTTATCTGTGATGCCGTGTGGACCCTTGCTTGTCTGGGACACCATCTTTGGTTCAGCCATTGTCATTCTTCGGAAAACCAACTAATGCTCACCTCCTCCAATGTTACTATGGACGTGCAGGTTAGAGTATTTCAAGTAAATTCTCAATATTTGCAAATCCCAAATTCCCTGAATTCCCCACATTACAATTTTACTTCTCTGCACTACCTTAGTTGTAGAATGTGAAGTATGAATTGCAAGGGAGGATGGTGTGTTGTTTAAAAAATCTAAATGTGGGTTCTAATCTGTTCCCCCAGTTTTGGAGGAAACTGGCTAAAATCACTGATAAATTCACCAAGAATTTAGGCTTTTAAGGGTTTATCAAAAGATACAAGGTAGTAAAGAGAGAGAAAGATTGGGAACAAATACCATACCCAGAATCCAGAGCCAGAATTCAGAATTTCCAGCATGGAAATCCTAGCCTTCCTAACCACCCACATGAAGTCCTGCCACCAAGCCAGTGCCTCAACCAAAAAGAGAGAAGCCCTCCTCCAGCAAGTGCTTCCCACTTCGTGTCCTCCTCCCAGAAATGGGAGGCTCTTCAAGTTGATTGGCTGAGAGCAGTCTCCTGCTGATGCAGCAGTCCACAGCTTCTGAGAACACTCCTTCTCAGGGCTGGCCAAATTCAAATTCAAGATCTAATCACCTCTAAATGGGCACCCAGTAGCTCTAAATTCACACCCAATTCAAACACTGCTAAGTCAATCAAGTCAGACCCCTGGGCGTCTCCCAAATTCCATTATCTTAACACAATGGACTCTGATAGGATGGTGGACACTGAAATCAAGAAAAAAATGAAGAAGACAGTCCCTGACTTCAAAGAGTTTTCAGTCTAATATTGTTGTTTACTCATTTGCCATTTTTTAGTTGTGTCTGGGACTTTCTGTCCCATTTGGGTTCTTTTTTTTTTTGGCAGAGATACTGGAGTGGTTTTCCACTTCCTTCTCCAGCTCATTTTACAAATTGGGAAACTGAAGTAAACAAGCTTAAGTGTTTTGCCCAGGGTCCCACAGTTAATATCTGAGGCTGGATTTGAACTCAGGTCTTCCTGGCTCTAAGGCAGTGCTCTATCCAGTGCACCACCTCATTGTTCTCCAATCTAATAGAAGACAAAACAAAAAGAAGCTAAAAAGCAGGAGTCCATGGGGAAGGCTACCCTATTCAGGGACATGGTGGAGAACTCAAGTCAGGGAATTCCCAAAGTAGTACCCCCAGCTGAGAAATGAAGCACTGTCTGAGTCAGGCTGTCTTCTTAAATAGAGAATTGGAGTTCAGGGCTCTACCCTCCAATCAGAGAGTTTGGGGTAGTTATTCAGGGGAGTCCTAAAACTGATGAGATTTTATGGGATGATGAGATTATCCCAATAAATGAGCTTTCTATGGCATGGTGGGATGAGGGGCTTCTATCAGAGCTCAGGACAGAACTCAGAACAGTGGCTTCTCTTCCCTGGCAGATCCTGGAGGAAGTAGATGCTGTAAGTATTTTTGCACAAATAGATCCTTTTCCCTTTTCTTGGATGTCTCTGGGATCAGACCTGGTAGTGGTGTTGCTGAGTCAAAGGGTGTGCACATTTGTGTAGCCCTTTGGACATAGTTCCTAATTATTCTCTAGAATGGTTGGACTAGTTCACATGTCCACCAACAATGCATTAGTGTTATGAGGGGCCACCAGCTAAACTCAGTGCAGAACAGGCAGCAGTGACTCCTTTTCCTGGGGACCCAAGAGGAAGCAGCTGCACCCCTGAGCTGAAACTGCCTGGGAAGGTCTATGTACAATGATGGAGCACTGTGGGAGGGTATAGACCACACTGCTGACAGTAGTAACCAGCGTCCACCCTGCTGATTGAGGGAGAAATCTGTCCCAGACCATGACCACAGAACCTGGCCTGGAAGCCAGAGGCCAGGCTGCTGCTGCCTGGGGGCCCTTCCTGGATTCTGTTGGTACCCTACCCACTTAAGTAGCTAGGTTCTTACTCCCTGACTGGCCCTGTGGGATACAGTGATTCTTTCCCTGGAGACAGAGACAAGAAGATGACACTGAGTCACCATAATCTCTCTCCTGGCATCAAAAATGAGAAAGAAAATAAATGTTACCCAAACTCATTGGCTTTCAAGAAAAAACAGTGGCACTGATAACTACTTGGCTCTAAATATTGTACACGCAAAGGAGAACACTTAATTTAATAAATTTAACAAAAATGAGAACAAAGCTCATTTGTGAGCTTGAATGATGTGAATTTGGATGATATAAAAATGAGAATAAAATCATGTTTGTGATCCCATGACCACTGTGTGTTCTCCTTCCTTACTTGGGAGCCATAGTAGGAGGCAGAGGAGCTGAGCTGCTGACTCCCTCTTCATGCTTCCCCAGTACAGATTCTTGGGGTTGGGAGAGACAAGCTGATTAATATGGGCTTTGAGCACCAGAAACAGGACAGAGGTGGGCAAAGGGAGCATGCAAAGCAGGGTGGCCTTTGGAGGAAAAGCTGAACTTCAGCTGCTGAGATTATTTCTATGGCTCATGACATAGGATGTTCCTCTGTCACATCATGGAAGAACATTCAGACTCAGGGGTAGGTGGTGTCCTTAATGGGTGATGGAACAGAATCACTTCACTTTCTAGTCCTTTGATCTCCTCAAGCTTAAAAGATATTGGCTATCCATGCTTCAGTAGGAGGGGAGGAAGTATGGCCAGGGCTTTTTGTGTACCCCCTGATTTATCTTGTTCCTTTAGCCAAAAGAGTTCATTGTCTCTTAAATGGGTCACAAGCATTCCCACCACACCTCCTCTGCTCACTCCCACCAACTGAACACTATCTTTCCAACTAAAATATATCTTAAATATTTTAAGTTTTTTTTTTTAATATCCCCCAGGTTCATTAATCCCTGTATGGGCCCCCAATCTATAAGGGCCAAATTTAATATGGGAAGAGTTAATTGGGAGGCTAGCTGCAATATTGGGACTCAAAAACAACGGGGGACTTCTAGGTCCCAAGCCTCCTCTCTTCTACACTGTGCCTTCCCCAATTGTTTCTACCAGACTGATAAGAAATGAGATTAAAAAGCCTCTTTTCAAAAAACAAAACAACAAAAACCCCAGTATTTTATTGATGGGAACAAATTTAGAAATAAGGACAAAGACAAGCAGGAAATACAACCTTTAAAGTTGCCCACCAGTCTCAGCTGCTTCGTGTTTAACTCTATCTATCCCCCTGTGCATCCCTGTTTAACTTTCTCTCCTGCTGCTGTGAACTCTCTCTCCCTCTCGCTCTTGCTCTCTCCTTCTTCTCTTCCTCCTCCTTCTCCTCCTCCTCCTTCTCTCTTCCCCCATCTTCTCTACCCCCAGAATAAAAAAACCCTTCTCTCACAGGAAACCAGGGCTGACCAACCACATACCCCAAGCTAATTTAATGGCACCCCTAGGGGTGGTGCCCAAGGCTGGCCAGGGCATGGGGTTTTCTTGCATACCCTCTGTAAAAAAATTAATTATTAGCTAATCTAGTCTGGAAAATTATATAATAGGACTTATAAAAAATTATGATTATATGAAAAATTATACATTTAGAAAAATTATAATTGGGCCATAAGTCCCATCTGGGGTGCCATATGAATGTAGAAATATTTTAACTTATTGGCCTAATTTGGGGGAACTAATCTGACTGGGGTGCTTAACCTGGGACTGTGGACTATCTGGCTATCTGACTGCTATTAATTTAATGTGGGCCATTTATAAAGTTCCACCACACTGCTCCACTCCCCAAATTGATAAGCAAAAGATTAAGAAGCCTCTTAACTAAATAATCAAAGAAGAGTTTATTTATGAGATACAATTTAAAATTATGAATACAGGGAAATAAAATGTACAACCTGACTGGGGGCCTGTAACCTTTTAATACCATAAGGGCTGTTGCCGCCTCTTGCCTTAGGGTATGTGCCACTTTCCCCGCTCAGCTACTTTCTGACTCCGAGCCCCTTTCACTTTGTAAATCCCACTGCTTCTCACTTTCCTCTCCTTACTGCCACAGCTGAACCCCTGTGCTTCTCTCTCACTGACCTCTCCTTCCATTCTCCTAGTGCTCCAGTGTCCTGTTCTCTTAATCTTCTGGCCTCTCCCAAACTCTGTACATCTGCCTCTTGCTCTAGTCCTTTGGCCTTCTCCTGCGTCCTCCATTCCCTTAAAATCTTGTCAGTTGGGGGGCAGCTAGGTGGCGCAGTGGATAAAGCACCGGCCCTGGATTCAGGAGGACCTGAGTTCAAATCCTACTCAGACACTTGACACTTACTGGCTGTGTGACCCTGGGCAAGTCACTTAACCCCCATTGCCCCCCGCAAAAAAAAAAATCTTGTCAGTCCTCCTCTCTGTTCTTCTAATCTTGTCAGTCCCCCTTTCTGTCTAACTCCCAGGTCTAGATATATCTTTCTTCTGTCCCCTCAAATCTCGGGACTTTTTGTGTCTACACAGACCAAGCTAATTCACCAGCCAGGGCTGCAGCTGGGCTGGGGGGATGCCTCAGCATAGGCTACACAGAGCCTGGCCTGGACACGACCGGGATCTCTTAGATAGATCTGCTCAGGGTGGAGGGAGCTGGGGGCTTTTTCCCCCCAGCTGTCTGACCTTGCCTCTTGTACAACCCCCGGGGCTTTTTGGCTCAGCTGAAGTGGAGGGGGAGGGGCACCAGCACCTCCCACACAGAAGAGACCCTGAGGGCCTAAGGTTTTCTAATCTCAGCCCAAAGGTAGGGTCCCCAAATCAAAATAAATTTCCACACCTCACTTGGAGGAGGGAGCCAGGCCTCAAATTTCCCATGCATACCCCAGCTGGGTGGAGGGAGGTGGGGTGCACCTGAGGCTTTCCAATTTTAGCCAAAGATGGGGTCCCCCAAATCACAATCAATTCTTACAATATAAAGGTAATATTCATGAAACTTGAAACAAGAGGCTACAGGCAAAAAGACTTCTTTATTATGTTAGAGGAAGAAAACTAAACATGTGTGCCAGGGTCTACTCTAGGAGTGAGGATACCTAAGAGAAAGAGGCTAAGCCTTTTTTTTTTTTTTGCATTCAATTCTATTTATTGTGGTTGTTGGGGTTTTTTTTTTGGCAAGGTAATGAGGGTTAAGTGACTTGCCCAGGGTCACACAGCTAGTGTCAAGTGTCTGAGGCCAGATTTGAGCTCAGGCCCTCCTGAATCCAGGGCTGGTGCTTTATCCACTGTGCCATCTAGCTGCCCCCTCTATTTGGTTTTTAAAATTTCAAGAACATTTTTATTTAAAGTTTTGAGTTCCAAATTTTCTCTCCTTCCATTCCTTTCCTCCTCCCTGAGACAGTGAGCAATCAAATATAGTTTATGCATATGCAATTATATAAAACATTTCCAGAGCAGTTTTTTTGTATAAGAATATTCAAATAAAAGAAAAAATGAAAGATGGAAAATGAAAAATAACATGCTTCTGTCTGTATCAATCAATATCAGTACTTTCTTTGGAGGCACATAGTATGCTTCATCATTAGTCCTTTGGGATTATTGTAGATCATTGCATTCCTGAGAATAACTAAGTCCTCCACGGTTTTTCATCAAACAATATTGTTGTTACTGTGTACAACATTCTCGTGGTTCTGTTTACTTTACTATATATCAATTCATATAAATTTTTCCACATTTTTCTGAAATCATCCAGCTTGTTATTTCTTTTAGCACAATAATATTTCAGTACAATCATATCACATAGTGTGTTTAGCCATCCCCCAATTGATGGGCATTCCTTTGATTTCCAATTCTTTTTTGTTTGTTTGTTTGTTTTGCAGGGCAGTGAGAGTTAAGTGACTTGCCCAGGGTCACACAGCTAGTAAGTGTCAAGTGTCTGAGGCTGGATTTGAACTCAGGTACTCCTGAATCCAGGGCCGGTGCTTTGCCACTGCACCATCTAGCTGCCCCTGATTTCCAATTCTTAACCATTGCAAAAAAGAGCTGCTATAAATATTTTTGTACAAATAGGTCCTTTTCCCTTTTTAAAAAATTTCTTTGGGATATAGACCTAACAGTGGTATTGCTGGATCAAAAGGTATGCGTGGTTTTATAGCCCTTTTGGCATAGTTCCTATTTGCTCTCCAGAATGGCTGGATCAGTTCAGAACTCTACCATCAGTGCATTAGTGTCCCAGTTTTCCCACATTCCTTCCAACGTATAACATTTTCCTTTTTTTCTTATCTTTGCCACCCTGATAGGTGTGAGGTGGTACCTCAGAATTGTTTTAATTTGCATTTCTCTGATCTATATTGATTTAGAGAATTTTTTCATATAACTATATATGGCTTTGATTTCTTTGTCAGAAAACTACCTGTCTATGGCCATTTATCAATTGGGGAATGACTTATGTTTTTAGAAATGACTCCGTTTTCTATATATTTGAGAACTGGGGCCTTTATCAAAGGTACTTGTTGGAAAAATTCTTTCCCAATTTTCTGATTTCCTTGTAATTTTTCTTGCATTGCTTTTGTTTGTGCAAAAACTTTTCAATCTTATATAATCCTTGATGCATATAGTTGTGGCTCAATAAAGAATAAAGCAGTGAGATGTAATAGCAGTAGTGGGGGATAAGAACAACAATGAGGCAAGTTTTCCTAGTGACATGGTACCTGATCTCAGGGCCCACCAATTCTGCAATTTCACTGCAAAAGAGTTCATCCAGAGGGTGAGGACAAAGGATTGTTGTTATGCCAAGCTCAGGGCAGAGTTTGCTTACTGAGCCAGACAAGGCTGGGAGGGGCGGGGTATGCCTGCATTCCAGGAGCGGGCGGGGCCAACTTTATAGCATGCGCAGCAGAAGCAGAAGCCTCGGGACCACGATTCCCACAAGGCCTTGTTCACCTCGGGAGCTTTTTCCAGAGTATGGCCTGGCCTTTACATCACTTCCGCCTGCCTTCTTTCAGTCTTTTCAATGGTTATTCGTGGTGCTTTCATCTTCCGTGGGAGTAGAGTCAGTGGGATCCAACAGTGGTGCCTGCGCACCTGGAGGCTGACTGCCGGGGTGCGGCGGGGTCGGAGCATCGGGGTCTCATTGGGCAGCACGGAAAGAACGGGGGAGCGTCCCCCAGAGAAGGAAGGAAGCCCTTGAGGGGCACCCCACAGCCCGAGGGCGGTCCAGGGCTGGGGGCGGGCCGGCGGGCTGTGGAGGCAAAGCTGGATTCCTGTCCGGCCTCAGACAGCCCTGGACTCCAGAGCCCAGTCAGGTCTCAGTCCTTCCATTCCTGCTCCATGTCTGGTCCTGGCCCCGCTTTCACTAGGGCTTCTCCTCCTCCCCGCATCCTCCTGGCTGTCACCTCCTCCGGGAAGCCTCCTGTGATGCTGCTGGTGACCCGGGCGCTCCCTTTCCTGAAAGTGTCACCTCTGTGTCGGTGCCCAGACTTCCCTGTCGCCTTGTCCCTCCCTCGCAGCATCCTCCTCTCGCTGCAGATCGCCTCCTGGGTACCACTTCTTCCAGGAAGCCTCCTCTGCTGGCCGAGCCATCAGGGCCCTCTGTCTGTCTGTCCTCCTGGTTTCTCTCTAAGGGGATGGTCTCCCAAAGACCACGAACCTCCAGCAGAGAAAGGAGTGTTTCCTGCTGCTCCTTCACCCCTCTGTCCCGGCCCCCCGCCCCAGGCCCGCCCCGCCCCCCTCCCAGTGGAGAAGTAAGAATTTCTAGCCTCTGAGTAGGGGACCCAGAGAGCTTGAGCTGGGCTTCTCATGATTCTCCTTTCCTCTGCAGAACCTTGGCCTCTTGTGGCCTCTGCTCTTCCCCAGTAGGTGCTTTCACTGCGCAAGGGAATGGCTCCTGTGCTCCTGACAACCATGCCTGGAAAGGTGAGTGGGAACTGCTGCTTTCCTGAGATATCTGTCACTTTAAAGACCATTGGATACATTTCTTTGTGGTAGACGACCCTAGAAACTGTGGGTATCACAGAATCATCTATTTAGGGTTAAAAGATAATACAGAAGTCACCTATTTATCCTCCCTTTACAAAGAAATTACCTTATCTTTACTTTGATTTTTAAGACATTTAACAATTTGGGGTTCTAAATTCTTTCCCTCCCTCCAGCCCCTCCACCACCCACTGAGAATGCAAGCAATAGGGTCCACATTATGCATGGGAAGTCATGCAAAACATTTCCATATTAGCCATGTTGCAAAGGGGAAAAAATGCTTTAATCTGCAGGAAGAGTTCCTCAGTTCTCTTCATTTTTCATCATGAATCCTTTGGAATTTTCATGGATCTTTGTCTGGATCAGAGTGGTTGAGTCTTTCACAGCTGATCACTGTTACAGTATTGCTGTCACTGTACAGAATGTTCTCCTGGTTCTGCTCAGTTTTCTTTGCCTCAGTTCATACAAGATTTTCCAGGTGTTTCTGACACCCCCTTTTAGCTAATCTGAGTATTATGAAATGGTGTGTTTCAGTTGTAATTTGCACTTCTCTTAGTGCTTTAGAGTATTTTTATTGGACAATTGATAGTTTTAATTTTTTCTTTTGAAAAGTGCTTTTTCATATCCTTTGAGCTATTTTATTTTAAATTGGGGAATGGCTTTATAAATTTGGCTGAGTTTCCCATATATTTGAGACTTGAGGCCTTCATTAGAGAATTTTGTTGTAAAACCTTTTTCTATTTTCCTCCTTGCCTTTTTATTTTGTTGCATTGGTTTTGTTTTTGCAAAACTTAAACTTCATGTAATCAAAATTATGCATATTATCCTGTGATTTTCCTAGTCTTTTGTTTGGTCACAGGGTCTTCCCTTATCCATAGACATGACAAGTAAATTCTTCCTACTTTGCTCATGATATCATCATTCATGTTTAATTCATGTACCCATTTTGACCTTGTCTCGGTTTACCTTGTCAGATGTTGGTGTATGCCTAGTTTTTGCAGACTTCTTTGCAGTTTTCCCAGCTGTTTATCAAATAGTGAGTTCTTCCCCCTAAAGCTTGGATCCTTGGATTTTTGAACCACTAGATTATTATGGTCATTTATTTCTGGATCTTTTCTACCTAAACTACTCCACTAATCAACTACTGTATTCCTTTGCCCTCAGCAGATCGTTTTGATGATTATTGCTTTTTAATATAGTTTAAAATCTGATACTGTTAGATTGCCTTTCTGCATTTTGATTTTGATTTTTATCTATCCATCTATTTACCTATCTAGGTCTTTTTTGGTGGGCAGTGAGGGTTAAGTGTCAAGTGTCTGAGGCTGGATTTGAACTCAAGTCCTCCTGAATCCAGGGCCAGTGCCATATCCACTGTGCCACCTAGGTGCCCCGCCTTTCTGCATTTTAAAACAAATTATTCCCTTGATATTGTTAGCCTCTTGTTCTTCCTGATAAATTTTATTATTTTTCCTAGGTGTACAGAAAAAAATTAATTGGTAATTTGATTGGTGTGGCACTGAATAAGTTAATTTAGGTAGAGTTGTCTGCTTACCCTTGAGCACTAAATATTTCTCTAGTTGTTTACATCTGCCCTTGTTTTTGTGAGAAGTCTTTTTAAATTATATTCATCTAGTTCCTGGGTATGTCTGGGCAGAGAGACTCCCCAGTATTTTATGGTGTCTGCAGGCATTTTAAATAGAATTTCTCATTCTGTTTCTTGATGCTAGGTTTTTTGGTAATATATAGAAATAGTAAATAATTTATGTGGGTCTATTTTATATCCTACAACTTTGGTAAACTTTATTGTTTCAACTTGTTATTTAGTTGATTCTTTTTTTGTGGGGGGAGGGGTGGGGGGGCAGGGCAATGAGGGTTAAGTGACTTGCCCAGGGTCACACAGCTAGTAAGTGTCAAGTTCCTGAGGCCAGATTTGAACTCAGGTCCTTCTGAATCCAGGGCTGGTGCCTTGTCCACTGTGCCACCTAGCTGCCCCCACTACTAAACTTTTAAAGGACATTTGATTCCAATACCCTATGAATGATTTGAAAAAAAAAAAATGGATAAAGGTATCCAACCAATTTTTTTCTTTGACACAAAGTAGGTTTTGGTAACAAAATCCAGGGATAGCATAAACAGGGAAAGAAAATAACAAAACCAATTTCTCTAATGAATATTAAGACAAAAATTTTAGAGAAAATATTAGCCAGAGATTCCAACAATGTATCACAAAGATCATACACTAAACTGGGTTGTTTTTATAAAAGGAATTCAGAGCAGGTTCAATATTGGGAAAATTATTAGCACAATTAATCATATTAACAAGAAAATGTAGAGAAATAGGATTTTCTCATTATTTGCAGAAAAACTTTTTATGAAATAGAGCACCCTTATTAAAAACACTAGAGAAAATGGGAATGAATGGAGCTTTCCTTAAAATGATAAGTAGTGTCTGTCTAAAACTGTCAGCAAACATTACCCCAATCGGATCAGGGGTGAAACAAGGATGTCCATTATCATGGTTATTCGTTATTATATTAGAAATATTAGCTTTAGCAAGAAAAGAAGAAAAATTAGAGGAATTAGAATAGTTATTCAAGGAACAAAGCTATTGCTCCTTACAGATGATATGATGGTATACTTAGAGAATCCTTGAGAATCAACTATAAAACTACTTGAAATAATTAAGACATTTAGCAAAGTAGCAGGGTATAAAATAAACCCACATAAATCATCAGCCACAATATATATGAAGAAAAATGCCCAGCAGCAAGAGACAGAGAAATTCTATTTAAAGTAACTGTAGATGGTATAAAATAATTGAAAGTCTACCTGCCAAGACAAACTCATGAATTATCAGAACAGAATTACAAAACACTTTTTATACAAATAAAGTAAAAGCTAAAGAATTGGAAAAATATCAGTTGTTCTTGGGTAGGCTGAGCTAATATAATAAAAATGACAACTCTGCCTAAATTAATTGACTTATTCAGTACCATACCAACCAAAGTACCAAAGAAATTGTTTTATAGAACTGGAAAAAATAATGAAATTCTCTGGAAGGATAAAAGTTCAAAATATCAAAGGAATTAATGAGAAAAATACAAAGGAAGGTGGCCTTGCTGATCTAAAACTATATTATAAAGTGGCAGTCTTCACAACTATTTGTTACTGGCTAAAAAATAGAGTAACAGAACAGTGGCATAGATTAGTTATATAAGACACAATAGTCAGTGACTATAGTAATCTATTGTTTGATCAACTCAAAGACTCTAGCTTCTCTCTTTGACAAAATCTACTGTTATCTCCTACCATATAGCAAGATAAGGTCAAAATGGGTCGATAATTTAGACATAAAGGATGGTACCGTACGCAAATTAGAAGAGCAAGAAATAGTTTGCCTATCAGATGTATGGAGAAGGGAAGGATTAATGCCCAAACAAGAGCTAGAGATCATTACAAAATGTAAAATGGATGATTTTGAATACATTAAATCAAAAAATTTTTGCACCAACAAAATCAACACAACCAAGCTTAGAATTAAAGCAGAAATCTGGGAAATAATTTTTATAGCAAGTGTTCCAGATAAAGGACTCATTTCCCAAATATATGGAGATCTGAGTCAAATAGATAAGAATACATGTCATTCTCAAATGGCTAATTGGTCAAAGAATATGAACAGGCAGTTCTCAGATGAAGAAATTGAAGCTATAGTCATGAAAAAGTGTTCTAAATGACTATTGATTAGAGAAACACAAATTAAAACAACTCTGTGTTACCTTTACCACCTATCAGATTGGCTAATATGACAAAATTGGAAAATGAAAAAGGTTGGAGAAGATGTGGGAAAATTGGAATATCACTACATCGTTGGTGGAGTTGTGAACTGATTTAGCCATTCTGGAGAACAATTTGGAACTGTGCCCAAAGGGCAGTAAAACTGTACACCCCCTGTGATCCAACAGTACCACTACTAGGTCTGTATCCCAAAGGGATAATAAAAAAGGGGAAATAACCTACATGTACAAAAATATTTATCGCTGCTCTTTTTGTGATGGCAAAGAATTGGAAACTGAGGGAATGCCATCAATTGCGGAATGGCTGAAAAAGTTGTGGTATATGAATGGAATGGAATACTATTGTTTACAAGAAATGATAAGCAAGGTGGATCTCAGAAAAGCCTGGAAAGACACATGAAGTCATGCTGAATGAAGTGAGCAGAACCAGGAGAACATTGTACATAGTAACACTAACATTGTGTGATGATCAATTATGATAGATTTAGCTCTTCTTAACAGTACAGTGATCTAAGACCGTTCCAAAGGATTCATGATGGCAAATGCTACTCACATCCAGAGAAAGAACAGATGGAGTCTGAATGCATATTGAAGCATGGTATTTTCACTTTGTGATTGGTTTTTTCGTGTTTTTTTTTCTTTTGCTGTTTCTTTCACAACATGACTAATGTGGAAATGTGTTTAACGTGTATAATCTCTTTTAGATTTCTTGCTATCTTGTTGAAGAAAGGGGAGGGAAGGAAGGAGAACATTTGAAAGCCAAAATTTCAGAAAAAATATTTGTTGAAAACTATCTTTTTATGTAATTAAAGGTTCAGCAATACTATTTATGTGTGTGTATATATATATATATATATATATATATAAACAAAACACAACCAAACAGACGTGATTTGGAGGCAAGCAAGTGATGAGTCAAGGAAGAGCTTGGTGAGGACTATGAATAAGGGTGGCTGAGAAGGCTAAACAGCTAAAATCTTACTTGGCTTTAGTTTTTTCAAATGAAGAATGATGATCTTTGAAGTGGGATGGAAAGCCTCAAAATTGTAGATAGCCAAGTCATTCACAATTCTTCAGCACACTATATTGCTGTTACTATGTACAGTGTTCTCGTGGTTCTCCTTGT
Source organism: Dromiciops gliroides (assembly GCF_019393635.1). Classification (NCBI taxonomy): domain Eukaryota; kingdom Metazoa; phylum Chordata; class Mammalia; order Microbiotheria; family Microbiotheriidae; genus Dromiciops; species Dromiciops gliroides. The sequence continues at coordinate 663,300,065 of NC_057862.1, forward strand.
TTCACATTTTATCAGGTAGTGTATGTCTTTTTGTGTTTTTCTGAAATCATCCTGCTTGTCATTTCTTATAGCACCATAATATTCCTTGACAATCATATGCCATAACTTGTTAAGCCATTTCCCTATTGATGTGCATCCCCTTGATTTCCAATTCTTAGCTACCACAAAAAATGCTGCTATAAATGTTTTTATACAAATAGGTCATTTTCCATTTTTGGAGTATAGACTTAGCAGTGGTATTGCTGGAAGAGAGGGTAGGAACAGTTTTATAGCCCTTTGGGCATAGTTCCAAATTGCTCTTCAGAATGGTCAGATCATTCACAAGTCCACTAAGAATGCATTAGTGTCCCAGTTTTCCTACAACATTTATCATTTATCATTTTCCTTTTTTGTCATATTAGCCAATTTGATTGGTGAGAGGTGGTATCTCATATTTGTTTTAATTTGCATTTCTCTAATCCATAGACATTTAGAGCATTTTTATATGACTAGGGATGACTTTGTTCAAACATTGCCTGTTCATATCCTTTGACCATTTATAAATGGGGGAATGATTTGTATTCTTACAAATTTGGCTCAATTCTCTATGTATTTGAGAAATCAGACCTTTGTTAGATACCTGCTGTGAAATTCCCCCCAGTTTTCTGCTTTTCTTCTAATTTTTGTTGCATTGGTTTTGTTTGTATAAAAACTTTTTAATACTACGTAATCAAAATGATCTGTTTTACATTTCATAATGCTCTATATCTTGTTTGGTCTTAAATTCTTCCCTTCTCCATAGATCTGATAGGTAAACTATTCCATGATCTCCTAATTTGCTGATGGCATCAACCTTTATGTACAAATCATATATCCATTTTTCCTTTGGTGTATGGTTTTGAGGGTATAACTAGTTTCTTCCATGCTGTTTTCTAGTTTTCTTATCAATTTTTGTCAAATAGAGAGTTTTTGTTCCAAAATCTTAGATATTTTGGTTAATCAAACACAAGATTACTATGGTCATTTACTATGATGTCTCATGTATCTAACCTATTCCATTGATTCAGAACTCTATTTTTAGCAGTACCAAATTATTTTGATAATTGCTGCTTTTTTATTAATAAAGTATTTTATTTTTTTCCCATTACATGTAAAGATAGTTCTCAACTTTTGTTTTTACAAGCTTTCCAATTTCAGACTTTTCTCCCTCCCTCCCCTCTGTCCCCCCTCCCCTAGACAGCAGGTAATCTGTAGAGGTTTTATATATATACATAATAACATTAAACATATTTCTGCATTAGTCATGTTATAAAAGAAAAATCGGAGCAATAATGAAAAACCTCAAAATAGAAAAACATCAGTACCAAAAACAAAAGAAATAGTATGGTTCACTCAGCATCTATACTTCTTTTTTTTTTTCCCCCCTGGATTTGGAGATCCTCTTCTATCATGAGTTCCCTGGAACTCTTCTGTACCAATAATTGCTGCTTTAACAATATAGTTTGAGATCTGTTACAACTTGGCTACCTTCCTTCACTTTTTTTTTTTTGCAGGACAATTGACTTGCTCAGGGTCACACAGCTAGTAAGTGTCAAGTGTCTGAGGCCGGATTTGAACTCAGGTCCTCCTGAATCCAGGGCTGGTGCTTTATCCACTGTGCCACCTAGCCGCCCCCCTTCACTTTTTTCATTGATTCCTGTGACATTCTTGATCTTTTGTTCTTCCAGATGAATTTTATTTTCATTTTTTCTGACTCTGTAGAATAGGGTTTTGGTAGTTCGATTATATGGTGATGAATAAATAGATTAATTTTGGTAGAATTGTCTTTTTTTGTTGTTGTTGGCTTGGCCTACCCAAGGAAAATATTTTTCCAATTTTCTAGATCTGACTTTATCTGTATGAAATGTGTTTTGTAATTATGTTCATATAGTTTCTGGGTTTGTCTTGGTAGGTAGACTCCCAAGTACTTTATGTTATCTTCAATTATTTTAAATTGAATTTCTCTTTCTATTTCTTTCTCCTGAATGTTGTTAATTTATAGCAAAGCTGATGATTTATGTGGGTTTATTTTGTATCCTGCAGGTTTGCTAAAGTTATTCATTATTTCAGCTATTTTTTGGTTGATTCTCTAGGATTATCTAAGTATATCATCATATCATCTGCAAAGAGTGATACTATATTTTGTTAAATGTCCATTCTCCCCATCCCCTACCCCCAAAGGATGATACTCAGTTTTTCAGGGTAGGTGATTCTTGGTTGTATTCCTAACTCTTTTGCCTTCCAGAATGTCATAGTCACAGCCCTTTGGTTCTTTAATGTAGAAGCTGCTAAATCCTGTGTAGTCCTGATTGTGGTTCTGTGATATTTGTCTATTTCTTTCTGGTGGCTTATATTATTTTCTCCTTGACCTGGGAGCTCTGGAATTTGGTTATGATATTTCTGGGAATTTTCCTTTGAATATTTCTTTCAGATGGTGATTGCTAGATTCTTTTAAATTCAGTTTTGCCCTCTGGTTCTGTCAGGGCAGTTTTCCTTGATAATTTCTTGAAAGAGGTTGTCCAACTTCTTTTGTTGATGGTGGCTTTCACGTAGTCCAACGATTTTTTTTGTCCAATAATTTTTAAATGATTTCTCCTGGATTCTTTTCCCAGGTCAGTTCTTTTTCTAGTGAGAAGTTTCAGAGTTTCTTTTTTTTTCTTCTTTTTGTTTTGTTGTATTTTTCCTTGAAGTCTCATGGAGTCATTAGCTTCCAATTGCCAATTCTAATTTTTAAGAAATTATTTTCTTCAGTGAATTTTTCTACCTTTTTTTCCATTTGTCCAGTTTTATTTTTCATTTAGAACTTTATTTTTCCCAAATTACATGTAAATACAAATTTTGACATCAAGTTTTTAAAAAAACTTTGTGTTCCAAATTCTCCTCCTCCCTCCCTTCCCCCCTTGAAGAACTCAAGCAATCCTGTATAAGCTATACATGAGCAGTCATACAAAACATTTCCATATATGCCAGGTTTTGAAAGAAAACAGACAAAAACAAAACTTCAGAAAAAGGAACAAACAAAAAAAAATTATGCTTCAGTCTCCATTCAGACATCATCAGTTCTCTCTCTGTAGATGGACTGCATTTTTCATAAGACCTTCAGAGTTGTCTTGGATCATTGCATTGCAGAAAATAACGAAATCATTCACAGCAGATCATCTTGCAGTATTGCTGTTATTTTGTATATAGTATATTTCACATTGCATCAGCTGATGCAAGTCTGTCTGGGTTTTTCTGATAGCATCCTGCTCATCTTTTTTTTTTTTTTTAATACTAAACTACATTTATAAATAAATTGTTTTCACTGTTACTATTATCAACTGTTTCCCTCCATCCTATTCCGTCCCCTATGATATTTACTCTATTTTCTATCTTCTTTCACCCTTGCCCTCCTCAAAAGTATTTTGCTTCTGACTGCCCCCTCCCCAGTTCTATTTTTTTTTTAAGTGAGGCAATTGGGGTTAAGTGACTTTCCCAGGGTCACACAGCTAGTAAGTGTTAAGTGTGTGAAGCCGGATTTGAACTCAGGTACTCCTGACTCCAGGGCCGGTGCTCTATCCACTGCACCACCTAGCTGTCCCACCCAGTCCTATTTTTTAATGACTTATTTTCTTTGGTGAATTTTTGTTTGTCTTTTTCCATCTTTTGTGTTTCTTTTACCAAGGTGTTGACTCTTTTTTCATGATTCTCTTGCATTAGGCCAGTTTCTTTTCCTAATTTTTCTTCTACTTCTGTTACATGTTTTTTAAAACTTTTTTAAAGCTCTTCCAGAAGTAATTTTTGGAACTTAGGCCCATTTATATTTTTCTTTGATGCTTCACAAGTTGCCATTTTGACACTGTTGTCGTCTTCAAAATTTGTGCCCTGATCTTCCCTGTCACCCGAATACATCTAGAGTCAAGTTCTTTTTGTTGCTGTTGTTGTTGTTATTGTTTTGTTTTTTGGTCATCTTTTCTATGTATTTTTTTGACTTTGTGTTTTTATATAAGAGTCGGGCTCTGCTCCTGCAGTGTTCTGGGGCTTAGTTCCTTGTTGGTGCCCTTAACTGGGCCTCAGACCTACACTCCCACCCCAGTGAGACTGACTTTTCCTGCTTTGCTGGTAAACTGCTTCCCTGGTCCTCATTTGGTTCCTTGGCTTTTTAAAATGTTGTTTTTAGGGAAATTCAGGAGGGCTTTAAGGGAGATTCTTCTTCACTCTGCCATCTTGGCACTGGAATTCCCTTAATAGTTGTTTTTACTTGTAATTGGGAAAAAATAATTTTTTTTTTCAAAAGAGTGGAGGGCATCTACATCAGTGGTGAAGAGGTCATGCTGATTGGTCAGAGGATCTGAGAACGTTTAGCCTGCAAGAGAAGACTTGGGGCCACATGATAGCGATGTTTCACTGTTTCATTTCAGCAAGTAGAAAAAGATTAGGCATACTACTGCCTGAGCTCAGAGTGCAAAGGTAGGAGCCATAGGTACAGGTTGTAAAACTGGTATCATTTGAACCACTAAAACAACAGGCATTATTTAAGCATCATGCTGTGTGCCAGGCATTGTGTTGAATGCTGAGGGTATAAAGGAAGGCACAGATAGCCCCTGCTCTCAAGGAGCTTACAATCTAACAGGAAAGTAATTCTTAAATGCCTGCTGTTTGCACAGTACCAGGCACTGTACTATGTTTCACATAAATGAATGAAATAATCCATAGAGTCAAGAACTTGACATTCAGACTTGGAACAGTCAGAGCTAACCCTGGGTAACCCAAACATTTTGGTGTTTCAGGAATCAGTGACATTCCAGGATGTGGCTGTGGAATTCACGCAGGAGGAGTGGGCACTTTTGAACCTGTCTCAGAAAAAGTTGTACAGGGATGTGATGATGGAGAACTATAGCAACCTGGTCTCTTTGGGTAAGAACAGCTCTCCCTTTGGAGTCTTGATGTATATTGTGGAGACATTCAAGATTTCAGCAGTCTTTGTTTATTATGAATGGAAACTGAGTTATTGATTTGTTGTTGTCCTAGACCCTCTGTGTTGTGAAAATTTCTAAGTCCAATGAAGTAAAGAAACAGCAAAGTCTCCAAGCCATAGAAAATAGGTTTATTGAGAGAGGGTACCTGTCTCACAATAAAGCTGGTCTTAGGTCTGGGACCCAAAGACCCTGAGCAGTACCGGGAGATTGTAGTTATACCCTGCTATGAATTCTTGAAAGCAATACACCCTAACCCTTTATAGGACCAACTCTTTTAGAGCATATTGCTGATGGTACAGAAAAAGAATACATTTAACCATAAACATGAGCTTGAAGGGTGCCTCATCTTGGCTGGTGGCTTGCCAGTTCTACACAAATGGGACACAGCCTAACAATGTTAAAAACATTATCTTTCTATGGTAACATTGTCATGAGTCTCAATGCTGATTGCTTTCTTCAGCTTATAAGATACTGTGTTTAGTCTTCTGGTTTGCCACAGTAGACCAAGGGACATCACAACAAAGCTGTCACATAACCCATATTGAACAGCTGAAATAGTCAAAGAACATTGGCTATGGTCCATAGAAGGACAAGACTGAAATATGCACAGAGAGAAACAATTTGCATATCTAGAGAATACTTAAACAGATCGAATCACCATTTATCTCATTATACTGATTATTATCACAGTTAAATCACTTATATCTAAGGGGTGGTGAAAATCTCACTCACAGTGTTGCTTCGAATCCAAGATTTTCTGTTTAATCCCAGTGGAGGTATCATCTCATATTCAAAGTGTTCCCATTGTCTAACCAGGGAATGTGTGCAGTGTTTTCTTTTTCCCAAGGCCTACCCTGTAACCCATTCTCACATAACTATCCTTCAGTGGTCATTTGTACCATCCCTGAAGTCTTCCAGTATGCCTACTATTTTGTCCCCAAAAAGGAGCATAGATAAGTTAACTTTATATTCTTTTATTAAATTTCATGGATGTTTGGGTCGACGTCAGTTTTCCTTCCCTCCCTTCCCCCTAAGAAAAACGCTGCTGTTCTCTCCAACCTGCCTATTGGACACTCCCTGATTAAAAAAGAGAAAAAAATTTCAGACAAAATCAGCTAACATAGCCAGTGCCATATTTTTTTGTTTTTGTTTTTATTATTTTTTTAGTGAGGCAATTGGGGTTAAGTGACTTGCCCAGGGTCACACAGCTAGTAAGTGTTAAGTGCCTGAGGCCGGATTTGAACTCAGGTACTCCTGAATCCAAGGTGCTCTATCCACTGCACCACCTAGCTGCCCCTACCAGTGCCATATTTTGATGAATAAGGTACACTCTGCATTCTCATTCTTACACCTCTCTGCTGAGGGTAGGATGGAGTATTTAAATAATTTATTTTAAGCTAGAATTCAGAAGTTTCCATGCTGTTCCTTTTCAATGAACAGGAATGGCAGTTTCCAAACCAGATGTCATCTCCCTAATGGAAAGAAAGAAAGCCTTCTGGATGCCAGAGACAGATATCCCAAGAAGCTGCTGCCCAGGTGACTACATCAAAACCAAGCAGATGCGTCCTAAACTAGAGCTCTGTTGGTCATTTTAGGTCAAAGTTCTTACAAAATGGTTATCAATGAGATATTTAACATTTTCTTCTAATTTCTTATTCTTTTGGTTTTGTTTCATTGGTTCTTGATGTCTTATAAAGGTATTAGCTTCCACTTGCCCAGTTCTAATTTCTAAGGAGTTATTTTCTTCAGTGTACTTTTGTACCTTTTTCCATTGGGTCATTTCTACTTTGTAAAGAGTTCTTTTCTTTCAGGAATATTTGTGCCTCTTTTTCCATTTGACCAATTTTACTTTTCAAGACATTCTTCTCATTGGATTATCGTACCTCTATTGCTATTTGGGTTCTTTTGTTTTTTAAAGTGTTATTTTCTTCAGTGTTTTTTGTGCCTCCTTTACCAAGCTGTTGACTTTTTTTCATGGTTTTCTTGCATCACTTCCCTTTCACTTCCAATTTTTCTTCTTCTCTTGATTTTTTTTTGGGGGGGAAGGGAAATGAGGTTTTCAGATTTTTTTTGTCTGTTTTTCCTGACTATTTCTTGACCTGTAACTCTGCCAAATTGGGGTGTCTGCTTCCAGAGGAGAAGGGGCACTTTCCCAACCTTTAGATTTTTTATGCAGCTATTTCCAAAGGTCATTTTGGGGACCTGTAATGTTTTTATTCTTCTAAGGTGGTATTTTCTGGGGAGAGGTGTTTGCTACTCTCTTATACTATTCAGTGAATAGTCTGTGAGCAACCATAAGTACTCCTTTATGCCCTGGAACTGTGACCAGGTTCCTTGTGGCCAACAGCTCTAGTGTGCTAATCCTCTTCCTTGGGACTGCCATGCTCCAGTTCAGTGCAACAGAGTCCTGCCCCCACTGCCAGCAAGGAGACCCTTGTAATATTCTGACTAGTTTTCTGACCCCCTTCTCATCTGTGGGCTGAGAGCTCCAACAGTAGCTATTGCTACTGATTCCTTTGCTCCCAAGACCTACTGCTGTTTTCCTGGGGTTGGTTTGCACTGATGCAGCTTACACTGGACTGTGCTACTTTCTCACTATCACGCAACAGATCTTTCCTACCAACCTTGTAAGTTGTCTTGGGATGGAAAATTGTTTCACCTTGTCCTTTTATGGTTCTACTGCTACAGAATTTGTTTTGAAGCATTATTTAAAGTTGTGCAGAAAGTTTTAGAGGAGAGCTCAGGGAAGTCCCTGCTTTTTTTATCCACTGTCTTGGCTCTGCACCCCTAAGTTTTTACAAAATATTGAACAAGGTCATGTTGAAAAGAGCTAAGATTTTTTTAAAAAGAAATTTCTTTTTTTGTTTGTTTGTTTGGTTTTTTTTTTGCGGGGCAATGGGGGTTAAGTGACTTGCCCAGGGTCACACAGCTAGTAAGTATCAAGTGTCTGAGGTCAGATTTGAATTCAGGTACTCCTGAATCCAGGGCCGGTGCTTTATCCACTGGGCCACCTAGCCGCCCCAAGAAATTTCTTTTTTATACATCTCTTTACTCACATTTACTTCCACTCTCAAAGAAACTTTTTGCCTCAATACAAGGTAGGTTTTCTCGTTTGTTCTTTGAAGATCATTTTATCTTATGCAGGCATTCTTTTTTTTTTATGTGTAATATATTTTATTTTTTTCGTTACATGTAAAGATAGTTCTCAACTTTTGTTTATACAAGCTTTACAATTTCAGATTTTTCTCCCTCCCTCCCCCCTCCCCTAGACAGCAGGTAATCTGATATAGGTTATATCTATATATCTCTATACATATACATATAGATATATATTTATATACACACACATATATATACACATAATAACATTAATCCTATTTCTGCATTAATCCTGTTACAAGAGAAAAAATCAGAGCAGTGATGCAAAACCTCAAAATAGAAAAAAAAAACCAAAAACAAACAACAGCACCCAAAACAAAAGAAATAGTATGATTCAATCAGCATCTATACTCCACAGTTCTTTTTTTTTTTTTCCTTGGATTTGGAGATCCTCTTCTATCATGAGTTCCCTGGAACTCTTCCGTACCATTGCATTGGTGAGAAGAATATAGTCCATCACAGTAGGTCAACACTCAATGTTGATGATACTGTGTACAATGTTCTTCTGGTTCTTATGCAGGCATTCTTTAGCCTCAGTTCCCTTTTAAAATAAACACATTACTTAAAATATTAACAATATGGCCTTTATTCTTCTGAGTCTCCTGATATTTTCTTTTGTATGGCTTTTATGATTATATTGCTTTGCTGCTATTACTTTTTTGTTGTTGTTGTTGAGGCAATTGGGGTTAAGTGACTTGCCCAGGGTCACACAGCTAGTAAGTCTTGATTGTCTGAAGCTGACTCCAGGGCCGGTGCTCTATCCACTGCCCCTGCTATTACTTTTTAAAGCATTTAATCATAATATAATTAACATTTCTTCATTCTGTCATGTTATATATTATCCTCTTTTTCTTTATTCTTTGAAATTATGTTTTTAAAGGCACAATGATGTTTTCATGACAGGATTTGTTTAGCCATAGGCCTATCATTGAACCTATATGTTTTAAGTATTGTCCTGTTCCACACACAACTGCTATAAACATTTTTCATTGAGATCTTTTTTTAGTTTCAGTACAGTTTTGAGGATATGAACCTAGTAATCGGATCATTGGGTTAGTCGATATGAATAGTTTTCATTTTAAAGTATCTTTGCTAATCTGATGAGAATTTGTTGATATATCCAGATTGTTTCATTTTGACTCCTTTAATCACTTGAGTTTGTGTATGTTTCAGGTAGTAACTATTAATAATTTCTCAAATGAAAAATACTTGTATGTCTTGATACTTTTTGAAATTAGGTTTCACCCTTACAAATTGGAATCAATTCTTTACACAGCAGATATTTTGGATTTTTAGTAGAAATCTGTGACAACAGTTTTTTCATGACTCCTCTTTTCCTTATAGTTCTTCTTTATTTTCTTTACGTGATGACTCTTCTATTTCTCCTCACTCTATAAATTCATTGACTCTTCTTATTCTTTCTGTTCTGTTTCTTTCCTATTTTCACTTCACAAGGTAAGGATGTATTTGCAAGCTCTTCAAGGTATATAGCTGTTTTATGGATAGTCTTTCAGTTCCTTATTCCATTCAAATGTCATTGATTTACAGTAGAATAAGGGCTTATTCATACCTCTAGGAAATTTCATCTTAATTCAGTACCTTTAAATAAGTTAACTATGATAATTATGAGTCATAATATTTGCACATAAGAAAAACTGTAATCCATATTAAAAGACTGCTGAGACTAGCTCTCAGGTGGGAAGGCTAGAGAATAGTTCTAAAACATGTGATCACCTAAAAACCTTGGGAAAAGGCAAAAAGACAGGATTAACCAGCCCTTTATTCTTCCTTTCAGAGAGCAAAGAATTCAGTGGACAAAAACCTTACAAAGATAATGAATGTGGGAAGGCCTTTAGGCTGGAGAACCAATATATGCAACATCAGGGAATACATACTGGGGAGAAGCCTTATGAATGTAATCATTGTGGCAAAACTTTCAGACTGAGGTCTTCTCTTACTCGACATCAGAGAATTCATACTGGAGAGAAACCTTATGAATGTAACAAATGTGGCAAGTCCTTTATACTGAAGACAGAACTTACTCATCATCAGAGAATTCATACTGGAGAGAAGCCTTATAAATGTGATAAATGTGGAAAGGCCTTCAAACGGAAGACAGAGCTTTCTCAGCATCAGAGTATTCATACCGGAGAGAAACCTTATGAATGTAACAAATGTGGCAAGTCCTTTAGACTGAAGACAAAACTTACTCATCATCAGAGAATTCATACTGGAGAGAAGCCTTATAAATGTGATGAATGTGGAAAGGGCTTCATAGTGAAGACAGACTTAAATCAGCATCAGAGAATACATACTGGAGAGAAGCCATATAAATGTGATGAATGTGGAAAGACCTTCAGAGTGAAGAAATACTTAAATCAGCATCAGAGAATACACATTAGACACAAGCCTTATAAATGTAATCATTGTGGTCAGGCCTTCAGATTGTGCGAACTGTTTACTCAGCACCACAAAACTCATAATGGAGAAAAACCATTTGTATGTAATGAGTGTGGGAAAGGCTTCTTTTGGAATTCAGCTTTCATGCAACATCAGAGGATTCATACTGGAGAGAAGCCTTATAAATGTGATGAATGTGGAAAAGCCTTCCGCCTTATCATGCAACTTACTCAACATAAAAGAATTCATACTGGAGAGAAACCTTATGAATGTAACAAATGTGGCAAGGCCTTTAGACTGAAGACACAACTTACTCAGCATCAGAGAATTCATACTGGAGAGAAGCCTTATAAATGTGATGAATGTGGAAAAGCCTTCCGCCTTATCATGCAACTTACTCAACATAAAAGAATTCATACTGGAGAGAAACCTTATGAATGTAATGAATGTGGGAAGGCCTTTAGACAGAGGACAAAACTTACCATGCATCAGAGAATTCATACTGGAGAGAAACCTTATGAATGTAATGAATGTGGGAAGGCCTTTAGACAGAGGACAAAACTTATCATGCATCAGAAAATTCATACTGACGAGAAGCCTTATAAATGTAATGAATGTGGGATGGCCTTCAGATCGAGGAAACGATGTATTCAACACCAGAGAGTACATACTAGAGAGTAGACTTATGAATCTAATCATTGTGGGGAGGCATTCAGACCAAGTGAATAGATTACTCAGCATCAGAAAATTCATCATGGAGAAAAATCATTTGTATGGAATGAATCTGGGAAGGCCTTTAGTCTGGAGAAATAATACATACAACATCGGGGAAAACATCCTGGGGAGAAGCCTTATGAATGTAATTATTGTGGGAAAGATTTCAGACTGAGGTATCAGCTTACTCAACATCAGAGAATCCATACTGGAGAGAAACCGTATGAATGTGATGAATGTGGGAAGACCTTCATTAGCAAACCATCACTTAATAAACACAAGAAATTTCATACTGGAAAGATGCCTTATGAATGTAAAGTGTGTGGGAAGACCTTCTGCTATAACTCAGAACTTAATCTACATCAGAGAATTCATACTGGAGTGAAACCTTATAAATGTAATGAATGTGGGATGGCCTTCAGATTATGGAGACAATTTATTCAACACCAGAGAGTACATACTAGAGAGAAGCCTTATGAATCTAATCATTGTGGGGAGGCATTCAGACCAAGTGAACAGCTTACTCAGCATCAGAAAATTCATCATGGAGAAAAACCATTTGTATGTAATGAATGTGGGAAAGCCTTTAGTCTCGAGAAACAATGTATTCAACATCAGCGAATGCATACTGGGGAGAAGCCTTAGGAATGAAATTATTGTGGAAAAGCTTTCAGACTGAGCAATCAGCTTACTCAACATCAGAGAATTCATACTGGAGAAAAACCATTTGTTTGTAATGAATGTGGGAAAGGCTTCTTTTGGAATTTAGATTTTATGTGAGATCAGAGTATTCATACTGGTGAGAAGCCTTATGAATGTAATGAATTTGGGAAGGCTTTCAGACTTAGGTCACAGCTTAGCACCAGAGAATTAATTCTTGATCAAAAGCTTTTAGATATAATGTGTGTTTATTGGGTCTTTTCCCCAAAGAGATCATAAAAAAGGGAAAAGGACCCACATGTACAAAAATATTTATAGCTTCTCTTTTTGTGGTGGCAAGGAATTGGAAATTGAGGGCCTGCCTATCAATTGGGGAATGGCTGAACAAGTTGTAGTATATGAATGTAATGGAATTCTATTGTGCTGTAAGCAATGATGAGCAGGTGGATTTCAGAGACACCTGGAAGGACTTGCATGAACTGATGATGAGTGAGATGAGCAGAACCAGGAGAACACTGTACACTGTATCATCAACATGATGTGTTGATCAACTGTGATAGACTTGATTCTTCTTAGCAATCCAGTGGTCTAAGATAGTTCCAAAGGACTCAAGATGGAAAATGCTTTCCAAATCCAGAAAAAAACCAAAAAAAACCCTGGAATATGGGTGCAGATTGAACCATACTATTTTGTTCAGTTTTGGTGCTGATGTTTTTCTTCTTTGAGATTTTTCCCTTTTGCTCTGATTTTTCTCTTATAACATGACTAATGCACAAATTTGTTGAATGTTATTGTACCTATATAACCTATATGAGATTACTTGCTGTCTTGGGGAGAGGGGGAGGGAGAAAACATTGAAATAAGAGATCTTATAAAATCAAATGTTTAACACTATCTCTACATGTAACTGGAAATAATAAAATACTTTTATAATTTAAAAGTAAATATAATGTGTTGAAAGATCTTCTGCATGAAACAAGTTATTCTTCATCAGAGGATTCATATGAGAGAAAACTTAAGAATGTAATAAATTTGGGAAGTCCTTCAAGAGTAAGACCCAATGTAACTTGTGTGGGAATGCCTTCCACTATAACTCAGAACTTATTCAATGTCAAATAATCCTTCCTGGAAAGAAAATTTTTGAATGTAATATATTTGAGAAAGCCTTCTACCTGAACTCAAAACTTACTTGACATTAGACAATTCTTGGGGGCAGCTAGATGGCACAATAGATAAAGCAGTGGATCTGGATTCAGGAGAACCTGAGTTTAAATCCGGCCTCAGGCACTTGACACTTATTAGCTGTGTGACCCTGGCAAGACACTTAACTCTCATTGCCCCACAAAAACAAACAAACAAAAAATAAAATTCTTAGTGAAGGAAAAGCTTATGAAATCAGTTAATGTGGGAACATCTTCAGACTATGGACACTCTTTACTATGCATCAAAGAAATCTTACTCAAGTGAAATGTTATGCATTTAGTGAATATGGAAAAGCTTTCACATTGAAACACAGGGCAGAGCTAGAAAGGTGGAGTGAAGCCAGCATTTTTTCCCGATTTCTCCCAACACAGTCCCTCTAAACAAACATTTAAAATGCACCAAATTGAGACAGCTAGGTAGCGTAGTAGACAGAGCACTAGCCCTGGATTCAGGAGGACCTGAGTTCAAATCTGGCCTCAGACACTTAACACTTACTAGCTGTGTGACCCTGGGTAAGTCACTTAACCACAACTGCCCCACAAAAAAAAAGATAAAATGCACCAAAGTGAATTCTGAGTGAGAAAGTGAAGGAAAAGTCACATTGACTCATACAGGAAGTCAGAGGAGTATGTAGACAGTGAAGTGAGAACTAGCCAGAATTGCAGTGCATAGGATTTTAGCTCAGCAGTGCTGAGCAACCTAGTGTGTCCAAGGAAGGTAAGGGCACTGAACATTTGATCAGAAAGCTTTCAGGGGACTTCTGTGCTAGCAGTAGGTGCTGGATGAGGTGCCATTTGGCAGGTGTAGGACCCATTACTCTCTTCTGAATTGTAGGTCCAAGTCAGAGAGGAATTGTTATAGTGGCAAGGGAGCATGTGACTGTACCTGGTTAAGGTTAAACCACACCTAGATACTAGACTTTGCCTTTGCCCTTCTGCAAGGGTCTTTCCCTGCCTTATGTCACTGAGAGTTCCTTTTCATTTGGACCACATCAATCAATGGAATTGAATGATGCTAACCAATTAGCTTTGATCAATGTATAATGACCTGCCTCTATCAAAAGAGGATAAAACATTTGGCCATCCCAGGGTCTGGGGCTCCCTGGTATGTGCTCTTCCTCTTAGGACAGTGCAGGTTTTCCATGGCTTCTGAACTCTCCTTGAGACCACCTGCTTTCTCTCTGAGAGATAACATAGCTTTGAGTCTTTTCTCCTGCTTGTGCTGCCACGTGGTTAATTCTTTACTGGTATATATGATATTAATAATAAATGCTTCCTACCCAAATGGATGCAAGAGCAATTAATATATAAATAGCAATCAATTAATTTATAAAGTACAGTAGTAGCAAATAATTAAAAAGACAGACAGGGAAGATCAAAACACAAACTCAGAAGATAATAAAGACCAAACCCCTACATCCAAAGGCCCTAAGAAAAATATGAATTGGCCCCAGGCCATGGAAGAGCTCAAAAAGGATTTCAAAAATCAAATAAAAGAGGAAAAATAGGAAGAGAGATGAGACTGATGCAAGAAAACCATGGGGAAAAAAAGAGTAAACAGTTTGGTAAAGGAGGCACAGCAAATACTGAAGAAAATAACACCTAAAAAAACCCAGAATAAGTGAAATGGTAGAAGACTGAGAAAAATCCAGTGAAGAGGAAAATGCCTTGAGAAACAGAATTGGCCAAATGGACAAAAGACATACAAAAATCCAGTGAAGAAAAGGACTCTTTAAAAAGTAGAATTGGCCAAATGGAAAAGGAGGTAGAAACGCTCACTGAAGAAAATAAGTTCCTAAAGATTAGAATTGGGTAAGTGGAAGTTAATAACTTTATGAGTCATCAAGAAACAACAAAACAACATTAAAAGAATGAAAAAAATAGAAGAAAATGTGAAATATCTTGTTGGAAAAACAAGTGACCTGAAAATAGGTCAAGGAGAGAGAATTTAAGAATCATTGGACCACCTGAAAGTCATGATCAAAAAAAAAAAGCCCAGAAAACATCTTTCAAGAAATTATCAAGGAAAACTGTCCTGATATTCTAGAACCAGAGGGTAAACTAGAAATAGAAGGAATCTTCTCCTGAAAGGGATCCCAAGGTGAAAACTCCTAGGAATATTATAACCAAATTTCAGAGCTCCCAAGTTAAGGAGAAAATATTGCAAGCAGCCAAAAAGAAACAATTCAAATATGATGGAGCCACAGTCAGGATAACATATGATTTAGCAGTTTCTACATGAAGGAATCAGAGGGCTTAGAATTATATTCCAGAGGGAAAAGGAGCTAGGATTACAACCAAGAATCACCTACCCAGCAAAACTGATTATATCCTTCAGGGCTGAAAAATGAATATTCAGTGAAATAGAGGACTTTTAAGCATTCCTGTTGAAAAGACAATTCCTGTTGAATAGAAAATTTGACTTTCAAATAAGTGACCCAAGAGAAGCATTAAAAGGTAAACAGGAAAGAGAAATCATAAAGGATTCAGTAAGGTGTTTACATTCCTAGATGGGAAAATGATACTTGTAACTCCAAAAAACTTTCTCAATAGGGCATTTAGAAGGAGTATGCAGGGGCAGCTAGGTGGCACAGTGGATAGAGCACTGGCCCTGGAGTCAGGAGTACCTGAGTTCAAATCCAGCCTCAGACACTTAACACTTACTAGCTGTGTGACCCTGGGCAAGTCACTTAACCCCAATTGCCTCACTAAAAAAAAAAAAAAATAGAACGAGTATGCATAGAGAGAAAGCACAGGTGTGAGTTGAATGTGATTGAATGATTATCTAAAAAATATAATTAAGGGGTTAGAAAGAAAAATTCACTGGGAGAAGGGGAAAGGGAGAGCTAGAATGCAGTAAAAGAGGCACAAATGATTTCAGAATAGAGAGAAAGATGAGGGAAGAGGGTGAAGGGAGTGCATGAATCATACTCATCAGAATTGGCTCATAGAGGGAATAACATACACCTAGAAACCTTTTTTACCATACAGGAAAGTAGCAGAAGGAGAGAATAATAGAGTGGGAGCAGTGAAAGAAGGGAGGTGAGATTGGAGGAGGTAAAAGTCAGAAGCAAAAGACTTTTGAGAATGGATAGGGTGAAAGGACATAAAGTAAGATAAATAGGGGAAAGAGGATAGTAGGAAATACATAGTTGGTAATCATTACTGTGAAAAAAAATTACAGCAAGTTTCTCTGATAAAGACCTCTTTTCTCAAATACATAGAAAACTAAGTCAAATTTATAGAAATAAGAGCCATTCCTTAATTGTTAAGTGGTCAATAGATGGTTTTCAGGCAAAGTAATCAAAGCTATCTATAGTCATATGAAAAAATGTTCTAAACTATTATTGATGAGAGAAATGCAAGTTGAAACAACTGAGTTATCACCCCACACCTATCAGATTGGCTGAAAAGGAAAACTGAGACAATAATGCATCATTATTGAAGTTGTATACCGCTTCAGCCATTTGGGAGAGCATTTTAGAACTATGTGCTATAAAGGGCTATAAAATCATGCATGCCCTTTGACCAAACAATACCACTAGGTCTGTATCCCAAAGAGATTTTTACAAAAAGAAGGAAAAGCACCTATATGTACAAAAATATTTACAGCAATTCTGTTGGTGGTGGCAAAGAATTGGAACCTAAGGGTATGTCCATTTAATTGGAGAATGCCTGAACAAGGTGTTGTATATTATTGTGTTTTTTTAATAGAATTTTATTTTCCAAAATATATGTAAAAACAAAATTTTAACATCAATTTTTAAAAAATTTTGTGTTCCAACTTCTCTTCTCCCCTCCATTCCCACCCCCCACCCACAAGAACTCAAGCAATTCAAAATAAGTTATACGTGAGTAGTCATGGAAAAATTCCCATATTAGCTAGTTGTGAGAGAAAATAGTCAAAAAAGCCCCCCAAAACTTCAGATTAAGGAACTGTCAAAGGGGAAATAAAAAAAAATTTAAATGTGTTTCCATCTGTTTTCAGATACTATCAGTTCTTTCTCTACAAATGAGCTGCAATCTTCATAAGTCTTTCAGGGTTATATTGGATCATTGCCTTGCTGAAAATAACCACATGCTTCCCAGCTGTTTTTTTTTTGTATACAGTACATTTCACTCTGCTTCAGTTCATGTGGGTCTTTCCAGGTTTTTCTAATAGTATCCTGTTCATCATAACCTTTATATAGTATCTTAAGCTTGACAGAGAATTTTCTTCATAAAAGCCCAGCAAAGTAAGTACCATGTGGGCAGCTAGGTGGCGCAGTGGACAGAGCCCCGGCCCTGGAGTCAGGAGGACCCGAGTTCAAATCCAGCCCCAGAAACTCAACACCCACTAGCTGCGCAACCCACCTCACAAAACAAAACAAAATAAAAAGTAGGTACCATGCGTTTTGCCATTATAATCAATCATCATAACTATTTCCCTCCACCTCACTCCCTTCCTATGACATTTACTCTATCTTCTTTTTACCTATTCCTCCTCAGAGGTGTTTTACTTCTGACTATCCTCTCCCTTGCTCTGCCTCCCTTTTTTCACCCTTCCTTCCTTATCCTCTTCCCCTCCTATTTTCCTGCAGGGTTAAATAGATTGCTCCTCCCAATTGGGTATGAAAGCTATTCCTTCCATGAGCCCACTCCAATGAGATCAGGGTCCCTGAGCTAATTCTGTGTTCTAAATTTTTCTTCCTCCCTCCCTCCTCAACCCTCCCTATGAGATCAAGCAATTCAATATGCCATACTGCTTCAGTAATGCAGGACATCTTCATCCTCCTTGAAAGTGTTTTGCTTTTTACTGCTCTCTCCCCCAATCTGCCCTTTCCTCCTTCTCTTCTCCCCCAACACAACACAAGGGGTGTCCTTGGATATAAAGCACAGGTATGACTTGAGTATGATGGGACAATTATCTAAAAAATGAAGGGGTGAAAAAGAAGAGTACACTGGGAAAAGGGGAAAGGAAGGGGTAGAATGGGGGTAAATTATCTGACAAACGAGGCATGAAAGGTTTTACAGTGGAGGGAATGTTGGGGGAAGTGAAGAGGGAACACGTGAATCTTATTCTTAGTGCAATTGTCTCAAGGAGGGAAGAACACACACTCAGGTGGGTGTAGAAATCTATCCAACCATACAGGAAAGTAAGAGGGGAAGGGGATAAGCAAAGGGGAGACTGCTGATAGAAAGGAGGGCAGATTTGAGGAAATGTGTCAGAAGCAAAAATCTTGAGAATGGACAGGGTGAAAGAGAAAAGGATACACAGAGATATTAGGATGGAGAATTATAGTAGTCTGTGGGCAAAAAATGTTACAGTATGTCTCTGATAAAGACCTCATTTCTCAATATATATAAAATATCAACTTTATAGAAACGAGAACCATTCCCTAACTGATAAATGGTTAAAGCATATGAAGAGGAAGTTTTTAGACAAAGTAATAAAAGCTATCTGTAGTCATGAAAAATGCTGTAAATCATTGATTAGAGAAATGCAAATTAAAGCAACTTTCAACTGTTACCCCATTCCTATCAGATTGGGTAATATGACAGAAAAGGAAAATGACAAATGTTGGATGGGGTGAAAAATAAAGACACTAATGCAGTGTTTGTGAAGTTGTATATTGATTCAACCATTCTGGAGAATCATTTAGAACTATGTTGAAAAGGCTATAAGAGCCTGCATACCCTTTGACCAAGCAATACTAATATTAGGTCTATATCCCAAAGAGATAAAAAACAAAAAGAGAAATGACCTATATGTAAAAAAAAATTATAGCAGCATTTTTAGTGGTAGCAAAGAATTGGAAATGAGGGGATGCCCACCATTTGGGGAATGGCTGAACAAATTGTATATGATTGTGATGGAATACTATTGTGCTATAAGAAATGATGAGCAGAATGGTCTCAGAAAAAACTGGAAAGACTTACATGAACTGATGCAAAGTGAAATGAACAGAAGGAGATGCATTGACAAAAACTAAAAGGTTCAGTCCCCTTTAGGAGGTAGATATTACAAATAAAAAAAATAACAGGGGCAGTCCCCTTTAGGAGGTGGATATTACAAATAGTGTATATAATGGGAAAAGGAAAACAGGAAAATGTCCATTTAAGTCTTTGAAAGTCTTATCTCAGATGGTTCTTGGGATGTCATCTGTGTATAGCTCTGCATTCTGGCTCTGGGTATGGTCTCAGGTGTGGTTGTAAAGTCTCTCAGGTGTGGATGGAATTTGGAATCAGATATTTGCAGAACACTGGGGATTGCCTGGTTCTCCATGCTGCTGGAAGATTTCCTACAAAGTCAATCTTAACACAACTTTAAATAGCTTTGCCAATAACCAAATCAAACCATGAGAGTTCTCAAAAACATATGTCTAAAGAAATTCAGAATCTTTTATGTATTGTCCAGTTGTTACATATGAAACAGATATAATCAAAACAAAAATGGAAACATTTTCTAAAATTTAATATTACATTCCCCCCTCTGGAGAATAAATTGAGAAGGTGTAATATAAAAGTTGTCAGATTAATTTCACTTAACAAAAGTGATGTCTCCTTAAGTTACTTGCAAAAGACTGCATAAGTTATACTAGTATACCCTTCTTTAATACATGGCCAAGACAATTGTGATATTCATTAAGAAAAGGATTTATATCTTAATTTCATCACTTTTTGCCATCACGTGCCTAATTAATCTCATGCCATTATCAGAAAGTAAAGAATCTAATATAACTGGTAATAGATGCCAAGGCCAAATTCAACATCATGTTTATCATGACACCTGAGATAATTATGGAGTTACTATAAAAGAACAGAGAAGAGAAATGAGTGGTGCCAAACTTTGTGGTTCTGCAGACAACCAATGCAGTATGTGGAGGGGAAAGTGAGTTAGGCTTAATGAGATGCATGGGATTGAGATGTCCATGGCATCAGGCATATAGGAGGGGGAATAGAAGTCAGGCATGGAATGGGATGGCATAGCCTGGCCATCTGGTGCTATGGGGGGAGGAGGAGGAATTAAACCAAGAGAATCCAACCTCAGCTCTTGCCAGTGGCCATTCTCTTGGCCTCACAATTTCTTCCTGGTTCCCTGCTGGGATGAGATAGCTGAAATCCTCCTTAGGTCCTGTAGACACCCCTGTATTTTCTACCCCCCTACCCCTGCCAGGCATTCAGCCCTGTCACCTGACCATAAGCCCAGTGAGCTACATTCAGCAGTGCCTGGCACATGGTAGGGGATAAATAAGTTCTAAATGATTGACTCTGGCTTGTGCCCCTGAGTTGCCCTCAGGCACAAAGTTGAGATTTCCTTTGTGCTCTCTATGGCTGGCATGTGCAGTATGTTCATTGAAACCGCCAAGTATTAAAGTTCTCTGGCATTAATTCATAGGATGTACCTCCTCTAACAGTTCTGTCTATTTAGATTTTGTGATCATCTATAATTTCCCTGTCATTAGCACAAATTACCTTGTTTTCCAGTCTTGGGCTTGAGGACACTTGCCAAAAGTGACTGTTTTACCATTTTTTGGATTATACAGAATTAGCCTGTGGCTGTTACTGTGATGCTATGTGGACCCTTGCTTGTCTTGGACACCATCTGTGGTTCGGCCTTTGTCATTCTTGGGAAAAGCAACTAGTGCTCACCTCCTCCAATGTTAATATGGACATGCAGATTAGCATAGTTCAAGTACATTCTCAATATTAGCAAATCCCAAATTTCCCTGAATTCCCCACATTACAATTTTACTTCTCTGTACTACATTAGTTATACAATGTGAAATATGAATTCCAAGGGAGGATGGACTCTAATAGGATGGTGGACACTGAAATCAATTAACAATATGAAAAAGAAGACAGTCCCTGACCTCAAAGAGTTTGCAATCTAATATTGTTGTTTACTCATTTGTCATTTTTTAGTTGTGTCTGGGTCTTTCTGACCCATTTGGGTTCCTTTCTTTTTCTTTTTCTTTTCTTTTTCTTTTTGGCAGAGATACTGGGGTAGTTTTCCACTTCCTTCTCCAGCTCATTTTACAAATGAGGAAACTGAAGTAAACAAAGTTAAGTGATTTGCCCAGGTCACCACAGTTAATATCTGAGGCTGGATTTGAACTCAGGTCTTCTTGGCTCTAAGGCAGTGCTCTATCCACTCTACCACCTTGCTGCTCTCCAATCTAATAGAAGACAAAACAAAAAGAAGTTAAAAAGCAGGAGTCCATGGGGAAGGCTACCCTATTCAGGCACATGGTGGAGAACTCAAGTCAGGGAATTCCCAAAGTAGTACCCCCAGCTGAGAAATGAAGCACTGTCTGAGTCAGGCTGTCTTCTTAAACAGAGAATTGGAGTTCAGGGCTCTACCTTCCAATCAGAGAGTTTGGGGTAGTTATTCAGGGGAGTCCTAAAACTGTTGAGATCTTGTGGAATGATGAGATTATCCCAATAAATGAGCTTCCTATGGCATGGTGGAATGAGGGGCTTCTATCAGAGCTCAGGACAGAACTCAGAACAGTGGCTTCTCTTCCCTGGCAGATCTTGGAGGAAGTAGCTTCTGCAAAAATTTTTGCGCAAATAGGTCCTTTTCCCTTTTCTTGGATGTCTCTGGGATCAGACCTGGTAGTGGTGTTGCTGAGTCAAAGGGTGTGCACATTTGTGTAGCCCTTTGGACATATTTCCTAATACTTTTCCAGAATGGTTGGACTAGTTCACAACTCCACCAACAATGCATTAGTGGTGTGGAAATTTATTTTTGATTTGGGGACCCTCCTGAATCCAGGGCTGGTGCTCTATCCACTTTGTCATCTAGCTGCCCCCTCTATTTGGTTTTTAAAATTTTAAGAACATTTTTATATAAAGTTTTGAGTTCCAAATTATCTCTCCTTCCATTCCTTTCCTCCTCCCTGAGACAGTAAGCAATCAAATATAGTTTATATAAGACATTTGTTAGAATATTTTTAAATTGACTAGCCTAATTTTGGGGGGACTGAAGCTGACTGGAGGACTAATCTGGGACTGTTGACTGACTGGCTATCTGACTTTGTAAATGGAAGAAGATTCTGGTTTTCTAGTTAGCGCTTTTATTGTATGGTAGTCACAAGGTGATGTTGATTAGAAGGATAGGAAAGTAGAAATACAATACAAATCATCTTAAGTCTAAGCTTAGTCTATATTCTGTATAAAACTCACCAAACCCAAGGCCACCTTTGGGGGAGAGAGAGACCATGTCAAGCGCGTGCTGTTAACCGAGAGCTGGGCCGAGTTGCACTCCAGTCAGTGTCTGTGCAGTGCAGCCAGGAGACCAGCGGAGCAGGAAAAAAGCCCCACTTCCATTCTCTCCTTGCCTTTTAAGCTCGCATCCCGGAAGTCCAGTGCTCAGCAGGCAATCTGGCGTGCGTCACAGGTGGACTGGTGTGCATAGCTCATGCTGTTGGTCTCCTCCCCAAAAGGGTGGTCCTAAAAAAAAACTGGCGTCTCTCCATTATCTAACCGACTGTTAAAACTTTTTACCACAGCCCTTCAGCAAGGGTCTTTCCCCCCCGCCCCTTTTGTCATTAATAAAGTTCTTTTTCATTTGGACCACATCAATCAATGGAATTGAATGATGCTAACCAATAAGCTTTGATCAATGTATAATGACCTGCCTCTATCACAAGAGGATAAAACCCTTGGCTACTCCAAGGTCTGGGGCTCGCTGCTATGTGCTCTTCCTCTTAGGACAGTGTAGGTTTTCTAGGGCTTCTGAACTCTCCTTGAGACCACCTGCTTTCTCTCTGAGAGATAACATAGCTGTGAGGCTTTTCTCCTGCTTGTGCTAACTGTCACATGGTTAATTCTTTACTGATATGTATGATCTTAGTTAATAAATGCTTACTACCAAAATGGGTGAAATACCAATTAACATATAAATAGTAATTAATTAATTTATAAAGTACAGTAGTAGGAAATAATTAAAAACAGACAGAGAAGAATAAAACATAAACTCAGAAGATAATAATGTCAAAACCCCTATATCCAAGGCCCTAAGAAAAACATGAATTGACCCCAGGCCATGGAAGAGCTCAAAAAGGATTTCAAAAATCAAATAAAAGAGAGGAAAAATGGGAAGAGAAATAAGAATGATGCAAGAAAACCATGGGAAAAAAAGACTCAACAGTTGGGTAAAGGAGGCACAAAAAATACTGAAGAAGTAATACCTTAAAAAAAACCAGAATAGGTAAAATGGTAGAAGCCTGAGAAAAATCCAGTGAAGAGGAAAATGCCTTGAGAAACAGAATTGGCCAAATGGACAAAAGATATACAAAAATTCAGTGAAGAAAAGGACTCTTTAAAAAATAGAATTGGCGGGCAGCTAGGTGGCACAGTGGATAGAGCACCGGCCCTGGAGTCAGGAGTACCTGAGTTCAAATCCGGACTCAGACACTTAACACTTACTAGCTGTGTGACCCTGGGCAAGTCACTTAACCCCAACTGCCTCACTTAGAAAAAAAAGTAGAATTGGCCAAATGGAAAAGGAGGTATAAAAGCTCACAGAAGAAAACAAGTTCCTAAAAATTAGAATTGGGCAAGTGGAAGTTAATAACTTTGTGAGTCATCAAGAAACAACAAACCAACATTAAAAGAATGATAGTCTAGAACCAGAGGGTAAACTAGAAATGGAAGGAATCCACCAATTTTCTCTTGAAAGGGATCTCAAAGTGAAAACTCCCAGGAATATTATAATCAAATTTCAGAGCTCCTAAGTTAAAGGGAAAATATTGCAAGCAGCCAAAAAGAAACAATTCAAATATCATCGAGCCACAGTCAGGATAACACATGACTTAGCAGTTTCTACATTAAGGAATCAGAGGGCTTAAAATGATATTCCAGAGGGAAAAGGAGCTAGGATTACACTCAAGAATCACCTACCCAGCAAAACTGATTATAATCCTTCATGGGGGAAAAATGAATATTCAGTGAAATAGAGGACTTTTAAGCATTCCTGTTGAAAAGACCAGAGTTGAATAGAAAATTTGACTTTCAAATAAATGACCCAAGAGAAGCATAAAAAGGTAAACAGGAAAGACAACTCATAAAGGATTCAGTAAGGTTTACATTCCTAGATGGGAAAATGATACTTGTATCTTCAAAAAACTTTCTCAGTAGGGTAGTTAAAAGGAGTATACATAGAAAGCACAGGTGTGAGTTGAATATGATCGAATGATTAGCTAAAAAATATAATTAAGGGGTGAGAAAGAAGATTGCACTGGGAGAAGGGGAAAGGGAGAGCTAAAATGCAGAGAAATTTAAAATGCAGTCAGGTCATATTTTACTTTCGTTATTCTTGTTTCTACATTTAAGTCTTAAGTTTATTCACCTAAATAAATCCTTTGCACTTAAATTGTAAGAGGCTTTCTAATCTTTTGCTTATCAGTCTGGGAGGCAGTGGTGGAAGGGACGAGCCCTTACAGGCTGGGTCTCTGTACGGGGCTTAACAAACCTGGGGGATTTTTATAAACCCCCAGATGACTATAAGGGGATTGGAGTGTGCTAATCACCAAGCAATTTCCAGGCAGAGTATCAGCAGTTGGAGAGAGGTTACTTGAGTAAAGTATTCCTATCCCTTCCACAGCCTGCCTTGTTGCTTCAGCCAGGCTAGCTTGCTACCTTAATGGCAGTTGGGGGACAGGTCTGTGGCACAGTAGATAAAGCACTTGCCCTGGATTTAGCAGGACCTGAGTTCAAATCCAGCCTCAGGCACTTGACACTTATTAGCTGTGTGACACCATACAAGCCAGTTAACACTCATTGCCCCACCAAAAAAAAAAAAAAGAAAGAAAAAGAAAGAATGGCAGTTGATGAGGGTGACTGGTCCCTTCTCCTTGGAAGTTACCACCTTGGAAGATGGATATGAGGGCTAGACTACAAGTAGGATCAGTGATCTGGGGTTAGAGGAGATGCTGCCGATCACAGACCCCTCATAACTATCTGCCTCTTGGTGAAAGTTGGTCTACAGTTGCTGTTGGTGGTGATAACGAAAGTGGATTCTCTCTCCACAACCATTTCTTCTCTCACTGATGACCATGGGGGCTGTGCAAGAAGGAAGTCTGGTAGTTTGGAGGCGCTCAATATTATCCCCAAGGGTCTTAGGTTCAAGGTCTTGCATTTGTTTCATGAGCATCTGTGGGGAGTTGGCAGTCATATTTTGAGTTGCCTGGCACATGCTATATCCTGTCACCTCCTCAGGTTGTCTCTTGGCCTCAGGGCTGAATCTAATAAGATGGAATGTCATGTGAAGAAAATACAAAGTCCTAACCTTGACCTACAAAATAAACTTCACAAGAAAAAGATGGAGGTAAATGATTACAAATAAAATTGTCTGAGAAAATATAAGAAGTATTGTATACTGTGTTAAAGATGAGTCAGTAGCAACCAAAGAAAGATGCATACTTGGGCTGCTGTTAGAAAGGTGTGATCTTGAAGACTAAAGAAGGGACAGTCTTGCTGTCTTCTTTGCTGGTTAGATGCTCAAATGTTTTGTGTTCACTTCTGCTCTCCATATTTTAGGAAGAATATTCTAATTTGTAGAATGTGCAGAGGAAGGAAACCAGAGGGGTTTAGAGTTTATGGTACTTGAGGATCATTTGAAAGAACTGGACTTGGACAGGGGTGGAGCATGGCAGTTCTCTTCCAGTGTATTAATCCTTATCATATGAAAGAGGAATTATACCTGATCTGCTTGCCACCCAGAACAAATTCACAATTAACTGGTGGAAATTTCAAAGGGATAAATTTAGGCTTTCTTCAAGGAAATTCTTCCTTTTGGGTAGAGCTGCCCACAAGTACATTGGGTTGCTCCTAGAAGTCTTTGAGCAAGGTCTGAATAACTGCTTTTTTTTTTTTTTTTTTTTTTTGGTGAGGCAATTGGGGTTAAGTGACTTGCCCAGGGTCACACAGCTAGTAAGTGTCAAGGGTGTGAGGCCGGATTTGAACTCAGGTCCTCCTGAATTTAGGGCTGGTGCTCTATCCACTGCGCCACCTAGCTGCCCCCTGAATAACTGCTTTTCAGGTGAATTGTTGAAGGGATCCCTTTAATTCCCATGTGGGTGGTAGTAGATGGACACTGAGGTTCTAACTCTAAAATTCATTAAGTCTTGTCTCTAGACCTGGGACTGGACTCACAGGATTTGTAGAAAAGATAGAGGCACAGAAACATGTCAGTTTGTTCTAGGTGATTATAATCTGTTGTCTCCCATTCGGGGACTAGAAAGCCAAAAGATCAATGAGCTGAACTTTAGATCTCAACATATTCTCTCACTTCTTCTGTATCAAGGACCGTCCTGAGGCTGAGAGTATACTGAGGGTACCGTGTCCATAACTTTGGACCTGAGAGAGAAAGGTCATTGAGGCATCATAGGTAAACTAGACTATCTGTAGGAACTAACGTTTCAGGGAAGATATGAATAGGTCGGCATAGATCTTACCCATATATGAGTATATGCTGCTCCCAAGCATCTCAGGGTTGGTCTTCTCAAGCTGTTTACAGACACAGACACATGTATCCTTCTCCACACCTACAAACCCACATACCCATACATCTACACTCATGAAAGTTTTGAACTGGGATTTGCCTCTCAGAACCAGAATCTTTCTCTACCTAATGTTGTCCCACTAGTGGTACAGGTTGTAAGGTCCAAATTTAGTATGGAGATAGTTAATTGGGCAGCTCACTGTAATATTGGAGTTCAGAAAATAATGAGAGACCTCTAGTTCCAACGTTTCCTCCATTCCAAACTGCCTTTTTGAGTTATTTCTCCCAGATTAATAAGAAAGGAGATTAACAGCCTCTTTTCCACAAACAAACCAGGTTTTATTAATGGGAACAAAATTTACAACACAGGTGAAGTTAATGCATCTACAGACATCAAGAAAGGGAATAGAGGAAGAGAAAATGAATAAGCTCACTGGCTCTGGCAAAGACTGACTCAAACCCCAAACTTGCTTCCAGCTCAGCTAACTCAAAGAGCTGTCCTTACTTCTACAACACAAACTTACCACCACCTGGAATCCATAGTTCCAGTGAGAGTCAGCTGTGCTGTCTCTTGGTCTGGTCTGAAAGTCAACCACCACCTAGCTCCTCTCTCTCCCTGTTTTTGCCTCTCCCACAGGAAGGGGAGGTTTTTAGCCATGCTGAGTCTCCAATTGGTTCAACATACCCCCTGGGCTGTCCCCATTATAATATGGCCAGGCCCATGTGGGCATAGGGGAACTACTAGGGGAGGCTTAGATACTTAATATATACATTGTCTCCAAAACTTAAATCATGCAAGGAAAAATCTAAAGGACCAGCTTGTACAGCTACTCCTGTCTTATGGAGTTCACGCAGCCTAGTCTGTAGTTCCTGTATATAGGAAGCAACAGAAGTATCACCTCCCACCAGTAATGTATAAACCGGGGAAAAAGCATTGGCTTGGATTGGAGGGTGACCAAAAAGCATCTCATAAGGAGATATATGGAGTTCTTGTCTTGGTCTACTGCCTAGATAGACTAATGCCAAGGGTAGAACATCAGGCCATTTCAAATGAGTTTCAGTACATAATTTGCCAATCATGCTCTTTAAGCTCTTTATTAGTACGTTCAACTTGGCCTGAGTTTTGAGGGTGATAAGGAGTATGAAATATAGGAATTACTCCCAAGAAAGAATAAATCTGGGAGAGAATTGAATCTGTAAAATGTGTACCTCTATCAGAGTCAATGCATGCTGGTGGCCCAAAGCAGCGAACAATCTTTTTAAGGAGAGCTTTGGCCATTTTATGGCCAGCAGTTGCTCGTGGGGCAGGAAAAGCCTTGTGACCATGGCCCAGCTATTGTCAGAGGAAGCTCTGCCCCTGACCTCAGACAGGGGAATTAGAGTAGCTTGTTGAAGAATAAAAATGGGAATGATGTCAAGTTTAGACATAGTCTATTTACTGCTCTTTTTTTTTTTTTTTTTTTTTTTTAGTGAGGCAATTGGGGTTAAGTGACTTGCCCAGGGTCACACAGCTAGTAAGTGTTAAGTGTCTGAGGCCGGATCTGAACTCAGGTACTCCTGACTCCAGGGCCAGTGCTCTATCCACTGCACCACCTAGCTGCCCCGTATTTACTGCTCTTTTATTTTCTTCTCCTTTCCTTCCTTCTCCATCTCTTCTACCATCTCTTCTCCCCTTACTAATTCTTTCTCAGTCCCCTTAGGCTGATTCACTGTCTTGTTTTTTCTCTTCTCCTCATTTCCACATCTCTTATAGCACTTATTCTAATTTTATAAATGAACTGTAATGGCCAAGAGATGTCAGTGACTTGACTAAGGTCATGTCACTAGTTGGTAGAGAAGCTGGTGTGTCCCAGATCTCCTCACTTTCCATTCCACTCACTTTACTGTTGAGTCTTGATGCTTTGGATGAGTGAGAAACAACAACTTCCCTTTCCATGAGTCCCTGTTCTCTTATCCCCATCCTTTTGTATGAACGTACAATTCTGGCCCAGCAATAAAATAAATGAAAGTCTGTCTATGACCACACAGTAGCCTGGAGGAAACAGTCTGAGGAGACTTGTACACTCCTTCATTACACATGTCCTGAAGTAGACTCATCTAGCTTCCATATAGGTTGGAAGCCAGCAGGCCCCATTACCTATGCTCTAATGACATGGACTTTCATTGGCCATTCTCCCATTGCATTATTTTTACCCTAATGTTCTCCAGTCCTGGACAGCTAGGTGGCTTTGCAGTGGATAGAATGCCAGGCCTGCAGTAAAGACTCATCTTCCTGAGTTCAAACCTGGCCTCAGACATTTGCTAGCTGTGTGACCCTATGTAAGTCACGTCACCCTGTTTGCCTCAGTTTCCTCATCTATAAAATGAGCTGGAGAAGGAATGGCAAATTGCTCCAGCATCTTTGCCAAGAAAATCCCAAATGGGGTTTGCCTAAAAGACTGTTTTACAGAGAACTCTCACAAGACAAGTGCTCACATGAAGGTCAGAAGAAGTGATACAAGGTGTCTCTGAAGAATTTTGAAATGAATTGTATGACATGGGAGATGGTCCCAGGAACTCCCAGCATGGTGTGGCAGCATCAAAGAAGGTCCTGTGCTCTAGGCTTTTTTTTGTTTGTTCGTTTTTGCAGGGCAATGGGGGTTAAGTGACTTGCCCAGGGTCACACAGCTAGTAAGTGTCAAGTGTCTGAGGCCGGATTTGAACTCAAGTACTTGGCCAGTGCTTTATCCACTGTGTCATCTAGCTGCCCCCCCCCCACCGTGCCCCCTTGCTCTATGAATGAAGCAGAATTTGCAGAAGCTCAAAAGAAACATGAGATGTGCAAATTTAGAGATAACTACACTGTAAATGTTCATTCTCGAGCTGTGGTGGAGGTTTCCTGGCTTGTATTGGTCTGATGAGCCATAGTTGGACACACTGCCCCTTGACACAACATGGTGGTGTCATTCTGGTTTTCTTCAAGAACAAAAGACAACAAGCATACATGGTTTAATTTATTTCTCTAGGATTTGGTAATGTGAAAGCTTTTTATACTGGTTAGTTATACTGGTCTGGTCCAGACCTATATGTTGGGTATAGCAGCATCTATTAAAACATGTTTTCTTAAATTTTTATGTTTGGGGCAGCTAGGTGGCACAGTGGATAGAGCACCGGCCCTGGAGTCAGGAGGACCTGAGTTCAAATCCGGCCTCAGACACTTAACACTTACTAGCTGTGTGACCCTGGGCAAGTCACTTAACACCAATTGCCTCACTTTTAAAAAAAATATGTTTAGTGGGGCTAATTGAGGGAGCTCCTCAGATCTACTAGACTGCAGAACTTCCCACTGGAGGAATCTGGCTGCTTCTTGTTAAAGCTGAGCATTTAATTAGACAACTTCTGATAACTTGCAAATCATAGTCTTTTGCTAAAGTGCATGTGTGATCAGATTCATTCATTGTTGTTTAGCTTTTTTTCCTTTGTGTCCAAACCATTGTGACCCCATTTGGGGATATCTTGACAGAGATACTGGGGTGTTTTGCCATTTCCTTTTCCAGTTCATTTTCCAGATGAGGCAAATAAGGTTATGTGACTTGCCCAGGGTTACATAGTTATTGAGTGTCTGAAGTCAGATTTCAACTTAGAAAGAAGAGTCTTCCTGATTGCCAGCCCAGCGTTCTATCCACTGTGTCACCTAGCCACCACATGTGAGATCAGATGCTCCTGTTGAATCCCTTGTTTCCTGTGTTGGAAGCAAGTTGAGGAGCTATGCCAAAGAGGATTGACCTCAGAGAAGGAAGATTCACCCATTCAGTGGGCTTAGAAAGAAAAGAAACTTCTGGTGTTCCTGTTTTCCCATGAATTCAGCAAGTTCCTTGATATTATAACAGCTCTTCCTTGAACTTCTTTTTAGGCAAGGAGAGGTGATTTCCATCTCCTCTTTTCCCCCCATTTCTGAGCTCTTGTAGGGTCCTACAGATGGAAAGCAGTGCATGTGCTTACTTTGCTGGGTCTCAAAACTGGTCCTCAAGTTATTGGCTGTTTTCATCTTTTGTTTTGTGTTTCTTCCCCTGAGCATAGGTGACCCAACAGCAATTCTGTGATGAGTAATTCTAGCCTCAGTGGCAAACTCATAAGTTTTGGAGATAAAGAACTCCTGGGTAAGAGTGTGTTTGCCCAGCAACTGATCATCTCTGAAACAACTTCTTAGAGGAGAAAATGTGCACTGCCAAGAGTGTCATCCCAGGACATACCCTGGCTGGTCAGATGATATAAACATTAAATCAATTTTCAGCTCTGGGGTGAAGGAGAAAAGCCTCAAAATGTTGTTTTAAATATTAACCTCCTAGGAAAGTATATCTTGTGATATATTACTGGATCATGTTTTATATGTTTATCATTACATATTTATGAGTCTTTGTGTTTTCTTCTTAATTTTTATGGCAGAGGAAATAAATAGCTGTCCTCTACCTGATTTCTTGTTTCATAAAATGCCATTCTATGTAGGAGGTATCTTGCAGATGCTTTTTGAAGAGAACCTAGACATGAGACCACCTTCAAGCCCAGTGAACCAATGGATTTGGATGACGCCTACCAATCAGCTTGAAGCAGTGTGTAAGGACTGCCTCTGGTCCAGACCTATAAAAAGCTTCCACACTCAGTTTGAAAGAAGAGTTCGTGGTTGAAGCAAGCTCATGGCAGAGGACTTAAGGAAGAACCAGACCAGGCTGGAACTCTAGGCTAGATAGGCCTTTTTTTTCTTTCTTTCTTTTTTTTTTTTGTGAGGCAATTGGGGTTAAGTGACTTGCCCAGGGTCACACAGCTAGTAAGTGTCAAGGGTCTGAGGTCGGATTTGAACTCAGGTCCTCCTGAATCCAGGGCCAGTGCTCTATCCATTGCACCACCTAGCTGCCCCTAGATAGGCCTTTTCATAACTCCAAGTGTTCTCTTTTTTCTAATACCTAGTATGCTTTAATAAATGCTTAATGCCCAAAGACTGGTGCTAAAGATTCTAATTTAAGGCGACCACCCATTAGATTCTGTAGACATCACAGTTTGATTTTAAACATCACATGCTATTGTTTATTCATCTTTCACTGTAGCCAACTCTTTGTGACCCCCTTTTGGTATTTTCTTAGCAATGATGCTGGGGTGGTTTGCCATTTCCTTCTTTAGTTCATTTCCCAGATGTGGAACTGAGTTAAGCAGGGTTAAATGATTTGACCCGGTTACACAGCTAATAAATGTCTGAGGCTGGATTTGAAGTCATTTCTTCATGACTCCAGGGCTGGCACTCTATCCACTGTGCAACTTAGCTTTCCATATTATCTAATTAGTGACACATATGAAAAGATGGTTGAGATTCTCATTGTGGTCAAGGGATGTGAACAGGAAGTTTTCAGAAGAAGAAATTAAAGGTATCAATTGTCATATAAAAATGCTCTAAACCACTATTGATTAGAAGAATGCAAATGAAAATAATTCCGAGATCCCACCTCACACCTATCAGATTGCCTAACATGACTGAAAAGAAAAATGATAAATTATGGAGGAGATATAAAAAAATAGAGACACTAGTGCACAGTTTATAACTTGTCCACCCATTCCAGAGAACAATTTGAAACTATGCCCAAAGAGCTATACGGTTATGCCTATGCTTTGATCCAGTAATACTCCTACTAGCTCTGTATTCCAAAGAGCTCAAAGAAAAAGGAAAAGGACCTATATGTACACAAATCTTTATAGAAGCTCTTCTTGTCATGGAAAATAATTAGAAATTGAGGGTATATACATCAAAAGGGGAGTGGCTAAACAAATTGTGGCATATGGTTCCTTTTTTTTTTTTGACTGGGCAATGGGGGTTAATTGACTTGCCCAGGGTCACACAGCTAGTAAGTGTCAAGTGTCTGAGGCCAGATTTGAACTCAGGTACTCCTGAATCCAGGGCTGGTGCTTTATCCACTGTGCCACCTAGCTACCCCTGTGGCATATGATTCTGATGGAATATTGTTACACTATAAGAAACATTAGTTACCTTGCAGGATATTTCACTGAGTGTGGAGTTAGGAAGACCTGAGTTCAAACCTGGCTTCAGTCACTTATTAGCTGTGCGTCCCTCAGCAAGTCACTTAACCTCTGTTTGCCTTAATCTACTGAAAAAGGAAATGACTAAACCATGCCAGTGTCTTTCCCAAGAAAACCACACAGTGGTGCCGTGGCTAGTGACACACAACTGAATTACTGAACAACATAAGAAATCATGAGGGGGGATAATCGGTCAGAAAAACCTGGGAAGACCTATATGAATGGATGTAGAGGGAAGTGAGGAGAGCGTGGAGGTCATTGTACATATTTACATTAATATCATAATGTTGATCAACTGTGAATGACTTTACTACTTTGATAAAGATAATGTTCTAAGACAATTCCAAAGGACTCATGATGAAAACTGCTTTCCACCTCCAGAAAGAGAATTGATGAACTCAGTGTAAATTGAAGTATAATTTTTCATTGTGTTTGTTTTTCTTTTTTGCAGCATGACTGAGAGAGAACTTTGTTTTGCATGATTTCAAATATATAATTGATATATTGCTTGCCTTCTCAGTGGAGTGGTTGGAAATGGAGTGAGAGAGGGAATTTAGAACTCTGAATTTTAAAAAGAATGTCAAAATATTTTTTGAATGCTGATTAAAAATTGGAATTACCCATGATATGGGTATTATTGAATAATGACACTTGGGTCTTTTTTCAGAAGAGAGAAAAAGCCTAAGATTTCTAATTGTATTCCTGAACCCCAGTAATTTGTCTGCCAGTTCTAGCCAGATGGGTGCAAAATCCAATGGGGTTCAATTTGTGGAGGTCCAAGCTTGGGCTCTAGTGTAATGGAAGATTCACTGAGTGACTAATGCACATACTAGCCAGAAGTTGGTTCTGCAGCCACTGCAACAATCCTAGAAGAGACTAACCTTGTCTTTAAAGAGGTGGGAATGATCTACAAATCATCACTTAGAAAGCCATTGTTCTAGCATATCTATCCCTGTAAGCACAAGTGTCCCATCCAGCTCAGTGTTTGAAGGTGCTACTCTCTTCCAGCCCCTCTTCATTGATTTTGAGGCATCTTCTCACCTTCCGGTGGGCAGTTAAAATGTAATCAGCTTATAAACACGGGCTGGAATTTCACTTTGGTGGGCTTTAACAGCAGAGTTAGTGTTTTATCCTAGAGTCAGTTAAAAAGCTCCTGAAACCCTAACGTAAAATGACTTGGTCTGATTTATGATTTAGGAAACTCATCTTGCACATTATATAGAGAATGTGTTGGAAAGGAGAAAGATTGCCTGAGTGTCTGTTTTGGTGTGGACCTGTGATTTCATACTTATGAGAAATCACAGTATGGAAGTTAGCTGTACTCACAGAGATGGACAACTCCTTTGTAAATTATTGTTTTAGGCAAACCATGATTCCAGAGGATTAAAGGGTTAAAGGGATGCTAACCATCTCATTTTGGAGAGCTAATGGATTAAAATACAGAATGAAAAATTATATTTTTGGATATAACCAATGTGGAAATTTATTTTGCTGGATTATGTGTATGTATTATGGAGGTTTTACTTTTTTGTTCAGTGAGAGGAGGGAGGAAAAGAAAAAGTAATTGTTCAAAACAGAAATAAAACTTTTATAGCAAAGTTTGAGTATGTCTAGACATCCTGAGAAAGAATATGTGGAGACCACCATTACATAGAGAATAAAGAGAAAGAGAATAAGTACAAATAAATAAGAAGAAAAATTCAGATGAGTGGCAGTGGTAGACTAAATGAAAGAGAAGCTTTGAGCATATACACTTTTTCCATGTCCTCATGCTACCACAGACGATGTTCTCCACCTAAACAAGGAGTTGGGGAGAGGGAACTATAATTGGCGGGAAGGCAGAATAGAGAGACTCAGCAGCAAGAATCCCTGCAGTGGCGAGGGGGAGGGAATGGAAATGATTAAGTTGACTCTCCCAACTGGCTATTACTAAATATGTAACATGTGCAGAATCTGATTCACCACAATTCATGAATCTACCTTAAAGCATTGTCCCCCAACAATGGGGGATGTTTAGTCCCTTATCAGTCAGGAGGCTAATGGGAAGTATAGTTTTCCCATACACAAAGAGAGACCAAAGGATGGTGGTAGTTGGAGGCTGAGATCTGGGACCTTAGCTTAAAAAGGCCAAGGTCGGGGGCAGCTAGGTGGCGCAGTGGATAAAGCACCGGCCCTGGATTCAGGAGGACCTGAGTTCCACTGCATCTAGGGCCATCTCTAGCCATCTTGATCTATATCTGGCCACTGGACCCAGATGACTCCAGAGAACAGAGTGTGGCTGGTACCTTTGCACAGCCCTGCCTTACTTAAATCCAGTTCAATGCAAGTCAAGAAATCACCTTCCTGATGTCATGGTCCTCTTCCAGAACAAAGTCAACCAACCAACCAGGGGGCAAAAAGAGTAGGAACTTTGGAGCTGGTTGGAGAGCTGATGGCATATGAAGGTTCCTGCTACCCCAAACTAAACATAATAACATAAAAGCTTCCTCATTATTAGGGCAGTTAGAAGGAGTGTCCTTGGATATAAAGCACAGGTATGAGTTGAGTATGATGGGACAATTATCTAAAAAATGAAGGAGTGAGAAAGAAGAGTACACTGGGAAAAGGGGAAAGGAAGAGGTAGAAGGGGGTAAATTATCTGACACAACGAGGCATGAAAGGTTTGACAGTGGAGGGAATGTTAGGGGAAGTGAAGAGGGAACACGTGAATCTTACTCTTAGTGCAATTGTCTCAAGAAGGGAAGAACACACACTCAGGTGGGTGTAGAAATCTATCCAACCATACAGGAAAGTAAGAGGGGAAGGGGATAAGCAAAGGGGAGACTGCTGATAGAAAGGAGGGCAGATTTGAGGAAATGTGTCAGAAGTAAAAATCTTGAGAATGGACAGGGTGAAAGAGAAAAGGATACACAGAGATATTAGGATGGAGAATTATAGTAGTCTGTGGGCAAAAAATGTTACAGTATGTCTCTGATAAAGACCTCATTTCTCAATATATATAAAATATCAACTTTATAGAAATGAAAACCATTCCCTAATTGATAAATGGTCAAAGCATATGAAGAGGAAGTTCTCAGACAAAGTAATAAAAGCTATTCATAGTCATGAAAAATGCTTATTCGGGGCAGCTAGGTGGCATAGTGGATAGAGCATCAGCCCTGGAGTCAGGAGTACCTGAGTTCAAATCCGGCCTCAGACACTTAACACTTACTAGCTGTGTGACCCTGGGCAAGTCACTTAACCCCAATTGCCTCACTAAAAAAAAAAATGCTCTTATTCGTTGATTAGAGAAATGCAAATTAAAACAACTTTGAACTGTTACCCCATTCCCATCAGATTGGGTAATATGACAGAAAAGGAAAATGACAAATGTTGGATGGAATGAAAAAATAAAGACACTAATGCAATGTTTGTGAAGTTGTATATTGATTCAACCATTCTGGAGAGTCATTTGGAACTATATAGAAAAGGCTATAAAAGTCTGCATACCCTTTGACCAAGCAATACTACTATTAGGTCTGTATCCCAAAGAGATAAAAAACAATTTCATTGCAAAAGAGTTCATCCAGAGGGTGAGCACAAAGGACTGTTGTTATGCCAAGCTCAGGGCAGAGCTTGCTTACTGAGCCTAAACCCTGGAAAATAAGGTTTCTCCTAATCATAAAAAGAGAAGAGTGGTCTTGGCATGGTGATGTTGATAGGTGATAGTTTAGTCTCTGCTTGAAGAGCAGAGGAAATCCACTGCCTCTCAAAGCAAATTAATCTAGCTTTTTGTTTTTGTCATTGAGTCATTTCCTGTCTGACTCTCTGTGACCCCCTTTGGGGTTTTCTTGGAAAAGATCCTGGAGTGGTTCGTCATTTCCTTCTCTAACCCATTTTACAGATGAGGGAACTGACCAAACAGGGTGAAGTGAGTTGGCCAGGGTCACACAGGGAGTAAGTGCCTGAGGCCAGATTTGAATTTTTCTTCATAACTACAGGCTCAGCACCACATAGCTGCCCTCTTCTAACCGTTGTATAATTCTAATTCTTTAGAAGATTTCCTGACAATAAGCCTACATTTCCCACTTTGCACCATTTACCCACTGCTCCTGGTCTTGCCCTCTGAGAACAAATAGGAGATTTTTAATTTCTTACACACATGATGCACCTTCATACTCCTCAAGATGGATACCATGTTTCCCCTCAGTCAGTCTTCTCTTTTGGCCAAGTATCCCATTTCCCACAACTGATCCTCTTACGTCATAGAGTCAAGTCCTTTCACCATCCTAGCTGCCTTCCTTTGGATAATCTGCAGCTCATCAATGTCCTTCTTAGACCATAGCACCCTGAGAGTACTTCAGATGTGCTCTGACTAGGGCACTGGGATTGCCTCCTTATTCTTGGAATCTATCACCCTCTTAATGCAGATCCATCTTGCATTTGGTTTTTGTGGCTACTACTCCCCACTCCTGACTGATTTTGAGCTTGCAGCCCAGTAAAAACCCCAGGTATTTTTCAGAGCTATGCCTGATCTGTACTTCTCCCATCTTCTATGTGAGAAGCTGACTACTTGGATCTGAGTGCCAGATTTTCCCCTTTTAAATGTAATTTTATTGGATTCAACCCAGTGCTCTAACCTGACAAGAGTTGTGTGGATCCTAACTGTCATCCAGTGTTATCTATTCTCAGACTTGGGTCATCTGCAGAATTGATGAGCATGCTATCTATGTCTTTGTTAAAGTCATTAATTATAATGTGAAACAGCACAGAGCCAAGCACAGGTCCTCAGGTACTGCACTGGGCAATATCCTGGCACACTGACATAAAATCATTAATAATCATTCATCTCTTTGGATTCAGACCATTCAACCAGTTCTTAATTCATTTGATTATGTTATTAATTAATCTTTATTTCCCCCTCTTCTCCACAAGAAGAGTATGAAGTGCTTTGACAAAAACTTTGCTGAAAACATAAACTACATCCTTAGCATTCTTCCTATCTGTTTGCTTAGCAATCTTGTTTAAAAAAAAAAAAGAAAAGAAATGACATTAATCCAACATGAACTATTCTTGTTGAAGCCATGCTGCCTCCTTTTATTCATTCCTTTCCTTTCTGCATGGTTTGTACCCACCTCTTTAATGATGCATTCTAGAATTTTCTCGAGAATCCAAATGAAGTTGATTGGCAATAAATAAATAGCTTGTAGACTCTGTTCTCTTAGCTTTTAGGAAATGTGGGGAAGCATTTGCATTTCTTCAGTTTTGTGGTACTTTTCTCACTTTCCATGATCTTTTGAATATCTCTGACAGTAAATATGTAATCACACCTGTAGTTCATTTGTACCAAATCACTTGAATTAATCAAGGGCAGTTGGATGCCCCTTTACTGTCTCCTTACTTTTCTTGGGCATTCACTGTGAATCATTTCTGTTCTGAAGTTTCAAGTACAGATGTCACTCTCCTTTAGAGAGAAAACAAAATAAAATAAAAGTTGAAATCTTCACTGTGTTGTCAGTTAACAATCTTTCTGTTCTTTGATCTTCCTTTTTTCTCCCAACATGACTGAACATTAACAAAAGCAATCTATTTTGGGCATCCTCAGTCTTCATTATCAGTCTCAGCTTATTCTGAATTTTAACATCCCTAATAAAATGTTTCTAGGACCATACAAGACTCATATATTGATTCCTTCTTATCTGGTCTTGCTTTTCTTGTCTTTACCTTCCTTCCTTTCTTTTTTCTTTCCTGTACTTCTTTCTTTCTCTCCTCCTTCCCCTTTCTTTCTTCCTTTTCTTGTTCTTCCTTCTTTTTTCCTTCCCTTTCCTTCCTCTCTTTCTTCCTCTCTTTCTTTCTTTCTTTCTTTCTTTCTTTCTTTCTTTCTTTCTTTCTTTCTTTCTTTCTTTCTTTCTTTCTTTCTTTCTTTCTTTCTTTCTTTCTTTCTTTCTTTCTTTCTTTCTTCCTTCCTTCCTTCCTTCCTTCCTTCCTTCCTTCCTTCCTTCCTTCCTTCCTTTCTTTCTTTCTTTCTTTCTTTCTCTCTCTCTCTCTCTTTCTTTTTTCTTTCTTGTAACTTGGTTGGTGAGTTTGCCATGGATACACTTTTGTCTGTCCAGATAAAATTCATTTTTCTTCTTGTTTGGAATTTTTTCTTTCTCTCTTCAACATTTCATTGGTGAGCTTTTCTCATTCCTTTTTGGCTGACTTCCCCCTAAAGCATTTTACTCCATGGGACTATACCTCTAAACTTTTCCCCTGAACCACTTCAAATGTGTTTTCTCAAAATCTAGAGTACAGTTAGATTGTTTGTTTGTTTTTGAAGTTTGGTTTAAAAGTAAAAAATTCCATAATATACATTCTCCTCTCCTGTGCTTTGATATTAAAATATATTTGCAAAGATTAGCAGATTTTGATCAACTTAACATGAATATACATGATAATATTAAAATTATAGGTTAAGAACTTTTCCTTCATTAATACTTAAAATCAGTCTAAGGCCAATGTGAAATTTTACATTCTGCTGAAACAAAATTTTTAAATATAATTTTTTGCACCTAAATGAAAAATCACACTGCCTATATCTTTACAGTATACTGCCAAACATACCTCCAGCAATGAAACATACCTGAATTACTTTGGGAAAAGTTTATAGGGGCGAAACATGTGAATCATTCTTTTAGAGAAACAAAGGGGACAAATGATGCAGGTTTACGTAGAAGAATCACTAAATGCAGCAAAGTAATTATAGATTTTCCCTTTTTTACAGGCTAAATCTTTTAACAGATTAAAAAACACCCCACAATTTTTAGAAAAATATTTTCTCTGACCTAGGGAAACAATAAAGCAATACATGTCTATCATTTAAGAGGGAAGTAAACTCTTGCATTCTATAATTTCCAGTTGAGTGACAGTCATGCATCAGAAAAGGATGTCAGAAATCAGAAGACATTTTCAATAATTCCCCCCATCATGCTGAAAATAAAAATACAAGGTAAAATTATGAGGTTGTGACATGAAATGCATTTAACAGAATACATATTGTATATCTGACTACCTTTTAATTTTCCTGGGACTATTTTCTCCTCAAGCAATAGGTAACATATGCAATAAATCTTGCCTCTTTGATTTTCAAAATAACAATATCTGAGAAGAACAAGAAAAGATAGATACCCCCTCCCTTCTTTCTGAATTTTCCCTCTTTCCATTTTTGCAGAAGTGGCAGGGTTTTTTTGTGGAATATGACCTAGTGTTTGAGTCAATAAATGTGTTAGTTAGATTTGCTGAACTGCTTTTTCTCCCTTTTTATTCCTTGTTAGAAGGGATGATTCTTTGCATAAGAAAGGGGGAAGAACATGTATGTGGGGAGAGGCAATGTAAAAACAAACACATCAATCACATTTGAAAATACAACCTAGTATTTTGTCAGATAATAATTCACTGAGCCTATGAGAACAACTCAGTCAGAGTGGAGTCAGCAGGACTTCAGCTCACATTTGGCCTCCAACACTTACTATCTTTGTGACCCTGAAAACGTCGTTTAAACTTGTTTAAGAATCAACTTCCTCTTGTTTCCTTCATGTGAACTATGTCTCCCCATACCATCTCTCCCCTTTTCCCTCCCCCAGTTTATTCCTCCTACACCTCAACCCTATTTTAATGATGTCATCATGGGTTAGTTAGTTGGCACAGTGGACAAAGCACCAGCCCTGGACCCAGAAGTTGATTCTCTTGCTTTGGAAAATAAAATTCTATTTAAAGCAAAAGAATCAACTTCCTCACCTCTAAAATGAGGTAAAGAAGGAAATGGATAAAGACTGGAAGATCTTTGTCAAGAAAACCCCAAATGGAGTGAGGAAGAATGGAAGAAGCCTAAACAACAGGGCACCTACAATTTCCTGATTCTGTTCTCTTCTGTTTTTTGTTTTTGTGGGGTGATGAGGTTTAAGTGACTTGCCCAGGGTCACACAGCTAGTAAGTATCAAGTGTCTGAGCCGGATTTGAATTTAGGTCCTCCAGAATCCAGGGCCAGTGCTCTATCCATTGTGCAATCTAGCAGCCAGGGAGGGGCAGAGCTCCAATCCAAGGAGGGGCGGGGCTCCAAGCCGGGCAAGGCCGGGAGGGGCGGGGCAGGCCTTCAATCCAGGCTCCAGAGGGTCCAAGTTCATAGCATGCGCAGCAGTAGCAGAAGCCTCCGGACCACGAT
Source organism: Dromiciops gliroides (assembly GCF_019393635.1). Taxonomy (NCBI): domain Eukaryota; kingdom Metazoa; phylum Chordata; class Mammalia; order Microbiotheria; family Microbiotheriidae; genus Dromiciops; species Dromiciops gliroides. The sequence goes on from NC_057862.1 coordinate 663,340,907, forward strand.
TCCCAGAAGGCCATGTTCACTTGGGGAGCTTTTCCCAAAGAATATGGCTCGGCCTTTACATCACTTCCGCCTGACCTCTTTCAGCCTCTTCCAGGCTTACCTGTGTTATTTTCATCTCCACGTGGGAGCAGAGTCAACTGGATCCAACGGTGACGCCCCCGCACCTGGAGGCTGGCTGCGGTGTGCGGCAGGGTTGGAGCATCGGGGTCTCACTGGGGAGCACGGGAAGAACGGGGGAGCGTCTCACAGAGGAGGAAGTAAGGCCTTGAGGGGCCCCCCATAAGCAGAGGACGGCCATGGGGTGGGGGCGGGCCGGCAGGCTGTGGATGCAAAGCTGGATTCCTATCCAACCTGACAGCTCTGGACTCCAGAGCCCAGTCAGGCCTTAGTCCTTCTATTCCTGCTCCACGTCTGGTCCTGGGCCCCGCTTTCACTAGGGCTTCTCCTCCTCCCCGCATCCTCCTGGCTATCACCTCCTCCGGGAAGCCTCCTCTGATGCTGCTGGTGACCCGGGCTCTCCCATTCCTGAAAGTGTCACCTCTGTGTCGGTGCCCAGACTTCACTGTCGCCTTGTCCCTCCCTCGCAGCATCCTCCTCTCGCTGCAGATCGTCTCCTGGGTACCACTTCTTCCAGGAAGCCTCCTCTGCTGGCCGAGCCATCAGGGCCCTCTGTCTGTCTGTCCTCCTGGTTTCTCTCTAAGGGGATGGTCTCCCAAAGACCACGAACCTCCAGCAGAGAAAGGAGTGTTTCCTGCTGCTCTGTTCCCCCCCCCCAGTCCCGCACCAGGCCACCCCCTCCCCCCCAGTGGAGAAGCAAGAATTTCTAGCCTCTGAGTAGGGGACCCAGAGAGCTTGAGCTGGGCTTCTCATGATTCTACTTTCTTCTCCAGAACCTTGGCCTCTTGTGGCCTCTGCTCTTCTCCAATAGGTGCTTTCACTGCGCAAGGGAATGGCTCCTGTGCTCCTGACAACCAGGCCTGGAAGGGTGAGTGGGGACTGCTGCTTTCCTGAGTTATCTGTCACTTTGAAGACCATTGGATACATTTCTTTTTGGTAGACAGCCCTAGAAACTGTGGGCATCACAGAATCATCTATTTAGAGTTAAAAGATAATATAGAAGTCACCTATTTATCCTCCCTTTACAAAGAAATTACCTTACCTTTATTTTGATTTTTAAGACATTTAACAATTTGGGAGTTCCAAATTCTTTTCCTCTTTCCAGCCCCTCCACCACCCACTGAGAATGCAAGCCATAGAGTCCACATTATGCATGGGAAGTCATGCAAAACATTTCTGTATTAGCCATGCTGCAAAGTGAAAAAAAAAAAAGCTTTAATCTGCAGGAAGAGTTCCTCAGTTCTCTTCATTTTTCATCATGAATCCTTTGGAGTTTTCATGTATCTCTGTATGGATCAGAGTAGATAAGTCTTTCACAGCTGTTCCCTGTTACAGTATTGCTGTCACTGTACAGAATGTTCTCCTGATTCTGCTCAGTTTTCTTTGCCTCAATTCATACAAGTTTTTCCAGATGTTTCTGACACCCTCCTTTTAGCTAATCTGAGTATTAAATTAAAGCTATAGTCATGAAAAAAATGTTCTAAATGACTATTGATTAGAGAAATGCAAATTAAAACAATTCTGTATTACCTTTTCACACCTTTCATATTGGCTAATATGACAAAAATGGAAAATGATAAAAGTTGGAGAAGATGTGGGAAAATTGGAATATCACTACATTGTTGGTGTTGTGAACTGATTTAGCCATTCTGGAGAACAAATTGGAACTGTGCCCAAAGGGCAGTAAAACTGTACATTCCCTCTGATCCAACAGTACCACTACTAGGTCTGTATCCCAAAGGGATAATAAAAAAAGGGAAAGAATCTACATGTACAAAAATATTTATTGCTGCTCTTTTTGTGATGGCAAAGATTTGGAAAATGAGGGAATGCCATCAATTGGGGAATGGCTGAACAAGTTGTGGTATATGAATGTAATGGAATACTATTGTGCTATAAGAAATGATGAGCAAGGGGCCGCTAGGTGCTGCAGTGGATAGAACACCGGCTCTGGAGTGAGGAGTACCAGAGTTCAAATCCAGCCTCAGACATTTAACACTTACTAGCTGTGTGACCCTGGGCAAGTCACTTAACCCCAATTGCCTCACTAAAAAAAAAAAGAAAAAAAAAGAAAAAAGAAATGATGAGCAAGGTGGATCTCAGAAAAACCTGGAAAGACACATGAAGTGATGCTGAATGCTGAATGAAGTGAGCAGAACCAGGAGAACATTGTACATTGTAACACTAACATTGTGTGATGATCAACTATGATAGACTTTGTCAGGGTCACTGGCTCAATTCCCTTGACCGAAGTTGAGGGTCGGAGACAATTAATCATTGACACATCAGCACTACATTATGTGTGATAAACTAAGTGCTCTTTATTATCCAGGATAGCTCAGTATTTATAGCAGAAAGCCATAAAGAAATCAAATAGAGTCTCTGCTAGAATAATTCTAAGAGAATAGGAATAATTTTTCAACCCATCAGCCTTGACCTGGCAGAACTTGTTCCAGGCTTAGGCAAAGCAAGTTTTGTACAGCTGAGTCTTCGGACCCCTGGGAAGCCAGCCAAGCATTGTCTCAAGAATTCAGTCCTTGACCAGAAAGTTTCCTAAGAGACTTGCTGCCTCAGTGACCATGGCCCAAGCCTGGGGAGGGGGAACTCAGAGAGCTGACAGAGAGCCCTGTGGGTTCGCCACAGACTTAGCTCTTCTTAACAATACAGTGATCCAAGACAGTTCCAAAGGATTCATGATGGAAAATGATAGCTACATCCAGAGAAAGAACTGATGGAGTCTGAATGCATATTGAAGCATAGTATTTTCACTTTGTGGTTTTTCATGGGGTTTTTTTTCTTTTGTTCAGTTTCTTTCACAACATGACTAATGTGGAAATGTGTTTTAACATGTATAATCTCTTTTGGATTTCTTGCTATCTTGGTGAAGAAAGGGGAGGGAAGGAAGGAGAAACATTTGAAACCCAAAATCTCAGAAAAAATATTTGTTGAAAACTATCTTTTTATGTAATTAAGGGTGCGGCAATACTATTTATGTATATATATAAAAAAACAAAATACAACCAAACAGACCTGTTTTGGAGGCAAGCAGGTGATGAGGCAAGCAAAGAGCTTGGTGATTACTATGAATAGGGGTGAATGAGAAGGCTAAACAGCTAAAATCTTGCTTGGCTTTAGTTTTCTCAAATGAAGAATGATGATCTTTGAAGTGAGATTGAGAGCCCCAAATTTGTCAATAGCCAAGTCATTCACAATTCTTCAGCACACTATATTGCTGTTACTATGTACAGTGTTCTGGTTCTCCTCGTTTCACTTTGTATCAGGTAGTGTATGTCTTTCTGTGTTTTTCTGAAATCATCCTGCTTGTCATTGTACAATAATATTCCTTGACAATCATATGCCATAACTTGTTCAGCCATTTCCCAATTGATGTGCATCCCATTGATTTCCAATTGTTAGCTACCAGAAAAAATGCTGCTATCAATATTTTTATATGAATAGGTCATTTCTGGAAAACAGACTTAGCAGTGGTATTGTTGGAACAGAGGGTAGGAATAGTTTTATAGCCCTTTGGGCAAAGTTCCAAATTGCTCTCTAGAATGGTCAGATCATTTACAAGTCCACTAAGAATGCATTAGTGTCCCAGTTTTCCCAAATCCCCTCCAACATTTATCATTTTCCTTTTTTTTTTCATATTAGCCAATTTGATAGGTATGAGGTGGTATCTCAGATTTTTTTTTTTTTTTGGTGGAGCAATGAGGGTTAAGTGACTTGCCCAGAGTCACACAGCTAGTAAGTGTCAGATGTCTTAGGTTGGATTTTGAACTCAGGTCCTCCTAAATCCAAGGCCAGTACTCTATCCACTGTACCACCTAGCTGCCCCCTCAGATTTGTTTTAATTTGTATTTTTGTAATCTATAGTCATTTAGAGCATTTTTATGACTAGACATGACTTTGTCTGAAAATTGCCTCTTTATATCCATTGACCATTTATAAATGGGGGAATGACTTGTATTCTTAAAAATTTGTCTCAGTTCTCTATGTATTTGAGAAAGCAGACCTCTGTAAGATACCTGCTGTGAAATTTTTCCCCTAGTTTTCTGCGTTTCTTCTAATTTTTGTTGCATTGATTTTGTTTGTACAAAACCTTTTTTTTCACATTTTTAAGAATTTTTAATTCTATTTTTAAGTTATGGAATAAAGCAAACATTTTTGTACCATAGTACACCATTTGCTATTCCTTTCAAATACACAATGAAATTATCATGTAAATTTCTCTTTTTTCTTCCCTTATCCCACCACCAGAGAGGGCTACCATTTGACACAAATAGGTATATATATGTTTGTGTGTGTGTGTGTGTAAAATTATTCTATACATACTTATATTTATCGGTTCTTTCTCTGGATGCAGATATTGTTTTTCTTCATATGTCCTTTGTAATTTATTTGGAGATTTATTTTATTTATTTATTTATATTAATTTTGTACAAAAACTTTTTAATACTATGCAATCAAAATGATCTATTTTACATTTTATAATGTTCTATATCTTGTTTGGTTTTAAATTCTTTCCTTCTCCATAGATCTGATAGGTAAACTATTCTGTGATCTCCTAATTTGCTGTTGGCATCAACCTTTATGTATAAATCATGTACCCATTTTTACCTTTGGTGTATGGTTTTGAGGTGTAACTAGTTTCTTCCATGCTGTTTTCTAGTTTTCCTATCAGTTTTTGTCAAACAGAGAGTTTTTGTCCCAAAAGCTTAGATATTTCAGTTGATCAAATACAAGATTGCTGTGGTCATTTGCTATGATGTCTCATGTATCTAACCTATTCCATCAATCTAGAACTCTATTTTTAAGCCAGTACCAAATTGTTTTGATAATTGCTACTTTAACAATATAGTTTGACATCTGTTACAACTTGGCTACCTTCCTTCACTTTTTTTCATTGATTCCTGTGATATTCTTGATCTTTTGTTCTTCCAGATGAATTTTATTATCATTTTTTCTGACTCTATAGAATACTTTTTTTGTAGTTTGATTATATGGTGATGAATAAATAGATTGATTTTGGAAGAATTGTCTTTTTGTTGTTGTTGTTGGCTTGACCTACCCAAGTGAAAATATTTTTCCAGTTGTCTAGATTTGACTTTATATATATGAAGTGTGTTTTGTAATTATGTTCATATAGTTTCTGGGTTTGTCTTGGTAGGTGGACTCCCAAGTACTTTATGTTATCTTCAATTATTTTAAATTGAATTTCTCTTTCTATTTCTTTCTCCTGAATGTTGTTAATGTATAGCAGTGCTGATGATTTATGTGGATTTATTTTGTATCCTGCAGGTTTTCTAAAGTTATTCATTATTTCAGCTATTTTTTGGTTGATTCTCTAGGATTATCTAAGTATATCATCATATCATCTGCAAAGAGTGATACTATATTTTGTTAAATGTCCATTCTCCCCATCCCCTACCCCCAAAGGATGATACTCAGTTTTTCAGGGTAGGTGATTCTTGGTTGTATTCCTAACTCTTTTGCCTTCCAGAATGTCATAGTCACAGCCCTTTGGTTCTTTAATGTAGAAGCTGCTAAATCCTGTGTAGTCCTGATTGTGGCTCTATGATATTTGACTGTTTCTTTCTGGCAGCTTATATTATTTTCTTCTTGACCTGGGAGCTCTGGAATTTGGTTATGATATTTCTGGGAATTTTCCTTTGAATATTTCTTTCAGATGGTGATTGCTAGATTCTTTTAAATTCAGTTTTGTCCTCTGGTTCTGTCAGGGCAGTTTTCCTTGATAATTTCTTGAAAGAGGTTGTCCAACTTCTTTTGTTGATAGTGGCTTTCAGGTGGTCCAATAATTCTTTTTTATTTTTTTAGTCCAATAATTCTTTTTTTTTTTTTTTTAGTGAGGCAATTGGGGTTAAGTGACTTGCCCAGGGTCACACAGCTAGTAAGTGTGAAATGTCTGAGGCCGGATTTGAACTCAGGTACTCCTGAATCCAGGGCTGGTGCTCTATCCACTGTTCCACTTAGCTGCCCCAGTCCAATAATTCTTAAATTATTTCTCCTGGATCCATTTTCCAGGTCAGTTCTTTTTCCAATGAGAAGTTTCAGAGTTTCTTTTTTTTTTCTTCTTTTTGTTTTGTTGTATTTTTTCTTGAAGTCTCATAGACTCATTAGCTTGCAATTGCCAATTCTAATTTTTAAGAAATTATTTTCTTCAGTGAGTTTTTGTACCTTCTTTTCCATTTGTCCAGTTTTATTTTTCATTTAGAACTTTATTTTTCCCAAATTACATGTAAATACAAATTTTGACATCAATTAAAAAAACCTTTGTGTTCCACATTGTCTTCCTCCCTCTCTTCCCCCCTCGAAGAACTCAAGCAATGCTCTATAAGCTATACATGAGCAGTCATGCAAAACATTTCCATACATGTCAGGTTTTGAAAGAAAACAGACAAAAACAAAACTTCAGAAAAAGGAACAAACAAAAAATTATATTTCAGTCTGCATTCAGACACCATCATTTCTCTCTCTGTAGATGGACTGCATTTTTCATAAGACCTTCAGAGCTGTCTTGTTGCTTCCTTGCGTTGCTGAAAATAACCAAGTCATTCACAGCAGATCATCTTGCAGTATTGCTGTTATTTTGTATATAGTACATTTTGCATTGCATTAGCTGATGCAGGTCTTTCCAGGTTTTTCTGATAGCATCCTGCTCATCTTTTTTTTTTTTAATACTAAACTACATTTATATAGTACTTTAAAAAAGAGATTTCCTTACAACAAACCCATGAGGTTGGCTTTTGAAACAACAGTAATAGATAACATTTATAAAGTACCTTATACCTGACAAAGAATATTCTTCGCAATAGCCTAGCAAAGTAATTACCATGTGTTTCATCATCATCACCTTCACCATCATCAATCCATCCTCATTATCAATCAAACCTCATCTTCATCCAGTCAACATCAGTCCATCAGTCTTCATCATCATCACCCTCATCATCTCACATTACTCTTGCTTCTGCTTCAAAAATTTTTTCACAGTTACTATTATTACCTGTTTTCCTCCATCCTATTCCCTCCCTTATGATATTTACTCCATTTTCTATCTTCTTCCACCCTTTCCCTCCTCAAAAGTGTTTTGCTTCTGACTGCCCCCTCCCCAGTTCTATTTTTTTTTTTTTTAGTGAGGCAATGGGGGTTAAGTGACTTGCCCAGGGTCACACAGCCAGTAAGTGTCAAGTGTCTGAGGCTGGATTTGAACTCAGGTACTCCTGACTCCAGGGCCTGTGCTTTATCCACTGCGCCACCTAGCTGCCCCCAGTTCTATTTTTTAAGGGGTTATTTTCTTCTGTAAATTTTTGCTTGTCTTTTTCCATCTTTTGTGTTTCTTTTACCAACGCATTGACTCTTTTGTCATGATTCTCTTGCATCAGGCCAATTTCTTTTCCTAATTTTTCTTCTACATCTCTTACATGCTTTTTACAACTTTTTTAAAGCTCTTCCAGAAGTACTTTTTTTGCAACTTAGGCCCATTTATATTTTTCTTTGATGCTTCACATGTTGCCATTTTGACACTGTTGTCATCTTCTGAATTTGTGCCCTGATCTTCCCTGTCACCCGAATAACTCTAGAGTCAATTTTTGTTGTTGTTGTTGTTGTTATTGTTTTGTTTTTTGGTCATCTTTCCTATGTATTTTTTGACATTGTGTTTTTATGTAAGAGCTGGGCTCTGCTCCTGCACTGTTCTAAGGTTCTTGTGCTGGGACTCAGCACCTTGTGTTGCACTTAACTGGGCCTCAGACCTACAATCCCACCATAGTGAGACTGACTTTTCCTGCCTTGCTGGTAAACTGCTTCCCTGGTCTTAAATTGGTTCCTTGGCTTTTTAAAATGTTGTTTTTAGGGAAATTCAGGAGGGCTTTAAGGGAGATTCTTCTTCACTCTGCCATCTTGGCACTGAAATTCCCTTAATAGTTGTTTTTACTTGTAATTGGGAAAAAATAATTTTTTTTCAAAAGAGAGGAGGGCACCTACATCAGTGGTGAAGAGGTCATGCTGATTGGTCAGAGGATCTGAGAACGTTTAGCCTGCAAGAGAAGACTTGGGGGCACATGATAGCGATGTTTCACTGTTTCATTTCAGCAAGTAGAAAAAGATTAGGCATACTACTGCCTGAGCTCAAAGTGCAAAGGTAGGAGCCATAGGTGCAGGTTGTAAAACTGGTATCATTTGAACCACTTAAACAACAGGCATTATTTAAGCATCATGCTCTATGACAGGCATTGTGTTGAATGCTGAGGGTACAAAGGAAGGCACAGATAGCCCCTGCTCTCAAGGAGCTTACAATCTAACAGGAAAATAATTCTTAAATGCCTGCTGTTTGCACAGTACCAGGCACTATACTATGTTTCACATAAATGAATGAAATAATCCATAGAGTCAAGAACTTGACATTCAGACTTGGAACAATCAGAGCTAACCCTGGGTAACCCAAACATTTTGGTGTTTCAGGAATCAGTGACATTCCAGGATGTGGCTGTGGAATTCACGCAGGAGGAGTGGGCACATTTGAACCTGTCTCAGAAAAAGTTGTACAGGGATGTGATGATGGAGAACTATAGCAACCTGGTCTCTTTGGGTAAGAACAGCTCTCCCTTTGGAGTCTTGATGTGTATTGTGGAGACATTCAAGATTTCAGCAGTCTTTGCTTAGTATGGATGGAAACTGAGTTATTGATTTTTTGTTGTCCTAGACCCTCTCTGTTGTCCTGAAAACTGCTGAGTCCAACAAAGTAAAGAAACAATAGAGTCTCCAAGCCATAGAAAATAGATTTATTGAGAGAGGGTACCTGTCTCACAATAAAGCTGGTCTTAGTTTTGGGACCCAAAGACCCTGAGCAGGACCAGGAGATGGTAGTTATATCCTGCTATGAATACTTGAAAGCAATACACCCTACCCTTTAGGACCAACTCTTTTAGAGAATATTGCTGGTGGTACTGAAAAAGAATACATTTAACCATAAACATGAGCTTGAGGGGTGCCTCATCTTGGCTGGTGGCTTGCCAGCTCTACACAAATGGGACACAATCTAACTATGTTAAAAACATTATCTTTCTATAGTAACATTGTCATGAGTCTCAATGCTGATTGGTTTCTTCAGATTATAAAATACTATGTTTAGCTTTGTGGTTTACCACAATGGACCAAGGCATATCACAACAAAGCTGTTAAATAATCCTTATTGAACAGCTGAAATAGAATGAAAGAACATTGGTTATTGTCCATAGAAGGACAAGATTGAAATATGCACAGAGAGAAACAATGTGCATATCTAGAGAATACTTAAACATATTGAATCACCATTTATCTCATATTATACTGATTATTATCACAGTCAAATCACTTATATCTAAGGGGTGGGGAAAATCTCACTCACAGTGTTGTTTCAAATCCAAGATTTTCTGTTTAATCCCAGTGGAGGTATCATCTCATATTCAAAGTGTTCCCATTGTCTAAGCTGGGAGTGTGTGCAGTGTTCTCTTTTTCTCAAGGCCTACCCTGTAACCCATTCTCACATAATATCCTTCAGTGGTCATTTGTACCATCCTTGAAGTCTTCCAGCATGCCTACTGTTTTGTCCCCAAAAAAGATCACACATAAGCTAGCTTTGTATTCTTTTATTAAATTTCATGGGTGTTTGAGTTGACGTAGTTCTCCTTCCCCCCCCCTTCCACCTAAGAAAAGTGCTGCTGCTCTCTCCAACCTGTCTATTGGACACTCTCTGATTAAAAAAGAGAAAAAAATTTCAGACAAAATCAGCTAACATAGCCAGTGCCATATTGTGATGAATAAGATACACTCTGCATTCTCATTCCTACACCTCTCTGCTGAGGGTAGGATGTAGTTTTTAAATCATTTATTTTAAGATAGAATATTTAAGATAGAATTCACAAGTTTCCATGTTGTTCCTTTTCAATGAACAGGATTTGCAGTTTGCAAACCAGATGTGATCTCCCTAATGGAAAGAAAGGAAGCCTTCTGGATGCCAGAGACAGATATCCCAAGAAGCAGCTGCCCAGGTGACTACATCAAAACTAAGCAGATGAGTCCTAAACTAGAGCTCTGTTGGTCATTTTCGGTCAAAGTTCTTACAAAATGGTTATCAATGAGATATTTAACATTTTCTTCTAGTTTCTTATTCTTTTGGTTTTGTTTCATTGCTTCTTGATGTCTTATAAAGGTATTAGCTTCCACTTGCCCAGTTCTAATTTCTAAGGAGTTATTTTCTTCATTGTACTTTTGTACCTTTTTCCATTGGGTCATTTCTACTTTTTAAAGAGTTCTTTTCTTTCAGGAATATTTGTGCCTCTTTTTCCATTTGACCAATTTTACTTTTCAAGACATTCTTCTCATTGGTTTATTGTGCCTCTATTGCTATTTGGCTTATTTTGTTTTTTAAAGTGTTATTTTCTTCAGTGTTTTTTGTGCCTCCTTTACCAAGCTGTTGACTTTTTTTCATGGTTTTCTTGCATCACTTCCCTTTCACTTCCAATTTTTGTTCTTCTCTTGATTTTATTTGGGGCAGTAGTGCAATGAGGTTTTCAGATGTTTTTTTCTGTATTTCCTGTCTGTTTCTTGACTTGTAACTCAGCCAAATTGGGGTTCTGCTTCCAGAGGAGAAGGGGTACTTTCCCATACTTTAGATTTTTTATGCAGCTATTTCCAAAGGTAATTCTGGGGACCTGTAAGGTTTTTATTCTTCTAAGGTGGTATTTTCTGGGGAGAGGTGTTTACTACTCTCCTATCCTGTGCAGTGAGTGGTCTGTGAGCAACCACAAGTACTCTCTTATGCCCTGGAACTGTAACCAGGTTCCCTGTGGCTAAAAGCTCTAGTGTGTTAGTGCTCCTCGGGACTGCCATGCACTGGTCCAAACATGTGCAATGCAACAGAGTCCTGCCCCCACTGCCAGAAAAGAGACCTTTGTAGTTTTCTGACCAGTTTTCTGACCCCCTTCTCACCTGTCTGCCGAGAGTTCCAACAGCAGTGGCTACTGCTACTAAATCATTTTCTCCCAAGGCCTACTGCTGGTTTGCACTGATGCAGTTTACACTAGACTGTGCTGCTTTCTCACCATCATGCAACAGACCTTTCCTACTAACCTTGTAAGTTGTCTTGGGATGGAATATTGTTTCACTTCGTCCTTTTATGGGTTCTACTGCTCCAGAATTTGTTTTGAGACATTATTTAAAGTTGTTCAGAGGGGTTTAGAGGAGAGCTGAGGGAAGTCCCTGCTTTTTTTCTCCAGCATCTTGGCTCTGCTTCTGTAGGTTCTTACAAAATGTTGAACAAGGTCATGTTGAAAAGAGCTAAGATTTTTTTAAAAAGGAATTACTTTTTCATACATCTCTTTCCTCACATTTACTTCCACTCTGAAAGAAACTTTTTTCCGCAACATAAGGTAGGTTTTCTCTTCTGTTCTTTGAAGATCATCTTATCTTATGCAGGCATTCTTTAGCTTCAATTCCCTTTTAACATAAATATATTACTTAAAATATTAACGATATGGCCTTTTTTCTTCTGAGTCTCCTGATATTTTCTTTTGCATGGCTTTTATGATTATGTTGCTTTGCTGTTATTACTTTTTAAAGCCTTTCACCATAACATAATTAGCATTTCTTCATTTGTCATGTTATATATTGTCCTCTTTTTCTTTATGCTTTGAAATTATATTTTTAAAGGCACAATGATGTTTTCATATGACAGGATTTGTTTAGCCATAGGCCTATGATGGAACCTATATGTGTTTAGTATTGTGCTGTTCCACACATAATTGCTATAAACCTTTTTGAGAGAGATCTTTGTTTAGTTTAGGTAAATTTTTAATGATATGAACCTAGTAGTGGGATCATTGGGTCACTGGATATGAATAGTTCATAGCCCTAGCTTAAAGTCGTGTTACTTTTCAGAGAAAATACCTATTTCAGCATAACTGCTAAATTTGTTTTCATTTTAAAGTATCTTTGCTAATCAGATGAGTATTTGTTGATATATCCAAATAGTTTTATTTTGACTCCTTTGATCACTTGAGTTTGTGTAATGTTTCAGGTAGTACCTATTAATAATTTCTCGAATGAAAAATACTTGTATGTCTTGATACTTTTTGAAATTGGGTTTCGCCCTTACAAATTGGAATCAGTTCTTTACACAGCAGATACGCTGGATTTTTAGTAGAAATCTATGACAACAGTTTTTTCATATGACTCCCCTTTTCTTTATAGTTCTTCTTTATTCTCCTTACTTGATGACTCTTCTATTTCTCCTCACTCTATAAATTCATTGACTCTTCTTGTTCTTTCTGTTCTGTTTCTTTCCCATTTTCATCTCACAAGGTAAGGATGTATTTGCAAACTCTTAAAGGTATATACCTTTTTTATGGATTGTCTTTCATTTCCTTATTCCATTCAAATGTCATTGATTTACAGTAGAATAAGGGCTTATTCATACCTCTAGGAAATTTCATCTTAATTCAGTACCTTTAAATAAGTTAGCTATGATAACTATGAGTCATAATGTTTTCACATAAGAAAAACTATAATCCATATTAAAAGACTACTGAGACTAGCCCTCAGGTGGGAAGGCTAGAGAATAGTTCTAAAACCTTTTATCAACTAGAAACTTTGGGAAAAGGCAAAAAGACAGGGTTAACCAGCCCTTTATTCTTCCTTTCAGAGAGCAAAGAATTCAGTGGAAAAAAACCTTACAAATATAACGAATGTGGGAAGGCTTTCAGATTGGGCACACAGCTTGCGCGGCATCAAAGAATTTATACTGCACAGATTGCTTATACATGTAAGGAATGTGGGAAGGGCTTTCGCTACATGTCACAGTTTATTGAACATCAAAGAATTCATACTGGAGAAAAACCTTATGAATGTAGTGAATGTAGAAAGGCCTTCAGACAGAGGATACAACTTACTCAGCATCAGAGAATTCATACTGGAGAGAAGCCTTATAAATGTAATGACTGTGGAAAAGCCTTCCGCCTTACCATGCAACTTACTCAACATAAAAGAATTCATACTGGAGAGAAACCTTATGAATGTAGTGAATGTAGAAAAGCCTACAGACAGAGGATACAACTTACTCTTCATCAGAGAATTCATACTGGAGAGAAGCCTTATAAATGTGATGTATGTGGAAAGGCCTTCAGAGTGAAGAAACGCTTTATTGAGCATCAGGGAATACATACTGGAGAGAAGCCTTATAAATGTAATCATTGCGGTGAGGCCTTCAGATTGGGGGAACTGCTTACACAGCATCACAAAAGTCATTATGGAGAAAAACCATTTGTATGTAATGAGTGTGGGAAAGGCTTCTTTTGGAATTCAGGTTTTATGGAACATCAGAGGATCCATACTGGAGAGAAACCTTATGAATGTAACAAATGTGGCAAGGCCTTTAGACTGAAGGCACAACTTACTCAGCATCAGAGAATTCATACTGGAGAGAAACCTCATAAATGTAATGAATGTGGAAAGGCCTTCCGCCTTACCGTACAACTTATTCAACATAAAAGAATTCATACTGGAGAGAAACCTTATGAATGTAATGAATGTGGGAAGGCCTTTAGACGGAAAACACAACTTACCATGCATCAGAAAATTCATACTGGAGAGAAGCCTTATGAATGTAATGAATGTGGGATGGCCTTCAGATTGCGGAGACAATTTATTCAACACCAAGCAGTACATACTAGAGAGAAGCCTTATGAATCTAGTCATTGTGGGGAGGCATTCAGACCAAGTGAACAGCTTACTCAGCATCAGAAAATTCATCATGGAGAAAAATCATTTGTATGTAATGAATGTGGGAAGGCCTTTAGTGTGGAGAAACAGTTTATGCGACATCAGGGAATACATACTGGGGAGAAACCTTATGAATGTAAGCATTGTGGGAAAGCTTTCAGACTGAGGCATCAGCTTACTTACCATCAGAGAATTCATACTGGAGAAAAACCATTTGTTTGTAAGGAATGTGAGAAATGCTTCTTTTGGAATTCAGATTTCATGCGACATCAGAGGATTCATACTGGAGAGAAACCTTATAAATGTAATGAATGTGGAAAAGCCTTCCGCCTTACCATACAACTTATTCAACATAAAAGAATTCATACTGGAGAGAAACCTTATGAATGTAATGAATGTGGGAAGGCCTTTAGACGGAGGACCAAACTTACTGTGCATCAGAAAATTCATACTGGAGAGAAGCCGTATGAATCTAATCATTGTGGGGAGGCATTCAGACCAAGTGAACAGCTTACTCAGCGTCAGAAAATTCATCATGGTGAAAAACCATTTGTATGTAATGAATGTGGGAAAGCCTTTAGTCTGAAGAAACAATATATGCGACATCAGGGAATACATACTGGGGAGAAGCCTTATGAATGTAATCATTGTGGCAAAGCTTTCAGACTGAGGCATCAGCTTACTCAACATCAGAGAATTCATACTGGAGAAAAAACATTTGTTTGTAAGGAATGTGGGAAAGGCTTCTTTCGGAATTCAGATTTGATGAGACATCAGAGAATCCATACTGGAGAGAAACCTTATAAATGTAATGAATGTGGAAAGGCCTTCAACCGGGAGGCAGAGATTCCTCACCATCAGAGTTTTCATACTGGAGAGAAACCTTATGAATGTAACAAATGTGGCAAGGCCTTTAGAGTGAAGATACAACTTATTCAGCATCAGAGAATTCATACTGGAGAGAAGCCTTATAAATGTGATGAATGTGGGAAAGCCTTCAGAGTAGGGACACAGTTTATTCAGCATCAGTGAGTACATATTTGAGAGAAGCCTTATGAATGTAATGAATGTGAAAATGCTTTCAGACTGAGGGAACAACTAATTCTACATAAGAAAAGTCATCCTGGAGAAAAACCATTTGTATGTAATGAATGTGAGATGGGCTTCTTTTGGAATTCAGATTTCATGTGACATCAGAGTATTAATACTGGAGAGAAACCATATGAATAATGAATGTGGCAAGGCCTTTAGACTGAAGATACAAGTTACATGAACTGATGCAAAGTGAAATGAACAGAAGTAGATGCATTGACAAAAACCAAAGGGTTCAGTCCCCTTTAGGAGGTAGATATTACAAGGGTTAGGAGGTGGATATTACAAATAGTGTATGCAATGGGAAAAAGAAAACAGGAAAATGTCCATTTAAGTCTTTGAAAGTCTTATCTTAGATGGTTCTTGGGATGTTATCTGTGTATAACTCTGGATTCTGGCTCTGGGTATGGTCTCAGGTGTGGTTTTAAAATCTCTCAGGTGTGGATGGAATTTGGAATCAGGTATTTGCAGAACACTGGTAATTGCCTGGTTCTTCATGCTGCTGGAAGATTTCCTACAAAGTCAATCTTAATATAACTTTAAATAGCTTTGCCAATAACCAAATCAAACCACAAGAGTTCTCAAAAACATATGTCTAAAGAAATTCAGAATCTTTTATATATTGTCCAGTTGTTACATATGAAACAGATATAATCAAAACAAAAATTGAAACATTTTCTAAAACTTAATATTACATACCCCCCTCTGGAGAATAAATTGAGAAGGTGTAATATAAAAGTTGTCAGATTAATTTCACTTAACAAAAGTGATGTCTCCTTAAGTTACTTGCAAAAGACTGCATCAGTTATACTAGTATACCCTTCTTTAATATATGACTAAGACAATTGTGATATTCATTAAGAAAAGGATTTATATCTTAATTTAATCACTTTTTTGCCATCATGTGTCTAATTAACCTCATGCTATTATGAGGAAGTAAAGAATCTAATATAACTAGTAATAGATGCCAAGGCCAAATTCAATATCTTATTTATCATGACACCTGAGATAATTATGGAGTTACTATAAAAGAACAGAGAAGAGAAATGAGTGTTGCCAAACTTTGTGGTTCTGCAGACAACCAATGCAGTATGTGGAGGGGAAAGTGAGTCAGGCTTAATGAGATGCATGGGATTGAGATGTCCATGGTATCAGGCATATAGGAGGGGGAATCAAAATCAAGCATAGAATGAGATGGCATAGCCTGGCCATCTGGTGCTGTGGGGGAAGAGGGGGAATTAAACCAAGAGAATCCAACCTCAGCTCTTGCCAGTGGCCATTCTCTTGGCCTCATAATTTCTTCTGGTTCCCTGCTGGGGTGGGATAGCTGAAATCCTCCTTAGGTCCTGCAGACACCCCTGTATTTTCCACCCATCCCCGCCAGCCATTCAGCCCTCTTACCCGACCATAAGTTTAGTTCCAGAAGATGCTCGTGCTGCAGCTGATTTGGAGACTCAGGGATATGTTTCTCTGGCTCAGCCTTCCTTGGAACTGTGTTTCCACAATCGTGGCATTGGACTCTTCTTTCAGCCCAGCATGGCCCCATCTAAAATGTCTTGGGCTGGAAAATAATCTCATCCTGTCTTTTTGTAGGTTTTGCTGCTCCATGGGTTGTTTTATTGCTGTTTTGGGGGTAATTGTGTCAGGAGCTCTGTGCATTTAATGTCTTTCTTCTGCCATCTTGGCTCTGTCCCCAAGTCTCCATTTCTGATCACCTTGTGAGAAGAATGGAGTAGGCCTTCTATTAGCCATTATATTTCATCCTGGAGTCCTGTTGAGCTGGAAGAGCTCTGGACACAGGAAATCTTTAAAAGAGTATAGTCTAGAGCATGATACTGGTCATCTACACCTAAGCCTTAGCAACCAGTGTCTCTATTCTCTCCACAAGAATTAGAATGTCTTTTCCCTTAAGCTTGAGATAAAAGCCAAAGAAAGTATTAGGTGTGAGGCATAAAGGTTATAAAAATCTGTGAATAAAAGATAGATTTACTTGTAAAGGTGGTTAGATAGGAGACTTGATTCTAGAGTACCACTTGGTGAATCACCAGCTCCAAGTGGCTACTGTAGACTTATTCCTTAGTGTCTGGTGAAAAACACCCCTTTCCAGTGGTTATGGGAAAAATCTCATAAGCTATTTCTGGAGGTTCATTTTGGAAGGCATTTCCCAACACCCCTTGCCTTTTTCTTTCCTTTAAAGGAATGCAGGGGCAGCTAGGTGGCGCAGTGGATAAAAAAACCTTCCCTTGATTCAGGAGGACCTGAGTTCAAATCTGACCTCAGACACTTGACACTCACTGGCTGTGTGACCCTGGGCAAGTCAGTTAACCCTAGTTGCCCTGCCCCCCACGCCCCCAAAAAAAGGAATACAAATTGCTCATTTCAGATCTAATTCATTCTGGTAAATCTAGGTGTGTAGAGATAATTCTTAAATCTTGGTCTTCAGCCCTTCTCTTTCCCAAGTACTGTAACTGCATTTCCAACCAATTCTTGGGTGCTTGCCCTTGTTTTTCCTTCTTACAAATTTGACTCAGTTCTCTATATATTTGAAAAATTAGGACTTCATCAGAGATACTTGCTGTAAATGTTTCCCCGCTTTTTGCTTTCCTCATTTTCATTGTGTTGGTTTTATTTGTGCACAAACTTTTAAAATATAATGTGAAATTTGGAATTGCACAGCCTGCTGTGAGGGACATTGTGAGCTCTGGCCTGAAAAGAAACCATGTGACTTAGCATCCAGAAGTGTCCTTTCTGAGTTTTTGAAGGTCATATTGGAGTCAGGAAGTGATGTCAATCAAAGCTACCAGCCAATTGGCTTGGAGCTGTGTGTGTGGACAGCCCTGTTTCCTGTTTCATAGGGGGCTTCTGGGAGAAGCAGAAGGTATCTCCATCCTTTTGTTTCCAGACCTCAGCTTGACAGGAGGACAGAAGCTGGTTCTCTTAGGTGAAGGGGGCTTGGCCTCTTTCTCTCTTCACTAACTTCTAATATACTTTAACAAAATACTTAAAAGCCTAAACTCTTGCTAAAGCTTCTAATTTAAGGCAACCACTCATTAGATTTTTGACATCACAGCTAGAGATTTTAGTCCTCACAATAATCAAAATTATCTATTTCACGTTTCGTAATGCTCTCTATTTCTTGTTTGGTCATATAAATTCTTCCCTTTTCCATAGATCTGACAAGTAGACTATTTCTTGCTCTTCTAATTTGCTTATGGCATCACTCTTTTACCTAAATCATTTACTCATTTTGACCTTATCTTGGTATATGGTGTAAGATGTTGATCCATACCTAGTTTCTGCCATATTATTTTTCAGTTTTTCCTAGCAGTTTTTGTGACTTCTTATGCCAGAGTCTGGGGTCATTGGGTTTATCCAATACTAGGTTACTCTGGTCATTTACTACTGTGTCTTATAAACTTTAATCTATTCCCCTGATCCACCACTCTTTCTTAGCTGGTACCAGATAGTTTTGATGATTACTGCTTTATAATATAGTTTGAGATCTGGTATTGTAGGACACCTTCCTTTGTATTTTTTCTTTTGTTAGTTCCCTTGATGTTCTTCCAGATGAATTTTGACATTTTTTTTAAGTATTAGGAAATAGTTTTATGGAGATTTGGCATAGAACTGAATAAGTAAATTTGTTTAGGTAGAATTGTCATTTTTATTATATTGTGTTGGCCCAACCATGGGCAATTGATATTTTTTCAGTTGTTTAGATCTGACTTTATTTGTGTGAAAAGTGTTTTGTAATTGTGTTCATATAGTTCCTGGGTTTTTCTTGACAGGTAAACTCCCTGACTATTTTGTATTATTTACAGTTATTTGAAATGGAATTTCTCTTTCTATCTCTTGCTGCTGGGCTTTGTTGGTCATATATAGAAATGCTGAAGATTTATGTGGGTTTATTTTATATCTTGCAATTTTGCTAAAGTTATTAATGATTTCAAGTAGTTTTTTTAGTTGATTGTCTAGAATTCTCTACATATACCATCATAACATCTTCAAAGAGTGATACTTTTGTTTCCTCCTTGCCTATTCTTATTCTTTCCATTTCTTTTTCTTCTCTTATTGTTATAACTATCATTTGGAGTACAATATTGAATAATAGTGGTGATAATGGGCATCCTGATCTTATTGGGGAGGTTTCTAGCTTATCCCCATTACAGATATGCTTGCTGATGATTTTAGATAGATACTGCTTGTCATTTTAAGGAACTCTCCATTTATTTCCAGTCCTCTCTAGTGTTTTTTTTTGTTTGTTTGTTTTGCAGGGCCATGAGGGTTAAGTGACTTGCCCAGGGTCACACAGCTAGTAAGTGTCAAGTGTCTGAGGCCAGATTTGAACTCAGGTCTTCCTGAATCCAGGGCCGGTGCTTTATCCAATGTGCCACCTAGCTGCCCCCTCTCTAGTGTTTTTAATAGGAATGGGTGCTGTATTTTGTCAAAAGCTTTTTCAGCATCTTTTGAGATAATCCTATGATTTTTGTTGGTTTTGTTATTGATATGGTCAGTTATGCTGATAATTTTCCTGATATTGAACCAACCTTGCATTCCTGGTGCAAATTCCATCTGGTCATAGTATATGATCTTGGTGACTTATTGCTGCAGTCTCTTTGCTAGTATTTAATTTAATTTTTTTTGTATTGATATTGATTGGGGCAATTGGCCTGTAGTTTTCTCTCTCTGTTTGTGCTCATCCTGGTTCAGGTATCAGCACCATATTTATGCCATCAAAGGAATTTGGTAGGAATTCTTCTTCACCTGTTTTTCCAAATACTTTATATAGGATTGGAATTAATTGTTCTTTAAATGTTTGATAGAATTTACTTGTGAACCCATCTGGTCCTGGAGATTTTTTCTCAGGGAGTTCATCGATGGCTTCTTCAATTTCTTTTTCTAAGATGGAATTATTTAGATACTCTATTTTTTCATCTGTTAATCTGGATAATTCATATTTTCATAAACATTTTCATAAATATTCATTTATTTCACTCAGATTGTATGATTTATTGGCATATAATTGGGCAAAATATTTTCTAATGATTGCTTTACTTTCATCTTCATTGGTGCCAAGTTCAACTGAATAACCCTGACCTCAATGAGCTCGCAATCTAATAGAGGAAGACAAAACAGAAAAAGAAGCTGAAAACTATGAGTTTGTGGGGAAGGTATCTGGTGAAGAACGCAGTCAGGGAATTCCCAAAGTTGTGTGGTCAGTTGAGAAATGAAGCAGTATTTGAGCCAGCCCCTTTCCTGAAATGGAGAATTGGAGTTCAGGACCCACCCTCCAATCAGAGAGGCCAGGGTCCTTATTCAGTGCAGTGCCAAAAGTGATGTTTCTGGGGCCAATGAGAAGGTCAGTTCCTCTCCACATGTCCCAGTTAGAACAGGAACACATTCAGTTTCAAAACTATTTGTCTTCCCTGATAATCAAGGGAACATAATTGCTTCATTTTCTGTTCAGGTTCAGAAGATGATACTTTTAAGTGCTATGGAAAAGGGGAGAAAATATTCCTTGGGTCTTTTCATCATCTCTTTCCTGACCTGCCTGGCCTCTCCTCCTGCCAAACTGGTATATTCATTGTGTCCTAAACATGACTCAAGTATTCCTACTTCCCCACTTTTAGTCACCTCCACAGATTAGTCTCAGGTTTTCATAGAAATACTTGTCGTAAAGTCATGCACAATTTAAACAATGTCCCTATAAGGTCGATACTTTAGAAAAACATTACAAAGTAAACCAAATACCTAAAAAGTTCTTTCCCTCTTTAGACCCTGTGCTCAGCTATAAGAGGGCTATTTCCTTTAAGCTATCAGAGGGATATAAGAGAACCTACTTTGGTATCCACTCCAACTATCCAACTACCCTGTCCACTTCCATCCAAGATGCACTTGATGGGTGTGGACACTTTCCACTCATGGTCACTGGAATGGAGGGGTAACTGCTTTCCAGGAAAACTGCCTGTGAGCATGACAAGGGCCTCCCTTTGCTCCACAATGGAGTCTCTCTTGCTAGATATTTGAACAGGGATTCCAGGTGAGTCAAGGGAGTAGGACTTGGGTTTTGCTATCTAAGCATCTCTCTCCCACTACCCAAGACTGACTTGGCTTTGGATGGTTATCAGCAGTCAGGCAGCCTGAAGAGGGGTGGCAAGCTGCCCTCTGCTTTTCTGTTCTGAGATAAGAAATAAGGAAAAAGCAAAATCATCCTTTTTTAAAGAAACAGTTCAAACCATTCAAAATAACAGTTTGATATAAGGAAGGCAAGAGCTGGAAGGGACCTCAGAACTTCTAGTCTTACACTTTTATTTTCTGAAAAGCAAACTGAGGCTCAGAGAGCTTAACTGGCTCCACTGTGGTCACATACATTTCATGGAACAGCTGAGACAAGAAACTCAATTCTAAAAATACTAAACAATATGTTTAAACAAATAGTAGGATTATAGATAAGGTTGTAAATCCATTCTATGCAGCTTGCTTTTCTTTTTAAAGATAGATAAATTAACGAATAAATAGGTAGATGATTGATGGATGAATGAATAGACAGAGAGAAAGACAGAGATAAGTTCAAAATGTAGCTTTCAAAGCTGTCCAGCTTATCTATGAATGCTTCTGGCCTTCTCTTCTGTGCATTCATTCAAATGTTTCAAGGACACATTTTGTTTTTGTTTCTTTCCTCTTTTTAAATTTTTCCTCCCCCCCCCCCCCGCCATACCCTATCTCAATTTATCCCCTCTCCCAATTCTAGCTCCATTCAAAATTCCCACAAATGACCATCTCTAAATATGTAAGTTTTAGTTTGCTTCCTGAGTCTATCACCACTCTGTCAGAAGATGGGGAGCATGCTGCATCAGTAGACCTTTAGAATCATCATTTCTCATTGAAGGAAGCAGCATTGTCAAGTTTTTAAATGTTTTTGTTTTTGCAGCATTGTTATTTAATAAATGTCTCCTTGTTCTGCTTGCTTCACTACATATCAGTTCATGTGGGTCTCTCCAGGTTTCTCTAAAACCACATATATAATGATTTGTTTAGGCATTCTCAATCAATAGTTATTGATTTCCAGTCCTTGGCTTCTACAGAAAAAGCTACTGCACATGTTTTTGTGCATAAGATCCCTTCTCTCTCTTTTTTTTTTAAAGTGAGTCAATTGGGGTTAAGTGACTTGTCCAGGGTCACACAGCTAGTAACTGTTAAGTGTCGGAGGCCGGATTTGAACTCAGGTCCTCTTGACTTCAGGGCTGGTGCTCTATCCACTGTGCCACCTAGCTGCCCCCATTCTCTTCTTTAATAGAAAAAAATTACATTTCAGTATAGTCCTACCAATCACTAGGTCAAAGGAGTTATGTACAATTTAGTGGCTTTGGGGAAGTAGTTCCAAATAACTTTTTGTTGTTGTTTTTTTTTTTTTTTGTTGTTGTTGTTGTTTCAGGACAATGAGGGTTAAGTGACTTGCCCAGGGTCACACAGCTATTAAGTGTCAAGTGTCTGAGGCCGGATTTGAACTCAGGTCCTCCTGAATCCAAGGCAGGTGCTCTATCCACTGTGCCACCTAGCTGTCCCTTGTAGTTCCAAATTGCTTCCTAAAATGTTTAGTCCAATTCACATTTCCACTAAGGTGTTCTTTTACCTCTTTTCCCGTAGACCCTTCAAAATTCTCATTTTCCTTTTTTGTCATCTTTGTCAATCTAACTTCAAAAATGTTTTCATTTGCAAAATGTGCATAATAATAGCACCTACCTCCCAGAGTTGTGAGGTTCAAATGAAACAATAATTGTAAAGTGCTTAACACAGGGCTTGGCATAAGGTAAGCACTAAACAAAGGTAGCTATTATTACTGTTGATATGGTTAATGGTATCTTGGATCTCTTCTTTTGAAAACAACCTGTTCTTATCTTTTGACCATTTATCTACTGGGGAACAGCTCTTGCTGGGGCAGTGAATTGAGTGTTGGACTTGGAGTCAGGAAGCCCTGAGTTTTTTTATCCAGCCTCAGATACTTCCTAGCTGTGTGACCCCAAACAAATGACTTAAGCCCTCTCAGCTTTCATTTTTGCCATGTGTAAAATAGGCTAAATAATAGTCCACATCTCAAAGGATTCTCAGATGAGATTTCAGATGTAAGACACGGGTTGTGTTGTTTTTTGAAAGTAACAATCTTTTTTTTTCTTAGCCTGTCTTCCCACTACACCTCCCCACCCCTCCGACAGCAAATTAAATGTTTCCTTGACTTACCTCAAGTTTCAGCTAAAGTCCCAAGAAGACTTTCTTAGTTCCCCTTCATCTTAGTTCCTTCGCCTTGAGATTACTCCCAGTTTATCTTGTATATATCCTGTTTATACACAATTGTTTGCATGTGACACCCTTCCCCTGCCACCATTTAACTGTGAAGTCTTTAAGAACAAGGACTCCTTTTTGCTTTTCTTTGTGTCCCCAGTGCTTAACACAGAGCCAGGCACATAGTAGGCACTTGATAAATGTTTACTGAATGAATGAATGCTGGAGCACTGTGGAAGATTTGATGCAGTCCTGTGGACATGAGTAATGTACAACATCATCATTCTCTGCATTGTTACTGGGGGAGTGAAGTTGGTCTTGGGACCAAATCCACTGACTGATGCAGGTAGGGAACTCAGAATCAGCAGTCATTCAGGAAGTTCCTTAGACATTGGGAAGGCAGATAGTGGGGGTAACTGAGAAGTAAGGTTTGATGAGGCATCACTTGCATCAGGACAAAGGGCAAGGAATTCCAGGTGATAGGACAGTATAGAGATGAAGTAGTTACCTATGGGGTTAGACTAAAAGGGGAGAAAAGTGAACCCACAATCAGGGTGATGAACTGGGCAAACAAGGAGGGATTGAAGAAGGTGAGTTCATAATAAGAAATGAGAGTAGATATGGACCTGTGAGGCTGAAGGAGAGATAGAAGAGTATTCTATCTGTTAAGAGTCCCATTTCATCAGGTCTTAGTCATACCTATAAGGTTGAATTTGCCTGCTTGTCTTAAGACCTCTAGTTTCCCTTGCTTGTCAGATGTGCTTTGTACACTTATCTAGACACACTTCAGGCTGTGGGTTTCATTGCTGGATCCATTCCTGGATTTGGTCTCCTGGGATGTATGAGTTACTCAGCAATGTTTCTATTATTCTTCTTTCCTTCAAGTTACACTTGATGAAATTTACCTGGGTGGACTGTGAAAAGTTTGTTTTCACTGCCATCCTTTTGAAGTTTGTGGCATATTAGACATTTCTTTTTCTACCAACTCATATTGTGAATTCCACACCCCATTCTGAGATACCACTTTCTTAACCATCTGTTTACCCTGCCCCCATACCAATATCCTTGTCTGACTTTTTTAGCCTTGCCTTCTAGAAGTAGCACTTGATGGACACATACCCATCAGATGAATAAAGTTGATCAGAAACAAAAAACAAAAATGACAAAATATAGAGCAGCTATGGGAAAATGAATATTAATGCATTGTTGGTGAAACTGAACTGGTTCAGCTATGCTTGAAAGCAATTTGGAACTTTTCCCAGAAAGCTATTCAACTGTGCATATGCTTTGATCCAGCAATACCACTACTAGGTCTCTATCCCAGAGTGACCAAAGAAAAAAGAAAAGGAATAATATGTCCAAAAAATTGATAGCTTCTTTTGAGGTAGTAAATATTTGGAATCTGGGAAAGTATCTGCTGTGAAAGTAGTAGAAGGGCATAAGAGACAGAAGCTCAGACCAGATATTCTTCCCTCCCCAGAGGTGAGTAGAGCCCAACATTAACATAAAGTTCAAAGACAAGTGGTAGGCTAGAAAAATGAGCAAACAATATAAAAAAGAACCTGAACACAAAAAGTTGCCATGGGAACAGGGAAGCTCAAGACAACTGCAGAAGATACCAATGATATGAACACAAGTATAAGCAAAGCCTCAAAGGAAGAATGCAGATTGGACATGTGCCCAACCAGAATTCCACACAAAGCTAAAGGAAAGTTTTTGAGTTTTTTTAAAGAGTAAAAAAATGATTTAAAAAGTAACAGTTCCTTATTGATAGCCCCAATTTCTGCATAGACTCTAATTGCTGACCCAAATTCATTTGTCTAATTTCTTTTGTTTGAATTTTATTTCTCTTTTGACCCTGGATTTTCTTGGTGGTGCTCCATCATCTCTAGGGAGTCTCTACTATCTTTCATTTGACACTATTAATTCTTTTCCCCTCAATTGCTTAGCCATGTTGTTTTACTTTGGGGTTTTATTCATTCTTCCTTCTCTTTTTAGGATCTCCTTGTGTAGTTTATCTGCATGAGGACTGCTCTTCTGTTGACTCTTTTTCTCATAGCTTTTGGTGTTCATGCTCTCCCCCTACACACACACACACACACATTGTCTCATCACTTACTCTTTACTTAGTGGGAGTAGTCTCTCCTCTCACTAGTGCACAGACTCCTGAGGCTTGTCTACAATATTGCTTCAGGCTCCTTGTGTTAGGGGATATGGAGATGATGGACCCCTTTCCCTACCCTAGGTAACCTTTTCAATTACTGAATTGATTCCAGCTACTTTCTCATTCTCCTATATGGCAAGCCCAGTGAGCTACATTCAGCATTTGGCACAGTGCCTGGCACATAATAGGGGATAAATAAGTTCTAAATGATTGACTCTGGAGTGTGCCCCTGAGTTGCCCTCAGGCACAAAGTTGAGATTTCCTTTGTGCTCTCTATGGCTGGCATGTGCAGTATGTTCATTGAAACCGCCAAGTATTAATGTTCTCTGGCATTAATTCATAGGATGTACCTCCCCTAACAGTTCTGTCTATTTAGATTTTGTGATCATCTATAATTTCCCTGTCATTAGCACAAAGTACTTTGTTTTCCAGTCTTGGGATTGAGGACACTTGCCAAAAGTGACTATTTTATCATCTTTTGGATCATACAAAATTAGCCTGTGGCTGTTACTGTGATGCCGTGTGGACCCTTGCTTGTCTCAGACACCATCTTTGGTTCAGCCTTTGTCATTCTTGGGAAAACCAACTAATGCTCACCTCCTCCAATGTTAATATGGACATGCAGATTAGCGTAGTTCAAGGAAATTCTCAATATTTGCAAATCCCAAATTTCCCTGAATTCCCCACATTACAATTTTACTTCTCTGCACTACCTTAGTTGTAGAATGTGAAGTATGAATTCCAAGGGAGGATGGACTCTAATAGGATGGTGGACACTGAAATCAATTAAAAATATGAAAAAGAAGACAGTCCCTGACCTCAAAGAGTTTGCAGTCTAATATTGTTGTTTAGTCATTTGTCATTTTTTAGTTGTGTCTGGGTCTTTCTGACCCCTTTGGGTTCTTTTTTTTTTCTTTTTCTTTTTGGCAGAGATACTGGGGTAGTTTTCCACTTCCTTCTCCAGCTCATTTCACAAATGAGGAAACTCAAGTAAACAAAGTTAAGTGATTTGCCCAGGGTCCCACAGTGAAAGTCTGAGGCTGGATTTGAACTCAGGTCTTCCTGGCTCTAAGGCAGTGCTCTATCCACTGTACCACCTCGCTGCTCTCCAATCTAATAGAAGACAAAACAAAAAGAAGCTAAAAAGCTGGAGTCCATGGGGAAGGCTACCTATTCAGGGACATAGTGGAGAACTCAAGTCAGGGAATTCCCAAAGTAGTACATGGTAAAATTATGAGGTTGTGACATGAAACACATTTAGCATAATACATATTGTATATCTGACTACCTTTTAATTTTCCTGGGACTATTTTCTCCTCAAGCAATAGGTATCATATGCAATAAATCTTGCCTCTTTGATTTTCAAAGTAACAATATCTGAGAAGAACAAGAAATAGATAACTTCTCCCTTCTTTCTGAATTTTCCCTCTTTCCATTTTTGCAGAAGTGGTAGGGTTTTTTTGTGGAATATGACCTAGTGTTTGAGTCAATAAATGTGTTAGTTAGATTTGCTGAACTGCTTTTTCTCCCTTTTTATTCCTTGTTAGAAGGGATGATTCTTTGCATAAGAAAGGGGGAAGAACATGTATGTGGGGAGAAGCAATGTAAAAACAAACCTATCAATAACATTTGAAAACACAACCTAGTATTTTGTCAGATAATAATTCACTGAGCCTCTGAGAACAACTCAGTCAGAGTGGAGTCAGCAAGATTTCAGCTCAAATTTGGCCTCCAACACTTACTATCTTTGTGACCCTGAAAACGTCATTTAAACTTGTTTAAGGATCAACTTCCTCACCTCTAAAATGAGCTAAAGAAGGAAATGGATAACTACTGGAGGATCTTTGCCAAGAAAACCCCAAATGGAGTGAAGAAGAATGGAACAAGCCTAAACAACAAGGTCCCTACAATTTCCTGATTCTGTTCTCTTCTGTTTTTTGTTTTTGTGGGGTGATGAGGTTTAAGTGACTTGCCCAGGGTCACACAGCTAGTAAGTGTCAAGTGTCTGAGCAGGATTTGAACTCATACCCTTCAGAATCCAGAGCTGGTGCTTTATCCACTGTGCCAACTACCTGGCAGGGAGGGGCGGGGCTCCAAGGCAAGTAAGGCCGGGAGGGACGGGGCAGGCCTACATTCCAGGCGCGGGAGGGGCCAAGTTCATAGCATGCGCAGCAGAAGCAGAAGCCTCCGGACCACGATTCCCAGAAGGCCTTGTTCACCTGGGGAGCTTTTCCCAAAGAATATGGCCTGGCCTTTACGTCACTTCCGCCTGTCCTCCTTCAGCCTCTTCCATGGTTACTGCAGGTGTTTTCTTTTCCCGTGGGAGCAGAGTCAGCAGGATCCAACAGCAGCGCCCGCGCACTTGGAGGCCAGCTGCGGGGGTGCGGCAGGGTCGGAGCATCGGGGTCTCATTGGGGAGCGTCCCCCAGAAAGCCCTTGAGGGGCCCCCCCATAGCACCAAGGCGGCCAAGTGGTGGGGACGGGCCGGCGGGCTGTGGAGGCGGAGCCGGATTCCTATCAGGCCGCAGACAGCCCTGGACTCCAGAGCCCAGTCAGGCCTCAGGTCTTCGTCCATTCCTGCTCCATGTCTGGTCCTGGGCCCCGCTTTCACTTGGGCTTCTCCTCCTCCCCGCATCCTCCTGGCTGTCACCTCCTCCGGGAAGCCTCCTCTGATGCAGCTGGTGCCCCGGGCGCTCCCTTTCCTGAAAGTGTCACCTCTGTGTCCGTGCCCAGACTTCACTGTCGCCTTGTCCCTCCCTCGAAGCATCCTCTTCTCGCTGCAGATCACCTCCTGGGTACCACTTCTTCCAGGAAGCCTCCTCTGCTGGCCGAGCCATCAGGGCCCTCTGTCTGTCTGTCATCCTGGTTTCTCTCTAAGGGGGAAGGTCTTCCAAAGACCAGTCACCGCCACCCCCCCCTCCACCGCCCCGCACCAGGCCCACTCCTGCATCTCCTGCACCCTCCACCCCCACCCCCCACCCCCCACTGGAGAAGTGAGAATTTCTAGCCTTTGAGTAGGGGACACAGAGAGCTTGAGCTGGACTTCTCACGATTCTCCTTTCCTCTGCAGAACCTTGGCCTCTTGTGGCCTCTGCTCTTCTCCAATAGGTGCTTTCACTGCGCAAGGGAATGGCTCCTGTGCTCCTGACAACCAGGAATGGAAGGGTAAGTGGGGACTGCTGCTTTCCTGAGTTATCTGTCACTTTGAAGACCATTGGATACATTTCTTTTTGGTAGACAGCCCTAGAAACTGTGGGCATCACAGAATCATCTATTTAGAGTTAAAAGATAATATAGAAGTCACCTATTTATCCTCCCTTTACAAAGAAATTACCTTACCTTTATTTTGATTTTTAAGACATTCAACAATTTGGGGGTTCCAAATTGTTTCCCACCCTCCAGCCCCTCCACCACCCACTGAGAATGCAAGCCAAAGAGTCCACATTATGCATGGGAAGTCATGCAAAACATTTCCATATTAGCCATGTTGCAAAGGGGAAAAAATGCTTTAATCTGCAGGAAAAGTTCCTCAGTTCTCTTCATTTTTCATCATGAATCCTTTGGAATTTTCATGGATCTTTGTCTGGATCAGAGTAGGTAAGTCTTTCACAGATGATCACTGTTACAGTATTGCTGTCACTGTACAGAATGTTCTCCTGATTCTGCTCAGTTTTCTTTGCCTCAGTTCATACAAGATTTTCCAGGTGTTTCTGACACCCCCTTTTAGCTAATCTGAGTATTATGAAATGGTATGTTTCAGTTGTAATTTGCATTTCTCTTAGTGCTTTAGGATATTTTTATTGGACAATTGATAGTTTTGATTTTTTCTTTTGTAAAGTGCTTTTTCATAACCTTTGAGCTATTTTATTTTAAATTGGGGAATGGCTTTTATAAGTTTGACTGAGTTTCCTATATATTTGAGAAGTGAGGCCTTCATTAGAGAATTTTGCTGTAAAACCTTTTTCTATTTTCCTACTTGCTTTTTTATTTTGCTACATTGGTTTTGTTTTTGCAAAACTTAAATTTCATGTAATCAAAATTATGCATATTATCCCGTGATTTTCCTAGTCTTTTGATTGGTCACAGGTTTTTCTCTTATCCATAGACATGACAAGTAAATTCTTCCTACTTTGCTCATGATATCATCTTTCATGTTTAATTCATGTACCCATTTTGACCTTATCTCTGTTTACCTTGTCCGATGTTGGTGTATGCCTAGTTTTTGCAGACTGCTTTGCAGTTTTCCCAGCTATTTATCAAATAGTGAGTTCTTCCCCCTAAAGCTTGGATCCTTGGATTTTTGAACCACTAGATTATTATGGTCATTTATTTCTGGATCTTTTCTACCTAAACTACTCCACTAATCAACTACTGTATTCCTTTGCCCTCAGCAGATCGTTTTGATGATTATTGCTTTTTAATATAGTTTAAAATCTGATACTGTTAGATTGCCTTTCTGCATTTTTATTTTGATTTTTATCTATCCATCTATTTACCTATCTAGGTCTTTTTTGGTGGGCAGTGAGGGTTAAGTGTCAAGTGTCTGAGGCTGGATTTGAACTCAAGTCCTCCTGAATCCAGGGCCAGTGCCTTATCCACTGTGCCACCTAGGTGCCCCGCCTTTCTGCATTTTAAAACAAATTATTCCCTTGATATTGTTAGCCTCTTGTTCTTCCTGATAAATTTTATTATTTTTCCTAGGTGTACAGAGAAAAATTAATTGGTAATTTGATTGGTGTGGCACTGAATAAGTTAATTTAGGTAGAGTTGTCTGCTTACCCTTGAGCACTAAATATTTCTCTAGTTGTTTACATCTGCCCTTGTTTTTGTGAGAAGTCTTTTTAAATTATATTCATCTAGTTCCTGGGTATGTCTGGGCAGAGAGACTCCCCAGTATTTTATGGTGTCTGCAGGCATTTTAAATGGAATTTCTCATTCTGTTTCTTGATGCTAGGTTTTTTGGTAATATATAGAAATAGTAAATAATTTATGTGGGTCTATTTCGTATCCTACAACTTTGGTAAACTTTATTGTTTCAACTTGTTATTTAGTTGATTCTTTTTTTGTGGGGGGAAGGGGTGGTGGTGGGGGCAGGACAATGAGGGTTAAGTGACTTGCCCAGGGTCACACAACTAGTAAGTGTCAAGTTCCTGAGGCCAGATTAGAACTCAGGTCCTTCTGAATCCAGGGCTGGTGCCTTGTCCACTGTGCCACCTAGCTGCCCCCACTACTAAACTTTTAAAGGACATTTGATTCCAATACCCTATGAATGATTTGAAAAAAAAAATGGATAAAGGTATCCAACCAATTTTTTTCTTTGACACAAAGTAGGTTTTGGTAACAAAATCCAGGGATAGCATAAACAGGGAAATAAAATAACAAAACCAATTTCTCTAATGAATATTAAGACAAAAATTTTAGAGAAAATATTAGCCAGAGATTCCAACAATGTATCACAAAGATCATACACTAAACTGGGTTGTTTTTATTTTTTTTTTTTGTGAGGAAATTGGGGTTAAGTGACTTGCCTAGGGTCACACAGCTAGTAAGTGTTAAGTGTCTGAGGCCGGATTTGAACTCAGGTACTCCTGAATC
Source organism: Dromiciops gliroides (assembly GCF_019393635.1). Taxonomy (NCBI): domain Eukaryota; kingdom Metazoa; phylum Chordata; class Mammalia; order Microbiotheria; family Microbiotheriidae; genus Dromiciops; species Dromiciops gliroides. The sequence goes on from NC_057862.1 coordinate 663,371,934, forward strand.
CAGGGCCAGTGCTCTATCCACTGTGCTGTCTAGCTGCCCCTGGGTTGTTTTTATAAAAGGAATTCAGAGCAGGTTCAATATTGGGAAAATTATTATCACAATTTATCATATTAACAAGAAAATGTAGAGAAATAGGATTTTCTCATTATTTGCAGAAAAACTTTTTATGAAATAGAGCACCCTTATTAAAAACACTAGAGATAATGGGAATGAATGGAGCTTTCCTTAAAATGATAAGTAGTGTCTGTCTAAAACTGTCAGCAAACATTACCCCAATCGGATCAGGGGTGAAACAAGGATGTCCATTATCATGGTTATTCGTTATTATATTAGAAATATTAGCTTTAGCAAGAAAAGAAGAAAAATTAGAGGAATTAGAATAGTTATTCAAGGAACAAAGCTATTGCTCCTTACAGATGATATGATGGTATACTTAGAGAATCCTGGAGAATCAACTATAAAACTACTTGAAATAATTAAGACATTTAGCAAAGTAGCAGGGTATAAAATAAACCCACATAAATCATCAGCCACAATATATATGAAGAAAAATGCCCAGCAGCAAGAGACAGAGAAATTCCATTTAAAGTAACTGTAGATGGTATAAAATAATTGAAAGTCTACCTGCCAAGACAAACTCATGAATTATCAGAACAGAATTACAAAACACTTTTTATACAAATAAAGTAAAAGCTAAAGAATTGGAAAAATATCAGTTGTTCTTGGGTAGGCTGAGCTAATATAATAAAAATGACAACTCTGCCTAAATTAATTGACTTATTCAGTACCATACCAACCAAAGTACCAAAGAAATTGTTTTATAGAACTGGAAAAAATAATGAAATTCTCTGAAAGGATAAAAGTTCAAAATATCAAAGGAATTAATGAGAAAAATACAAAGGAAGGTGGCCTTGCTGTACCAGATCTAAAACTATATTATAAAGTGGCAGTCTTCACAACTATTTGTTACTGGCTAAAAAACAGAGTAACAGAACAGTGGCATAGATTAGTTATATGAGACACAATAGTCAGTGACTATAGTAATCTATTGTTTGATCAATTCAAAGACTCTAGCTTCTCTCTTTGACAAAATCTACTGTTATCTCCTACCATATAGCAAGATAAGGTCAAAATGGGTCGATAATTTAGACATAAAGGATGGTACCGTACGCAAATTAGAAGAGCAAGAAATAGTTTGCCTATCAGATGTATGGAGAAGGGAAGGATTAATGCCCAAACAAGAGCTAGAGATCATTACAAAATGTAAAATGGATGATTTTGAATACATTAAATCAAAAAATTTTTGCACCAACAAAATCAACACAACCAAGCTTAGAATTAAAGCAGAAAGCTGGGAAATAATTTTTATAGCAAGTGTTCCAGATAAAGGACTCATTTCCCAAATATATGGAGATCTGAGTCAAATAGATAAGAATACATGTCATTCTCAAATGGCTAATTGGTCAAAGAATATGAACAGGCAGTTCTCAGATGAAGAAATTGAAGCTATAGTCATGAAAAAGTGTTCTAAATGACTATTGATTAGAGAAACACAAATTAAAACAACTCTGTGTTACCTTTACCACTTATCAGATTGGCTAATATGACAAAATTGGAAAATGAAAAAGGTTGGAGAAGATGTGGGAAAATTGGAATATCACTACATCGTTGGTGGAGTTGTAAACTGATTTAGCCATTCTGGAGAACAATTTGGAACTGTGCCCAAAGGGCAGTAAAACTGTACACCCCCTGTGATCCAACAGTACCACTACTAGGTCTGTATCCCAAAGGGATAATAAAAAAGGGGAAAGAACCTACATGTATAAAAATATTTATCCCTGCTCTTTTTGTGAAGGCAAAGAATTGGAAACTGAGGGAATGCCATCAATTTGGGAATGGTTGAACAAGTTGTGGTATATGAATGGAATGGAATACTATTGTTTACAAGAAATGATAAGCAAGGTGGATCTCAGAAAAGCCTGGAAAGACACATGAAGTCATGCTGAATGAAGTGAGCAGAACCAGGAGAACATTGTACATAGTAACACTAACATTGTGTGATGATCAATTATGATAGATTTAGCTCTTCTTAACAGTACAGTGATCCAAGACCGTTCCAAAGGATTCATGATGGCAAATGCTACTCACATCCAGAGAAAGAACAGATGGAGTCTGAATGCATATTGAAGCATAGTATTTTCACTTTGTGATTGGTTTTTTCGTGTTTTTTTTTCTTTTGCTGTTTCTTTCACAACATGACTAATGTGGAAATGTGTTTAACATGTATAGTCTCTTTTAGATTTCTTGCTATCTTGTTAAAGAAAGGGGAGGGAAGGAAGGAGAACAGTTGAAAGCCAAAATTTCAGAAAAAATATTTGTTGAAAACTATTTTTTTGTGTAATTAAAGGTTCAGCAATACTATTTATGTGTGTGTGTATATATATATATATAAAACCAAAACACAACCAAACAGATGTGATTTGGAGGCAAGCAAGTGATGAGTCAAGGAAGAGCTTGGTGAGGACTGTGAATAAGGGTGGCTGAGAAGGCTAAACAGCTAAAATCTTACTTGGCTTTAGTTTTTTCAAATGAAGAATGATGATCTTTGAAGTGGGATGGAGAGCCCCAAAATTGTCGATAGCCAAGTCATTCACAATTCTTCAGCACACTGTATTGCTGTTACTATGTACAGTGTTCTCGTGGTTCTCCTTGTTTCACATTTTATCAGGTAGCGTATGTCTTTCTGTGTTTTTCTGAAATCATCCTGCTTGTCATTTCTTATAGCACCATAATATTCCTTGACAATCATATGCCATAACTTGTTAAGCCATTTCCCTATTGATGTGCATCCCCTTGATTTCCAATTCTTAGCTACCACAAAAAATGCTGCTATAAATGTTTTTATACAAATAGGTCATTTTCCATTTTTGGAGTATAGACTTAGCAGTGGTATTGCTGGAAGAGAGGGTAGGAACAGTTTTATAGCCCTTTGGGCATAGTTCCAAATTGCTCTTCAGAATGGTCAGATCATTCACAAGTCCACTAAGAATGCATTAGTGTCCCAGTTTTCCTACAACATTTATCATTTATCATTTTCCTTTTTTGTCATATTAGCCAATTTGATTGGTGAGAGGTGGTATCTCAGATTTGTTTTAATTTGCATTTCTCTAATCCATAGACATTTAGAGCATTTTAATATAACTAGGGATGACTTTGTTCGAACATTGCCTGTTCATATCCTTTGACCATTTATAAATGGGGGAATGATTTGTATTCTTACAAATTTGGCTCAGTTCTCTATGTATTTGAGAAATCAGACCTTTGTTAGATACCTGCTGTGAAATTCCCCCCAGTTTTCTGCTTTTCTTCTAATTTTTGTTGCATTGGTTTTGTTTGTATAAAAACTTTTTAATACTACAAAATGATCTGTTTTACATTTCATAATGCTCTATATCTTGTTTGGTCTTAAATTCTTCCCTTCTCCATAGATCTGATAGGTAAACTATTCCATGATCTCCTAATTTGCTGATGGCATCAACCTTTATGTACAAATCATATATCCATTTTTACCTTTGGTGTATGGTTTTGAGGTATAACTAGTTTCTTCCATGCTGTTTTCTAGTTTTCTTATCAATTTTTGTCAAATAGAGAGTTTTTGTTCCAAAATCTTAGATATTTTGGTTAATCAAACACAAGATTACTATGGTCATTTACTATGATGTCTCATGTATCTAACCTATTCCATTGATTCAGAACTCTATTTCTTAGCAGTACCAAATTATTTTGATAATTGCTGCTTTTTTTTATTAATAAAGTATTTTATTTTTTTTTCCATTACATGTAAAGATAGTTCTCAACTTTTGTTTTTACAAGCTTTCCAATTTCAGACTTTTCTCCCTCCCTCCCCTCTGTCCCCCCTCCCCTAGACAGCAGGTAATCTGATATAGGTTTTATATATATACATAATAACATTAAACATATTTCTGCATTAGTCATGTTATAAGAGAAAAATCGGAGCAATAATGAAAAACCTCAAAATAGAAAAACATCAGCACCAAAAACAAAAGAAATAGTATGGTTCATTCAGCATCTATACTTCTTTTTTTTTTTCCCCCTGGATTTGGAGATCCTCTTCTATCATGAGTTCCCTGGAACTCTTCTGTACCAATAATTGCTGCTTTAACAATATAGTTTGAGATCTGTTACAACTTGGCTACCTTCCTTCACTTTTTTTTTTTTGCAGGGCAATTGACTTGCTCAGGGTCACACAGCTAGTAAGTGTCAAGTGTCTGAGGCCGGATTTGAACTCAGGTCCCCCTGAATCCAGGGCTGGTGCTTTATCCACTGTGCCACCTAGCCGCCCCCCTTCACTTTTTTTCATTGATTCCTGTGACATTCTTGATCTTTTGTTCTTCCAGATGAATTTTATTTCCATTTTTTCTGACTCTGTAGAATAGGGTTTTGGTAGTTCGATTATATGGTGATGAATAAATAGATTAATTTTGGTAGAATTGTCTTTTTTGTTGTTGTTGGCTTGGCCTACCCAAGTGAAAATATTTTTCCAATTTTCTAGATCTGACTTTATCTGTATGAAATGCGTTTTGTAATTATGTTCATATAGTTTCTGGGTTTGTCTTGGTAGGTAGACTCCCAAGTACTTTATGTTATCTTCAATTATTTTAAATTGAATTTCTCTTTCTATTTCTTTCTCCTGAATGTTGTTAATTTATAGCAAAGCTGATGATTTATGTGGGTTTATTTTGTATCCTGCAGGTTTGCTAAAGTTATTCATTATTTCAGCTATTTTTTGGTTGATTCTCTAGGATTATCTAAGTATATCATCATATCATCTGCAAAGAGTGATACTATATTTTGTTAAATGTCCATTCTCCCCATCCCCTACCCCCAAAGGATGATACTCAGTTTTTCAGGGTAGGTGATTCTTGGTTGTATTCCTAACTCTTTTGCCTTCCAGAATGTCATAGTCACAGCCCTTTGGTTCTTTAATGTAGAAGCTGCTAAATCCTGTGTAGTCCTGATTGTGGTTCTGTGATATTTGTCTATTTCTTTCTGGTGGCTTATATTATTTTCTCCTTGACCTGGGAGCTCTGGAATTTGGTTATGATATTTCTGGGAATTTTCCTTTGAATATTTCTTTCAGATGGTGATTGCTAGATTCTTTTAAATTCAGTTTTGCCCTCTGGTTCTGTCAGTGCAGTTTTCCTTGATAATTTCTTGAAAGAGGTTGTCCAACTTCTTTTGTTGATGGTGGCTTTCACGTAGTCCAATGATTTTTTTTTGTCCAATAATTTTTAAATGATCTCTCCTGGATTCATTTTCCAGGTCAGTTCTTTTTCCAATGAGAAGTTTCAGTTTCTTTTTTTTTCTTCTTTTTGTTTTGTTGTATTTTTCCTTGAAGTCTCATGGAGTCATTAGCTTCCAATTGCCAATTCTAATTTTTAAGAAATTATTTTCTTCAGTGAATTTTTCTACCTTTTTTTCCATTTGTCCAGTTTTATTTTTCATTTAGAACTTTATTTTTCCCAAATTACATGTAAATACAAATTTTGACATCAAGTTTTTAAAAAAACTTTGTGTTCCAAATTCTCTTCCTCCCTCCCTTCCCCCCTTGAAGAACTCAAGCAATCCTGTATAAGCTATACATGAGCAGTCATGCAAAACATTTCCATATATGCCAGGTTTTGAAAGAAAACAGACAAAAACAAAACTTCAGAAAAAGGAACAAACAAAAAAAAATTATGCTTCAGTCTCCATTCAGACATCATCAGTTCTCTCTCTGTAGATGGACTGCATTTTTCATAAGACCTTCAGAGTTGTCTTGGATCATTGCATTGCAGAAAATAACGAAATCATTCACAGCAGATCATCTTGCAGTATTGCTGTTATTTTGTATACAGTATATTTCACATTGCATCAGCTGATGCAAGTCTGTCTGGGTTTTTCTGATAGCATCCTGCTCATCTTTATTTTTTTTTAATACTAAACTACATTTATAAATAAATTGTTTTCACTGTTACTATTATTAACTGTTTCCCTCCATCCTATTCTGTCCCCTATGATATTTACTCTATTTTCTATCTTCTTTCACCCTTGCCCTCCTCAAAAGTGTTTTGCTTCTGACTGCCCCCTCCCCAGTTCTATTTTTTTTTTAAGTGAGGCAATTGGGGTTAAGTGACTTTCCCAGGGTCACACAGCTAGTAAGTGTTAAGTGTGTGAAGCCGGATTTGAACTCAGGTACTCCTGACTCCAGGGCCGGTGCTCTATCCACTGCACCACCTAGCTGTCCCACCCAGTCCTATTTTTTAATGAGTTATTTTCTTTGGTGAATTTTTGTTTGTCTTTTTTCATCTTTTGTGTTTCTTTTATCAGTGTGTTGACTGCTTTGTCATGATTCTCTTGCATTAGGCCAGTTTCTTTTCCTAATTTTTCTTCTACTTCTGTTACATGTTTTTTAAAACTTTTTAAAAGCTCTTCCAGAAGTAATTTTTGGAACTTAGGCCCATTTATATTTTTCTTTGATGCTTCACAAGTTGCCATTTTGACACTGTTGTCGTCTTCAAAATTTGTGCCCTGATCTTCCCTGTCACCCGAATAACTCTAGAGTCAAGTTCTTTTTGTTGTTGTTGTTGTTGTTATTGTTTTGTTTTTTGGTCATCTTTTCTATCTATTTTTTGACTTTGTGTTTTTATATAAGAGTTGGACTCTGCTCCTGCAGTGTTCCAAGGTTCTTGTTCTGGGGCTTAGTGCCTTGTTGGTGCCCTTAACTGGGCCTCAGCCCTACACTCCCATGCCAGTGAGACTGAGTTTTCCTGCTTTGCTGGTAAACTGCTTCCCTGGTCCTCATTTGGTTCCTTGGCTTTTTAAAATGTTGTTTTTAGGGAAATTCAGGAGGGCTTTAGGAAGATTCTTCTTCACTCTGCCATCTTGGCACTGGAATTCCTTTAATAGTTGTTTTTACTTGTAATTGGGAAAAAATTTATTTTTTTTTTCAAAAGAGTGGTGAAGAGGTCATGCTGATTGGTCAGAGGATCTGAGAACGTTTAGCCTGCAAGAGAAGACTTGGGGCCTCATGATAGCGATGTTTCACTGTTTCATTTCAGCAAGTAGAAAAAGATTAGGCATACTACAGCCTGAGCTCAGAGTGCAAAGGTAGGAGCCATAGGTACAGGTTGTAAAACTGATATCATTTGAACCACTAAAACAATAGGCATTATTTAAGCATCATGCTATGTGCCAGGCATTGTGTTGAATGCTGAGGGTACAAAGGAAGGCACAGATAGCCCCTGCTCTCAAGGAGCTTACAGTCTAATAGGAAAGTAATTCTTAAATGCCTGCTGTTTGCACAGTACCAGGCACTATACTATGTTTCACATAAATGAATGAAATAATCCATAGAGTCAAGAACTTGACATTCAGACTTGGAACAATCATAGCTAACCCTGGGTAACCCAAACATTTTGGTGTTTCAGGAATCAGTGACATTCCAGGATGTGGCTGTGGAATTCACGCAGGAGGAGTGGGCACATTTGAACCTGTCTCAGAAAAAGTTGTACAGGGATGTGATGATGGAGAACTATAGCAACCTGGTCTCTTTGGGTAAGAACAGCTCTCCCTTTGGAGTCTTGATATATATATTGTGAAGACGTTCAAGATTTCAGCAGTCTTTGCTTAGTATGAATGGAAACTGAGTTATTGATTTTTTGTTGTCCTGAAAACTGCTAAGTCCAACAAAGTAAAGAAACAATAGAGTCTCTAAGCCATAGAAAATAGGTTTATTGAGAGAGGGTATCTGTCTCACAATAAAGCTGGTCTTAGGTCTGGGACCCAAAGACCCTGAGCAGTACCGGGAGATGGTAGTTATACCCTGCTATGAATACTTGAAAGCAATACACCCTAACCCTTTATAGGACCAACTCTTTTAGAGCATATTGCTGATGGTTCAGAAAAAGTATACACATAAACATAAAAATGAGCTTGAGGGGTGCCTCATCTTGGCTGGTGGCTTGCCAGTTCTGCACAAATGGGACATAGCCTAACAATGTTAAAAACATTATCTTTCTATAGTAACATTGTCATGATTCTCAATGCTGATTGCTTTCTTCAGCTTATAAGTTACTATGTTTAGCCTTGTGGTTTACCACAATGGACCAAGGCATATCACAACAAAGCTGTTTGTTACATAACCCATATTGAACAGCTGAAATAGAGTCAAAGAACATTGGATATGGTCCATGGAATGACAAGATTGAAATATGCACAGAGAGAAACAATGTACATATCTAGAGAATACTTAAACAGATTGAATCACCTTTTATCTCATAGTGATTATTATCACAGTTAAATCATTTATATCTAAGGGGTGGTGAAAATCTCACTCACAGTGTTGTTTCAAATCTAAGATTTTCTGTTTAATCCCAGTGGAGGTATCATCTCATATTCAAAGTGTTCCCATTGTCTAAGCTGGGAGTGTGTGCAGTGTTTTCTTTTTCCCAAGGCCTACCCCGTAACCCATTCTCACATAATATAGACTATCCTTCAGTGGTCATTTGTACCATCCTTGAAGTCTTCCAGCATGCCTACTGTTTTGTCCCCCAAAAAGAGCACACATAAGCTAGCTTTGTGTTTTATTAAATTTCATGGATGTTTGAGTTGATGTCAGTTCTCCTTCCACCTAAGAAAAATGCTGCTGCTCTCTCCAACCTGCGTATTGGACACTCCCTGATTAAAAAAGAGAAAAAAAATTTCAGATAAAATCAGCTAACATAAACAGTGACATATTTTGATGATATAAGATGCATTCTGCATTCTCATTCCCACACCTCTCTACTAAGGGTAGGATGGAGTATTTAAATCCTTTATTTTAAGATAGAATTCACAGGTTTCCATGCTGTTCTTTTTCAATGAACAGGATTTGCAGTTTCCAAACCAGATGTCATCTCCCTAATGGAAAGAAAGGAAGCCTTCTGGATGCCAGAGACAGATATCCCAAGAAGCAGCTGCCCAGGTGACTACATCAAAATCAAGCTGATGAATCCTAAAGTATAGCTCTGTTGGTCATTTTAGGTCAAAGTTCTTACAAAATGGTTATCAATGAGATATTTAACATTTTCTTCTAGTTTCTTGTTCTTTTGGTTTTGTTTCATTGGTTCTTGATGTCTTATAAAGGTAATAGCTTCCACTTGCCCAGTTCTAACTTTTATGGAAATATTTTCTCCAGTGTACTTTTGTACCTTTTTCCATTGGGTCATTTCTACTTTTTAAAGAGTTCTTTTCTTTCAGGAGTATTTGTGCCTCTTTTTCCATTTGACCAATTTTACTTTTCAAGACATTCTTCTCATTGGATTATCGTACCTCTATTACTATTTGGCTTATTTTGTTTTTTAAAGTGTTATTTTCTTCAGTGTTTTTTGTGCCTCCTTTACCAAGCTGTTGACTTTTTTTCATGGTTTTCTTGCATCACTTCCCTTTCACTTCCAATTTTTCTTCTTCTCTTGATTTTTTTTTGGGGGGGGGAAGGGCAATGAGGTTTTCAGATTTCTTTTCTGTTTTTTCCTGTCTGTTTCTTGACTTGTAACTCTGCCAAATTGGGGTGTCTGCTTCCAGAGGAGAAGGGGCACTTTTCCAAGCTTTAGATTTTTTATGCAGCTATTTCCAAAGGTCATTCTGGGGACCGGTAATGTTTTTATTCTTCTAAGGTGGTATTATCTGGGGAGAGGTGTTTGCTACTCTGCTATACTATGCAGTGAATGGTCTGTGAGCAACCATAAGTACTCTTTTATGGCTTGGAACTGTGTCCAGGTTCCCTGTGACCGAAAGCTCTAGTGTGCTAGTGTTCCTCCTTGGAACTGCCATGCCCCAGTCAAATGCAACAGAGTTCTGCCCCCAGTGCCAGAAAAGAAACCCTTTTAATTATCTGACCATTTTTCTGACCCCCTTCTTATCTTTGTGCTGAGAGCTCCAACAGCAGTGGCTGCTGCTACTGATTCATTTGCTCCCAAGGCCTACTGCTGGTTCTTGGGGTTGGTTTGCACTGATGCAGCTTACACTGGACTGTGATATTTTCTCACCATCATGCAATTGACCTTTCCTACTGTAGCCGTTGCCATGGTGCTGGTACCTCACATCATCACCACTCGTGACTCATGGCCAAATAAGGGGGAGGAGGGTTGAGTTTAAGAAATTTGGTAGGTTAATCAATTCCTGGCTGGCCCGCCAAAACTGTAGGTACCATTTTTTAATTGGGGAGTGTTAGCTAGGAGGCTCGCTACAATATCAGGGCAAGGAAGGAGACCAACAGCCTCTCTCAAAACAGAGCAGGATTTATTTCACAAGAATGAACTTAAAAAAACACAAACAGGAACAGTAGGATTAAGGGAAAGGATATAAAATGGGGAAAGGGAAATTATACAACCTGAACAACACAACCGCCCAGGAATCAGCTGAGAACACACAGCAGCGTCCTGTTGCCTTCCAGCTACCAGCTAGAATGGCGAAAAATCTCCCTTCTTCCCAGCAGATCCTAGGCTGGCCACACACAGCCCCCAGCCAATTGGCTGGACACTTCGACAGTCACAGGACTGCCATCGCTGGGTTTCCAATCATAATTTTGCCAGGCCCATGTAGGCATCAGTGAGTGGTGATGACATGAGGTACCAGTGCCATGGCTACAGCTACAACCAGTGGGTGGAGCAATGCGGTTTGCAGAGCTCCAGGCCAGCGAGCGCGCCAAGGTTTTTTTTTTTAATTCTAGCCAAAAGATGGGGTAATAAAAACCTCAGATAACAATTAATTCTTTACATTACCAACTTTGTAAGTTGTCTTGGGATGGAAAATTGTTTCACCTCATCCTTTTATGGGTCCTGCTCCCCCAGAATTTGTTTTGAGGCATTATTTAAAGTTGTTCAGAGGGGTTTAGATAAGAGCTCAGGGAAATCCCTGTTTTTTTTCTCCACCATCTTGGCTCTGCACCCCTAAGTTCTTACAAAATGTTGAACAAGGTCATGGTAAAAAGAGCTAAGATTTTTTAAAAAAGAAATTACTTTTTTATGCATCTATTTACTCATATACTTCCACTCTCTCTCTTTTTTTTTTTTGTGAGGCAGTTGTGGTTAAGTGACTTGCCCAGGGTCACACAGGTAGTAAGTGTTAAGTGTCTGTGGCCAGATTTGAACTCAGGTCCTCCTAACTCCAGGGCCAGTGCTCTATCCACTGCACCACCTAGCTGCCCATATACTTCTACTCTCGAAGAAACTTTTTGCCTCAGTACAGGGTAGGTTTTCTCTTCTGTTCTTTGAAGATCATCTTATCTTATGCAGATATTCTTAAGCCTCAGTTCCCTTTTGAAATAAACACATTACTTAAAATATTAACAATATGGCCTTTTTTTTCTGAGTCTCCTGATATTTTCTTTTGTATGGTTTTTATGTTTATGTTGCTTTGCTGCTATTACTTTTTAAAGCATTTAATCATAACATAATTAACATTTCTTCATTTTGTCATGTTATATATTATACTATTTTTCTTTATGCTTTGAAATTATGTTTTTAAATGCACAGTGATATTTTCATATGACAGGATTTGTTTAGCCATAGGCCTATCATTGAACCTATATATTTTTAGTATCGTGCTATTCCAAACCTAACTGCTGTAAACATTTTTGAGAGAGATCTTTGTTTAGTTTCAGTAAAATTTTGAGGATATGAACCTAGTAGGGGGATCATTGGATCACTGGATATGAATAGTTCATAGCCCTAGCTTAAAGTCCTGTTACTTTTTAGAGAAATGGTTAACAGCAGCTTAACAAATACCTATTTCACCATAACTGCCAAATTTGTTTTCATTTTAAAGTATCTTTTTGCTAATCAGATGAGAATTTGTTGATATATCCAAATAGTTTCATTTTGACTCCTTTAATCACTTGAGTTTGTGTAATGTTTCAGGTAGTAACTATTAATAATTTCTCGAATGAAAAATACTTGTATGTCTTGATACTTTTTGACATTGGATTTCACCCTTACAAATTGGAATCAATTCTTTGCACATCAGATATGTTGGATTTTTAGTAGAAATCTATGACAACAGTTTTTTCATATGATTCCCCTTTTCCTTATAGTTCTTCTTTATTCTCCTTACTTGATGACTCTTCTATTTCTCCTCACTCTATAATTTCATTGACTCTTCTTGTTCTTTCTGTTCTATTTCTTTCCTATTTTCACCTCACAAGGTAAAGATGTATTTACAAGCTCTTAAAGGTATATATTTTTTTATTGATAGTCTTTCATTTCCTTATTCCATTCAAATGTCATTGATTTACAGTAGAATAAGGGCTTATTCATACCTCTAGGAAATTTCATCTTAATTCAGTACCTTTAAATAAGTTAACTCTGATAACTATGAGTCATAATGTTTTCACATAAGAAAAACTATAATCCATATTAAAAGATTACTGAGACTAGCCCTCAGGTGGGAAGGCTAGAGAATAGTTCTAAAACAAACTTTTTATCAACTAGAAACCTTGGGAAAAGGCAAAAAGACAGGGTTAACCAGCCCTTTATTCTTCCTTTCAGAGAGCAAAGAATTCAGTGGACAAAAACCTTACAAATATAATGATTGTGGGAAGGCTTTCAGAGTGGGCACACAACTTGTTCAGCATCAAAGAATTTGTACTGCACAGATTGCTTATACGTGTAAGGAATGTGGGAAGGGCTTCCGTTACATAACACAGTTTATTGAACATCAAAGAATTCATACTGGAGAAAAACCTTATGAATGTAGTGAATGTAGAAAGGCCTTCAGACTGAGGATACAACTTACTCAGCATCAGAGAATTCATACTGGAGAGAAACCTTATAAATGTAATGACTGTGGAAAAGCCTTCCGCATTACCATGCAACTTACTCAACATAAAAGAATTCATACTGGAGAGAAACCTTATCAATGTAATGACTGTGGGAAGGCCTTTAGACAGAGGACAAAACTTACCATGCATCAGAAAACTCATACTGGAGAGAAGCCTTATAAATGTAAAGAGTGTGGGAAGACCTTCCAGTGTAACTCAGAACTTAATCGACATCTGAGAGTTCATACTGGAGAGAAACCTTATAAATGTAATGAATGTGGAAAAGCCTTCCGCCTTACTGTACAATTTACTGAACATAAAAGAATTCATACTGGAGAGAAACCTTATGAATGTAATGAATGTGGGATGGCCTTTAGATTGAGGAGACAATTTATTCAACACCAGAGAGTACATACTAGAGAGAAGCCTTATCAATCTAATCATTTGGGGGAAGCGTTCAGACCGAGTGAACAGCTTACTCAGCATCAGAAAATTCTTCTTGGAGAAAGACCCTTTGTATGTAATGAATGTGGGAAGGCCTTTAGGCTGGAGAAACAATGTATGCTACATCAGGGAATACATACTGGGGAGAAGCCTTATGAATGTAATTATTGTAGGAAAGCTTTCAGACTGAGGCATCAGCTTACTCACCATCAGAAAATTCATACTGGAGAAAAACCATTGGTTTGTAAGGAATGTGGGAAAGGCTTCTTCTGGAATTCAGATTTCATGCGACACCAGAGTATTCATACTGGAGAAAAACCTTATAAATGTAATGAATGTGGAAAGGCCTTCAACCGGAAGGCAGAGCTTCCTCTCCATCAGAGTATTCATACTGGAGAAAAACCTTATAAATGCAATGAATGTGGAAAGGCCTATAGACTGAAGACAGAGCTTCATCGCCATCAGAGTATTCATACTGGAGAGAAACCTTATGAATGTGATGAGTGTGGGAAGACCTTCAGACTGAAGACAGAGCTTTCTCACCATCAGAGTATTCATACTGGAGAGAAACCTTATGAATGTGATGAGTGTGGGAAGACCTTCAGTAGTGAACGATCACTTAATAAACACAAGAAAATTCATTCTGGAAAGATGCCTTATGAATGTAAAGAGTGTGGGAAGACCTTCCACTATAACTCAGAACTTAATCTACATCAGAGAATTCATACTGGAGAGAAACCTTATGAATGTAATGAATGTGGGAAGGCCTTTAGACTGAGGAGAAAACTTAGCTTGCATCAGAAAATTCATACTGGAGAGAAGCCTTATCAATGTCACGAATGTGGGAAGGCCTTCAGACTGAAGACAGACCTTCCTCGCCATCAGAGTATTCATACTGGAGAGAAACCTTATGAATGTAAGGAATGTGGAAAAGCCTTCCGCCTTACCATGCAGCTTACTCGACATAAAAGAATTCATACTGGAGAGAAACCTTATGAATGTGATGAATGTGGGAAGGCCTTTAGACGGAGGACAAAACTTACCATGCATCAGAAAATTCATACTGGAGAGAAGCCTTATAAATGTAATGAATGTGGGATGGCCTTCAGACTGAAGAGAGAGCTTCCTCGGCATCAAACAATCCATACTGGAGAGAAACCTTATGAATGTGATGAATGTGGGAAGACCTTCGTTAGCAAGCCATCACTTAATAAACACAAGAAATTTCATACTGGAAAGATGCCTTATGAATGTAAAGAGTGTGGGAAGACCTTCCGCTATAACTCAGAACTTAATATACATCAGAGAATTCATACTGGAGAGAAACCTTATAAATGTAATGAATGTGGAAAAGCCTTCTGCTATACCATACAACTTACTCGACATAAAAGAATTCATACTGGATAGAAACCTTATGAATGTAATGAATGTGGGAAGGCCTTTAAACAGAGGGCAAAACTTACCATGCATCAGAAAATTCATACTGGAGAGAAGCCTTATGAATCTAATCATTGTGGGGAGGCATTTAGACCAAGTGAACAGCTTACTCAGCATCAGAAAATTCATCATGAAGAAAAAACATTTATATGTAATGAATGTGGGAAGACCTTTAGTCTGGAGAAACAATATATTCAACATCAGGGAATACATATTGGGGAGAAGCCTTATGAATGAAATTATTCTGGGTAAGCTTTCAGACTGAGGCATCAGCTTACTCAACAACAGAGACTTCATACTAGAGAAAAACCATTTGTTTGTAAGGAATGTGGAAAAGGCTTCTTTTGGAATTCAGATTTCATGTGACACCAGAGTATTCATACTGGATAAAAACCTTATAATTGTAATGTATTGGGGAAGGCTTTCAGACTTAGGTCACAGCTTAGCACCAGAGAATTCAATCTGGAGAAAAACCTTTTAGATATAATGTGTGTTTATTGGGTCTTTTCCCCAAAGAGGTCATAAAAAAGGGGAAAAGGACCCACATGTACAAAAATATTTATAGCTGTTCTTTTTGTGGTGGCAAGGAATTGGAAATTGAGGGGCTGCCCATCAATTGGGGAATGGCTGAACAAGTTGTGGTATATGAATGTAATGGAATTCTATTGTGCTATAAGAAATGATGAGAAGGAGAGGTGGGGAGCCAAAATAGTGGAGGAGAGGCTATGACTCCCACAATATTCAGATAAACCTGTCCACTCATGCCCAAATAATGTGGTAAAAAAACAAAACCCAGAGCAGCCTAATACCCATAAGAACAGAGTGAGACTATTTCTCTGCAAAAGAGGGCAATTCCAATCACCTACTGATCAGGTTGAACATCTCAACGCACAGTCCAGACCCAGCTATGGACAATGCTTCCAGTACCTGTCAGAGTTTTCGGCACCAGCAGCTTCTGAGGCTGTGATCATGGACTGGTGAGGTGGTTGGGCAGTAGGCCAGGGTGATGTGGAGGCATTATCTGCTGGAGTTAGGGCAAAGCGCCCTGGGTCTGAACCAGTGGGCTGAATTGAGTGGTGGTTGCCCAGCGGGGGAGGGCACAAACATGCCAAGCTTCTGACCATAGAAAATCAGAGTTCAATTACACTTCTCTTTCCAGGTCAAATAGAAAGTGACTGATTACTCATAAGCCAGGCAGGCTGAGAAGAAGTCCAATCACTTCCTGGGCCATGCTGTAGCATGAACAGTGTGTCCTGGAAGCAGCGCTACACTTTAAGAAGGAGTTAAAATCCAAGAAATAGTAAACTAGGATGAGTAGGCAGAGAATGCAGAAGACCATCGAAAACTTCTCTGGGGTAAAGGTAGACCACAGTACACCCTCAGAAGAAGAAGATAATAACAGGGTTAAAGCTCCAACATCCAAAGCTTCCAAGAAAAATATGAAGTGGCCTCAGGCCATGGAAGTTCTCAAAAGGGACTTTGAAGAAAAAGTAGGAGAAATGGAAGGAAGATGTAGAGAAAGGGAGGAAAGAATGGAAAGAGAAATGAGAGCGATGCAGGAGAGTCATGAGAAAAAAGTCAACAGTTTGAAAAGCCAAATGGAAAAGTAGATTAAAAACCTGTCTGATGAAAAGAATTGCCTAAGAATTAGGATTGAACAAATGGAAGCTACTGACCTTATGAGAAACCAAGACACAGTAAAGCAAATCCAATTGAATGAAAAAATAGAGGGCAATGTGAAATATCTCCTTGGAAAAAGAGCTGACCTGGAAAATAAATCTAGGAGAGATCATTTGAAAATCATTGGACTACCTGAAAACCATGACCAAAACAAGAGCTTAGATATGTGAGGACCAAAATTTGATGTATAGAGTGTTTGGTGACTCGCCTTAATATTGGGGTCCCAGAAATATGACGGACCTTTTAGGTTTAACCCTCCCCTCTGAACTGCCCTTTTTAGATATTTCTCCTAGGCCAATAAGAATGGAACCTCTAAGCTTTAGTTCACAAAGGATCAGATTTTACTGCTTGGGAATTAAATAACAAAGGTGAAACGAATAAAAATCAAAGATAAGTAAATAGGAAAATAGAAATACAGATAGATATTCTTAACTCTAAACTTAGCCTATGCAATCCCCAGACCATTTTCTATTAAGCTAGTTCAAAGGAATTTAGGGTTTTCTGTAAGTAACTCACCCAACACCTGAACAGCACACCAGTCTAAATTTGCACATGCGCCACCAGGACAGCAGTCCCCAGACAGAGGTTGAACTAGCGTTCCAGAAGTGACTCAAGAGCTAATGTTCTGGAAGTGACTTCTAACCTCCCTTCAGGGAGCATTCAATTTTTTCTCCCCCAAAAGGGGAGGTCTTTCAAAAGCTGTCTCTACCACAAATAATTTTTACCACAGACACCATCCTCCAAGAGATTGTGAGGGAAAATTGCCCTGATATTCTAGAAGCAGAAGCTACAATAGAAATTGAAAGAATCCACCAATCACCTCCTGAAAGATCCCAAAAGGAAAACCTCCAGGAATATTATAGCCAAATTCCAGAACTCCCAGGTTAAGGAGAAAATATTGCAAGCAGCTAGAAAAAAGGAATTCAAATACTGTGGAGCTCCAATAAGGATAAAGCAATATCTAGCAGCTTCTACATTAAAGGACCGAAGGACATGGAATATGATATTCCAGAGGGCAAAGGAACTGGGACTACAGCCAAAAATCACATACCCAGCAAAACTAATCATAATCTTTCAGAGGAAAAAATGGAATTTCAATGAAAAAGAGGACCTTCAGGCATTTGTGATGACAAGACCTGAACTGAATAGAAAATCTGACTTTCAAATACAAGACCCTGAAGAAGCATAAAAAGGTAAACAAGGAAAAGAGTTCATGAGGGATATTAAAAGATCAAACTGTTTATATTCGTACATGGGAAGATAATACTTCAAACTCATAAGAACTATCTCAGTAAGGAATTCACAGAGGACACAGGTCTGAACTGAATATGCAGGGATGATATCTGTAAAGCATTTATGTTTTGTTCTTTGTGGGGCAGACAGGGTGGGGTGTCCTATGTCTGGGGCTGGATTTGGGCTTGGGACCTCCTGGGTCCAGGGCTGGTGCATTGTCCACTGTGCCACCTAACTAACCCATGATGACATCTTTAAAATAGGGTTGAGGTGTAAGAGGAATAGACTGGGGGAGGGGGAAGAGGAGAGATGGTCTGGGGAGAGGTAGTTCACATGAAGGAAACAAGAAAAAAGCCTTTGGAGGGGAGGGGAAGAGGGGGAAGGAGTTGGGGATTGAGTGAACCTTAATCTCATCAGAATTGGCACAAAGAAGGACTAACATACATACTCAAGTAGGTATAGTAATATATTTTTGCCCCGAGGGAGGGGAGGGAGATGGGGGGGGAGAAGAGGGGACGGGGGGGGGGGGGAAGGGCAGATTGGGGGAGATAACAGTAAAAAGCAAAACATTTTTGAGGAAGGTGAAGGTGTTCTGCATTACTGCACAAGTATGACATATTGAATTGCTTGATTTCATAGGGAGGGTTGAGGAGGGAGGGAGGAAGAAAAATTTAGAACACTGAATTACCTCAAAGAGCTTAATCTCATCAGAGTGGGCTCTTGGAGGGAATAACATTCACACCCAATTGGGAGGAGTAATCTATTTAATCCTACAGGAAAGTAGGAGGGGAAGAAGATATGGAAGGAAGGGTGAAAAAAAGGGAGTGCACCAGCCGGGGAGGGGACAGTCAGAAGTAAAACACTTTTGAGGAGGAATAGGTTAAAAGAAGATAGAAAATAGAGTAAATATCATGGGAAGTTAATAGGATGGAGGGAAATAGTTATGATGATTGATTATAATGGCAAAACATATGGTACCTACTTTGCTGGGCTATCATGAAGAAAATTCTCTGTCAAGTTTAAGGTACTATATACAGGTTATGATGAACAGGATACTATCAGAAAAATCTGGAAAGACCTACATGAACTAAAGCAGAGTGAAATGTACTGTATACAAAATAACAGCAATAGTGTAAGATGATCTGCTAGGAAGCATGTGGTTCTTTTCAGCAAGGTGATGATCCAATATAACTCTGAAGGACTTATGAAAATTGCAACCCATCTACAGAGAAAGAACTGATAGTATCTGAAAACAGATGGAAACACATTTTTAAAAAAAATTTCCTCTGACAATTCCTCAATCTGAAGTTTTGGGGTTTTTTGACTGTTTTCTCTTACAACCTAGCTAATGTGGGAATGTTTTCTATGACTACTCATGTATAACTTATTTTGTATTGCTTGAGTTCTAGTGGGTGGGGGGTGGGAATGGAGGAGGAAGAGAGGTTGGAACACAAAGTTTTAAAAGATTGATGTTAAAATTTGTTTTTCCATATATTTTGGAAAATAAAATACTATTCAATAAAAAAGAAAGAAAGAAATGATGAGCAGGTGGATTTCAGAGAAGCTGGAAGGATGTGCATGAACTGATGATGAGTGAGATGAGCAGAACCAGGAGAATACTGTACACTGTATCATCAACATTACGTGTTGATCAACTGTGATAGACTTGATTCTTCTCAGCAATACAGTGGTCCAAGGCAGTTCCAAAGGACTCAGGATGGAAAATGCTCTCCAAATCCAGAAAAAGAAAAAAGAAAAAAAGAACTGTGGAATATGGATGCAGATTGAACCATACTATTACTTTTGGTTTTGGTGCTGTTGTTTTTCTTTTCTGAGGTTTTTCCTTTTTACCCTGATTTTCTCTTATAACATGACTAATGCAGAAATATGTTTAATGTTATTGTACATATGTAACCTATATGAGATTACTTGCTATCTTGGGGAGGGAGGGGAGGGAGGGAGAAAAATTTGAAACTAGAGATCTTATAAAAAGAAATATTGAATAATATCTCTACATGTAACTGGAAATAATAAAATACTTTTATAATTAAAAAAATAAACATAATGTGTGTTGAAAGATCTTCTGCATGAAATCAGAAGTTATTCTGCACCAGAGAATTCATATGAGAGAAAACTTAAGAATGTAATAAATGTGGGAAGGCCTTCAAGAGTAAGACCCAATTTATTGTACATCACAGAATTCCTACTAGAGGTATTCTTTATGAATGTAAGTTGTGTGGGAATGCTTTCCACTGTAACTCAGAACTTATTCAATGTCAAATAATCCTTACTGGAAAGAAAAGTTTTGAATGTAATGTATTTGAGAAAGCCTTCTACCTGAACTCAGAACTTATTGACATCTGGGGGTTCATACTGCTGAGAAATATGACTGTGAGAATGTCTTTAGTGGGACACAGAACTTAGTTGACATTAGAAAATTCTTGGGGGCAGCTAGATGGCACAGTGGATAAAGCATTGGCCCTGGATTCAGGAGAACCTGAATTCAAATTGGGCCTCAGGCCCTGGGCAAGTCACTTAACCCTCATTGCCCCACCAAAACAAACAAACAAACAATCATTTTTTCCTGATTTCTCCCAACACACTCCCTCTAGACCAACATTTAAAATGCACCAAATTGAATTCTGAGTGAGAAAGTGAAGGAAAAGTCACACTGACTCATACAGGAAGTCAGAGGAGTATGTAGACAGTGAAGTAAGAACTGGCCAGAAGTGCAGTGCATAGGATTTTAGCTCAGCAGTGCTGAGCAACCTAGTGTGTCCAAGGAAGGTAAGGGCACTGAACATTTGATCAGAAAGCTTTCAGGGGACTTCTGTGCTAGCAGTAGGTGCTGGATGAGGTGCCATTTGGCAGCTCTAGGACCCATTACTCTCTTCTGAATTGTAGGTCCAAGTCAGAGAGGAATTGTTATAGTGGCAAGGGAGCATGTGACTGTGCCTGATTAAGGTAAGGAAGGCAGTGACCTGACTTCTTCCCGGGTCAGATTACCCTAAAAGCAACAAAAAAAACCCAAAACCTTACAAGTTCATAGACTTAACCTTAGAAAGCAGCAGAGGATAAAAATCAGATCAGATCTCATAGGTGTCCCCAGAGGTAATAAGAACCAAACACTAACAGAAAGTCCAAACTCAAAGAAACAGGCTAGAAAAATCAGCAAACTTTCCCCTGCACCCACACCAAAAAAGAACATAACAATAAAAAGCTTCTATGGGCACAGGGAAGCTCGAGACAAACTCAAAGGCAATGACTTATAAAGCCTGAAAGAAAAATGCAAATTGGACACAAGCCCAAAAAGAATTTCTTGACAAGCTCAGGAGAATTTTTTTAATAGAGCAAAATTTAAATCAAGTAGGAGTGGTAGAGCAAAGTTTGGGAGAAAAAATAAGAGTTGACACAAGAACTAACAGCTGGGGGGGCAGCTAGATGGCGCAGTGGATAGAGCACCGGCCCTGGAGTCAGGAGGACCTGAGTTCAAATCCGGCCTCAGACACTTAACACTTACTAGCTGTGTGACCCTGGGCAAGTCACTTAACCCCAATTGCCTCACTAAAAAAAAAAAAAAAAAAAAAGAAAGAAAAAAAGAACTAACAGCTGGGTTAAAGATACATGAAAAAGTGCTGAAGAAAATAAATTCTCAGAAATTAAAATTGGCCAATTAAAAATTGGTGAGTTAAAAGAGGTATAAAAAAATCACAGAAGAAAATATCTTCCAAAAATTAGAATTGGTCAAGTGGAAGCTAATGATTCCATGAGACATTAAGAAACAGTAACAATGTCCAAGGACCAAAAATATCAAAATGTGAAGCATCTCATGAGGAAAACAACTGATCTGGAAAATAGACCAAGGAAAGATAACTTAGTAATTATTGAGCTACCTAAAAACCATGATTTACAAAGAGGCTAGACATATTTCAACATTATAAAAGAAAACTGTCCAGATATATTAGAACCAGAGGGCAAAGTAGAAATAGAAAGAATCTACTGCTTCCCTCCTGAATGAGATCCCAAAATGAAAACTCCTAGTAATGATGGCCAAAATCCAGAGCTTCCAGGTCAAAGAGAAAATACTGCAAGCAGCCAGAAAGACACAGTTCAAATACCATGGAACCACAGTTAAAATCACACAAGTTGCAAGAGCAGAGGACTTGGGGTATGATAGTCCAGAAAGCAAAAGACCTTAGATTACAACCAAAAATTATCTACCCAGCAAAACTATGTATAATATTATTAGGGGGAAGGGGAATGGATATTTAATGAAATAGAGGATTTCCAAGCATTCCTGAAGAAAAGACCATTTCTGTAGCACTTAAACACAAGACTCAAATCATAAAATAGTAAGCATGAGTGAGAAATCATGAGGAAATTAATAAGATTAAGTTGTTTTTATTCCTAAATATACTCTTTAGAACCCTTAAGAACTTTCTTATCCTTGGCAGTTTATACTTACAAAGAGGGAATGGGTATAAGTTTGGTATATTGGGATAATCTCCAAAAAATGGATGGTTGAGAAAGGGATGCAGTGAGAGAAGGGGAAAAGGAGCAGAAGAATAGGGGAAATTATCATAAAAGATGTGCAAGGATGACTTTTTACAATGTTAGGAGGGAAGGGAATGAAGCAGGCAATGCTTGAACCTCATTCTCATCTGAAGTGTTTCAGAAAGGGAAGAAATACACAATTGGGTATAGAAATTTACCTTGCCCAAGAAAGAAGCAGGCTAGGAAGGGGCTCAGAGAATGAGGGAGGGGAAAATATTAGGGAGGGTAGACTAAGAAAGGCATAGCATCAAAACAGACTCTTAAAGAGGGAACAGAGTAAGCAAAAGAAGAAGAAACAGAATGTGGTACAGACTTAGGAATCAAAACTGAATGTGAATGGGATGAACTCAACTAAGAAAACTATATTCAGTAACAGCAATATTGTAAAGATAACTGAAAGACTTGGCCACTGTGATCACTACAATGGTCCAGAACTCCAAAGGACTCATGATGAAAAATGTTCTCCTCCTGCAGATAGAGAATTGGATAATTCAGAGTGCAGATTTTTTTTAAATTTTTTTTTTTTAGTGAGGCAATTGGGGTTAAGTGACTTGCCCAGGGTCACACAGCTAGTAGTAAGTGTTAAGTGTCTGAGGCCGGATTTGAATTCAGATACTCCTGATTCCAGGGCCGGTGCTTTATCCACTGCACCACCTAGCTGCCCCTAGAGTGCAGATTTTGAAGCATATTTTTGTCTTTCCTTTTTCTTGTTTCCCCCCTCCCCCCCACCTGAAAATATGATTAAAGCAGAAATGTGTTTTACAAGACCATTTGTATAATAGGTATGATATTACTTGCCTTCTCTGTGCTCAAGGGAAGGGGTGGAATAAGGGTGAAAATTTAAATAAAAGTTATATGTTTCATGAGTGGCTTTTGTGTATTGTCAGGATGAAGAGGCTGAGGCCTGTCCATTGTCCACCATGCATGTTTTCTCTCCATTCTTTCCCAGATACATTGGCAGAATAATCTTTGTAACATATGGGAGGGATATAGGGATACGCCTCTCTACTGAGAGGGAAAATGCCCCCCTCTCAGCCTAGTGATCTGATCCCAAGGTCTTAGAAGCCCCTTCTCTCTCTCTGTCTCTCTCTCTAGAGCTCGAAAAAACCAGGAAGCTACTATCCCCCTGCTAAATATAGGCATATCAGCTTGAAAGTTGCCTCATACTAAGGTCTGCATGCAGACATGACAGAATGTTTGCTGAAAAAGGAAATTTAGGATATTTTTGCAAAATAACCCACGACTGGATCCCTAAGGTGGAGCACTCTGACGTAGGAGAAAGATTTATTGCTGAACATATAGTTTCAACCTAATTACCGCATCCTGCTTAAAATAGATGTCTGTAAAGGGTATAAAAACTGCTTGATTCTTGATCTCTGTGTGTCACACCTCCTGGTTGCCCCAGTGAGTGTGTTGCACCTTTCTTTCAAAAGAAATAAAATCAGTGCTTTGACCTCCTTTCTCCTCCAGTCTCGATTAGGGGGTCAGTGGGTGTATTTCCCATCCCACTCATGTACAACTAAGAAAAATGGAATTTTGCAAAGAGGGACTGTGAGATTGCCACTACCATTCCTGGGGTGAGAGGTCTGCTATATGCTCCTTCTCTAGGATCTAACAGAAAAGGGTCACCTTGAACAATGACTTCATGTCCCTTAAACTTTTGATCAGTCTCATAATGCTTCCCTCAAGTTTATAGTTATATGATCCATAAGATGGTGAAGTGTTTGATTTCCACAGTCAGCTCCCTCATATCAACTTTAAAAGCATGTTTCAGATGTACAGTAATTAGAGTTAAATTTACAATTTAAGGCAGAAAGAACCCCCCAAGATAAAAGCCTCATGAAATGACAATGCAAAAGTGAAATACTTGGAGCTGCAACTCAGTGTTTTACTTCTCATAACATGGAAGACAAAGCATGTGCAAACCATGACAGAATCCCTGGAAGTGACTCAATCTAAACATGCCATAGCTCAGAAGAGCGGTTTTAATATCCAGGCTCAAAATAAACCTAGTGGAAAAATTTCCTATACAAAAAGGAAATAGTATAATAGGGAATCTGAGTCAACAGGATTCTACCTTTGCATGTGCAGGATTGTCCCCTCAACCTTCCTAGGCACCTGTAGCAATTCTTAGGGCAGCATGTGGCATTCGCCTTGAATGGTGGACTATTGACTTAATGACAGTTCAGACAGTCATACTTGAAAGCAAAACTCAGAACAATATTAAATCACAATCCCAAGAGATTTTACTTCAGATATCAAAATCTTGCTATTTACTACTTATTATTGTTTTTATCATGTTTTAATAAATATTAATGATAAACATATAGAGAGTATTTCTTTATTTGTCTTTGCTAGTTTAAATCCATCTTGGAGCATACATCATTAGAAATTTAAAATAATGGCATTCTAGAATTTTACACATATGGTGAATGTGTGTGATCATACTTAGTCACTCAAAATGCTAGAAACATGCTAGAAATATGTTTTAAGCCTCCAGGGTTTTTGTACTGCCTATTAGCCTCTAAGGTAAAAATGAAATCCTGGAACCTAAAGTTTATTGTTACTAAGTTGAGTCAAAGATATACCTTCAATTCACATAATTTACAGGTATAATACAGTTCTCATAAGTAATGGTCAAATACTCTAACAGATTAAACTCACTCTTTATTATCAGTAAACTTGTAAGTCCTGACACTTTGACTGGGATTGGTCCTAATGTTTCCAACTTCATTATTTTAGAACTTTACAACATGCTATCAACAAGTCTGATGAGATATTATGACCCTGCCCAAATGGAAAATCTCCAAAACCTTATCCATATTAAATCTAAATGTACCCAATTAAAAACTTAACAGTTTTCAAAAAATATTTTATTTTGTTAAATATTTTCCAATTATGTGCAAAAACTGTAACATTCTTTTTTAAAATTTTGAGTTCCACATTCTCTTCTCTCTTGCTCCTGCCTCACATCTTGAGGCAGCAAACAATATGATATCCATTATACATGTGAAGTCATACAAAACATTTCCATGTTAGCCATGTTGCAAAGGAAAACCTCAAGAAAAATAAACTAAATAAAAAAGTATGCTTCAGTCTGCTTCAGTCTGCTCTCCATGCTTAAGTTCTCTCTCTGGAGAGGAATGACTTTTTTCATCAACTTTGGAATTGTCTTGGATCACTGTCTTGCTCAGAGTTGAGCATTGTTACAATACCATTGTAACTGTACAATTTTCTCCTGGTTCTACTTACTTCACTTTGCATGAGTCCATATAAATCTTCCCAGGTTTTTCCTGAAACCATCCTGTTCATCATTTCTTACAGCAAAAGAGTATGCCTTCACAATTGTTCAGCCATTGTTCAGTTGATGGGTATCTCCTTAGTGTCTAATTCTTTGCCATCATGAAAAGAGCAGCTACAAATATATATATTTTTTGTACAAACAGGTCCTTTTGCCTTTTCTTTTATCTCTTTGGAATACAGACCTAGTCGTGGTATTGCTGGGTCAAAGGGTATTTACTGTTGTGTAGCTCTTTGCACATAGTTCCTAATTGTTCTCCAGAATGGTTGGACTAGTTCACAACTCCACCAACAGCACATGATTGGGATATAGGACTCCTAGCTGAGCTCAATACAGAACATGGAGTAGTGACTTCTTTTCCTAGGGGGATCCTAGAAGAAGTAGCTGCTTCCCTGAGCTAAAACTGCTGGGGAAGGTTTGTAAACAATGATGGAGGGGGCAGCTAGGTGGCGCAGTGGATAGAGCACTGGCCCTGGATTCAGGAGGACCCGAGTTCAAAGCCAGCCTCAGACACATAATACTTACTAGCTGTGTGACCCTGGGCAAGTCACTTAACTCCCATTGCTTCTCAAAAAACAAAACAAAACCAAAAACAAACAATGATGGAACACTGTGGGAGGGCATTGACCCCACTGATGACAGTAGGAGACTGCAACATTTTCAGCAGCCACTCCACTGATTGTGAGGGAGAAATCTATTCCAGACCCACTGCCACTGAACCAAGCAGGGACCCCAGATCCCAGGCTGGATGTGTTACGCATGAGAGATCTGGGGGCTATTTTTTTTTTTTTTTGCACAGGGCAGTGGGGGTTAAGTGACTTGCTCAGGGTCACACAGCTAGTAAGTGTCAAGTGTCTGAGGCAGGATTTGAACTCAGGTACTCCTGAATTCAGGGCTGGTGCTTTATCCACTGTGCCACCTAGCCACCCCCTGGGGGCTATTTCTGAATTCTGTTGGTACTAATGTAAGTAGCTAGTGTTTACCCTATGACTGGTCCTGCAGGACATGGTGATTCTCTCCCCTAGAGACAGACAAGGAGACCTAAGATTGAGTAAGGACAATCTCCTCTGTCATCTACAGTGAGAAAGAAAATACAAATGTTACCAAGAGTTAACCAAATTTTACCCCATTACTTTCAAGAAAAACCAGCATGTAAGTACCGTACACTCAAATAAAGGAGAACTTTCACAAGTCTCACAAAAGAGCTTTGGATGATATAAAAAGAACAAAATCACTATTATGGCTCCATGACTACTCTGTATTTTCCTTTCTTCCCTGTGAGTCAGAGCAGTAGAAGGTAGAAGAACTGAACTGGTGACCCCATCTTCATGCTATGCTCTGCCCAGTGCTGATCCCTTTTTGGAAAAGTGCCAAACTCCTTAATAAGTGCTCTGAGAAGCAGGAACAGGACAGAGGTGGGGGAGGGGCCATGCAAGCAGGATGTCCTATGGAAGAAAAGTGGAACTTCTAGCTGTAGAGTTTGCTCACCTCCTTTGCTCATCCCACCAATTCAACCTTCTTTCCATATTAAATATAGTAAATATAAAAGTCAGGGCTATGTAAAGTTGTGTTTTTTTTTAAAATCTCTGTAATGCTGATGATTTAGGGGAAAGAAAACATTTTAAAGTACACCAACACTCTAAGAGATACTTTCCCTTTATTAATTCTGTGCTCAGCTATAATATGGTTCCTTCTTTCTTTTGACAACTCAACTTGACTTTAATGTCCACACCAACCATTGAACTCAATGCCAGAGCCTGGGGTAGGAGTGGGTGTGGAGCTCTTAATGGTTATATAATAAATAACTCTTTTCTTTTTCTTCCTTTTTCTTCTTTTCTTCCTTCCTTCCTTCCTTTCTTTCTTTTTTTTGTCAGGGCAATAAGGGTTGTGACTTGACACAGCTAGTGTCAAGTGTCTGAGGCCGGATTTCAACCCTGCCCTTCTGAATTCAGGGCCAGTGCTTTATCCACTGGACCACTTAGCTGCCCCAAAGACATAGCTATTGATAAAGTTAATATTTAATTATTCTGTTGATTTATTTTCCCTTCTAAAGCCTAATTTAGATAACCATTAGATTAAGAGATATATGATCAGTATATTAAGAGTTTCTTATTTTTGCAGAGCTGAGCTCCTTCTAGCATGACTAGTTCCCAATTCTATAGTAGTCTCAGTTTCCTTTTGTGGTGGGGTAAATTAGGCCTCTCAGTCACAGTCACTACTAATACCAGACTTCTGTTCACTCAATTCTATAACAGATGTAACTAGTTAATGTTATAGCCAATTAGCAAGAAAGTTTGATGATTGCTATGCCACTAAAATACCCCAGAATGCCTCCACAATGTCCTCCAGCTCAATATTGCAAATCACCGAAGTTGCTTATTCCTTCCAACCTATCAGAAATCAGTTAAAACTTATTCAAGATTCTGTAACTTTTGATTTCTCTTTATTGACTATAAAAATTCTCCCCGTGAATCCCTCAACTTGTCTTTGGCTACTGAGGGGCTATTGATGTCATTTATTGTCAATTGCTAGCCTTGATAATAAATTGATCATACTCAGAACTTGTGCCTCAGTTTTCCTTATTCATAGATTTTTATTGCAACCATTGCATATAGTGTCTACACTGGATTAGCATTAGAATCTTGGGGTTCCTTTCAATAAAATCTGCACACAGAGATAATAAAGGCTTTCCCTTCCTCAGCATAGGTATTTCTGTCATCTGTGATGAGTAATTATTAATGTTAGCTATGAGCGCAGAGATTCCAAAACAGTTACAAAATGCTGGATTAGATAACTGAGATGGTCAGATGTTGGTCCTAAAGAGACAAAGCCCCCAAACTGCTACCAGAATGAAACAATGACTAAGAGAGGAGGAAACCAATTCCCTACTGAGATAATCTGTCAGGTTAGGAGGGGTGCTAAGAACCATAAACCTTGTCCATCTTTTCTCCCCTGCTTCCTTTCACTTACAGCAATTATTCTCAAGGGCAGTTTTCTCTTCTCTCTCCAGACACTTGAATCTCAAATTCCAACTAATTCATTGGCTTTATAGAGGCCCCCAAAATTATGACCAAGTCCATTAGCTAATCCAAAAATACTTTATGTCACACCTTGGGAGTTGTCAAGGCCTTTTTCTACCTTAGTGAACAATCAAGATATAGTTTCCCCTGATCAAGGTATAGCATTTTATCACTTGCTTTAAGTTGGGTCCTAACACCCCCCTAATTTGGCAGATGAGGAAAATGAGACTAAGAGAATTAATTAATTGACTTGCCCAAGGTCACAAAATGTGAGTCTGAACTGAACCACAAGGATGCTAATAATTAATACTGTCAACAGGACCAAAGTGGCCTCTAACCTGTGAATGACCAGAACCAAACAGAGCAGGGTACAGACAGGAGGGTCAGAAATCTAATAAAAGTTTAATTTCGAAGTGAGGAAAATGACTTGCAAACAAGGAGGGATCTATGTCTTGGGGCCCTGCCCCTAGTGGGGGGACCTGCTGTCACATGGCTAAACCTTGATTCTTTTACCAATGGTTACACAGTGAGCTGTAGTCCTGACCATGAGGAGTAACAGCAACAATGAGACAAGTTTGATTCATGGCAGGGCTTTATTCCTGGAACTTATCTGAGTTTCTCTGGTGCTTGACCAAGCTCAGAGAAGACCAGGTGCTAGTCAAAGCAATACAATAATTATATGCCATAGGGTGAACTCAAAGGATTGTTATGCCAAGCTCAGGGCACAGCTTCCTTGTTGGGCCTTAGCTCTGGAAAACAGAGCATCTCCTAATATCTTTTTTTTTTTTCAGTGAGGCAATTGGGGTTAAGTGACTTGCCCAGGGTCACACAGCTAGCCTCCTAATATCTTGACAATACAATGCTCTTTAAGTTATAAGTTGTCTCCAACTAGACACACTGCTCATCTGATTAAACACAACAGGAACTCTATGAGAGAATATTGGGACCATGAGAAACCTCACAATTTAATGCCTTAGAAAAAATCCCTCACCCCTTCAGGGATATCCCCAAGAACCCTGTCCTGAAATGTAGGCAGCCTTGCTCTGGGCATTCAACCTATCAGTGTGTGTAGAAGTTGAGATAAGGATCCCCGATTCTGCCTGGGCTACACTCGTGTATCCCCATTACCGACTTTTTAGTTGTTCCCTTTCCAATTTATCTGTAGACCCCAGAGTCTGGATTGTAATGGTGTCTCAGCCTCTTTGTAAACTTTACTCCTCAGAAATCAACAAATGCTACAAATCAAGAGTGGATTTACTGCTTCGTTGATTGCTCCCAAGCATGCGCGCTTTGTTTTGCCAAGAAGAATAAAAGGGCTGCTTGCCTTGCTGAGCTGATGCTCACTACTGTTTCATGGGGCTCTCTGTTTTTTTACATCCGTGAAGGACATAGTCTTTGACTTCCCTTCACTGATTCATGGGAAAATTAGTTTTCTCACTCTATTTACTGTGGGGACAGTTCTTTTTTTAACAGAATTAATTTGGATTTAAGGGAGGCAGGGCTTTGCAGAGTCACTATCCTCACTCTCTCCTCCAGACTGGGTCCAGTGGCGAGATATAGATCAGGACAAGTAGAGACGGCCGTGGGATACAATTGGAGGCCGTGGCCTTTTTAACCTAAGGTCTTTCACAGGTCTCAGTTTGTCTGAGGCAATGCTTCTTCAATGATTAAGGCTAGGTAACAAATGAGGAAAAAATGACCTCTTCTACCTACTCAAAAAAATCAATCTGGGAAGGGAAGACCCTCAGGGTTTCTGGCCAAAACAGAAACAATTGCTTCTTCCACTCACTCTGGGCAATCAAAGCCCAAACAACGACCAAATAAGGCTTAGGTTGGGACCTGTTGTTGGCCAATCAGTGAAAGCCAGAGTGACTTGGGTTTAAAGCATGGTCAAGTAGCTCAATTTTAATCCTAATAAGTTTTATCAAAGGCTGGTTGTCCAATGCTGTATTTCAAGAAATCATAAATAACACTACATGGGGTCGTGGCATTTCAAATTATATGTGGTTGCCTTATTTCTGTCGAAGTTTGGGGAAAATTAGCTGTGGTTTCTAATATATTGCTACTTATAAATTAGAAGCTTTAGCACCAGTTGGGGGGGCATTAAGCCTTTATCAAAGTATATTAGATATTAGTAAAGAGAGATAGCACATGGCTCAGAAAGTTAGGAAAGTCTGTCTAGCCTAGAGGAGAGATAAGAGCTCAGCCTGGCCTGCTTCTTCCTCCAAGTCTTCCTCCACAAGCACATCCAAGAGCCTAACTGTGAGTGGAAGCTTCCTCAGGGAGGAGAGGTGGCCTTTCTATACTGCTCCAAGCTCATTGGCTAGCATCATTTAAGTCTATTGGTTTACTGGACCTGAGGGCGGTCCATGAGCAGAATGTGCTGAGGTCAGAGTTCAGAGAACACCCCCCCTGAGGGCCAGGCTCTCAGGTAGGTGTGGTTTCAATCAAGTCAACTTTAAGTGAGTTAATCAGCAAAGCCAATTCAATCATTCCCAATATTATCCTCTCAAAGGGGCCTCTGGACATTCCAAAATCCATTACCCTCTCACAGGGCAAAAAAAGTTCATTGTCCCAGTTTTATAAAATGGCAGAATGAGTAGGGAAAAGAAAAAAAGAAATCTACGCCATAAAAACCAAGATGTCTTTTAAGGTTTCAGTGATCAAAATTTATATTCTTTTGGGCAGAACACTCACAGGCAAGTATATGATTACCAATATGGACAGAGGGAGAGGAGGGAGAGAAGAAGGGAGAAGAAGGAAGGAAGGAAGGAAGGAAGGAAGGAAGGAAGGAAGGAAGGAAGGAAGGAAGGAAAGCTGGAAGAGGGTGTGAGAAAATAATTATCAATAATTGATTTCTTGGTAGACCCAGAGATCTATCTTTCTTAGTTCTTTCTTTCTTCCCCTACTCAAGAAAGTCCAGTGTCTGTAAGAGACTTCATCAAATTTCATCTGGGAGAAATCCAAGAGATCAGATGAGCTTTGGGTGGAGGTAGATTCCTTTGTCTAGATAGCCCAAGGACTGATATGATTAAACTACATCTAGATAATGAACTTTGACCTGACCAACTTGAGTGAGGGGGTCTTGTATTCCTTTCTCTTATGTCATACCTAGAGTTTTACATTAGTATTCATTAAAGGTATTGGTTTAGTTTTCTTCTCTTTTGGCTTTCCTTAGCTTAGGTTTCAAGATCATATTTGTATCATATGAGGAAATTGGTAGAATCTCCTTATTTTCATATTTTTTCATATAGCTTATCTGGTATTGGAATGAATGATTTTTAAATATTTTATAAAATTCACCTATAAATTCATCTGTGCCTAGATTTGTTTTTTTCAAGGAATTCATTTATGGTTTATTCATTTTCTTTTTGCTAATATTGGGTCAAGTCC
This sequence comes from Dromiciops gliroides, assembly GCF_019393635.1. NCBI lineage: Eukaryota > Metazoa > Chordata > Mammalia > Microbiotheria > Microbiotheriidae > Dromiciops > Dromiciops gliroides. The sequence goes on from NC_057862.1 coordinate 663,403,855, forward strand.
TCTATTTCCTATTCCATTAAACTGAGCATATTCATCCTTTTCATTCACATTATAACGTTTGGGGCATACATTTGGAAGAAATAGTTCTTAATAATTTTTTAAGTTTCTTATTGTGAATTTCTATTTTCAATACTGGAAATTTTTTATTCTTTTAAAAATCAAATTATCAGGGGCAGCTAGGTAGCACAGTGGATAAAGCACTGGCCTTGGATGCAGGAGGACCTGAGTTCAAATCCAGCCTCAGACACTTGACACTTACTACCTGTGTGACCCTGGGCAAGTCACTTAACCCTCATTGCCCTGCAAAAAAAAAAATCAAATTATCTTACAATTCATCTTTTTTTCCCCAAAAAAGTCTCCTAGATTTACTTATTAATCTGTTTTTCACTTTCTTCTTTGATTTTCAGTATTTCTATTTTGGTATTTGATTGGGCTTTTAATTTGTTGCTTCTCTAAGTTATTTTAATTGCATGTCCAATTGATTTAATCTCTTCTTTCTCTCTTTTATTAATGGAAAGTGTTTAGAAATATAAAATTTTCCCTAACTAATGCATTGAATTGATCCTTAAATTTTTTATATTCTTTTACATTATAGTCATCATCAGTGAAATTACCAATAGTTTCTATGATTTGTTCTTTGACTCATTCATTTTAAGACTGTTATATTCAATCTACAATTAGTTTTTAATTAATTCTACAAAGACTATCAAATGTAGTTTTTATTGCATTATGGTCTGTAAAATGTGTTTAAGATTTCTGCTTTTCTGCATTTCTTTGCAAGGTTTTTATGTCCTAGTACATGATCAATATGTGAAGATGTCATGCACAGCTGTGAAATATATGTGCATTTTATACCAATTAACAAGACAATGCAAAATTTTGAGCTACATAGATATGTCTTCTGATTGGCTTTTGATGACATAGTCAGAATTGAAATTATATAATTTGAATCTCCACTTCTGAAATCCCCTTAGCCACAGCCAAGACATGTGATTTGAGTAACAATACAAAAGTTCTCAGATATGGGTGTTAAGATTTGACTATTCAGGTTAATTAAGTTGCTCTGGAAAGTAAGTGATGGGTAGGGTTTCAAAGGTGGAGGTAACAGAGATCATGGGAAAGGAAAAGGAACCCACTTGTACAAAAATATTTATAGCTGGTTTTTTGTGGTAGCAAAGAATTGGAAATTGAGGGGATGACCATCAGTTGGGGAATGGCTGAACAAGCTGTGTTACATGAATGTAATGGAATACTATTGTGTTCCAGAAAAACCTGGAAAGATTTACGTGAATTGATGCTGAGTGAAATGAGCAGAACCAAGAGAACATTGTACACAGTATCAACAACATTTTGTGATGATCAACTGTGATGGACTTGGCTCTTCTCAGCAATGCAATGATCCTAGACAATGCCAAAAGACTTATGGTGGAAAATGCTCTCCACATTCAGAAAAAGAACTATGGAGTCTGAATGTAGACTGAAGCATACTATTTTCACTTTTGTTGTTGCTTTTTTGTTATTGTTCTTGTTTATTTTTTCTTGTGTTTTTCTTTCCTTTTGTTTTGATTACTGTGGAAATGTGTTCAACATGATTGTAATATATAATATATATCAAATTGCTTCCTGGCTTCAGGAGTAGAGAGGAAAGGAAGGGTGGGAGAAAAATTTGAAACTCAAAAAATATCTTTGTAGGTAATTGAGAAAAAAAATAAATAATTTTAAAAAAATGAAGGTGGAGGTAATTACAAGACGAAAGCTTGACCCTTAGGCAAGTTTCTCTGGGATGTGGGTCATGGATGAAGTTGGGAGGTTGGAGATACAAGTTACCATACAAGAACTGTGAGACAAATGACCTGGGGTTACCTGAATCAAAATAATAAAATTCTTTTTTAACCTCAAGGTGACTTGAGTTTAACTGAGTAAAACTTACAGCAGAGGGGAGCATTAAATCTAGCTCGACTAATCCTTAAACATAGAATTAGAATCAATTTTCAATTTTACTCATTATATGTTCACCCCTTCTCTCTTTTTCTCTCCTACCTCCTGCCCAAGAATTATCGTCAGTTTTGCTCAATGGTTTATTCTTGATTGGAATCCTAGCTTCTTTGCCTTCTGGAATCATATTCCAAGCCCTCTGCTCTTTTAATATGGAAGCTGCTACATTTTGTGTGATCCTAACTGTGACTCCATGATATTTGAAGGTTTTCTTTCTGGCTGCTTGCAATATTGTCTTCTTGACCCGGGAGCTCTGGAATCTGCTACATCCTTAGCATTCTTCCTATCTGTTTGCTTAGCAATCTTGTTTAAAAAAAAAAAAAAGAAAAGAAATGACTTTAATCCAGCATGAACTATTCTTGTTGAAGCCATGGTGCCTCCTTTTATTCATTCCTTTCCTTTCTGCATGGCTTGTACCCACCTCTTTAATGATGCATTCTAGAATTTTCTCAAGAATCAAAATGAAGTTGATTGGCAATAAATAAATAGCTTGTAGACTCTGTTCTCTTAGCTTTTAGGAAATATGGGGAAGCATTTGCATTTCTTCAGTTTTGTGGTACTTTTCTCACTTTCCATGATCTTTTGAATATCTCTGACAGTAAATATGTAATCACACCTGTAGTTCATCTGTACCAAATCACTTGAATTAATCAAGGGCAGTTGGATGCCCCTTTACTGTCTCCTTACTTTTCTTGGGCATTCACTGTGAATCATTTCTGTTCTGAAGTTTCAAGTACAGATGTCACTCTCCTTTAGAGAGAAAACAAAATAAAATAAAAGTTGAGATCTTCACTGTGTTGTCAGTTAACAACCTTTCTGTTCTTTGATCTTCCTTTTTTCTCCCAACATGACTGAACATTAACAAAAGCAATCTATTTTGGGCATCCTCAGTCTTCATTATGAGTCTCAGCTTATTCTGAATTTTAACATCCCTAATAAAATGTTTCTAGGACCATACAAGACTCATATATTGATTCCTTCTTATCTGGTCTTGCTTTTCTTGTCTTTGCCTTCCTTCCTTTCTTCCTTTCTACCTTCCTTCCTTCCTTCCTTCCTTCCTTCCTTCCTTCCTTCCTTCCTTCCTTCCTTCCTTCCTTCCTTCCTTCCTTCCTTCCTTCCTTTGTTTTTCTTTCCTTTCTTTCCTTTTTCCTTCCTGCACTTCTTTCTTCCTTTCTACCTTCCTTTCTCTCTCTTCCTTTCTTCCTTTTCTTCTTCCTTCTTTTTTCCTTCCCTTTCATTCCTCCTTCCTTCTTTCCCCTTTCTTTCTTTTTTTCTTCCTTCCTCTTTCTTTCTTTCTTTCTTTCTTTCTTTCTTTCTTTCTTTCTTTCTTTCTTTCTTTCTTTCTTTCTTTCTTTCTTTCTTTCTTTCTTTCTTCTTTATTGTAACTTGGTTGGTGACTTTGCCATGGATACACTTTGGTCTGTCCAGATAAAATTCATTTTTCTTCTTGGTTGGAATTTTTTCTTTCTCTCTTTAACATTTCATTGCTGAGCTTCTCTCATTCCTTTTTGGCTGACTTCACCCTAAAGCATTTTACTCCATGGGACTATACCTCTAAACCTTTCCTCTGAACCACTTCAAATGGGCTTTCTCAAAATCTAGAGTACAGTTAGATTGTTTGTTTATTTTTGCAGTTTGGTTTAAAAGTAAAAAATTCCATAACATACATTCTCCTATCCTTTGCTTTGATATTAAAATATATTTTCAAAGATGAGCAGATTTTGATCAGCTTATCATGAATATACATGATAATATCAAAATTATAGCTTAAGCACTTTTCCTTCAGAATACTTAAAATCAGTCTAAGGCCAATGTGTGTAAAATTTTACATTCTGAAGAGAAAAAAAATTTTAATATAATTTTTTTTCCACCTAAATGAAAAATCACATTGCTGATATCTTTACAGTATATAGCCAAACATACCTCCAGCAATGAAATATACCTAAATTATATTAGGAAAAGTTTATAAGGGGAAAAACATGTGAATCATTCTTTCAGAGAAATGAAGGGGACAAATGATGCAAGTTTACTTAGAAGAATTGCTAAATGTAGCAAAGTAATTATAGGTTTTCCCTTTTTTGCAGGTTAAATCATATAACAGATTAAAAAACACCCCACAATTTAAAAAAAATATTTTCTCTGACCTAGGGAAACAATAAAGCAATACATGTCTATCATTTAAGAGGGAAGTAAACTCTTGCATTCTATAATTTCCAGTTGAGTGACAGTCATGCATCAGAAAAGGATGTCAGAAGTGAGAAGACATTTTCAGTAATTCCCCCCCTATCATGCTGAAAATAAAAATACATGGTAAAATTATGAGGTTGTGACATGAAACACATTTAACATAATACATATTTTATATCTGACTACCTTTTAATTTTCCCAGGATTATTTTCTCCTCAAGCAATAGGTATCATATGCAATAAATCTAGCCTCTTTGATTTTCAAAATAACAATATCTGAGAACAAGAAAAGATAGATACCCCCTCCCTTCTTTCTGAATTTTTCCTCTTTCCTTTTTTGCAGAAGTGGTAGGGTTTGGGTTTTTTTTGTGGAATATGACTTACACTGTTTGAGTCAATAAATGTGTTAGTTATGTTAAGGCTAAAATTCTTGCTAGTCTGTCTAAAATATCTAATGAGTGGTCGCCAATAAATTATAAGCTTTATCAAGGGTTAGACTTTTAAGCATTTATTAAGGAGAATAAGAATTTGGTAAAGAGAGAGAGAAAGGCCTAGATTCATCTATCCATCAAAGGGAGAGCATATTTCTAGCTCCACTCTCCGCCAGAGTCCACAGGAAGGAGCATGAGTCAGAGTGCCAGCCTCCACCTTCTTCCTCCCACAAGCAAACGTTACTTCCTGAAGCCAAAGAAAAGAGTCATGGTCTTGCCTTCAGAGACCTTCACTTCATGGCAGAGTTTTTCTACAGTAAGTCTCCAGCAGGTGGCGTCATTCCAATCATTACAGTTAGATTTGCTGAACTGTTTTTTTCCCTTTTTATTCTTTGTTAGAAGGCATGATTCTTTGCATAAGAAAGGGAGAAGAACATGTGTGTGGAGAGAGGCAACATAAAAATAAACATATCTATAACATTTGAAAATACAACATAATATTTTGTCAGATAATAATTCACTGAGTCTATGAGAACAACTCAGAGTGGAGTCAGCAGGACTTCAGCACACATTTGGCCTCCAACACTTACTATCTTTGTGACCCTGAAAATGTCATTTAAACTTGTTTAAGAATCAACTTCTTGGGGCAGCTAGGTGGCGCAGTGGATAAAGCACTGGCCTTGGATTCAGGAGGGCCTGAGCTCAAATCCGGCCTCAGACACTTGACACTTACTAGCTGTGTGACCCTGGGCAAGTCACTTAACCCCAATTGCCTCACCAAAAAAAAAAAAAAAAAGAATCAACTTTTTCACCTCTAAAATGAGCTAAAGAAGGAAATGTATAATGATTGGAGGATCTTTGCCAAGAAAACCACAAATGGAAAGAGGAAGAATGGAACAAGCCTAAACAACAAGGCACCTACAATTTCCTGATTCTGTTATCTTCTTTTATTTTTGTTTTTGTGGGGCGATGAGGGTTAAGTGACTTGCCCAGGGTCACACACCTAGTAAGTGTCAATTGTCTGAGGCTGGGTTTGAACTTAGGTCCTCCAGAATCTAGGGCCAGTGCTCTATCCAGTGGGCCACCAAGCTGCTAGGGAGGGGCGGGGCTCCAAGCCAGACGAGGCCCTGAGGGGCGGGGCAGGCCTACAATCCAGGCTCCAGAGGCACCAAATTCATAGCATGCGCAGCAGTAGCAGAAGCCTCCGGACCACGATTCCCAGAAGGCCTTGTTCACCTGGGGAGCTTTTCCTAAAGAGTATGGACCGGCCTTTACATCACTTCCGCTTTACCTATTTCAGTCTCTTCCGTGCTTACCTGTGTTATTTTCATCTCCACGTGGGAGCAGAGTCAACTGGATCCAATAGTGACGCCCCCGCACCTGGAGGCTGGCTGCGGGGTGCGGCGGGGTCGGAGCATCGGGGTCTCATTGGGGAGCACGGGAATAACGGGGGAGCGTCCCACAGAGGAAGGAAGCGCTTAAGGCGCCCGCGGTAAGCAGAGGGCGGCCCAGGGGTGGGGGCGGGCCGGCGGGCTGTGGAGGCGGAGCCGGATTCCAATCCAGCCTCCCAAGGCCCTGGACTCCAGAGCCCAGTCAGGCCTCAGTCCTTCATCCATTCCTGCTCCACGTCTGGTCCTGGCCCCGCTTTCACTTGGACCTCTCCTCCCCGCATCCTCCTGGCTGTCACCTCCTCCGGGAAGCCTCCTCTGATGCTGCTGGTGACCCGGGCGCTCCCTTTCCTGAAAGTGTCACCTCTGTGTCGGTGCCCAGACTTCCCTGTCGCCTTGTCCCTCCCTCGCAGCATCCTCCTCTCGCTGCAGATCGCCTCCTGGGTACCACTTCTTCCAGGAAGCCTCCTCTGCTGGCCGAGCCATCAGGGCCCTCTGTCTGTCTGTCCTCCTGGTTTCTCTCTAAGGGGATGGTCTCCCAAAGACCACGAACCTCCAGCAGAGAAAGGAGTGTTTCCTGCTGCTCCTTCCCGCCCCCCCCCCCAGAAGTGAGAATTTCTAGCCTCTGAGTAGGGACACAGAACTTGACCTGGGCTTCTCATGATTTTCCTTTCTGCTCCAGAACCTTGGCCTCTTGTGGCCTCTGCTCTTCCCCAGTAGGTGCTTTCACTGCGCAAGGGAATGGCTCCTGTGCTCCTGACAACCAGGCCTGGAAGGGTGAGTGGGGACTGCTGCTTTCTTGAGTTATCTGTCACTTTGAAGACCATTGGATACATTTCTTTTTGGAAGACAACCCTAGAAACTGTGGGCATCACAGAATCATCTATTTAGAGTTAAAAGATAATACAGAAGTCACCTATTTATCCTCCCTTTACAAAGAAATTACCTTACCTTTACTTTGATTTTTAAGACATTTAACAATTTGGGGGTTCCAAATTTTTTCCTTCCCTCCAGCCCCTCCACCACCCACTGAGAATGCAAGCAATAGGGTCCACATAATGCATGGGAAGTCATGCAAAACATTTCCATATTAGCCATGTTGCAAAGTGAAAAAAAATGCTTTAATCTGCAGGAAGAGTTCCTCAGTTCTCTTCATTTTTCATCATGAATCTTTTGGAGTTTTCATGGATCTTTGTCTGGATCAGAGTGGTTAAGTCTTTCACAACTGTTCCCTGTTACAGTATTGCTGTCATTGTACAGAATGTTCTGATTCTGCTCAGTTTTCTTTGCCTCAATTCATACAAGTTTTTCCAGATGTTTCTGACACCCCTCTTTTAGCTAATCTGAGTATTAAATTAAAGCTATAATCATGAAAAAATATTCTAAGTGACTTGATTAGACAAATGCAAATTAAAACAACTCTGTGTTACCTTTACCACCTATCAGATTGGCTAATATGACATAAATGGAAAATGTTAAAAGTTGGGGAAGTTGTGGGAAAATTGGAATATCACTACATTATTGTTGGAGTTGTGAACTGATTTAGCCATTCTGGAGAACAAATTGGAACTGTGCCCAAAGGGCAGTAAAACTGTACACCCCCTGTGATCCAACAGTACCACTACTAGGTCTGTATCCCAAAGGGATAATAAAAAAGGGGAAAGAACCTACATGTACAAAAATATTTATCCCTGCTCTTTTTGTGATGGCAAAGAATTGGAAACTGAGGGAATGCCATCAATTGGGGAATGGCTGAACAAGTTGTGGTATATGAATGTAATGGGATACAATTGTGCTATAAGAAATGATGAGCAAGATGGATCTCAGAAAAACCTGGAAAGACACATGAAGTGATGCTGAATGAAGTGAGCAGAACCAGGAGAACATTGTACATAGTAACACTAACATTGTGTGATGATCAATTATGGTAGACTTAGCTCTTCTTAACAATACAGTGATCCAAGGCAATTCCAAAGGATTCATGATGGAAAATGCTCTCCACATCCAGGGAAAGAACTGATAGAGTCTGAATGCATATCGAAGCATAGTATTTTCACTTTGTGGTTGTTTTTTTTTTTCCATGGTTTTTTTTTTCTTTTGCTCTGTTTCTTTCACAACATGACTAATGTGGAAATATGTTTAAGATGTATCATGTCTTTTAGATTTCTTGCTATCTTGGTGAAGAAAGGGGAGGGAAGGAAGGAGAAACATTTGAAACCCCAAATCTCAGAAAAAATATTTGTTGAAAACTATCTTTTTATGTAATTAGGGGTGTGGCAATACTATTCATATATATTAAAAAAAACACAACCAAAGAGACCTGGTTTGGAGACAAGCAAGTGATGAGGCAAGCAAAAGCTTGGTGATTACTATGAATAGGGGTGGATGAGAAGGCTAAACAGCTAAACTCTTACTTGGCTTTAGTTTTCTCCAATGGAGAATGATGATCTTTGTAGTGGGATGGAGAGCCCCAAAATAGTCAATAGCCAAGTCATTCATAATTCTTCAGTACACTATATTACTGTTACTATGTACAGTGTTCTCCTTGTTTCACATTGTATCAGGTAGTGTATGTCTTTCTGTGTTTTTCTGAAATCATCCTACTTGTCATTTCTTATAGCACCATAATATTCCTTGACAATCATATGCCATAACTTGTTCACCCATTTCCTTATTGATGTGCATCCCCTTGATTTCCAATTGTTAGCTACCACAAAAAATGCTGCTATCATTATTTTTATACAAATACGTCATTTTCCCTTTTTGGAATGCAGACCTCGTGGTGGTATTGCAGGAACAGTTTTATAGCCCTTTGGGCATAGTTCCAAATTACTCTTCAGAATGGTCAGATCATTCACAACTCCACTAACAATGCATTAATGTCCCAGTTTTCCAACCTCCCTATATCTTGTTTGGTCTTAAATTCTTTCCTTCTCCATAGATCTGATACGTAAACTATTCCCTGATTTCCTAATTTGCTGATGGCATCAACCTTTATGTATAAATCATGTACCCATTTCTAACTTTGGTGTATGGTTTTGAGGTGTAACTAGTTTCTTCCATGCGGTTTTCTAGTTTTCCTATCAGTTTTTGTCAAAAAGAGAGTTTTTGTCCTAAAAGCTTAGATATTTTGATTGATCAAACACTAGATTACTATGGTCATTTACTATGATGTCTCATGTATCTAACCTATTCCATTGATCCTGAACTCTATTTTTTAGCCAGTACCAAATTATTTAATAATTGCTGCTTTAACAATATAGTTTGACATCTGTTACAACTTGGCTACCTTCCTTCACTTTTTTCATTGATTCCTGTGATATTCTTGATCTTTTGTTCTTCCAGATGAATTTTATTTTCATTTTTTTATTTTCATTTTTTCTGACTCTATAGAATATACAGCAGAACAGTGGCGAAACCCAGTTCTTTTTTTTTTTTAAGTGAGGCATTTGGGGTTAAGTGACTTGCCCAGGGTCACACAGCTAGTAAGTGTTAAGTGTCTGAGGCCAGATTTGAACTCAGATACTCCTGAGTTCAGGGCCTGTGCCACCTAGCTGCCCCCCCAGTCCTATTTTTAAAGGAGTTATTTTGTTCTGTGAATTTTTGTTTGTCTTTTTCATTCTTTTGTGTTTCTTTTACCAAGGCGTTGACTCTTTTTTTCATGATTCTCTTGCATCAGGCCAAATTCTTTTCCCAATTTTTCTTCTACATCTCTTACATGTTTTCTAAAACTTTTTTAAAGCTCTTCCAGAAGAAATTTTTGGAACTTAGGCCCATTTATATTTTTCTTTGATGCTTAACATGTTGCCATTTTGACACTGTTGTCGTCTTCAACATTTGTGCCCTGATCTTCCCTGTCACCTGAATAAGTCTAGAGTCCTTTTTTTGTTGTTGTCATTATTATTTTGTTTTTTAGTCATCTTTTCTATGTATTTTTTGACTTTGTGTTTTTATGTAAGAGTTGGGCTCTGCTCCTTCACTGTTCCAAGGTTCTTGTGCTGGGGCTCAGTGCCTTGCTGTTGCCCTTAACTGCACCTCAGCGCCTACACTCCAAACCCAGTGAGACAAACCTTTCCTGCTTTGCTGGTAAACTGCTTCCCTGGTCCTAAATTGGTTCCTTGGCTTTTTTGTTTGTTTGTTTCTGTTTTTGTTTTGTTTTTGCAGGGCAATGGGGGTTAACTGACTTGCCTAGGGTCACACAGCTAGTAAGTGTCAAGTGTCTGAGACCGGATTTGAACTCAGGTCCTCCTGAATCCAGGGTGCTCTATCCACTGCACCACCTAGCTGCCCCTGCCCCCCTTGGCTTTTTTAAAATGTTGTTTTTAGGGAAATTCAGGAGAGCTTTAGGGAGATTCTTCTTCACTCTGCCATCTTGGCACTGGAATTCCCTTAATAGTTGTTTTTACTTGTAATTGGGAAAAATAATTTTTTTTCAAAAGAGAGGAGGGCACCTACATCAGTGGTGAAGAGGTCATGCTGATTGGTCAAAGGATCTGAGAACGTTTAGCCTGCAAGAGAAGTCTTAGGGCCACATGATAGCGATGTTTCACTGTTTCATTTCAGCACATAGAAAAAGATTAGGCATACTACTGCCTGAGCTCAGAGTGCAAAGGTAGGAGCCATAGGTACAGGTTGTAAAACTGATATAATTTGAACCACTAAAACAACAGGCATTATTTAAGCATCATGCTGTGTGCCAGGCATTGTGTTGAATGCTGAGGGTACAAAGGAAGGCACAGATAGCCCCTGCTCTCAAGGAGCTTACAGTCTAACAGGAAAGTAATTCTTAAATGCCTGCTGTTTGCACAGTACCAGGCACTGTACTATGTTTCACATAAATGAATGAAATAATCCATAGAGTCAAGAACTTGACATTCAGACTTGGAACAGTCAGAGCTAACCCTGGGTAACCCAAACATTTTGGTGTTTCAGGAATCAGTGACATTCCAGGATGTGGCTGTGGAATTCACGCAGGAGGAGTGGGCACTTTTGAACCTGTCTCAGAAAAAGTTGTACAGGGATGTGATGATGGAGAACTATAGCAACCTGGTCTCTTTGGGTAAGAACAGCTCTCCCTTTGGAGTCTTGATGTATATTGTGGAGACATTCAAGATTTCAGCTGTCTTTGCTTAGTATGAATGGAAACTGAGTTATTGATTTTTTGTTGTCCTAGACCTTCTCTGTTGTCCTGAAAACTGCTAAGTCCAACAAAGTAAAGAAACAGCAAAGTCTTCAAGCCATAGAAAATAGGTTTATTGAGAGAGGGTACCTGTCTCACAATAAAGCTGGTCTTAGGTCTGGGACCCAAAGACCCTGACCAGTACCGGGAGATTGTAGTTATACCCTGCTATGAATTCTTGAAAGCAATACACCCTAACCCTTTATAGGACCAACTCTTTTAGAGCATATTGCTGATGGTACAGAAAAAGAATACATTTAACCATAAACATGAGCTTGAAGGGTGCCTCATCTTGGCTGGTGGCTTGCCAGTTCTACACAAATGGGACACAGCCTAACAATGTTATAAACATTATCTTTCTATGGTAACATTGTCATGAGTCTCAATGCTGATTGCTTTCTTCAGCTTATAAGATACTGTGTTTAGTCTTCTGGTTTGCCACAGTAGACCAAGGGACATCACAACAAAGCTGTCACATAACCCATATTGAACAGCTGAAATAGTCAAAGAACATTGGCTATGGTCCATAGAAGGACAAGACTGAAATAGGCACAGAGAGAAACAATTTGCATATCTAGAGAATACTTAAACAGATTGAATCACCATTTATCTCATATTATACTGATTATTATCACAGTTAAATCACTTATATCTAAGGGGTGGGGAAAATCTCATTCACAGTGTTGCTTCAAAACCATGATTTTTTGCTTATTCCTAGTGGAGGTATCATCTTATATTCAAAGTGTTCCCATTGTCTAAGCTGGGAGTGTGTGCAGTGTTCTCTTTTTCCCAAGGCCTACCCTGTAACCCATTCTCACATAATATAGACTATCCTTCAGTGGTCAGTTGTACCATCCTTGAAATCTTCCAGTATGCCTACTATTTTGTCCCCAAAAAAGAGCATACATAAGTTAACTTTGTATTCTTTTATTAAATTTCATGGATGTTTGAGTTGATGTCAGTTTTCCTTCCCTCCCTTCCACCTAAGAAAAACGCTGCTGCTCTCTCCAACCTGCCTATTGGATACTCCCTGATTAAAAAAGAGAAAAAAATTTCAGAGAAAATCAGCTAACATAGCCAGTGCCATATTTTTTTGTTTTTGTTTTTGTTTTTTTTTAGTGAAGCAATTGGGGTTAAGTGACTTGCCCAGGGTCACACAGCTAGTAAGTGTTAAGTGTCTGAGGCCGAATTTGAACTCTGGTACTCCTAAATCCAGGGCTGGTGCTCTATCCACTGCGCCACCTAGCTGCCCCTACCAGTGCCATATTTTGATGAATAAGGTATACTCTGCATTCTCATTCTTATACCTCTCTGCTGAGGGTAGGATGGAGTATTTAAATAATTTAATTTTAAGCTAGAATTCACAGGTTTCCATGCTGTTCCTTTTCAATGAACAGGAATTGCAGTTTCCAAACCAGATGTCATCTCCCTAATGGAAAGAAAGGAAGCCTTCTGGATGCCAGAGACAGATATCCCAAGAAGCAGCTGCCCAGGTGACTACATCAAAACCAAGCAGATGCGTCCTAAACTAGAGCTCTGTTGGTCATTTTAGGTCAAAGTTCTTACAAAATGGTTATCAATGAGATATTTAACATTTTCTTCTAATTTCTTATTCTTTTGGTTTTGTTTCATTGGTTCTTGATGTCTTATAAAGGTATTAGCTTCCACTTGCCCAGTTCTAATTTTTATGGAATTATTTTCTTCAGTGTACTTTTGTACCTTTTTCCATTGGGTCATTTCTACTTTTTAAAGAGTTCTTTTCTTTCAGGAGTATTTGTGCCTCTTTTTCCATTTGACCAATTTTACTTTTCAAGACATTCTTCTCATTGGATTATCGTACCTCTATTGCTATTTGGCTTATTTTGTTTTTTAAAATGTTATTTTCTTCAGTGTTTTTTTGTGCCTCCTTTACCAAGCTGTTGACTTTTTTTCATGGTTTTCTTGCATCACTTCCCTTTCCCTTCCAGTTTTTCTTCTCTTGATTTTTTTGGGGGACAGGACAATGAGGTTTTCAGATTTCTTTTCTGTTTTTTCCGGTCTGTTTCTTGACTTGTAACTCTGCCAAATTGGGGTTCTGCTTCCAGAGGAGCAGGGGCACTTTCCCAACCTTTAGATTTTTTGTGCAGCTATTTCCACAGGTCATTTTGGGGACCTGTAATGTTTTTATTCTTCTAAGGTGGTATTTTCTGAGGAGAGGTATTTGCTACTCTCCTATACTATGCAATGAATAGTTTGTGAGCAACCATAAGTACTCCTTTATGCCCTGGAACTGTGACCAGGTTCCTTGTGGCCAACAGCTCTAGTGTGCTAGTCCTCTTCCTTGGGACTGCCATGCTCCAGTTCAGTGCAACAGAGTCCTGCCCCCACTGCCAGCAAGGAGACCCTTGTAATATTCTGACTAGTTTTCTGACCCCCTTCTCATCTGTGGGCTGAGAGCTCCAACAACAGTGGCTATTGCTACTGATTCCTTTGCTCCCAAGGCCTACTGCTGTTTTCCTGGGGTTGGTTTGCACTGATGCAGCTTACGCTGGACTGTGCTACTTTCTCACTATCACGCAACAGACCTTTCCTACCAACCTTGTAAGTTGTCTTGGGATGGAAAATTGTTTCACCTTGTCCTTTTATGGTTCTACTGCTACAGAATTTGTTTTGAGGCATTATTTAAAGTTGTGCAGAAGGGTTTAGAGGAGAGCTCAGGGAAGTCCCTGCTTTTTTTATCCACCATCTTGGCTCTGCACCCCTAAGTTTTTACAAAATATTGAACAAGGTCATGTTAAAAAGAGCTACGTTTTTTTAAAAAAAAATTTCTAGGGGCAGCTAGGTGGCGCAGTGGATAGAGCACTGGCCTTGGAGTCGGGAGTACCCGAGTTCAAATCCACCCTCAGACACTTAACACTTACTAGCTGTGTGACCCTGGGCAAGTCACTTTACCCCAATTGCCTCACTAAAAAAAAAAAAAAATTCTTTTTTTGTTTGTTTGTTTGGTTTTTGTTTTTTGGTTTTTGGTTTTTTTTTTGCGGGGCAATAGGGGTAAAGTGACTTGCCCAGGGTCACACAGCTAGTAAGTGTCAAGTGTCTGAGGCCGGATTTGAACTCAGGTACTCCCGAATCCAGGGCCGGTGCTTTATCCACTGTGCCACCTAGCCACCCCAAGAAATTTCTTTTTTATACATCTCTTTACTCACATTTACTTCCACTCTCAAAGAAACTCTTTGCCTCAATACAAGGTAGGTTTTCTCGTTTGTTCTTTGAAGATCATTTTATCTTATGCAGGTATTCTTTACCCTCAGTTCCCTTTTAAAATAAACACATTACTTAAAATATTAACAATATGGCCTTTATTCTTCTGAGTCTCCTGATATTTTCTTTTGTATGGCTTTTATGATTAGATTGCTTTGCTGCTATTACTTTTTTGTTGTTGTTGTTGAGGCAATTGGGGTTAAGTGACTTGCCCAGGATCACACAGCTAGAACATCTTGATTGTCTGAAGCTGACTCCAGGGCTGGTGTTCTGTCCACTGCCCCTGCTATTACTTTTTAATTTTTAATTTTTTTTTAGTGAGGCAATTGTGGTTAAGTGACTTGCCCAGGGTCACACAGCTAGTAAGTATTAAGTGTCTGAGGCTGGATTTGAACTCAGGTACTCCCGACTCCAAGGCCAGTCCTCTATCCACTGTGCCACCTAGCTGCCCCTCTGCTATTACTTTTTAAAGCATTTAATCATAACATAATTAACATTTCTTCATTCTGTCATGTTATACATTATCCTCTTTTTCTTTATTCTTTGAAATTATGTTTTTAAAGGCACAATGATGTTTTCATGACAGGATTTGTTTAGCCATAGGCCTATCATTGAACCTGTATGTTTTAAGTATTGTCCTGTTCCACACACGACTGCTATAAACATTTTTCATTGAGATCTTTTTTAGTTTCAGTACAATTTTGAGGATATGAACCTAGTAATCGGATCATTGGGTTAGTCGATATGAATAGTTTTCATTTTAAAGTATCTTTGCTAATCTGATGAGAATTTGTTGATGTATCCAGATTGTTTCATTTTGACTCCTTTAATCACTTGAGTTTGTGTATGTTTCAGGTAGTAACTATTAATAATTTCTCGAATGAAAAATACTTGTATGTCTTGATACTTTTTGAAATTGGGTTTCATCCTTAAAAATTGGAATCAATTCTTTACACAGCAGATATGTTGGATTTTTAGTAGAAATCTGTGACAGCAGTTTTTTCATGACTCCCCTTTTCCTTATAGTTCTTCTTTATTCTCCTTATGTGATGACTCTTCTATTTCTCCTCACTCTATAAATTCATTGACTCTTCTTATTGTTTCTCTTTTGTTTCTTTCTCATTTTCATCTCACAAGGTAAGGATGTATTTGCAAGCTCTTCAAGGTATATAGCTGTTTTATGGATAGTCTTTCATTTCCTTATTCCATTCAAATGTCATTGATTTACAGTAGAATAAGGGCTTATTCATACCTCTAGAAAATTTCATCTTAATTCAATACCTTTAAATAAGTTAACTCTGATAACTATGAGTCATAATATTTGCACATAAGAAAAACTGTAATCCATATTAAAAGACTACTGAGACTAGCTCTCAGGTGGGAAGACTAGAGAATAGTTCTAAAACATGTGATCACCTAAAAACCTTGGGAAAAGGCAAAAAGACAGGGTTAACCAGCCCTTTATTCTTCCTTTCAGAGAGCAAAGAATTCAGTGGACAAAAACCTTACAAAGATAATGAATGTGGGAAGGCCTTTAGGCTGGAGAACCAATATATGCAACATCAGGGAATACATACTGGGGAGAAGCCTTATGAATGTAATCATTGTGGCAAAACTTTTAGACTGAGGTATTACCTTACTCGACATCAGAGAATTCATACTGGAGAGAAACCTTATGAATGTAACAAATGTGGCAAGTCCTTTATACTGAAGACAGAACTTACTCATCATCAGAGAATTCATACTGGAGAGAAGCCTTATAAATGTGATGAATGTGGAAAGGCCTTCAGCCGGAAGGCAGAGCTTCCTCGCCATCAGAGTATTCATACCGGAGAGAAACCTTATGAATGTAACAAATGTGGCAAGTCCTTTAGACTGAAGACACAACTTACTCATCATCAGAGAATTCATACTGGAGAGAAGCCTTATAAATGTGATGAATGTGGAAAGGGCTTCATAGTGAAGACAGACTTAAATCAGCATCAGAGAATTCATACTGGAGAGAAGCCATATAAATGTGATGAATGTGGAAAGACCTTCAGAGTGAAGAAATACTTAAATCAGCATCAGAGAATACACACTGGACAGAAGCCTTATAAATGTAATCATTGTGGTCAGGCCTTCAGATTGTGCGAACTGTTTACTCAGCACCACAAAACTCATAATGGAGAAAAACCATTTGTATGTAATGAGTGTGGGAAAGGCTTCTTTTGGAATTCAGCTTTCATGCAACATCAGAGGATTCATACTGGAGAGAAACCTTTTGAATGTAACAAATGTGGCAAGGCCTTTAGACTGAAGACACAACTTACTCAGCATCAGAGAATTCATACTGGAGAGAAGCCTTATAAATGTGATGAATGTGGCAAAGCCTTCCGCCTTATCATGCAACTTACTCAACATAAAAGAATTCATACTGGAGAGAAACCTTATGAATGTAATGAATGTGGGAAGGCCTTTAGACAGAGGACAAAACTTACCATGCATCAGAGAATTCATACTGGAGAGAAACCTTATGAATGTAATGAATGTGGGAAGGCCTTCAGACAGAGGACAAAACTTACCATGCATCAGAAAATTCATACTGATGAGAAGCCTTATAAATGTAATGAATGTGGAATGGCCTTCAGATCGTGGAGACGATGTATTCAACACCAGAGAGTACATACTAGAGAGTAGACTTATGAATCTAATCATTGTGGGGAGGCATTCAGACCAAGTGAATAGATTACTCAGCATCAGAAAATTCATCATGGAGAAAAATAATTTGTATGTAATGAATCTGGGAAGGCCTTTAGTCTGGAGAAATAATACATACAACATCAGGGAAAACATCCTGGGGAGAAGCCTTATGAATGTAATTATTGTGGGAAAGATTTCAGACTGAAGTATCAGCTTACTCAACATCAGAGAATCCATACTGGAGAGAAACCGTATTAATGTGATGAATGTGGAAAGACCTTCATTAGCAAACCATCACTTAATAAACACAAGAAATTTCATACTGGAAAGATGCCTTATGAATGTAAAGTGTGTGGGAAGACCTTCTGCTATAACTCAGAACTTAATCTACATCAGAGAATTCATACTGGAGTGAAACCGTATGAATGTAATGAATGTGGAATGGCCTTCAGATTATGGAGAAAATTTATTCAACACCGGAGAGTACATACTAAAGAGAAGCCTTATGAATCTAATCATTGTGGGGAGGCATTCAGACCAAGTGAACAGCTTACTCAACATCAGAAAATTCATCATGGAGAAAAACCATTTGTATGTAATGAATGTGGGAAGGCCTTTAGGCTGGAGAAACAATGTATTCAACATCAGGGAATACATACTGGGGAGAAGCCTTAGGAATGAAATTATTGTGGAAAAGCTTTCAGACTGAGGAATCAGCTTACTCAACATCAGAATTCATACTGGAGAAAAACCATTTGTTTGTAAGGAATGTGGGAAAGGCTTCTTTTGGAATTTAGATTTTATGTGAGATCAGAGTATTCATAACTGTTGAGAAGCCTTATGAATGTAATGAATTTGGGAAGGCTTTCAGATTTAGGTCGCAGCTTAGCAACAGAGAATTAATTCTTGATCAAAACCTTTTAGATATAATGTGTGTTTATTGGGTCTTTTTCCCAAAGAGATCATAAAAAAGGGAAAAGGACCCACATGTACAAAAATATTTATAGCTGCTCTTTTTGTGGTGGCAAGGAATTGGAAATTGAGGGCCTGCCTACCAATTGGGGAATGGCTGAACAAGTTGTAGTATATGAATGTAATGGAATTCTATTGTGCTGTAAGCAATGATGAGCAAGTGGATTTCAGAGATACCTGGAAGGACTTGCATGAACTGATGATGAGTGAGATGAGCAGAACCAGGAGAACACTGTACACTGTATCATCAACATGATGTGTTGATCAACTGTGATAGACTTGATTCTTCTTAGCAATACAATGAATGGTCTAAGATAGTTCCAAAGGACTCAAGATGGAAAATGCTTTCCAAATCCAGAAAAAAACCAAAAAAACCCTGGAATATGGGTGCAGATTGAACCATACTATTTCGTTCAGTTTTGGTGCTGTTGTTTTTCTTTTTTGAGGTTTTTCCCTTTTGCTCTGATTTTTCTCTTATAACATGACTAATGCACAAATTTGTTGAATGTTATTGTACCTATATAACCTATATGAGGAGGGGGGAGGGAGAAAACGTTGAAATTAGAAATCTTATAAAATCCTATAAAATCAAATGTTTAACACTATCTCTACATGTAACTGGAAATAATAAAATACTTTTATAATTTAAAAGTAAATATAATGTGTTGAAAGATATTCTGCATGAAATCAGAAGTTATTCTGCATCAGAGGATTCATATGAGAGAAAACTTAAGAATGTAATAAATTTGGGAAGTCCTTCAAGAGTAAGACCCAAGGTAAGTTGTGTGGGAATGCCTTCCACTATAACTCAGAACTTATTCAATGTCAAATAATCCTTCCTGGAGAGAAAATTTTTGAATGTAATATATTTGAGAAAGCCTTCTACCTGAACTCAAAACTTACTTGACATTAGACAATTCTTGGGGGCAGCTAGATGGCACAATAGATAAAGTAGTGGACCTGGATTCAGGAAAACCTGAGTTTAAATCCGGCCTCAGGCACTTGACACTTATTAGCTGTGTGACCCTGGCAAGACACTTAACTCTCATTGCCCCACAAAAACAAACAAACAAAAAATAAAATTCTTAGTGAAGGAAAAGCTTATGAAATCAGTTAATGTGGGAACATCTTCAGACTATGGACACTCTTTACTATGCATCAAAGAAATCTTACTCAAGTGAAATGTTATGCATTTAGTGAATATGGAAAGGTTTTCACATTGAAACACAGGGCAGAGCTAGAATGGTGGAGTGAAGCCAGCATTTTTTCCTGATTTCTCCCAACACAGTCCCCCTAAACAAACATTTAAAATGCACCAAATTGAGACAGCTAGGTAGCTCAGTAGATAGAGCACTAGCCCTGGATTCAGGAGGACCTGAGTTCAAATCTGGCCTCAGACACTTAACACTTACTAGCTGTGTGACCCTGGGTAAGTCACTTAACCACAACTGCCCCACAAAGGTAAAATAAAATAAAATGCACCAAAGTGAATTCTGAGTGAGAAAGTGAAGGAAAAGTCACATTGTCTTATACAGGAAGTCAGAGGAGTATGTAGACAGTGAAGTGAGAACTGGCCAGAATTGCAGTGCATAGGATTTTATCTCAGCAGTGCTGAGCAACCTAGTGTGTCCAAGGAAGGTAAGGGCACTGAACATTTGATCAGAAAGCTTTCAGGGGACTTCTGTGCTAGCAGTAGATGCTGGATGAGGTGCCATTTGGCAGGTGTAGGACCCATTACTCTCTTCTGAATTGTAGGTCCAAGTCAGAGAGGAATTGTTATAGTGGCAAGGGAGCATGTGACTGTACCTGGTTAAGGTTAAACCACACCTAGATACTAGACTTTGCCTTTGCCCTTCTGCAAGGGTCTTTCCCTGCCTTATGTCACTGAGAGTTCCTTTTCATTTGGACCACATCAATCAATGGAATTGAATGATGCTAACCAATTAGCTTTGATCAATGTATAATGACCTGCAGAGGTCAGTAAGATAAATAGGGGAAAGAGGATAGTAGGAAATACATAGTTGGTAATCATTACTGTGAAAAAAAATTACAGCAAGTTTCTCTGATGAAGACCTCTTTTCTCAAATACATAGAAAACTAAGTCAAATTTATAGAAATAAGAGCCATTCCTTAATTGTTAAGTGGTCAATAGACAGTTTTCAGGCAAAGTAATCAAAGCTATCCATAGTCATATGAAAAAATGTTCTAAACTCTTATTGATGAGAGAAATGCAAGTTAAACTGAGACAATAATGCATCATTATTGAAGTTGTATACAACTTCAGCCATTTGGGAGAGCATTTTAGAACTATGCGCTATAAAGGGCTATAAAACCATGCATGCCCTTTGACCAAGCAATACCACTAGGTCTGTATCCCAAAGAGATTTTTAAAAAAAGAAGGAAAAGCACCTATATGTACAAAAATATTTACAGCAATTCTGTTAGTGGTGGCAAAGAATTGGAACCTAAGGGTATGTCCATTTAATTGGGGAATGGCTGAACAAGGTGTTGTATATTATTGTGTTTTTTTAATAGAATTTTATTTTCCAAAATATATGTAAAAACAAAATTTTAACATCAATTTTTAAAAAACTTTGTGTTCCAACTTCTCTTCTCCCCTCCATTCCCACCCCCCACCCACAAGAACTCAAGCAATTAAAAATAAGTTATACATGAGTAGTCATGGAAAAATTCCCATATTAGCTAGTTGTGAGAGAAAATAGTCAAAAAAGCCCCCCAAAACTTCAGATTAAGGAATTGTCAAAGGGGAAATAAAAAAAAATTTTAAATGTGTTTCCATCTGTTTTCAGATGCTATCAGTTCTTTCTCTACAAATGAGCTGCAATCTTCATAAGTCTTTCAGGGTTATATTGAATCATTGCCTTGCTGAAAATAACCACATGCTTCCCAGCTGTTTTTTTTTGTATACAGTACATTTCACTCTGCTTCAGTTCATGTGGGTCTTTCCAGGTTTTTCTAATAGTATCCTGTTCATCATAAACTTTATATAGTATCTTAAGCTTGACAGAGAATTTTCTTCATAAAAGCCCAGCAAAGTAAGTACCATATGGGCAGCTAGGTGGCGCAGTGGACAGAGCCCCGGCCCTGGAGTCAGGAGGACCCGAGTTCAAATCCAGCCCCAGAAACTCAACACCCACTAGCTGCGCAACCCACCTCACAAAACAAAACAAAACAAAACAAAAAGTAGGTACCATGCATTTTGCCATTATAATCAATCATCATAACTATTTCCCTCCATCCCACTCCCTTCCCATGACATTTACTCTATCTTCTTTTAACTATTCCTCCTCAGAGGTGTTTTACTTCTGACTATCCTCTCCCTTGCTCTGCCTCCCTTTTTTCACCCTTCCTTCCTTATCCTCTTCCCCTCCTATTTTCCTGCAGGGTTAAATAGATTGCTCCTCCCAATTGGGTATGAAAGCTATTCCTTCCATGAGCCCACTCCAATGAGATCAGGGTCCCTGAGCTAATTCTGTGTTCTAAATTTTTCTTCCTCCCTCCCTCCTCAACCCTCCCTATGAGATCAAGCAATTCAATATGCCATACTGCTTCAGTAATGCAGGACATCTTCATCCTCCTTGAAAATGTTTTCCTTTTTACTGCTCTCTCCCCCAATCTGCCCTTTCCTCCTCTTCACCCCCAACACAACACAAGGGGTATCCTTGGATATAAAGCACAGGTATGAGTTGAGTATGATGGGACAATTATCTAAAAAATGAAGGGGTGAGAAAGAAGAGTGCACTGGGAAAAGGGGAAAGGAAGAGGTAGGATGGGGGTAAATTATCTGACAAACGAGGCATGAAAGGTTTGACAGTGGAGGGAATGTTGGGGGAAGTGAAGAGGAAACATGTGAATCTTACTCTTAGTGCAATTGTCTCAAGGAGGGAAGAACACACACTCAGGTGGGTATAGAAATCTATCTTACCATACAGGAAAGTAGGAGGGAAAGGGGATAAGCAAAGGGGAGATTGCTGATAGGAAGGAGGGCAGGTTTGAGGAAATGTGTCAGAAGCAAAAATCTTGAGAATGGACAGGGTGAAAGAGAGAAAAGGATACACAGAGATATTAGGATGGAGAATTATAGTAGTCTGTGGGCAAAAAATGTTACAGTATGTTTCTGATAAAGACCTCATTTCTCAATATATAATATCAATATAAAATATATAATCTCAATATAAAATATCAACTTTATAGAAATGAGAACCATTCCCTAATTGATAAATGGTCAAAGCATATGAAGAGGAAGTTTTCAGACAAAGTAATAAAAGCTGTCTGTAGTCATGAAAAATGCTCTAAATCATTGATTAGAGAAATGCAAATTAAAACAACTTTCAACTGTTACCCCATTCCTATCAGATTGGGTAATATGACAGAAAAGGAAAATGACAAATGTTGGATGGGGTGAAAAAATAAAGACACTAATGCAGTGTTTGTGAAGTTGTACATTGATTCAACCATTCTGGAGAGTCATTTGGAACTAAGTTGAAAAGGCTATAAGAGCCTGCATACCCTTTGACCAAGCAATACTAATACTAGGTCTGTATCCCAAAGAGACAAAAAACAAAAAGAGAAAGGACCTATATGTAAAAAAAAAATTATAGCAGCACTTTTAGTGGTAGCAAAGAATTGGAAATGAGGGGATGCCCACCATTTGGGGAATGGCTGCACAAATTGTATATGATTGTGATGAAATACTATTGCGCTATAAGAAATGATGAGCAGAATGGTCTCAGAAAAAGCTGGAAAGACTTACATGAACTGATGATGAGTGAGATGAGCAGAAGGAGATGCATTGACAAAAACTAAAAGGTTCAGTCCCCTTTAGGAGGTAGATATTACAAATAAAAAAATTAACAGGGGCAGTCCCCTTTAGGAGGTGGATATTACAAATAGCATATATAATGGGAAAAGGAAAACAGGAAAATGTCCATTTAAGTCTTTGAAAGTCTTATCTCAGATAGTTCTTGGGATGTCATCTGTGTATAGCTCTGCATTCTGGCTCTGGGTATGGTCTCAGGTGTGGTTGTAAAGTCTCTCAGGTGTGGATGGAATTTGGAATCAGGTATTTGCAGAACACTGGGGATTGCCTGGTTCTCCATGCTGCTGGAAGATTTCCTACAAAGTCAATCTTAACACAACTTTAAATAGCTTTGCCAATAACCAAATCAAACCATGAGAGTTCTCAAAAACATATGTCTAAAGAAATTCAGAATCTTTTATGTATTGTCCAGTTGTTACATATGAAACAGATATAATCAAAACAAAAATGGAAACATTTTCTAAAACTTAATATTACATACCCCCCTCTGGAGAATAAATTGAGAAGGTGTAATATAAAAGTTGTCAGATTAATTTCAGTTAACAAAAGTAGATGTCTCCTTAAGTTACTTGCAAAAGACTGCATCAGTTATACTAGTATAACCTTCTTTAATACATGGCCAAGACAATTGTGATATTAATTAAGAAAAGGATTTATATCTTAATTTCATCACTTTCTGCCATCACGTGCCTAATTAATCTCATGCCATTATCAGAAAGTAAAGAATCTAATATAACTGGTAATAGATGCCAAGGCCAAATTCAACATCATGTTTATCATGACACCTGAGATAATTATGGAGTTACTATAAAAGAACAGAGAAGAGAAATGAGTGGTGCCAAACTTTGTGGTTTTGCAGACAACCAATGCAGTATGTGGAGGGGAAAGTGAGTCAGGCTTAATGAGATGCATGGGATTGAGATGTCCATGGCATCAGGCATATAGGAGGGGGAATAGAAGTCAGGCATGGAATGAGATGGCATAGCCTGGCCATCTGGTGCTATGGGGGGGAGGAGGAGGAATTAAACCAAGAGAATCCAACCTCAGCTCTTGCCAGTGGCCATTCTCTTGGCCTCACAATTTCTTCCTGGTTCCCTGCTGGGGTGAGATAGCTGAAATCCTCCTTAGGTCCTGCAGACACCCCTGTATTTTCTACCCCCCTGCCCCTGCCAGGCATTCAGCCCTGTCACCCGACCATAAGCCCAGTGAGCTACATTCAGCATTTGGCACAGTGCCTGGCACATGATAGGGGATAAATAAGTTCTCAATGATTGACTCTGGCATGTGCCCCTGAGTTGCCCTCAGGCACAAAGTTGAGATTTCCTTTGTGCTCTCTATGGTTGGCATGTGCAGTATGTTCATTGAAACTGCCAAGTATTAAAGTTCTCTGGCATTAATTCATAGGATGTACCTCCTCTAACAGTTTTTTCTATTTAGATTTTGTGATCATCTATAATTTCCCTGTCATTAGCACAAATTACCTTGTTTTCCAGTCTTGGGCTTGAGGACACTTGCCAAAAGTGACTGTTTTACCATTTTTTGGATTATACAGAATTAGCCTGTGGCTGTTACTGTGATGCTATGTGGACCCTTGCTTGTCTAGGACACCATCTGTGGTTCGGCCTTTGTCATTCTTGGGAAAAGCAACTAGTGCTCACCTCCTCCAATGTTAATATGGACATGCAGATTAGCATAGTTCAAGTAAATTCTCAATATTAGCAAATCCCAAATTTACCTGAATTCCCCACATTACAATTTTACTTCTCTGTACTACCTTAGTTATAGAATGTGAAATATGAATTCCAAGGGAGGATGGACTCTAATAGGATGGTGGACACTGAAATCAATTAACAATATGAAAAAGAAGACAGTCCCTGACCTCAAAGAGTTTGCAATCTAATATTGTTGTTTACTCATTTGTCATTTTTTAGTTGTGTCTGGGTCTTTCTGACCCATTTGGGTTCCTTTCTTTTTCTTTTTCTTTTCTTTTTCTTTTTGGCAGAGATACTGGGGTAGTTTTCCACTTCCTTCTCCAGCTCATTTTACAAATGAGGAAACTGAAGTAAACAAAGTTAAGTGATTTGCCCAGGTTACCACAGTTAATATCTGAGGCTGGATTTGAACTCAGGTCTTCCTGGCTCTAAGGCAGTGCTCTATCCACTGTACCACCTTGCTGCTCTCCAATCTAATAGAAGACAAAACAAAAAGAAGTTAAAAAGCAGGAGTCCATGGGGAAGGCTACCCTATTCAGGGACATGGTGGAGAACTCAAGTCAGGGAATTCCCAAAGTAGTACCCCCAGCTGAGAAATGAAGCACTGTCTGAGTCAGGCTGTCTTCTTAAATAGAGAATTGGAGTTCAGGGCTCTACCTTCCAATCAGAGAGTTTGGGGTAGTTATTCAGGGGAGTCCTAAAACTGTTGAGATCTTGTAGAATGATGAGATTATCCCAATAAATGAGCTTCCTATGGCATGGTGGGATGAGGGGCTTCTATCAGAGCTCAGGACAGAACTCAGAACAGTGGCTTCTCTTCCCTGGCAGATCCTGGAGGAAGTAGCTGCTGCAAGTATTTTTGCACAAATAGGTCCTTTTCCCTTTTCTTGGATGTCTCTGGGATCAGACCTGGTAGTGGTGTTGCTGAGTCAAAGGGTGTGCACATTTGTGTAGCCCTTTGGACATATTTCCTAATACTTCTCCAGAATGGTTGGACTAGTTCACAACTCCACCAACAATGCATTAGTGGTGTGGAAATTTATTTTGATTTGGGGACCCTACCTTTAGGCTGACATCAGAAAGCCTTAGGCCCTCAGGGTCTCTTCTGTGTAAGAGTCGCTGGTGCCCCTCCCCCTCTGCTTCAGCTGAGCCAAAAAACCCTGTGGGCTATATGAGATGCCAGGTCAGACAGCTGGGAGGAGGGAGTGCTAGCTCCCTCTACCCTGAGTGGAACTATCCAAGAGGTTCTGGGCTCATCCAGGCCGGACTCTGGAGTAGCCTGTGCTGAGGCACGTGAGGCTCGAGCACCCCCTCCCCCCACCAGCCGCAGCCCTGGCTGGTGGATTAGCTTTGTCTGTGGGGGCGCAAAAAGGCCCCGAGAGTGAGACAGCAAGGGGGCTGACAGGAAGACTGGGGGGAGACTGACAAGATTAGGGAATCTGACAAGGAGAAGGGGCAGACGAGAGACAGGGGGCTACAAGGACGCAGGAGAAGGCTAAAGGACTAGGAGCAGAGAAGAGAGGCCAAAGGACAAGACTGATGGAGCAGACTGACAGAACAGGAGGCAGTGGAGAGCATAGAAACGGTCAGCACAGGGTACAGGTTGGAGAAAGTGAAGATTAAGAGGAGTTAGAAAAAAGTAGCTGAGCAGGGAAAGTATAACATACCCTGAGGCAAGAGGAGCTAAGGCCCTTATTGTATTAAAAAAGTTCCAGAGGCAGCAAGTGGAAGCACCAGAACAGTAACACAGTCAGGTTGTACATTTTATTAACTTGTATTCTTAATTTTAAATAGTATCTCATAAATAAACTCTGCTTTGATTATTTAGTTAAGAGGCTTCTTAATATTTTGCTTATCAGTTTGGGAGTGGAGCAGTGTGGTGGAACTTTAAACGGCCCATACTAAATTAATAGCAGTCAGTCAAAAGTCCCCAGATTAGTCCTCCAGTCAGCTTTAGCCCCCAAATTAGGCTAGTCAGTAAAATATTTCCACATTTGAATGGCGACCATGAAGGGACTTATGGCTCACTTATAATTTTCCAAAACTTATAATTTTTAATATAATTTTTCATAAATACAATTATATAAATTCTCCAGACTAGATTAGCTTATTAATAATTAATTTTTTTACAGTGGTATGAAGGGCCGCCGGCTAAGCTCAGTGCAGAACAGGGAGCAGTGACTCCCTTTCTCTGGAGGACCTAAGAGGAAGCAGCTGCTCCCCTGAGCTGAAACTGCCTGGAAGGTTTATATACAATGATGGAGCACTGTGGGAGGATATTTACCCCACTGCTGAGAGTAGTAGCCTGCAACATCTTCAGCGTCCACCCTGCTGATTGAGGGAGAAATCTGTCCCAGACCATGACCACAGAACCTGGCCTGGAAGCCAGAGGTCAGGCTGCTGCTGCCTGGGGGCCCTTCCTGGATTCTGTTGGTACCCTACCCACTTAAGTAGCTAGTTCTTACTCCCTGACTGGCCCTGCAGGACACAGTGATTCTTTCCCTGGAGACAGAGACAAGAAGATGACACTGAGTCACCACAATCTCTCTTCTGGCATCAAAAATGAGAAAGAAAATAAATGTTACCCAAACTCATTGGCTTTCAAGAAAAAACAGTGGCACTGATAATTACTTGGTTCTAAGTATTGTACAGGCAAAGGAGAACACTTAATTTAATAAATTTAACAAATAAATGAGAACAAAGCTCATTTGTGAGCTTGAATGATGTGAATTTGAATGATATAAAAATGAGAATAAAATCATGTTTGTGATCCCATGACCACTGTGTGTTCTCCTTCCTTACTTGGGAGCCATAGTAGAAGGAGGCAGAGGAGCTGAGCTGCTGACTCCCTCTTCATGCTTCCCCAGTACAGATTCTTGGGGTTGGGAGAGACAAGCTGATTAATATGGGCTTTGAGCACCAGAAACAGGACAGAGGTGGGCAAAGGGAGCATGCAAAGC
This sequence comes from Dromiciops gliroides, assembly GCF_019393635.1. Taxonomy (NCBI): domain Eukaryota; kingdom Metazoa; phylum Chordata; class Mammalia; order Microbiotheria; family Microbiotheriidae; genus Dromiciops; species Dromiciops gliroides. Next base: position 663,431,440 of record NC_057862.1, read on the forward strand.
AGGGTGGCCTTTGGAGGAAAAGCTGAACTTCAGCTGCTGAGATTATTTCAATGGCTCATGACATAGGATGTTCCTCTGTCACATCATGGAAGAATATTCAGACTCAGGGGTAGGTGGTGTCCTTAATGGGTGATGGAACAGAATCACTTCACTTTCCAGTCCTTTTATCTCCTCAAGCTCAAAAGATATTGGCTCTCCATGCTTCAGTAGGAGGGGAGGAAGTATGTCCGGGACATTTTGTGTACCCCCTGATTTATCTTGTTCCTTTAGCCAAAAGAGTTCATTGTCTCTTAAATGGGTCACAAGCATTCCCACCACACCTCCTCTGCTCACTCCCACCAACTGAACACTATCTTTCCAACTAAAATATATCTTAAATATAAAGGTCACATTCATGGAACTTGAAACAAGAGGCTATAGGCAAATGCCTTCTTTATTCTGTTAGAGGAAGAAAACTAGACATGTGTGCCAGGGTCTTCTCTAGGCCTGGGACCTAATGCAGAGAGGCTAAGCCTTTTTTTTTTTTTGCATTCAATTCTATTTGTTGTTGTAGTAGTAGTAGTAGTAGTAGTAGTAGTAGTAGTAGTAGTAGTAGTTGTTGTTGTTGTTGTTGTGGCAAGGCAATGAGCGTTAGGTGACTTGCCCAGGGTCACACAGCTAGTAAGTGTCAAATGTCTGAGGCCAGATTTGAACTCAGGCCCTCCTGAATCCAGGGCTGGTGCTCTATCCACTTTATCATCTAGCTGCCCCCTCTATTTGGTTTTTTAAATTTTAAGAACATTTTTATTTAAAGTTTTGAGTTCCAAATTTTCTCTCCTTCCATTCCTTTCCTCCTCCCTGAGACAGTAAGCAATCAAATATAGTTTATGTAAGACATTTGTTAGAATATTTTTAAATCGACTAGCCTAATTTTGGGGGGACTGAAGCTGACTGGAGGACTAATCTGGGACTGTTGACTGACTGGCTATCTGACTTTGTTAATTTAATGTGGGCCGTTTATAAAGTTCCACCACACTGCTCCCAAACTGATAGACTAAAGATTAAGAATCTCTTAACTAAATAATCAAAGCAGAGTTTATTTATGAGATACCATTTAAAATCAAGAATACAGGGAAATAAAATGTACAACCTGACTGCTTTCCTGTGGTCTCTTTCCACTGTGTCTCTTTCCCACCTGCTGTGCTTTGAACTTCTTGAATAAGATAAGGGCCTTAGCTGCCTCCGGCCTCAGGGCACATTACACTTTCCCTGGTTTGTATTAAGGCCTGTAACCTTGTCAGCCCCGTCTCTCCTTTTCCAAACTGAACTCTCCTCCATCCTTGTCCGCGCTCCCCTCTAGTCACACCCTCTTTCTTGTCTATCTTGGCCGTCCTCCTCTAGTCCCTCCTCCCTCTTTTGCTGTCTAACTCCCAGGTCTATATATATATATACCTTTTCTTCTCTCCACTCAAATCTCAGGGCTTCCTTCGCCCCCACAGACCAAGCTAATCTGCCAGCCAGGGCTGCGGCTGGTTGGGGGAGGGGGCGGTGCACTCCCACTTCACGTGCCTCAGCACAGGCTATCTGGGATCTTTCAGATAGCTCCGCTCAGGTTGGAGGGAGCTGGGGGCTTTTTTCCCCCCCAGCTGTCTGACCTGGTGTCTTGTATAGCCCACGGGGCTTTTTCGTTCATCTGAAGCTGAGGAGGAGGGGGAGAGACCCTGAGGGCCTAAGGCTTTCTAATCTCAGCCTAAAGGTAGGGTCCCCAAATCAAAATAAATTTCCACATATTTCAATAGCAGTTATTTTGTATGAGAACACTCAAATAAAAGAAAAAATGAAAGATGGAAAATGAAAAATAGCTTGCTTCTGTCTGTATCAATCAATATCAGTACTTTCTTTGGAGGCACATAGTATGCTTCATCATTAGTCCTTTGGGATTATTGTAGAATATTTTATTTCTGAGAATAACTAAGTCCTCCATAGTTCTTCATCAAACAATATTGTTGTTACTGTGTACAGCATTCTGTGGGCAAAAAATGTTACAGTGTTTACTTCACTATATGCATCAGCTCATATAAATTTTTCCATATTTTTCTGAAATTATTCAGCTTGTCATTTATATTTAAGTACAACCATATACCATAGTTTGTTTAGCCATCCCCCAATTGATGGACATTCCCTTTATTTCCAACTTTTAACCATCAAAAAAGAGCTGCTATAAATATTTTGGTACAAATAAGTCCTTTTCCCTTTTTAAAAAATGTCTTTGGGATATAGACCTAACAGTGGTATTGCTGGATCAAAAGGTATGCATGGTTTTATAGCCCTTTGGGTATAGTTCCAATTTGCTCTCCAGAATGGCTGGATCAGTTCAGAACTCTACCATCAGAGCATTAGTGTCCTAGTTTTCCCACATTCCCTCCAACATCTAACATTTTCCTTTTTTGTTATCTTTGCCACTCTGATAGGTAAGACATGGTACCTCAGAATTGTTTTAATTTGCATTTCTCTAATCTATATTGATTTAGAGAACTTTTTCATATAACTACATATGGCTTTGATTTCTTTGTCTGAAAACTACCTGCTTTGGCCATTTATCAATTGGGGAATGACTTATGTTTTTAGAAATTTGACTCAGTTCTCTATATTGAGAAATGGGACCTTTATCAAAGGTACTTGTTGCAAAAATTCTTTCCCAATTTTCTGATTTCCTTGTAATTTTGGTTGTATTGCTTTTGTTTGTGCAAAAACTTTTCAATCTTATATAAGCCTTGATGCATATAATTGTGGCTCACTAAAGAATGAAGCAGTGAGGTGTAGTAGCAGCAGTACAGTATAAGAACAACAATGTGGCAAGTTTTCCTAGTGACAAGACATGGTACCTGATCTCAGGGACCACCAGTTCTGGAATTTCACTGCAAAAGATTTCATCCAGAGGGTAAGCACAAAGGACTGTTGTTATGCCAAGCTCAGGGCAGAGCTTGCTTACTGAGCCTAAGCCCTGGTTTATCCTAATCATAAAAAGAGAAGAGTGGTCTTGGCACGGTGATGTTGATAGGTGATAGTTTAGTCTCTGCTTGAAGAGCTCCATGGAGAGGAAATCCACTGCCTCTCAAGGCAAATTAATCTAGGTGGATTTTTTTTGTCATTGAGTCATTTCCTATCTGACTCTCTGTGACCCCCTTTGGGGTTTTCTTGGAAAAGATCCTGGAATTGATCATCATTTCCTTCTCTAGCTCATTTTACAGATGAGGGAACTGACCAAACAGGGTGAAGTGACTTGGCCAGGGTCACACAGGGAGTAAGTGCCTGAGGCCAGATTTGAACTTTTCTTCATAACTACAGGCTCAGCACCACAAAGCTGCCCTCTTCTGACTTTTGTATAATTCTAATTTTTTAGAAGATTTCCTGACAATAAGCCTACATTTCCCACTTTGCACCATTTACCCACTGTTCCTGGTCTTGCCCTCTGAGAACAAATAGGAGATGTTTAATCTCTTACACACATGATGCACCTTCATACTCCTCAAGATGGATATCATGTTTCCCCTCAGTCAGTCTTCTCTTTTGGCCAAGTATCCCATTTCTCTCAACTGATCCTCTTACGTCATAGAGTCAAGTCCTTTCACCATCCTAGCTGCCTTCCTTTGGATAATCTGCAGCTCATCAATGTCCTTCTTAGACCATAGCACCCTGAGAGTACTTCAGATGTGCTCTGACTAGGGCACTGGGATTGCCTCCTTATTCTTGGAAGCTATCACCCTCTTAATGCAGATCCATCTTGTATTTGGTTTTTGTGGCTACTACTCCCCACTCCTGACTGATTTTGAGCTTGCAGCCCAGTAAAAACCCCAGGTATTTTTCAGAGCTATGCCTGATCTGTACTTCTCCCATCTTCTATGTGAGAAGCTGACTACTTGGATCTGAGTGCCAGATTTTCCCCTTTTAAATGTAATTTTATTGGATTCAACCCAGTGCTCTAACCTGACAAGAGTTGTGTGGATCCTGACTGTCATCCAGTGTTACCTATTCTCAGACTTGGGTCATCTGCAGAATTGATGAGCATGCTATCTATGTCTTTGTTAAAGTCATTAATTATAATGTGAAACAGCACAGAGCCAAGCACAGGTCCTCAGGTACTGCACTGGGCAATATCCTGGCACACTGACATAAAATCATTAATAATCATTCATCTCTTTGGATTCAGACCATTCAACCAGTTCTTAATTCATTTGATTATGTTATTAATTAATCTATATTTCCCCCTCTTCTCCACAAGAAGAGTATGAAGTGCTTTGACAAAAACTTTGCTGAAAACATAAACTACATCCTTAGTATTCTTCCTGTTTGCTTAGCAATCTTGTTTAAAAAAAAAAAGAAATGACATTAATCCAACATGATCTATTCTTGTTGAAGCCATGCTGCCTCCTTTTGTTGATTCCTTTCCTTTCTGCATGGTTTGTACCCACCTCTTTAATGATGCATTCTAGAATTTTCCCAAGAATCAAAATGAAGTTGCTTGGCAATAAATAAATAAATAAATAGCTTGTAGACTCTGTTCTCTTAGCTTTTAGGAAATGTGGGGAAGTATTTGCCTTTCTTCAGTATTGTGGTACTTCTCTCACTTTCCATGATCTTTTTGAATATCTCTGACAGTAAATACGTAATCACACCTGTAGTTCATCTGCACCAAATCACTTGAATTAATCAAGGGCAGTTGGATGCCCCTTTACTGTCTCCTTACTTTTCTTGGGCATTCACTGTGAATCATTTCTGTTCTGAAGTTTCAAGTACAGATGTCACTCTCCTTTAGAGAGAAAACAAAATAAAATAAAAGTTGAGATCTTCACTGTGTTGTCAGTTAACAACCTTTCTGTTCTTTGATCTTCCTTTTTTCTCCCAACATGACTGAACAAGAACAAAAGCAGTCTATTTTGGTCATCCTCAGTCTTCATTACCAGTCTCAGCTTATTCTGAATTTTAACATCCCTAATAAAATGTTTCTAGGACCATACAAGACTCATATATTGATTCCTTCTTATCTGGTCTTGCTTTTCTTGTCTTTGCCTTCCTTCCTTCTTTTCTACCTTCTTTTCTTCCTTCCTTCCTTTATTTTTTCCTTCCATTCTTTCCTTTTTCCTTCCTGCACTTCTTTCTTTCTTTCTCTTTCCTTCCTTCCTCTCTCTTCCTTCCTTTCTTTTCTTCTTCTTCCTTCTTTTTTCCTTCCCTTTCATTCATCCTTCCTGCCTCTTTGTTTCTTTGTTTCATTCTTTCATTCTTCCTTCCTTCCTTTCTTTCTCTTCCTTCCTTCCTTCCTTCCTTCCTTCCTTCCTTCCTTCCTTCCTTCCTTCCTTTCTTTTTTTTTCTTGTAACTTGTTTGTTGAATTTGCCATGGATACACTTTGGTCTGTCCAGATAAAATTCATTTTTCTTCATGGTTGGAATTTTTTCTTTCTCTCTTTAACATTTCATTGCTGAGCTTCTCTCATTCCTTTTTGGCTGACTTCACCATAAAGCATTTTACTCCATGGGACTACACCTCTAAAACTTTCCTCTGAACCACTTCAAATGTGCTTTCTCAAAATCTAGAGTACAATTAGATTGTTTGTTTTTGCAGTTTGGTTTAAAAGTAAAAAATTCCATAATATACATTCTCCTATCCTTTGCTTTGATATTAAAATATATTTTCAAAGATGAGCAGATTTTGATCAATTTATCATGAATATACATGATAATATCAAAATTATAGCTTAAGCACTTTTCCTTCAGAATACTTAAAATCAGTCTAAGGCCAATGTGCAACTTTACATTCTGATGAGAAAAAAAATTTTAAATATAATTTTTTGCACCTAAATGAAAAATCACATTGCTGATATCTTTACAGTATATAGCCAAACATACCTCTAGCAATGAAACATACCTAAATTATATTGGGAAAAGTTTATAGGGGGGAAAACATGAATCATTCTTTTTTTTTCCCATGGTGATGGGGGTTAAGTGACTTGCCCAGGGTCACACAGCTAGTAAGTGTCAAGTGTCTGAGCACAGATTTGAACTCAAGGTACTCCTGAACCCAGGGCTGGTGCTTTATCCACTGCACCACCTAGTTGCCCCCTTGTGAATCATTCTTTCAGAGAAATGAAGGGGACAAATGATGCAGGTTTACTTAGAAGAATCACTAAATGTAGCAAAGTAATTATAGGTTTTCCCTCTTTTGCAGGCTAAATCTTATAACGGATTAAAAACACCCCACACTTTTTAGAAAAATATTTTCTCTAACCTAGGGAAACAATAAAGCAATACATGTCTGTCATTTAAGAGGGAAGTAAGCTCTTGCATTCTATAATTTCCAGTTGAGTGACAGTCATGCATTAGAAAAGGATGTCAGAAGTGAGAAGACATTTTCAGTAATTCCCCCCTATCATGCTGAAAATAAAAATACATGGTAAAATTATGAGGTTGTGACATGAAACACATTTACCATAATACATATTGTATATCTGACTACCTTTTAATTTTCCTGGGACTATTTTCTCCTCAAGCAATAGGTATCATATGCAATAAATCTTGCCTCTTTGATTTTCAAAATAACAATATCTGAGAAGAACAAGAAAAGATAGATACCCCCTCCCTTCTTTCTGAATTTTTCCTCTTTCCATCTTTGCAGAAGTGGTAGGTTTTTTTTTTTTGTGGAATATGACTTACAGTGTTTGAGTCAATAAATGTGTTTCTTAGATTTGCTGAACTGCTTTTTCTCTCTTTTTATTCCTTGTTAGAAGGGATGATTCTTTGCATAAGAAAGGGGGAAGAGCATGTGTGTGGGGAGAGGCAATGTAAAAACAAACATCTATAACGTTTGAAAATACAAACTAATATGTTGTCAGATTCACTGAGCATTTGAGAACAACTCAGAGCAGCACACATTTGGCCTCCAACACTTACTATCTTTGTGACCCTGAAAACATCATTTAAACTTGTTTAAGGATCAACTTCCTCACCTCTAAAATGAACGAAAGAAGGAAATGAATAACGACTGGAGGATCTTTGCCAAGAAAACCCCAAATGGAGTGAGGAAGAATGGAACAAACCTAAACAACAGGGCACCTACAATTTCTTGATTCTGTTCTCTTCTGTTTTTTGTTTTTGTGGGGCGATGAGGTTTAAGTGACTTGCCCAGGGTCACACAGCTAGTAAGTATCAAGTGTCTGAGCCGGATTTGAATTTAGGTCCTCCAGAATCCAGGGCCAGTGCTCTATCCATTGTGCAATCTAGCAGCCAGGGAGGGGCGGGGCTCCAAACCAAGGAGGGGCGAGGCTCCAAGCCAGACAAGACCAAGAGGGGAGGGGCGGACCTACAATCCAGGAGCCGGAAGGGGCAAGTTCATAGCATGCGCAGCAGTAGCAGAAGCCTCCGGACCACGATTCCCAGAAGGCCTTGTTCACCTGGGGAGCTTTCCCCAAAGAGTATGGCCCGGCCTTTACATCACTTCCGCCTTATCTCTTTCAGTCTCTTCCCTGCTTACCTGTGGTACTTTCATCTACACGTGGGAGCAGAGTCAACTGCATCCAAAGGTGACGCCCCCGCACCTGGAGGCTGGCTGTAGGGGTGCGGCGGGGTCGGAGTATCCGGGTCTCTTTGGGGAGCACGGAAAGAACGGGGGAGCGTCCCACAGAGGAAGAAGGAAGCCCTTGAGGGGCCCCCCATAAGCAGAGGGCGGCCATGGGGTGGGGGCGGGCCGGCGGGCTGTGGAGGCGGAGCCAGATTCCAATCCAGCCTCCCAAGGCCCTGGACTCCAGAGCCCAGTCAGGCCTTAGTCCTTCCATTCCTGCTCCACGTCTGGTCCTGGCCCCGCTTTCACTAGGGCTTCTCCTCCTCCCCGCATCCTCCTGGCTGTCACCTCCTCCGGGAAGCCTCCTCTGATGCTGCTGGTGACCCGGGCGCTCCCTTTCCTGAAAGTGTCACCTCTGTGTCGGTGCCCAGACTTCCCTGTCGCCTTGTCCCTCCCTCGCAGCATCCTCCTCTCGCTGCAGAACGTCTCCTGGGTACCACTTCTTCCAGGAAGCCTCCTCTGCTGGCCGAGCCATCAGGGCCCTCTGACTGTCTGGCCTCCTGGTTTCTCTCTAAGGGGATGGTCTCCCAAAGACCATGTTACCTCTAGCAGAGAAAGGAATGTTTCCTGCTGCTCTTCCCCTCCCCCCAACTACCCCCCTCCCCAGTGGAGAAGCGAGAATTTCTAGCCTCTGAGTAGGGGACCCAGAGAGCTTGAGCTGGGCTTCTCATGATTCTCCTTTCCTCTCCAGAACCTTGGCCTCTTGTGGCCTCTGCTCTTCCCCAGTAGGTGCTTTCACTGCGCAAGGGAATGGCTCCTGTGCTCCTGACAACCATGCCTGGAAAGGTGAGTGGGAACTGCTGCTTTCCTGAGATATCTGTCACTTTAAAGACCATTGGATACATTTCTTTGTGGTAGACGACGCTAGAAACTGTGGGTATCACAGAATCATCTATTTAGAGTTAAAAGATAATACAGAAGTCACCTATTTATCCTCGCTTTACAAAGAAATTACCTTATCTTTACTTTGATTTTTAAGACATTTAACAATTTGGGGGTTCCAAATTTTTTCCTTCCCTCCAGCCCCTCCACCACCCACTGAGAATGCAAGCAATAGGGTCCACATAATGCATGGGAAGTCATGCAAAACATTTCCATATTAGCCATGTTGCAAAGTGAAAAAAAATGCTTTAATCTGCAGGAAGAGTTCCTCAGTTCTCTTCATTTTTCATCATGAATCCTTTGGAGTTTTCATGGATCTTTGTCTGGATCAGAGTGGTTAAGTCTTTCACAGCTGATCACTGTTACAGTATTGTGTTCACTGTACAGAATGTTCTCCTGATTCTGCTCAGTTTTCTTTGCCTCAGTTCATACAAGTTTTTTCAGATGTTTCTGACACCCTCCTTTTAGCTAATCTGAGTATTAAATTGAAGCTATAGTCATGAAAAAATGTTCTAAATGACTATCGATTAGAGAAACGCAAATTAAAACAACTCTGTGTTACCTTTACCACCTATCAGATTGGCTAATATGACAAAAATGGAAAATATAAAAAGTTGGAGAAGATGTGGGAAAATTGGAATATCACTACATCGTTGGTGGAGTTGTGAACTGATTTAGCCATTCTGGAGAACAATTTGGAACTGTGCCCAAAGGGCAGTAAAACTGTACATCCCCTGTGATCCAACAGTACCACTACTAGGTCTGTATCCCAAAGGGATAATAAAAAAGGGGAAAGAACCTACATATACAAAAATATTTATCCCTGCTCCTTTTGTGATGGCAAAGAATTGGAAACTGAGGGAATGCCATCAATTGGGGAATGGCTGAACAAGTTGTGGTATATGAATGTAATGGGATACAATTGTGCTATAAGAAATGATAAGCAAAGTGGATGTCAGAAAAACCTGGAAAGACACAGGAAGTGATGCTGAAAGGAGCAAGCAGAGCCAGGAGAACATTGTACATAGTAACACTAACATTGTGTGATGATCAGCTGTGATAGACTTAGCTCTTCTTAACTGTCAAGATAATGGAATGTGAACTGGGGGAGCAGATTAGGACCCACATTTAGAATTTTAAATTACACATAACAATACAGTGATCCAAGACAGTTCCCAAGGATTCATGATGGAAAATATTATCCACATCTAGAGAAAGAACTGATGGAGTCTGAATGCATATTGAAGCATAGTATTTTCACTTTGTGATTGGTTTTTTTCATGTTTTTTTTTTCTTTTGCTCTTTTTTTTTTTTTTTACAACATGACTAATGTGGAAATATGTTTAAGATGTATCATGTCTTTTAGATTTCTTGCTATCTTGGTGAAGAAAGGGGAGGGAAGGAAGGAGAAACATTTGGAACCCCAAATCTCAGAAAAAATATTTGTTGAAAACCATCTTTTTATGTAACTAGGGATGCGGCAATACTATTTATGTATATATAAAAAAAACCCAACCAAACAGACGTGATTTGGAGGTAAGCAAGTGATGAGGCAAGGAAGAGCTTGGTGATTACTATGAATAAGGGTGGCTGAGAAGGCTAAACAGCTAAAATCTTGCTTGGCTTTAGTTTTCTCAAATGAAGAATGATGATCTTTGAAGTGGGATGGAGAGCCCCAAAATTGTCGATAGCCAAATCATTCACAATTCTTCAGCACACTATATTGCTGTTACTATGTACAGTGTTCTCCTGGTTCTCCTTCTTTTACATTTTATCAGGTAGTGTATGTCTTTCTGTGTTTTTCTGAAATCATACTACTTGTCATTTCTTATAGCACAATAATATTCCTTGACAATCATATGCCATAACTTGTTCATCCATTTCCTTATTGATGTGCATCCCCTTGATTTCCAATTCTTAGGTACCATAAAAAATGCAGCTATAAATGTTTTTATACAGATAGGTCATTTTCCATTTTTGGAATACAGACTTAGCAGTGGTATTGCTGGAGCAGAGGGTAGGAAGAGCTTTATAGCCTTTTGGGCATAGTTCCAAATTGCTCTCCTGAATGGTCAGATCATTCACAACTCCACCAACAATGCATTGGGAAAAGAAATTAGTGTCCCAGTTTTCCTACATCCCCTCCAACATTTATCAGTTTCCTTTTTTGTCATATTAGACAATTTGATAGGTAGGAGTGGTATCTCAGATTTGTTTTAATTTGCATTTCTCTAATCCATAGACATTTAGAGCATTTTTATGTGACTAGAGATGACTTTGTCTGAAAATTGCCTGTTCATATCCTTTGACCATGTATAAATGGGGGAATGATTTATATTTTTACAAATTTGGCTCAATTCTCTATGTATTTGAGAAATCAGACCTTTGTCAGATACCTGCTGTGAAATTTTTCCCCCAGTTTCTACTTTTCTTCTAATTTTTGTTGCATTGGTTTTGTTTGTATAAAAACTTTTTAATACTATGTAATCAAAATTATCTATTTTACATTTCATAATGCTCTATATTTTGTTTCGTCTTAAATTCTTCCCTTCTCCATAGATCTGATAGGTAAACTATTCCCTGATTTCCTAATTTGCTGATGGCATCAACCTTTATATATAAATCATGTACCCATTTTTACCTTTGGTGTATGGTTTTGAAGTGTAACTAGTTTCTTCCATGCTCTTTTCCAGTTTTTCTATCAGCTTTTGTCAAATAGAGAGTTTTTTTCCCAAAAGCTTAGATATTTTGATTGATCAAACACTAGATTACTATGGTCATTTACTTTGATGTCTCATGTATCTAACCTCTTCCATTAATCCAGAACCCTTTTTCTTAGCCAGTACCAAATTGTTTTGATAATTGCTACTTTAACAATATAGTTTGACATCTGTTACAACTTGGCTGCCTTCCTTCACTTATTTCATTGATTCCTGTGATATTCTTGATCTTTTGTTCTTCCAGATGAATTTTATTTTCATTTTTTCTGACTCTGTAGAATATGCAGCAGAACAGTGGCGAAACCCAGTTTTTTTTTTTTTTTAGTGAGGCAATTGGGGTTAAGTGACTTGCCCAGGGTCACACAGCTAGTAAGTGTTAAGTGTCTGAGGCTGGATTTGAACTCAGGTCCTCCTGAATCCAGGGCCGGTGCTCTATCCACTGCGCCACCTAGCTGCCCCCCAGTTCTATTTTTAAAGGAGTTATTTTCTTCTGTGAATTTTTGTTTGTCTTTTTCATTTTTTGTGTTTCTTTTACAAGGCGTTGACTCTTTTTTCATGATTCTCTTGCATCAGGCCAATTTCTTTTCCCAATTTTTCTTCTACATCTCTTACATGTTTTCTAAAACTTTTTAAAAGCTCTTCCAGAAGTAATTTTTGGAACTTAGGCCTATTTATATTTTTCTTTGATGCTTCACAAGTTGCCATTTTGACACTGTTGTCTTCTTCAAAATTTGTGCCCTGATCTTCCCTGTCACCCGAATACGTCTAGAGTCAAGTTCTTTTTGTTGTTGTTGTTGTTGTTTTGTTTTTTGGTCATCTTTCCTATGTATTTTTTGACTTTGTGTTTTTATGTAAGAGCTGGGCTCTGCTCCTGCACTGTTCTAAGGTTCTTGTGCTGGGACTCAGCACCTTGTGTTGCACTTAACTGGGCCTCAGACCTATAATCCCACCATAGTGAGACTGACTTTTCTTGCCTTGCTGGTAAACTGCTTCCCTGGTCCTAATTTGGTTCCTTGGCTTTTTTAAATGTTGTTTTTAGGGAAATTCAGGAGGGCTTTAAGGGAGATTCTTCTTCACTCTGCCATCTTGGCACTGGAATTCCCTTAATAGTTGTTTTTACTTGTAATTGGGAAAAAATAATTTTTTTTCAAAAGAGAGGAGGGCACCTACATCAGTGGTGAAGAGGTCATGCTGATTGGTCAGAGGATCTGAGAACGTTTAGCCTGCAAGAGAAGACTTGGGGCCACATGATAGCGATGTTTCACTGTTTCATTTCAGCACGTAGAAAAAGATTAGGCATACTACTGCCTGAGCTCAGTGCAAAGGTAGGAGCCATAGGTACAGGTTGTAAAACTGGTATCATTTGAACCACTAAAACAACAGGCATTATTTAAGCATCATGCTGTGTGCCAGGCATTGTGTTGAATGCTGAGGGTACAAAGGAAGGCACAGATAGCCCCTGCTCTCAAGGAGCTTACAGTCTAATAGGAAAGTAATTCTTAAATGCCTGCTGTTTGCACAGTACCAGGCACTATACTATGTTTCACATAAATGAATGAAATAATCCATAGAGTCAAGAACTTGACATTCAGACTTGGAACAGTCAGAGCTAACCCTGGGTAACCCAAACATTTTGGTGTTTCAGGAATCAGTAACATTCCAGGATGTGGCTGTGGAATTCACGCAGGAGGAGTGGGCACTTTTGAACCTGTCTCAGAAAAAGTTGTACAGGGATGTGATGATGGAGAACTATAGCAACCTGGTCTCTTTGGGTAAGAACAGCTCTCCCTTTGGAGTCTCGATGTATATTGTGGAGACATTCAAGATTTCAGCTGTCTTTGCTTAGTATGAATGGAAACTGAGTTATTGATTTTTTGTTGTCCTAGACCCTCTCTGTTGTCCTGAAAATTGCTAAGTCCAACAAAATAAAGAAACAGCAAAGTCTCCAAGCCATAGAAAATAGGTTTATTGTGAGAGGGTACCCGGGCAGCTAGGTGGCGCAGTGGATAAAGCACTGGCCCTGGATTCAGAAGGACCTGAGTTCAAATCCGGCCTCAGACACTTGACACTTACTAGCTGTGTGACCCTGGGCAAGTCACTTAACCCTCATTGCCCCGAAAAAACAAAAAACAAGCAAACAAAAATTTTAGAGAGAGTATACCTGTGTCACAATAAGTCTGGTCTTAGGTCTGGGACCCAAAGACCCCAAGCAGTTCCGGGAGATGGTAGTTATACCCTGCTATTAATACTTGAAAGCAATATATCCTGACCCTTTAGGACCAACTCTTTTGGAGGATATTGCTGATGGTACAGAAAAAGAATGCATTTAAACATAAGCATGAGCTTGAGTGGTGCCTCATCTTGGCTGGTGACTTGCCAGCTCTGCACAACTGGGACACAGCCTAACAATTTTACAAACATTATCTTTCTATGGTAACATTGCCATGAGTCTCAATGCTGATTGGTTTCTTCAGCTTATAAGATACTGTGTTTAGCCTTGTGGTTTCCCACAATGGACCAAGGGACATCACTACAAAGCTGTTATATAACCCATGTTGAACAGCTGAAATAGAGTCAAAGAACATTGGATATGGTCCATAGAAGGACAAGATTGAAATATGCACAGAGAGAAACAATGTACGTATCTAGAGAATACTTAAACATATTGAATCACCATTTATCTCATATTATACTGATTATTTTCACAGTTAAATCACATATCTCAGGGGTGGGGAAAATCTTACTCACAGTGTTGCTTCAAATCCAAGATTTTCTGTTTAATCCCAGTGGAGGTATCATCTCATATTCAAAGTGTTCCCATTGTCTAAGCTGGGAGTGTGTACAGTGTTCTCTTTTTCCCAAGGCCTACCCTTAACCCATTCTCACATAATATAGACTATCCTTCAGTGGTTAGTTGTACCATCCTTGAAGTCTTCCAGCATGCCTACTCTTTTGTCCCCAAAAAAGAGCACACATAAGCTAGCTTTGTGTTCTTTTTATTAAATTTCATGGATGTTTGAGTTGATATCAGTTCTCCTTTCCCCCCTTCCACCTAAGAAAAATGCTGCTGCTCTCTCCAACCTGCCTACTGGACACTCCCTGATTAAAAAAGAGAAAAAATTATCAGACAAAATCAACTAATATAGCCAGTGCCACATTTTGATGATAAAAGATACATTCTGCATCCTCATTCCCACACCTCTCTACTGGGGGAGGATGGTGTATTTAAATCATTTATTTTAAGATAGAATTAATAAATTACCATGCTGTTCCTTTTCAATGAACAGGATTTGCAGTTTCTAAACCAGATGTGATCTCCCTAATGGAAAGAAAGGAAGCCTTCTGGATGCCAGAGACAGATATCCCAAGAAGCAGCTTCCCAGGTGACTACATTAAATCCAAGCAGATGAGTCCTAAACTAGAGCTCTATTGGTCATTTTAGATCAAAGTTCTTACAAAATGTTTTTCCAATAAGATATTTAACATTTTCCTGTAATTTCTTATTCTTTTGGGTTTTTTTTAATTGCTTCTTGATGTCTTATGAAGGTATTAGCTTCTACTGGGCCAGTTCTAATTTTGGGGGCGGGGCAGGGCAATGGGGGTTAAGTGACTTGCCCAGGGTCACACAGCTAGTAAGTGTCAAGTGTCTGAGGCCAGATTTGAACTCAGGTACTCCTGAATCCAGGGCTGGTGCTCTATGCACTGCGCCACCATGCTGCCCCCTCACAGTTCTAATTTTTAAGGAATTATTTTCATCAGTGTACTTTTGTACCTTTTTCCATTGGGTCATTTCTACTTTTTAAAGAGTTCTTTTCTTTCAGGATTATTTTTGTTTCTTTTTCCATTTGACCAATTTTACTTTTCAAGACATTCTTCTCATTGGATTATTGTACCTCTATTGCTATTTGGCTTACTTTGTTTTTTAAAGTGTTATTTTCTTCAGGTTTTTTTGTGCCTTCTTTACCAAGCTGTTGATTTTTTTTCATGATTTTCTTGCATCACTTCCCTTTCCCTTCCAATTTTTCTTTTGATTTTTTCTTTCATGGCAAGGCAATGAGGTTTTCAGATTTTTTTTTTTGTTTTTCCTGTCTGTTTCTTGACTTGTAACTCTGCCAAATTGTTTTTCTGCTTCCAGAGGAGAAGGCTCACTTTCCCAAGCTTTAGATTTTTTGTGTAGCTATTTCCAAAGGTAATTCTGGGGACCTGTAAGGTTCTGATTCTTCTAAGGTGGTATTCTCTGGGGAAAGGTGTTTACTGCTCTCCTATACTGTGCAGTGAATGGTCTGTGAGCAACCATAAGTACTCTTTTATGTCCTGGAACTGTGACCAGGTTCCCTGTGGCCAACGGCTCTAGTGTGCTAGTGTTCTTTGGAACTCCCATGCCCTGGTCCAATGCAACAGAGTCCTGCCCCTGGTGCCAGCAAAGAGACCCTTGTGATCTTCTGACCAGTTTTCTGACCCCCTTCTTATCTGTGTGCTGAGAGCTCCAACAGCAGTGGCTGCTGCTACTGATTCATTGCTCCCAGGGCCTACTGCTGGTTTGCTGGGGTTGGTTTGCACTGTGCAACAGACCTTTTTCCTACCAACCTTGGGATGGAATATTGTTTCTCTTCGTCCTTTTATGGGTTCTACTGCTCTAGGATTTTTTTTGAGGCATTATTTAAAGTTGTTCATGGGCGTTTAGAGGAGAGGTCAAGGAAGTCCCTGCTTTTTTTCCCTACCATTTTGGCGCTATACCCTGCTTTTTTTTCTCCACTATCTTGGCTCTGCACCCCTAAGTTCTTACAAAATGTTGAACAAGGTCATGTTGAAAAGAGCTAAGATTTTTTTAAAAAAGAATTTAATATTTTATACGTCTTTCCTCACATATACTTCTACTCTCAAAGAAACATTTTGCCTCAATACAAGGTAGGTTTTCTCTTCTGTTCTTTGAAGATCATCTTATCTTATGCAGGCATTCTTCAGCCTCAGTTCCCTTTTAAAATAAACCCATTACTTAAAATATTAACAATATGGCCTTTTTGCTTCTGAGATTCCTGATATTTTCTTTTGTATGGTTTTTGTGATTATGTTGCTTTGTGCTATTACTTTTTAAAGCATTTAATCATAACATAATTAACATTTCTTCATTCTGTCATGTAAGGCACAGTCATGTTTTCGTATGACAGGATTTGTTTAGCTACAGGCCTATCATTGAACCTATATTTTTTAAGTATTGTGCTGTTCTACACCTAACTGCTATAAACCTTTTTGAGAGAGATCTTTGTTTATTTTCAGTAAAATTTGGAGGATATGAACCTAGTAGTGGGATCATTGGGTCGCTGGATATGAATAGTTCATAGCCCTCGCTTAAATTGCTGTTACTTTTCAGAGGAAATAACTATTTCAGCGTAACTGCAAATTTTGTTATTTTAAAGTATCTTTGCTAATTTCATGAGAATTTGTTGATATATCCAAATTGTTTCATTTTGACTCCTTTGATCACTTGAGTTTGTGTAATTTTTAAAGTAATAACTATTAATAATTTCTCTAATGAAAAATACTTGTATGTCTTGATACTTTTTGAAATTGGGTTTCACCCTTAAAAATTGGAATCAATTCTTTACACAGCAGATATGTTGGATTTTTAGTAGAAATCTGTGACAGCAGTTTTTTCATGACTCCCCTTTTCCTTATAGTTCTTCTTTATTCTCCTTACGTGATGACTCTTCTATTTCTCCTCACTCTATAAATTCATTGACTCTTCTTATTGTTTCTCTTTTGTTTCTTTCTCATTTTCATCTCACAAGGTAAGGATGTATTTGCAAGCTCTTCAAGGTATATAGCTGTTTTATGGATAGTCTTTCATTTCCTTATTCCATTCAAATGTCATTGATTTACAGTAGAATAAGGGCTTATTCATATCTCTAGGAAATTTCATCTTAATTCAGTACCTTTAAATAAGTTAACTATGATAATTATGAGTCATAATATTTGCACATAAGAAAAACTATAATCCATATTAAAAGACTGCTGAGACTAGCCCTACCATGCATCAGAAAATTCATACTGAAGAGAAGCCTTATAAATGTAATGAATGTGGGATGGCCTTCAGATCGAGGAGACAATGTATTCAACACCAGAGAGTACATACTAGAGAGTAGCCTTATGAATCTAATCATTGTGGAAAGACATGCAGACCAAGTGAACAGCTTACTCAGCATCAGAAAATTGATCCTGGAGAAAACCCATTTGTATGTAATGAATATGGGAAGGCGTTAGGGTGGAGAAACAATATGTACAACATTAGGGAATACAACTGGATTGGTTTGCACTTATACATGTAATGAATGTGGAAAGGCCTTCAGTGGGAAGGCTAGAGAGTAGTTCTAAAAACTTTGATCAACTAGGAACCTTGTGAAATGGGAAAAAGAAAGGGTTAACCAGGCTTTTATTCTTCCTTTCAGAGTGCAAAGAATTCAGTGGACAAAAACCTTACAAATATAATGAATGTGGGAAGGCTTTCAGATTGGGCACACAGCTTGCTCAGCATCAAAGAATTTATACTGCACAGATTGCTTATACATGTAAGGAATGTGGGAAAGGCTTTCGCTACATGTCACAGTTTATTGAACATCAAAGAATTCATACTGGAGAAAAGCCTTATGAATGTAGTGAATGTAGAAAGGCCTTCAGACAGAGGATACAACTTACTCAGCATCAGAGAATTCATACTGGAGAGAAACCTTATAAATGTAATGAATGTGGAAAAGCCTTCCGCATTACCACGCAACTTAGTCAACATAAAAGAATTCATACTGGAGAGAAACCTTATGAATGTAATGAATGTGGGAAGGCCTTTAGACAGAGGACAAAACTTACCATGCATCAGAAAATTCATACTGGAGAGAAGCCTTATAAATGTAATGAATGTGGGATGCCCTTCAGGTTGCAGAGACAATGTATTCAACACCAGAGAGTACATACTAGAGAGAAGCCTTATGAATCTAATCATTGTGGAGAGACATTCAGACCAAGTGAACAGCTTACTCAGCATCAGAAATTTCATCATGGAGAAAAACCCTTTGTATGTAATGAATGTGGGAAAGCGTTTAGGCTGGAGAAACAATATATACAACATCAGGGAATACATACTGGGGAGAAGCCTTATGAATGTAATTATTGTGGCAAAGCTTTCAGACTAAGGCATCAACTTACTCAACATCAGAGAATTCATACTGGAGAAAAACCATTTGTTTGTAAGGAATGTGGGAAAATCTTCTTTTGGAATTCACGTTTCCTGCAACATCAGAGAATTCATACTGGAGAAAAACCTTATAAATGTAATGAATGTGGAAAGGCCTTCAAACGGAAGACAGAGCTTTCTCAGCATCAGAGTATTCATACTGGAGAGAAACCTTATGAATGTAACAAATGTGGCAAGGCCTTTAGACTGAAGACACAACTTACTCATCATCAGAGAATTCATACTGGAGAGAAGCCTTATAAATGTGATGAATGTGGAAAGGCCTTCAGAGTGAAGAAAGACTTAAATCAGCATCAGAGAATACACACTGGACAGAAGGCTTATAAATGTAATCATTGTGGTGAGGCCTTCAGATTGTGGGAACTGTTTACTCAGCATCAGCAAACTCATAAAGGAGAAAAACCATTTGTATGTAATGAGTGTGGGAAAGGCTTCTTTTGGAAATCATATTTCATGCAACATCAGAGGATTCATACTGGAGAGAAACCGTATGAATGTAACAAGTGTGGCAAGGCCTTTAGACTGAAGATACAACTTACTCAGCATCAGAGAATTCATACTGGAGAGAAACCTTATGAATGTAATGAATGTGGGAAGGCCTTTAGACAGAGGACAAAACTTACCATGCATCAGAAAATTCATACTGGAGAGAAGCCTTATAAATGTAATGAATGTGGGATGGCCTTCAGATTGTGGAGACAATTTATTGAACACCAGAGAGTACATACTAGAGAGAAACCTTATGAATCTAATCATTGTGGGGAGGCATTCAGACCAAGTGAACAGCTTACTCAGCATCAGAAATTTCATCATGAAGAAAAACCATTTGTATGTAATGAATGTGGGAAGGCCTTTAGGCTGGAGAAACAATATATACAACATCAGGGAATACATACTGGGGAGAAGACTCATAAATGTAATCATTGTGGCAAAGCTTTCAGACTGAGGCATCAGCTTACTTACCATCAGAGAATTCATACTGGAGAAAAACCATTTGTTTGTAAGGAATGTGGGAAAAGCTTCTTTTGGAATTCACGTTTCCTGCAACATCAGAGAATTCATACTGGAGAAAAACCTTATAAATGTAATGAATGTGGAAAGGCCTTCAAACGGAAGACAGAGCTTTCTCAGCATCAGAGTATTCATACTGGAGAGAAGCCTTATGAATGTAACAAATGTGGCAAGGCCTTTAGACTGAAGACACAACTTACTCATCATCAGAGAATTCATACTGGAGAGAAGCCTTATAAATGTGATGAATGTGGAAAGACCTTCAGCGTGAAGAAACACTTAAATCAGCATCAGAGAATACACACTGGACAGAAGGCTTATAAATGTAATCATTGTGGTGAGGCCTTCAGATTGTGGGAACTGCTTACTCAGCATCAGAAAACTCATAAAGGAGAAAAACCATTTGTATGTAATGAGTGTGGGAAAGGCTTCTTTTGGAAATCATATTTCATGCAACATCAGAGGATTCATACTGGAGAAAAACCTTATAAGTGTAATGAATGTGGAAAGGCCTTCAAACGGAAGGCAGAGCTTTCTCAGCATCAGAGTATTCATACTGGAGAGAAACCTTATGAATGTAACAAGTGTGGCAAGGCCTTTAGATTGAAGACACAACTTACTCAGCATCAGAGAATTCATACTGGAGAAAAACCATTTGTTTGTAAGGAATGTGGGAAAGGCTTCTTTTGGAATTCAGATTTTTTACGACATCAGCGTATTCACACTGGAGAAAAACCTTATAAGTGTAATGAATGTGGAAAGGCCTTCAAACGGAAGGCAGAGCTTTCTCAGCATCAGAGAATTCATACTGGAGAGAAACCTTATGAATGTAATGAATGTGGGAAGGCCTTTAGACAGAGGACAAAACTTACCATGCATCAGAAAATTCATAATGGAGAGAAGCCTTATAAATGTAATGAATGTGGAATGGCCTTCAGGTTGTGGAGACAATTTATTGAACACCAGAGAGTACATACTGGAGAGAAGCCTTATGAATCTAATCATTGTGGGGAGGCGTTCAGACCAAGTGAACAGCTTACTCAGCCTCAGAAATTTCATCATGAAGAAAAACCATTTGTATGTAATGAATGTGGGAAGGCCTTTAGGCTGGAAAAACAATATATACAACATCAGGGAATACATACTGGGGAGAAAACTCATAAATGTAATCATTGTGGCAAAGCTTTCAGACTGAGGCATCAACTTACTCAACATCAGAGAATTCATACTGGAGAAAAACCTTATGAATGTAACAAATGTGGCAAGGCCTTTAGACTGAAGACACAACTTACTCAGCATCAGAGAATTCATACTGGAGAGAAGCCTTATAAATGTGATGAATGTGGAAAGGCCTTCAGCGTGAAGAAACGCTTTATTCAGCATCAGAGAATACATACTGGAGAGAAGGCTTATAAATGTAATCATTGTGGTGAGGCCTTCAGATTGTGGGAACTGTTTACTCAGCATCACAAAACTCATAAAGGAGAAAAACCATTTGTATGTAATGAGTGTGGGAAAGGCTTCTTTTGGAATTCATATTTCATGCAACATCAGAGGATTCATACTGGAGAGAAACCTTTTGAATGTAACAAATGTGGGAAGGCCTTTAGACTGAAGATACAACTTACTCAGCATCAGAGAATTCATACTGGAGAAAAACCTTATGAATGTAGTGAATGTGGAAAAGCCTTCCGTCTTTCCATACAACTTATTCAACATAAAAGAATTCATACTGGAGAGAAACCTTATGAATGTAATGAATGTGGGAAAGCCTTTAGAAGGAGTACAAAACTTACCATGCATCAGAAAATTCATACTGGAGAGAAGCCTTAAAAATGTAGTGAATGTGGGATGCCCTTCAGATTGCGGAGACAATGTATTCAACACCAGAGAGTACATACTAGACAGTAGCCTTATGAATCTAATCATTGTGGGGAGGCATTCAGACTAAGTGAACAGCTTACTCAGCATCAGAAAATTCATCATGGAGAAAAACCATTTGTATGTAATGAATGTGGAAAGGCATTTTGGCTGGAGAAACAATATATGCAACATTAGGGAATACAACTGGGGAGAAGTCTTATAAATGTAATGAATGTGGAAAGGCCTTCCACTGGAAGACAGAGTATTCATATTGGAGATAAACCTTTTGAATGTAACAAATGTGGCTAGGCCTTTAGACTGAAGGTACAATTTACTCAGCATCAGAGAATTCATAATGGAGAGAAGCCTTATAAATGTGATGAATCTGCGAAAGCCTTCAGAGTAGGGACACAATTTATTCAGCATCAGTGAATACATACTGGAGAGAAACCTTTTAAATGTAATGGATGTCCAAAAGCCTTCCACCTTGCCATACAACTTACTCGACATAAAATAATTCATACTAGAGAGAAACCTTTTGAATGTAACGAATGTGGGAATGCATTCAGACAGAAAATACAGCTTACTGTGCATCAAAGAATTCATACTGGAGAGAAGCCTTATAAATATGATGAATGTGGGATGGCCTTCAGAATAGGAAAGCAATTTATTCATCAGAGAATACATACTGCAGAAAAATCTTATGAATGTTATCGTTGTGGGGAGGCATTCAGACTGAGGGAGAAGCTTACTGTTCATCTGAAAATTCACTCTGGAGAAAAACCATTTGTATGTAATGAATGTGGGAAAGCCTTCTTTTGGAATTCAGATTTAATGAGACATCAGAGAATCCATACTGGAGAGAAACCTTATTAATGTGATGAATGTGGGAAGACCTTCATTAGCAAACCATCACTTAATAAACACAAGAAATTTCATACCTTAAAGGTGCATTATGAATATAAAGAGTGTGAGAAGACCTTCCACTATAACTCAGAACTTAATCTACATCTGAGAATTCATACTGGAGAGAAACCTTATAAATGTAATGAATGTGGAAAAGGTTTCTGCCTTACCGTACAACTTACTTGTGTGGTAAAAATTATTTGTGGTAAAAATTATGGGAGTTTTAGCTGACTCATTTGGGAAGGGCCACACCTAACCCACCCGTAAGTTACGTATGTTACTGAGGTCAAAAGGAGAACTCTCCATAGGTAGTTTTTGAAGGACCTCCCCTTTTGGGGGAGGAAAGATTGAATGCTCCCTGAATGGAAGTGGAGTCACTTCTGGAAAGCTAGATCTCTCTTTCTCTCTCTGGCTTCTCCCTTTCCAGTGGTGTGAGCAACTGTAGACTTTCCAGGTTTTGGTGAGTGAACACAGTGAACCCTAAATTCCTTTGAATTAGCTTAATTGGAAATGATCTGGGGATTGGATAGTGTTAAGGGCTAAAATTCTAGCTAAACTGTCTAAAATATCTAATGAGTGGTCGCCAATAAATTATAAGCTTTAGCAAGAGTTAGACTTTTAAGCATTTATTAAGGAGAATAAGAATTTGGTAAAGAGAGAGAAAAAGGCCTAGATTTCTATCTATTAAAGGGAGAGCACATTTCTAGCTCCCTTCTCCACCAGAGTCCAGAGGAAAAGAGAGCGAGACTGAGCGCCAGTCTCTTCCTTCCTCCTCCCACTAGCCCGCGTCACTTCCTGACTCCTGGTCTTGCCCTCAAAGACCTTCCCTTCATGGGCAGAACTCCTCTACAGTAAGTATCCAGCAGGTGGCGTTATTCCAATCGTTACAATAGGCTAAGTTTAGAGTTAAGAGTACCACCTGACACCTATCAGATTGGCTAATATGACAACAAAGGAAAATAAATGTTGGAGAAACTGTGGAAAAATTGGAACACTAATGCATTGTAGGTGGAGCTATGAACTGATCCAACCATTCTAGAGAGCAGTTTGGAATTATACCCCAAGGGCTATAAAGCTGTGCATACCCTTTGACCCAGCAATACCACTCTTGGATCTTTTTCCCAAAGAGATCATAAAAAAGGGAAAAAGACCCACATATACAATAATATTTATAGTTTCTCTTTCTGTGGTGGCAAGGAATTAGAAATTGAGTGGCTGCCCATCAATTGGGGAATGGCTGAACAAGTTGTGGTATATGAATGTAATGGAATTCTATTGTGATGTAAGAAACAATGAGCAGGCAGATTTCAGAGACACCTGGAAGGACTTGCATGAACTGATGATGAGTGAGATGAGCAGAACCAGGAGAACACTGTACATTGTATCATCAACATAATGTGTTGATCAACTGTGATAGACTTGATTTGTCTCAGCAATACAGTGGTCTAAGATAGTTCCAAAGGACTCAGGATGGACAATGCTCTCCAAATCCAGAAAAAAAAAACAACAACAAAAACTGGAATATGGGTGCAGATTGAACCATACTATTTCGTTTGGTTTTGGTGCTGTTGTTTTTCTTTTTTGAGGTTTTTCCTTTTTGCTCTGATTTTTCTCTTATAACATGACTAATGCAGAAATTTGTTTAATGTTATTGTACCTATACAACCTATATGAGATTACTTGCTGTCTTAGGGAGGGGGGGAGGGAGGGGAAGGAGGGAGAAAACTTTGAAACTAGAGATCTTATAAAAACAAATGTTGAACACTATCTCTACATGTAACCAGAAATAATAAAATACTTTTATAATTAAAAAAATAAATATAATGTGTGTTGAAAGATCTTCTGCATGAAATCAGAAGTTATTCTGCATCAGAGGATTCATATGAGAGAAAACTTAAGAATGTAATAAATTTGGGAAGTCCTTCAAGAGTAAGACCCAAGGTAAGTTGTGTGGGAATGCCTTCCACTATAACTTAGAACTTATTCAATGTCAAATAATCCTTCCTGGAAAGAAAATTTTTGAATGTAATATATTTGAGAAAGCCTTCTCCCTGAACTCAAAACTTACTTGACATTAGAAAGTTCTTGGGGGCAGCTAGATGGCACAATAGATAAAGCAGTGGACCTAGATTCAGGAGAACCTGAGTTTAAATCCGGCCTCAGGCACTTGACACTTATTAGCTGTGTGACCCTGGCAAGACACTTAACTCTCATTGCCCCACAAAAACAAACAAAAAATAAAATTCTTAGTGAAGGAAAAGCTTATGAAATCAGTTAATGTGAGAACATCTTCAGACTATGGACACTCCTTACTATGCATCAAAGAAATCATACTCAAGTGAAATGTTATGCATTTAGTGAATATGGAAAGGCTTTCACATTGAAACACAGGGCAGAGCTAGAATGGTGGAGTGAAGCCAGCATTTTTTCCTGATTTCTCCCAACACAGTCCCTCTAAACCAACATTTAAAATGCACCAAATTGAATTCTGAGTGAGAAAGTGAAGGAAAAGTCACATTGCCTCATACAGGAAGTCAGAGTATGTAGACAGTGAAGTGAAAACTGGCCAGAAGTGCAGTGCATAGGATTTTAGCTCAGCAGTGCTGAGCAACCTAGTGTGTCCAAGGAAGGTGAGGGCACCGAACATTTGATCAGAAAGCTTTCAGGGGGCTTCTGTGCTAGCAGTAGGTGCTGGATGAGGTGCCATTTGGCAGCTCTAGGACCCATTACTCTTCTGAATTGTAGGTCCTAGTCAGAGAGGAATTGTTATAGTGGCAAGGGAGCATGTGACTGTACCTGGTTAAGGTTAAACCACACCTAGATACTAGACTTTGCCTTTGCCCTTCTGCAAGGGTCTTCCCCTCCCCCACTTATGTCACTGATAAGAGTTCCTTTTCATTTGGACCACATCAATCAATGGAATTGAATGATGCTAACCAATTAGCTTTGATCAATCTGCCTCTATCACAAGAGGATAAAACCCTTGGCCACTCCAGGGTCTGGGGCTCCCTGGTATGTGCTCTTCCTCTTAAGACAGTGTAGGTTTTCCAGGGCTTCTGAATCATACTTGAGACCACCTGCTTTCTCTCTGAGAGATAACATAGCTCTGAGGCTTTTCTCCTGCTTGTGCTAACTGTCACATGGTTAATTCTTTACTGGTATATATGATATTAATTAATAATAAATGCTTACTACCAAAATGGGTGCAAGAGCAATTAATATATAAAGAGCAATCAATTTTTTTCATTTTTTAAATTTATTTTTATTTGTGATATATAATTATATTTTATCAAACATAGATATATATATATATACATGTATGACATATATAATGTAAATTTTCTGAATTATTACATTTAGAAATACCTAGATATATTCTAATACAATTAACTGAGTATTTTAAATCTTTAAATAACTTCTATAAATAGTGTATACATAGCAATTTTTATAAATAGCATATATGACAAATTTGTTTAAATATAATTATTATATAAATAAGCCCTAAATAACTCACATATACACAACATATGTATTTATGTGTGTGTGTATAAATACATATATTCCTCCTGAACCCTTCCCAGAATACCCCTCCCCACCTTTAAAATTTTTTTTCCAGATTAAACATTTTTATTTAGATTTTTCTTTTCCAATCTCTATCCCTCCTTCCCTCCCTTCTCTCCCCCCTCCCCAAGGTGGCAAACAATTTGATATGGGTTATACACATATTATCATATAAAACATCATCATATTTGTCACTTAATGAAAGAATGTGAAAAATAACATGCTTCAATCTTTTCCATAAATATAATTTCTTTCTTTGGAAATGGACAGAATTTTTCATCAATATTCTTTTGGGATTGTCTTGAATTCATGTATTGTTGAAAATAGTCAAGTTATTCACAGTTCTTCATTGAACATCAAACTCTTACATTTTTTTATTTATTGTTTTGTTTTGTTTTGGTGAGGCATTTGGGCTTAAGTGACTTGCCTAGGGTCACACAGCTAGTAAGTGTAAAGTGTCTGAATCCATATTTGAACTCAGGTCCTCCTGAATCCAGGGCCGGTGCTCTATCTACTGCGCCACCAGCTGCCCCGAACTCCTACATTTTTAAAAAAGGTTTTAATAACATAGCAATTTCAAACTGTAGTAGAAAATGTACCTTTCCCTTTTTAAAATGGCACATTAAAAAGCCAGCAAGGAAAAAATAAGAAAGTAGTTGATAGGCAGGTTGAATAAACATGGAGTCAGGGAAAGGCCCTGCTTGAAAGTAGAAGCAATGGGCTCAGATCACAAAGAGAACAAGCACCAGCCCAAAAGCCAGTCAGTCTGAGGTGGTAATGGGAGTCTGTGGCATTCTAAACCCAAACTAAAGTGCTGAGGTAAGCAAAATAATTGGCCACCAAAACAGAAATAGCTTGGGAAGATAGGGAGGCAAAATGAAGATCCACAAAGCAGATTATTTGTATCCTACACCATTCCATCAAAGCCTCATGTTGTTGTTATTAAATGTCAATCATTGACATTCTTCACTCTTATGAATCCTCTTGTGGCAATACACAGGCAGGTTCAGAAGCAGTCTCACATGCCATCTCAGTGGGGTCTTTATCTCTATCTATGTGTATCTCTGTCTCTATCAGTCAATCTGTCTGTCTGCCATTTCCTGTCCATCTTTTTGTCTGTTTCTCTATGGTCTGTCTCTGTCTTTTTATCACTTTTCATCTGTCCTTGTCTGTCTCTGTCCCTGTCTCCCTGTCCATTTCTCTCTTTGTGTCTTCTATGTGTGTATCTCTGTCTCTGTCTTGGTCTCTGTCTGTCTCTCTGTCTCTGTCTGTCTCTGCTCTCTCTTATCATTCACATATTTTTGAAACTGACAAAAATCCCTTGTATTTCTAATAAGTGAAGAAGATATGTCTTTCACTAGCCACCCCCACTCCTCAGCAGCAATGATACCCTATCACAAATCCCACAGAATGGAGTTGGGTCAAAGCTCAAGCTCAGCCCTTTAGAAGGTGCCCTGGTCCAATAGATCAAGAGGGCTTCCCTAACTACTCAATAACATAGGATGAAACTAAGAGGAAAATAAATAGCCAGAAAATAAACAGAAAAGACCTGTCAAGAATACAACCTCCATTTTTCATCTGTGTCATTGGAGACACCACATTTAGACTTAAGAGTTAAACACTATGATGTTAAAACATCAGTTTTTGCTGCTCTGAATAAAGATGATGAAATCACACTAAAGAAAAAAAAAAGAGAAGGGCAGCTGTTGTAGACCAAGTATATAAAGAGGAGCCCTGTGCTTAGAGGTGACAGAATTTCATGGGTTTTGAATTTAGTTTCAAGATATTTGAAAGTGGGAAGAATACCAAATACTTGGGGGGAAATAACAGACATTACTACCTAAAAAAGTGATAAAAATTATGAATATTTATGGGCCTATAGGCCTACTTTCTCGTTTCTAAAAAAAAAATTTATGAGAATAATCTGCAAATATATCAAGAACAGCTTTGAAGAAAATAGGATAAGGAATATGCTGACTTTGATGAATATTATTCCACAGCAGACATCTTTAAACATTTGGCTGAAAGGTGTAGCAAATACAAAATCCCACTGTGTTCTTTATTCATTGACTATGAACCAGCATTTGACATGATTGAGCAAAATGCCTCTTTAGGGACCCTCTTCCCAAAAAGTATTCCCCATATATGTGTTAATCCCATGGAAGAGAAAACCCCAGAGATAACACTGTTAATACAACCTTCAAGAAGTACTAATTAGCCAGGAATAAAGGAGTAAGAGGTACCTGCAAGGGTGTTTGTTATTGTCATGGAGGAGAGCCAATGCAGAATCCAAAGGGAAAGGGAATTCCTTATAAATGGTAAAAATCCTCCAGATTCTCCTACCTGTGGATGATATTATGCTTTTGGCATCAAACCCCAGAACACTGCAGGATCTCTTAAATGAGATTCATAACTATGTTAAAATGTTTGGACTAATTGTCTATGTAGAAAAAAACCTAAATGGATAATGAATACCAATTGTCTATTGGCAATTTTTTTTTTGAATGCCAAACAGGAGTTTGTATTTTATCTTTTTTTCTTTTTTAAGCAACAAACATTTATTTTATTTTTTCCAGTTACATGGAAGTGTAGTTTTCAACATTCATTTTCATAAGATTTAGAGTTCCAAATTTTTCTCTCTTCCTCCCTCCCTTTCCTCCCCCTCCACAAGATTGCAAACATGTTATATATGTACAATCCACAAGTGTTCTTTTTATCAGTTCTTTCTATAGGGGTGCATAGTAAGCTTCCTCATTAATTCCTTGGGATTGTCTTGGATCATTGCATTGCTGAGAGTAGTTAACTCATTCACAATTGCTCATTGAATAATACTGCTGTCACTATACACAATGTCCTCCCTGCTCTGCTCACTTCACTATACATCGATGTTCATTAGTCTTTCCAGGTTTTCTGAGAATCATCCTGTTTGTCATTTCCAATCAATTAATTTATAAAGTACAGTAGTAGCAAATAATTAAAAACACAGACAAGGAAGATCAAAACATAAACTCAGAAGATAATAAAGTCCAAATCCCTACATCCAAAGGCCCTAAGAAAAATATGAATTGGCCCCAGGCCATGGAAGAGCTCAAAAAAGATTTCAAAAATCAAATAAAAGAGAGGGAAAATGGGAAGAGAAATGAGAATGATGCAAGAAAACCATGAGAAAAAAAAAGTCAACAGTTTGGTAAAGGAGGCACAAAAAATACTGAAGAAAATAACACCTTAAAAAAACCAGATTAGGTGAAATGGTAGAAGACTGAGAAAAATCCAGTGAAGAACAAAATGCCATGACAGACAGAATTGGCCAAATGGACAAAAGATATACAAAAATCCAGTGAAGAAAAGGACTCTTTAAAAAGTAGAATTGGCCAAATGGAAAAGGACATTTAAAAGCTCACTGAAGAAAACAAGTTCCTAAAGATTAGAATTGGGCAAGTGGAAGTTAATAACTTTATGAGTCATCAAGAAACAATAAACCAACATTAAAAGAATGAAAAAATAGAAGAAAATGTGAAATATTTCATTGGGAAAACAAGTGACTTGAAAATAGGTCAAGGAGAGAGAATTTAAGAATCATTGGACCACCTGAAAGTCATGATCAAAAAAGAGGCCAGACAACATCTTTCAAGAAATTATCAAGGAAAACTGTCCTGATATTCTAGAACCAGAGGGTAAACTAGAAATGGAAGGAATCCACCAATCTTCTCCTGAAAGGGATCCCAAGGTGAAAACTCCTAGGAATATTATAACCAAATTTCAGAGCTCCCAAGTTAAGGAGAAAATATTGCAAGCAGCCAAAAAGAAACAATTCAAATATGATGGAGCCACAGTCAGGATAACATATGATTTAGCAGTTTCTACATGAAGGAATCAGAGGGCTTAGAATGATATTCCAGAGGGAAAAGGAGCTAGGATTACAACCAAGAATCACCTACCCAGCAAAACTGATTATATTCCTTCAGGATTGAAAAATGAATATTCAGTGAAATAGAGGACTTTTAAGCATTCCTGTTGAAAAGACAATTCCTATTGAATAGAAAATTTGACTTTCAAATAAGTGACCCAAGAGAAACATAAAAAGGTAAACTGGAAAGAGAAATCATAAAGGATTCAGTAAGGTTGTTTACATTCCTAGATGGGAAAATGATACTTGTAACTCCAAAAAACTTTCTCAATAGGGCAGTTAGAAGGAGTATGCATAGACAGAAAGCACAGGGGTGAGTTGAATGTGATTGAATGATTATCTAAAAAATATAATTAAGGGGTGAGAAAGAAGAATGCACTGAGAGAAGGGGAAAGGGAGAGCTAGAATGCAGTAAAAGAGGCACAAATTATTTCAGAATGGAGAGGAATATGAGGGAAGAGGGGGAAGGGAGTGCATGAATCTTACTCATCAGAATAGGCTCATAGAGGGAATAACATACACCTAGAAATTGATTTTTACCATACAGGAAAGTAGCAGGAAGAGAGGATAATAAAAGGGGAGCACTGAAGGAAGGGAGGTGAGATTGGAGGAGGTAAAAGTCAAAAGCAAAAGACTTTTGAGAATGGATAGGGTGAAAGGACACAAAGTAAGATAAATAGGGGAAAGAGAATAGTAGGAAATACATAGTTGGTAATCATTACTGTGAAAAAAATTACAGCAAGTTTCTCTGATACAGACCTCTTTTCTCAAATACATAGAAAACTGAGTCAAATTTATAGAAATAAGAGCCATTCCTTAATTGATAAATGGCCAACAGACAGTTTTCAGGAAAAGTAATCAAAACTATCTATAGTCATATGAAAAAATGTTCTAACCTATTATTGATGAGAGAAATGCAAATTAAATCAACTGAGCTATCACCCCACACCTATCAGATTGGCTGATATGACAGAAAAGTAAAATTGAGACAGTAATGCACCATTATTGAAGTTATATACTGCTTCAGCCATTTGGGAGAGCATTTTAGATCTATGCTCTATAAAGGGCTATAAAACAATGCTTACCCTTTGACCAAGCAATACCACTAGGTCTGTATCCCAAAGAGATTTTTAAGAAAACAAGAAGGAAAAGGACCTATATGTACAAAAATATTTACAGCAATTCTGTTAGTGGTAGCAAAGAATTGGAACCTGAGGGTATGTCCATTCGATTGGGAAATGGCTGAACAAGTTGTTGTATATTATTGTGATGGAATAGTATTGTGGTTTAAGAAAAGAGCAGAATGCTTTCAGAAAAAGCTGGAAAGAATTACATGAACTGATGCAAAGTGAAATGAAGAGAACTAGGAAAACCTTGTACACAGAAACAGCAATACTGTATTTTTTTTTTTGAGGGGCAATTGGGGTTAAGTGACTTGCCCAGGGTCACACAGCTAGTAAGTGTTAAGTGTCTGAGGCCGGATTTGAACTCAGGTACTCCTGAATCCAGGGCCGGTGCTCTATCCACTGCGCCATCTAGCTGCCCCTTTTTTTCTTTCTTTTTTTTTTTTTTTTTCAGTGAGGCAATTGGGGTTAAGTGATTTGCCCAAGGTCACACAGCTAGCAAGTGTTAAGTGTCTGAGGCCGGATTTGAACTCAGGTACTCCTGACTTCAGGGCCGGTGCTTTATCCACTACACCACCTAGCCGCCCCCAATTTTTTTTTTTTTTAGTGAGGCAATTGGGGTTAAGTGACTTGCCCAGGGTCACACAGCTAGTAAGTGTTAAGTGTCTGAGGCCGGATTTGAACTCAGGTCCTCTTCACTGTACCGGCCGTGTGTACTTAGACATGCATTCTGATAAATGCACGCATCCCCGGGGCCCCCACCCGCGGGGGGGAAAAGGGCCCGGGTCAGCGCTCGTCGGCATGTATTAGCTCTAGAATTACCACAGTTATCCAAGTAGGAGAGAGCGAGCGACCAAAGGAACCATAATTGATTTAATGAGCTTCCATCTCTAAGAATAATGGGTGATTCCTGTTCTTTTGCAGGGCAATGAGGGTTAAGTGACTTGCCCAAGGTCACACAACTAGTAAGTGTCAAGTGTCTGAGGTCGGATGTTTTTTGTTTTTTTTCCCCTCCTGAAAACCATTCTCTAAAGAGGTGCTAATTGTGATTGGCCTTCCAGATTCAGAAAGAAATTAGCTGTACTTTTTTTCCCCCCAGGGCAATGGGGGTTAAGTGACTTGCACAGGGTCACACAGCTAGTAAGTGTCTGAGGCTGGGTTTGAACTCAGGTCCTCCTGAATCCAAGGCTGGTACCTTATCCACGGCGCCACCTAGCTGCCCCATTGCTGTACTTTTAACTGAGTTTGGAGGGTTTGTCTTTTCTGATCTATCCCAGTGGTCATCATCATAGGTACGAGAGCAGGAAATTAATGATCTGTACCTTTGCTGTTTCTAGTAGCCAGATTCAGTACCCAGGAGACAGCTAAGGCGGATGATGGGGAGTTTGGTACTTAAAGAGATTATATGGTAGACCCTTAAAATTGGGAGAGAAGTCAGAAAATATCCTCTGAAATAGAAGCTCCCCAGGATCAACTCATGTAAGAGATTAACCATTTGTGGAAAAATCCCCCCCCAAGTGACACACCCTAGACATACTGCTAATCCTCTTGCTGATGAGCCTGGGGCATTTTCTAAGTCACTGGTGCCCATCCTGCCTACAATCTTATCCTACAGACATCACTTTCATGTAGAAGAAGCTACAGTCTCCTGTTCTCTACCAGGCTATGTTGGGGTGGTAGTAGCTTGCAGTGGCTTGTAAGGGGTATTGGAAAAAGAAACTTGGGCACGGCTTGTTGACAGGACAGACTAGAGCCAGGAACCACAGCCATCTGGGGAAATGATGGCCGGCAGCAATATATGAAGTTAGCTGTGCAAAGGATTGCTGCTTCATACCAATAGGTAGCTTTTTGTCTCAATAGAGGAGACTGGGGAAAAATGAGAGCTGCTCCAAACTAGACGAGGCTGTGTCAGGACATAAAGTCCCGATCGGGAACATTTCGAGCAGAATCTGAGGGATCGTTTGTCCAGATAGATTGTAAACAGCGTTTTTCCGACTGGTATGACATGGACTTCTTAGGCCCTTTAATGACTCTGCATACTTTTAAAGTGAGAATTGGTTCATTATCCTGCAGGATCCTGGAGAAGAGAACCACTGTTTCTAGCAGAAATGAATACAGTAATCCAGTGAGCTGAAAGGTATACTTTGTATTAGAGTAGCAATAGGTCATCAGGTCACCTTAGTTTGGGTGAAATATCCCATAGAGCTATTTCTCTCACAGTCATTGCTTACCAAGCAGCCCTCTGATTCACAAGGTGCCTTGATGCTAATGGGAAGGGGGTTCCCTAACTGGTGGATACATGGATGTTAGTCGTTGTAAAGGTACAAATCCTTTTTTGTATTTTGTTGTTGTTTTTGTTGTTGTTGTTGTTGTGGTTTTGGTTTGTTTTTTTGTGGGGTTTTTTGGTGAGGCAATTGGGGTTAAGTGACTTGCCCAAGGCCACACAGCTAGTAAGTAGCAAGTGTCTAAGGTTGGATTTGAACTCAGGTCCTCCTGATTCCAGGGCCGGTGCTCTATTCACTACACCACCTAGCTGCCCCCTTTTTGTATTTTAATAAAGAAGTATTCTGGTTTTACAAAAAAAAAAAAAATCTATGGTGAATGACTTAGCTATTCTCAGCAATATATTGATCCAAGACAATTCTGAACAAGTTATGATGAAAGGTGCCATCTGCAGAGAAACAACTGATGGAGCCTGAATGCAGATCAAAGATACTTTACTTTCATTCTTTTTCTTTTCTTTTTTTTTGTCTGTTTTCTTTTATAGCATGACTTACATGGAAATGTGTTTTGCATGACTACACAGCTATAGCCTATGTCAAATTCCTTGCCTTCTCAATGAGGGGAGAAGGGGAGATAATTTGGAACTCAAAATTTGAAAAAAAAGGTTGTTAAAATTTTACATGTAAGTAAGAAAAATGAAATACTAAATTAAAAAAAAAGAAAGCAGCAGACGGACATAAAAGACAAAAGTTAAGATCAGACATCACCCTTCCCCAGAGGTGAGCAGAGCCCAACACTACCATAACGTCCAAAGTCAAGGAGGAAGGTAGAAAAATGAACAAACAACAAAAGAACTTAAATACAGCTACTATGGAACAAGGAAGCTCAAGAAAAACTCAAAAGGTAATGATATCAAAACATCTACAAGCAATACAGTTTGGACACAAACCCAACAAGATTTCCTATGTGAGCTTAAAAAAATAAATAAAAATGTACAACTTAAAAACACAAATAGTTCTTTATTCAGAGTCCTGGTTTCTGTGTAGAGGCTCTAATTGCTGGTTTAACTTCATATGTGAGGGGCAGCTAGATGGCGCAGTGGATAGAGCACTGGCCCTGGAGTCAGGAGTACCTGACTTCAAATCCAGCCTCAGACATTTAACACTTACTAGCTTTGTGACCCTGGGCAAGTCACTTAATCCCAACTGCCTCACTTAAAAAAAATAACTTCATATGTGTAATTCTAAAAGATAAATTCGATTTTTCTTTATTCATGATTTTATTGGTGGAGGATAGCATGACTTCTGGGGAGTGAAAAATTCTGCCTTTTATTAGGCATTATTGTTTCCCATTCCTCAATTGCTTAATCATGTTTTGTTTTTTTTTTAACTTTGGGGTTTTACCCATTCTTACTTATCTTTTTAGGAGCTCCTTGGGTGATTTATCTGCTTGAGGATTGGTCTTCTGTTGATTCTTTTTCTCTTGATCTTTTTTAGTGCTTGTGCTTTTTCTCCCATTTACCCATTGCTCAGTCTTTGGTTGCTCCTCCTCCAAGTAGTGTCCAGACTCCCGAGGTTTGTCCATAGTACTATCTCAGCCTCCTTGTGTTGGAGGATATGGAGGTGAAAGAACCCTTTACCTACCCTGGGTAACCCCTTTAGTGACTGGATTGGTCCTACTTTTTTTCATTCCTCTCTATGTCAATTCCAATGAGTTTCCTCCAGCATTTAGCTGGCACATGGTAGGTGTTTAATAACAATTTTATAGCATTAATTCATGGGATCTTTACCTCCCATGGAATCCTCTTCAGTCTCCCTGTCATTAGCACATAATTGTTTGCTTTTGAGGCTTGGGATTGAGGACATTTGCTAAAAGTCACTATTATACTTGTCTTTTGGGTCACTTAAAATTCGTCACATGGTGACTAGTAGTGACTATGACTATATGCAGAATTTTGCTTCTAAGGTGCACCATCTTTGGGTGAAAATAAGCTCTGCCTTTGTCAGTTTTAGGCAAAATCAGATAATGCCCCACTTCCCCCAGTGTGAATATGGTGATGCAGTTTAAACCATTTAAAACACAATCTCATTATCAAATTACATATTTCTCTGAGTAACCCACATTACCATTTCAGCTCTCTGCCCTGCCTTACTTGTGAAATGTGGAGTGTGAATACCAAAGTGGGATGGACTGTGATAAGAAGATGGGAACTGGAATCAATCAATAAATATTTATTAAGTACTTATAAAATGGCAGGAATTGTATTAAACTGCAGATATAAATGTGAAAAAAAATGACCTCTCACTTCAACTAGCTTACAGACTAATAGAGGAAGACAAGACAAAAAGGAACTGAACAGCAGTAGTTTATGGGGATTACACTGTTTTTCATGAAAACAGAGTCCAAAATCTGAAATCAAGAAAATTGTTAGAATGTTTGGTAAAGAAGAGCAAGCCAGAAAGGTTTGGCTGTCTCTCCAGTCTCTGGAAGGCTTACAGTGTGTGTATGCACATACATATATACATGCATCCATATAGGTATATGTGTATATATATGTATATATGTGTGTATATATGTATGTATACATATATATGTATACACACACACACACACACAGTTAAGCAATTTTGCCAAGAGGTCAACTTGAAAGCAAGGTAGATTGAGATGGGTATTAGGAAATGTAAACATTCAGTAAAGTTTTGGCACAGTCAAGACACCAACTTGGGTGGACTGAAAACAAGACCTGGGTGTGGAGACTCCAAACAATATTTTAGATGAATCCTAGTCCAGCATTCCTGGAGAGTTACTGGGGTCAGGGCTACATTCTGGGTTCAAACAATCTCTAATCACACAATATTGGATTTACACAGTATAATAACAAGTTTCCCGAATAATATAATAAACAACAATCCAAAAACCCTTCTTTTCATCTTAAGACTAACATTCTCACAGGAGTGAAAACAGAATTCAAAAGCAGAAATATGGATAACGATTTCAAAGGGACTTCATTACAATAAACCAACTCAATGGCATTCTTCTCACCACCTAACTTATCTAGAGCTTTCTAGAATTTTGTTGAGGGATAGTTCCCATAGTGGTGCTAAGTTGTTTCCAATGTCTTGTAGTGAGAGGAATTAATTTGGGTTAGTCTCAGGTGCTCTAAGCTAGGGACCTTAAAGTTACACTAGGAAACAACTGCTGTTGCTGTATATCACAAAGATCATAATTTCAAGCTTCCCTTAATGCCATAGAAGTTAAACAAACTTGGTTAAGCAGAAATATATCATGCATCCCTTAGGGAAGCATCTCATTAAATAGACTCCATAGACAAATGAAGTCAGGTTACATATGAACTATATATAGAGGGTTTGTAAAGGATTGTTTTGGGTAGAGATTTACATGTTACCAGGGTAACCAAGAAAATTAGGGTCAGGCAATCAGCCCTTAAATAGTTGGTTAGATTAATAACTAAATCATTTTGGGAAGCTTCAGACTTCCCTTTGACTTCTGCCTGAGGAATGTCACATTATCCCATAAGTCAAGTTTTGGTAAGGTGAGGTTAATAGACAACATAGGCTTTCAGTTGACCAAAAGTTGCAAGAGAAATGGCCTTGATTCCTAAACCACAAATAAAAAGGCATATCCCTTTTGTAGGCAAACATAAACACAATGAAACAAAAAAGCCAACATAATTTGGTGAGTCAGCTAGGAGAGCTGAACCCCTCAATCTTCTTCAAATTGGTTAAGAAATTTTCTCCTATTTCCATATGTCTGTCCCTTTAAGTTTTCAAGTGGGTTTCTTCAACCTCTTAAGTGCTTTAGTCTGGTTAATCAGACAAGCAGAGATTATGGTTAAGATTATGGTTGGAACCTTGTGAGGTTGGCAGCTGAAGAAGGAGTAAGGTGAAACCCTGAATTCTCCTTGAGGGCAGATTAGGTTTTCCTATTCTTTCAGAGACAGTTTTTCTCTCTTTGTTAACCTCTAATATATTTTTGTTTTGTTTTGTTTTGTTTTAGTGAGGCAATTGGGGTTAAGTGACTTGCCCAGGGTCACACAGCTAGTAAGTGTTAAGTGTCTGAGGCCGGATTTGAACTCAGGTACTCCTGACTCCAGGGCCAGTGCTCTATCCACTGAGCCACATAGCTGCCCACCTCTAATATATTTTAATAAATGTTTAATACCTAAACTGTTAAACTGTTGTCCTAGCTAGTTTTCCCCACACAGGGGACAGGTGATCACACACATTTAGTTTTACTCACCACAGTAATAAAATAATAATCATCAATATTAAATAGCATCAAGCCTCCTTGTTCCTTATAACTGCCTCCCAATATTCATTTAATCAAAATATTTTATTTTGATTCCCAGCTGTTACATTTAGTCATTTGGTCCCTGGCTACATCTTCCCATGGAAATTATAGAATAGGCCTCATTCTCAGGGCAGCTCTGGAGGAGATTCCTAGCAGGTCTGCTTTGGTTCCAAGTCACTTGCAGAGACTACCTATTAAATACAAGTGAGATCTGCTGGTAACAAAATCCAATACAATTTACTACAACTTCCTAATTTTGGTTTTCCCATACCCAGTTCATGTGATTGAAACCTTATGGAAGTAGTCCTATTAAAAACAGAACTAGGGGGCAGCTAGGTGGCACAGGGGATAGAGTACGGGCTCTAGAGTCAGGAGGACCTGAATTCAAATCTGGCCTCAGACACTTAACACTTACTAGCTGTGTGACCCTGGGCAAATCACTTAACCCCAATTGCCTCACAAACAAACAAACAAACAAACAAAAACAGAACTAAAAGATGAACATCAAATTTGGAGCCCATAATTGACCTGAAACTTCTGAGACTTTCAGTTTTTATCACGCTCTATTTTTACTTTGTGTCATTTAAAATATTGAGAACTTGCCTTTTTCTGCTTAAATTATTGGGGAACTTGGCTGGGTTTTTTCTAATTTATCGCTATTTAGAAATTAAAGGCTATTGCAACCCATTTAGGCAGCAAACATTTATTATTAATTAAGATCACATATTACTAAAGTATCAACCACATGTCTTGACTGCCTTCCCCACTAGTAACATACCCAACACATTTTCCCAAGAAAGAGAGGAGAGGGCATGTGGCTTGTTCAAGAGTTGTCTCTGCCACAGGAGAGAGCATTTATTAAATCATATTAAATATTAGGAGAGTATTGACTGCATTTAACACAAGCAAACTCCCCTGGCTGCCCCCCAGCACCATATTATCTCTAAGAGAGAGAGTACATGGCTCCCAGCAGAGTTCAGAAATCCTACATCACCTAGAGAGAGACCTACCAGATAGCCTTCTTCACCAACCGTGTTACTCAGAGTGGCGTTCACCTCTTCTGATAGAGGTGGTTCTTACACACTGATCAAAGCTAATTGGCTAGAATCATTCAATTCCATTGATTGGTGTGACCTGAGGGTGACCCATATTAAAATGAGTTTTACCTATGACCTAATGATGAATGACAATTAGTAAGTGTGCAAAAAGTCCATCTCTGAAGGGCAAAGCAGATGAAGTTGAGGTCTGACTAATCTCATCTAGTCAATCTCCATTTCTATTGATCCACCCATGGTCCTAAAGTAGGGTCCCTGGGTCCCCCCAAAACCCAATTTTTTTTTTTTGCAGGGCAATGAGTGACTTGTCCAGGGTTGCACAGCTAGTGTCAAGTGTCTGAGGCTGGATTTGAACTCAGGTCCTTCTGAATCCAGGGCTTGTGCTTTATCCACTGTGCTACCTAGCTGCCCCCCAAAACCCATTATTTTGTGTTGAGTGAAATTGTATGGGAGTGCCTGTCTCTCTTCTAGGCTTTAGGGAAAATTAGCTGGGGTTTCTAATATATTGCCACTTATAAATTAGAGGCTATAGCACCAGTTTGGGGCATTAAGCATTTATTAAAGCATATTAAATGTTAGTAAAGAGAGAGCACATGGCTCCTAAAGTTCAGACGCCCTACATACCTAGGATAGAGAGTGAGAGCCAGAAGGCTGTGTGGGAGAGAGAAGAGAGTGCCAAAAGAGAGAGATCTCTCTCTCCAAGGGTTTTTATCCTCTCACAAGTGGAGGTGGATCACCGCACATTGATCCAAGCTAATTGGTCAGTAACGTTCAAGTCCATTGATTGCCATGACTTGAGGGTGGTCTAGGTGAGTGAACTTCCTTTAGGTAGTCAGGAAGGTCAATCTACATTTCCTTTGCAGTTTTGCTGACTCTGGGCTGGCCTTAAGAAAGGTCAGGCAAGGCTCCCTGGTTAGGCCTTCAAATGGGGGAGGTCTCTGGGACCCCCAAAACCCATTATTTTCTCACAACTTTAATCCTGTACTTGATAAGGACAATGCCATCTGGGAGTTTTTTAACTTAAAAGTTAAATCTTAAAAGGTTCCATGAAGGCTTGAACTGTTTCTTCACATCTGAGACCTGAAAATAGGAAAATACACATTTATTTATTATTTTACAATTTTACATGTAAAATCTTCAATCTAGTTTTGAGAAATTATACTAAAACTTTCATGGCCTTTGTATCCCATGCAAAATATTTGAAAATTATATCCTTATGTATATATTATTACAATTTTTATATAATATGTGTAGTATATATTATATATTATGTACATTATTATATACACACATATATTCTAATTCTTAGAGAAAACAGTCTAATCTTGTTACTTGCTCAAAGGTTTACTACTCTATAACTTTTTTATTATCCTATCCCCCTTTTTTGAGAATATATATTCTTTTCATATCCTGAAAGACTGAGATACTTTAAGGACCTCATCTTATGTATGAATATATAATTATTAGCAAGGAGATGGTAAACCTAAGAACTCATTTTACCTAGGTGCTTAAGATAAGAAGCTGACCACAAATTCAGATTAAAAATATATATATATATATTTCATGAAAAGAGCAGCTACAAATATTTTTTTTTGGTACAAACAGGTCCTTTTGCCTTTTCTTTTATCTCTTTGGAATACAGACCTAGTCATGGTATTGCTGGGTCAAAGAGTATTTAATGTTGTATAGTTCTTTGTACATAGTTCCTAATTGTTCTCCAGAATGGTTGGACTAGTTCAC
The DNA here is from genome assembly GCF_019393635.1 of Dromiciops gliroides. Lineage (NCBI taxonomy): Eukaryota > Metazoa > Chordata > Mammalia > Microbiotheria > Microbiotheriidae > Dromiciops > Dromiciops gliroides. Next base: position 663,471,580 of record NC_057862.1, read on the forward strand.
AACTCCACCAACAGCACATGAGTGGGATATAGGACTCCTAGCTGAGCTCAATACAGAACATGGAGCAGTGACTTCTTTTCCTAGGGGGATCCTAGAAGAAGTAGCTGCTCTCTTGAGCTAAAACTGCTGGGGAAGGTTTGTAAACAATGATGGAACACTGTGGGAGGGTATTGACCCCACTGATGACAGTAGGAGACTGCAACATTTTCAGCAGCCACTCCACTGATTGTGAGAGAGAAATCTCTTCCAGACCTACTGCCACCGAACCAAGCAGGGACCCCAGATCCCAGGCTGGATGTGTTATGCATGAGAGATCTGGGGGCTATTTCTGAATTCTGTTGGTACCAATGTAAGTAGCTAGTGTTTACCCTGTGACTGGTCCTGCAGGACATGGTGATTCTCTCCCCTGGAGACAGACAAGGAGACTTGAGATTGAGTAAGGATAATCTCCCCTTTGTCATCTACAGTGAGAAAGAAAATACAAATGTTACCAAGAGTTAACCAAATTTTACCCCATTAACTTTCCAGGAAAACCAGCATGTAAGTACTGTACACTCAAATAAAGGAGAACTTTTACAAGTCTCACAAAAGAGCTTTGGATGATATAAAAAGAACAAAATCACGATTATGGCTCCATGACTACTCTGTATTTTCCTTTCTTCCCTGTGAGTCAGAGCAATAGAAGGTAGAAGAACTGAACTGGTGACCCCATCTCCATGCTATGCCTTGCCCAGTGCTGATCCCTTTTTGGAAAAGTGCCAAACTCCTTAATAAGTGCTCTGAGAAGCAGGAACAGGACAGAGGTCGGGGAAGAGCCATGCAAGCAGGATGGCCTATGGAAGAAAAGTGGAACTTCTAGCTGTAGAGTTTGCTCACCTCCTTTGCTCATCCCACCAATTCAACCTTCTTTCCATATTAAATACAGTAAATATAAAAGTCAGGGCTTTGTAAAGTTTTTTTTTTTTAAAATCTCTGTAATGCTGATGATTTAGGGGAAAGAAAACATTTTAAAGTACACCAACACTCTAAGAGATACTTTCACTCTATTAACTCTGTGCTCAGCTATAATAGGGTTCCTTCTATCTTTTGACAACTCGACTTGACTTTAATGTCCACACCAACCATGGAACTCAATGCCAGAGCCTGGGGTAGGAGTGGGTGTGGAGCTCTTAATGGTTATAAAATAAATAACTCTCTTCTATTTCTTCTTTTCTTTTCTTTCTTTCTTTCTTTTTCTTTTCTTTTTTTTTTTTTGACAAGGCAATGAGGGTTGTGACTTGCCCAGGGTCACACAGCTAGTGCCAAGTGTCTGAGGTCTGATTTCAACCCGGGACTTCTGAATTCAGGGCCGATGCTTTATCCACTGTACCACTTAGCTGCCCCAAAGAAATAACTATTGATAAAGTTAATATTTGATTATTCTGTTGATTTATTTTCCCTTCTAAAGTCTAATTTAGATAGCCATTAGATTAAGAGATATATGATCAGTATATTAAGTTTCTTATTTTTGCAGAGTCAAGCTCCTGCTGGCATAACTAGTTTCCTATTCTATAGTCGTCTCAGTTTCCTTTTGTGGTAGGGTAAATTAGGTCTCTCAGTCACACTCACTACTAATACCAGACTTCTGCTAACTCAATTCCATATCAGATGAAACCAGTTAATGTTATAGTCAATCAGAAAGAAAGTTTGATGATTGCTGTGCCACTAAAATACCCCAGAATGCCTCTACCATGTCCTCCAGCTTAATATTGCAAATCAGCCAAGTTCCTTATTCCTTCCAACCTATTATAAATAAGTTAAAATTTATTCAAGATTCTGTAACTTTTGATTTCTCTTTATTGACTATAAAAATTCTCCCTGTGAATAAATTAATCATACTCAGAACTTGTGCCTCAGTTTCCCTTATTCATAGATTTTTATTGCAACCATTGCATATAGTGTCTACTCTGGATTAGCATTAGAATCTTGAGGTTCCCTTCTTGTTTTTTGGTGAGGCAATTGGGATTAAGTGACTTGCCCAGGGTCACACAGCTAGTAAGTGTGAAGGGTCTGAGGCCAGATTTGAACTCAGGTCCTACTGAATCCAGGGCCGGTGCTTCATCCACTATGCCACCTAACTGCCCCTGGGGTTCCTTTCAATAAAATCTGCACACAGAGATAATCAAGTATTTCCCTTCCTCAGCATAGGTATTTCTGTCGTCTGTGATGAGTAATTAATGTTGGCTATGAGAGCAGAGATTCCAAGACAGTTAGAAAATGCTGGATTAGATAACTAAAGATAGTCAGATGTTGGTCCTAAAGAGACAAAGCCCCCAAACTGCTACCAGAATGAAACAATGACTAAGAGAGGAGGAAAGCACTTCCCTACTGAGACAATCTGTCAGGTTAGAAGGGGTGCTAGGAACCATAAGCCTTGTCCATCTTTTCTCCCCTGCTCCCTTTCACTTACAGCAATTATTCTCAAGGGCAATTTTGTCTTCTACCTCCAGACACTTGAATCTCAAATTCCAACTAATTCCTTGGCTTTATAGAAGCCCCAAAAGTTGTGAACAAGTCCCTTAGCTAATCCAGAAATACTTTATGTCACACATTGGGAGCTGCCAAGGGCTTTTTCTACCCTAGTGAACAATTCTAGAAGAGACTAACCTGGTCTTTGAAGAGGTGGGAATGATCTACAAATCATCACTTAGAAAGCCATTGTTCTAGCATATATATCCCCATAAGCACAAGTGTCCCATTCGGCTCAGTGTCTGAAGGTGCTGCTCTCTTCCAGCCTCTCTTCATTGATTTTTTTTTCGGTGAGGCAATTGGGGTTAAATGACTTGCCCAGGGTCACACAGCTAGTAAGTGTCAAGTGTCTGAGGCAGGATTTGAACTCAGTTCCCCCTAAATCCAGGGCCGGTGCTTTATCCACTGTGCCGCCAAGCTGCCCCCCTCTTGCTTGACTTTGAGACATCGTCTCACCTTCTGGTGGGCAGTCAAAATGTAATCAGTTTATAAATACAGGCTGTAATTGCACTTTGGTGGGCTTTAACAGCAGAGTTAGTGTTTTATCATAGAGTCAGTCAAAAAACTTCTGAAACCCTAGCGTAAAATGACTTGGTCTGATTTATGATTTAGGAAAATCATCTTGCACATTATATAGAGAATGTGTTGGAAAGGAGAAAGATTGCCTGAATGTCTGCTTTGGTGTGGACCTGTGATTTCATCCTTATGGGGAAATCACAGTATGGAAGTTAGTTGTACTCACAGAGATGAACAACTCCTTTGTAAATTATTGTCTTAGGCAAACCATGATTCCAGAGGATTAAAGGGTTAAAGGGATGCTAACCATCTCATTTTGGAGAGCTAATGGATTAAAATACAGAATGAAAAATTATGTTTTTGGATATAACCAATGTGGAAATTTATTTTGCTGGATTATGTGTATGTATTATGGAGGTTTTACTTTTTTGTTCAGTGAGAGGAGGGAGGAAAAGAAAAAGTAATTGTTCAAAACAGAAATAAAACTTTTATAGCAAAGTTTGAGTATGTCTAGACATCCTGAGAAAGAATATGTGGAGACCACCATTACATAGAGAATAAAGAGAAAGAGAATAAGTACAAATAAATAAGAAGAAAACTTCAGATGAGCGGCAGTGGTAGACTAAATGAAAGAGAAGCTTTGAGCATATATACTTTTTCCATGTCCTCATGCTACCACAGACCATGTTCTCCACCTAAACAAGGAGTTGGGGAGAGGGAACTATAATTGGTGGGAAGGCAGAATAGAGAGACTCAGCTGCAAGAATCCCTGCAGTGGCGAGGGGGAGGGAATGGAAATGATTAAGTTGACTCTCCCAACTGGCTATTACTAAATATGTAACATGTGCAGAATCTGATTCACCACAATTCATGAATCTACCTTAAAGCATTGTCCCCCAACAATGGGGGATGTTTAGTCCCTTATCAGTCAGGAGGTTAATGGGAAGTATAGTTTTCCCATACACAAAGAGAGACCAAAGGATGGTGGTAGTTGGAGGCTGAGATCTGGGACCTTAGCTTAAAAAGGCCAAGGTCGGGGGCAGCTAGGTGGCGCAGTGGATAAAGCACTGGCCCTGGATTCAGGAGGACCTGAGTTCCACTGCATCTAGGGCCATCTCTAGCCATACTGATCTATATCTGGCCACTGGACCCAGATGACTCCAGAGAACAGAGTGTGGCTGGTACCTTTGCACAGCCCTGCCTTACTTAAATCCAGTTCAATGCAAGTCAAGAAATCACCTTCCTGATGTCATGGTCCTCTTCCAGAACAAAGTCAACCAACCAACCAGGGGGCAAAAAGAGTAGGAACTTTGGAGCTGGTTGGAGAGCTGATGGCATATGAAGGTTCCTGCTACCCCAAACTAAACATAATAACATAAAAGCTTCCTCATTATTAGGGCAGTTAGAAGGAGTGTCCTTGGATATAAAGCACAGGTATGAGTTGAGTATGATGGGACAATTATCTAAAAAATGAAGGGGTGAGAAAGAAGAGTGCACTGGGAAAAGGGGAAAGGAAGAGGTAGAAGGGGGTAAATTATCTGACAAACGAGGCATGAAAGGTTTGACAGTGGAGGGAATGTTGGGGGAAGTGAAGAAGAAACATGTGAATCTTACTCTTAGTGCAATTGTCTCAAGGAGGGAAGAACACACACTCAGGTGGGTATAGAAATCTATCTTACCATACAGGAAAGTAGGAGGGAAAGGGGATAAGCAAAGGGGAGATTGCTGATAGGAAGGAGGGCAGGTTTGAGGAAATGTGTCAGAAGCAAAAATCTTGAGAATGGACAGGGTGAAAGAGAGAAAAGGATACACAGAGATATTAGGATGGAGAATTATAGTAGTCTGTGGGCAAAAAATGTTACAGTATGTCTCTGATAAAGACCTCATTTCTCAATATATATAAAATATCAACTTTTTAGAAATGAGAACCACTCCCTAACTGATAAATGGTCAAAGCATATGAAGAAGTTTTCAGACAAAGTAATAAAAGCTATCTATAGTCATGAAAAATGCTCTAAATCATTGATTAGAGAAATGCAAATTAAAACAACTTTCAACTGTTACCCCATTCCTATCAGATTGGGTAATATGACAGAAAAGGAAAATGACAAATGTTGGATGGGGTGAAAAAATAAAGACACTAATGCAGTGTTTGTAAGTTGTATATTGATTCAACCATTCTGGAGAGTCATTTGGAACTATGTTGAAAAGGCTATAAAAGTCTGCATACCCTTTGACCTAGGTCTGTATGCCAAAGAGATAAAAACCAAAAAGAGAAAGGACCTATATGTAAAAAAAAATTATAGCAGCACTTTTAGTGATAGCAAAGAATTGGAAACAAGGGGATGCCCACCATTTGGGGAATGGCTGAACAAATTGTATATGATTGTGATGGAATACTATTGTGGTATAAGAAATGATGAGTAGAATGGTGTCAGAAAAAGATGGAAAGACTTATATGAACTGATGCAAAGTGAAATGAACAGAAGGAGATGCATTGACAAAAACTCAAGGGTTCAGTCCCCTTTAGGTGGTAGATATTACAAATAAAAAAAATAATGGGGGCAGTCCCCATTAGGAGGTGGATATTACAAATAGTGTATGAAATGGGAAAAAGAAAACGGGAAAATGTCCATTTAAGTCTTTGAAAGTCTTATCTCAGATGGTTTTTGAGATATCATCTGTGTATAGCTCTGGATTCTGGCTCTGGGTATGGTCTCAGGTGTGGTTGTAAAGTCTCTCAGCTGTGGATGGAATTTGGAATCAGATATTTGTGGAACACTGGGGATTGCCTGGTTCTCCATGCTGCTGGAAGATTTCCTACGAAGTCAATCTTTTTTAAAAATCATTTATTTATTTAAGTTTTCAACCTTTGTTTAGATAAGATTTCCAATTTCTAACCTCTCTCCCACCCTGCCCTCCCTCCCCTCCTCCCCCAGACAGCAGGCAATCTGAGATAGGTTATATATGTGTATATATATATATATATATATATATATATATATATATATATATGTGTGTGTGTGTGTGTGTATGTATATATACATACATATATATAATAACATTAACCATATTTCTGCATTAGTCATGCTATACAAGAAGAATCAGAGCAAGAAGGGAAAAACCTCAAAAAAAAACCCAGCACCAAACACAAAAGAAATAGTATGGTCCAATCAGCTTCCATATTCCACAGTTCCTTTTTTTTTCTGGATTTGGAGAGTCTTTTCCATCATGAGTACCTTGGAACTTTCTTGTACCGTTGGATTGGTGAGAAGAATATAGTCCATCACAGGTGATCAACACACAATGTTGATGATACTGTGCACAATGTTCTCCTGGTTCTGCTCATCTCACTCATCATCAGCCCATGCAAGACCCTCCAGGTTTCTCTGAACTCCTCCTGCTCATCGTTTCTTACAGCACAATAGTATTCCATTACATTTATATACAACAACTTGTCCAGCCATTCCTCAATTGATGGGCATCCCCTCAACTTCCAATTCCTTGCCACCACATAAAGAGCAACTATAAATATTTTTGTACATGTGGGCCCTTTTCCATAATCTCTTTGGGGAAAAGACCCAAAAGTGGTATTGCTGGGTCAAAGGGTATGTACAGCTTGATTGCCCTTTGGGCATAATTCCAAATTGCAGAGAGGCTTGAAAACCAGAATCCTACAACATGCTCTTTACAAGAAACACATTTGAAGCAGAGAAATACACACAGAGTAAAGGTAAAAGGCTGGAGCAGAATATATTATGTTCAGCTAAAGTAAAAAAGCAGGGGTATCAATCCTTATCTCAGACAAAACACAGGCAAAAATAGATCTCATTAAAAGAGATAAGAAAAGAAACTACATCTTGTTAAAAGGTATTATAGACAATGAAGTAATATCAATATTAAATATCTATGTGCCAAGTGGTATAGTATCCAAATTCTTAGAGGAGAAGTTAAATGAGTTACAAGAGGAACTAGACAGTAATACTATACTAGTGGGGGATCTCAATCTTCCCCTCTCAGAATTAGATAAATCTAGCCAAAAAATTAATAAGAAAGAAGTGAAAGAGGTGAATAGATTGCTAGAAAAGTTAGACATGATAGATGTCTGGAGAAAAATAAATGGGGATAGAAAGGAATATACCTTTTTCTCAGCAGTACATGGCACATTTTCAAAAATTGACCATGTATTAGGGCACAAAAACATCATAGTCAAATGTAGAAAGGCAGAAATAGTAAATACATCCTTCTCAGATCATTATGCAATAAAAATTACATGTAAGAAAGAGCCAGGGAAAAGTAGACTGAAAATCAATTGGAAACTAAATAATGTCATTCTAAAGAATGAATGGGTCAAACAACAAATCATAGAAACAATCAATAACTGTATCCAAGAGAATGACAATAATGAGACAACATACCAAAATCTATGGGATGCAGCCAAAGCAGTGCTTAGGGGAAAATGTATAGCTCTAAATGCTTACGTGAATAAAAAAGAGAAAGAGGAGATTAATGAATTGGGCATGTAACTTAAAAAGCTAGACAAAGTCGATCTTAACACAACTTTAAATAGCTTTGTCAATAACCAAATCAAACCATGAGAGTTCTCAAAAGCATATGTCTAAAGAAATTCAGAATCTTTTATGTATTGTCCAGTTGTTACATATGAAACAGATATAATCAAAACAAAAATGGAAACATTTTCTAAAATTTAATATTACATACCCCCCTCTGTACAATAAATTGAGAAGGTGTAATATAAAAGTTGTCAGATTAATTTCAGTTAACAAAAGTAGATGTCTCCTTAAGTTACTTGCAAAAGACTGCATCAGTTATACTAGTATAACCTTCTTTAATACATGGCCAAGACAATTGTGATATTAATTAAGAAAAGGATTTATATCTTAATTTCATCACTTTTTGCCAGCATGTGCCTAATTAACCTCATGCCATTATCAGAAAGTAAAGAATCTAATATAACTGGTAATAGATGCCAAGGCCAAATTCAACATCATGTTTATCATGACACCTGAGATAATTATGGAGTTACTATAAAAGAACAGAGAAGAGAAATGAGTGGTGCCAAACTTTGTGGTTCTGCAGACAACCAATGCAGTATGTGGAGGGGAAAGTGAGTCAGGCTTAATGAGATGCATGGGATTGAGATGTCCATGGCATCAGGCATATAGGAGGGGGAATAGAAGTCAGGCATGGAATGAGATGGCATAGCCTGGCCATCTGGTGCTATGGGGGGAGGAGGAGGAATTAAACCAAGAGAATCCAACCTCAGCTCTTGCCAGTGGCCATTCTCTTGGCCTCACAATTTCTTCCTGGTTCCCTGCTGGGGTGAGATAGCTGAAATCCTCCTTAGGTCCTGCAGACACCCCTGTATTTTCTACCCCCCTGCCCCTGCCAGGCATTCAGCCCTGTCACCCGACCATAAGCCCAGTGAACTATAATCAGCATTTAGCACAGTGCCTGGCACATAATAGGGGATAAATAAGTTCTCAATGATTGACTCTGGCGTGTGCCCCTGAGTTGCCCTCAGGCACAAAGTTGAGATTTCCTTTGTGCTCTCTATGGTTGGCATGTGCAGTATGTTCATTGAAACTGCCAAGTATTAAAGTTCTCTGGCATTAATTCATAGGATGTACCTCCTCTAACAGTTTTTTCTATTTAGATTTTGTGATCATCTATAATTTCCCTGTCATTAGCACAAATTACCTTGTTTTCCAGTCTTGGGCTTGAGGACACTTGCCAAAAGTGACTATTTTACCATCTTTTGGATTATACTGAATTAGCCAGTGGCTGTTACTGTGATGCTATGTGGACCCTTGCTTGTCTAGGACACCATCTGTGATTCAGCCTTTGTCATTCTTGGGAAAAGCAACTAGTGCTCACCTCCTCCAATGTTAATATGGACATGCAGATTAGCGTAGTTCAAGTAAATTCTCAATATTAGCAAATCCCAAATTTCCCTGAATTCCCCACATTACAATTTTACTTCTCTGCACTACCTTAGTTGTAGAATGTGAAGTATGAATTCCAAGGGAGGATGGTGGACACTGAAATCAATTAAAAAATATGAAAAAGAAGACAGTCCCTGACCTCAAAGAGTTAGCAGTCTATTATTGTTGTTTAGTCATTTGTCATTTTTTAGTTGTGTCTGGGTCTTTCTGACCCATTTGGGTTCCTTTCTTTTTCTTTTTCTTTTTCTTTTTCTTTTTCTTTTTCTTTTTCTTTTTCTTTTTCTTTTTGGCAGAGATACTGGGGTAGTTTTCCACTTCCTTCTCCAGCTCATTTTACAAATGAGGAAACTGAAGTAAACAAGGTTATGTGATTTGCCCAGGGCCCCACAGCGAAAGTCTGAGGCTGGATTTGAACTCAGGTCTTCCTGGATCTAAGGCAGTGCTCTATCCATTGTACCACCTCGCTGCTCTCCAATCTAATAGAAGACAAAATAAAAAGAAGCTAAAAAGCAGGAGTCCATGGGGAAGGCTACCCTATTCAGGGACATGGTGGAGAACTCAAGTCAGGGAATTCCCAAAGTAGTACCCCCAGCTGAGAAATGAAGCACTGTCTGAGTCAGGCTGTCTTCTTAAATAGAGAATTGGAGTTCAGGGCTCTACCTTCCAATCAGAGAGTTTGGGGTAGTTATTCAGGGGAGTCCTAAAACTGTTGAGATCTTGTAGAATGATGAGATTATCCCAATAAATGAGCTTCCTATGGCATGGTGGGATGAGGGGCTTCTATCAGAGCTCAGGACAGAACTCAGAACAGTGGCTTCTCTTCCCTGGCAGATCCTGGAGGAAGTAGCTGCTGCAAGTATTTTTGCACAAATAGGTCCTTTTCCCTTTTCTTGGATGTCTCTGGGATCAGACCTGGTAGTGGTGTTGCTGAGTCAAAGGGTGTGCACATTTGTGTAGCCCTTTGGACATAGTTCCTAATTATTCTCTAGAATGGTTGGACTAGGGGCAGCTAGGTGGCTCAGTGGATAAAGCACCAGCCCTGGATTCAGGAGTACCTGAGTTCAAATCTGGGCTCAGACACTTGACACTTACTAGCTGTGTGACCCTGGGCAAGTCACTTAACCCCCATTGCCCCCCCCCCCCAAAAAAAAAAGAATGGTTGGACTAGTTCACATGTCCACCAACAGTGCATTAGTGGTATGAGGGACTGCCAGCTGAGGTCAGTGCAGAACAGGGAGCAGTGACTCCTTTTCCCTGGGGGACCCAAGAGGAAGCAGCTGCTTCCCTGAGCTGAAACTGGCTGGGAAGGTCTATGTACAACGATGGATCACTGCTGACAGTAGTAGCCTGCAACATCTTCAGCGTCCACCATGCTGATTGAGGGAGAAATCTGTCCCAGACCACGGACACAGAACCTGGCCTATAAGCCAGAGGCCAGGCTGCTGCTGCCTGGGGGCCCTTCCTGGATTCTGTTGGTACCCTACCCACTTAAGTAGCTAGTTCTTACACCCTGACTGGCCCTGCAGGACACAGTGATTCTTTCCCTGGAGACAGAGACAAGAAGATGACACTGAGTCACCACAATCTCTCTTCTGGCATCAAAAATGAGAAAGAAAATAAATGTTACCCAAACTCATTGGCTTTCAAGAAAAACCAGTGGCACTGATAATTACTTGGTTCTAAGTATTGTACAGGCAAAGGAGAACACTTAATTTAATAAATTTAACAAGTAAATGAAAACAAAGCTCATTTGTGAGCTTGAATGATGTGAATTTGAATGATATAAAAATGAGAATAAAATCATGTTTGTGATCCCATGACCACTGTGTGTTCTCCTTCCTTACTTGGGAGCCATAGTAGAAGGAGGCAGAGGAGCTGAGCTGCTGACTCCCTCTTCATGCTTCCCCAGTACAGATTCTTGGGGGCGGGGCAGGCCTACAATCCAGGCTGGGGAGGGGCCAAGTTCATAGCATGCCCAGGAGAAGCAGAGCCTCCGGACCGCGATTCCCAAAAGGCCTTGTTAACCTGGGGAGCTTTTCCCAGAGAGTATGGCCTGACCGTTACATCACTTCCGCCTGTCTTCTTTCAGCCTCTTCCATGGTTACTGGAGGTGTTTTCATCTCCCTGTGGGAGCGGAGTCAGTGAGATCCAACAGCGGCGCCCGCGCACTTGGAGGCCGGCTGCGGGGGTGCGGCAGGGTCGGAGCATCGGGGTCTTATTGCGTCCCCCGAGGAGAAAGGAAGGCCTTGAGCGGCCCCCCATACCCCGAGGGCGGCCCAGGGGTGGGGGCGGGCCGGCGGGCTGTGGAGGCTGAGCTGGATTCCTGTCCGGCCTCAGACAGCCCTGGACTCCAGAGCCCAGTCAGAACTCAGTCCTCGGTTCATTCCTGCTCCATGTCTGTTCCTGGGCCTTGTTTTCACTTGGGTTTCTCCTCCTCCCCGCATCCTCCTGGCTGTCACCTCCTCCGGGAAGCCTCCTCTGATGCAGCTGGTGCCCCGGGCGTTCCCTTTCCTGAAAGTGTCACCTCTGTGTCCGTGCCCAGACTTCACTTCCCTCCCTCGCAGCATCCTCCTCTCGCTGCAGAACGTCTCCTGGGTACCACTTCTTCCAGGAAGCCTCGTCTGCTGGCCGAGCCATCAGGGCCCTCTGTCTGTCTGTCGTGGTTTCTCTCTAAGGGGATGGTCTCCCAAAGACCAGTCACCTCCGGCAGAGAACGGAGTGTTTCCTGCTGCTCTGTTCCCACCCCACCCCCACCGCCCCACCCCCTCCCCCCTCCCCCATCTCTCCCCCAGTGGAGAAGTGAGAATTTCTAGCCTCTGCGTAGGGACACAGAGAGCTTGAGCTGGGCTTCTCACGATTCTACTTTCTTCTCCAGAACCTTGGCCTCTTGTGGCCTCTGCTCTTCTCCAATAGGTGCTTTCACTGCGCAAGGGAATGGCTCCTGTGCTCCTGACAACCAGGAATGGAAGGGTAAGTGGGGACTGCTGCTTTCCTGAGATAGCCTGTCACTTTGAAGACCATTGGATACATTTCTTTTTGGTAGACAACCCTAGAAACTGTGAACAACACAGAATCACCAGTTTAGAGTTAAAAGATAATATAGAGGGGCAGCTAGGTGGCACAGTGGATAGAGCACCGGCCCTGGATTCAGGAGGACCTGAGTTCAAATCCGGCCTCAGACACTTAACACTTACTGGCTGTGTTACCCAAGGCAGGTCACTTAACCCTCATTGACCTGAAAAAAAAAAGATAATATAGAAGTCACCTGTTTATCCACCCTTTACAAAGAAATTACCTTACTTTTATTTTGATTTTTAAGACATTTAACAATTTGGGGGTTCCAAATTCTTTCCCTCCCTCCAGCCCCTCCACCACCCACTGAGAATGCAAGCAATAGGGTCCACATTATGCATGGGAAGTCATGCAAAACATTTCCATATTAGCCATGCTGCAAAGGGGGAAAACATGCTTTAATCTGCAGGAAGAGTTCCTCAGTTCTCTTCATTTTTCATCATGAATCCTTTGGAATTTTCATGGATCTTTGTATGGATCAGAGTGGTTAAGTCTTTCACAGCTGATCACTGTTACAGTATTGCTGTCACTGTGCAGAATGTTCTCCTGATTCTGTTCAGTTTTCTTTGCCTCAGTTCATAGAAGATTTTCCAGATGTTTCCGACACCCTGCTTTTAGCTGATCTGAGTATTATGAAATGTTATGTTTCAATTGTAATTTGCACTTCTCTTAGTGCTTTAGGATATTTTTATTGGACAATTGATATTTTTGATTTTTTCTTTTGAAAAGTTCTTTTTCATATCCTTTGACCTTTTTTTCTTTAAATTGGGGAATGGCTTTTATAAGTTTGGCTGAGTTTCCCATATATTTGAGGAATGAGGCCTTCATTAGAGAATTTTGCTTTAAAACCTTTTTCCATTTTCCTACTTTCCTTTTTATTTTGCTGCATTGGTTTTGTTTTTGCAAAACTTAAACTTCATGTAATCAAAATTATGCATATTATCATGGGATTTTCCGTGTCTTTTGTTTGGTCACAGGGTCTTCCCTTATCCAGAGACATGACAAGTAAATTCTTCCTACTTTGCTCATGATATCATCTTTCATGTTTAAATCGTTGATGTATGCCTAGTTTTTCCAGACTGCTTTGCAGTTTTCCCAGCTGTTTATCAAATAGTGAATTCTTGCCCCTAAAGCTTGGATCTTTGGATTTTTGAACCACTAGATTATTATGGTCATTTATTTCTGGATCTTTTCTACTTAAACTACTCCTCTAATCAACTACTGTATTCCTTTGCCCTCAGCAGATCGTTTTGATGATTATTGCTTTTTAATATAGTTTAAAATCTGCCTGTCTACATTTTTATTTTTATTTTATCTATCTATCTATCTATCTATTTATTTAGGTCTTTTTTGGTGGGGCAGTGAGTGTTAAGTGTCAAGTGTCTGAGGCTGGATTTGAACTCAAGTCCTCCTGAATCCAGGGCCAGTGCCTTATCCACAGGGCCACCTAGCTGCCTCCCCCTTTCTGCATTTTAAAACAAATGATTCCCTTGATATTGTTGGTATAGATTAGTTATATAAGACACAGTAGTAAATGACTATAGTAATCTATTGTTTGATCAACTCAAAGACTCTAGCTTCTCTCTTTGACAAAATCTACTGTTATCTCTGACCATATAGCAAGATAAGGTCAAAGTGGGTTGATGATTTAGACATAAAGGATGATACCATATGCAAATTAGAAGAGCAAGGAATAGTTTGCCTATCAGAGATATGGAGAAGGGAAGGATTAATGCCCAAACAAGATCTAGAGATCAATACAAAATGTAAAATGGATGATTTTGAATACGTTAAATTAAAAAATTTTGCATCAACAAAATCAACACAACCAAGCTTAGAATTAAAGCAGAAAGCTGGGAAATAATTTTTATAGCAAGTGTTCCTGATAAAGGCCTCATTTCCCAAATATATGGAGATCTGAGTCAAATTGATAAGAATGCAAGTCATTCTAAAATTGATAATTGGTCAAAAAATATGAACAGGCAGTTCTCAGATGAAGAAATTAAAGCTATAGTCATGAAAAAATGTTCTAAATGGCTATTGATTAGAGAAACGCAAATTAAAACTACTCTGTGTTACCTTTACCATCTATCAGATTGACAAATATGACAAAAATGGAAAATGATAAAAGTTGGAGATGTGGGAAAATTGGAATATCACTACATCGTTGGTGGAGTTGTGAACTGATTTAGCTATTCTGGAGAACAATTTGGAACTGTGCCCAAAGGGCAGTAAAACTGTACATCCCCTGTGATCCAACAGTACCACTGCTAGGTCTGTATCTCAAAGGGATAATAAAAAAGGGGAGAACCTACATGTACAAAAATATTTATTGCTGCTCTTTTTGTGATATCAATGAATTGGAAACTGGGGGAATGCCATAAATTGGGGAATGGCTGAACAAGTTATGGTATATGGATGTAATTGAATACAATTGTGCTATAAGAAATGATGAGCAAGGTAGATCTCAGAAAAACCTGGAAAGACACATGAAGTGATGCTGAATGAAGTGAGCAGAACGAGGAGAACATTATACATAGTAACACTAACATTGTGTGATGATCTACTATGATAGATTTAGCTCTTCTTAACAACACAGTGTGAGATTTAAAAGCTAATCCCACACTGATTAAAGTTCAGAGGCTTCTTTTTCTTAGTTAACTGTGAGATTTAAAATTGGATATAAGAGCATTAAATTCCCCCTTTAACTTTTCCCTTATATATCTCCCATAATACTAAGAAAAATAAACCTCTGTGCTTTAATCAGTGAGGGATTAGCTTTTCTTGTTTGGGAATTAATTAGACAACAAAAAGGTGATAACGATTAGGGAAATAGGAAAGTAGAAATACAAATGAATAATCTTAGATCTAAGCTTGGTCTATATTCCATTATAAAACTCACTGAAGGGGCAGCTAAGTGGCATAGTGGATAGAGCACTGGCCCTGGAGTCAGGAGTACCTGAGTTCAAATCCAGCCTCAGACACTTAACACTTATTAGCTGTGTGACCTTGGGCAAGTCACTTAACCCCAATTGCCTCACTAAAACAAAAACAAAAACAAAAACAAAAACAAAATAAAACTCACTGAATCCCAAAACTACCTGCCAGGCCAAGAACCAGAGCCGACCACCAAATGCGTGTGCCGCTAAACTGAGAAGCCAGAATGAGAGAGAACTTCCATTCCACTCTCAGTTTTAAGTTGGAGTCCTGGAAGTACAGTGTGCTTGGCTGCGCTCTCCGGACAGCAGCAGGCTCGCGACCATTCATCATGGTCTCCTCCCCAAAAGGGTGGTCCTTCAAAAGCCGCTTCAGTAGCATGCGCTCAACTCTCAAATGATTCAGCTAAAACTTCCGGTTTTTACCACAACAGTGATCCAAGACACTTCCAAAGGATTCATGATAGAAAATGTTATCCACATCCAGAGAAAGAACTGATGGAGTTTGAATGCATATTGAAGCATAGTATTTTCACTTTGTGGTTGTTTTTTTTCATGTTTTTTTTTTCTTTTGCTCTTTTTTTTTTCACAACATGACTAATGTGGAAATATGTTTTAGATGTATCATGTCTTTTAGATTTCTTGCTATCTTGGTGAAGAAAGGGGAGGGAAGGAAGGAGAAACATTTGAAACCCAAAATCTCAGAAAAAAAATTTGTCAAAAACTATCTTTTATGTAATTAGGGGTGCGGCAGTACTATATAAATATGCAACCAAATAGACCTGGTTTGGAGGCAAGCAAGTGATGAGGCAAGGAAGAGCTTGGTGATTACTATGAATTGGGGTGGATGAGAAGGCTAAACAGCTAAAATCTTGCTTGGCTTTAGTTTTTTCAAATGAAGAATGATGATCTTTGAAGTGGTATTGAGAGTCCCAAAATTGTCAATAGCCAAGTCATTCATATTTCTTCAGCATATTATATTACTGTTACTATGTATAGTGTTCTCCTGGTTCTCCTCATTTCACTTTGTATGAGGTAGTGTATGTCTTTGTGTTTTTCTGAAATCATACTACTTGTCATTTCTTATAGCATAATAATATTCTTTGACAATCATATGCGATTTGCCAATTGATGTGCATCCCCTTGATTTCCAATTGTTAGCTACCAGAAAAAATGCTGCTATAAATATTTTTGTAAAAATAGGTCATTTTCCATTTTTGGAATACAGACTTAACAGTGGTATTGCTGGAACAGAGGGTAGGAACAGTTTTATAGCCCTTTGGGCATAGTTCCAAATTGCTCTCCTGAATGGTCAGATCATTCACAACTCCACCAACAATGCATTAGTGTCCCAGTTTTCCTACATCCCCTCCAAAATTTATCAGTTTCCTTTTTTGTCATATTAGCCAATTTGGTAGGTAGGAGGTGGTATCTCAGATTTGTTTTAATTTGCATTTCTCTAATCCATAGACATTTAGAGCATTTTTATGTGACTAGAGATGACTTTGTCTGAAAATTGCCTGTTCATATCCTTTGACCATTTATAAATGGAGAAATGACTTGTATTCTTACAAATTTGGCTTGATTCTCTATGTATTTGAGAAATCAGACCTTTGTTAGATACCTACCGTGAAACTTTCCCCCCAGTTTTCTGTTTTTCTTCTAATTTTTGTTGCATTGGTTTTCTTTGTACAAAAACTTTTTAATGCTATGTAATCAAAATTATCTATTTTACATTTCATAATGCTCTATATCTTGTTTGGTCTTAAATTCTTTCCTTCTCCATAGATCTGAGAGGTAAACTATTCCCTGATTTCCTAACTTGCTGATGGCATCAACCTTTATGTATAAATCATGTACCCATTTCTACCTTTGGTGTATGGTTTTGAGGTGTAACTAGTTTCTTCCATGCCATTTTCTAGTTTTCCTATCAGCTTTTGTCAAATAGAGAGTTTTTGTCCTAAAAGCTTAGATACTTTGGTTGATCAAACACTAGATTACTATGGTCATTTACTATGATGTCTCATGTATCTAACCTATTCCATTGATCCAGAACTCTATTTCTTAGCCAGTACCAAATTATTTTGATAATTGCTGCTTTAACAATATAGTTTGACATCTGTTACAACTTGGCTGCCTTCCTTCACTTATTTCATTGATTCCTGTGATATTCTTGATCTTTTGTTCTTCCAGATGAATTTTTTCATTTTTTCTGACTCTACAGAATACATTTTTTTCTGGTTCGATTATATGGTGATGAATAAATAGATTAATTTTGGTAGAATTGTCTTTTTGTTGTTGTTGTTGGCTTGGCCTACCCAAGTGAAAACTTTTTTTTTTTTTTGGCAGGGCAATGGGGGTTAAGTGACTTGCCCAGGGTCACACAGCTAGTAAGTGTCTGAGGCTGGGTTTGAACTCAGGTCCTCCTGAATCCAAGGCTGGTGCCTTATCCACTGCGCCACCTAGCTGTCCTGAAAACATTTTTCTAATTGTATAGATCTGACTTTATATATATGAAATACGTTTTGTAATTATGTTCATATAGTTTCTGGGTTTGTCTTGGTGGGTAGACTCCCAAGTACTTTATGTTATCTTCAATTATTTTAAATTGAATTTCTCTTTCTATTTCTTTCTCCTGAATGTTGTCAATGTATACCAGTGCTGATGATTTATGTAGGTTTATTTTGTATCCTGCAGGTTTGCTAAAGTTATTCATTATTTCAACTAGTTTTTTGGTTGACTCTCTAGGATTATCTAAGTATATCATCATATCATCTGCAAAGAGTGATACTGTATTTTGTTAAATGTCCATTCTCCCCACCGCCCTCCCCCAAAGGATTATACTCAGTTTTTCAGGGTAGGTGATTCTTGGTTGTATTCCTAACTGTTTTGCCTTCCAGAATGTCATAGTCACAGCCCTTTGGTTCTTTAATGCAGAAGCTGCTAAATCCTGTGTAGTCCTGATTGTGGCTCTATGATATTTGACTATTTCTTTCTGGTGTCTTATATTATTTTCTCCTTGACTTAGGAGTTCTGGAATTTGGTTATGATATTTCTGGGAATTTTCCTTTGAATATTTCTTTCAGGTGGTGGTTGCTAGATTCTTTTAAATTCAGTTTTGCCCTCTGGTTCTGTCAGTGCAGTTTTCCTTGATAATTTCTTGAAAGAGGTTGTCCAAGTTCTTGTGTTGATGATGGCTTTCAGGTAGTCCAATAATTCTTTTTTTTTAGTCCAATTATTCTTAAATTATTTCTCCTGGATCCATTTTCCAGGTCAGTTCTTTTTCCAATGAAAAGTTTCAGAGTTTCTTTGTTTTTTCTTCTTTTCATTTTGTCATATTTTTCTTGAAGTCTCATGGAATCATTAGCTTCCAATTGCCAATTCTAATTTTTAAGAAATTATTATCTTCAGTGAGTTTTCATACCTCCTTATCCATTTGTCCAGTTTTATTTTTCATTTAGAACTTTATTTTTCCCAATTACATGTAAATACAAATTTTGACATCAATTTTTAAAGAAAACTTTGTGTTCCAAATTGTCTTCCTCCCTCCCTTCCTCCCATGAAGAACTCAAGCAATTCTATATAAGCTATACATGAGCAGTCATGAAAACATTTCCATATATGCCAGGTTTTGAAAGAAAACAGACAAAAACAAAACTTCAGAAAAAGGAACTAACAAAAAAAATTATACTTCAATTTGCATTCAGAAACCATCAGTTCTCTCTCTGTAGATGGATTGCATTTTTCATAAGACCTTCAGAGCTGTCTTGCTTCATTGCATTGCTGAAAATAACCAAGTCATTCACAGCAGATCATCTTGCAGTATTGTTGTTATTTTGTATACAGTATATTTCACATTGCATCAGCTGATGCAAGTCTTTCCCAGTTTTTCTGATAGCATCCTGCTCATTTTTTTAAATACTAAAGTACATTTATATAAAGTACATTTATATAGTACTTTAAAAGAGAGATTTTCTTACAATAAACCCATGAAGTTGGTTCTTGCAACAACAGTAATAGATAACATGCATAAAAGTACATTATACCTGACAAAGAATTTTCTTCACAATAGCCCAGCAAAGTAATTACCATGTTTCGTCATCATCAATCTTCATCATCAATCAAACCTAATTTTCATCAGTTCTCATCATCATTCATTTCTCATCATCAATCCTCCTCAATCACTTCTCAACTTCATCCAATCATCATCCACCCATCAATCATAATCATCGTCTTACCTTACTCTTGCCTCTGCTTCAAAAATTTTTTCACAATTACTATTAACTGTTCCCTCCATCCTATTCCCTCCCCTATGATATTTACTCCATTTTCTATCTTCTTCCACCCTTTGCCTCCTCAGAAGTGTTTTGCTTCTGACTGCCCCCTCCCCAGTTCTATTTTTTAAGGAGTTATTTTCTTCTGTGAATTTTTACTTGTCTTTTTCCATCTTTTGTGTTTCTTTTACCAAGTTGTTGACTCTTTTCGTGACTCTCTTGCATTAGGCCAATTTCTTTTCCCAATTTTTCTTCCACATCTCTTACATGTTTTTTAAAGCTCTTCCAGAAGTAATTTTTGAAATTAGGGAATCCACATTAATGGTGAAGAGATCATGCTGATTGGTCAAAGGTTCTGAGAACGTTTAGCATGCAAGAGAAGTCTTAGGGCCACATGATAGCAATGTTTCACTGTTTCATTTCAGCAACTAGAAAAAGATTAGGCATACCACTGACGGAGCTCAGAGTGCAAAGGTAGGAGCCATAGGTGCAGGTTGTAAAACTGATATCATTTGAACCACTAAAAACAATAGGCATTATTTAAGCATCATGCTATGTGTTGAATGCTAAGGGTACAAAGGAAGGCACACATAGCCCCTGCTCTCAAGGAGCTTACAATCTAATAGGAAAGTAATTCTTAAATGCCTGCTGTTTGCACAGTACCAGGCACTGTACTATGTTTCACATAAATGAATGAAATAATCCATAGAGTCAAGAACTTGACATTCAGAGCTAACCCTGGGTAACCCAAACATTTCGGTGTTTCAGGAATCAGTGACATTCCAGGATGTGGCTGTGGAATTCACCCAGGAGGAGTGGGCACATTTGAACCTGTCTCAGAAAAAGTTGTACAGGGATGTGATGATGGAGAACTATAGCAACCTGGTCTCTTTGGGTAAGAACAGCTCTCCCTTTGGAGTCTTGATATATATATTGTGAAGACGTTCAAGATTTCAGCAGTCTTTGCTTAGTATGAATGGAAACTGAGTTATTGATTTTTTTGTTGTCCTAGACCCTCTGTGTTGTGAAAATTTCTAAGTCCAACGAAGTAAAGAAACAGCAAAGTCTCCAAGCCATAGAAAATAGCTTTATTGAGAGAGGGTACCTGTCTCACAATAAAGCTGGTCTTAGGTCTGGGACCCAAAGACCCTGAGCAGTACCAGGAGAATGTAGTTATACTCTGCTATTAATACTTGAAATCAATACACCCTAACCCTTTAGGACCAACTCTTTTAGAGCATATTGCTGGTGGTACAGAAAAAGAATACATTTAACCATAAACATGAGCTTGAGGGGTGCCTCATCTTGGCTGGTGGCTTGCAAGCTCTGCATAAATGGAACACAGTCTAATAATGTTAAAAGCATTATCTTTCTATAGTAATATTGTCATGAGTCTCAATGCTGATTGGTTTCTTCAGATTAAAAGATACTATGTTTAGTCTTGTGGTTTACCACAGTGGACCAAGGGACATCACAACAAAGCTATTACATAACCCACATTAAACAGCTGAAATAGAATCAAAGAACATTGGATATGGTCCATGGAATGACAAGATTGAAATATGCACAGAGAGAAACAATGTACATATCTAGAGAATACTTAGACATATTGAATCAGCATTTATCTCATATTATACTGATTATTATCACAGTTAAATCACTTATATCTAAGGGGTGGGGAAAATCTCACTCACAGTGCTGCTTCAAATCCAAGATTTTCTGTTTAATCCCAGTGGAGGTATCATCTCATATTCAAAGTGTTCCCATTGTCTAAGCTGGGAGTGTGTACAGTGTTCTCTTTTTCCCAAGGCCTACCCTTAACCCATTCTCACATAATATAGACTATCCTTCAGTGGTCAGTTGTACCATCCTTGAAGTCTTCCAGCATGCCTACTATTTTGTCCCCCAAAAAAGAGCATACATAAATTAGCTTTGTGTTCTTTTATTAAATTTCATGGATGTTTGAATAGATATCAGTTCTCCTTCCCTCCCTTCCACCTAAGAAAAGTGCTTGCTGCTCCCTCCAACCTGCCTATTGGACACTCCCTGATTAAAAAAGAGAAAAAAATTTCAGATAAAATCAGCTAACATAGACAGTGCCATATTTTGATGATATAAGATACATTCTGCATTCTCATTCCCACACCTCTCTACTGAGGGTAGGATGGTGTATTTAAATCATTTATTTTAAGATAGAATTCACAAGTTTCCATGCTGTTCCTTTTGAATGAACAGGATTTGCAGTTTCCAAACCAGATGTGATCTCCCTAATGGAAAGAAAGGAAGCCTTCTGGATGCCAGAGACAGATATCCCAAGAAGCAGCTTCCCAGGTGACTACATAAAAACCGAGCAGATGAGTCCTAAACTATAGCTCTGTTGGTCATTTTAAGTCAAAGTTCTTACAAAATTATTTTCAATGAGATATTTAACATTTTCTTCTAATTTCTTATTCTTTTGGTTTTGTTTCATTGCTTCTTGATGTCTTATAAAGTTATTAGCTTCCACTTGCCCAGTTCTAATTTTTAAGGAATTATTCAGTGTACTTTTGTACCTTTTTCCATTAGGTAATTTCTACTTTTTAAAGAGTTCTTTTCTTTCAGGAGTATTTGTGCCTCTTTTTACATTTGACCAATTTTACTTTTCAAGACATTCTTCTCATTGGATTATTGTGCCTCTATTGCTATTTGGCTTATTTTGTTTTTTAAAGTGTTTTCTTCAGTGTTTTTTGTGCCTCTTTTACCAAGCTGTTGACTTTTTTTCCATGGTTTTCTTGCATCACTTCCCTTTTGCTTCCAATTTTTCTTCTTAATTTTTTTTTGGGGGGGGCAGGGCAATGAGATTTTCAGATTTTTTTTTCTGTTTTTCCTGACTATTTCTTGACTTGTAACTCTGTCAAATTGGGGTTCTGCTTCCAGAGGAGAAGAGGCACTTTCCCAAGCTTTAGATTTTTTGTGCAGCTATTTCCAAAGGTAATTCTGGGGTCCTGTAAGGTTTTGATTCTTCTAAGGTGGTATTATCTGGGGAGACGTATTTACTGCTCTCCTATACTATGCAGTGAATGGTCTGTGAGCAACCACAAGTACTCTTTCATGCCCTGGAATTGTGACCAGGTTCCCTGCGGCCAAAAGCGCTAGTGTGCTAGTGTTCTTTGGAACTGCCATACCTTGATTCAATGCAACAGAGTCCTGCCCCCAGTGCCAGCAAAGAGACCCTTGTAATCTTCTGACCAGTTTTCTGACCTGCTTCTTATCTGTGTGCTGAGAGCTCCAACAGCCGTGGCTACTGCTAGTGATTCATTTGCTCCCAAGGCCTACTGCTGGTTTGCTGGGGTTGGTTTGCACTGATGCAGCTTACACTGGACTGTGCTACTTTCTCACTATCATGCAACAGACCTTTCCTATCAACCTTGTAAGTTGTCTTGGGATGGAAAATTGTTTCACCTCGTCCTTTTATGGGTTCTACTGCTCCAGAATTTGTTTTGAGGCATTATTTAGAGTTTTTCAGAGGGGTTTAGAGGAGAGCTCAAGGAAGTCCCTGCTTTTTTTCTCCACCATCTTGGCTCTGCACTCCTATGTTCTTACAAAATGTTGAATAAGGTCATTTTAAAAAGAGCTAAGATTTTTTGAAAAAAAAAATTACTTTTTTATATATCTCTTTACTCACATTTACTTCCACTTTCAAAGAAACTTTTTCCTCAGTACAAGGTAGGTTTTCTCTTCTGTTCTTTGAAGATCATCTTATCTTATGCAGGCATTCTTTAGCCTCAGTTCTCTTTTAAAATAAACACAGTGCTTAAAATATTAACAATTTGGCCTTTTTTTCTTTTGAGTCTCCTGATATTTTCTTTTGTATGGTTTTTATGATTATGTTGCTTTGCTGCTATTACTTTTTAAACATTTAATCATAACATAACTAACATTTCTTAATTCTGTCATGTTATATATCATCCTCTTTTTCTTTATGCTTTGAAATAATGTTTTTAAACATACAATGATGTTTTCATATGACAGGAATTACTTAGCCATAGGCCTATCATTGAACCTATAGGTTTTTAGTATTGTGCTATTCCACACATAACTGCTATAAAAATTTTTGAAAGACATCTTTGTTTAGTTTCAGTAAATTTTTGAGATTATGAACCTAGTAGTGGGATCATTGGGTCACTGGATATGAATAGTTCATAGCCCTAGCTTAGATTGCTGTTACTTTTCAGAGAAATGGTTAACAGCAGCTGAACAAATACCTATTTCAGCATAACTCCTAAATTTGTTATCATTTTAAAGTATCTTTGCTAATCTGTTCAGTATTTGTTGATATATTCAAATTCTTTTATTTTGACTCCTTTGATCACCTGAGTTTGTGTAATGTTTCAGGTAGTAACTATTAATAATTTCTCTAATGAAAAATACTTGTATGTCTTGATAACTTTTTATTGTTTTTTGGGGGGGAGGGCAATGAGGGTTAAGTGACTTGCCCAGGGTCACACAGTTAGTGTCAAGTGTCTGAGGCCGGATTTGAACTCAGATCCTCTTGAATCCAGGGCCGGTGCTTTATCCACTGCACCACCTAGCTACCCCCTCTCTTGATACTTTTTGAAATTGGATTTCTCCCTTACAAATTGGAATCAATTCTTTACACAGCAGATATGTTGGATTTTTAGTATAAATTTAAGACAATTTTTTCATATGACTCCTCTTTTCCTTATAGTTCTTCTTTATTCTCCTTACTTGATGACTCTTCTATTTCTCCTCACTCTATAAATTCATTGATTCATCTTATTCTTTCTGTTCGGTTTCTTTTCTATTGTGACCTCACAAGGTAGGGATGTATTTTCAAGCTCTTAAAGGTATATACTTCTTTTAATGGATAGTCTTTCATTTCCTTATTCCATTCAAATGTCATTGATTTACAGTAGAATAAGGGCTTATTCATACCTCTAGGAAATTTCATCTTAATTCAGTACCTTTAAATAAGTTAACTATGATAACTATGAGTCTTAATGTTTTCATATAAGAAAAACCATAATCCATATTAGAATACTCCTGAGACTAGCCCTCAGGTGGAAGGCTAGAGAATAGTTCCAAAACCTTTGATCAACTAGAAACCTTGGGAAAAGGGAAAAAGACAGGGTTAACCAGCCCTTTATTCTTCCTTTCAGAGAGCAAAGAATTCAGTGGACAAAAACCTTACAAATATGATGAATGTGGGAAGGCTTTCAGACTGGGCACACAACTTGTTCAGCATCAAAGAATTTATACTGCAGAGATTCCTTATAAATGTAAGGAATGTGGGAAGGGCTTCTGTTACATATCACAGTTTATTGAACATCAAAGAATTCATACTGGAGAAAAACCTTATGAATGTAGTGAATGTAGAAAGGCCTTCAGACAGAGGATACAACTTACTCATCATCAGAGAATTCATACTGGAGAGAAGCCTTATAAATGTGATGTATGTGGAAAGGCCTTCAGAGTGAAGAAACAATTTATTCAGCATCAGAGAATACATACTGGAGAAAAGCCTTATAAATGTAATCATTGTGGTGAGGCCTTCAGATTGTGGGAACTGCTTACTCAGCATCAGAAAACTCATAATGGAGAAAAACCATTTGTATGTAATGAGTGTGGGAAAGGCTTCTTTTGGAATTCAGATTTCATGCAACATCAGAGGATTCATACTGGAGAGAAACCTTTTGAATGTAACAAATGTGGGAAGGCCTTTAGACTGAAGACACAACTTACTCAGCATCAGAGAATTCATACTGGAGAGAAGCCTTATAAATGTGATGAATGTGGAAAAGCCTTCAGAGTAGGGACACAATTTATTCAGCATCAACGAATACATACTGGAGAGAAGCCTTATGAATGTAATGAATGTGAAAAAGCTTTCAGACTAAGGGAACAATTAATTCTGCATAAGAAAATTCATCCTGGAGAAAAACCATTTGTATGTAATGAATGTGGGAAGGGCTTCTTTTGGAATTCAGATTTCATGCGACATCAGAGTATTCATACTGGAGAGAAACCTTATGAATGTAATGAATGTGGGAAGACCTTCAGATTGAAGACACACCTTACTCGGCATCAGAGAATTCATACTGGAGAGAAGCCTTATAAATGTGATGAATGTGGGAAGACCTTCAGTAGCAATCCATCACTAAATGCACACAAGAAAATTCATATTGGAAAGATGCCTTATGAATGTAAAGAGTGTGGGAAGGCCTTCCACTACAAGTCAGATCATAATCAACATCAGAAAATTCATACTGGAGAGAAACCTTTTAAATGTAATGAATGTGGAAAAGCCTTCCGCCTTGCCATACAACTTACTCGACATAAAATAATTCATACTGGAGAGAAACCTTATGAATGTAACGAATGCGGGAATGCATTCAGACAGAAAATACAGCTTACTGTGCATCAAAGAATTCATACTGGAGAGAAACCTTATAAATGTAATGAATGTGGGATGGCCTTCAGAATAGGAAAACAATTTATTCAACACCAGAGAATACATACTGGAGAAAAACCCTATGAATGTAATCATTGTGGGGAGACTTTCAGACTGAGGGAGCAGCTTACTCGTCATCAGAAAATTCACCCTGGAGAAAAACCATTTGTATGTAATGAATGTGGGAAAGGCTTTTTTTGGAATTCAGATTTAATGAGACATCAGAGTATCCATACTGGAGAGAAACCTTATGAATGTAATGAATGTGGAAAGGCCTTCAGACTGAAGACAGAGCTTCCTCGGCATCAGAGAATTCATACTGGAGAAAAGCCATATAAATGTGATGAATGTGGGAAGAACTTCAGTAGCAAACCATCACTTAATGCACACAAGAAAATTCATACTGGAAAGATGGCTTATGAATGTAAAGAGTGTGGGAAGACCTTCCACTATAACTCAGAACTTAATCGACATCAAAGAATTCATACTGGAGAGAAACCTTATAAATGTGATGAATGTGGAAAAGCCTTTCGCCTTACTGTACAATTTACTCGACATAAAAGAATTCATACTGGAGAGAAACCTTATGAATGTAATGAATGTGGGAAGGCCTTTCGACAGAGAATAAAACTTACCATACATCAGAAAATTCATACTGGAGAGAAGCCTTATAAATGTAATGAATGTGGGATGGCCTTCAGATTGTGGAGACAATGTATTCAACACCAGAGTGTACATACTAGAGAGAAGCCTTATGAATCTAATCATTGTGGGGAGACATTCAGACCAAGTGAACAGATTACTCAGCATCAGAAAATTCATTATGGAGAAAAACCATTTGTATGTAATGAATGTGGGAAGTCCTTTAGTCTGGAGAAACAATATATGCGACATCAGGGAATACATACTGGGGAGAAGCCTTATGAATGTAATTATTGTGGCAAAGCTTTCAGACTAAGGCATCACCTTACTCAACATCAGAGAATTCATACTAGAGAAAAACCATTTGTTTGTAAGGAATGTGGGAAAGGCTTCTTTTGGAATTCAGATTTCATGCGACATCAGAGAATTCATACTGGAGAAAAACCTTATAAATGTAATGAATGTGGAAAGGCTTTCAAAAGGAAGACAGAGCTTCCTCGCCATCAGAGTATTCATACTGGAGAGAAGCCTTACGAATGTAATGAATGTGGGAAGGCTTTCAGACTGAGGTCACAGCTTACTCAGCACCAGAAAATTCATTCTGGAGAAAAACCTCTTAAATATAATGTATATTGAAAGATCTTCTGCATGAAATCAGAAGTTATTCTGCATCAGAGGATTCATATGAGAGAAAACTTAAGAATGTAATAAATGTGGGAAGGCCTTCAAGAGTAAGACCCAATTTATTGTACATCAGAGAATTCCTACTAGAGGTTTTCCTTATGAATATAAGTTGTGTGGGAATGCCTTCCACTATAACTCAGAACTTATTCAATGTCAAATAATCCTTACCAGAAAGAAAAGTTTTGAATGTAACATATTTGAGAAAGCCTTCTACCTGAACTCAGAACTTACTTGACATCTGGGAGTTCATAATGCTGAGATATATGATGGTGAGAATGTGTGTAGTGAGACACAGAACTTACTTGACATTAGAAAATTCTTAGGGGCAGCTAGGTGGTGCAGTGGATAAAGCATTAGCCCTGGATTCAGGAGGACCTGAGTTCAAATCCAGCCTCAGACACTTGACACTTACTAGCTGTGTGACCCTGGGCAAGTCACTTAACCCTCATTGCCCCACAAAAACAAACAAAAAATAAAATTTTTGGTGAAGAAAAGCCTTATGAAATCTATTAATGTGGGAACATCTTCATACTATGGGCACTCTTTACTATGTATCAGAGAAATCATACTCAAGTGAAATGTTATGCATTTAGTGAATGTGGAAAGGCTTTCACATTGAAACACGTGGCAGAGCTAGAATGATGGAGTGAAGCCAGCATTTTTTCCTGGTTTTTCCCAACACACTCCCTCTAAAACAACATTTAAAATGCACCAAATTGAATTCTGAGTGAGAAAGTGAAGGAAACGTCACATTGACTCATATTTCCAACAGGAACTTAGGAAGTCAGAGGAGTATGTAGACAGTGAAGTGAGAACTGGCCAGAAGTGCAGTGCATAGGATTTTAGTTCAGCAGTGCTGAACAACCTAGTGTGACCAAAGAAGGTAAGGGCACTGAACATTTGATCAGAAAGCTTTCAGGGGACTTCTGTGCTAGCAGTAGGTGCTAGATGAGGTGCTATTTGGCAGCTCTAGGACCCATTACTCTCTTATGAATTATAGGCCCAAGTCAGAGAGGAATTGTTATAGTGGCAAGGGAGCATGTGACTGTACCTGGTTAAGGTAAGGAAGGCAGTGACCTGACTTCTTCCTGGGTCATATTACCCAAAAAAGCAACAAAAAACTTACAGGTTCATAGACAACCTCAGAAAACAGCAGAGAATAAAAATCAGAAGATCAGATCTCATAGGTGTCCCCAGAGGTGATCAGAACCCAACACTAAAAGAAAGTCTAAACTCAAAGAAATAGACTAGAAAAATCAGCAAACTCAGCCTCCCCGCCCCCCTACCCCAAAAGAACCTGAAAATAAAAAGCTTCAATGGCCACAGGGAAGCTTGAGACAAACTCAAAAGCAATAACTTATAAAGCCTTAAAAAAAAAAAAAAAAGAAATTGGACACAAGCCCCAAATTTAAATCAAATAGGTGTGGTAGAGCAAGGTTTGGTAGAAAAAAATAACAGTTGACACAAGAATTAACAGCTTCTTAAAAAATACACGAGGGGGCGGCTAGGTGGCTCAGTGGATAAAGCACCGGCCCTGGAGTCAGCAGTACCTGAGTTCAAATCCGGCCTCAGACACTTGATACTTACTAGCTGTGTGACCCTGGGCAAGTCACTTAACCCCCATTGCCCTGCAAAAAAGAAAAAAAAATACACGAAAAGGTACTGAAGAAAATAAATTCTCACAAATTAAAATTGGCCAATTAAAAATTGGCGAGTTAAAAGAGGTATAAAAAAATCTCACAGAAGAAAATATCTTCCAAAAATTAGAATTGGTCAAGTGGAAGCTAATGATTCCATGAGACATTAAGAAACAGTAAAAAAAAATGTCCAAGGACTGAAAATATAAAAATGTGAAGCATCTCACGAGGAAAACAACTGACCTGGAAAATAGACCAAGGAAAGATAACTTAGTAATTATTGAGCTACCTAAAAACCATGATTTACAAAGACGCTAGACATTTCAACATTATAAAGGAAAACTGTCCAGATATATTAGAAGTTGTGGAGCCAGAGGGCAAAGTGGAAATAGAAAGAATCTACTGCTTCCCTCCTGCATGAGATCCCAAAATGAAAACGCCTAGTAACAATGGCCAAAATCCAGAGCTTCCAGGTCAAAGAGAAAATACTGCAAGCAGCCAGAAAGACACAGTTCAAATACCATGGAACCATAGTTAGAATCACACAAGCTGCAAGAGCAGAGGACTTGGAGTATGATATTGCAGATAGCAAAGGAACTCAGATTAGAACCAAAAATGATTTGCCCAGCAAAACTATGTATGGATATTTAGTGAAATAGAGGATTTCCAAGCATTCCTGATGAAAAAGACCACTACTGAATAGAAAATGTAGCACTTAAACACAAGACTCAGAAATCATAAAATGGTAAGAATGAGTGAGAAATCATCAGGAAATTAATAAGATTAAGTTTTTATTCCTAAATATACTTATTAGAACCCTTAAGAACTTTCTTATCCTTGGGGAAGTTTATACTTACAAAGAGGGAATGGGTATATGTTTGGTATATTGGGATAATCTCCATAAAATGGATGGTTGAGAAAGGGATGCAGTGAGAACAAGGGGAAAGGAGAGGAAGAATAGGGTAAATTATCATAAAAGATGTGCAAGAATGACTTCTTACAATGTTAGGGGGAAAATGGAATGAAGCAGGCAATGCTTGAACCTCATTCTTATCTGAAGTGTTTCAGAAAGGGAAGAAATACATGCAGAATTTGGGTGTAGAAATTTACCTTGCCCAAGAAAGAAGTAGGCTAGGAAGGGGCTCAGAGAATGAGGGAGGGGAAAATATTAGGGAGGGTAGACTAAGAAAGGCATAGCATCAAAACAGACTCTTAAAGAGGGAACAGGGTAAACAAAAGAAGGAGAAATAGAATGTGGTACAGAGTTAGGAATCAAAACTGAATGTGAATGGGATGAACTCAACTAGGAAAACTATATTCAGTAACAGCAACATTGTAAAGATAACTGAAAGACTTGGCCACTGTGATCACTACAATGGTCCACAACTCCAAAAGATTCATGATGAAAAATGATCTCCTGCAGATAGAGAACTGGTTAATTCAGAGTGCAGATTTTGAAACATATTTTTGTCTTTCCTTTTTCTTGGTCACCCCCCACAACCCCACCCCAAAATATGATTAAAGCAGAAATGTGTTTTACATGACCATTTGTATAATAGGTATGGTATTACTTCCCTTTTCTGTGGTCAAGGAAAGGGGTGGAATAAGGGAGAGAATTTGGAACTGAAAATTTAAATAAAAGTTATATGTTGCATCAGTGGATTTTTTGTATTGTCAGGATGAAGAGGCTCAGACCTGTCCATTGTCCACCATGCATGTTTTCTCTCCATTCTTTCCCATATACATTGGCAGAATAATCTTTGTAACTTACAACTAAGATAAATGGAACTTTTCAAAGAGGGATTATGAGATTGCCACTACTATTCCTGGGGTGAGAGGTCTGCTATATGCTCCTTCTCTAGGATCTAACAGAAAAGGGTCACTTTGAACAATGACTCCATGTCCCTTAAACTTTTGATCAGTCTTTCAATGCTTCCCTAAAGTTTATAGTTATATGATCCACAAGATGGTGAAGTGTTTGATTTCCACAGTCAGCTCCCTCATATCAACTTTAAAAGCATGTTTCAGATGTACAGTAATTAGAGTTAAATTTACAATTTAAGGCAGAAAGAACTCCCCAAGATAAAAGCCTCATGAAATGAGGATGCAAAAGTGAAATACTTGGAGCTGCAACTCGATGTTTTACTTCTCATAACATGCAAGACAAAGCATGTGCAAACCATGACAGAATCCCTGTGACTCAGTCTAAATATGCCATAGCTCAGAAGAGAGGAAAGCCTAAATCTGTACAGTTATCAGAAGGAAAGGAAATCCTTTTGGTTTCAAAGATAGAAGATGGCACCAAAGTGGTACTGGGTTATAGAGCCTTTGAGGTTTCCATGCATGCAGGACAGGAGACTAGGAAGCCAGCTATCCTCTAAGAATTGACATGAGACAAGGAACTTGACATCAAGGTGTTGCACAACCCAGTATTTTTCTGATTCAGTACCATTTTTTTTTCTGACATAACTAAGGGAATTTTTTATTACTTGTGGCCCCAAAGGAATAGATGGATCATGGACACATAAGTAGGCCCAACAGCTATAAAACAAAAGAAATGGAGATTGGTCCTTTTGTCTAGCTCAGGGAACTGATGGGATTACACCACACCTATATACTAGACTTTGCCTTTGCCCTTCAGCAAGGGTCTTTTCCCCCCTTATGTCATTGATAAAGTTCTTTTTCATTTGGACCACATCAATCAATGGAATTGAATGATGCTAACCAATTAGCTTTGATCAATGTATAATGACCTGCCTCTATCAAAAGAGGATAAAACATTTGGCCACTCCAGGGTCTGGGGCTCCCTGGTATGTGCTCTTCCTCTTAGGACAGTGTAGGTTTTCTAGGGCTTCTGAACTCTCCTTGAGACCACCTGCTTTCTCTCTGAGAGATAACATAGCTCTGAGGCATTTCTCCTGCTTGTGCTGTCACATGGTTAATTCTTTTTTTTTTTTTTTTGCGGGGCAATGGGGGTTAAGTGACTTGCCCAGGGTCACACAGCTAGTAAGTGTCAAGTGTCTGAGGCCAGATTGGAACTCAGGTACTCCTGAATCCAGGGCCAGTGCTTTATCCACTGCGCCACCTAGCCGCCCCCCACATGGTTAATTCTTTACTGGTATATATGATATTAATAATAAATGCTTACAACCAAAATGGGTGCAATAGCAATTAATATATAAATAGCAATCAGTTAATTTATAAAGTACAGTAGTAGCAAATAATTAAAAGCACAGACAGGGAAGATCAAAACACAAACTCAGGAGATAATAAAGTCAAAATTCCTACATCCAAAGGCCCTAAGAAAAATATGAATTGGCCCCACGCCATGGAAGAGCTCAAAAAGGATTTCAAAAATCAAATAAAAGAGAGGAAAAATGGGAAGAGAAATCAGAATGATGCAAGAAAACCATGGGGGAAAAAGAGTCAACAGTTTGGTAAAGGAGACACAAAAAATACTGAAGAAAATAACACCTTAAAAAAACCAGAACAGGTGAAATGGTAGAAGACTGAGAAAAATCCAGTGAAGAGGAAAATGCCTTGAGAAACAGAATTGACCAAATGGAAAAAAGATATACAAAAATTCAGTGAAGAAAAGGACTCTTTAAAAAGTAGAATTGGCTAAATGGATAAGGAGGTATAAAAGCTCACTGAAGAAAACAAGTTCCTAAAAATTAGAATTGGGCAAGTGGAAGTTAATAACTTTGAGTCATCAAGAAACAATAAACCAAAATGAAAAGAAGAAAAAATAGAAGAAAATGTGAAATATCTCATTGGAAAAACAAGTGACCTGAAAATAAATCAAGGAGAGATAATTTAAGAATCATTGGACCACCTGAAAGCCATGATCAAAAAAGAGCCTAGATATCATCTTTCAAGAAATTATCAAGGAAAACTGTTCTCATATTCTAGAACCAGAGGGTAAACTAGAAATGGAATTAATTCACCAATTTTCTCCTGAAAGGGATCGCAAAGGAATATTATAACCAAATTTCAGAGCTCCCAAGTTAAGGAGAAAATATTGCAAGCAGCCAAAAAGAAATAATTCAAATATCATGGAGCCACAGTCAGGATAACACATGATTTAGCAGTTTCTACATTAAGGAATCAGAGGGCTTAGAATGATATTCCAGAGGGAAAGAGAGCTAGGATTACAACCAAGAATCACCTACCCAGCAAAACTGATTATATAATCCTTCAGGGTTGAAAAATGAATATTCAGTGAAATAGAGGACTTTTAAGCATTCCTGTTGAAAAGACATTTCCTGTTGAATAGAAATTTTGACTTTCAAATAAGTGACCCAAG